>NC_136417.1:72372098-73677723 GCF_052625555.1 Lactuca saligna
CAACAACCATAAATTTTCGGTATAATTCAAAAGTATAATGCGTCAAAATTATTGTTCTTTATTGTATGTGTGGCAATTAATTAATCATCTTGAGTCCATCCACTAAGACTAATTAATTGGTTAGAATCCACATGTATATCAAAATACATTAATTTTTTTTTCTTGTAAATTAATATTGTCGTTAAAAAGCAATAAAAATAAATCGTAGAAGTACTTTTTTTTTGTTAGCGAACAATTAATTTTTGCCTTTCTTATCATCATATAGTATATTTTTTTTTTCTTTTGCCAATTACCTCGGTCTACAAGAAACACATATTAGTTCACCAAAGTTAGGAAACCCAGTATACCAATAACTCAATAAGCATGGATTTAGCCTACCCAACTTTCCTAACCCCCAACATTTCATCTTCTTACATTTCTCACCCAAACTTGCTTCAGTTTCCATAACTTCAACCCTCCAACTCAAAAATGGCATCTTGCTTCCACAGCCCAAACATCGAAGATGATACTGCCGCCCTATTCACCGCCTCCGACAACTCCCCGGAGCAATCCACCACCCCCTCCTCCTCCTCTCGCCATTCACCACCACCACCACCTTACCCTTCCAAACCATCCTACAAACTCACCGTCAAAAACCTCTCCTACACCATCAAATCAAGCCACCAATTCACACTTCCATGGCTCCTAAACAAGCCAAAACGAATCAATATCCTCAAATCAGTATCCTTCATAGCACAAAGCTCAGAGATCATGGCGATTGTGGGGCCAAGTGGGAGCGGGAAGTCGAGTTTGCTTCATTTTATCTCGGGGCGTGTTCATGACAACACTTTGGATCCCAAAACCACCATTTCACTCAACGATTTCCCAATCACGAGCCCTTCGCAGATGAAGAAGATATGCGGGTTTGTGGCACAAGAAGATAACTTGCTTCCTTTGCTAACCGTAAAGGAAACATTAATGTATAGTGCTAAGTTTCAGCTAACTGAAATGAGCTCAAAAGAGAAGGAACATCGAGTCGAGTGTCTAATCCATGAGCTTGGCTTGGTTCACGTTTGTGATAGTTTCGTAGGAGATGAAAACGATCGAGGGATATCAGGAGGAGAGAGGAAACGGGTGTCAATTGGTGTCGACATGATTCCCGATCCTCCAATTCTACTCCTTGACGAACCTACGTCAGGTTTGGATAGCAGCTCGGCCCTTCAAGTGATCGAGCTGCTATCCAACATGGCAACATCAAAACAACGAACCATCATTTTATCAATCCATCAACCGAGTTACCGAGTCCTTCAATACATTTCCAACTTCCTAATCCTCTCCGACGGATCTGTAATCCATAATGGCTCCCTCGAATCACTCGAGGGAACCATTAACCAGCTGGGATTCGAAATCCCAGCTCAACTCAACGCGCTTGAATTCTCCATGGAAATCAAAGAAACCCTAGAAACATCATACAACTCAAAAGAACCGGTTGCCACGTTTCAAGAACTTATCGAACCCTCTTTCGCGACAGTATGGGCCGAACAAACAAACGGTACGTTTCAAGAGCTTTTACGAAGAGATCAATCAGTCCAGCCAAAAGCTCGATATAATGAAATTCTGATTCTTTGCACGAGATTTTGGAAAACTATATACAGAACAAAACAACTTTTCTTAGCAAGAACGATGCAAGCAGTTGTGGGAGGGCTCGGTTTAGGTAGCGTGTATGTAAAGGTCGAGAATAACGAAAATGGTATCGCAGAAAGATTAGGACTTTTTGCTTTTAGTCTTAGCTTCCTTCTCTCTTCAACAGTTGAAGCCCTACCGATATATCTTCAAGAACGTAGAGTTTTAATGAAAGAAGCATCGAGAGGAGCCTACAAGACTTCATCTTACATGATCGCCAACACCATCGTGTTCCTCCCGTTTCTTTTTATAATCGGCCTCCTCTTTTCGATTCCTGTATATTGGCTAGTGGGACTTGACCCTTCGGCGACTGCATTTGCGTTTTTCGTGTTTGTGGTGTGGCTAATCGTGCTAATGGCTAGTTCGTTGGTTCTCTTTCTGAGTGCAGTTTCTCCTGATTTCATCTCCGGGAACTCGTTGATTTCCACTGTTCTTGGTGCGTTTTTTCTGTTTTCAGGGTATTTTATACCGAAAGAAGTGATACCGAAGTATTGGATGTTTATGTATTATGTGTCGTTGTATCGGTATCCATTGGACTCCTGGTTGGTGAACGAGTATTGGGGCCGGAGGGAGGTTTGTTTTTCCGGTGAGGGTAGTGGTTCGACGTGCTTGATGACTGGAGACGATATCTTGAAGGGGAGAGGGCTTGAGTGGGATACACGATGGATGAATGTAGGCGTGATGTTTGGGTTCTTTGTGTTTTATAGGGTACTTTGTTGGATCATTCTTGCACGAAAGGTTTCGAACACAACAATATGACTTTGTTTTTTTTTATATATACAAAGAAATGTAGTAAGATTTTGGTAAATCGTGTTGTTACTTGGTATGTGTTTGGTTTGAAGCAATATAAATCAATTAAAGACGTTATTTCTAAATGTTTATTATTAAACCACCATATTTTAACAATAATAATGATTGTAAATGTTGTTGATATTGTGTATTATAGTGTTACAAGAGTCAAGATTTTGCAAAATCGTTTTATCTTATATTTTTTAACATTTAACAAAATTGTGATCGTAAAATCAAATAAGATCAAAAGATCCTATAAAAATAAATTGATCTTCAAATTTGTTCGCTAGGTTGTGTTTATAAATTATCTATTATAACTTAATGTTGATTAAGACATCGATGATTAACTTCGATCTTAAATATGAACCATAATTTTTTTAGCTACAAACCAATAACGTTAAAAAGAAAACATATTAAACAGAATAATAAACAATATCATAGTGATCACCTATAACTAAAGACATAAGATCACAAAGAGAATAACATAACAAGAGTGTTACGATGTTTATTTGAAATGAATAGATTAAGGGGTGATGTTGTATGAGATTCTTCATTCTTGTGACTTATAGTACTTGTTTTCAAGTTAAATGGATGATTTTTTAGCCTCGCCTATATTATTACTAAAAATATGAGATTGAATCGATCCTAATCAAGATTCTAACATTTCTAATATATGACAATTCATGTGGGCGCTTTTAGGAAACAATGATGTTTGTGTTTTGATTTTTTTATTTGTTTTATATATTGAAAATTTGATTTGACAAATCAAGTTAAAAGCTATATGTTTATTTATTCTTTATATAATTCTAATAATATTTATAAATTCATGTAAAATATAATAATATTCAATATTTGTATTGATTTGAAGGCATTAGTTAGATCTTTTTGATGATATAAATTCTTAAAAATTATATATATATATATATATATATATATATATATATATATATATATATATATATATATATATATATATATATATATATATATATATATATATATATATATATATAGTTTTATAATATTTTTATAATAAAAAAGATTATATGTGAAATTTTAATAAAGATATAAAAAAAATTAAAAAGACCAAAAATATATTTTAAACATGTTATATACGATAAAGGGTTAAAGCTAAAAATTAGCAAAAAATCAATATACAAGGTAAATGGTTGAAATTGTAACATTGTATTATAAGCACCATTTCTGTAATTTTTAAACAATCAAACAAATATATGGGCCCTATTTTTACAAATCGTTTTCAAACAGCGAGAACAAAACATTTCCGAAACAGAACCATTTTTGCAAAAATCTCTCTATACATAATCTAAGATAAATCCTAGTGTGATGGGATTGTTTTTCTCGTTTTAGATCTTAAGATCAAGATACATGATTAACGTGTTGGATTCAAAATCTGTAAATGACTATATTGTTATGTATAGTTATCGTTTACTGTAGTAGAATTATTTTGGGACAATATCTTGATTAATTCAAATAAGCAAGAACACATGCTAACCCCACTTTACATGCTAGATACAAGTTGAGTTATGGTGACTAATTTTTAGTCCTATTTATGATCAAAAGACAAAGTACGCCTTCGTTGAATTCTACGTATCATTCACATATGGCCCCGCTATAATTATTTATTGGATAGGATACCAGACACTAAAATAACATTATCTCCATTCTTCTTACAATTACTTTTTGTAACAAAATAAACATGTTACAATTATCTCAAAAACAATAGTTACCAGTTCGATGTTACCATCGAGTGGGTCCAATTTTCTTACAAAGTTATGACTTTGAATCTAGCAGCCATAAACAAAAACCCAAAAACCAAGTCAAAATATTGTTCAAAGTCAAAGCTAATAATATTAGTTCAAAGTTATGCCATTGGTTCCTAACCAATATTAAAAAAAATAACGTATTATCATGTCCTCCCTACTTTATTATCATGTAGTTTCTAAAACAGATTATGTTCACTTTGTAGTTTTTCTTTTAGTTTGTCTTAGTTTTAATAGTTTAGTTTTAAAAATAAATATCATTTTTATCAAAACATTATTTATTATTAGTTAATCTATCATTGAATTAAAAACAAATACCATGGAATTAAATATAATAAAAAGATACAACTTTTATTTCATTTAGTAAAAATAATGTTTTCTTAATCTATATGTTTTTTTGTAATTGATAATAATTTTGGAACTGAAAGGTCGATTTAAATAATGTTTTTTTAGGAATAAATTATGTGACTATAGTTTTTTTTTTTTTTTATAAAAGTTTAACTAATCGAGTTATATGGTGATATATTCTCTACAAAATCAATATTATAATACTGATGTGTTATATTCTCTTCGCTTTTCAGCTGCATCAAATGGACAATTTTGTCCATGATGATGATCATGAAGTCATCATCTGCTCGCAATTATTTATAGAACACTAAATTCGATTTCAATTCGACACTATAAAACCCCACATCACCTCCTGTAACTTCAATCGTAGTCTTTCTTCTTAAGCTCCAATATTCTACAACGCCATGATGAACACCATTCCAGATGTCATTACTTGTAAAGGTACCTCTACCTCTAACTTCTGATTTCAAATATTTGAAAATGACGTTGTTGCTAACGGAATTGGCGGTGCAGCGGCGGTGGTACGGGAGATCGGCGGAGCAATCACGGTGGAGGAGATAAAGGTCGATCCACCAAAAGCATCGGAAGTCAGAATCAAGATGCTCTGTGCGAGTATCTGTCATACCGACATCCTTGCTTGCAATGGCATGCCCTTCGTAAGCCCCATTTTTGTATCAAGTTTTTGAATTAGATCATATTCTAATTTCGAAGTTCTAACCTAATTCAACATTTCAGCCTCTGTTCCCGCGAATTCCTGGACATGAAGGCGTCGGGTAGATATTTATGAATTGAGAAAGAAAAAAAAAACGATTTGATTGATTTATGAAATATGAATTGGATATAGACGATTGGTGGTTGCAGGGTGGTTGAGAGCGTCGGGGAAGGCGTGACGACGGAGGTGAAGCCTGGCGACGTCGTGATGCCGCTCTACATGGGTGAATGTGGACAATGCTTGAATTGCAAGTCCGGAAGGACCAACACCTGCCATGTTTACCCGATTACCTTGAACGGACTTATGGCCGACGGCACATCCAGGATGACCGTTGCTGCCACCGGAGAAGCCGCCTACCACCTTTTCAATTGTTCTACATGGTCGGAGTACATGGTGATCGACGTAAACTATGTGATCAAGCTTGATCCGAAGATTTCTCTCCCCCATGCCAGTTTGCTGTCGTGTGGCTTCACCACCGGCCTTGGTGCTCCGTGGAAGGAGGCTCCGGTCACTAAGGGCTCGTCTGTCGCCGTCTTTGGCCTTGGTGTTGTTGGCCTAGGGGTACGTTTCTTTATCATGAGGCTTTATGGTCAAAAGATTAGGGAAAAAACACAACGTTTTTATTTTATTTTTTCATTGTAACAATTTAATCATTAAATTAATAACAATTTATAATTATTATTATCATTACATCAATGGTTAGAACGATAAAGAATAAAATTCCAATGGCTAAATATATAAAATATGAAAATATGTTTTGTTTTATTGTATTTGTAGTTCATATATCGCTTTAGTCATCTAAATATTTTCTATGATGTTACACCATTATAATGACCATCTTTTTAAAAAAGTACAATACAAGACATTTCTTTTTATTTGATAGATTTTGTTGTTTGCTTATTATCTTCTTGCAATAATTACAAAATAATAGAATAAATTAATTAAAGTTTATATGATGAAAATAGCGTTGTGTTAGTTTTTTTTCTGTAGTTTTCGTTAATATAAAACAAAATAACTAAGAAAAAAGTTTTTCTACGATTTTGAAATATATAATGGTTTAATCAATGTAAAAAATAACTAATTGTTTAAATCAATGTGAAACAATAACAATATAAACTAGTTGTGAAACCCATGTAATATATTAGTTAATTAAAAAAAATGAATATAAAGGTAAAAATGTTTCAGAACTTTAAATTTATAAGAAAATAAGAAAAATAATGAATTATTATAATTGAAATGTTTTTTTATCTTTTAAATTTAAATAAATAAACAAAAAAACTAATTAACATTAATTTGAGAATTTTGAAATTAAAAAGTAAGTTTATTAATGAAATTGATATCCATTTATTACTACATTTATTGTAATTATTACATTAAAATATTATGTTGAAATTAATAAAATAAAAAAACTCATAAAATGACATGTAAAAAAATAATTAATCCAAAATAAACACAAAATGATATTTGACAAATAGAATGAGAGAGTGATATGTGACAAAAAAAAAAAAAAAACCCTTCATTTATTTAGGGTAGATGTTAATCTTTATTTTTCCCTTTCTTTTTACCATAAAAACCAATATATTTGGAACGTTTTTTAGGCAATAAAAGGAGCACAAATGCAAGGTGCATTGAAGATAATAGGGGTTGACATAAATGAAAAGAAGGCATCAAAAGGAAAAGTATTTGGAATGACCGATTTCATCAATCCTCAAAATCATCCTGATCGATCTGTCTCAGATTTAATAAAAGATATAACCGACGGGTTAGGTGTTGATTACTGTTTTGAGTGCAGTGGAGTTGAGCCCTTGTTGAATGAAGCCATTGATGCCTCAAAAATTGTACGCACGATATGATCCGAAGCTTTGTTAATGATTATTTTTATAATTATTTATGGGAAGATACGTAAAAATTAAAACAAGAAAATTATAGCAATAAAGATTTATTATATGCAGGGAATTGGTACGACTGTAGCTATTGGAGTTGGGCTAGAGACCAATTGGGCCATTAAGAACTTATCATTATTGAGTGGTCGGACCTTGAAGGGTTCACTAATGGGTGGGGTTAGGACTCATTCGGATCTTCCCATTATACTCAACAAATGTGTTAATAAGGTGACAAACAAACTATTTATTAACATTCATTTAGGGTTGATGACTATTTTATTTAATAATAGTTTTTATAACATTTTAAATTACTATATTGAAAATTAGATGATTAATTTAATACTAATAATTTATTTTATTATGAGATTAAAGGTATATAATTACAGGGCAACCCCTTAACTTGACTCGTTTATCTAATTATAAATTTGCAGGAGATAGAGATGGATCAACTTCTAACACATGAAATAAGATTGGAAAACATACAAGAAGCATTCAAGATTATGAAGAAGCCGGATTGTTTAAAAATTCTTATCAAATTTTAAAAGAAGTAAAAGTAAGACGTTGTGATACAGCTAAATAAAAGTATATTGCAATTCCATATGGTTTTTAGAATAAGTTATTGATGTTGTAATGTTGCGTATAAAGATGAGTATGAGAATGTGAAGATGAATTTTCCTTTGTTAGTGTGTGTGCTTATTTGTGAATTATAAAAAAGTAATTTGAATGAGGGTGGGACCGTTAAAATTACCAAATTGTCCTATTAGAAGGAACATATATTAGTGGCCTGAGATGTTAATACATATTTGGGATTTTAGAGAAAATAACAAAATTAACCATATATAAGTAAACCAACTTTAACAAAATAGTCACAAAATTGGAAATTTCTTGAAAATGATGCATTTATTTCGGATTTTGATTCCATGCCAAGTAACTATTTGCTATAAAGTAGCCTCTCATTTTTAAAGCATTTTTCAGAATTTTCTTATTTTTAAGTTAATTTTCTTTTCAAAATTTCTCAACTTAACTCAACTTTTTTTTCTTTTTTATCTCTTTCATCTTTCTCGATCTACAACACATGAAAAACCCTATATTTTCTAACCAACTCAATTCACTTGCCACATCACTAAATCACTGTTTTTTATTCAATTAAATTAAAAAATATATAATAAAATAAAACATAACATTTTTCTTTAAAAATAAATTTTTTCTAATTATATACATATATATATATATATATATATATGTGTGTGTGTGTGTGTGTGTGTGTGTGTCTGTGTGTGTGAGTACGCTTAGCGTACTCCTGTGCGTGACTTTTAAGCGGAGCCACCTAGTACGTTGGGAGTACTAGGCACAGAGTGAAAACCCTAAATGAGGGGTGTCCCTATATAAAGAATAAGATGGCCTCATTCCTGGCCTCCATCCTCGGACAATCAACCCTCTCAAACCCTAATCCTCGTTCTTAAGCTTGCGTGTGTCCATTTGAGAGCATTTACGCGATTTTGTGTGTTCTTGGAGTAAAGAATGAGCTTTGAAGAAGAAGGAGTGGGAGTCCATGCTATAGATCTGAGCATATCTGTGTTGGGAGCTTCATCTGGAGGTATAAAGCTCAAAGCTTTCTCAGTCTTTTGTTTTGTGTATCATGTTAGACCATTTTAGGGTTTTGGTCCCGAAGTTGCATGCTTAATGAGAAAATCAGCTTCAGAGATTATGAGCAACTCCTTTGAGTGTCTTTAGGAGTATAATGTCATAAAAATCGAGACTTGGATGTTTAAATCAACCTATGCATGAGATATGAGCATTTTGAGATAAGAGAATGAGAGTTTTGGGTGTTTCTGACTTTATCAGCCATGCAAGGCTTAAAGTCACAGACTTTATGGAGTAAGAGCCTCTAGTGAGTCCAGATCTATGATATGAGCTAAGGTCTTAGTGGGTTAAGACCAAGAAAGTGAGAAAAGCCATATTAGACGTATGTCGAGCCTAATCCTAATACGCCCCGCGTACTGGGTTGGTGTCCTTGATCAGATTTTCGTACATGCTTGTGTACGTTGAGCATACCAAGGGAGGTACGCCCCGTATAACCTCGTTGTGGGCTTTGTGGGCTAAATCTTATTGTGGGCCTTAAGAGTTGGGCCTGGATCTTTGGGCTTGTGTACTAGAGATTTTGAGCAGAGAAATATTATATATATATATATATATATATATATATATATATATATATATATATATATATATATATATACGCCTTGGGCCCTTGTGTTGGGCTTGTCGCTTGGACTTGAGAGTTGGGCCTCGGGAGAGCCCATTCATTAGTGGGCCTTGGTGGGCCCAATGAGTTTTAGGTTATTGATGGGCTAGTTAGTGGACTACCTTTAGACCTAAAGAATGAGGATTTGGACTTAGATCTTAATTGGGTAATTGTGGATTTTGGTCTAGTGTTAGAGGTCGCTGCAGTAGCAGCATCTATAGGAGTTGTTCATCATCTGAGGCGAGTCTTCTCACTATACTTACCATGAGTGGTATCTTTGTGTGACCGAGATGTCTTATGTGATTACCTGTGTATTGTGATATTTTGAATTATGTCTTTGTGATTTATGCTGAGTATTATTATTATTATGAGCTTATTGAGTTATGACTGGAGGGTCCACCCGAGTTTTAGGACCGAAGGGTCCCACTGAGACACATTGAACGGAGGGTCTTATCTGAGTATATCCATGAGATGCTAATGAGATATGTGTGCTATTTTGGGGAACTCACTAAGCTTTGTTCATACCGTGTTATGTGATATGTGTTTCAGGTTCTTCTCAGGATCGCGGGAAGGCGTCGGTTTGATTGTACACACCAGAGAAAGAGTTATGTTTTGAGGATCCTGGATTATTAATCAAACAATTATGGAGTTTTGTTTGTAAATTAAATAAATGGGATCTTTATGAAATGTTTTATGAGAATTATGTGATTTTAAAATGAGAATTTTGTTTGAAAATTTACGGTGTTACAAGTTGGTATCAGAGCCTTGGTTTGAGGGATTCGGATGCACCTTCGGGTATATCCAGACTCAAACTGAGGATTTGAGATAAATTTTTAAAAGAAATGATTTTTCTAAATGAGCAAGAGATTCTAAGAGAAAAATAAGAAGGAGTAGTGTGTACAATCAGCTAGAGCCCAAACGGTGATTTCCTAAAATACCCTTATTATTTATGTTATGAGTTATTATTGAGATATTAGTGATGCATGTTAGAAGATATGCTATGTGTTTCATATTTTAGGGCTAGAGTTTCCTGATGTGTGATGCCTTAGCCTAGGAAAATTTTCTATCTGTGATGTGCTTTGAGTACGTGCGGAGTAAGAGTATCCAACAGGAATCTTTTAGAGAGAGCTTTGAGTAGAGGAGTAACCTAGGAGAGATACCAAGATGAGCATTAAAGGAGCCTACTGAGGGAGTAGTTAGATACCCGCGAGAGGTAGGGTTGCTTAAGTTCGGTGATACCTTTTGAGTGTGAGTAGAGCAAGTGGAGTTGTAACCTAAAGTGGTTTTACGCGTTGGTGGAGATTATTCGATGCCCGAATGCTGACTGCTTCGTGCTTTGTGGTAATATTGATGATGGGAGTCAGCTACTAAGTGAATATGACGATATTCAAAAGGTAGATGGTTGGCATCATAAGAAGAGACATTAGTTAGATGAGTACACTGATAGAGGAGAGTGTTCGCTGGAGAGCGACCAGGTATAACGGGATTGGTGATCGAGAAGGTTGAGCAGCTACTTAGGAAATCTAGGATGATCTGTGTGGAAAGTATGGGTAGATGTGGTAGGTAGTATGGGCCCGTACTACTAAAAGCAGAGGACTCATACTCGAAAGAGGGAGAATTCCAGGAGTTCTAAGTAGTAGATTGAGAGGTGATAAAATGGTTTGAGTACCATGATTCGTAGCAGATTGAGAGGTGATAACATGGTTTGAGTACCATGATTCGTAGCAGATTGAGAGGTGATCACATGGTTCGAGTACCATGATTCGTGGTGGTTAGTGCTTCTGATTTTACCAGTTATCCCGTTGTGATTGATTAGACTGAGAACAGAAATGACAGGGTGTGGAGCCAGAGGGCCATGTCGAACGAGTTTCAATGGAGCATACCTTGAGAGGGAAATCGAGTTAGTTTCTGAGAGATTTTATTGGTGAGATGCCAGTTTGAGTCGCAAGACTCAGGGATGAGTAGAGATGATGCTTATTGGAGGATCACGATCTAAGTTGAGCAATCGACCGATAAATGAGACGTCACCTTTTGTGACAAGAGTTGCGTTGTCCCCGTTTCCTAGGAGAAGCAAAAAAGATAACGAGCTTCCGGTTTTAGAGTTTGGAGGTAAACCCCGTGGAGTAGCATAGGGTTGCAACCTTTTCACCGGAGTATTTGGGCAGTATGTTTGTTGCGAGGTATTTCTTATACCATGAGAGAGTCATTAGTGGGACTAGGATGGAAGAGAACAAAGAGGTGCCTTACTGAGGGAGACATACTTTTAGCAGCAATTCCAGGTGATTAAGAGGAGTATATCGGGGGCGATGACCCTCATTATCTACGTTGTATACCGACTGTGAGAGTGAGGTCTCTTGCTTTTATGATGATTCCCGCGATGGGACGCTGGTCGAGGAATCAGAGTCGAGGTGCGCGGTAGTGCATTATTTCCAGATTGAGAGTCATGACTAATTCGAAACAGTTGGGGTATCCGACGGTGTTTCGGTCTGAGGCTCAAGATGACTAGAGGCAGTCACGTTGGGAGGATTCTGAGATTTTTTCTGAGTTACGGGATATTTGGATTGTCTTGGTTTCCATCGGGAAGATCATTGAAGTGATTACGTGGTACATTCCAAGAGTCAAGTGTGATATACCTTGTGAAAAAGTTTATACAGTAGATTGTTGGTATGCCAAATGGTGATGGTCCGAACCCTGAGTGGGGAAGAACTGGGTATTCTATTGAGAGGATTAGGGATCTGTTTAAGTGCGGTTAAAGGACTGGTTATGGAGATCTGTGGTGCGAACACATGAGACCTGGGTTATTGGTGGATGAGGCAAGGTGCAAGGAGAGATGATGTATGTATGTGTGCTTAAGAAAGGATGAGTGAATCCACGGCAGGTGGCCATTAGTCAAAGAATTTACTGTGGCCAGGGATTTTTCGGGTTTGCAAATGTTGAGTTCGAGGCAGTTGGGTCGCTGAGTTTAGGGTGCAATAGTTGAGATTTGCAAGTATAGGTATAGATTGTGATCTATACTCCATTAGGGGCAACAGTTGATTTGTCAACCAATTTTAGAGTCGGTATGAGTAGTTTCGTAGGGTGGTGATCAGTAGAGGATGGAACTTCGGATTTTCATCAACATGTTTTCAGTCATTGACCTTTCCTCCGTGTTTCAATTTGTGAGATGGGAATATTTAGAGGTTTCGAGTTGCGTGAGTAGAAGATCAGTGGTTGAGGCAAGACATCGTGAGATGCTGTGATGGTGCACCGAGGTACCCGAGTATGATGTCCTAAATTTTGGTTATGCTTGAGACTCGAGTTGTGAGATAGCGAGTAGAGTATTGAGTGACTTTTGTTCCAGTGGGAACCCATCACTTAATTGTCGTCGGAGTAGGACTGTCTAAGGGTGTATCTGTGCTGAGAAAAGTGACTTGCCTACGAGAATTTACATCAGGAGTGGTGGCGCATAAGTTGGGTGGGTGTAAGCACCTATCTATGTTGAGCTGCAGAGCATGAGTTGGTGAACTCAATGTAGTGATGACTTGATGATGAGATTATGGGGTGATAAGAGAGCAAATGGATCCGAGTGGGAGTAATCGCTTGGGATTATCAAGAAAAACCATGGAGTGAGCCCATGGTGAGTTAGTGAGTGAGAGAATGTTGTAAGACTACGGGGATCCGTAACATCCATGAGTCGGTAGGAGAGGGTACCGTGTTACTGTGGGGAGCTGTAGTATTCGCTAGTCAGCGAGAAAGTGTCGTGATACTTCGGGGAGCCGCAGTATTCACTGGTTAGCAAGAGAGTGTTGTGATACTTCGGGGAGTTGTAAGTCTGCGGGGAGTCGTAGCATTCATGAGTCAATGAAGGAGTGTCTTAAGAATATGGGGGGAACCGTAGAACTCAGTAGTCGATAAGAGTGAATATTGTTGTACGAGGAGCAGTAGTATTCACTAGTCAGAGTATGATGCAAAGGAGTTCTTAGGCTTGGGTAGCCTTACCACTTGAGTCTTCGGGAACGTGGTTGCCGGCCCAGGGGCGAGACTGGGGTCTCCATGACGGTCGGGAATTTTTATATCCCGGGTTGAGGAGAGATTATCATAATTGGAGAGATGGTGTGTGCATAAATTCGCGAATTGCGGGTATGGGTTGAGTATCAGATTGGAAATGAGTGGTTCCACTTTTGCTGTTGAATCAGACTCTTGAGTTGAGTTTGGGACAATTCGTGTATTGAGTAGGCGATATAAGGTTCCGGATTCGTAGATGGGTTTAATTTTGAAGGGTATTGATCTCCATTTGATGTGTTTAACCGGGGTGGGTCAGTTTGTTGATATGGGAAGAACTGCAAGACGCATGAAACTAGTGAGTAATAGACGATATAGGTCGAAGGTGAGGCGACTTCAGTTGAGATTGTAGTATTCGCTTGGGATAAAGCGAACTTCGTGACTTGTGTGTCACAATGGGCCGAGATAGTTATTGTGGGAAGGAAGCCAGTAAGACGTTTTTTGGTATGCAATGGGTAACCTTTGGAGGTTTAACTATTGGGTCAGGAGTTGACCTGGTGCTTAGTGTTGAAGGGGATATTTAAGAGGAAGTTGGGGCTTATGTCTATGGATGTCAGAGGATACTTCCAAGCAAGCATGTTCATTTTCTTGTGTCTGAGGACAGAGTTTTGAGGTTCATTCTTTAGATGAGTTCTGGTAGTTGTTCAGGCGGTGGGTCCTTGGTGGGATGTGACCTTTCCGTTCCTTTTGAGTTACGGTCAAGATCGATTAGAGAATCGGAATTGGTAGAGTGTTCTGAGAGTCTGTTATTTGATGAGCGATTAATATGATGATATTTTGTGTGGGTGGTCTGGCAGGAAGACAGACCACTAGAGTTTTCAAGTTCTGGAGAGACAGGTCGAGTATCGTCGCGGCAGAAGAGCCTGTCCTTCTTCGGGGTCGGGAGTTCTTGTTGGGTTCAGGTACCTTTGGAAGAGATTGTTGTATGATATGAGGTCCTTTTGGTGGTGCATTTCGGCTTATTGGGTTTGATCTATGTGTTGATAAGGAGCGATTTCGAGGGAGAAATCTAATTCAAGTGGGAGAGAATTGTAACATCCTGTTTCGGATCGTCCGTGATTAGGGTTCGTGGGATGCAACACGGGCATGAGGAAGCCTCGAGGCTGAGGCGAGTTTCTAGAAATGTAGGTCTTCTCGTCACCTTTTTGTGGATATGAGGTTCATTGGAAACAGAGTTATATCGAGGAATCTATGGAAGTTTGAAGTTTTGTCAAGATAGGTCCCTTATTTGAGAAAGGTGGCAGCTGAGTACGTTGGGCGTATGTGTGAGTACGCTTAGCGTACTAATGTGTGTAACTTTTAAGCGGAGCTACCTAGTACGCTGGGCGTACTAGGCACAAAGTGAAAACCCTAAATGATGGGGTATCCCTATATAAAGAATAAGATGGCCTCATTCCTGGCCACCATCCTCAGACAATCAACCCTCTCAAACCTTAATCCTCGTTCTTGATCTTGTGTGTGTCTATTTGAAAGCATTTAAGTGATTTTGTGTGTTCTTGTAGTGAAGAAGGGGCTTTGAAGAAGAATGAGTGGGATTCCATTCTATAGATCTGAGCATATCTGTGTTGGGAGCTTCATTTGGAGGTATAAAGCTCAAAGCTTTCTCACTCTTTTGTTTTGTACATCATGTTAGACCATTTTAGGGTTTTGGTCCCAAAGTTGCATGCTTTATGAGAAAATGAGCTCCAGAGATTATGAGCAGCTCCTTTGAGTGTCTTTAGGAGTATAATGTCATAAAATTGATACTTGGACGCTTGAATCAACCCATGCATGAGATATGAGCATTTTGAGATAAGAGAATGAGAGTTTTGGGTGTTTGTGACTTTATCAACCATCCAAGGATTAAAGTCACAGACTTTATGGAGTAAGAGCCTCTAAGGAGTCCAGATCTGTGATATATGTTAAGGTCTTAACGGGTTAAGACCAAGAATGTGAGAAAAGCCATACTAGACGTACGCTGAGCGTAATCCGAGTATGCCATGCGTACTGGGTTGGTGCCCCTGATCAGATTTCGTTCATGCTTGTGTACGTTGAGCGTACCAAGGGAGGTACGCCCCGCGTAACCTTGTTGTGGGCTAAATCTTATTTTGGGCCTTAAGGGTTGGTCCTGAATCTTTAGGTTTGTGTACTAGAGATTTTGAGCAGAGATATATTATATATATGCCTTGGTCCCTTGTGTTGGGCTTGTCGTTTGGACTTAAGAGTTGGGCCTCGGGAGAGCCCATTCATTATTGGGCCTTTGGTGGGCCCAATGAGTTTTAGGTTATTGATGTGCTAATTAGTGGACTACCTTTAGACCTAAAGAGTGAGATTTAGACTTAGATCTTAATTTGGTAATTGTGGATTTTGGCTCAGTGTTAGAGGTCGGTGCAGCAGCAGCATCTATAGGAGTTGTTCATCATCTGAGGTGAATCTTTTCACTATACTTACCATGAGAGGTATCTTTGTGTGACCGAGATGTCTTATGTGATTACCTGTGTATTGTGATATTTTGCATTATCTATTTGTGATTTATGTTGAGTATTATTATTATTATGAGCTTATTGAGTTAGAACCGGAGGGTCCACCCGAGTTTTGGGACCGGTGAGTCCCACTGAGACACATTGATCGGAGGGTCTTATCTGAGTATAGCCATGAGAGGCTAATGATATATTTGCGATATTTTGAGGAACCCACTAAGCTTCGTGCTTACTGTGTTATGTGATATGTGTTTCAGGTTCTTCTCAGGATCGCGAGAATGCGCCGATTTGATTGTACACACCAGAGAAATAGTAGAGAAAGAGTTATGTTTTGAGGATCCTGGATTATTAATCAAACAATTTTGAAGTTGCCTTTTGTAAATTAAACAAATGAGATCTTTGTGAAATGTGTTATGAGAATTATGTGATTTTAAAATGAAAATTTTATTTGAAAATTTACATAATTACATTAAATTCCAACCGATCTTCACTCACTCATTTCTTTCATCTCCCTTAAATATTTCTGCAAAGATTTCATTAAACAGCAAAAGAAAACATTAGTTCAGAAAACATTGGTTCTTCACGCATTGAACAAGAGGCCACAGGTTCACCAACCCGATGCAAAGCACTAAATCGACCAACCCGCTTCTCCCTTCTGATGATGGTACCACACCCCACCAATACCGGCCTAACCCGATCTCCATCTTGTTCCCGACTCCGTCCTTCTAAAACTTTCTTTTGTTAGAAAATCGTTTTGAAATTAATGAATATATATATATATATATATATATATATATATATATACACACACACACACACGCACACACACTAGGTGTAACCTCGCGCGTTGCGCAAGAATACATTTAAGTGGTTAACATAATTATGGGAAAAAATAAAAATATGGTGAAATTTACGTTTTTAATCATGTTTTGGGCATTAACCGAATTATCAAATAACATAAAAATTCATCAACTTATATTTTGATACTATCTAATATAGTTCATACCTTATAAACTTTACTTTTACTTTTATAATATCTAATATATACTATAAGTTTTTGTATAACATTAATATAATACATTTTTCTTATGTCCGATAATATTTTTTTGGATAAAATAAGAAATAATTTGTTTTGAATGAGCTATTAATAAACAATATTGAACTAATAAACTTTGTATTACACTATTTATATTACACCAAAACATCAAAGGTTTCATATATGAACTTTCAAATATTAAACATTGAAATTAAGAATGAAGTCATACAAAATATATCATTATGCATAAATGTCATCAATAGTTTTAAAATAAGTCGATTAGTAAATATGATATTTAATTTTAATTACATATTTTGCAAGGCATACGTTTGACTTTATGTTGGTGCGCCGAGAATCCTCTTCCTTAATTTGTACTTAAAAAATTAAGGTGAATAGGAATATAAAATAGATATTATTAAGCGTTAATATAAATAATTAAAAAGTGTATGTGGATCTTTTACCACCGGTTAAAGACAACATACCTCTAGTGGTATCGATTTCTATGTGAAATTGAAGTAGTCATTATATGTACACCTTGTTTTCTAATTACATAAACAAATATGAGTAACCAAACATAAAAATATTATCTTTATGTAGGAAACATATTTTAGTTAACTATTAAATAAAATAATATAAGTTTAAGAGTTAGAAGTTTCAAAACATTAATATTTTTATTAATCAATCAATTAAGTAAGATATGTTGAAATTTTTATAATCATTATATTTTAAATGAATTTTAGTTGAAGTGTTTTGACTTATATTATATATATATATATATATATATATATATATATATATATATATATATATATATATATATATATATATATATATATATATATAAACACACACACTAGCCGTTTGCTCGCGCAAAGCGGCGGCGGCGAATAGTTTCTTTCAAGAAATTAGTTTCATTGGGAGATATGTTATATTTCTAAGAACACTTGCACCATTATCGATCGGTTTCACAAAAATAAAAAGTGCGATGCCAAAACCAAAAAATCTTGTGGTGGTGGATTCCATGGAGGAAAATGAGATGAAGATTTGAATTAGTCTACACTTAACTATATTTTATGCAAAAAATTAGGGAACTCCTATTTAAATGAACTTTTAAATTTCAAACGATTTTTCGAAAAAAAGTGTTTCAGATTTTGAATGCACCAGATACCAGAGAAGAGATATTTTAGGAGTACAAGTTGGGTCAAAATTGATGAAAATACTAATTCAATCCCTAAAAATAAGAAAATACTAATTTAAATGTGTTTTTAATACTTGTACCTAGCATTATCATTTGTAAGATATATATTATAATATTATTATATTACTAGTTGGTTGTACTTTAAGCTTAAAGATTTGAACGTTTTAAAAAATTATTATTATTATATTAATTCTATTTATAGAAATAATAAGATTTTTTTTATAAGGTAGTATATATATATATATATATATATATATATATATATATATATATATATATATATATATATATATATATATATATATATATAGGTTTAGGTTCATTTGAGACCATTCTAATTTTGTGAGACCGTGAGACCAAATCTAAAAATAATTTTAAAATGCAAAATAAATGGAAAAATCCAAAAATTCTTTTTTTAAATATTATTTTCGGAACTTAAATTAACTAAAAAAAATATAAAAATTTAAAAAAAAATAAAAAAAAATTCTGTTTTTTTTTTTTTTTTTTGAAAAATACGTGAAATATTCTAAATAGAATATTACACTGACATATTCTAAAAAATAATTTTAAAATGCAAAATAAATGGAAAAATCTAAAAATTCTTTTTTTAAATATTATTTTCGAAACTTGATTTAACTAAAAAAAATTAAAAAAAATAAAAAAAAATTCTGTTTTTTTTTTTTTTTTGAAAAATACGTGAAATATTCTAAATAGAATATTACACTGACATATTCTAAAAAATAATTTTAAAATGCAAAATAAATGGAAAAATCTAAAAATTCTTTTTTTAAATATTATTTTCGAAACTTGAATTAACTAAAAAAAATTAAAAAAAATAAAAAAAAATTCTATTTTTTTTGAAAAATACGTGAAATATTCTAAATAGACTATTACACTGTACATATTCTAAAAATAATTTTAAAATGCAAAATAAATAGAAAAATCAAAAAATTCTATTTTTAAATATTATTTTCGGAACATGAATTAACTAAAAAAAATTTAAAAAAAAAAAAAAATACGTCTCACGGTCTCACAAAATATAGGTGGTTTCAAATGAACCTAACCCTATATATATATATATATATATATATATATATATATATATATATATATATATATTATATATATAGGGCTAGGTTCAAATGTTCTTGACATCTATTGTGTGCCCATATGCACAAATCTGGACCAACGGATGAAATAGAATCAATGATCTTGATCTGAGGGTCTAAGATATTAAAATAGGGTAACATGTACCATATAATAACATAAATTTCACCATAAGGGTATTTTGGTCAATTAACCTATATTAAAAAAGGAAATTTCCAGATTTTAAGGGATAATTAATACCCTTATTTTTAAAAATATGAATTTTTTAAATTTAATTCGAATATAATTTTTAATAATATCCGATTTCATTCTGTTAGAATGACATGAAAATCAACCATAAACTAGTAAATATATTTTTGATTTTATTCTTGTAGAATATGATTATATTCAATATTTATATATATTAACATGCTTAAAGAATTATATTACATATTATCAACACTAACATTTTATAAAGAATACATGTCTTCTTGCACTAATAATATATCAAATAATTACATTGTATGATTGTGATACAAAGAACATTCTTGAATAACAACAAAATTCTGAAAGAATGACAAGTGTAATTCTTTAAAACATAACAAGATTCTTAAAATGTGAGTGTGATCAATCTTTGATTCATTCTTCAAACATTTCCTATCATGTCTTCAAACCATTCTTCAATCAATTCCTATAAAAAATGCAACAAAAACTAAGAATGGTTAAAAAAAAAATCGTATTCTTTAAGAATGATTTTACTGAACATGTTCATTCTGTGGAAAAATATCATAGCAAATCTATTACAAAAAAAGCAAACACAAATTCTAAAAGAATCATTAACTCTAAAGTGCAATTACCATTACTGCACTACCATTATTCTGACAGAATATATATATATATATATATATATATATATATATATATATATATATATATATATATATATATATATATATATATATGTCATTTTAAATTTTGGCAGAATGCATATAATATTTTAAATTGGCATTATGGGTTGTAATTCTGATAGAATATAGCAAACATTAAAAAAATTGTAACTTATTCTAATAGAATGTAATCTTCAAAGTATAAATTTTGATAAAATTCAACACGTTCATTCTGTGATCAATCGGAAGACATGAATAAAAAAAATACCTAGATTTCACCGGAGAAGAAGAATCGGCGACCACCACCACATCCTCTCCACCTCCTGACCTGCTTCGATCGGAGCAACAGCCCCACCCCGTTGCTTCTCCTTTTGTTCTTCGGTCTAATCACTCATCGGAGATCGATACCTCCTCCCCTCGCTTTCTTTCACTTCTGTTCCCATCGATCAAGGCCTATGAAGATTCGACTTCATCGTTGATTTCTTTGCCCCATCGGAACCCCTCCTGCCCTCTGATGCCCTCTGATCAAACCTCTAGCACATCTTCCCTTCTACAGTAGCCCAAAACCTCCGAAACCCCACTGAATAGCAGGGACCAATGCTAAGAAAACGAGAGGGAGGATAAATCGATGTATACGTGATCGGCTAGGGTTTTTTTCAACAGATTTTGACTACATCCCATATTTAAAGGAATAATAAAGAACATATTAATTATCTACCATATTTAAATATGTCAAGATTACTATAATACCCTTAAATTATTTATTTAATAATTAATTATTTCCTGAATTCTTATTGGTGCACACAGTCACACAATAGTTGTCAAAAACATTTGAACCTATATATATATATATATATATATATATATATATATATATATATATATATATATATATATATATATATATATATATATGATTTTCGCAATAATATTAATAATTTTATAGTGTTTAGTTTTCTAATAAGGACCACAAAAGAAAATCGCATCAAATGGCGACTTCGAAGTAGGCTCAATTGCAAGATCCATATTGTCACTTGTGAAAAAAAATATATACATTTTGTTGAAAGTCTCCCCTCGATATAGCTAATTTTGTCATTTTCAATTTATTTTATTCCAAACAAAAAAAAAAAATTATGAACAATTTTATAACAAAAAAAAAACAGTTTTTATAATTATGTGTACAATAAGAGTTACTTATTTGACTTTTGCATTTGATGACTGGGTCTTTACTCATTCGCACATAGATTCACAGAAACGGATTTTGAATTTTGATTACAAATTCAGTTGACTTTGAAGTTTGAATGTAGCAAGTAGCCAAGCCACCACATAGTCCCATAAACAAAGGCCAAGTCAAATTTGAAAGTCAAAATTTTATATATATATATATATATATATATATATATATATATATATATATATATATATATATATATATATAAGTTCAACGTTAACCCCATTTAGTTCAAAACCAAAAATATAATAATAATAATAATAATAATAAAATAACAGATTAGTAACAAATTATAGGAATTTAATTACTAAATGTCAACTTTTTCAGTGGTGTGATTTTTTGTTATGGGCTCTTGAGGTGCCACGACACCAAGAGCTTCACCTAGGTTTAGGTTTAGGTTGCCTCTCATTGTTCTCCTCCCAATTCCGCCATTATTACCCTTCCTCATCATCGCAGCAAATTCCCCATAATCAATCTGTCCATCCTGTAACACAACACGTTTCCAACAATTAATCATTAAATAAAAACAATAATCATCTTTTCGATATGATAATAGCGTAAGGAGTGAAGTTATTATTACATTATCTTGATCGATTTCCTGAATCATTTCATCAAGATGAACTTCACCTAAACCCATCTCTTCACACGCTTGTTGAAGCTCATCGATTGTTATGTATCCACTTCCATCTTTATCAAAAAACGCAAAAGCAGACACAAGATTCTCTTCTCTCTCCAGTTTGTTCAAGTGAACAGTTGCAGCAAGAAACTCGCCGTAATCTATGGTTCCACTGTTGTCGATATCCGCCTGAAATTTGATTCCCACAAATTTCAACCTCCGATAGCAAAAAACAAAAAAGAAAAGTGAAAGAAGAAGAAGGAAGAGAAAAAGAACGCAAACTTACAGCATCCATCAAATCCTTGATTTCAGACTCCATAAGTTCAGATCCAACACGTTTAAGTCCCTCTTTGAGTTCCTCAAAAGTAATCGTTCCACTATTGTCTGTATCTATCATTTTGAATAACTCCTTTAATCCACCGATTTCTTCTTCTGAAAGTCTTTCTGCTATCACCTATAAATATAATGTGCAATTGTGCATAATGAATTAATGAATAATGATAATGAAGTTGTTCCTATGAATCCAATCTCACATGTCTTTTTACTTTCTTACCCTTAAAGCCATCTTCTTGAGCTTGTTCATTGCAGAGAACTGTTTGAGTCTTGATAAAACAGCAGAATCAAGGGGCTTATCAGGTGCCATTTTGTCATCAACAATCCATGGGTGACCTAAATCAAAACACCAAAACATTATATAATTATTTTTTAACAAAAACATTCTTTTCTTTCTTACATAAAACTTCATGAGCTGTAAGCCTTTTCTTGGGATTTCTATCGAGCATTTTCCTTATAAGATCTTTAGCACTCTCTGTAATTGCAGGCCATGGCTCTGATTCAAAATCGAGTTTTGCTTGTAGAATTTGACGAAAGATCCCCATTTCAGTTTCTGTATATACCAATTAGAATCTGTTAATTTAGAATCAGATGAAGTAATGGAATTACAGAATGGAATGGAATAAGCAAGGTAATGGAATGACTCATTACATTCCATAGTCATGTTTGGTTGGCTTGAAGGAATGGAATGAGTTTTCATATAACTTTTGTATAGTACATGTAAATACAATGTATTAATGGAATCCTACAAACAAGATTGCAAAATACCTGCCCAAAAAGGGGGAACACCACTCAGTAGAATGTACAAAATTACCCCTGCACTCCAAACATCGGATTCGGGTCCATAATGCTTACGTAAAACCTCGGGGGCTACATAATACGGGCTTCCAACCACATCGGAAAATGTTTCACCTAAAATTAGAATCAAGAACCATGAGTAGGGATATTTAGATGAATAAAATGCATGTTCATTGTTCACAATCCTATATTTGGTACCAAATGTTATGAATAAGTAGAAAAAGAATCAAACAAAGTAATTGTAGAAGGGTGGAAGTTGAATACAAATGTTTTGTAACATAATCTATGATGAACAAAGTACTAACATTATTGGATTAATTCATCCAATGGTTTTAGAATTACAAGATCAAGAACTTTACCAAATTACCTAACTTTCATGAAAGTACTAACATTATTTGAAGGAATAGGAAAAACAAATCAAAAATTGCTACACACGTGTTCAAGAAGAAGTCCCAATACATGGACCCAAATGCAATTATTTAAAACTTTGCATTTGTGAAGTAGTTCTTATCAATGTCGAATTATCACAGTAGGGACAACACAGGGATTTCGCATAAGTTAACAGAAAAAAGAAGCTATAGCGTATCATAGGAAGTTAGGTACAATTAACTGAAACTAGTTATATAAACGACTAAAAACTAGTTCTTTATCTAGATTTCTAACCAATAATGTATACGTATATTTCATATAGTTTTAAACAGAAAAAGGCACAATTATATTGATATCACCCACAAGAACAACAAGAAGATTTACAAGGAAACTAGATCAGAAGCTAAAAGCACCATAAATCAGAAATCGGCGATCAATATCATCCAAGACATATAAAAAACCTAAAACAGATAGAGATAAGATAGACCCACATGAAATTATTTAGGTATTAGAGATATAAGATAATATAACCCAAGAAGGAAAATCCAAAAAAGGATTAAAAAGGAATTGGAATTGAACCTGGTTTGTAGAAAACAGATAACCCAAAATCAGTGGCTTTAAGAGTAGCGTCTTCATGTGTAGTCGAAAAGAGGAAATTTTCAGGCTTTAGGTCTCGATGCATAACACCCAAAGAATGACAAGCTTCAACAACCCCAACAATGGTTTTAATCAACTTCGCAGCCTCTCGTTCACTATACTGCCCTTTCTGAACTATCCGATCGAACAGCTCTCCACCAGCGCATAACTCCATAACGATATGAACATATAAAGCATCCTCATATGTCCCTTTGATCCTCACAACATTCGTATGCTCAGATAAATGGTGCATTATCTGAATCTCTTTCAAAACATCTTCGTAATCCTCTCTGCAGATGAGTTTCTTCTTGGGTATCGATTTGCAAGCGTAAGGAATGCCTGTTGATTTCTCTGTGCATAGATGGGTTGTACCAAACTGCCCTTGTCCTAATTTTCTTCCGATTGTGTACAACTGTTGAAGGTTTGGGGTTTTTTGCTTGAGTACCCAGTTGGGTTTTGGATTCGATGATGGTGGTGGGATTGGTTTCTTCAATATTGGGGGTTTTGCGGGTTGTGTTGCAGTCGATGTTGAAGTTGAGGAAGACGACATATTTGCTTTCAGAGTTGCGAACTTTACCAAATGGGTAATGCGAGAATACTATAGATTTGTGAACAAGAAAGCTGTACTACGAGATGTAACTTCACGAAAACATGAACACAGAAGTATTTGGGGGCCCAGATCGCTCTTATCCCTGAAAAACAGAGAGAGAAATAGGGGAAAGATTGTCTTTTTTCTCTTGGTGATTGAGACTTTGAGATGAATGAATGAAAGCGGTTCCTCTCAAAACAACTTTTTTTTTTCTTTTGGGGAGATGGAAATAGACCGAGTCCAAGTTTAGTAGATGCAATAAATTTCTTTTGCGAAAAATAAAAGAAAAAGTAAAAAAGTTTTTAAAGAAATTGTAAACATATATATTTATATTTATTTATATATAATATAAATGCAGATATTGTACACTGAATATAACCTCTGAAAGATTCCATTATCATGCTTGTGTAAATTTTCTTTTGAAATTATGCAAAAAGAAGAAAACGATAAAAACATGGCAAGTGCATTATTATTTATTCGTCCTTTGCCTTACGCTTTATTTGTTATTTTCTTTAATATAATTATGGATTAGCATATTTGGTTTTTTAATCGAGTCTAGTACAACGTTTTTGTACAAATTGGACATATATATATATATATATATATATATATATATATATATATATATATATATATATATATATATAAAGATGTGCGTAGCTTAATTTAGAAGACTTCAACTTAATGTATCTTCCCAAGTTCCAACACAAAAATATCAAATTGGCCTAGGCTCTTGGGAATTTCTGAAGAAATTTTATAGATAAAACTGGAGGAATCAAATTTGTGTTTTGTAAGAACATATGCATTTACACATGCTATAAGAAAACCAATTTGTAATATGTGATTAGTATCTTAAAGTTACAAGTGAATACTCTTATCAAATCGTTAGACTATCTGGTATGTGCAACCGGCGTTTTTATGACATGACACTGGAACACAACGTTACCACGGCATAAACACCGCCCCGGGCGCCCGTTTATTGGTGTTACGTTTCTTCGGGTGGTGCTGGTAACGAAGGGCAACACCCACTTTTTCTTTCTTCATTTCTTTGTGTTTCTTCTTTCTTGCTTTTTTTCTTGGCCTCACAACTGCGTTGAAGACTTGGAAGACCACCCTAAAAAAATGTGATGGAAGAAAGATGATGATGTGGCATTTCAAATGGCGTTTCATGGGTTACCCATACTATGCAACCTTATACTTTTTAGAGTTACTAGAGTTACAACAAAAAATTCAAAATTATATATTTATAAATGAAGGTTGGTCTATAACTTCATGATAAATAGAAACCACATGATTTTATGTGCTTTTAATCTGGACCGCTCTAAGTATCTATTTTCAGGTTTTTTTTATAGTTTTTTGGTCTATGTCCGGCTCCACAGAAGACTACCTTCTTCTCCATGTCTCCCCTCCACTATTGATTCGTCTGTTTAGTGAATCAGTTTGTTCTTTCTCTTTCAATATTGCACACGATCCCATGAACCCTAAATTTTATTCGAATGTACGTGACTGATTTACCCCTATATAAGAGTACATTTCAATTCTAATTTTCGAAATGTCTAAATTGATTCAATTGTTTCATCAATCATGGAGCAGAAATCGACCAAAAACATTTATTTCATTGAAGAACATTCAACCAATGTGAATTTATTGCACAGGGTAATTTTTAAGTGTTTTTTACTTCCCATTCTTGCAAAAATGTAGATTTTTTCTACATCCGATTGTGAAAGTGAACTGAATTTAACACGCACTTTATTCCTTACAAATCCCAATTTCACCAGGAAATTTGTGATTAGGTACTCTATATTTTGAATTTCATTCTAATTAACAATTTATAACGATTGGTTTATTGTTTCATATATGTTGGTTCGAAAAAGAAAACAAAAGGACATTGGCTCTTCGTAAATACATATGGAAATAAGTCATCGATCTATGAGTTTTGAAGATGAGGATTCGAAAGACGAGTTGTCTGATACTGCACCCTACATACAGCAAAAAGAAAACCCGAGTTACCATTCACAATCATAACCGAGTTATGAAACTCCATGATGAATTTGATGATGATGAGTATTCGTAACAACCATTGAATTAGTTTCCATGTGTTTTTATTGTTGGATTAGATGTCTAAGCTAATAACTAAATTGGTATATACTTGAATTATTAACAAAAAAAAAATTTGGGTTGCCCTCAAACCTAGTAACTGAATAGAATAACTTATTTAGATAGAGAGACTGATTTATTGATTTATTATACGATTAATAAATCGCAATAAATGATTTGTTAATATATTATGAGAATAATATATTAATTAGAAATAATATTATTTAATTAATAATTAATCAGAATGAATTTTGGGAGTAATTGAATTAATTAAAAGTGCAAGGACCTAAGTTATTATTGTGCAATAGTTGAACAAAAGGCATTCCAAAACCCTCCACAAGAGGTGGATGGTTTGGAGGGGATTCTAGGGTTCTAGAATATCTATCTGAGATAATTAAGAAACTAGATAATTACTTGATTTAAGATATTATTGTTTTAATCAAGTAAGGGTTATCCAGGGTTTTCCTAACAGCTATAAATAAGGTTTCATAGCTCTAAATTTCGACCAATAATTCTTTCTCAAGAGCATAGCTGAAAATATCTTCTCATCACCTCTCTCTTCAAGTTTCCTTGGTTGCTAAGGTTTGGGTGTGAACCATCAGAGGTATGAGATTTATGGCGCTTGCTTCCAAGAGTGTTTCAAGAAGGATAAGTTTGATTGTTAAGAAGTGCACGTTTTTTATATCAAATATTTATTAGCTATGAAAGACCATAAAGTTGGAAAATTTATGGTTAAGGATGTTAGTTTAGGGCTAGATCTGGAATTTGAGCAAAAGAGCTTAAGGATTAAGCTCTTAATGGAAGAAAATGGGAACGACTAGAGAATGTTATTTGTTCCCTAGAGAACGCCATGTATTGAAGAACGTTATGTGTCCATTCTGGATGTTATACGTTCTCACCTGGGTTGACTTTCAACTTTTTGACCAAGTTTAACCTAAGAGTATTTTGGGTATTTTGAATTATAGTTGTGTATGGTCAATTGTCATTGAGTAGGTGTTTGGTTGAGCTAATCTCGGAGCAGAGTCCTGTTCAGCTATTATTTTGTTTGTCAATGAGGTGAGTCTTCTTACCACCTTAAGTAGGTCGTAGGCACCAAGGTCGTCCCACTATAGTATATGAGTAGAATTTATGCTATTGTATGATTTTGACTAATGTGATTGCATGATTTATGTATGGAGCTAATCTGGGCTCGGAGTCATTATGTAACGACCCAATTTTCACAGTCAAAAATTTTATTTTCAAATCAACACTTTGGAAAACATTTGGGGAATAAACTGATGGGTTTTAGCCATAAGAACATCCTATGTGCTCATACAAACCCTAATGATTGGATCTAGGTTTCTCTATTGTACATGCAATTCATCTAAGACTTTAAACCCTAGATCTAGCATATGATAATCAATATTAACATAATAATGGGTTTAAGATATTACCTTGATTGTTATGTAGCAATAACAATCTCAAATCCTCCTTGTAATGACTTTAGAAAGCTTAGAGTCACAAATGTCACTCCTATAATGGTTCACAAACACCAAGAGCAAGAGGATGAAGAATAAGGAGAGGGAAGGCTGCCCAAAACATGTGGAAACCCTAAGGATTCAGTTGCCCATGTTTTTGGTGCCTAAGGGGTCCTTAAATAGTGAGGCTATTAGGGTTATCTAACAAGGAAACCCTAATTTGGATGCTTAGGCCCTAAGTAACCAATGGACTCCCTCCTTAGAGGCCTAGGACGATTTCTAATGGGTTTCACCATAGAATTCGTCCACTCCTCTAATATGGAGTCCATTAGCTCAATATTCAACTATCACACAATTGACAGTTCTAGTCCCTTAAGTTTAATTAATGTCTTTTAGCCACAAACTTAATTCTTATTAATTCTTGACTAATATTAATTAATCAATATGATTTCTTCTTTAATATATTATTCTCATAATATATTAATAAATCATAATTAATCCTCTTTCTCCATAATTCATCCTATCAAGTTGCTTTGGTGAAGGCTGTTGGGTTTTAGCCATAAGAACTTTCCTATGTGCGCATGCAAAACCCTATTGCTTGGATCTAGGCTTTCTAATAAACATGTTTTTTGAATCCAAGACTTCTAATGGCTAATTAGGTTAAACAATAATATTAAAACAGATCTAGAATCATACCTTTGAATTCCTTGTTGATCTTGTTTGTCTTGGAGCTTCTAGAGTCACAATTGTCACTCCTCTAATGGCTTACAAACACCAATAGCAAGCAAGATGATTTAGGAGAGAGGAGAGGGGAGGAATTCGACCAGAGGTTCCTTGCTTAAGGTTGTGTGTCGAACTCCCACATCCATAGGGTCTATTTATACTATCAGACTCCTTAAGGGTTTCACCCTAAACCCTAATTGGATAATCTTCTCTTAAGGCTATCCAAATCCATTCCATAGATAACCCTATGGACGATTTTGAGCTATCCTTCAAGTTGCTATGGTGAAGGCAACCCAAAAGGACCATGCACCACCGAATATAGTTATAGCCTTAGACACTATTCCAACAGTCTCCCACTTGGATAAGTCTAGTAACTATACAAGTATAATACGGTTTGCAATCGTAGCTCTCAAAGACGCTGTCAACTCTGATCTAATCAATCTTGTCCTTTAGATAAGGGATCGTACAGTCCTCTGTTAGATATCATGCTGACAATCCTATGGAATGGTTAGTCTAGCATTTAGATTTCTCGATCTCCGATTTATTTGACATAGAACTTAATCGAACACATCAATTCAGTTCTGACCGGGCCCGGCACATAAGTCAAATCAAATCATCGAGTGGCCAAGATATCTCTTCTATCCTCATAGGATAAAATCTACAGATAAACTTCGACTTATATGCATTTACTTATTCATTAACCAACTATACACAACAATGCGTTTTATAACATCAAGTTACTGATGCGTTTTCGCATTATCAATGCACAATCAATTAACAAATAATAAACCATATATCTAGGTTTTAAGACCATATGATATTATCGTCTTGCGATCACCTTTTATATCGTATTCCATAAGGTGATTCCAGCAAACGCGGGTTTATTCCAATGCTCAAAACCAGTTCATAAGCACTCATGAACGTTGCAGCAACCCTTGCTATGTCTAACACCATTTAGACATTCTACACACCAATTCATGACAATCTTCATTCATATCTACTCCCAACATATGAACGATTGTGGACCATTTGAATAATTCGATTATTCCTAATAAACTCAATTATTCTGGAAGTCAAAACATGCAAAGTGAAACAATAATTAAACAACTAACATGTGACAGTAACTTTACTCATAAATAAAACTCCTTTATTTAATCATCAAATGTCAATTACATTTATCTATTATACGTTTCTAATACTATTTAATCTATGCTAATATCATCCTTCAGCCCAATACTCCTAGCATGCTGCAAGTGCTTAACCCTACTCAGTCCCTTCGTAAGCGGATCTGCTGGGTTATCTTCTGATGATATCCTCTTCACTACGAGTTGTCCTTCTTCTACACGATGTCTAATGAAGTGATATTTTCTGTCGATATGTCGAGATCTACCATGATCCCTCGGTTCCTTGGTCAAGGCAACCACACCTTCGTTATCACAGAAAATCTCCATGGGCTCTTTTATGGCCGGCACAACTCCAAGATCACCGATGAAGTTCTTTAGCCATATTGCCTCCTTCGACGCTTCGCTCGCTGCGATGTACTCTGATTCGCACGTTGAATCAGCTACGATTTCCTGCTTGGAACTTTTCCATGTCACTGCTCCTCCATTTAGGGTAAAAACCCAGCCCGACTGCGAACGGTAGTTGTCCCTGTCGGTCTGAAAGTTGGCGTCACTATACCCTCGCACCTTCAAGTCATCACTCCCTCCAAGGACTAAGAACCATTCTTTCGTCCTCCGAAGGTACTTAAGGATGTTCTTCACCGCAATCCAATGTGCTTTGCCAGGGTTCCCTTGATATCTGCTAACCATGCTTAAAGCGAAGGCTACATCAGGGCGAGTACAAGTCATAGCGTACATGATTGAGCCAACTGCGGAAGTGTATGGTACTCGGCTCATTTCTACTATCTCAGCTTCGGTACTCGGACTTTGAGTCTTACTCAACTTGGCATTTCCTTGTATCGGTAGTTCTCCCTTCTTTGAGTTTTCCATACTAAAACGTTTTAGTACCTTCTCCAAGTAAGTATTCTGACTAAGTCCAATTAGTCTCTTACTTCTTTCTCTTACTATCCTTATTCCCAAAATGTAAGAAGCCTCTCCGAGGTCCTTCATAGCGAAGCACTTCCCGAGCCAGGACTTAACCTCCTGCAGAGTCGGGATGTCGTTTCCTATGAGTAATATGTCATCGACATATAGAACGAGGAAGCTTATTATACTCCCACTGGCTTTGACATATACACAAGATTCATCTTCGCTTCGTACAAATCCAAACTCTTTGACTTTCTCATCGAAGCAAAGATTCCATCTGCGAGACGCTTGCTGAAGTCCATAAATGGACTTCTCAAGCTTACACACTCTATTCGGATGCTTTGGATCCACAAACCCCTCTGGCTGAGCCATGTAAACATCCTCAGCCAACTTTCCGTTAAGGAAAGCGGTCTTGACATCCATTTGCCAAATCTCATAATCATGAAATGCGGCAATTGCTAGCATCACTCTAATAGATTTAATCTTCGCAACTGGTGAGAAGGTCTCATCATAGTCAACTCCGGGAGTTTGAGTAAAGCCCTTCGCAACCAATCGCGCTTTATATGTGTGTACGTTCCCATCCACGTCGGTCTTCTTCTTGAAGATCCACTTGCACCCTACGATCTTGCGTTCGGGCAAGTAATCAACCAAATTCCAAACTTGGTTATCGTACATGGATTGGATCTCGCTATCCATCGCCTCTTTCCATTTTGCAGACTCCGGGCCTGCCATGGGTTCCTTATAGCTATTAGGTTCATCAAGATTTACTAGTGTACCATCACTAATATACGTGTCCCCTTCGGTAGTAATATGAAAACCATAAAACTGGGGATGAACTCTAACTCTATCGGAACGTCTAAGAGGTAAGGATTCGTCAATCAGTTCAACCGGAGTTTCCTCCTCGGGTTGAATGCCAGCGGTAGAGGTTCCTTCATCTATCGACTCTTGAATCTCTTCAAGTTCGATTTGCCTCCCACTGTCTCCTTGGCTTATGAGTTCTCACTCTCGGAAAACTCCTCTCCTCGCAACAAAGATAACATTATCTTTCGGTCTATAGAAGAGATATCCAAAGGAAGTTTGCGGGTAGCCGATGAAAATACATCGCTCACTTCGAGGTTCAAGCTTGTCGTGAGTATCTCGTCTTACGATAGCCTCGCAACCCCAAACCTTGATATGTGCCAACGAGGGAGCTTTCCCCGTCCACATCTCGTGAGGTGTTTTGGCAACCTTCTTAGTAGGGACTCGGTTAAGGATATGGGCGGCAGTCTCTAAGGCATACCCCCAAAAGAAGATAGGTAGTGAAGCACGACTCATCATAGAGCGAACCATATCCAATAAGGTTCGATTACGCCTTTCTGCCACACCATTTAACTGTGGTGTCCTAGGAGGCGTCAATTGCGAAACTATTCCACACTCCTTGAGATAATCGTGGAATTCAAGACTTAGGTACTCTCCTCCTCGATCGGATCGAAGCATCTTGATTTTCCTGCCCAATTGATTCTCCACTTCATTCTTGAACTCTTTGAACTTTTCAAAGGTTTCTGACTTTTGCTTGATTAAATAGATATACCCATATCTACTATAATCATCGGTAAAAGTCACATAGAAGCGGTTCCCATCCTTCGTGGTTGATCTAAAAGGTCCACATACATCGGTATGTATTAGGTCTAATAGTCCCTCACCCCTTTCACAAGTACTCGTGAAGGGTGACTTAGTCATCTTTCCAAGTAAACAAGACTCGCATGTGTCATCTTCCCTAAGGTCGAATGACTCCAACACTCCATCCTTTTGGAGTTGGGCTATGTGTTTCTTGTTGACATGTCCAAGACGACAATGCCACAAGGATGCTTTATCCATACTAGTGGAAGAATCAATATTCAAAACATCATTTCCTAAGTTATCAACAATCATAACAGTTTCATATATTCCATTACATGGTATAGCTTCAAAGTAAAAGACACCATTTAGATAAGCCAAAATAGAACCATTCTCATTATTAAAAGAAAATCTAAATCCTTGTCTATATAAACCATGAAATGAAATGATGTTTCTAGCCATTTCTGGCGAATAGCAACAATTGTTCAAATCTAAAACTAAACTATTCTTAAGCACTAAAGAATACACTCCAATCTTGGTCACAGGCGACGATCTTCTGTTCCCCATGATTAGATTGATCCTTCCTTGCTCCACATCCCTACTTCTTCTTAGTCCCTGCACATTAGAACAAATGTGATAACCACAACCGGTGTCAAGAACCCAAGAAATAGCATGATTAGAATCGTTAGATTTGATTGCATATATACCTGCGAAAGATGGCTTGATCTTTCCTTCCTTGATGGCTTGCAGGTAATCCGGGCAGCTTCTCTTCCAATGTCCTATCTTGTGGCAGTGGTGGCACTCTGCCTCCTTCGGGTTAGAGCAGGGCTTAGAGGGATCAACTTTGGTCCCACTAGAAGAGGAACCATCTCGGGCTTTCACCTTTCGATAGTTATTTGAAGAAGCTTTCCTCTTCTTTCCCTTCCCTTGACCAATAGCCAAGACAGGAGCAGTGGATGGATTGGGAGTTGGTGCAACAGACTTGTCCTTGAAATTGCTCTCAGCAACCCTCAAGAGACCTTGGAGTTTACTTAGAGTGACCTCCTCTTTGTTCATGTGGTAGGTCATCCTAAATTGATTATACATCGGAGGCAAAGAGTGAAGCACCATGTCGATCGCCAAGTCTTCGCCGAAGTCAACATTTAACTTGCGAAGGCGGTCGACATACCTTTGCATCTTTTTGCAAGTGCACGGTAAGAGATTCTCCTTGACCCATCTTGGCGGGAATCATGTTAGTGAAGATCTCGTAATGCTCTTGTCTCGCGTTTTGGTGGTACCTCTCCAACAAGTCTTGATGCATCTCGTATGGATACATGTCCTCGTAGGACTTTTGGAATTCGGAGTTCATGGTGGCGATCATGATGCAATGTACTTTCGTTGCATCTCGCTCATGGGTTTCAAAGGCGGTGATTTCGGCGGGAGTAGCAACTTCGGGGTTGATTTTCTCGAGCTTCTTGTCGAGGACATACTCTTTATCCTCATAGCGAGCAATGGTGCGAATGTATCTTATCCATTCGCCAAAGTTCGTTCCATCGAAGGTGACCTTTTGGCAAAGGCTCATCAACGTGAAAGAACTAGCAGCAGCGTTGTTTGCGTTCGACATCTATAGAAAGGACAAAGATTGATTAGAATAAGAATCCCTAATTATCACCCAATAAGAAAAATTAGGGCTAGGATCCAACAATAACATTTACATACTAGAAAAGGGATGCCGTAATCTAACATGCAAATAAATTGAAGGTAAGTGAATGACGATTCACTAATTCTCCATCACAAAACTTAAACTATTAGTCCTAAGTGTTTTTGAGAATTCCTAGGTTCGGATGAGATTCATTGAACTATTCAATGGCATGTTTAAATCTCGATATGCCCCTCTTGTTTGTGACTGGGATGCCGAGGATCACAAAGCGGGTGTGAATTACCATGCAAATTCACATGGTGCCTTCATTGTAACGATCACCTATTCGATGTGCCGGTAAACCACACACGCTCCATCGAACTATGATGAACAATGAATCACCCTTTGCCACCTTCGCTTAGAACCAATTAGTGTGCCGGTAAACCACACACGCTCCACTAACATTTTAGCAAGGTGCAAAGTGTAATTTCATGGGATTGCATCAATTCACTTTTCCTAAAGTAACTAAGATTGGGAAATTTTAAAAGAAAGTTTAGTTACTTCGTATTTCTTATTATACTTTTAATGAGAGGATGAGGTTTGCCTTATCCTACCCGTTCGGCTAACGACCCTCCACCAATCAAGCAAGCAATGGGTGTGAGTGTACACCCATTAAGCGCCATTTTATAGGCCGCAACCTTATACCCACCTTGTAGATCGGCTTCGTGAATGAGGCCTACTAGCGGTAAGACTAGCATTTAGTTATACATATATATATTATTCTAGTAATATTATATAAGTATAGGGTTGCATTTTAAACTTTTCAAAATCTAGGGTTTGAAATTTAAGTTGTCTAAATTAAAACTTTTAATCACAAATATAAATTTCAAAACTTTAGGGTAGGTTTTAAACATTTAAAACATGAAGGATCAAATAACAAATAATTCCAATTAACAATTAATATTCTAATTATCTTTATTTGATTTATCTTGATTTCTTTGAAGATAATTACCAAAATAATTAATTATTATCATATAAGGAAATTAAATATTTTATTAGATGATAAATATCTTTAATTAGATCAAGATAATAGTCATATCTATCAAAAAATCGGATTTACATTGATCTAATATGATTAAGGTAAGTTTCCATAAGATAATTATGAAAAAATCCCGAATCTGGCCATTCCTGACGCCTGGACTCGCCGAGTGCACAAGGGGACTCGCCGAGTCAGGCCTTCTCGACGAGTCCACCTTGGAACTCGCCGAGTCAGTGACTCAAAACCCAAAAAATCGAATTTTGCAGGTTTGTTTCAGTTATTCAAGCAACAATTTAAAGAAAACCAATCTAGGCTCTGATACCACTGTTGGGTTTTAGCCATAAGAACTTTCCTATGTGCGCATGCAAAACCCTATTGCTTGGATCTAGGCTTTCTAATAAACATGTTTTTTGAATCCAAGACTTCTAATGGCTAATTAGATTAAACAACAATATTAAAACAGATCTAGAATCATACCTTTGAATTCCTTGTTGATCTTGTTTGTCTTGGAGCTTCTAGAGTCACAATTGTCACTCCTCTAATGGCTTACAAACACCAATAGCAAGCAAGATGATTTAGGAGAGAGGAGAGGGGAGGAATTCGACCAGAGGTTCCTTGCTTAAGGTTGTGTGTCGAACTCCCACATCCATAGGGTCTATTTATACTATCAGACTCCTTAAGGGTTTCACCCTAAACCCTAATTGGATAATCTTCTCTTAAGGCTATCCAAATCCATTCCATAGATAACCCTATGGACGATTTTGAGCTATCCTAAAGCTCTTAGAATCCGTCCAAGGTGTATCCTAATGGATTTATAGTCTAAAGTCTAACTATCAAACAATTGACAGTTTATACCCTCTTATTTAATTAATCTCTTTAAGTCACCAAATTAATACCAATTGATTTATGACTTATATTAATCAAATAGCTAAATATTATCCCTTATAATATTTACTCTCTCTTAACAAATCATCCTTCAAGTTGCTATGGTGAAGGCAACCCAAAAGGACCATGCACCACCGAATATAGTTATAGCCTTAGACACTATTCCAACAAAGGCAACCCAAAAGGACCATGCACAATCGAGTCAAGTACATACCAAAATAGTTATGGACTTAGACACTAATCCAACAGTCTCCCACTTGGATAAGTCTAATAACTATTCTGCGTATGACTTCAGATCCTGATCTTCAATCGTAGCTTTCCAAAGCTGCTGTCAACTCTGATCTTATCAGATACGCGTGTCCTTTAGATAAGGGATCATATATTCCTCCATTCTAGATATCGTATAGATATAAGACATGAATTCTAATCATTCTCTCTATACTATTTCCCAACTTCCGATTTATGACGATTGACAACAGACTACAATTGATCACATCAAATTATTCCCAGCTCGGCCAAGCGCTTATGTGCCATCACTAAATCATCGAGGGGCCCAAAGATATCGCTTTTATCCTACTTTGGATAAAAGGAACGGATAAACTTTGACTCAATGCTCGCTTGCACTCACTTACCGAATTACACACAACAATATGTTTTATAACACCAAGTTACTAGTGCGTTTACATATTATCAATGTGCAACCGACTCGCAAGATACACTCACACATCTCGGTTTCAAGAATATAAGCTATTATTGCCTCACCAATCACTCGTGATAAAATCCATGAAGTGATCCAAGTGAGCGTGGGTTTAATCCAATGCTCAAATCATATTCATAAGCACTCATGAACGTTGCATCAAACAATTTCTTATGTCTAATACACTTTAGACAATCCACACACCAATTCATGATAGTTTTCATTCATACCTACTTACAACATATGAACGACTGTGGTTCGTTCGAATAATTTGATTGTTCTGAACCAATTAAATTATTCAGGAAGTCAAAACATGCAAAGTGAAACACAAGAATAATACTAATCCCATATGGCCCCAAACTTTTGAGCATAAATAAAACACCTTTTATCTATCACCATATTGATTACTCATTATTTGTTGTTTCGGGTAATCAACTTCTTACTTGAATTATTACTACACTTGTCCCATGCTCTTAGCATGCACACAATGTTTACCTACGGTTCTTACTTTGTGAAATAGATCAAATGAACACATTTCCAATCATACTCATTTCACAACTCCCAATCCTTATCATAAGTATAAGAATATCAAATTCTTGTTACTTATGCTAGATTCTAACATTTTATGCAATGATTCTTTCGTAAGGTCATAGCTCAAAATCATCAAGACTTGGCTAATCTCTATTAGAAACAATTCTATGATGTCTCTCACTTAAAGTACATTCCTTTGAACATCCTTCTTGCATAAAAGTTTCTAATCTAGATATAGATTCTCAATATCCAACTCCCAATATGGAAACATTTCCATATTTGCCATATGACAATTCATTCTTAATAGAATCTTATCTATTCATAATAATGTCGATATGGTCCATCCAATATAATACTTCCAACTACTCACAAGAGACCAATCCTCAAGGAACTTTGGATCGTCCTTTGATAGTTGTTTAACTTATTATAGACAAAACCGATTCTTGTCCTTTTTCCCTCAAAATGTGCTAGACATTTGAAAAATTTTAGAATGGTCAAATATTATAGCATTTTCAATTGATCCTATATCTGAAGCGTATGGGACACGATGCATAATGTCTTACATAAAGATATGATACTTTATCAATCTCCTGCCATAATATTTTATGTGTCTCGTTCTTACAATTCGAACTATGAAGAGGGATACCGTAATCATAATCAAAATTTAAGAACACACTATGTATCCTTTGACTAAATTTATTAAAATTTCTCAATCTAAGCTTTAGATTTTGAAACAACTTTTCAACCCTTACGACTTTGCAAAGTATAACTCTTGTTTTCTATAATTAATATTGCTAACTTGCAATACTTGCCTTAATAGTCATACAAGCACAATATTTATGCTCCCACTATCATGATGATTATTATCATATAAGCATAACACTTATGCTCCCACTAGCTTTGACATGTATTTAGAAAACAACTTAACTTCCAGAAAAACAATACCTATTGAATTTATGAAGTTCATATTTCTAATACCTAATGCTTTGATAATCCTTTATCAAAGCTTCTTAAACATATACACCTTTGCTTTAGATAGCTCATATGTGTGTCTTAAACAATTCAGACTAATTGCCAATTCTCACAATTCGAATTATGGAAAGGGATACCGTAACCATAATCAAATTTGAGAATACAATTTTACAATCGCTATCTTCTTAAAATCTCTCTTAGTGAAAGCATTTCGTCACAGTCATCTTCATGAAGGAGAAAATCTTATGACACTTAGATTTTAATGGTGTATGTGTTCCTATCCATGCGAATTGTGAAAACCAAAGTTTGCGACAAATCCAAACTCTTATGGACCGAACTTTCTTAATCTTGATCTCTTACCTTATGTTAACACGGCTGCCCACCATGTCTGCCAAGTAGTTAAGCAACTCATCCTTTCTTATCAATGTACTTTTCATTGATCAAGGTGCTTGCCTTTTATGCGTTCAAATGAGAACTCATAGAACTTACATGCATAATTAACTCAATTGGAACGACAAGTCATGTGCTAGTGATGTTCGATAAGGTTTATTTTGATTTGTTCTTGACCCATTTCAAGACCATTAAGACTCCCAATGACTCCTTGACATATAAGATTCTCTTTTCAATAAACATTTCTTGACAAACAAATATTCAAGAGTTAGTGTAGCTTTTATCAAGACAGAACACTTCATAAAATTGGTCCTAGTTGGTCTGTATTTTATCCAAGACATCACAACTTTCCACATTTGATGAATGTTATAAACCTTCTTAAGAATTGTCACTTAATGTCACAATCTTAAATCTAAGACTTGTTTTGGAACGAAGTATGATTGACTTCTCTATTTAACCATTTCTTCAATTCTTGATTCCTCTTCTCAGACATACAATTGTACTAAGACTCACTTAGAGGATCAATTGAGATATGGTTCTTAATCATTAAGACCTTATCATAAAACATAATAAAAGGTACTCTCCCTTCTTCTTAGAATAGAGAAACTTTTATCTTTTTGCCTACTTGATTCTTCTTATTCGTTATGCTATTGATTTAAACTCTTTCAAATCAACTCGGAATTACACTTAATCTTATAAGCATAATCATATCCACTAAACCTTTAGTAAATCATGACGAATATCTTTGTCACTCTTGTGGTGGACTTGATCAACACACAACCTTGTGTACTTGATCTCCTAGTCCTTCACTTGAATTAGTCTAATTTCCAAATATGAAATTTCTCATTCATCATGCAACTAAGTTGTATGATTCCAAGTCTCTATCCAATTGAAACTTGGGCGATGAGAAACTTTCCCTATTTGGTAAATTCTTGACCTTTCCACAAATAACATAATTAAGAATCAAATCCATTATTGCTAATAATAGAAACTTACAAACATCAATTTTTCATACACGCCATTACAAGGATAAATAAATAATATAAAATCAAAATTTATTTTATTGCGGAAAAATTTGTCCTTACAATGCAATTCAATTGAAAAACTATGTTAATACATATTTCTTAGCAATCTTATTCTAAGTCCAAGTAGTAGCTCAAGATTCTAATCTTCAAGTAATGCGATCGAAATCCATTTCTTCACGATTAGATTCCACTCACTTCTTCCCTTAAGCTTCCTTTATTTTCTTTGATCCTACAAAACATCGAAATGCAATCTTATCACATCATGTATTAAGAATCTAAAATAGGAACTTAAAAGACTTAGTTAATGGAATTTACCTAAAGTAGATCCATACGTTTTGACTCTCCCATCTCTTAGATCTCTTAGGTAAATAGGGCAGCTTCGTCTCCAATGCCCCTTCTCTTGGCAATAAAAGCAAATTGACTCTTTTGGAACAGCACATGGAACTACTTCTGACTTTGCATTTCTCTTATGATCAAACTTTTCGATCATGGCATGCTTTTCATTGCCATTGCCTATATCCATAGAGGTCTGGAAGGCAGATCCACCAATCAACTTTGCTTTTCCAGTGCGCCAAATCATCGCTAATTCAGCAGCAACAAGTATATAGGTGAGATCAATGAGGGTTATATCGTGGTTCATCATATAGTACTCTCTTACGAACTTACTATATGAGTCAGGAAGTGACTGAAGAACCCAGTCAACAGCCAACTCCTCACAGACAACAGATCCCAACATTCTTAATCTATCAATGTGTGACTTCATCTCTAGGATGTGTGCATACACTGACTTTCCTTCTTCATGTTTACTTGCCAAAAGGGCTTGAGTGAGTTTGAAATTTTCAATCTTTTGAACTTGTGGGTTAGGGAGAACAATAGGAGGAGGTGGAGGAAGTGAAGCATGATCTCGTGTTCCTCAATCAAATCGTGGAATATCATCTTCATGTGAAAAGTTTGTTCCACGAGATTTGGGAAGACCATAGTTGTCATACTTTGACAACTACAAAACGGGAGAAAAATTAAATTGAAGTTAGTTGATCGATTGAGTCCTTAATAAATCACCCAAATGAGATATTAAGGCTAGAACCCAACACAATACTCTACAACTTGGGAGAGGGATGCCGTAACCCAAATTGCAGAACATTTGAAGATAAGTGAATGACGATTCACTAATTTCCACCACGAAAAACGAAACAAAATTAAGTTTTAAATCTATCAAAATTCCAAGATCTTCTGAGATTCATTGAACTTTTCAATGGCATGTTTAAATCTCAATATGCCCCTCGATTTGTGACTGGGATGTCGAGGATCACAAAACAGGGTGTGAATAACCATGCAAACTTACATGGTGCCCCCACATGTTACAGTAACCTATTCGATGTGTCGGTTAACCACACACGCTCCACTGAACTATGACAAACATTGAGTCACCCTTTGCTACCTTTGCTTAGAACCATTTAGTGTGCCGATTAACCACACACGCTCCACTAACGTCTTCGTAAGGGTACAAAGGGCAATTTCATGGAATTGCATCAATTCACTTTTGCCTAAAGTAACTAAGATTGGGAATTTGTAAAAACATTTAGTTACTTTTGTACTTCATTATACTTATAATGGAAGGTTTCTGTTCTATCCTACCCGTTTGTCTAAGGACCCTCCACTAGTCAAGAGTACGGTGGGTAAGAGTGGATACTCATTCAATCGCCATTTTATAGGCAATTTCCTTAAACACCCCTTATAGACCAGCTTCGTGAATGAGACCTACTAACGGTAAAACTAACTTTTACTCATACATATATATAATGTTAGACTTTTAATGTTATATATAGTATAGGGTATATCTTACACTTTTAAAATACCAGGTGGTCTAATTTAATAAATTACACTTTTAATTTAACTAAATGTGAACCTAAACTTTATGGATTTATTAAATTTCCTTTAATTATACACCTTAATTAAATAATAAAACCATATGGGTGTGATTTGAAAATTTCAAAACAATACTAGGATTTTAGAATTTAACATTTCTAAATTAAACTATTAATCAACTTTTAAATTCCAAAACTTGAGGGCAAGTTTTGAAACATTTCAAAACATTAGGGTTTAGAATTTAAATATTTCAAAATCAAATCTGTTAATCAAAAATTTAAATTCTAAGACTTGAGGGCAAGTTTGAAACTTTTCAAAACACAAAGGATCAAATAGCAAATAATTTAAATTAAACAATTAATTTAATGATTATCTAAATTTGACCTAAAATCAATTTCTTGCAAGATAAGTTACCCAATTAATACAAATAATCAAACATTAATTATATAAGGAAGTTATTATCTAATAAATTGGTAATTATCTTTTGTTTAATCAAGATATACTCAAATATAAGATAAAATTCGAATATTAAAGATCCAAAACAATTTAGGCAAGTATCCATGAGTAAAACAGCAAGAAATCCCGAAACTGCCTCCTTCTGATGCTTGAACTCGCCAAGTTCCTCTATGGACTCGCCGAGTTGGAGCCAACTCGCTGAGTCCACATTGGAACTTGCCGAGTTCAGCAGTCAGGGAGCCAAAAATTCGATTTTGCAACAAGAATGAATATGCTAGGCATCAATACAATAGAAACCAATTCGCCGAGTCCAGAAATCCTCCGGCTATAATTCCCACAAAACACTCAGTTAGAAACTGACATCTATTCTTAGGGTAAAATCACCATTTTACCCCTGACCAAGTCAAAGTCAAAGTCAGCTTCGAGTTGACCTGACTCGCCGAGTCCCTATCCTTCCATTAGACCTCAAACTCGTCACTACTCGTCGAGTTAGGCGATGACTCGATGAGTTTTCCTTCTAAAAGAACACCGATTGAATCCACATCTGACTCACCGAGTTGTATGAACAACTCGTCGAGTACCATGAATATTGCCTTCGACTCGACGAGTCCGTTCATGCACTCGCCGAGTACAATGAATTCCCAGAACACTTTGCTTAGTCCAGAACGTTGGGTCACTCCCCGGGACTCCTAAAAACCCTTCCACACTCAACTAGTCCTTACGACCCTCACTGATATGGGACCAAAACCCTGGACTCGCCGAGTCCAAGAATGGACTCGCCGAGCCTATCTCATTCCTTACCAAGAACTTTGATTTCTGATGTACAACACTTAACCAAATGATAGATCCAGGCCCCTAAACTCGATCTAACACGTAAAGTTACAAACTTTACGTGCATGCATGGGACATAAGAGCTAAAAAGGCTCTAAAATGGTTCTTTTGTTGCATGGGGCCTTCCTTGGTGCAAAAAGCAACCTAGATCTGACTTGTGGCTCATAAAATGATGTGATACAGAAGCCCAAACCCCCAACCATGTTTGCGAACATGGTTGGCCACCAAAAATGGCTTAAAAAGCCCTAAATCACCTCAAAGAGGGATCTAACAAATGAATGAGCAAGGTTCAGACTTTATACCTTCCAAAGACTGCAAATGATGAACCCAACTCGAATCCTTCAGTCCCCTCTTGATCCTTTTATGCTCTTCCTTCTTCCTTGAGATCAAAACTCACAAGAATCACTCAAAATGCCTTAGATCTTTACAAAAACGGCTTGGGTTTGCTATGAGGAGCGTTTGGGAGCATAAAGGGGGAAATGAGGCTGCATAAGGTCATTTAAATAGGGTGCAAACCCCTGGATTAGGGTTTTTGTCCAAACAGCGGCTACTCGCCGAGTCCAGGACCCGACTCATCGAGTTCGCAGCTCAAACCCCGCGCCTCATCCCACTTCTACTCGGCGAGTCAGTCCTTCGACTCGCCGAGTCCAAGGCTAAAAAAATGCAAAAATAAATGAAGATTTAATAACAGAGTATGTACCAAGAAGCAGACGCTACAAATTTCCCCCATTTATTTTAGACTTCGTCCTCGAAGTTTGCTGCACGATCCCGAAACAGCTCGGGGTAGTGCTCCATCATCTCATCCACCGGCTCCCAAGTCCACTCCGACCACTTCCGATACTGCCATTGCACCTTCACGAGTTCTACTCTTTTGTTCCTTAGATCCTTTGACTTCCGGTCAAGGATCGCTACAGGCCGCTCGATGTAGTTCAGGCTGCCATCAACCTGAATGTCCTCCAAGGGTACCACCGCCATATCGTCCACTAGGCACTTCCGCAATTGAGAGACGTGGAAAGTGTTGTGGATCTGACTGAGCTCGACTGGCAGATCCAGCCGGTACGCCACCTTGCCCACCCGGGCTACAACCCTGAACGGTCTGATGTACCTTGGGCCCAACTTGCCTCATTTTCTGAATCGGATGACGCCTTTCCATGGCGACACCTTCAGTAGAACCATATCCCCGACTTGGAATTCCAAGTCTGAATGGCGCTTGTCGGCATAACTTTTCTGCCAACTCTGTGCAGTCTAAAGCTTGCTCCGAACTTGCTGAATCTTTTCGATCGTCTTGAGCACTACATCGGTGCTCCCCATCACCCTCTGGCCAACCTCACCCTAACATATCGGGGTCCGACACCTCCTTCCGTACAAAATTTCGAAGGGAGGTCGATCAATACTCGTGTGGTAGATGTTGTTGTACGAGAACTCAGCTAAAGGAAGACAGGTATCCTAGCTACCACCAAAGTCTAGCACGCATGCCCGCAACATATCCTCTAGAGTCTGGATGGTTTGCTTACTCTGACCATGTGTCTGCAGGTGAAAAGCGGTGCTAAAATGCAGACGAGGGCCCAACTCATCATGAAATTTCTTCCAAAACCTGAAAGTAAAACACACATCCCTATCTGAAATCACGAATACTGGCACCCCGTGCCGTGCCACTATCTCCCTGATATAGATGTCGGCTAACTTTTCGGCCGATATGCTCTCCTGAATTGGAATAAAATGGGCGCTCTTGGTCAATCAATCCACGATGACGCATATCGAATCCACTCCTCGCACAGTCCTGGGAAGCTTTGTGATAAAATCCATCGTAATATCCTCCCATTTCCACAACGGGATGTCCAACGGCTGCATCTTGCCGTGCGGTCTCTGTGCTCGGCCTTGGCCTTCCTGCAGGTCAAACACCGCTTAATGTACCAAGCCACACCCCGCTTCATGCAGGGCCACCAATAGTCTAGACGAGGATCCCTATACATCTTCGTCGCCCCGGGATGAATAGAGAACCAGGATTTATGCGCCTCCTCCATCAGAACCTGGTAGACAACTCCTGCATCTTGGGAGGAGCCAAGAGATAGGGTGCCTTGGCTATTGGAGCCGCACCAGGGACTAGGTCGATCTTGAACTCCACTTGGCGCTCCAGAGGTATCCCATGCAGCTCCTCGGGGAATACATCCGCGAACTCTCGTACTACGGGTACCTCGTCCACCGTCGTTCTACCCGCCTCCTGGGTATCCATAACATACACGACATAACCTACGCAACCTTGCTGGAGGTAGCGCCTTGCCTTCACCGCCAAACATAAGGCTGGCCCTCACTGTGGTCTCTCGCCCTGAATCACCAACTCTCCCCCACTTGGGGCTCTAACTCGCACTAGCTGCTGCGCACAGTCTATCACTGCCCTATTGGGGATTAACCAATCCATACCGATAATAACCTTGTTCCCCCGCAAAGGTATGGGAACCAGATCCACCAGATAACGCTCCTCAACCAATCTCAATACACAATCCCGGAAAACCTCTGATGCTCGCACCGATCGATCGTCGGCAATCTCCACCTCTAAAGGGCAATCCAACCTGCCCGAAGACTCAGGAAAATTCTTGCTAAGCGCAGGAGAAACAAATGATCGGGTAGCCCCGTAATCGAACAACACCTGAACTGGTATATTTTTCACATGGAACGATCCTAAGCAGAGCACATACATATAACATATCAACATTACAGTAGCATAACATAAAAGCATAAATAAAGAATCATACCAGTCACCACATCGGGTGCGGCGCGTGCCTCCTCGGTAGTCAACTGGAATGCCCGGCTCCTCACCACTGGAGCCTCTACCTTGCCCTGTCGGCCATCAGTGATCCGCAAGGTCGCTGGAGCTGGCGCATTTACTGGCGCAGAAACTGCTGTCAACTGGGGGCAATTGGCCTTCTTGTGGCCCCTCTGGTTGCAGTGGAAGCACAGCAACTCGGACGTCGAGAAGACAGGTGCAGGGGCAGTAAATCCCTGCTAAAATGCCCTAACTTGCCGCACTTATAGCAGCCTGATGATCCCAACTTGCACGCTCCTTCGTGCGTCTTTCCGCATTTCCTACAGCGGCCTCGCCCCTGTTGGCCTTTTGGCCCAGCATCTGATCCCTTGGGCTTCTTCCCCAAAGCCCCTGTAACCTATCCCTCCCCTGCCTTCCTCTTCCGGATATGCTCCAGATCAATCTCCTTTTCCCTAGCCCTGGCAATCATGGAATCCAGGGTAGGGCAAGCTGAAAAACTAACATGTTCCCGGATGTCAGCCCGTAGCATGTCGTGGTAGCGGGTCCGCCTCATATCCTCATCACCTGCATACTGGGGCACTAACAATGCCCTCTCCCGGAACTTGGCGGTGATCTCCGCCACGGTCTCCGTGGTCTGCCTCATATCTAAAAACTCCCTGGCCAGCTGCTGAAGCTCGACAGCTGGTGCAAAATCTTCCCTGAACCTAGTCACAAAGTCTGACCAGGTCATAGCCTTGATAGTCGAGGCTCCCAATGAGTCACCCACAGACTCCTACCAGTCTCTAGCTCTGTCTCTCAAACACCCTACTGCGTATCTCACCTTCGACCCCTCGGGGTAGAAGCTAGTCAACTGTGCAAACTCGATGTCTGCAATCCACCGCCTGGCAGCTATGGGGTCCTTCGCCCCATGAAAGTCTGGCACACCGGTGCCCCTGAAGTCCTTAAAGGACAGCGTGCGAGATCCCGGCTGGCCATATGCTATGTCGCTCCTGAATGCCCTGAGGCGATCCTCCATCAACTCAACTATCCCTTCCTTGATCGACCCGAAGATAATGGGAGTCGACTCAAGGATGCCCCTGGTGATATCTGACGCGATGAACTCGCATAGCCTCTCATCCCCTAGCTCGGAACCTGATCCCGAACCTGATCCCTCTCCTGAACTGCCAACTACTGGCCTCGATCGTAGTACCACCATTCTGCAATATATAAACCACTACTAGAAAAACAGCCTTTTACGACACTCATTGCGCGTCGTAAAAGGCTCAGACGACGTGCAAATGCGTGTCAAGGAAGGCCCTGTCATAAAGAGAGACAACGTGCTTTTGCGCGTCGTCTATAGACGACACGCATTTATGACGCTCATTTACGACGTGCAATTACGACGAGCGTTTACGACACGCAATGCGTATCAAGGAAGGCCCTGTCATAAAGGAAGACGACACGCATTCGCGTGTCGTAACCTTACGACGCGCGTGTTAATGACACACAATGCGTATCAAGAAAGCCCCTGTCAAGAAAGGCCATGTCATAAATGAAGATGACACACATTTTGCGTATCATAATTTTAAATGTTTAAAAAAATATATTATTTATATATTTACTTTTTTTCAAATTAAATTTGTATTTAATGTTTCATAATAGAAAATAAAATATATATAAAAAAAATAGAATCCATTGCATAAATCTAATGTCATACAATTCTATTTCTTACAATATATAAATTTGCACCTAATCTACTATGTACATCAAATTCCAACTAAGTAAAGTTGCGTATTTCCTTTCATAATTCTTTAAGACTAATGCTCAAAATAGTTGATTATATGGATAAGAAGTTGTACATTGGCCCATCTCACTCAATAATGACTTAGCCAAATTCAACTCCAAGTCTTTACTGCATTTTGTTAATAATGTTGCAAGATTTAAATCAAGTGGCTTCATTTTGCTGATTTTGTTCTTCAAGTATCTGTCATCAGTTAGAAATTCATAATACAATTTCATATGTAAAGACTTTTAGTCTGATGTACATTTAAGTTTTTATATTTTTTAATATGGATTGTTATGAAAGTAATTTATTCCATCAAATAAGTAAGATAAACATACTTGACATAAAAGTCAATGATGGTGTCATTGACAAATGTGTCTGGTAGCAGCAAATCAACGTCTCTGTTACTAATGGAAACAGCATCAACATCCTCTTTTGGATATATAACTTCTTCAAAAGGCTGGTCAAAGCTGCAAGCATCCAATGAAATATAAAATCCAAGAATCGGATAAGAGCAAAACAGTCATATTTATTAATTTAACAAAAGGGCTGTTAAAGTTAACACAAGGATCAAAATTGATATGAAACTTTGCCAAAAGAAATCTTTTTGCACTTACTTGGGAAAATACTTTGTAAAAGGCTTCAGCTTCATCATAAGGTTGTTGTAGGAGATCATACACCAGTCTCTGAATAACCACCCTTTTCAAGGATGCATTAGCAGGTGGAAACCAATCCGTATTTAGCTGAGTCACATATTCATAAACAACAACTCACTTATATTATTAATTTTTACATAAATGGTCCCTGTCCTTACAAAGTGGACACTTTTTGTGATTTTAAATGGATTAAAATTAATCGGGGCTTTCTCCAAGAAAGATATGTACAAAGAGACAAATAACATGTAACAAGGGTGAAGGGGTAGTTTGGAAATTTACTAATTCATATGGGCAAATACCATAAAAGCCACTATATTTTCACACGTTTTTGAGAAAAACGCTATTATTATTTTTTTGGTTGGCTCTAGCCACAAATTTGACATAAAGTTACCACTCTAGCCCATTTAACGATTTTCATGGTTAACTCTGTTAAATTTTTTGCAAAATCAATTCTAAAAGTTCAATTTTAGTCCCTGTAGTTTGCAAAAATTTACACAACATATCGAAAACTCGGTTTTATGTTTTTTAATTTCTTTATTTTCATTTATTTTTTTATTTTTTAATCAAAGCTAAATTTGCTTTTATATTTTTTTAATTTTTTTTATATTTTTCATTCTTATTTCTTTTTTTTTTTGTTTTTTTTATTTTTTAACTTCTTTTTTTTTGTTTTTTATATTCATTTATTTTTCATATCTTTTATAATTTTTTTTCATTTTTTTTGTTTTTTCTTTATTTTCGTTTTTTCATTTTTTTTAGAAATCCAAAAAAAACTCAAACACCAAAAATGTAATATACTCTGATATATTGATACACCTTGCACTTTCTAAAAAGTTATCAAAAGAAATTATCAAATTGACGAAAAACAAAACATAACAAAAATACGAAAAAAAAAACAAAAAAAAAAAGTACGAAACTAATACGAAAAATATAAAAAAATATATTCAGACACTTTAAATTTTTTGATAAATATCAAAAGAAGTTTTCAAATTGAAGAAAAACAAAACATAAATTTATTTTATCAAAAATAAAGAAAAACGAAAAAACGAAAAAAATGAAAATAAAGAAAAAAAATATACAAAATATGAAAAATAAATGAATATAAAAACGAAAAAGAAAAAGAAAAAAGAAAAGAAGTTAATATATATATATATATATATATATATATATATATATATATATATATATATATATATATATATATATATATATAACCAAAAACAAAAGAACGAAAAATATAAAAAAAGTTATAAAATATATAAAAGCAAGTTTAGATTTGATTAAAAAATAAATAAATAAAAATAAAGAAGCTAAAAAACATAAAACCGAGTTTTGGACATGTTGTGTAAATTTTTGCAAACTACAGGGACCAAATTTGAACTTTTTGGACTGATTTTGAAAAAAAAATTAACAGAGTTAACCATGAAAATCGTTAAATGAGCTAGAGTTGTAACTTTATGTCCAATTTGTGGCTAGAGCCAACCAAAAAAATAAAAAAATAATAGGGCTTTTTCTCAAAAACGTGTGAAAATATGGTGGCTTTTATGGTATTTGCCCAATTCATATTGACCATGTCCACATCTACAGCAGCACCACAGGATGGAATTGGGCATCTCAAAGTCAAACATCCAGGACGATCATTAATAGATCTGCTAATGTAAGCTACCATCTTCATAGAAATTAACCAAATCGAACAGAAAACAGAGAAATCGACACCGGGCAACAATGTCTTAGAACCAACTCATCATCGAATCATTGACACTTTGGAATTCAAGCTCCAAAACATGTATTTCATGTTATTTGTTTCTGCCAACGCCTTGTTAGATTCCATGAGTGACTGAAACAAGGATTAGTATTAAAATGTTATAATCATAAGTCAATTAGATCCTAAGATTGTGACGAACAAAAACACAACATTTTAATGGGGAAAAGAAGAGTAGAAATCAATAAATAATTATTCAATATTCATAAAAGTAAATGCTATTAGAATCGTAAAGAACAAATGGTAATGAAAACACTAACAGTTGAATGATTATGTGGTTTATTCTTTTCTGTCTGCTGATGCTTTAAGATTGTCCAATCAAATACGTAATCAAAATCAAATCCTGAACTAAGTAGAACATCATATTAATCAAAAAACAATATCATGATTTAAACATCAGATACAATGTTATACAAATTTTACAACATAAATGTTGTTAAATTTCTATAATATTGTATTATATGAATAAAGGATATACCTTCTCGCATAAAACCTGTCAAACAAATTGAAAATGATTTTCATAGTCCACTAAAACAATTTAAATATGACAGTTATTTTAGCAGTAGCCAACTATCCCTATAAAAAAAGTTATTTTTTGTATATTGTTTCACAAATACCTCAATAGGAGTCGATACTTTCTTTTCACATATTTTGTCATATTTTTGCTTCTTTGTTGCACCTTTTAGACCCTGCCATGGAAGACTGCAAAAAATAAATAAAAACAAGAAGCTCATTTTTTTTAGATTTCACAACATACTCAATTAAAATATTTAAGCACATACATTCCTCTCAAAAAGTACAAGAAAACATAGCCCAGAGACTCCAAGTCATCACGCCAGCTTTGTTCTGAATTTATAAAAAAAGAAAATATTGTATAAGAGAAAATGCAAATAAAAATATCAAATTGTAAAAAGATTTATGCAGAAATGATTGCATACCAATTCCCAAATGGGTATTACAGCTAGCATAACATGCAGTCCCTGTCAAGTTTTTGTTTGCTCTGTATAGATATGTATGGTAAGAAAATATATATAAGAACCAATAAAATATAGGAAAAACCACAACAACATATAAAAAGAAGGATATGAACACAATAATAAAAGACAATCATACTTGTAGGGAATATGGCAACTTGTGGTGGGATCACGGTATCTTTTAGCAAGTCCAAAATCAATAACATAGACCTGATAAAAACAATCTGTGAAGTTAGTAGATAGTCTATTAGCATACATCATAATATTCACTATAAAGCCACATCACATAAGGTTGTATTTTAGGATATATAACAGTGGAAATTACCTGATTTGCTTACCTGCCTAGACCCATGAGAAAATTATCTGGTTTCAAGTCTCTATGCAGAAATCCTTTAGCTTGCATCAGTTCTATTCTTGTAAGCTGTGGAAAGATTATTGCAAACTAATATTTAGAACTAAATTGACTGGTGCAGACTATTTATTATCCAAAAGTTATGGATGAAAGGTAATTAAAGCATATCTTTAAAGATTTTACCATTTGATCAGCTGACATTAAAACTGTCTTCAATGAGAATGTTCTTCCACAATACACAAATAGATCCTCAAGACTAGGCCCAAGAAGGTCAAGAACAAGAACATTGTCTTGAACATCAACCCCAGACCAATGGATGCTAGCAATTCCAACTGCAGGATATGAAAGTAAGAAGTAGAATTAGAGAACATGTTGTATATAAGTATATATTTGTGCTTAAGCAAAGCAAATGTTACATTAACTTACCTATTCACTGGAGATAATTGTATAGTTTGGCTTCATAAAGCAATTGTGGGTGCTTGGTTTGCCTATTTTCCTACAAAAAAAGAGTAAAATTTGATTGCTCATTAGCTAAATGCTGATTACCAAATATTTTTAAAAACTATGAAGAAAGATATATGTGGGCTATCGAGCATATTAGGTTTATTGATACAGGTTTAAATCACATAGGGGTCTTCACTATGTATGGATCTTATCCACCCATGAGTAGATATCAAGTGACAAAGCATGAGAGAACCAAAAAGAAATTTGAAAGCGACACTATTCCACATGATGCCATACTATGCACAAATGTAGTTTCTGAACGACATGCCATCATGCTTCCATAGAAAATATGTGCATGGTGGCTTTTATATCAGCAATACTAGACAACACATCCTATTGTATTTTACCCTCTTAATCATACTATCTCATATACACCAACAAAATTTCAGTTCCAGCTCCTCAATGTCAATAGCCTTTTCTGTTTGGTTAGTAATCGAAGTATCACATGGCTATAATACCAATTGTTAGGTCTACTCTCATCAATTTGATGGTGAGTTGCATCAAATTACACGTTTCCTTGTACCGAATTGAGGTTTATATAGGTATAAATTAGCACATTAAACACCAAAAACGACATCTTAAATGAGCAAATTTATAATCATAAAAGACAAGAACCCCTTGTCTCATGGTAAAGACAATCTATATACAAGTCATTAATGATTATCCTAAGAGACTTTTTAATAACGATAGAAAGATTTATATACATCTTAGGTTCAAAGAAGTTGAGGAATTAAGTGGATCCACCTTTGGGAAGAAGAGTCTTTTACACGGGGTTTAGGGTTATGCTAAAAGAAAACATAAGCAAAAAAGTAAAGTGGACCCACCTTTGGGAAGAACTTTTCAAAGATTGTCCGATAGTAGTACCCTTCTTTTGTCATAGGGGTGTTTTCGGGATTAAAAAAGTTGCATTTGTTAGCATTGAATCAGTAACCTGCAAAAATAATTGTCTTAGGGTCGGTCATTGTTTTCTTTTTCATCAGATGAAATGTTGAATGTCTGATTGTATGAACAGAACAAAGACTCTTTCTTGACATCATAAACCATTTGAACAAGAGTAAATTAATGAGTATTTTACCCTTTTTTCTTAGATGTGATGCTGAATAACAATTAAGAAATGACTGAATGACATGTTGGTTTGCATGATCCTTCAAACCATCAATCCACCTATATCCGACTCCATCACTGAATTGTTCCTTTTGTCTGTAAAAAATGTGCTGGAGAAGAGACGAAAGCCACCCTTATTTTTTGTAATCTTTTAAATGAAATAATTGGAGTCATTGTTCTAATTTTTTAACACTTCTTTTTCTCTATATGGCGTTTGAATATGAAATTACATATCAGTCCCTTTGTTTAGTTACTAAAACTGCAGGAGAAAACTATTAAAAATACATTTTTTGAACAAACTCAGGGACCAAAAAGTAATTTACTTAAAGATAGATACCTTTGGCAAATCACCTCTTTCAGTGCATCAATTCCTTCCTGATAAAAATCTTAACCTTAACAAGTTTTTCAATTGTGTTTTACATTTTTTCACCGCTCAAAATCCATATTTTGATATCGGCTTCAACAAGTTTTTCAATGCATTATCGTACACCTTTTGGAATTTAGAGTATGTGATCATGTGTTATACCCGTTTATCTATAATTCTTCAAAATTAGAACAACCATGATTAATTAATTCTTTGAAACAAGAATATTCATCCCAACCACCGTTCTATATGAATATCAAAATGTGAAAACTATGGATAAAAAGACAAGAATTTGAGAAAAGTAAACCACTGGATTCTCTTTTCCTTCTGATTTTTTCATCTCCATATAGTTTTGGTTTAACATGCTTAAAGTATAACATATAAAAACATATAAAAACAGAAACCAACCATAAATTCTTGAGAAGCTCATTTTAGACAAAGAAAATGCTTAAAGTATAACATATAAAAACAGAAACCAACCATGAATTCTTGAAAAGCTCGTTTTAGACAAAGAAAGCAAGACATGGGTATATTTTTGCGAAAATACCAATAGTGGGTCCTAGACTCCTAAAACATTTGAGAAAAATCAACAAACATTTTTAAAAATTAGGTTTTTAATAGACCTTTTCAGCTACATCTTCAACTGAAAGGAGTTTGAGTACATCGGACCTTTATTTACAGCCACACACAACTAAAAGTCTGACCCTATAAAGTCGAACTTCAAAATTACAAGTGAATCGATCAGACACAAACTTAATAACAAAAACCCTTAAATGGATAACAAAAGAAAATGCAGGACTATGGGCGATTTTATACCTGAAATCGAGCCTATATGTAGAATGAAACCTACCAAACTGAAAAGGAGAACTACAAATGACAAAAGCACTCATCTCGAGTCGGTAAATGGTGGTGGTGTTTAGGAAGTTAGTGGTGAGAGAGAGAGAGAGAGAGGGATTTAATGAAAAAGGTGAAGAAGCGATGATGGAAAACTGAAAAAGGAGAGTAGGAACATCGGTTGTATCAAAGGACAAAAGTATGGGGCAAAACGTGGCATGGGAGAAATGAATACAGCTCATCTAATTGATGAGTAACCCATTCCAAATTTACTCATCGTGTACTGGAAAATTAAACAAAACCTACAGTCAATACCTGAGAAGGAAGGACGAATGATTTACCTGAGAAGGAAGGACGAATGGATTTCCAACGCGGTGATAACCTTTCATATGTATTAAGCCACGCTGCTTCAGCTGGTACATCAAGAGAATTCTCGAAAGGTAACAAAAGGTGATGAGTGCATCAGATCGATTGTCGATAAGGGTAAATGTTGATTCAAACCCTAGAAATCGCTCCAAAACGGTCAGCGATGAGAGGCGGAAATGATTTTCAATGTAAGATAGAGGAGGTTGCTTCGAGCCCTAGAAATCACATGACATCAAGAATAATGAAGAAGCTAAGTGGGGTGTTTGAGAGTGATGTATGTACGTTCTTGTTCTAGATGTGTAGCTGAGAGGCATCGTGCTTGAAGGTGGTTGCAATCAACATTTATTTTTGGTAGACAATAAGTGAAGCGAGGAGTTCAATCGATGTTTTTAGAGTGAAATCGGAGATTAGAGAGTCGAAGAGGAGAGAATCATAGAAGCATGAAGTGTGGATTGAGATTTTAGGGTTCAATGGTGGTGGTAATGGCTTACGGTTTGCAGAGAAAATGGAGTGAGGGAATGAAGGGAGATAGATTGAGTTTTTAGGGTTTAGTGGTGCATTCTTCATGTTTCTTCTCTTTTCGTCTCTATCTCGGAGGGAGACTAGGGCTTGAAATTTCTTTATCTTCAGAGCGACACTAGAGCAGATATCCGATGAGATTAACAAGTAAGGTCAGGAGTAGGGGAGAAGCGGATCGAAGAGGAGGGAGAGGGGAAAATCGATTAAAGATGAAAGATATAAAGAAGGTAGAAAAGACAAGGCGGATTTTCAAAAAAAATTTGGATTTCATTTTCGCCACTATTACTAAATGCGTGTTCATTAAAATTATAAAGCGACACTTATAGAGGACGCGCATTTAAAATATAGCGCCCTTCGTGTTTTTAATTTTTTTTTCTTATAACACTAATTTAAGGGCACGCGATAATGCGTGACCTAAACTCTTAAATTTTTTGAAGAGATGACACTTTTTTAATGTCACTCTCTTTTGCGTAACATAAATCAATGAGTGTCGTGGTTTGCACGTCGTAAAAGGGTCTTTTCTTGTAGTGAACAACGATTGTTAGCGATAATGATACCTCTTGAGGAACCACATCCACTACAAGTTCCCTGGTCTTATCTCGGCCTTCCTTGGTTTGAGTACGGATCCTCTGCTTTCAGTAGTAGGGCCCATAGTACCTTCCACATCTATCCGTACCTTCTTCAAGGACTGCCTTGACTCGACCAGATCCCTTTTTACCGCTGCTAATCACTTCTATCTTTATCCTAGTCTTACCCTTAGGAAAATCTCTGACTCCACTTAAACCAATTCTCAGCTATTAAAGGCCTATTGTAATGCCAATTGGCCATCACCTGAATACCATCACATGTGACGAGGCTCGGATAATCCTTTGAGTAAAAGACTCGTCCCTACCACGGTTGGACTCAAACGAGAGCTACGCAGCCGGGCCAAATCCAACACTCTTAGATTATCCAATCCTGATCCCATGTGATGTGACGTATTCACCTAATGGCTAACTTCTATCACTTGGAGTCCCACAAAGCACAAAGCAAGCAACATTCGGATACAGTATCTACTCAAGGAAGTTTATTCTCATAACGACAAACTGCACTAGCATTCAATGCTGAACTCATACTATCAGACATAACCTAAACAGGCTATCGTACTATTGTCTACTCAATTTCTAGCATGCAATTCACATAAGACTGGAACACAAAAGCAGGCACGTAAGGTATCCTCCTAGATCCTTAGTCCTATTCTAGCATGTTATTCTACTGAAACTGATAAACATAGTATAACATTGTATGAGTACTTTGGGGAATACTTACTTGAGCTCGGCCGGTCGTGCATATCACACACTTCGTTCTTTATTAAAACTTTTTACTTAATCTTTTATAAAACTTTTTCTTTTTCGAAATCCTTTAATCCCTCGGATTGAGTTCAGACACTCCCGAAGGTGTGTCCGGATCCCTCAAACCAGGGCTCTGATACCAACTTGTAACGACCCAATTTTCACAGCCAAAAATTTCATTTTCAAATCAATACTTTGGAAAACATTTGGGGAATAAACATGATCATTTCATAAACATCTTTCATGTCCGAAACCAAAACATAAAAACACCCATAATGTCAGAGTACAAATCCCAGAATATCTCATAGTGCGGAAAACATAGAGCGTGTGTGTGATATGTCACTACCGTGCCAGCTCCTTCCCCTTCGCTGAAGAGGCACCTGAAACAACAACTGAAAACCGTAAGCACAAAGCTTATTGAGTTCCCCCATCGTACCACATACCAAAAAACCGCATAACATACATATATTGTCAGGCATATCTGGGTGCCCGGCCTACCCCTTTCGGTTATCTCGACCGGATACTGACTAGCATATCTGGGTGCTGGTCTCCCCTTTGGTCCTCTCGACTGGCTACTGCCTAGCATACCTGGGTGCTGGTCTCCCCTTCGGTCCTATCGACCGGACACTGGGGACTATTTCATCCCTATCACCACCACATAACATCATAACATACTAGCACATAAACATAACACAGGTAGTAGCATCCCTAGATGAATATCACAGAGACAATCATCTAAACATACACTCCTACTAGTGGGTCGGCATTGTAGCCTTAGACCCACTGCTACTGGAAGGTAACTCACCTCGTGGTAGCTGCTAAACTGTGCGGGAATCCTCTGACTGCTGCCGCTACTGCTGCTCCAGAAATCCTCTGGCTATAATTCCCACAAAACACTCAGTCAGAAACTGACATCTATTCTTAGGGTAAAATGACCATTTTACCCCTGACCAAGTCAAAATCAAAGTCAGCTTCTAGTTGACCTGACTCGCCGAGTCCCTATGCTTCCATTAGACCTCAAACTCGTCTCTACTCGTCGAGTAAGGCGATGACTCGATGAGTTTTCCTTCTAAAAGAACATCGACTGAATCCACATCCGACTCGCCGAGTTGTATGAACAACTCGTCGATTACCATGAAGATTGCCTTGGACTCGTCGAGCCCGTTCATGCACTCGCCGACTATAATGAATTCCCAGAACACTTTGCTTAGTCCAGTATGTTGGGTCACTCCCCGAGACTCCTAAAAACCCTTCCACACTCAACTGGTCCTTACGATCCTTACTGATATGGGACCAAAACCTCTGGACTCGCCGAGTCCAAGAATGGACTCCCCGAGCCTATCTCATTCCTTACCAAGAACTTTGATTTATGATGTACAACACTTAACCAAATGATAGAGCTTAAAACGCTCTAAAATGGTTCTTTTGTTGCATGGGGCCTTCCTTGGTGCAAAAAGCAACCTAGATCTGACTTGTAGCTCATAAAATGATGTGATATAGAAGCCCAAACCCCCAACCATGTTTGCAAACATGGTTGGCCACCAAAATGGCTTAAAAAGCCCTAAATCACCTCAAAGAGGGATCTAACAAATGAATGAGCAAGGTTCAGACTTTATACCTTCCAAAGACTGCAAATGAGGAACCAAACTCGAATCCTTCAATCCCCTCTTGATCCTTCTATGCTCTTCCTTCTTCCTTGAGATCAAGACTCAAAAGAATCACTCAAAAAGCCTTAGATCTTCACAAAAACGGCTAGGGTTTGCTATGAGGAGCGTTTGGTAGCATAAAGGGGGAAAGGAGGCTGCATAAGGTCGTTTAAATAGGGTGCAAACCCCTGGATTAGGGTTTTTGTCCAAACAGCGGCTACTCGCCGTGTCTGCAGCTCAAACCCCGCGCCTCATCCCGCTTCTACTCGGCGAGTCAGTTCTTCGACTCGCCGAGTCCAAGGCTAAAGAAATGCAAAAATAAATGAATATTTAATAACAGAGTACGTAACAAGAACCAGGTGCTACACATTATGGACTTGAGGTTGATACGAACCCGACACAAGTAATTGTTGTTAAATAGGGTTGATACGTACCCGACACAGGCACGTGTTGTTATATTATGTGTATGATGTATGTGGTATATTGGGGAAGATCAATAAGCTTTGTACTGATAGTTTTTTTGTGGTTTCAGGTACTTCCGGTACAAAGGGAAGAGCTCGGCTTGATCGCAGCGCATCCAGCCATGTTCCTCGTTTTCTTTTTGATTTGGATTTTTACTATGATGCTTACTCTTATTTGACATTTTTGGTTGGTTTCTTATGAATACTTGATGGTGTTCGATTATAATAAAAATAAAATTTTGATCATAGTTATTGGGACGTTACAATTTAGTATTAGAGCCTTAGTTTGGGGGATTCAGGCACACTTTCGGGAGTCACACCCCAAAACGAAGAACGGCGGAAACGTTCCGGGGTGGAGGACGTCATGTGAAGTATCATAACAATCTAAAGTAGTAAATAGGAAACAACATCATCCATTGCATTAAAAGTAAAGTTTTAATACATGTGTGTTCTTTCATAATGTACAACAATAAAATGAATAATCAAAATAAGATGAGTCTTGTCTATGCTCCATCTTCTCAAAACCTGGCCATCGTACCTATCTAACCGGTGACCTGAGAATACAAGTTATTTTGAAAGAGAGTATCAGCCTAAAGCTGGTGAATTCATAAGTATTTAAATGTCATTATCTTGTTTTGGAAAGCTGTTATGTATGCTATGTAAATCTTTGAATGAAACAGTTGATATAAGTATGAAAACCCTAGAAAATCCCTTATTTCCTACTAGTATGAAATGTAGTCTTCTACCAAGACCCGAATGTTTTGCTATGAAAATGATAGTTTTTCCTTTCTTTTGACTATTACTAAAAGTACTTAGTCTAACTCATTGTTTATGCGAATGTATCACAAAATAAAGTAATAGGAAAATGTACTAATGTAATTGTTATCCTTTTGTATTAGGATTAACACGACATCGCGAAAAGTGAATTGTATAACCTTTAAACATCCGTAGATTATTCAATTTTCCTCTGTAGCTACAGCAGGGGGAGGAAGGATTAGTCCCTTAAATGTACCCCTAATATAAGTATTAACCGTAGGCATCCGTAGATGTTCATCAACCTCTGTAGCGAACAGTAGGCCCAAGGAATGGTTAGTCCCGTAAAGGTACCCCTAATATAAGTAATAACCATAGGCATCCATAGATGTTCATCAACCACTGGTGCTAACAGTTGGGATTCGAAATGGTTAGTCTTGTCTAGATATCCCGTTGAACTGGGATAGGCAGGACAATTTACACAGAAGGTACTAATAAATCATCCTAGTGAATCGAGGTACAAGTATCCATGTAAATGTATACAGGAAGATGTATCTACGTAAAGGTACTCATGTAATGTTTACATGTAAGGTACACATGTAATGTATTCATGTAAGGTGCTCATGTAATGTATTCATGTAAGGTACTCATGTAATGTATTCATGTAAGGTACTCATGTAATGTATTCATGTAAGGTACTCATGTAATGTATTCATGTAAGGTACTTATGTAATGTAATCAAGTAAGGTACTCATGTAATGTATAGTGTAGACTCATGAATGAACTGAATCTGATGTAATTCCTTGTAATAGGAATAATGTTATGTATCTCCTAACTATCCATATAATAGTTAACTGGAAGGTAATTGATTGTCCAAACATGCTTATACACCCTTGCTAAACAAGAGTGTGGGAAACTGAATGAATGATGAAAACTATAACATCAATACGTATAAAAAAACATAAGTGTATAGATATAGTTTTGTTCAAGAAGGTAAAATGGTTTTGTAAGACATCTAAGAGTTTTGAACAATAACTAACAATGACTTGATGTCATTAAACATTTCTAACGTAATACTTTTGCTATCCAGGTATTTTTAAGATATAAAACCATTTCATGCATCACATTTTGTAGTATGTGAAATCTGCTGAATGAAAAGACGTTTATAAATACATATGATTGATTTAATAACATGTTGTTTTCTACTTGTATTCCCCCCCCCCCGCCCCATTAAAGCATTTGAAATCATTTAAAACATTGATTACGAGGTATGAACTCACCTGTTGTGGGTGATACGGATGAACTGAAGAGGTAGGATTGCTAGGTGTCAAGTGAAGTCTTGAACACACTCTATGATACTAGTTAACATATAATATCACATATATGTAACAAATTAGTCTATAAACAACTAATAAATAAGTCAAGACACCATAGGACATGCTAAACACCTTTATCAAGTGTTATTAGCCTCTTGGATTGCATCTAAGTGTTTGTAGGGGAAGCTATTGTGTGTAGGGCTCAAGGAAAATCCACCATGAAGTTCACAGCCCTAATGACACTACCAAAGGAGTTTACAGCTGTAAGCTCACACTTATATGTCCATTTTGTGTTTGATGCTCTACAAGACGCTAATAAGCATTTCTACTTAATGGCTTGGTCTATGCAAGAGTTTAGGGCATTATATAACTCCTTTTAGGAGTTTATGGCCCTGGGATCAAATCCCATGGATATTACGGCCGTAATCTCCCTTGGATGGGTGTTTTTGGTGTTTTCAAGTTCTTAATTCAACTGGGAACTAAACTAGGCTAGTGTACAAGGCTTTAGAAGAGTTTATAGCACCATTTGGCACTATTGTTTGGAGTTCACGGCCCTGGAACTTCTTGGGCCATGAACACCTTACTCTTGGTGTTCTAATGGTGTTTGCTAGTCCTAAACACATTAGGGTAAAGTGCTATGCTAGTCGCTTGGCTTAAGGAAGACATTTGGTGCATTTTGACACCTTAAAATGGAGTTCACGCCCCAAGAACATCTTTGGTTGTGAACTCACTTTCAACCTTTGATTCTTAATGTTTTGGATGTTTAAACAAGCTATGGGTAGTCTCAAGGTTCATTTCCAAGGTTTGGAGGGACATTGGGCACACTTTGGCCCTTATAAAAGAGTTTACTCTCCAAGTGTTCTTGGGTGGTAAACTCTTAAATCTTGGGGTTTTGATCCGATTTTGATGTCATTAAGCACAATCTAAGCTATATAATACAACTAGATGGAAGTACTCACGATTTGGGATGAAAACCCGAAATGAACTCTAATATCATAGAGTTTTGGAATAACAGTGTTGCACAAAACCCTAGTGCATCCACTCTGCTGATATCACTTTAAGTGTAAATCATGAAAACTATCCAACTTATACCCAAAAGTCTGGAACTTCACTATAATTGTTCTAACTTCTATTGACTTGATATGGTTTGTTCAGAATGGAAATTTCGGGTTGTCACATCATCCCCCCGTTAGAGGGAATTTCATCTCGAAATTAGAATTTAGGTAAGGAAGTAGGTACGAATGATCGATTCATGAGGAGGAAACTTCCTAAGCGATTGGTTCTGGCGCTCCTAAGTGAAATCGGGTTCTCGGTTGGTATCCCAACGAACCTTCTGTTGGATAAGGTGTCTAAGTCCATAACTATTTCTGGTATGTACTTGACCCGACCCGGCATGGTCCATTTGGGTTGCATGGCACCATGCAATTGGATAAACTAAATGAGAGAAATAACGCTTGGAGATTATTAATATATTATAAGTTCTAATATATTAATAATATTATTTGATTAGTTTGATCAAGAATTAATTAAGTGATCAAAAGATAACTAATTAAATATATGGGTTGATTAAGTAAATCATCCATATCTTGTATAGTGGGCTAAAAGGCTCCATGGATCATCAAGTTGGGTTCCACCCATAGGATGCTCCATGGGAGTTACAAACCCATGGGTCATGGAAATGAAGAGTCATGACACATTAGGGTTTAACCCTAGATGTGTCAACACTATATAAGTAATATGATCTCCTCCCAAATCGGTTACACTAAGTAATAAGGGGGCTTGGCCGATTTTGAAGAGTGTGTATTCTCTCATAAGTTCTTCCAAGAGCATTTGGTGTTGTGTGAAGCATTTGAGGCATCACCACTTGAGGTGCTAGGCTCACAAGGTTTCAAGGAACACAAGCAACAACAAGGTAAGTTATTCTATCTATACTTTATGTTAAAATTGTTCCCCATGTATGCTAGATAGGAATATAACCTTGGAATTCAACTTTGCATGACAAATTAGACAAACATAGATCCAAGGTTATTAGGGTTGCATGTACACTTAGGAAGTGTTAGAATGCTCAAAACCCATCAGTGGTATCAGAGCCTAGGCTTGTTTGTTCTTATTTGTTCTTAAAAGTTGAAAACAGAATCGAAAATTTGCTGTCTGCGATCGGACTCGTCGAGTCCATAGGGGGGACTCGCCGAGTCCATGTGTATCTTGAACCAACTCGGCGAGTCATGTTCATGCACTCGGCGAGTAGGGTCGAATGAGTGCAGAATTTCGATTCAGTTGCTGGAAAATGAATTAGAAACATTACCCTAAACTGTTTTGGTAATTGTAAACTTGTTTTTGGTGGTGTAATGTTTTGCTAATTCATTTACAACAACTAGTTATCATAATTACAAAGTTTTATGTAATTTTTGATTATGTTTATATTCATGTTCTTGTTCTTATGATGTTTTAGATGATCATAGGAATTATTTGTAACCTATTTGGTAGTTTAATTCTTGATCATAATGTGTTTTAATGGAGTCCATAACTTATCCTTAAGTTATGGAAAACCAAGAGTCACACTTGAGTTAAAACCATTAAGAAAAACACAAGAGTTATAAAAATGAAGAGTCTTCATTTTATGACTCTATTAAACTCATAAGTTACAAGAAATGAAAAGTTTTGAAAGTTACAAAACTTGCCCTCAAGTTTTGGAACAAGTAAAGTTAAGTTAAAACTTTAGTTCCAACCCCTTGAATTTTAAAAGTTAAAATTCAACCCTTATACTTATATTATGATAATTTAATAATTATATATATATATGTATAAGAACAAGTCGTCTTACCGCTAGTACGCCTCATTCACTAAGCCGGTCTATAAGGTGGGTATAAGGTTGTTGCCTATAAAATGGTGACTTAATGGGTGTATATTCTCACCCACCGCTTGCTTGACTGGTGGAGGGTCGTTAGCCGAACGGGTAAGACAAGGACTTATAAATTCTCATTCAAAGTATGATGAATATATAAAGTAACTAAACGTTTTATTAAATTCCCAATCTTAGTTACTTTAGGAAAAATGTGAATAAGGTGCTAATCCATGAAATTACACTTTACACTTTGTCTGAGTCGTTGGTGGAGCGTGTGTGGTTAACCGGCACACTAACTTGGACTTAACAAGGTAGGTAAAGGGTGACTTAAGGTTTATTATAGTATCGGTGGAGCGTGTGTGGTTTACCGGCACATCGATTGAGTGATAAACTTTAAGGGTACCAAGTGATTTGCATGGTTACTTCACACCTCGTTTTGTGATCCTCGGCATCCCAGTCACAAAACCTGGAGGGCACTCCCGAGATTGAAACATGCCTTTGAAAAGTTCATTGGATCTCAAAGAATCTAGGAATTTCTAAAACCAATAAAAAAACTAAATATTTAATATTTCGGTTTTCGTGGTGGAAATTGGTGAATCGTCATTCACCTACCTTTCAAATATGGTATAGCTTAGATTACGGCATACCTCTTCTAAGTTATACTATATTGTGATTGGATCCTAGCCTTAATATTACATTTGGGTGTTTTGTTAAGGACTCTCTTAAATCTAAACTAAACTTGTTCTTCTTTTTCAGATGTCTTCAACTAATGCTTCTGGCTCAAATCCTAATGGCTCCTTTACTCTTATGAGTCTGTGTGGGAAAGTCACCTTTGATGGATCCAACTTCAATAAGTGGATCAGAAACATCAGGATGATTACCCGCTACGAGGACAAAGAATATGTCCTTGACAAGGAGCTTAAGGAAATTGACGAGTCCACTGCAACTCCCCAGGAGATCGCTGACTTTCATACTCATGAAAGAGATGCAACCAAGGTGGCTTGCATCATGTTAGCCACCATGACAGCTGAACTCCAAAAGTCTTATGAAGACTTCTACCCTTATGAAATGCACCAAGATTTGATGGAAAGATACCATCAAAGTGCACGACAAGAGAGGTACGAAGTCATCTGCTCCATGATAACAACCATGATGAAGGACGGAGAGTCCGTCACGAGCCACATGCAGAAAATGCAAAGGTATGTGGATCGGTTGTTGAAGCTCAATGTGAACTTCCCTGAGGAGCTTGCAATAGATATCATTTTGCACTCCTTACCATCGTGCTATGATCAATTCCGCATGACATATCACATGAACAAGGAAGAGGTCACCCTCAGCAAACTTCAGGGACTTCTCAAGACCGCAGAAACAGGTCTTAAGGGGAAGTTGGTTGCTATCACTCCTACTCCAGAAACAACTCCGGTCTTGGCAATCGGGCAGAGTCGAGGGAGGAAGAGAAAGAGATCTTCAAAGGGTACCAAGGCTCGGACCCTTGATGGCTCTTCTTCAAGTGGAACCAAGAAAGGTTTCATTACTCCTTCTTCTGACCCAAAAGAGGCTGAATGCTTCTATTGCCACGAAAAAGCTCATTGGAAGCGGAACTGCCCAAAGTACCAGCAAGATGTAAAGGATGGGAAAGTCAAACCCAACCATGCAGGTATTTACACTATCATTTCTAATAACTCACCCCATTCGAAATCTTGGGTCCTTGATACAGGTTGCGGAATTCATATTTGTTGTGACTTGCAGGGACTAGGAAGAAGTGAGAATGTGGAGCAAGGAAGAATAAACTTAATCATGGGGAATAGGAAAGTTACACCTGTCACCAAGATTGGAGTTTATACTTTATTGCTAAGTAGTGGGTTAAATTTAGATTTGAATAAATGTTGTTATTCGCCAGAAATGGCAAGAAATATTATTTCCTTTCATGCATTGTACAAACAAGGTTTCACCTTTTCGTTTGATAATGAAGTTGGTTCGATTAATGCTTTCTTTAATAATGTACTTTATTTTAAAGCATTACCTTGTGATGGTGTGTATGAAGCTGTATCTATTGTAGATAACTTAGGAAATAATGTTTTGTGTATTGATTCTACTAATAATAATAACTTGGATAAAGCATCGTTATGGCATTGTCGTCTTGGACATATAAGCAAGAAACGCATAGGCCAACTCCAAAAGGATGGAGTCTTGGAGTCGTTTGACCTAAAGTCAAATGATAGTTGCGAATCATGCTTACTTGGAAAAATGACAAAGTCACCCTTCACAGGCTCGTGTAAAAGGGGTGAAGGTTTGTTGGACCTTATACACACGGATGTGTGTGGACCATTCAAACATGCCACAAGAGATGCTAATCGTTATTATTTGACTTTTACCGATGATTACAGTAGATATGGATATGTCTACTTAATCAAGCATAAGTCAGAGACTTTCGAGAAGTTTAAGGAATTTAAACAGGAAGTCGAGAATCAATTGGGCAGGAACATTAAGATGCTTCGATCCGATCGAGGTGGTGAGTATCTTAGTTCAGAGTTCCTCGACTATCTAAAGGAATGTGGGATTGTCTCACAATTGACACCTCCCAGGACACCGCAGTTGAATGGTGTGGCTGAGAGGCGTAATCGAACCTTGTTGGACATGGTTCGTTCCATGATGAGTCGAGCTTTGCTACCAATATCATTCTGGGGGTATGCCTTAGAGACTGCCGCCCATATCCTTAATCTAGTCCCTACAAAGAAAGTTGCCAAAACTCCTCACGAGATGTGGACTGGTAAAGTACCTAAACTAGACCACATCAAGATTTGGGGCTGCGAGGCTTTCGTGAGACGCGAGACTCATGATAAGCTCGAACCCCGAAGCGAGAGGTGTATTTTCATCGGCTACCCACAGCAATCCTTTGGTTACCTCTTCTACAGACCTAGTGACAATGTGGTCTTTGTAGCAAGAAGAGGAGTCTTTCGAGAAAGAAAGTTTATAAGCCAAGGAGACAGTGGGAGGCAAGTTGATCTTGAAGAAATTCAAGAGTCAAGTGGTGAAGGAACTTTAAACTCTAGCCCTCAACTTGAGGAGGAAACTCCTATTGAGCCAATTGACGAATCTGTACCTCTGAGGCGTTCCACGAGAGTTAGGAGTGCACCTGAGCATTACTATGGATTCCATATTACTGCAGAAGGTGAGACACTTATTAGTGATGAGACACTAGTAAGTCAAGATGACCCTAACAGCTACGAGGAAGCCATGGCAGGCCCCGAGTCTGCTAAATGGAAAGAGGCTATGGATAGCGAGATACAATCCATGTATGACAATCAAGTTTGGAACTTGGTTGAGAATGTACCAGGTCGAAAGACTGTAGGGTGCAAATGGGTCTTCAAGAAGAAGACCGACATGGATGGTAAAGTACACACTTATAAGGCTAGACTGGTTGCAAAGGGCTTCTCTCAAATTCCTGGAGTGGACTATGATGAGACCTTTTCTCCGGTAGCCAAGATTAAGTCTATTCGGGTTCTGTTAGCCATAGCCGCATTTCATGACTATGAAATTTGGCAAATGGATGTCAAAACCGCTTTCCTTAATGGAAAGTTGGCTGAAGATGTTTACATGAGTCAGCCAGAGGGTTTTGTCAGTAACGAGTACCCTAATAGAGTGTGTAAGCTTGAGAAATCCATTTATGGATTAAAGCAAGCACCTCGCAGATGGAATCTTTGCTTTGATGAAAAGGTCAAGGAATTTGGCTTTTCTAGGAGTGAAGATGAATCTTGTGTATATGTCAAGGCTAGTGGGAGTATAGTTAGCTTTTTGGTATTGTATGTGGATGACATACTACTCATAGGAAACGACATTCCAACCTTGCAGGAAGTAAAGTCCTGGCTTGGAAAGTGTTTCGCTATGAAGGACCTTGGTGAAGCTGCCTATATTTTGGGGATAAGAATCTTGAGAGATCGGAGTAAAAGACTAATTGGACTTAGTCAAAGTACCTACTTGGAGAAGATTCTGAAGAGATTCAGAATGCAAAACTCCAAGAAAGGAGAGTTGCCCATCCAGAGTAGCGCCAAGCTGAGTAAGACACAAAGCCCTAGCACTGAGGCTGAGATAGCAGAAATGAGTCGAATACCTTATGCTTCGGCTGTAGGTTCGATCATGTATGCTATGATGTGTACTCGACCTGATGTAGCCTTTGCCTTGAGCATGGTTAGCAGGTTTCAGGGGAACCCTGGCAAGGCACACTGGACTGCGGTAAAGAATATTCTCAAGTACCTACGAAGGACTAAGGATTGGGTCCTTACCCTCGGTGGGAGTGATGACTTGAGAGTTGTAGGGTATAGTGATGCTAGCTTCCAGACTGATAGGGATAACTTCCGCTCTCAGTCGGGCTGGGTCTTTACCCTAAATGGAGGAGCAATTTCTTGGAAGAGTTCCAAGCAAGAGACAGTGGCAGATTCTACTTGTGAATCAGAGTATATTGCAGCTAGCGAAGCAGCAAAGGAGGCGTTATGGCTGAGGAACTTCATTGGAGACCTTGGAGTTGTACCAGCTATTAAAGAGCCGATGGAAATTTTCTGTGATAGTGAAAGTGCTGTTGCCTTAGCCAAGGAACCAAGGGATCACGGGAGATCCAGACACATCGACAGAAAATACCATTTCATCAGACATCGGATCGAAGAAGGACTCCTCGTGGCAAAGAGGATATCATCAGATGAGAATCCGGCAGATCCCCTCACGAAGGGACTGACTCGGGTTAAGCATCTCCAGCATGCTCGGAGCATAGGGCTGAAGGATGATATTAGATTTAGTAGTTAGATAATCTTGAAATTTGTAAAGTGTAATTGACATTTGATGATGAATAAAAGTGTTTTATTTATGAGTAAAGTGTTGCTATCTCTTGTCGATCGTTTACTATATTTCTTTTTGCATGTTTTGACTTCCAGAATAATTTTGTTTGGTTTAACATATTATTCAAACCTCCACAGTCGGTCATATGTCAGAAGTAGGTATGAATCAAGACTGTCATGATTGGTTGTAGAGGTCTGGGACAAGGCTACAACAATCATGAGTGCTCATAAGTTCTGAGCATTGGACACAACCCACGCTCACTGGAATCACTTCATGGAATTCTATCTCGAGTGATCGTGAGACGGTAATATCATATAAGTCTTTAAACCTAGAGATATGATTTGTTACTTACAAGTTGGTTATGCATTGATTGTACGAAAAACGCATTGGTAACTCGATGTTATAAAATCGTGCTCTTATGTGTAATTCAATGAGTAGTAGAACAAACATATGAGTCGAAGTTTATCTGTTCCTTCTTGGATTAGAAGCTGATATCTGGGCCCCTCGATGATTTTGTTTTGACCTATGTACCGGGCCCAGTCAGAACTAGATTGATGTGTTCAATAAAGTTCTTTGTCAAACAAATCGGAAATCGGGAAACAAATGTTGGACAATAAGTAAGACATTGTTCCATGTGTTTGTCCGACTGATATCTAGAACAGAGGATTATATGATCACTTATCTTAAATGGCGTACCATCATCTTCTCAAGTTTCGAGAAACCTTGTAAAGAGCTACGATTGCCGATCGGTTCCTGAAGTCATACTTGCAGTAATAGTTACTAGACTTATCCAAGTGGGAGACTGTTGGATAAGGTGTCTAAGTCCATAACTATTTCTGGTATGTACTTGACCCGACCCGGCATGGTCCATTTGGGTTGCATGGCACCATGCAATTGGATAAACTAAATGAGAGAAATAACGCTTGGAGATTATTAATATATTATAAGTTCTAATATATTAATAATATTATTTGATTAGTTTGATCAAGAATTAATTTAGAATTAATTAAGTGATCAAAAGATAACTAATTAAATATATGGGTTGATTAAGTAAATCATCCATATCTTGTATAGTGGGCTAAAAGGCTCCATGGATCATTAAGTTGGGTTCCACCCATAGGATGCTCCATGGATGCTCCATGGGAGTTACAAACCCATGGGTCATGGAAATGAAGAGTCATGACACATTAGGGTTTAACCCTAGATGTGTCAACACTATATAAGTAATATGATCTCCTCCCAAATCGGTTACACTAAGTAATAAGGGGGCTTGGCCGATTTTGAAGAGTGTGTATTCTCTCATAAGTTCTTCCAAGAGCATTTGGTGTTGTGTGATGCATTTGAGGCATCACCACTTGAGGTGCTAGGCTCACAAGGTTTCAAGGAACACAAGCAACAACAAGGTAAGTTATTCTATCTATACTTTATGTTAAAATTGTTCCCCATGTATGCTAGATAGGAATATAACCTTGGAATTCAACTTTGCATGACAAATTAGACAAACATAGATCCAAGGTTATTAGGGTTGCATGTACACTTAGGAAGTGTTAGAATGCTCAAAACCCATCACCTTCACTAGTGGGCGACGGTGTTGCTTCGTCCGCTTGACCTCTCGGTCGAGGGTCACTACAGTTCTAATACGAAGGCGAGGATCTCGTTAATCTCGATCTCGTCGAGTGGAATTACGAGTGTCCTGATGGAAAGGTACGGTTTCAAGATCGAGACGCGAAGGGTAAAAATGTACGTTACTGAGTTCGCAGAGTAGATCTAGTCTGTGAGATACAGGACCGATTCTGGTAAGAATCTCGGAGGTCCTGACTATCTTGGATTTAGCTTTCCACGCTTTACAAAGTGCATTAAGTCATTCCCAGAGTGAGTTCTCCTAAAGAACTTGGTCACTCACTTGGAATCTCCAAGGTTTCTTTTTCTTGTTTAACTTCCCAGTCAAGGGCCACCCCTTGCTGGGCCAGAGTCGTAAAGGTTTCTGTAATTTGTGAGAAGTTCTAGGTGAACTATGACAGTAGGTATGTAGGACCTAGAATTTGGCGAATTTATGTCGGCGTCTTCGGTGCCGACCAATTTCCAACGGTTTCGGATAACTTGCCAGAGTACTCAAGAATTTCCACAACACTAATAGTGTGTCTTAGGAAATTTTGACTCTTCAATTTCAGAATTCGTGTTTTAGAGAACTTCACGAAAGTTCCTCTGAAGGTAATGTTTCCATGGGTTCTTTCTTACTACGAAGGTAGATAAGTAAGTCATTTCAAGGAGAATGACGAACTGATCCCAGTAAGAAAGACGTGCCCTACTCATTTAGCTCATGAATACTATGGGCATATTGGTCCTATCCGAGGGGTATCAATACGGACTCGAAGTGTCCGCATCGAGTTCGGAGGGTAGTCTTCAGGACATCCTTCCCTAACACTTGAACTGGTGATATTCGGATCTCTGGTCCATTTCTGAAAGTAATTATTTCCCTGCGTTTGCTAAATCAACTCATCTATGCAAGGCAGAGATAACGATTTCTAAAGGAAATCATAACGGAGTCCCAGATCGTCGAGGTACATATGATGAAATCCTTCGACTTCTGGAAGAATAAGATCGGAGCTCTCAAGGGTGAGAAGCCTGGTTTTCTAATCCTACTGTTGAGTAGTTCGCTGTGTTGTCCGGGCTGTTCTTGTATCTCTATAGGTGTTTAGACTGTGAAGCGATCTGGTTATAAGAATCATATTGGGTTCTAAGTTTGTTCACATGCTAATGCAATTACTCGAAGTCTTGGGCAGTCTCCGTCATGAAGTTCATATTAAAATTCATACATGGTTCAACGATCACAATCTCGTGTATACGAGTCATATACATTTAAGATTGAAAAGGTATTCGAATAACTGATTCTTCCTTAAGCTCACATCCCATCAAGGGAAAAGAAGTTAAAGTGGAATCATCAATTCTAAACCTGTAGAACATTGATTATATATCACTCTTATGTATACATTCTTTAGTGATAGGTCAATTGTATGAATCTTTGGATTGAACTTGACGTACTATATGAGTGATGCTGCGGGGATTCCTTCGGAAAGGAAAAGAACTATAAGGTACTCCATGCATGAGTACTTCGGTGTTCTGATATGACGGTTTCGCTGGAAAAGCGATCTCGAAGAAAGAGATGTACGTATGAAGCTGGTATTGCGAGTATCAAATTTACTCGAGTCGTATGATAAAGTCGGAATCATACGGAAACTAAAGACATAGGATTTGAACATAAGGCGTTACAGACAAAACACAACAGTGCAACCATTAACAGAGTTACTGTACTTAAGATTTACTACAAGACTATTGCTGCGAACAAGGTATACTACAAAAGACAAGTATACGCAGCACGAGCATCCCTTAACGGACGGGATCTTACCAAAAGATAAGACTCTGGTTGCACTAGTTTTGGATGGTTCATAAGTCTGTTACAACGAAACGCCTAAATTACATTCACGTGGGTCCGGAGTAGCCTCTCATGCAGCGGTGGTCGGTAGTATACTTCCGTCTGTACAAGCATTTGCTGCCTCAGGGTAGTTCCCTTTGTAGTGACCCTTCTTGCCACAACCGTAGCAAGCCTGGTTCACAACGGTGTTGGGCACTTGGTTGATCGGCCATGTTAGGCTTTTGTAGTAACGTATGGTGTGCCCCTTTCTGCTGCAGTTTGAGCACTGCTTCTCCCGACAAGGTCCATGGTGGTGATAACTGCATTTGATGCATTTTCGGAGATTTCCAGCATATTGTCTGGCTGGGTTAGGGGCAATTGGTATACCAGAAGGAAAGGTAGTTTGAGGTACAGATGTCATGGCTTTGAAAGTTGTTACTGGTGGTTGTTTCCCGTTCGCCCTTTGGAGCGATTTGTCCTTAGATTTAACCCAATACTTCCATTTGTTACACTTGGTCTTGGGACTCGGGGCATCGTGGTAGTTTGTTGCTCGTTGAGGTGCTTGATTGTTACTCGGATTGGAATTTGTGTTAACAATCCCACCAACGTTTGCGTTGTTAGCGTTAAGGTGGGTCAGAATAGCTGACACGGCAGTCGAGACTGCAGCTTGGAAGGTAGCTGCATCAATCTGAAGAGTTGGTGGTTGGTTAATGGGATGATCATTTTTCTTTGGCGACATGATTCTGTTACACAGAAAGAAAATGAATTTGTGAGCAAGAATGGTTGAACCTAGACGTAGTTCGATCGCTCATGAAAAGTATAGAAGAATGTTATCTAAGGTTTGACCTACATCCCTATGATGCAGTCCTAGTACATAATGGAAGTATGTTCACGAAGGTTTGACCTACATCCCTATGATGTAGTCCTAGCAAAGATCGGAAGTAAGTTCGTACAATGGTCTCAAGATGTTTGTCGTTCTAGCCGAGGTATCGTTGGTTGGTGAATAACATGATCCAACCATTAAAAGAGACTTGGAGATGTCTCCGGAGTCAAATTGCTATAGTCCAATGACTTGACTAGAGAATGTTTCAAATAGACTCTAATGAAAGTATGATAAGAGTATTTGAATAAAGAATGACACAGATTTTAGTTGACTGTCAATATATTTGATATTCATGACGTACAAGTTCGGGAAGATGACCTTGTAAAAAGGTCTTACATCATATCCAGAGAAGATAGTTCTTGACAGCATAAAGACCAAACCAAAAGTACTTACTGTTGGGTTTTGAGCAATCTAACACTTCCTAAGTGTGCATGCAACCCTAATAAACCTCGGATCTATGTTTGTCTAAATACATGCAAAATAATAAATTTTCCAAGGTTTATAACCTATCTAACATGACATGGGGAACATTTCAACATAAAAGAGTTAGAAGAGATTACATACCTTTTGGTGAGTTTGGTTCTAAGGAGTTTGAGGGCCAAGCACCAATAGTGTGAATGCCTCAAATGGAATCACAAAACACCACAAACTCTTGGAAAACTTTGAGAGAGTATACACCCTTGTATAAAATCGGCCACACACAAGCACACACACACACACACACACACACTAGTTCACTAGTTTCCTCTTAGGCTCCATTTCATGCTCCATAAGCATGCTTATATAGTGTGCATGTTTAGGGTGAAACCCTAATAACCCATGTCTTTTCCTTTCCAAGGATCAATGGGTTAAAAGCTCCATGGATCATCCATGGACTTCCACATAAGCCTAGCCCATTAACAAATGAGTATTAGCCCACACTATATAAAACAAATAGCCCATAATCTAATTAGTCTTCCTTTTAATCTCTAAATTAATTCATAATTAATTTAAGACTAAAACTAATTAAATAACGTAACTTCATATTAATATATTATAACTCATAATATATTAATAAACATATGTGTATAACTCTCATAAAATTATCCATAATAGTTTGGATGAGATGCAACCCAAATGGACCATGCCGGTCGGGTCAAGTATATACCAAATAAGTTATGGACTTAGACACCTTATCCAACAGACTCCCAGTTAGATAAGTCTAATAACTGTATTTGCCTATAACTTCAGGAACCAACCAGCAATCGTAGCTCTCGAAAACTCCCTCGAACTATGAAGACTCTGTTGAACTATGAAGCGCCATTTTAGATAAGTGATCACATAATCCTCTGTTCTCATGATATCAGCCGGACAAACACATGGAACTATGTCTTGCTTATTGTCTAGCAGTTGTTTCTCGATTTTCCGATTTGTTTGACGAAGAACTTCACTGAACACATCGGTTTAGTTCTGACCAGGCCTGGTACATGGGTCAACACAAAATCATCGAGGGGCCCAGATATCGCTTCTATTTCTAGAAGGAACAAATAAACTTCAACTGATATGCTTGTTCTACTACTTATTGAATTGTACACAAAGGCATGTTTTATAACATCAAGTTACTGATGCGCTTACGTACAATCAATGCACAACCAACTCATAGGTAACAACTCATATCTCTAGGTTTAAAGATTTATATGATGTTATCGTCTCACGATCACTCGAGATAAATTCCATGAAGTGATACAAGTGAGCGTGGGTTTATACCAATACTCATAACTTATGAGTACTCATGAATGTTGCAGCAACCATTGCCATGTCTAAACACCTTTAAGGCATCTACAAACCCAATTCATGACAATCTTGATTCATACCTACTTCCGACGTATGATCGATTGTGGAGGTTTGAATAAATTAATTATTCTGGAAGTCAAAACATGCAAAACTGAAACAATAGTAAATAATTGACAATGATAGTAACACTTTACTCGTAAATAAATCACAAATTTTATTCATCATCAAACATCGATTACATTTTACAAGTTTCAGGAAAACTATCTAATCTGCAAAACTAATATTGTCCCTCAGCCCGATGCGTCTCGCATGCTGAAAATGCTTAACCCTCGTCAGTCCCTTCGTAAGGGGATCTGCAGGATTCTCATCCGACGATATCCTCCTTGTCACAAGGAGTCCTTCTTCAATCTTGTGTCTTATGAAGTGATATTTTTTGTCAATGTGTCGAGATCTGCCATGATCTCTTGGTTCCTTGGCTAAGGTAACCGCACTATTGTTGTCACAGAGAATCTCTATAGGTTCCTTAATAGCTGGTACAACTACAAGGTCTCCGATGAAGTTCTTTAGCCATATCGCCTCCTTTGCTGCTTCACTCGCTGCTATATACTCTGATTCACAAGTCGAATTAGCCACCGTCTCCTGTTTGGAACTCTTCCAAGAAATAGCCCCTCCATTTAAGGTAAAGATCCAGCCCGACTGAGAGTGGAAATTATCCCTATCAGTCTGAAAACCAGCATGACTATACCCTAATACTCTCAAGTCATCACTGCCACCAAGGGTAAGGATCCAATCCTTAGTCCTCCGCAGGTACTTGAGAATGTTCTTTACCGCTGTCCAATGAGCCTTGCCAGGGTTCCCCTGATACCTGCTGACCATGCTCAAAGCAAATGCCACATCAGGATGGGTACAAGTAATAGCATACATGATCGAGCCAACTGCGGAAGCATACGGTAATTGGCTCATCTCAGCTATCTCTGCCTCTGTACTTGGACTTTGAGTCTTACTCAGTTTGGTATTGCTTTGGATCGGTAAATCTCCTTTCTTGGAATTCTTCATGTTGAACCTTTTCAACACCTTATCCAAGTAGATACTCTGACTAAGTCCAATTAGTCTTCTACTCCTTTCTCTTAATATCCTTATCCCTAGGATATAGGCAACCTCCCCTAGGTCCTTCATAGCAAAGCACTTCCCAAGCCAGGACTTAACCTCCTGCAAGGTTGGGATGTCATATCCTATAAGTAGTATGTCATCCACATACAGTACCAAGAAGCTAACTATACTCCCACTAGCTCTGACATACACGCAAGACTCATCTTCGCTTCTCGAGAAGCCAAACTCTTTTACCTTCTCATCAAAACAAAGATTCCAGCTACGAGATGCTTGTTTTAATCCATAAATGGATTTCTCAAGCTTGCATACTCTATTGGGGTACTCTGCACTAACAAAACCCTCTGGCTAATTCATGTACACATCCTCAGCCAACTTTCCGTTAAGGAAAGCGGTTTTGACATCCATTTGCCATATTTCATAATCATGAAATGCTGCAATGGCTAACATAACCCTAATAGACTTAATCTTTGCTACCGGCGAGAAGGTTTCATCATAATCAATACCTTGAGTTTGAGTAAAACCCTTCGCAACCAGTCGAGCCTTATAAGTATGCACCTTTCCTTCCATGTCTGTCTTCTTCTTGAAGATCCATTTGCACCAGACTGTTTTACGGCCCGGTACATTGTCAACCAAGTTCCAAACTTGATTGTCATACATGGACTGTATCTCGCTGTCCATAGCCTCCTTCCATTTAGCAGACTCCGGGCCTGCAATGGCTTCCTTAACACTGCTAGGTTCATCCAAATTTACCAATGTACTATCACTGATGAACGTATCATCTTCCGTAGTAATATGAAAACCATAATAAAACGAAGGTGTGTTCCTAACCCGTGTAGAACGCCTCGGAGGTACACACTCGTCAGCTGGATCAACAGGAGTTTCCTCCTCAGGTTGATTGCTAGTGTCTGAGGTTCCTTCACAATTGATTCTTGAATTTCTTCAAGATCAATTTGCCTCCCACTGTCTCCTTGGCTTATAAATTCTTTCTCGCGAAAGACCCCTCTTCGTGCTACAAAGACCACATTCTCACTGGGTCTGTAGAAGAGGTAACCGAAGGATTTCTGTGGGTAGCCGATGAAAATACACCTTTCACTTCGGGGTTCAAGCTTATCATGAGTTTCACGTCTCACGAAAGCCTCGCAACCCCAAATTTTGATGTGGTCCAAATTGGGAACCTTCCCAGTCCACATCTCATGAGGTGTTTTGGTAACCTTCTTTGCAGGGACTAGATTAAGGATATGGGTGGCAGTCTCTAAGGCATACCCCCAAAAAGAGATTGGTAACGAAACTCGACTCATCATAGAGAGAACCATGTCTAACAAGGTTCGATTACGCCTCTCAGCTACACCATTCAGCTGTGGTGTCCTGGGAGGAGTCAATTGTGAGACAATCCCACACTCCTTAAGATAGTCAAGGAACTCGGTGCTAAGATACTCACCACCTCGATCGGATCGAAGCATCTTAATGTTCCTACCCAATTGATTTTCTACTTCCTGTTTGAATTCCTTAAACCTTTCAAAGGTTTCTGACTTATGTTTGATTAAGTAGACATACCCATATCTACTAAAATCATCAATAAAAGTCACATAATACCGATTAGCATCCCTTGTGGCAGTTTTGAATGGCCCACATACATCAGTATGTATTAGGTCCAACAAACCCTCACCCCTCTCACAAGTTCCAGTGAAGGGTGATTTTGTCTTCTTTCCAAGTAGACAAAATTCACAATCATCATCCGATTTAAGGTCAAATGATTCCAAGACTCCACTCTTTTGGAGTTGGCCTATGCGTTTCTTGTTTACATGTCCAAGACGACAATGCCACAATGATGCTTTATCTAGGCTAGCAGAAGAATCAATATACAACACATTATTTCCTAAGTTGTCTACAATCGACACAGTTTCATACACACCATCACAAGGTAATGCTTTAAAATAAAACACATTTTTAAAGAAAGCATTAATACCACCACATTCATTATCAAACGAAAAGGTAAAACCTTGTTTGTACAAAGCATGAAAAGAAATAATATTCCTCGCCATTTCAGACGAGTACACACATTTATTCAAATCTAATTTTAACCCATTATTAAGCAACAAAGTATAAACTCCAATCTTGGAAACAGGTGAAGCCTTCCTATTCTCCATGATTAAGTTTATCTTCCCGTGCTCCACATCCTCACTTCTTCTTAGGTCCTGCAAATCAGAACATATGTGAATACCACATCCTGTATCAAGCACCCAAGAGTTAGAATATGTTGAGTAATTAGACAATATAGTGTAAATACCTGCATGGGTGGGTTTCACTTTCCCATCCTTTAGATCCTGCAAGTACTTAGGGCAGTTTCGCTTCGAGTGTGCCTTTTCATGGCAATAAAAGCATTCAGCATCCTTGGGAATGGCAGAAGGAGTGACAGAACCGTTCTTGGTCTTTGATGAGGAGCCTTCAAGAGACTTTCCCTTGGTACTGAAACGACCCAAAAACACGACCCAAAAATTTTCGTTTTTCCATATAATCAAAACCATAATATAAGTATTATAACATAAACACATGCGATGTATCCCAAAACATAATAAAATATTGTGCGGAAATCTGTATCATACTACATCAACCCAAAACATCAAGAGACATCCCCAGGATAAAAGTTATGCTGCGATGTGTGCGATGCTGTCACCCCGAACTCTTCCCTTTGCTTGCGGAAGTACCTGAAACCAAAACTGAAACTGTAAGCACGAAGCTTAGTGAGCTCCCCCAAACTACCACACACCATACAATAACATATAAACACATATTGGGCCTTGCCCACTGCATCGGGCCGAAGCCCGGAAACTGCATCGGACCGAAGTCCGGAACTGACTGGGACCTTGTCCCCTGCATCGGACCGAAGTCCGGGACTACTGCATCGGACCGAAGTCCGGAACTGACTGCATCGGACCGAAGTCCGGAATTGACTGGGACCTTGTCCCCTGCATCGGACCGAAGTCCGGAACTAACTGCATCGGACCGAAGTCCGGAACTGTCTGACTGAACATGGCATGGCATAACACATCAACTAGCATAACACATATACGACATGCTACATCGGGCCGTGGCCCGGAACACATAGTACTTAACACATAAAACATAGCACACACAAATCCTGTTCGAACCACGGAGGCATCGAACATACCAACTACTGCATCGGACCTAAATCCGGAAACTACTGCTAACTGAACGGGCCGCCATTGTGGCCTTAGACCCGTTCCTACTGGAAGGAAACTCACCTCGTAAGCTGGCTGCTGAGTGTGTGGCTCGGAAAGCTAACGGCGGCTGCTCCTGAATCTCCTCGGCTACAAGTCCATAAACACACTCAATCAAATATTAAACACTGCGCTTGGGGTAAAATGACTCTTTTACCCTTGGTCAAAGTCAACTCTCTTTTGGGCTGACTCGCCGAGTCCTACTCTCACTTTTCACTTCTACTCACTGCTACTCGTCGAGTCTGGCATCGACTCGACGAGTATCCTCTTGATCCAAGAACTCAGACAATCTTCATCCGATTCGCCGAGTCGTATGAACAGACTCGACGAGTTGTTCTTGATCCCAAGAAGATTGCCTTGGACTCGCCGAGTTGTATGAACAAACTCGTCGAGTCCCTCCATCACTGAGTCCACTCTCAACTCTCTAACTCACCTCGTACACTCGACACTGATAAAACTGAAGGACTCGGGACTCGCGACCCGACTCGTCGAGTCGTTCTTCCGACTCGCCGAGTCGCCTCCATGCAACTGATTTCTACTTGATTTTGTTTGAATCCAATGCATACAATTGATAGATCTGAGTCCAATAAGCTGTTTTACCACGTAAAGTTTCCAACTTTACGTGCACAACCTCATGAATAAGGGAAATAAGGCTAAAAGATGCATAAAATGGGTAGATCTATGGTTATCATGCAATATAACTCCAAAAAGACAGTAGATCTGGGCTCTACAACACCCCAACATTCAGATCCATAGATATATCGACTTAATAAGACGTTCATGCAAGTGCAAGGCTTGGAACAAGCATCAACTAGCTCTTAGGAGAGCTCTAATGGAAGTTTAAAGCATATAACAAGATGGGACTCCGAAAATACCTCTATTAGCTCTGATTTGGCCTTGGAGCTTTGCACTACAACACTTCTCCTTGCTTCTTCCTTCTTCTCCTTCTTCACACCTTCACAAAATGGCACCAAAACACATATAAGCTCTTCAATGGAGGTTTGGGGCTCTAACACTGTGTTCTCAGGGTGAGGGAGGCGAGAATGGGGGCTATAAGGTGGTATAAATAGTGGGCAACCCGGGGATTTTAGGGTTTCACCCAGACAGATGGACTCGCCGAGTCGGGGATATGGACTCGTCGAGTCCCCGGCTCACGCGTGCCCCCAGACGCGACCCGACTCGGCGAGTCAGGCTAGAACTCGCCGAGTCCCTCTAGAAAACTCACTATAATTACCAATAATTCAACATACCGGGAACGGGTCGTTACAATTCTCCCCCACTTGTCTCAGACTTCGTCCTCGAAGTCTGCTACGGCTGGATCTGCAAATAACTCCGGGTAGTGCGCTCTCATCTCCTCCTCATCCTCCCACGTCCATTCAGACCCCTTCCGGTGCTGCCACTGCACCTTTACTAGCTGAATTACCTTGTTCCTCAAGGTCTTGGTTTTCCGTTCCAGAATCGCGACCGGCTTCTCGATATAATTTAGGCCGCTATCAACCTGAATGTCCTCTAAGGGAACGACTGCTGTCTCATCCACCAAACACTTCCTCAACTGCGACACGTGGAAGGTGTTGTGTATCAGACTAAGCTCCTTAGGAAGATCTAACCGATAAGAAACCCGACCCACCCGGGCCAAAACCCTGAAAGGACCAATGAATCAGGGGCCCAATTTGCCCCTCTTCCGGAACCTGATGACACCCTTCCAAGGTGAGACTTTCAGAAGAACCATATCTCCCACCTGGAACTCCAAGTCCGAACGCCTCCTGTCGGCGTAGCTCTTCTGCCAACTCTGCGCAGTCTGCAGCCTACTACGGACCTGCTGGATCAACTCAGTCGTCTTGAGCACCACTTCGGTGCTCCCGATGACTCGCTGACCGACCTCGCCCCAACAAATCGGGGTCCTGCACTTCCTGCCATATAACATCTCAAAAGGAGGTCGATCAATGCTCGCATGATAACTGTTGTTATACGAGAATTCCGCTAACCGAAGATACGTATCCCAACTGCCCCCAAAGTCTAGAACACATGCCCTAAGCATGTCCTCGAGAGTCTGAATCGTCCTATCGCTCTGCCCGTCAGTCTGAGGATGGAAAGCGGTGCTGAAATGGAGACGAATACCCATCTCGTCGTGGAATCGCTTCCAGAATCTGGACGTGAAACGAACATCTCGGTCCGACACCACCGATACCGGCACTCCATGACGTGCCACAATCTCTCGCACATAGATATCGGCTAACCTTTCCGCCGATATACTCTCCTGAATCGGAATAAAATGGGCACTCTTCGTCAACCGATCCACTACTACCCATATCGAGTCCACCCCGCGTGCGGTCCTAGGGAGTTTGGTGACAAAATCCATGGTGATATCCTCCCATTTCCACACGGGAATGTCTAACGGCTGCATCTTGCCGTGAGGTCTCTAGTGCTCCGCCTTGAACTTCCGGCAGGTCAAACATCTCTCCACATACCAAGCGACATCTCGCTTCATGCAGGGCCACCAATAATCAGATCGAAGATCTCAATACATCTTCGTCGCCCCTGGGTGGATAGAAAACCGAGACTTATGAGCCTCGTCCATCAATACTTGCCGTACCCCACCCCAGTACGGTACCCATATCCTACCATGAAGTGTCAACAAACCACGACTGTCGTAATCAAATGAAGCTACTCGGCCCACTATCCTTTCACACTTCTGCCTCTCCTCCTTGAGGCCCTCCATCTGAGCCTCCTTGATCCGCTCCAACAACGGAGTGATCACTGTCATCCTCATACACAGATCTCTGATAGGGGCCGTCGACACCTTGCGGCTCAGGGCGTCGGCCACCACATTGGCCTTCCCTGGGTGATAAAGGATCTCACAGTCATAGTCCTTCAGCACGTCTAACCATCTCCTCTGTCTCATGTTCAAACTCGGCTGATCCATAAGATATCGCAAACTCTTGTGATCCGTGTAAATAGTACAGCGGACCCCATAAAGGTAATGCCTCCAAATCTTGAGGGCAAACACAACTGCCCCCAGCTCCAAATCGTGAGTAGGATAATTAGCCTCGTGAGGCTTCAACTGTCTCGAGGCATAAGCTACCACATGGCCTCGCTGCATCAATACTGCTCCCATACCTGTGATCGATGCATCACAATAGACTACGAAATCCTCTACTCCTTCTGGCAAGGTAAGGATCGGAGCCTCGCACAATCTCTGCCTGAGAGTCTCGAACGCCGCCTGCTGCTCAGGCCCCCAACGAAAAACCACCGACTTCTTGGTTAGTCGGGTGAGCGGCACTGCTATCTTGGAGAAGTCCTGAATAAATCTCCGATAATACCCTGCCAACCCCAGGAAGCTCCGAATCTCAGATGGAGACCTCGGGACCTCCCACTGCATCACGGCCTCAATCTTGGCCGGATCTACCAAAATACCCTTCTGGTTGACGAGATGACCAAGAAACTGCACCTCGCGCAACCAGAACTCACACTTGGAGAACTTTGCGAATAGTCTCTCCCTCCTCAAAGTCTCCAACACCTCCCGCAGGTGCTCCTCATGCTGCCCCTGGGTCTTGGAATACACCAAGATGTCATCTATAAACACTATCACTGACCGATCCAGCATCGGTCTGCACACGCGGTTCATGAGATCCATGAACGCGGCCGGGGCATTGGTGAGCCCAAATGGCATCACCACGAACTCATAATGACCATACCGGGTCCTGAAAGCAGTCTTCTGTACATCCTCATCTCTAACCCTCATCTGATGATAACCGGAGCGTAGATCGATCTTGGAGAACCAAGACGCTCCCTGAAGCTGATCAAACAAGTCATCTATCCTCGGAAGTGGGTAACGGTTCTTCACCGTTACTTTGTTCAACTCCCGATAATCAATGCACATACGATGCGACCCATCCTTCTTCCTCACAAATAAGATCGGCGCTCCCCAAGGCGCGCTGCTCGGCCGAATGAAACCCTTGTCTAACAGCTCCTGAAGCTGTGTAGACAACTCCTGCATCTCCGGGGGAGCAAGTCGATACGGTGCTTTGGCTATCGGAGCCGCACCAGGAACTAGGTCGATCCTGAACTCAACCTGCCTCTCTGGAGGTATCCCCGGAAAATCCTCGGGAAACACATCCAGGTAGTCACGAACAACAGGAACATCATCAATCGCCGTCTTGCCCTTCTCCCGGGCATCCAAGACGTAAGCTACAAAACCGGTGCAACCCTGCTGAACATAGCGCCTCGCCCTCGCGGCGGAACAAAAGATCGGTCCTCGCTGGGGCCTCTCGCCCCGAATCACTATCTCTCCCCCACTGGGAGTGCGAACCCTCACTAGCTGTAGCTCACAATCAATCACTGCCCCATTGGGGCTCAGCCAATCCATGCCCACAATAACTTTATTCCCACGCAGGGGAATAGGAACCAGGTCCACTGAAAACTGCTCATCAAATATCTGAAGGGAACACCCTCTATGTACTCTGTCGACCCTCACGGTCCTATCATCTGCTATCTCAACCTCTAGTGGACAATCCAGCTCCCCTGGAGTTCTGCTAAATCTCTTGCTAAGCGCAAGCGATACAAATGATCGGGTAGCCCCCGAATCGAACAATACCAAAGCAGGGATGCCGTTCACCGAGAACGACCCTAAATAAAACATATCATCAAGTAATATTCAAGAAATATAATAACAAAAGATGAAGGAAAGATTCATACCCGTCACCACATCAGGAGTCGCTCGCGCCTCCTCGGCTGTCATCTGAAACGCCCTGCTCTTCGCCACCGGCGCATCAGCTCGGCCCTGCCGGCCATCCGTAATCCTCAGGGTGGCAGGGGCAGGTGCAACCACCTTTCGTGCTGCAGCTAAACTGGGACACTGGGACCTTTTGTGTCCCCTCTGATTGCACTGAAAACAAATCAGATCTGATGCTGTAATCGTAGTAGCGGGGGCCGTACAATCCCTACTCATATGCCCAGCCCGACCGCACTTGTAGCAGCCGGAACTCCCTGCCTTGCACGCCCCCTCGTGCAATCTCCCACACTTGCCACACTGACCGTGGCTCTGCTGACCCCTGGACCTGTGGTCTGAAACCTTGGGCTTTTTGCCCACACTGCCTAAACCCGAAACCACCTCCGGTTTCCTCTTCTTCTCCATCTCGAGATCAATCTCCCTCTCTCTGGCTCTAGCAATCATGTCGTCCAGTGTTTTGCAACTGGACCGGCTCACAAACATACGAATGTCACTCCGCAACATCTCGTGATAACGAGCTTTCTTCATCTCCTCATCGGCTACATACTGAGGAACAAGAAGGGCCCTCTCCCTGAACTTGGCGGTGATCTCCGCCACTGTCTCTGTAGTCTGGGTAAGATCCTGGAACTCCCTAGCTAGCTGTTGCACCTCGATGACTGGTGCAAACTCCGCTCTGAACCTGGTAGAGAAATCAGCCCAGGTCATGGCATCCAGTGCCGCATCATTCCCGATGGCATGTCCGACCTCCTCCCACCAGTCTCGTGCCCTGTCCTTCAGAAGACAGGACGCCAATCTGACCTTGTCCCCCTCGGGACATCTACTAGTGCGGAATGCGTTGGCCACATCTGCCAACCACCTGGTACTCGCTATGGGGTCCCGTGCCCCATGATAGTCAGGGGCCCCGCATGCCCTGAACTCCCTGAACGTAAGTGTGCGCAACCCCATCACGGCTGCCATCTCGGCACGGAAGGTACTCAATCTCTCATCCATCAGCTCTAAAATACCCTCCTTGATCGAACCGAAGATCACAGGAGTCTGATCTAGTATGATGCGGGTAACCTCAGAAGAAAGGAACTCCCTAGTCTGCTCATCCATCTGCCCGGCCTCCGGGCCTGATCCCGATCCTGATCCCCCTCCGGCATCTGAACTGCCGGCTGCTGGCCTCGGACGCAAAACTACCCTTCTGAAACACATCATAACAACATCAGAACACTGAAATATCTCAAGGGATCATGATACTACTACTAGCTTCCTGGTCTTGTCTTGGCCTTCCTTAATTCGAGTACGGATCCTCTGCTTTCAGTAGTATGGGCCCCTACTACCTTCCACATCTATCCGTACTTTCCTCAAGAACTGCCTTGACTCCACCAAGTCACTTCTACTACTGCCATTCTCTGCTACTCTCATCCTAGGCTTGCCCTAGGGAAACTTCAAGCTCAACGCGACTGGTCCTCAGCTGCTGTAGGTCTCCTCATAATGCCAGTTAGCCACCACCTAAACACCATCACATGTGATGAGGATCAGATAATCCTTCAAGTAAAAGATCCGTCCCTACAACGGTTGGACTCAAACAAGAGCTGCGCAGTAGAGCCAGTTCCAGCACTCTGGGATTATTCAAACCTGTTCACATGTGGTGTGACGTGTTCACCTAATGGCTAACTCCCACTACTCAGAACCCCACTAAGCACGAAGCAAGCAACATTCGGACACGGGAAATAGACTCAGGCAAAACTATTCTTATAACAAGAAACTGCACTAGCATAGGATGCTAAGCTCATACTATCAGGCATAACCTAAACAGGCTATCCTACTGCTGTCTACTCAATTCTAGCATGCAATACTCACAAAGCTGTAACACATAAACAGGCACATAAGGCATTCTCCTAGATCCTTAGCCCTATACTAGCGTGCTGTTCTACTGAAACTGAAACTGAACATATAACTTGTATGGGTAATTTGGGAGTACTTACTTGAGCTCGGCTGACCGCATGCACACACACCTCTATCTTGTTCAAAACAATTCTTTCTTCCTAAGTGCTTTCAAAATTCTTTTTGTAAAACGTTTTTATCTTACTAAAATCTTTTGTTTCCCATAGTTTGAGTTCAGATACACCCGGAAGTGTATCCGAATCCCTCAAACCAGGGCTCTGATACCAACTTGAAACGACCCAAAAACACGACCCAAAAATTTTCGTTTTTCCAAATAATCAAAACCATAATATAAGTATTATAACATAAACACATGCGATGTATCCCAAAACATAATAAAATATTGTGCGGAAATCTGTATGATACTACATCAACCCAAAACGTCAAGAGACATCCCCAGGATAAAAGTTATGCTGCGATGTGTGCGATGCTGTCACCCCGAACTCTTCCCTTTGCTTGCGGAAGTACCTGAAACCAAAACTGAAACTGTAAGCACGAAGCTTAGTGAGCTCCCCCAAACTACCACACACCATACAATAACATATAAACACATATTGGGCCTTGTCCACTGCATCGGGCCGAAGCCCGGAAACTGCATCGGACCGAAGTCCGGAACTGACTGGGACCTTGTCCCCTGCATCGGACCGAAGTCCGGGACTACTGCATCGGACCGAAGTCCGGAACTGACTGCATCAGACCGAAGTCCGGAACTAACTGCATCGGACCGAAGTCCGGAACTGTCTGACTGAACATGGCATGGCATAACACATCAACTAGCATAACACATATATGACATGCTACATCGGGCCGTAGCTCGGAACACATAGTACTTAACACATAAAACATAGCACACACAAATCCTGTTCGAACCACGGAGGCATCGAACATACCAACTACTGCATCGGACCTAAATCCGAAAACTACTGCTAACTGAACGGGCCGGCATTGTGGCCTTAGACCCGTTCCAACTGGAAGGAAACTCACCTCGTAAGCTGGCTGCTGAGTGTGTGGCTCGGAAAGCTAACGGCGGCTGCTCCTGAATCTCCTCGGCTACAAGTCCATAAACACACTCAATCAAATATTAAACACTGCGCTTGGGGTAAAATGACTCTTTTACCCTTGGTCAAAGTCAACTCTCTTTTGGGCTGACTCGCCGAGTTGGCCACCCAACTCGCCGAGTCCTACTCTCACTTTTCACTTCTACTCACTGCTACTCGTCGAGTCTGGCATCGACTCGACGAGTACCCTCTTGATCCAAGAACTCAGACAATCTTCATCCGACTCGCCGAGTCGTATGAACAGACTCGACGAGTTGTTCTTGATCCCAAGAAGATTGCCTTGGACTCGCCGAGTTGTATGAACAAACTCGTCGAGTCCCTCCATCACTGAGTCCACTCTCAACTCGCTGAGTCCACTCTCTAACTCACCTCGTACACTCGACACTGATAAAACTGAAGGACTCGGAACTCGCGACCCGACTCATCGAGTCGTTCTTCCGACTCGCCGAGTCACCGCCATGCAACTGATTTCTACTTGATTTTGTTTGAATCCAATGCATACAATTGATAGATCTGAGTCCAATAAGCTGTTTTACCACGTAAAGTTTCCAACTTTACGTGCACAACCTCATGAATAAGGGAAATAAGGCTAAAAGATGCATAAAATGGGTAGATCTATGGTTATCATGCAATATAACTCCAAAAAGACAGTAGATCTGGGCTCTACAACACCCCAACATTCAGATCCATAGATATATCGACTTAATAAGACGTTCATGCAAGTGCAAGGCTTGGAACAAGCATCAACTAGCTCTTAGGAGAGCTCTAATGGAAGTTTAAAGCATATAACAAGATGGGACTCCGAAAATACCTCTATTAGCTCTGATTTGGCCTTGGATCTTTGCACTACAACACTTCTCCTTGCTTCTTCCTTCTTCTCCTTCTTCACACCTTCACAAAATGGCACCAAAACACATATAAGCTCTTCAATGGAGGTTTAGGGCTCTAACACTGTGTTCTCAGGGTGAGGGAGGCGAGAATGGGGGCTATAAGGTGGTATAAATAGTGGGCAACCCGGGGATTTTAGGGTTTCACCCAGACAGATGGACTCGCCGAGTCGGGGATATGGACTCGTCGAGTCCCCGGCTCACGAGTGCCCCCAGACGCGACCCGACTCGGCGAGTCAGGCTAGAACTCGCCGAGTCCCTCTAGAAAACTCACTATAATTACCAATAATTCAACATACCGGGAACGGGTCGTTACAGGTACCCTTCGAAGGGTGCTTCCTCTTCTTCTCTTTGCCTTGCCCAATAGCTAAAACAGGGGTAGATGTTGGAGTAGGAGTAGTAGAGGTAACAACCGCCTTACCCTTAAGACCAGATTCCGCGGTCTTCAAGAGTCCTTGAAGCTTGCTGAGGGTAACTTCCTCCTTGTTCATATGATACGTCATTCGAAAATGATCATAACAAGAAGGCAAGGAGTGCAAAATGATGTCAATTGCCAACTCCTCAGGGATGTTAACATTCAGCTTCAGCAAACGGTCCACATACCTTTGCATCTTTTGCATGTGGCCCGTGACGGATTCACCGTCCTTCATGCGGGTAGTTATTATGGAGGAGATTATTTCATACCGCTCCTGACGAGCACTCTAATGGTACCTTTCCATCAGGCCTTGGTGCATCTCAAAAGGATAGAAATCTTCATATGACTTTTGGAGCTCGGCTGTCATCGTGGCCATCATGATACATGCCACCTTAGTAGCATCTCTCTCATGAGTCCTGAATTCAGCGATCTCCTCAGGAGTAACAGTAGACTCATCAAGTTCTTTTAACTCCTTATTGAGGACATATTCTTTGTCCTCGTAACGAGTAACCATCCTGATGTTCCTAATCCAATCCATGAAGTTGGAACCATCAAAGATGACCCTCTCACAAAGATTCATGAGAGAGAAAGAACCAGTTGGGTTAGAGCCTGAAGCATTAGTGTTGGAAGACATCTGAAAGAAGAGAGTAAGTTTAGATTAGATATATAGGATCCTTAATAAGACACCCAAATGTAATAATAAGGCTAGGATCCAATCACAATATATTACACTTAGAAGAGGGATGCCGTAATCTAAGTAATAATATATTTGAAAGGTAGGTGAATGACGATTCACCAATTTCCACCATGAAAACGAAATGATTTATTAGGTTTCATTGGATTTGAAATTCCTAGATTCTTTTGAGATTCATTGAACTTTTCAAAGGCATGTTTCAATCTCGATTGTGCCCTTCAAGTTTTGTGACTGGGATGCCGAGGATCACAAAACAAGGTGTGAATAACCATGCTAATTCACTTGGTACTCTTAATATTATCACCTAATCAATGTGCCGGTTAACCACACACGCTCCATTGATCTATGACAAACATTAAGTCACCCTTCGTGATCCTTACTAGTCCTAGTTAGTTTGCCGGTTAACCACACACGCTCCACCAACGACTTGGTAAGGTACAAAGTGTGAATTCCATGGACTAGCACCATGTTCACATTTTTCCTAAAATAACTAAGATTAGGAATTAAAATAGTTTAGTTACTTTATAATATTCATTATACTTTTAATGAGGATTTAAAGTCATTGTTCTACCCGTTCGGCTAACGACCCTCCACCGATCAAGCAAGCGGTGGGTGAGAGTATACACCCATTAAGTCGCCATTTTATAGGCAACAACCTTATACCCACCTTATAGACCGGCTTCGTGAATGAGGCCTACTAACGGTAAAACGACTTATTCTTATACATATATATAATAATTAACCATTAATGTTATAAATAGTATAAGGGTTGAATTTTAACTATTAAAACTCTAAGGGTTGGAATTAAAGTTTATTAAAGTGTGTGAAACTTTACAAATTCCAAAACTTGAGGGCAAGTTTTGTAACTTTGCACAACTCTTCATTTCATAACTTATGAATTAAAGGTTCATAAAAATGAAGACTCTTCATTTTCATGTAACTTATGTGTTTTAAGTGTGTGTTAAATAAGAGTGACCTTTGGAAATCCATAACTTGAGGAAAAATTATGGACTCCATTAAAACACATAAATGATCAAGAATTAATCCTAAACAATTCAGCAAATAATTCCTATCATTTTCTAAATTCATAAGAACATGAACATGATCATCAAAAATTCAAGAATTATATGAACACATAAAATCATGGAATTTTGATATATGCTATTGAAAATGGATTAGAACAACCATTACACCAACTAAAATAAGTTTTATAACACCAAAACAGTTTAGGGTAATGTTCCTAGTCCATTTCCAGCAGCAAAAGTCGAAAAACTGCACTCTTTCGATCCTACTCATCGAGTGCATGAACTTACTCGCCGAGTAGGTTGAAGTTTGCCTTGGAATCGTCGAGTCCCCCTAATGGACTCGGCGAGTCCACCATGCAGACAACAACGATTTCGACTTTTTTCACTATTTTGCATCAAGTATCAAACAAGCAAGCTTAGGCTCTGATACCACTGTTGGGTTTTGAGCAATCTAACACTTCCTAAGTGTGAATGAAACCCTAATAAACCTCGGATCTATGTTTGTCTAAATACATGCAAAATAATAAATTTTCCAAGGTTTATAACCTATCTAACATGGCATGGGGAACATTTCAACATAAAAGAGTTAGAAGAGATTACATACCTTTTGGTGAGTTTGGTTCTAAGGAGTTTGAGGGCCAAGCACCAATAGTGTGAATGCCTCAAATGGAATCACAAAACACCACAAACTCTTGGAAAACTTTGAGAGAGTATACACCCTTGTATAAAATCGGCCACACACAAGCACACACACACACACACACACTAGTTCACTAGTTTCCTCTTAGGCTCCATTTCATGCTCCATAAGCATGCTTATATAGTGTGCATGTTTAGGGTGAAACCCTAATAACCCATGTCTTTTCCTTTCCAAGGATCCATGGGTTAAAAGCTCCATGGATCATCCATGGACTTCCACATAAGCCTAGCCCATTAACAAATGAGTATTAGCCCACACTACATAAAACAAATAGCCCATAATCTAATTAGTCTTCCTTTTAATCTCTAAATTAATTCATAATTAATTTAAGACTAAAACTAATTAAATAACGTAACCTCATATTAATATATTATAAATCATAATATATTAATAAACATATGTGTATAACTCTCATAAAATTATCCATAATAGTTTGGATGAGATGCAACCCAAATGGACCATGTCGGTCGGGTCAAGTATATACCAAATAAGTTATGGACTTAGACACCTTATCCAACACTTACAGTACAAGATAGTTTCATAGAAAATGCCACATCGGGCATAGACAACACGATTCCTTTCTAACATGGAATGTAAAGTAAAGTATCTGCTACTAGCGACGGTCATCCCTCTGGTGAACTCTCAGTTTAGCCAGTTGGCGTTCCACATCAAGTAGGTGTCTTTCGTACACCCTCTAGCGTACTCGAAGTTCTATGACTTGGGCTCGTGATTCAGCCAGTGATTGCAGCAGGGCTTCATGGTTCCTCTTAGATCTCTTACGAGCATCTTCTAGATGAATGGTGCGGAGGGTATGCATTCTCGCATCGACGACAACTTCAGTGATCTGATGTAGGGCTGTCCTGCCTTGAATCTCATTTCGGGCCACTCTGCAGACCAAGATTGGCAAGATTCTGTCTGCTGAGCCCCCATTGCTCAAGTCATAGAAGCTTCAGTCACCATTAAATGGCATGGTCTTATCTTGTCTTTGGCTCCATGTTTCCAAACATTCCACCCACTCAGGCGTCGGGCCATGAAAAGTCGGACGAGGGTTAGGAATTGGAAAGGGAGCTATCTAGGGTAGGTTCTCTACCTTGGGTTCGGAGTTAGCACCGTCCAAAAGGTCTTCATCATGGTTACCATTCACAGGGATTGGATGATCATTCTTCGGTTCTTCTCCAAACCATCCAGCAATGACCTCGTTCGGAAGGTACGGGTTGCCGTGGGGATGGAGTCCAACCATGTTATCTACGCGAGAATTGGGGTAAGAAAATAATTATTAGACGAACTATCTAGATAATTGTTAGAGAATCTTCATTAGTTATATTGCTATTTGTAAAGTGCATACCAGTTATATGTAATCAACACAGGATAGGCCTTCGTATAAGTGACCTTAACTCCAAATTCACAAGGAATAGGGGTAAAGCAAAAATTTCACCGATTCTAAGTCTATAACATCCTAGTTACATATAGACTTAGTGTATCCACTTACCAACTATCAACTTAGTAATGAAGATCCTTTTTAGTTCTCAAGAAGGTAATTATGCTAACACAAAACACTCATATGGTACTTTAGACTTAGGTTCTGTTATAATGTTCTCATTATGGTAATGTTGGTAAGTTTTTAGACTTGTTGCCATATCACAACCATTCTTGGGCATGTGCTAATCACTCCTCGGAACAACATAGTTGATCAGGCTATGCCACTCCCAAGACTGACCATACATCCCCAGACTTACTTCTAATGTTCAACAATCGTAATACTTTTGTTCTTGTCATTGTGATATGGATTTTAGTATTAATACAGGCACGTATACTAAATTAAATATTTTACTATTTAAAGTATAAACTCTTAGACAGAGTGTTTTAATCCCAATGTATTTATAGTTAGTATATCTTTTATGGGTTGATATACTTAATTCACTATAAACAATGCTTTGATACCAATCTGTCACACCCCAAAACCAAGAATGCAGAAACATTCCAGGGTGGAGGACGTCATGTGAAGTATCATAACAATGTAAAGTAGTAAACAAGCAACAACATCATCCATTGCATTAAAAGTAAAGTTTTAATACATGTGTGTTCTTTCATAATGTACAACAATAAAATGAATAATCAAAATAAGACGAGTCTTGTCTGTGCTCCGTCTTCTCAAAACCTGGCCATCGTACCTGTCTAACCGATGACCTGAGAATACAAGTTATTTTGAAAGAGAGTATCAGCCTAAAGTTGGTGAATTCATAAGTATTTAAATGTCATTATCTTTTTTTGGAAAGCTGTTATGTATGCTATGTAAATCTTTGAATGAAACAGTTGATAAAAGTATGAAAACCCTAGAAAATCCCTTATTTCCTACTAGTATGAAATGTAGTCTTCTACCAAGACCCGAATGTTTAGCTATGAAAATGATAGTTTTTCCTTTCTTTTGACTATTACTAAAAGTACTTAGTTTAACTCATTGTTTATGTGAATGTATCACAAAATAAAGTAATAGGAAAATGTACTAATGTAATTGTTATCCTTTTGTATTAGGATTAACACGGCATCGCGAAAAGTGAATTGTATAACCTTTGAACATCCATAGATTATTCAATTTTCCTCTGTAGCTACAACAGGGGGGAGGAAGGGTTAGTCCCGTAAAGGTACTCCTAATATAAGTATTAACCGTAGGCATCCGTAGATGTTCATCAACCTCTGTAGCGAACAGTAGGCCCAAGGAATGGTTAGTCCCGTAAAGGTACCCCTAATATAAGTAATAACCGTAGGCATCCGTAGATGTCCATCAACCACTGGTGCTAACAGTTGGGATTCGAAATGGTTAGTCCTGTCTAGATATCCCGTTGAACTGGGATAGGCAGGACAATTTACACAGAAGGTACTAATAAATCATCCTAGTGAATGGAGGTACAAGTATCCATGTAAATGTATACAGGAAGATGTATCTACGTAAAGGTACTCATGTAATGTATTCATGTAAGGTACTCATGTAAGGTGCTCATGTAATGTATTCATGTAAGGTACTCATGTAATGTATTCATGTAAGGTACTCATGTAATGTATTCATGTAAGGTACTCATGTAATGTATTCATGTAAGGTATTTATGTAATGTAATCAAGTAACGTACTCATGTAATGTTTAGTGTAGACTCATGAATGAACTAACTCTGATGTAATTCCTTGTAATAGGAATAATTATATGTATCTCCTAACTATCCCTATAATAGTTAACTGGAAGGTAATTGATTGTCCAAACAGGCTTATACACCCTTGCTACACAAGAGTGTGGGAAACTGAATGAATGATGAAAACTATAACATCAATACATATAAAAGAACATAAGTGTATAGATATAGTTTTGTTCAAGAAGGTAAAAATGGTAATGTAGGACATCTAAGAGTTTTGAACAATAATTTACAATGACTTAATGTCATTAAACATTTCAATATATCACAAGCTAGTATCATGTTATTCACGGGGTTCTCAGACGTTATCAGACATACAAATCGTATTGAAACATAATACAGTAGAATAGTTAAATACAATGAAATTATCTGGCAATATATTCTAAATTATATAGAGATAAACTGAATCTGTAACAACCCGAAACTTTGCTTCCTCGCCGTAACCGTTCCGTCAAAACTCGTCTTAAACGAATTGTTCCGAATTCGTCCTGAATTAGGTTAATTAAGTCAAAACCTTTATTTTGACTTGGTAAATATCAAATCATGTTGGATTAATGTGAAAACGTACCGAACTAGTAATTTGAAAAATTATAGTTTCGACCATATCGCGTAACGACAACTTAATCGGGTGCGACCAAAAGCCCCGTTTAAGGTCAGTATCGGGTAGAATTCCAGCATGTCCAAGTTTTTGGACCTATATAAACGTGTTTAAACACCCATTTGAAGCTTTTTCTTCCTCTCTCTACTCTGTCTCTAACCTCTCTCCTAAATCCAAAGTTAAGGGTCCAAATTATCAATTTAAGGCTCCAAATCTTTGAGGTACCTTCCATAACTTGTTGTACAACATCTCTAGCTTTAGAATTCGAGTTTGAGCATTTAATTAGGACCATTATTATGAGTTTACGGCCCTAGAACAGTACTAGGCCGTAAACTCAAGAAAATTGGGTTTTTAGAGCAACAAAACCCTTGCAAACCTCAAATGGACCTTAGACATGACTAAATGACTTTATGGAATGGACTTAGAATGCCTTAAACTATAACTTGAAGCATTGTATATGAGTTTACAGCCATTGAAGGTGCCTAGGCCGTAAACTCACATTTAAAGGGGTTTTAAGCCCTTAAACCCTCCCTAAACTCAATCAAGCCCTAGTAATGATTTTTAGAAACTATGTAATGGACTTGGAACTAATTAAACATCAATTTTGAGAGGTTTATATGAGTTTACGGCCAAGGCATATGCTTGGGCCGTAAACTCCTCAAACATGGGTATAAAATCACTTCTAAGGTGTTAGAATGCCATCCAACACCACCAAAAGCCTTGGAATAAATTAGGGAACCAACCAAAAATAGATTAGAAGCCTTAAACACATCATAAACCCTCTAATTGAGAGTTTACGGCCAGAGCATATGCTCCTAGGCCGTAAACTCATAAATGTATGTCATTTGAAGCCCTAAACTCACCCTAAGCCTTGTAAAAATTAGTTGAATCACATGTGATTAATCCTTGGCCTTCAAATTAATTTAGATGGATGTGGGTAAGAGTTTACAGCCGTAAACTCTTAGTTTACAGCCATAAACTCTTCTATTAATCCATATAATGATTTAATCCCTTTCAAATGTCCAAAAGCCAAACCTAGCAACACCCATTATTTGATTTAAGGCCATTTTCCTCATAAAAACACCTACCATGAGTTTACGGTCGTAAACTCATGGGGATGTGGTGTTTAGGCCATAAAAACTCCCTAAGAGTTTACTTTTGAAGAATAAACTCTAAGTCCTAGCCATTCATGTCCTAAAATGCCACCCGGGTCACTTCAAACAACCATTTTGGAGTGTTTTCGCGTCTTAGATTGTTCAAGTGTATCTAATTAGTTATTTAAATCTAATTAGATATATATTGTGTATTATTTAATATTACATAGGAACCTCGCTCGAATTCAAGCCTCGGTTCAACGTTTAGCATCCCATTCGACACTTTCTGCGTCCGGTGAGTTCATACCCCTACCCTTTTTCAACTGTTTTCACTGTTTTCAGGGGGGGAATACAAGCAAAAGTACAAGGAAATCTTGTACTCAAACTTATTGTTTTCAGTTTAATCATTTTCATTCTGTATGTTCTAATATCAATAACTGTGTTTATCAAGTAGTTCGAATTACGAATTTAGCTTTCAAACTAATCATAGATTTCTCGGTAAAATGTTCTAATCTAAACTATGTTTCATAATGTAAGAATAACTTATACTAATTTCCATTTACAACTAATTACGAATACGAATACTAAGCTATAACTAGGATTAGGATGAATACGAAACTATAATTAGGAACAGAACGAATACGAATACGACTGCGAATACAAATACGAATACGAATACGAATACGAATACGAATAGTATTAGGAGTAGGATTAGGGATAGGAATGCGACTACGAATACGACTGCGAATACGAATACGAATACGAATAGTAATAGGAATAGGAATAAGGAAACAAATACAGTAACGAACACAAATACGAACACGAATAAGTACAAGAATATGTTTAAGAATAAGAACACGAATATGAAGATATGTATCTAGTATACTCTAAGATAATACCATTAGACTTTCAGAATACCTAGTTAGTACAATAGGTACGAAAAGAAATAAATCAGTATATCGAAGTTCAACAACTAACATTTACTTTAGGAAAGTACGGGACTTTCCTGGGGAAAACATAACATTACTTAATCACATGTACATCTTTTACATCTTTAACATCGTTCACATTAGAAATCAACATGCAGGAAAGCATGGGGCTTTCCTGGGTAACACTTATATAACTAGAAATAGTAACAAACTGAATAACATTACATCTTTTTACAATTAGTAGTATACAATAAGGAAAGTATGGGACTTTCCTGAAATCATAGATAAACAACCAGAATCGTGTAACCTAGAAATCGATCAAATTTCTCTTTTAAGAAAATATAGGATTTTCTTGGATAATAACTTTTCGGTAAACTAAAGGAAACTCGTACATTTTCACAAAGTAAACATCTTATGAACTCACCAACTTTATGCTGATTTTCAAACTGCTTGTATTCTCAGGTCCGCTTTAGACAGGTACCCGATGATCTCTTTTGGCGAAGACGGAATGCATAGAAGATTCGTCTTTCTTTTGTTGAAACTATGTATCTATGAAAACTTGTACTTCTTTACTTTTCAACTGATGTAATGAAATCTATGTAATATTTATGTTTGTGTTTTACTTCGCTTACTATGTACATTGGTTATGATTCTCATGAAGTCACCTCCGCCCCGAGACGTTTCCGCCTTCGGTTTCGGGGTGTGACAGATTGGTATCAGAGCCCTTGTTTATAGTGAACTAAGTATACCAAACGTTACATGGTATAAGACTATAAACATTAAGGGGCCTAAGTGCTCTGAACTAAAAGTATACCTCAAATATAAGTATTTTCAAAAAAATATACAAGTATCCTAGTCGTCGAGAATCATATCTATAAATAGAACAGAACATAAGTAAATGGGTGTTGTATGTTGCAGTTAAATCTAGGCAGTTATGTAGTCATGTCTAGAATCAATATAGCCTGATCAACTATATTCATTCGAGACACGGCCAACATGTGCTTCGGAGATACTGTGGAATACGACATACCTAAAACTTACCCAAATACCACAAACAACGAGTCGTCGTTGCGGTGAATCGTGAAATACTATGGGAGTATTTCTGAATCCAACATTATAGTAGAAATTCCTCACTCAAACATTGCCTCTCGATCATTCCGTTAGCAATAAATGTCTACTTTGATAACTCATTCCTGTTTATTCACTTAATAGAATTACATGTCTGTCATAAAGAGAAATCCTTTGTTTCATATCTCTTTATTCAATTTAGAGGACTTATTATCCTCTTTTTCCTAATCCTTTAGATCGAGATGTCTTCAAGGAAAGAACCTAGCACGAAGAACAACGACCCTTCATCTCCACCCTCGGCTCGCTTCGACCCTGTGATGTTCCAGTTGGCTGTTTCTGCTGCAGTGACGGCTGCAATGACGATCTTGAACCCTAACAAGTCTATTGGTCCAGGATATAACTCTTACCCCCAAAACCGTGAAATTGTTCAGAAGCATCAGAATGAGTTTGATAAGAGTAATAAGGTTATCTTGAAGAAGCGAAAGGGTCAGAGTTCCCAAGGACCCTCCAAGAATCCCAAAAATGTGGCAGTCCAAGTTGCTACTAATCCTGTCGCTGTTCCTAAAGTTCAAGCTACCACTACTCCTGTTATTTCATCTAAGGCTCAAGAACCTGTCACTGGGTATGCTGGTAATCTCCCTTGGTGCAGCAGGTGTAGTTATCATCACCGTATTCTTGGCCCATGTCGCAAGATGATTTGTAAACACTGTGGCAAGCAAGGCCATCTTGCTAGAAGCTGCAGAACCCTAGTACAACACCTCGAACAAACTTCTGAGTCAAGTATCGAACAGGTCTGTTATAAGTGTGCAGAAATTGGACATTTCAAGCGAAACTGCCCAAAAGCAACAACCCCCAACAATGTCAACAACGTTGGGATGGTCTTAACTTTGAAGCAGGAGGAGACAGCCGCTGATCCCTCTAACGTCGCGGGTATATTTCTTTTCGACAATCCTTGTCCTCGCATCCATTTCGAATTCGGTGTTAAGAAAATTTTATTAACCATTCATTCATTTATTTTGTTAGACATAGTCCTTGTCTAATAACCAAATAAATGATCGTCAAGATAATTATCAATGAGAACGAGTACATAAACAACATATCTCTACATTGTGTCCTTACCTTGAGTAATCATTCATTTCTTCATTAACCTGATGTCAGTTTCAGTGAGAGCTTTGATGTTATCTTCATTTATGTATCGATTGAGCCCGACTGTGTTGATACATCTCGTTATAGAAAACCGTTTGTCTCAATCTTCCTTCTGATCAGACCCTCATAATTCATGGTGACGAATTTAGCCCAAACCTTCGCTTCGTTCAATGTGTCAAAATGCGAAAGTTCATGCGAAAGAAGTGTCAAGTATTCCTAGTCCATATGATCAGCGAGAAACAAGGAGTTAAAGACACCGATAGTAAACTTAATAAGGCATGGAAAACTTAGTCTGTGGTACATTAGACCCTTTTAGATTCCCTTTCAGATTGATTCCTTAGCCTTCAGCTCTGAAATACCTTCATCAATTAGCAGCGTTCATCCCATACCTTGCACCTCTGTCCTTAATGAATACTTGCCTGATAAAACCACAGAAATCCATTCTAGTGTGACCAAGAACCTTAATATACCCAAACTCCCTGAACGAGCAAACTAAGATCATAGACCAAGTAATCAAGCGTTTGAAACCAAGCCACGTCCCGTTAGTGAAGGTTCCAAGCGAGAACCTGAATTCACATGGGAACGCGAAGACCCCATACAGCAGACACATCCACACCCCCCTTTTTGTCCATAATTTTGTATCTAAATTCTTAAATTTCGGGACAAAATTACCTCTAACGGGGGGATAATGTAACATCCCGAAACTTTGCTTCCTCGCCGTAACCGTTCCGTCAAAACTCGTCTTAAACGAATTGTTCCGAATTCGTCCTGAATTAGGTTAATTAAGTCAAAACCTTTATTTTGACTTGGTAAATATCAAATCATGTTGGATTAATGTGAAAACGTCCCGAACTAGTAATTTGAAAAATTATAGTTTCGACCATATCGCGTAACGACAACTTAATCGGGTGCGACCAAAAGCCCCGTTTAAGGTCAGTATCGGGTAGAATTCCAGCATGTCCAAGTTTTTGGACCTATATAAACGTGTTTAAGCACCCATTTGAAGCTTTTTCTTCCTCTCTCTACTCTCTCTCTAACCTCTCTCCTAAATCCAAAGTTAAGGGTCCAAATTATCAATTTAAGGCTCCAAATCTTTGAGGTACCTTCCATAACTTGTTGTACAACCTCTCTAGCTTTAGAATTCGAGTTTGAGCATTTAATTAGGACCATTATTATGAGTTTACGGCCCTAGAACAGTACTAGGCCGTAAACTCAAGAAAATGGGGTTTTTAGAGCAACAAAACCCTTGCAAACCTCAAATGGACCTTAGACATGACTAAATGACTTTATGGAATGGACTTAGAATGCCTTAAACTATAACTTGAAGCATTGTATATGAGTTTACGGCCATTGAAGGTGCCTAGGCCGTAAAATCACATTTAAAGGGGTTTTAAGCCCTTAAACCCTCCCTAAACTCAATCAAGCCCTAGTTATGATTTTTAGAAATTATGTAATGGACTTGGAACTCATTAAACATCAATTTTGAGAGGTTTATATGAGTTTACGGCCAAGGCATATGCTTGGGCCGTAAACTCCTCAAACATGGGTATAAAATCACTTCTAAGGTGTTAGAATGCCATCCAACACCACCAAAAGCCTTGGAATAAATTAGGGAACCAACCAAAAATAGATTAGAAGCCTTAAACACATCATAAACCCTCTAATTGAGAGTTTACGGCCAGAGCATATGCTCCTAGGCCGTAAACTCATAAATGTATGTCATTTGAAGCCCTAAACTCACCCTAAGCCTTGTAAAAATTAGTTGAATCACATGTGATTAATCCTTGGCCTTCAAATTAATTTAGATGGATGTGGGTAAGAGTTTACGGCCGTAAACTCTTAGTTTATAGCCATAAACTCTTCTATTAATCCATATAATGATTTAATCCCTTTCAAATGTCCAAAAGCCAAACCTAGCAACACCCATTATTTGATTTAAGGCCATTTTCCTCATAAAAACACCTACCATGAGTTTACGGCCGTAAACTCATGGGGATGTGGTGTTTAGGCTGTAAAAACTCCCTAAGAGTTTACCTTTGAAGAGTAAACTCTAAGTCCTAGCCATTCATGTCCTAAAACGCCACCCGGGTCACTTCAAACGACCATTTTGGAGTGTTTTCGCGTCTTAGATTGTTCAAGTGTATCTAATTAGTTATTTAAATCTAATTAGATACATATTGTGTATTATTTAATATTACATAGGAACCTCGCTCGTATTCAAGCCTCGGTTCAACGTTTAGCATCCCATTCGACACTTTCCGCGTCCGGTGAGTTCATACCCCTACCCTTTTTCAACTGTTTTCACTGTTTTCAGGGGGGGGGGGGGGATACAAGCAAAAGTACAAGGAAATCTTGTACTCAAACTTATTGTTTTCAGTTTAATCATTTTCATTCTGTATGTTCTAATATCAATAACTGTGTTTATCAAGTAGTTCGAATTACGAATTTAGCTTTCAAACTAATCATAGATTTCTCGGTAAAATGTTCTAATCTAAACTATGTTTCATAATCTAAGAATAACTTATACTAATTTCCATTTACAACTAATTACGAATACGAATACGAATACAAAGCTATAACTAGGATTAGGACGAATACGAAACTATAATTAGGAACAGAACGAATACGAATACGACTGCGAATACGAATACGACTGCGAATACGAATACGACTGCGAATACGAATACGAATACGAATAGTATTATGAGTAGGATTAGGGATAGGAATGCGACTACGAATACGACTGCGAATACGAATACGAATATGAATACGAATAGTAATAGGAATAGGAATAAGGAAACGAATACAGTAACGAACACAAATACGAACACGAATAAGTACAAGAATATGTTTAAGAATAAGAACACGAATATGAAGATATGTATCTAGTATACTCTAAGATAATACCATTAGACTTTCAGAATACCTAGTTAGTACAATAGGTACGAAAAGAAATAAATCAGTATATCGAAGTTCAACAACTAACATTTACTTTAGGAAAGTACGGGACTTTCCTGGGGAAAACATAACATTACTTAATCACATGTACATCTTTTACATCTTTAACATCGTTCACATTAGAAATCAACATGCAGGAAAGCATGGGGCTTTCCTGGGTAACACTTATATAACTAGAAATAGTAACAAACTGAATAACATTACATCTTTTTACAATTAGTAATATACAATAAGGAAAGTATGGGACTTTCCTGAAATCATAGATAAACAACCAGAACCGTGTAACCTAGAAATCGATCAAATTTCTCTTTTAAGAAAATATAGGATTTTCTTGGATAATAAATTTTCGGTAAACTAAAGGAAACTCGTACATTTTCACAAAGTAAACATCTTATGAACTCACCAGCTTTATGTTGATTTTCAAACTGCTTGTATTCTCAGGTCCGCTTTAGACAGGTACCCGATGATCTCTTTTGGCGAAGACGGAATGCATAGAAGATTCGTCTTTCTTTTGTTGAAACTATGTATCTATGAAAACTTGTACTTCTTTACTTTTCAACTGATGTAATGAAATCTATGTAATATTTATGTTTGTGTTTTACTTCGCTTACTATGTACATTGGTTATGATTCTCATGAAGTCACCTCCACCCCGAGACGTTTCCACCTTCGGTTTCGGGGTGTGACAGATTGGTATCAGAACCCTTGTTTATAGTGAACTAAGTATACCAAACGTTACATGGTATAAGACTATGAACATTAAGGGGCCTAAGTGCTCTGAACTAAAAGTATACCTCAAATATAAGTATTTTCAAAAAAATATACAAGTATCCTAGTCGTCGAGAATCATATATATAAATAGAACAGAACATAAGTAAATGGGTGTTGTATGTTGCAGTTAAATCTAGGCAGTTATGTAGTCATGTCTAGAATCAATATAGCCTGATCAACTATATTCATTCGAGACACGGCCAACATGTGCTTGGGAGTGACTGTGGAATACGACATACCTAAAACTTACCCAAATACCACAAACAACGAGTCGTCGTTGCGGTGAATCGTGAAATACTATGGGAGTATTTCTGAATCCAACATTATAGTAGAAATTCCTCACTCAAACATTGCCTTTCGATCATTCCGTTAGCAATAAATGTCTACTTTGATAACTCATTCCTGTTTATTCACTTAATAGAATTACATGTCTGTCATAAAGAGAAATCCTTTGTTTCATATCTCTTTATTCAATTTAGAGGACTTATTATCCTCTTTTTCCTAATCCTTTAGATCGAGATGTCTTCAAGGAAAGAACCTAGCACGAAGAACAACGACCCTTCATCTCCACCCTCGTCTCGCTTCGACCCTGTGATGTTCCAGTTGGCTGTTTCTGCTGCAGTGACGGCTGCAATGACGATCTTGAACCCTAACAAGTCGATTGGTCCAGGATATAACTCTTACCCCCAAAACCGTGAAAATGTTCAGAAGCATCAGAATGAGTTTGATAAGAGTAATAAGGTTATCTTGAAGAAGCGAAAGGGTCAGAGTTCCCAAGGACCCTCCAAGAATCCCAAAAATGTGGCAGTCCAAGTTGCTACCAATCCTGTCGTTGTTCCTAAAGTTCAAGCTACCACTACTCCTGTTATTTCATCTAAGGCTCAAGAACTTGTCACTGGGTATGCTGGTAATCTCCCTTGGTGCAGCAGGTGTAGTTATCATCACCGTATTCCTGGCCCATGTCGCAAGATGATTTGTAAACACTGTGGCAAGCAAGGCCATCTTGCTAGAAGCTGCAGAACCCTAGTGCAACACCTCGAACAAACTTCTGAGTCAAGTATCGAACAGGTCTGTTATAAGTGTGGAGAAATTGGACATTTCAAGCGAAACTGCCCAAAAGCAACAACCCCCAACAATGTCAACAACGTTGGGATGGTCTTAACTTTGAAGCAGGAGGAGACAGCCGCTGATCCCTCTAACGTCGCGGGTATATTTCTTTTCGACAATCCTTGTCCTCGCATCCTTTTCGAATTCGGTGTTAAGAAAATTTTATTAACCATTCATTCATTTATTTTGTTAGACATAGTCCTTGTCTAATAACCAAATCAATGATCGTCAAGATAATTATTAGTGAGAACGAGTGCATAAACAACATATCTCTACATTGTGTCCTTACCTTGAGTAATCATTCATTTCTTCATTAACCTGATGTCAGTTTCAGTGAGAGCTTTGATGTTATCTTCATTTATGTATCAATTGAGCCCGACTGTGTTGATACATCTCGTTATAGAAAACCGTTTGTCTCAATCTTCCTTCTGATCAGACCCTCATAATTCATGGTGACGAATTTAGCCCAAACCTTCGCTTCGTTCAATGTGTCAAAATGCGAAAGTTCATGCGAAAGAAGTGTCAAGTATTCCTAGTCCATATGATCAGCGAGAAACAAGGAGTTAAACACACCGATAATAAACTTAATAAGGCATGGAAAACTTAGTCTGTGGTACATTAGACCCTTTTAGATTCCCTTTCAGATTGATTCCTTAGCCTTCAGCTCTGAAATACCTTCAGTAATTAGCAGCGTTCATCCTATACCTTGCACCTCTGTCCTTAATGAATACTTGCCTGATAAAACCACAGAAATCCATTCTAGTGTGACCAAGAACCTTAATATACCCAAACTCCCTGAACGAGCAAACTAAGATCATAGACCAAGTAATCAAGCGTTTGAAACCAAGCCACGTCCCGTTAGTGAAGGTTCCAAGCGAGAACCTGAATTCACATGGGAACGCGAAGACCCCATACAGCAGACACATCCACACCCCCCCTTTTTGTCCATAATTTTGTATCTAAATTCTTAAATTTCGGGACGAAATTCCCTCTAACGGGGGGATAATGTAACAACCCGAAACTTTGCTTCCTCGCCGTAACCGTTCCGTCAAAACTCGTCTTAAACGAATTGTTCCGAATTCGTCCTGAATTAGGTTAATTAAGTCAAAACCTTTATTTTGACTTGGTAAATATCAAATCATGTTGGATTAATGTGAAACATCCCGAACTAGTAATTTGAAAAATTATAGTTTCGACCATATCGCGTAACGACAACTTAATCGGGTGCGACCAAAAGCCCCGTTTAAGGTCAGTATCAGGTAGAATTCGAGCGTGTCCAAGTTTTTGGACCTATATAAACGTGTTTAAGCACCCATTTGAAGCTTTTTCTTCCTCTCTCTACTCTCTCTCTAACCTCTCTCCTAAATCCAAAGTTAAGGGTCCAAATTATCAATTTAAGACTACAAATCTTTGAGGTACCTTCCATAACTTGTTGTACAACCTCTCTAGCTTTAGAATTCGAGTTTGAGCATTTAATTAGGACCATTATTATGAGTTTACGGCCCTAGAACAGTACTAGGCCGTAAACTCAAGAAAATGGGGTTTTTAGAGCAACAAAACCCTTGCAAACCTCAAATGGACCTTAGACATGACTAAATGACTTTATGGAATGGACTTAGAATGCCTTAAACTATAACTTGAAGCATTGTATATGAGTTTACGGCCATTGAAGGTGCCTAGGCTGTAAACTCACATTTAAAGGGGTTTTAAGCCCTTAAACCCTCCCTAAACTCAATCAAGCCCTAGTTATGATTTTTAGAAATTATGTAATGGACTTGGAACTCATTAAACATCAATTTTGAGAGGTTTATATGAGTTTACGGCCAAGGCATATGCTTGGGCCGTAAACTCCTCAAACATGGGTATAAAATCACTTCTAAGGTGTTAGAATGCCATCCAACACCACCAAAAGCCTTGGAATAAATTAGGGAACCAACCAAAAATAGATTAGAAGCCTTAAGCACATCATAAACCCTCTAATTGAGAGTTTACGACCAGAGCATATGCTCCTAGGCCGTAAACTCATAAATGTATGTCATTTGAAGCCCTAAAGTCACCCTAAGCCTTGTAAAAATTAGTTGAATCACATGTGATTAATCCTTGGCCTTCAAATTAATTTAGATGGATGTGGGTAAGAGTTTATGGCCGTAAACTGTTAGTTTACAGCCATAAACTCTTCTATTAATCCATATAATGATTTAATCCCTTTCAAATGTCCGAAAGCCAAACCTAGCAACACCCATTATTTGATTTAAGGCCATTTTCCTCATAAAAACACCTACCATGAGTTTACGGCCGTAAACTCATGGGGATGTGGTGTTTAGGCCGTAAAAACTCCCTAAGAGTTTACCTTTGAAGAGTAAACTCTAGGTCCTAGCCATTCATGTCCTAAAACGCCACCCGGGTCACTTCAAACGACCATTTTGGAGTGTTTTCGCGTCTTAGATTGTTCAAGTGTATCTAATTAGTTATTTAAATCTAATTAGATATATATTGTGTATTATTTAATATTACATAGGAACCTCGCTCGTATTCAAGCCTCGGTTCAACGTTTAGCATCCCATTCGACACTTTCCGCGTCCGGTGAGTTCATACCCCTACCCTTTTTCAACTGTTTTCACTGTTTTCAGGGGGGGGGGGGGGGAATACAAGCAAAAGTACAAGGAAATCTTGTACTCAAACTTATTGTTTTCAGTTTAATCATTTTCATTCTGTATGTTCTAATATCAATAAATGTGTTTATCAAGTAGTTCGAATTACGAATTTAGCTTTCAAACTAATCATAGATTTCTCGGTAAAATGTTCTAATCTAAACTATGTTTCATAATCTAAGAATAACTTATACTAATTTCCATTTACAACTAATTACGAATATGAATACAAATACGAAGCTATAACTAGGATTAGGACGAATACGAAACTATAATTAGGAACAGAACGAATACGAATACGACTACGAATACGAATAGAACTGCGAATACGAATACGACTGCGAATACGAATATGAATACGAATAGTATTATGAGTAGGATTAGGGATAGGAATGCGACTACGAATACGACTGCGAATACGAATACGAATAGTAATAGGAATAGGAATAAGGAAACGAATACAGTAACGAACACAAATACGAACACGAATAAGTACAAGAATATGTTTAAGAATAAGAACACGAATATGAAGATATGTATCTAGTATACTCTAAGATAATACCATTAGACTTTCAGAATACCTAGTTAGTACAATAGGTACGAAAAGAAATAAATCAGTATATCGAAGTTCAACAACTAACATTTACTTTAGGAAAGTACGGGACTTTCCTGGGGAAAACATAACATTACTTAATCACATGTACATCTTTTACATCTTTAACATCGTTCACATTAGAAATCAACATGCAGGAAAGCATGGGGCTTTCCTGGGTAACACTTATATAACTAGAAATAGTAACAAACTGAATAACATTACATGTTTTTACAATTAGTAATATACAATAAGGAAAGTATGGGACTTTCCTGAAAACATAGATAAACAACCAGAACCGTGTAACCTAGAAATCGATCAAATTTCTCTTTTAAGAAAATATAGGATTTTCTTGGATAATAACTTTTCGGTAAACTAAAGGAAACTCGTACATTTTCACAAAGTAAACATCTTATGAACTCACCAGCTTTATGCTGATTTTCAAACTGCTTGTATTCTCAGGTCCGCTTTAGACAGGTACCCGATGATCTCTTTTGGCGAAGACGGAATGCATAGAAGATTCGTCTTTCTTTTGTTGAAACTATGTATCTATGAAAACTTGTACTTCTTTACTTTTCAACTGATGTAATGAAATCTATGTAATATTTATGTTTGTGTTTTACTTCGCTTACTATGTACATTGGTTATGATTCTCATGAAGTCACCTCCGCCCCGAGACGTTTCCGCCTTCGGTTTTAGGGTGTGACAGAATCAGACATAGTTTATCTATTAACTTTATGAAAATCTATGTTTGTAAAACAAGAACTAAAGATCCCAAATTATTCCCATAATAATTTAATTGATTTGATTGTTTCCTTTACTGAAATCCACGTAGTTATAGTTAAGAAAACATCCCTTATGCTCAACATAATACATAAGGTGTAAAGATATCTAAAGGTTAGCCAGATATTTATAGAAATACATCAGTTTTAGATTTTGAAAACATTTGTAGTTTTTGCTTGTATTCCCCCCTGAAAACATTGAAAAACACGGAAAAATGCGTAGGGGTTTGAACAATGTGTCGGTTTGGATGCTAAATGTTAGTTCAATGCTTGAAAACACACGCGGTTCCTATGTAATGTGAAATGGTACACAATTCTATCTAATTAGACTTTAAATCACTAATTAGATATGATTATACACTCCAAGATGCGAAAACACTTCAAATCAAGTGTTTGGAGTGACCCGGGTGGCACCTACGGACGTAGATGGCTTGGATATGGAGTTTATCCTTCAAGAGTAAACTTCTAAGGGAGTTTATGGCCCTAAGACCATGTCCACATGAGTTCACGGCCGTGAACTCATGGATGATGGGTTTTATGGTGCTAAATGGTCAAATATCACTTGGGGAAATTAGCTAGGATCAAATCTAAGGTATAGGAATGGATTTAACCCACATATGGACCATTTAATGGAGTTTACGACATTAAACTAGGAGTTTACGTTCATAAACTCCCCCACACACTTTCCTTTGATGTTTTGGTGGTCATAGGTCTTTACAAGTGTTTCTAGCCAAATCTACAAGCCATGGAATGAGTTTAGGTTCCCATTTGACCATGATTAAGGAGTTTACGGCCTAAGAACCCATACTTGGGGGGGGGGGGGGGGGTTACGGCCGTAAGCTCCTATGAGGGTAGTTTTTAGCATGATTAAGGTCCTTAACTTGATTATGGTTGGTTCTAGACTTTATTCCAAGGCTATTGGTGTGTTTAAGTGGCATCTTAACACTTTAAAATGAGTTTGCTCCCCATGATATGGAGTTTACGGCCCAATCATGTACTTGGGCAGTAAACTCATGTTTACTCCCCAAAAGTTAAGTTCAAGGTGTTCTAAGTCCGTTCCATTAAGCCATTTAGCCATGTCTAAGCTCCAAAGGTGGTTTGGGAGGGTTTTAAGGCTAAACAAAAACATTTTATATGTGTTGACGGACCAAGAGTGTTCTAGTGTTGTAAACACATGTTTATGTTCCTATTCCATGATTTGTACACGAATTTGAAGGCTAAGGATGCTAATCTATGAGTTAGGGTAGTTACCTTGATGATTTGGAGCCTTAATTTGATGATTTTGGACTTATAGTTTAGATTTGAGGAGAGAGGTTAGAGAGAGAGTGAAAAAACTTCAAATGAGGCTTAATCAACTTTATATATGGTTCAGGTTTGGGACACGGTATAATTCTACCCGATATTGACGTTTACCGAGGCTTTTGGTTGTACCCAATTAAGTTGTCGTTACCCGATATGGTCGAAATTAAAAAAAATTTAATTGATAATTTGGAATATTTTCTTGAGTTATTAACGTGTTTGAGCACCCATTAAGTCATAACAAATGACTCAAATTTAATGACTTAATTTAATAACGAAGCGGAAACAATTCAACTACGACGAATTTTACTGACGAATCGGTTAAAAATAACGGAACGAAATTTACGGGTTGTCACATTATCCCCCCGTTAGAGGGAGTTTCGTCTCGAAATTCAAACTTTAGATACAATTTATGGATTCGGAAAGAAATACGGATAATTCTACTTTGTCGGATTTTCGCGCTCTCAAATGAATTTGGGTCCTAGTGTGGCATTCCAGCGAACCTTCGCTATTGGGGATACTGCTAAGTTCTGAAGGTAGTCGGAGTTTGTAATTCACAGGATCGATCCTAACGAGGATCTCGAAGGGTCCAATGTACCTTGGGTTGAGTTTTCCGTTGTTTCCAAGGCGTACCATGTCTCTCGAGAGTAAGACCTCCGACAAGAAGGTACATCTTTCTGTGTCAGAATGGTTAGGGTTTTGGCGATTTAGGAAAAATTCTGGATGAACCTGTAATAATAGTCAGTGGGACTCAAGAACTGACGGGTTTCTGTGGATATATTCAGTGCTGACTAATTCTCTAATGCTTTGATCTTTGGAGGACTCCACACGTATGTCTTCATCGTCTACTACATGACCAAGGAAAATGGTTTGACCGATGGGCATCACTATGAACTTATGGTGACCATATTGAGTCCTGCATACTGTCTAAGAAACATCACTCTCATGGACTCGTAGTTGATGGTATCTTTGATGGGTTTTAGCCATAAGAACTTTCCTATGTGCGCATGCAAAACCCTAATGCTTGGATCTAGGCTTTCTAATTAAACATGCTTTGAATCCAAGACTTCTAATGGCTAATTAGGTTAAATAACAACATTGAAATAGATCTAGAATCATACCTTTGGATTCCGTGTTGATCTTGTTGTCTTGGAGCTTCTAGAGTCACAAATGTCACTCCTCTAATGGCTTACAAACACCAATAGCAAGCAAGATGATTTAGGAGAGAGGAGAGGGGAGGAATTCGGCCAGAGTATCTCTACTTTAGATGGTGTGTCGAATTCCCTCACCCCTAGGGTCTATTTATACTTGTAGACTCCTTAAGGATTACAGCTTTAACACTAATTGGATAACTTAGACTTTAAGTTGATCCATATCCTTTCCTTGATAACCCTATGGACGATTTTGGCTTATCCAAGCCCTAGAAATCATCCATCCTATCTAGGATAAGGATTTGTAGTCTAAAGTGTAACTATCAAACAATTGACAGTTTATACCCTCTTATTTAATTAATCTTTTTAAGTCACCAAATTAATTCCAATTAATTTATGACTTATATTAATCAAATAACCATATATTATTCCTTATAATATTTACTCTCTCTTAACAAATCATCCATCAAGTTGCTATGGTGAAGGCAACCTAAAAGGACCATGCACAACCGAGTCAAATACTTGCCTAATATAGTTGTAGCCTTAGACACTATTCCAACAGTCTCCCACTTGGATAAGTCTAGTAACTATACAAGTACAATTCGGTTTGCAATCGTAGCTCTCAAAGACGCTGTCAACTCTGATCTAATCAATCTTGTCCTTTAGATAAGGGATCATACAGTCCTTTGTTAGATATCATGCTGACACTCCTATGGAATGGTTAGTCTAGCATTTGATTTCTCGATCTCCGATTTATTCGACATAGAACTTAATCAAACACATCAATTCAGTTCTGACCGGGCCCGGCACATAAGTCAAATCAAATCATCGAGTGGCCGAGATATCGCTTTTACCTTCTTAGATAAAAGTTACAGATAAACTTCGACTTATATGCATTTACTTATTCATTAGCCAACTATACACAACAATACGTTTTATAACACCAAGTTACTGATGCGTTTTCGTATTATCAATGTACAATCAATTAACAAATAATAAATCATATATCTAGGTTTTAAGACTATATGATATTATCGTCTTGCAATCACCTTTTATATCGTATTCCATAAGGTGATTCCAGCAAGCGCGGGTTTATTCCAATGCTCAAAACCAGTTCATAAGCACTCATGAACGTTGCAGCAACCCTTGCTATGTCTAACACCATTTAGAAATTCTACACACCTATTCATGACAATCTTCATTCATATCTACTCCCAACATATGAACAATTGTGGACCATTTGAACAATTTCTATTATTCTTAATAACCTTAATTATTCTGGAAGTCAAAACATACAAAGTGAAACAATAGTTAAACAATTAACATATGACAGTAACTTTACTTATAAATAAAACTCCTTTATTTAATCATCAAATGTTAATTACATTTATCTATTATATGTTTCTAATACTATCTAATCTATACTAATATCATCCTTCAGCCCAATACTCCTAGCATGCTGCAAGTGCTTAACCCTACTCAGTCCCTTCGTAAGCGGATCTGCTGGGTTATCCTCTGATGATATCCTCTTAACTATGAGTTGTCCTTCTTCTACACGATGTCTAATGAAGTGATATTTTCTGTCGATATGTCGAGATCTACCATGATCCCTTGGTTCCTTGGTCAAGGCAACCGCACCTTCGTTATCACAGAAAATCTCCATGGGCTCCTTTATGGCCGGCACAACTCCAAGATCACCAATGAAGTTCTTTAGCCATATTGCCTCCTTCGACGCTTTGCTCGCTGCAATGTACTCTGATTCGCACGTTGAATCAGCTACGGTTTCCTGCTTGGAACTCTTCCATGTCACTGCTCCTCCATTTAGGGTAAAGACCCAGCCCGACTGCGAACGGTAGTTGTCCCTGTCGGTCTGAAAGTTGGCGTCACTATACCCTTGCACCTTCAAGTCATCACTCCCTCCGAGGACTAAGAACCATTCCTTCGTCCTTCGAAGGTACTTAAGGATGTTTTTCACCGCAATCCAATGTGCTTTGCCAGGATTCCCTTGATATCTGCTAACCATGCTCAAAGCGAAGGCTACATCAGGGCGAGTACAAGTCATAGCATACATGATTGAGCCAACTACGGAAACGTATGGTATTCGGCTCATTTCTGCTATTTCAGCTTCGGTACTCGGACTTTGAGTCTTACTCAACTTGGCATTTCCTTGTATCGGTAATTCTCCCTTCTTTGAGTTTTCCATACTAAAACGTTTTAGTACCTTCTCTAAGTAAGTATTCTGACTAAGTCCAATTAGTCTCTTACTTCTTTCTCTTACTATCCTTATTCCCAAAATGTAAGAAGCCTCTCCGAGGTCCTTCATAGCGAAACACTTCCCGAGCCAGGACTTGACTTCCTGCAAAGTCGGGATGTTGTTTCCTATGAGTAATATGTCATCGAAATATAGAACGAGAAAGCTTACTATGCTCCCACTGGCTTTGACATATACACAAGATTCGTCTTCGCTTCGTACAAATCCAAACTCTTTGACTTTCACATCGAAGCAAAGATTCCATCTGCGAGATGCTTGCTTAAGTCCATAAATGGACTTCTCAAGCTTACACACTCTATTCGGATGCTTCGGATCCACAAACCCCTCTGGCTGAGCCATGTAAACATCGTCAGCCAACTTTCCGTTAAGGAAAGCGGTCTTGACATCCATTTGCCAAATCTCATAATCATGAAATGCGGCAATTGCTAGCATCACTCTAATAGATTTAATCTTCGCAACTGGTGAGAAGGTCTCATCATAGTCAACTCCGGGAGTTTGAGTAAAGCCCTTCGCGACCAATCGCGCTTTATATGTGTGTACGTTCCCATCCACGTCGGTCTTCTTTTTGAAGATCCATTTTCACCCAACGGTCTTACGTTCGGGCACATAATCAACCAAATTCCAAACTTGGTTATCGTACATGGATTGGATCTCGCTATCCATTGCCTCTTTCCATTTCGCAGACTCTGGGCCTGCCATGGCTTCCTTATAGCTATTAGGTTCATCAAGATTTACTAGTGTATCATCACTAATATACGTGTCCCCTTCGGTAGTAATATGAAAACCATAAAATTGGGGATGAACTCTAACTCTATCGGAACGTCTGAGAGGTAAGGATTCGTCAATCGGTTCAACCGGAGTTTCCTCCTCGGGTTGAATGCCAGCGGTAGAGGTTCCTTCATCTATCGACTCTTGAATCTCTTCAAGTTCGATATGCCTCCCACTGTCTCCTTGGCTTATGAGTTCTCGCTCTCGGAAAACTCCTCTCCTCGCAACAAAGACACATTGTCTTTCGGTCTATAGAAGAGATATCCAAAGGATGTTTGCGGGTAGCCGATGAAAATACATCGCTCACTTCGAGGTTCAAGCTTGTCGTGAGTATCTCGTCTTACGAAAGCCTCGCAACCCCAAACCTTGATATGTGCCAACGAGGGAGCTTTCCCTGTCCACATCTCGTGAGGTGTTTTGGCAACCTTCTTAGTAGGGACGACACTCTCTAAGGCATACCCCCAAAAGAAGATAGGTAGTGAAGCACGACTCATCATAGAGCGAACCATATCCAATAAGGTTCGATTACGCCTTTCTGCCACACCATTCAACTGCGGTGTCCTAGGAGGCGTCAATTGCGAAACTATTCCACACTCCTTGAGATAATCGTGGAATTCAAGACTTAGGTACTCTCCTCCTCGATCGGATCGAAGCATCTTGATTTTCCTGCCCAATTGATTCTCCACTTCATTCTTGAACTCTTTGAACTTTTCAAAGGTTTCTGACTTTTGCTTGATTAAATAGATATACCCATATCTACTATAATCATCGGTAAAAGTCACATAGAAGCGGTTCCCATCCTTCGTGGTTGATCTAAAGGGTCCACATACATCGGTATGTATTAGGTCCAATAGCCCCTCACCCCTTTCACAAGTACTCGTGAAGGGTGACCTAGTCATCTTTCCAAGTAAACAAGACTCGCATGTGTCATCTTCCCTAAGGTCGAATGACTCCAACACTCCATCCTTTTGGAGTTGGGCTATACGTTTCTTGTTGACATGTCCAAGACGGCAATGCCATAAGGATGATTTATCCATACTAGTAGAAGAATCAATATTCAAAACATCATTTCCTAAGTTATCAACAATCATAACAGTTTCATATATTCCATTACATGGTATAGCTTCAAAGTAAAAGACACCATTTAGATAAGCCAAAATAGAACCATTCTCATTATTAAAAGAAAATCTAAATCCTTGTCTATATAAACCATGAAATGAAATGATGTTTCTAGCCATTTCCGGCGAATAGAAACAATTGTTCAAATCTAAAACCAAACTATTCCTAAGCACTAAAGAATACACTCCAATCTTGGTCACAGGCGACGATCTTCTGTTCCCCATGATTAGATTGATCCTTCCTTGCTCTACATCCCTACTTCTTCTTAGTCCCTGCACGTTAGAACAAATGTGATAACCACAACCGGTATCAAGAACCCAAGAAATAGCATGATTAGAATCGTTAGATTTGATTGTGTATATACCTGCAAAAGATGGATTGATCTTTCCTTCTTTGATCGCTTGCAGGTAATCCGGGCAGCTTCTCTTCCAATGTCCTATCTTGTGGCAGTGGTGGCACTCTGCCTCCTTTGGGTTGGAGCAGGGCTTAGCGGGATCAACTTTGGTCCCACTAGAAGAGGCACCATCTCGGGCTTTCACCTTGCGATAGTTATTCGATGAAGCTTTCCTCTTCTTTCCCTTCCCTTGACCAATAGCCAAGACAGGAGCAACGGACGGATTGGGAGTAGGTGCAACAGACTTGTCCTTGAAGTTGCTCTCAGCGACCCTCAAGAGACCTTGGAGTTTGCTTAGGGTGACCTCTTCTTTGTTCATGTGATAGGTCATCCTAAATTGGTTGTACATCGGAGGCAAAGAGTGAAGCACCATATCGATCGCCAAGTCTTCACCGAAGTCAACATTTAACTTGCGAAGGCGGTCGACATACCTTTGCATCTTTTGCAGGTGCACGGTAAGAGATTCTCCATGACCCATCTTAGCGGAGATCATGTTAGTGAAAATCTCATAACGCTCTTGTCTCGCGTTTTGGTGGTACCTCTCCAATAAGTCTTGATGCATTTCGTACGGATACATGTCCTCGTAGTACTTTTGGAATTCGGAGTTCATGGTGGCGATCATGATGCAATGTACCTTCGTTGCATCTCGCTCATGAGTTTCAAAGGCGGTGATTTCGGCGGGAGTAGCAACTTCGGCGTTGATTTTCTCGAGCTTCTCATCGAGGACATACTCCTTATCCTCATAGCGAGCAATGGTGCGAATGTATCTTATCCATTCGCTAAAGTTCGTTCCATCGAAGGTGACCTTTTGGCAAAGGCTCATCAACGTGAAAGAACTAGCAGCAGCGTTGTTTGCGTTTGACATCTTTAATTAGAAAAAGGACAAAGATAGATTAGAATAAGAATCCCTAATTATCACCCAATAAGAAAAATTAGGGCTAGGATCCAACAATAACATTTACATACTAGAAAAGGGATGCCGTAATCTAACATGCAAATAAATTGAAGGTAAGTGAATGACGATTCACTAATTCTCCATTACATAACTTAAACTATTAGTCCTAAGTAATTTTTTTTTTGAGAATTCCTAGGTTCGGATGAGATTCATTGAAACTATTCAATGGCATGTTTAAATCTCGATATGCCCCTCTCGTTTGTGACTGGGATGCTGAGGATCACAAAGCGGGTGTGAATTACCATGCAAATTCACATGGTGCCTTCATTGTAACGATCACCTATTCGATGTGCCGGTAAACCACACATTCTCCATCGAACTATGATAAACAATGAATCACCCCTTGCCACCTTCGCTTAGAACCAATTAGTGTGCCGGTAAACCACACACGCTCCACTAACTTCTTAGCAAGGTGCAAAGTGTAATTTCATGGGATTGCATCAATTCACTTTCCTAAAGTAACTAGAATTGGGAAATTTTTGAAATGTGTGTAGTTACTTTATATTTCTTATTATACTTTTAATGAGAGGATGAGGTTGCCCTATCCTACCCGTTCGGCTAACGACCCTCCACCAATCAAGCAAGCGGTGGGTGTGAGTGTACACCCATTAAGCGCCATTTTATAGGCCGCAACCTTATACCCACCTTATAGATCGGCTTCGTGAATGAGGCCTACTAACGGTAAGACTAGCATTTAGTCATATATATATATATATATATATATATATATATATATATATATATATATTATTCTAGTAATATCATATTAGTATAGGGTTGTATTTTAAAACTTTTTAAAATCTAGGGTTTGAAATTTAAGTTGTCTAAATTAAAACTTTTAATCACAAATATAAATTTCAAATCTTTAGGGTAGGTTTTAAACATTTAAAACATGGAGGATCAAATAACAAATAATTCCAATTAACAATTAATATCCTAATTATCTTTATTTGATTTATCCAAGATTTCTTTTAAGATAATTATCAAAATAATTAATCAATTATCATATAAGGAAATTAAATATTTTATTAGATGATAAATATCTTTAATTAGATCAAGATAATAGTCATATATATCAAAAAATCGGATTTAGATTGATCTATTATGATTAAGGTAAGTTTCCATAAGATAATTATGAAAAAATCCCGAATCTGGCCATTCCTGACGCCTGGACTCGCCGAGTGCACAAGGGGACTCGCCGAGTCAGGCCTACTCGCCGAGTCCACCTTGGGACTCGCCGAGTTAGTGACCCAAAAACCTAAAAATCGAATTTTGCAGGTTTGTTTCAGTTAATCAAGCAACAATTTAAAGAAAACCAAGCTAGTCTCTGATACCACTGATGGGTTTTAGCCATAAGAACTTTCCTATGTGCGCATGCAAAACCCTAATGCTTGGATCTAGGCTTTCTAATTAAACATGCTTTGAATCCAAGACTTCTAATGGCTAATTAGGTTAAATAACAACATTGAAATAGATCTAGAATCATACCTTTTGATTCCTTGTTGATCTTGTTGTCTTGGAGCTTCTAGAGTCACGAATGTCACTCCTCTAATGGCTTACAAACACCAATAGCAAGCAAGATGATTTAGGAGAGAGGAGAGGGGAGGAATTCGGCCAGAGTATCTCTACTTTAGATGGTGTGTCGAATTCCCTCACCCCTAGGGTCTATTTATACTTGTAGACTCCTTAAGGATTACAGCTTTAACCCTAATTGGATAACTTAGACTTTAAGTTGATCCATATCCTTTCCTTGATAACCCTATGGACGATTTTGGCTTATCCAAGCCCTAGAAATCGTCCATCCTATCTAGGATAAGGATTTATAGTCTAAAGTGTAACTATCAAACAATTGACAGTTTATACCCTCTTATTTAATTAATCTCTTTAAGTCACCAAATTAATTCCAATTAATTTATGACTTATATTAATCAAATAACCATATAGTATTCCTTATAATATTTACTCTCTCTTAACAAATCATCCATCAAGTTGCTATGGTGAAGGCAACCCAAAAGGACCATGCACAACCGAGTCAAATACTTGCCTAATATAGTTGCAGCCTTAGACACTATTCCAACAATCTTGACCTAAGGTTTATCCTTGAGAAGTGGTTGGTGTCCTGAAGTAGATCGAAAAGTTCATCTATTCGAGGAAAGAGGATATCAGTTTTGACGGTCAACTGACTGGATAACTCCTACATTTCTGTTGAAGTTCAGCGATACAAAGATTTGGCTACTGGGGTAGTTCCAGGAATTAGGTCGATGTGAAATTCTGTAACAACGCAAATTTTCAAATAAATTTTCCATTTTAAATAAAGTGAGTTCATTCAACCGATAATATTTATTTCATGTTTCAAACCAAATACATATGTAAAATCCCCAAGATCTCAAATATCAGCAGTGTGTGTACATCATGCCGGCGCCTTCCCACGGTCCTCGCTAGTACCTGAAACACATACATAACAACTTGTAAGCATAAATGCTTAGTGAGTTCCCCAGTATACCACTTACACATATACGCCTTTCCACGCCCGGACCTTTCGGTCCACAGTACAATGCCTTCCGGCCCATATGATAAACGCCTTCTGGCCCATAAGATAATTGCCTTCCGGCCCATAAGATAATTGCCTTTCGGCCCATAAGATAATTGCCTTCCGGCCCATAACATGATTGCCTTCCGGCCCATAAACATATATAACGCATAATACATTTACTCTAACACATATATCACATATATCATATATCATACCTGACCTTCCTGTCACATAATACATTGCCTTCCGGCCCATAGAAATATACATAGCATGCATAGCAACTATTCCTTTCAATTATAGCATATATATAACACATAACATATCCGACCTACCGGTCACATAGTTAAACCCTTCCGGGTATAGTATAGTGAGAAGACTCACCTCGTGGTAATGTAAGCTATCAACTCTTGAAACTACTCGCACTCGGTCCGCCGATCTGCAGACTCCCTATAATACCATATACCCTTATTAATACTCTTATCATTCAAGACAACTGACCCTAAGAATTTACATGCAGGTCAACTCTGGCCAACAGTCAACTTGACCGGACTCGTCGAGTACAAAGGCGACTCGACGAGTCTAGACGTCCTCTCCAACTTCCCCTGTTGTTCCCCTTTCTACTCGTCGAGTATCCCTCTTGACGCGACGAGGTCCTCGTGGAAGAATCGCGGGGCCACCCCGACTCCACTCGCCGAGTCCGAAGACAACTCGACGAGTTCCAATGAATCCTCAACTACTCGCCGAGTCTGAAGAACGACTCGGCGAGTCCCAGTAAATCTTCAAGCTACTCGCCGAGTCTGATCATTGGACTCGGCGAGTCCATGCCATGCAGTCGATCATCTGCCTCCTGAAATACGCATGGTCCCGAGACATGCACCCATGGGACTTTCTGGACCTCTAAGCATCCTATTACCGGGGTATAAACGATTGGGTAACAACATATTAACCTATCTAATCCCCAAATGGGTTTCATAAACCTTATATTCGTGTACACCACTAAAACAACAGAAATGGTCTGAGTATTACCTGGAAAACGTGTCCTCTGTGTCCCCAACCTTCAGAGCTCAATCCTCTTGATCCTTCTTTGACCACAACCTTGCCTCTTCTTGCCTAACAAATCCTTCAAGTTTCCACTAGCCTTCACTCCTGCTCCAGATGCCCACAGACGTTTAGGTTATCCTCAATCGGCCAAAAGATGAGCAATGACGGCCCTAAAGACGTTATATACGATCCAGAATCAAACGGTTAGGGTTTCTGCTGAACAGCGTCGACTCGCCGAGTCCCTAATGAACTCGTCGAGTCCAGGCGCGAATCTGCGACCAAGTCCGTGGTCCTACTCGGCGAGTCAGGCACTAACTCGCCGAGTCCCCTCCTAAAAATGCCCCAAACATAGTTTAAAGCAATACCTGAAATTCCGGGCTGTTACAAATTAAACCTGACGTTCGGAAAGAATTCCCAGAAGCTATACAGGAAATACATCAGGAAAGTTACAGATTTCGGGGATGTTCTTGAGGTCTCTAACTTCCTTTTTCTCACGAATCACATGGGTTAGGAATGCATAGTACTCTTTTCGAGGAAGCCCTTTGAGATTTGATGCAAGAAATGATATGAAGATTTGAGCTAAACGTATCGCCTTAGATCGTGCGAGTCTGACCAGAGGGAAGGTTGAGACGGATGGCTTTTTCATAATAAAGGATATCCGCATGATTGGAACTCAACCAATCAATGCCAATGATAACATCAAAGCTCTCTATGGAAACTGAAATTAGGTCGATGGGAAAGGAATTATTATTCGAGGTGAGGGTACAGCCGATGAATCTATTGCTAACGTCCTCTTTCTCGTTGTTAAACATCTCGACGGTAGACATTTCGGTTACAAATGGAGGACTAAGGTTAAGATGATGTCTGATTAAATGAATAACAAATTTTCTTTCAACAATATAAAAAAGGATTGCAAGTATAAGGGATGTCGCGGGAGAAGAATATATATATATATATATATATATATATATATATATATATATATATATATATATACCTGTGGCAACGGTGGGATCGGTGGCTGCCTCACCTTGTCCTATAGCTAGGGCTCTTACAACGTTGCCAGTTGCTGCTACGTTGGGACAATTTCTCTTGAAATGCCCTACTTCGCCGCAACCGTATCAGGCCTGACTGACACCTGCTCCAGATGATTGGTTGGTTGATTGGGCTGGTTTTCTGCAGTTTCGAGCAAGGTGGCCCTTCTTGCCACAGTTGTTGCAGAGTCTTTTGCGACATGGCCCGGGAGTACGATGATGGTAGCTGCACTTGTCACACCAAGGAAGGGTACCGGTATATCCACTGGTAGGAGTCTGAGCTGTGGATCCGACGGCAGAAATAGCAGCAGGGACAGTAGCAGCACGAATTGCCACCGTTTGCTGCTTCTTTGAGGACTCCTGAGAAGGCTGGCTCTTCTTCTTATTCCAGAATTTTCTTTTCTCTCCACTCCTTTCTAATGGTTCAAGAGTGGTAGCTGCTTCCTCAAGGTCATCACTATGATCGATTAAGGTTTGTGCTAAGCTTTTAGCGTTGTCGTATGTATCTGGCCTCACAGCTAAGAAGTTTCCTTTTGTTGGCTGGGTCAGCCCCCAGATGAATCTCTCTATCTTCTTACTCTCCCGGGCAGAGTAGCACCAAGTCGTCAAACCTTGAAGTGTAAGCGGCGATATCGGAACCTTTCATCTTCAGGTTCCAGAGTTCATGCTCCAGTTTCTGTATTTCGCCCCAAGGGCAGTACTACGCAAGGAGAATATCTTTCATGGCCTCCCAACCCATGGCATTAGCTACAGGTAAAGTTAAGGATTTGACTCGGCCATTCCACCAAGTCAAGGCTTTATCAGTGAAGGTACAAGTGGTGAACTTCACTTTATTAGATTCTGAACAGACACAAATTTCAAAGATAGATTCGATTTTCTCGAACCATCGGGTTAAGGAAATGACACCTCTAGTGCCATCGAAGGATGTGGGTTTCGCGTTCATAAAATCTTTATAGGTACACTCCCTTCGGTGTCCTTTTCTACCTTCCTGGTTTTGGGGCTGGGGACCACCTCCTGAACTACTGGAGTTAATTTGCGACATGGCGGCTGTCATTGCAGCAGTAATAACTGCCTGTAACGTTACAAGATCAAATTGAGGAAGAGGTGGTGGCGGAGGGGGATTGTTGTTGTTCTTTGAGTTGGGTCTCTTTCTTGGAGGCATCTTGATCTAAAAATATTAAGAAAGAGAGGATCATAAGTCCTCTAAATTGAATCATGAGACATGGAACAGGGTATATCTCAGTAAATCAGATATAGGATTCTATTAAGCGATAAACCAGGAAAGAGTTATCAAAGTAGATAAATTATCGCTAAAGGAATGATCAAGGAACAACGCGTGAATGAGGATTTCTACAAAGAATTGGCTCGAGAAATACTCCCATAGTATTTCATGATTCGCTGTGACGATAGCTAGTTGTTTGCGGTATTAGGGTATGTTTTAGGCATGCTGAACACCACAGTCACTCCCAAGCACATGTTGGTCGTGTCTCGAATAAATATAGTTGGCCAGGCTATATTGATCCTAGACACGACTACATAACTGCCCAGGTTTAACCGCAACGTACAACACCCATTTACTTATGTTTTGTTCTATTTGTAGTTACGGATCTCAACGGTTAGGTATACTTGTATACTTTTTGAAAATACTTATACTTTGAAGTATACTTTTAGTTCAGAGCACTTAGGCCCCTCGGTGTTTATAGTCTTATACCATGTAAGGTCTGGTATACTTAGCTCACTATAAACAAGGGCTATAATACCAATCTGTCACACCCCGAAACCGAAGGAGGAAACGTTCCGGGGCGGAGGTGACTTCATGTTAAGTATCACAACCAATATACATAGTAAGCAAAGTAAACAACCATTACATTACATATTAGAATTTACATCAGTTCAAAAGTAAAGTGTTACAAGTGTTATACATATGTATCATATGAACAAAAGTAAATACGTGTCTTCTTCGTACTCCGTCTTCGCCAAAAGGATCACTGGGTGCCTGTCTAATGCGGACCTGAGAATACAAGCGGTTTGAAAATCAGCATAAAGCTGGTAAGTTCATAAGATGTTTGTTTTCTGAAAATGTATAAGTTTCCTTTGGTTTTTCGAAAAAGTTACGAACCCAAGAAAATCTCATATTTTCTTAAAAGTAATGTTTAGTTAACTGTTTTGTTACACGATTTTGGTTATGTACAATTGTTATCCCAGGAAAATCCTATATTTTCCTAAAAGTAAAGTTTTAGTTAAGAACCACATTGTATAGTTTTGAACATAGAACTATTTACTGAAAATCATGGGATTACTATCCCGTACTATATATAAGATAGCCTTGATACATGAAAACTATAGATAGATGTAGATTGAAAACCATGGGACTATCATCTGGTACTAGATATAGATTCAAAACCATGGGACTATCATCCCGTACTAGATATAGATTCAAAACCATGGGATTATCATCCCGTACTAGATTTAGATTAAAAACCATGGAATTATCATCCCATACTAGATATAGATTGAAAACCATGGGATTACCATACCGTACTAGATATAGTTGAAAACCATGGGATTACCATCCCGTACTAGATATAGTTGAAAACCATGGGATTATCATCCCGTACTAGATTTAGATTGAAAACCATGAGATTACCATCCCGTACTAGATATAGTTGAAAACCATGGAATTACCGTTCCGTACTAGATATAGCTGAAAACCATGGGACTATCATCCCGTACTAGATATAAGATAAAAAACCATGAGATTACCATCCCGTACTAGATATAAGAACTATAGATAGAAAGTAGATATAAAATTCAATCCGTGAATAAACTTATATTAATACGTATTGTGAGTCGGGTAACCATTCTAATGCAACACCGAGACCTCCTTGATGTTTGTCAGACGTCGGACGATTTCCAGAATTTGTCATCCCAGGCGTGCCCGCCTAACTGTAGCTAGCAGTTTAGGTGTGGGATTGTCAGTCCCGAATAGATCTATCCACAAATTCCACGCTCTCCCTCCAGGAGACTCTGGTTACACTTTCGGGGAGGATTTACTGATAATAATGACGAATATCACAAGCTAGTATCATGTTATTCAAGGGGTTCTCAGACGTTATCAGACATACAAATCGTATTAAACATAATATAGTAGAATAGTTAAATACAATGAAATTATCTGGCAATATAGTTGAAAACCATGGGATTATCATCCCATACTAGATTTAGATTGAAAACCATGAGATTACCATCCCGTACTAGATATAGTTGAAAACCATGGAATTACCATTCCGTACTAGATATAGCTGAAAACCATGGGACTACCATCCCGTACTAGATATAAGATAAAAAAACCATGAGATTACCATCCCGTACTAGATATAAGAACTATAGATAGAAAGTAGATATAAAATTCAATCCGTGAATAAACTTATATTAATACGTATTGTGAGTCGGGTAACCATTCTAATGCAACACCGAGACCTCCTTGATGTTTTTCAGACATCGGACGATTTCCAGAATTTGTCATCCCAGGTGTGCCCGCCTAACTGTAGCTAGCAGTTTAGGTGTGCGATTGTCAGTCCCGAATAGATCTATCCACAAATTCCTCGCTCTCCCTCCAGGAGACTCTGGTTACACTTTCGGGGAGGATTTACTGATAATAATGACGAATATCACAAGCTAGTATCATGTTATTCACGGGGTTCTCATACGTTATCAGACATACAAATCGTATTAAAACATAATACAGTAGAATAGTTAAATACAATGAAATTATCTGGCAATAAATTCTAAATTATATAGAGATAAACTGAATCAGACATCGTTTATCTATTAACTTTATGTAAATCTATGTTCGTAAAACAAGAACTAAAGATCCCAAATTATTCCCATAATAATTTAATTGATTTGATTGTTTCCTTTACTGAAATCCACGTAGTTATAGTTGAGAAAACATCCCTTATCCTCAACATAATACATAAGGGGTAACGATATCTAAAGGTTAGCAAGATATTTATAGAAATACATCAATTTTAGGTTTTGAAAACATTTGTAGTTTTTGCTTGTATTCCCCTCCTGAAAACATTGAAAAACACGGAAAAAGGCGTAGGGGTGTGAACTTACCAATCGCGGAATGTGTCGGTTTGTATGCTAAACATCAGTTCAAGGCTTGAAAACATGCGTGGTTCCAATGTAATGTGAAATGATACACAATTGTATCTAATTAGATATGATTATACACTCCAAGATGCGAAAACACTTCAAATCAAGTGTTTGGAGTGACCCGGGTGGCACCTACGGACGTATATGGCTTGGATATGCAGTTTACCCTTCAAGAGTAAACTCCTAAGGGAGTTTACAGCCCTAAGACCATGTCCACATGAGTTCACGGCTGTGAACTCATGGATGATGGGTTTTATGGTGCTAAATGGTCAAATATCACTTGGGGAAATTAGCTAGGATCAAATCTAAGGTATAGGAATGGATTTAACCCACATATGGACCATTTAATGGAGTTTACAGCATTAAACTAGGAGTCTACGGCCATAAACTCCCCCACACACTTTCCTTTGATGTTTTGGTGGTCATAGGTCTTTACAAGTGTTTCTAGCCAAATCTACGAGCCATGGAATGAGTTTAAGTTCCCATTTGACCATGATTAAGGAGTTTACAGCCTAAGAACCCATTCTTGGGGGGTTTATGGCCATAAGCTCCTATGAGGTTAGTTTTTAGCATGATTAAGGTCTTAACTTGATTATGGTTGGTTCTAGACTTTATTCCAAGGCTATTGGTGTGTTTAAGTGGCATCTTAACACTTTAAAATGAGTTTACTCCCCATGATATGGAGTTTATGGCCCAATCATGTTCTTGGGCAGTAAACTCATGTTTACTCCCCAAAAGTTAAGTTCAAGGTGTTCTAAGTCCGTTCCATTAAGCCATTTAGCCATATCTAAGCTCCAAAGGTGGTTTGGAAGGGTTTTAAGGCTAAAAAAAACTATTTTATATGTGTTCACGGCCCAAGAGTGTTCCAGGGCTGTAAACATATGTTTATGGTCCTATTCCATGATTTGAACATGAATTTGAAGGCTAAGGATGCTAATCTATGATGTAGGGTAGTTACTTCGATGATTTGGAGCCTTAATTTGATGATTTTGGACTTAGAGTTTGGATTTGAATAGAGGGGTTAGAGAGAGAGTGAAAAAGCTTCAAATGAGGCTTAATCAACTTTATATATGGTTCGGGTTTGGGACACGATGGAATTCTACCCGATACTGACGTTTACCAAGGCTTTTGGTCGTACCCGATTAAGTTGTCGTTACCCGATATGGTCAAAACTAAAAATTTTATAATTGATAATTTGGAATATTTTCTTGAGTTATTAACGTGTTTGAGCACCCATTAAGTCATAATAAATGACTTAATTTAATAACGAAGCGGAAACAATTCAAATACGACGAATTTTACTGACAAATCGGTTAAAAATGACGCAACGAAATTTACGGGTTGTCACAGCAACCTAGTCACATCATGTATTAAGAATCAACAATTTGGAACTTAAAAGAGTTAGATAATGGACTTACTTGAAGCAGAACCATACATTCTGACTAAAGATCTCAGGTAGATAGGGCAGCTTCGATTCCAATGTCCCTTTACTTTGCAATAGAAACAGACAGGCTCATCTAAGCCACCACATAGAGCAGTCTCAGAAATGGCCTTTCTCTTATGATCATCACTTTTGACCATGGCCAATTCCTTCCTTTTAGGAGAAGGAATCATTTATGGGATGTCCATATCAGCTTGGGAGGCAGACCTTCCAATCAAAGTTGCTTGACTATTGCGCCAAATCATTGTTGATTCAGCTGCAATTAGCAAATAGGTAAGATCTATTAGGGTCATGTTGAGATCTGTCACATAGTAGTCTTTAACAAACTCACTATATGAATCAGGAAGTGACTGAAGAACACAGTCAATAGCCAACTTCCTTGGGAACCCGACACCCATCATATTTAGCCTGTCAATGTGTGCCTTCATCTTCAAGACATGTGCACACACTGGCTTTCCATCCTTGTGTTTACTATCCAATAGAACTTGAGTAAGTTTGAACTTTTCAAGTCTTCGAGCTTGTGGGTCAGGGAGAATAATTGGAGGAGGTGAAGGAAGTGAAGCATGATTTTATGGGACATCATCTTCAAAGGCTTTGGGAAGATCATACTTGTCTGAACCAGACATCTACAATGGGAGAGATTCAAGTCAGTTGATTTAAAAAATCCTTAATATAACACCTAATAAGAAATTTTAAGGCTAGGGTCCAACACAATATTTTATAACTTGGAAGAAGGATGTCGTAATCCAAGATATAGAATATTTGAAGGTAGGTGAATGACGATTTACCAATTTCCACCATGAAAAACGAAATAAATTAGGTTTTATTTGGATTTGAAACTCCTAGATCTTTTGAGATTCATTGAACTTTTAAATGGCATGTTTCAATCTCGATTGTGCCCTTTAGATTTTGTGACTGGGATGCCGAGGATCACAAAACAAGGTGTGAATAACCATGCAAATTCACTTGGTACCCTTAATAGTATCATCTAATCAATGTCCTGGTTAACCACATGCACTCCACCGATCTATGATAAACATTAAGTCACCCTTTGCCATCCTTACTAGTCCAAGTTAGAGTGTCGGTTAACCATACACACTCCACCAACGACTTGGTAAGGTACAAAGCGTAAATTTCATGGGTTAGCACCAAATTCACATTTTCCTAAAGTAACTAAGATTGGGATTTATAAAAGGTTTAGTTACTTTATATTCATCATTATACTTTTAATGAGAATTATAGTCCTTTTCCTACCCGTTCGGTTAACGACCCTCCACCAGTCAAGGAAGTGGTGGGTGAGAGTGGACACCCATTAAGCTGGTATTTTATAGGCAACAACCTTATACCCCCCTTATATACCGGCTTCATGAATGAGGCCTACTAACGGTAAGACTGACTTACTCTTATATATATGTATATATATATATATATATATATATATATATATATATATATATATATATATATATATATAAACTGATAATACTATAAAGTATAAGGGTTGAATTTTAACTTTTAAAACTCTATGGGTTGGAACTAAAGTGTGTGTGAGACTTTACAAATTCCAAAACTTGAGGGCAAGTTTTGAATAATTCAAAAACTTTTGGATTTTCATAACTTATGAGTTTAATTAAGGTTTGAAAAACTTTTAGTGAAGAGACTCTTGGACATCCATAACTGGAGGGCAAGGGATGGAGTCCATAAAACTAATAATGATGAAAAGACTCTTCAACTTGTGTTGTCACAACTAGAAATTTTGTGTCATATAAGCTATATACTCAAGTAAAGGTTGAATCAAAAATTTTAAAGCATGTTTGATGCTTATTATGTAACATCAAAATTTCAATCAAATACATCATACAACTACTACACATAGTCATCAAACAATTGGAAACCCTAGAAGTTCTTGTTAAATCCATTTTTGGACTAGAACTTCCTTATTGGACCTAAGTGGACCAATAAGCTTCCAATTTGACTATTATGGGCTCTAATTGGACCCACATCTATTTATTTCAACATTTTGGGCCATATTGGGCCTAGAATGAAATAAATTGAAAGCTTTGATCCATGATTAACCGAATCTAGCTTATTAAAATATAAAAATCACAATTTTATTTTATGAGGCCAATAAATACCTAAGACTAACTCTAATATTGGGCTTAGGAGCAAAAAGCCCAAATTTTTCCTTCCTCCTTCCATGCTCTCGGCCCAAAGCAAGCCCAAGAGAAGGGTTGACTTTCTTGTGCCACATCATTATTGTCCCTTGGATATCCATGCAATTTAGTCCATATTTCCATGCAACATCACTTCAAAATCACTTCTATCCTCTCCTCCCACTCACTCTCGGCCGAGCAACACCCACACACACACAAATCTCTCACAAACTCTCTCTAGATCTCTCAAGGCTTCTTTCTTCTTCTCCATCCAAAATCTCGAGATTTAGGAAGCATTCAAGGAAGTTCTTCCACAAAAATCATCATCTAAGGTAAGGTTTTGCTTGGATCTATGACTTGTATTCCTTGTTTTATCAAAATCCCTTCCTAATCCATGCAAAAATCGTGATCTTGCACTCTAGAAAACTCCATAAATTCGAAAACTTCATCAAGGAGTGCAAAGGCCAAAAATCACTTCATTTCTTCCATTCTTTCTTCAAAAACCGAATCAACACCCAAGGTGAGTTTCATACCCCCTTATTTTCAGTTTTTATAAGTTTTTGTGGGGGAGAATACAAGAAAAGGTGTAGATCCATCATTATGTGTATGTTGTGGTTGATTTTTATGCTTATATGTATGTTTTGTATGATTTTGATGCTAGATCTAGTGATGAAATACTAAAAACCGAGATATATATTTTATTCTAGCATAAAATATACTATTACATGCAAAGTATACTAAGAAAAATAGCCAAATGGCTTGACAACACTTATTTTGGGCTAAAAACTCATTTTTTTGACATAAAATGTTAAAAATACAAAGTTGAAGGGTCTAAAATGAAATATTTCGAAATCTGATGGGTGAGATGAGTCAAAACAGTTTACATAATGCATTTTCTGAAAATGTACTATTTGGAGGGTTAAAAACATAAATTCCAAGCTTATTGGGCTAAATATGACATTTTCGGCCCAATGAGGCCCAATATGCGAAATTTTCTAATTTGGAGGACCAAAACTGCATTTTTCTGTAAAGCGGTGGACTATAAGTGTTCCATGTACTTTTCAAAGGTTTAAAATGCTTTTCAAATTTAAAAAGGACCAAAGTTGCAAAAATTTTCCAAATTGGGCCAAAAATGTAAAAATTGCGAAAAAGAGGGGTTATAACTGAGAAAACTGCAATTTCAAGGACTTAAGCTGTTTTCTATGAAAAATATGCTGGAAAATACTTATTTCAATAATTTTTGGTGTTAAAATGTCAAGAAAATTGATTTAAGGACCAAACTGGAAAGTTTTTAAATAAAGGGGTGAAAAGGGTAATTTTTACAAATAAGGAGGGACTGAAAACAGAAAATTCTCAAGGCTAGTTCAATACATGCAATTTGACCAAATGATGGTACCACGCCTATCGACGAAATACAATACATTACAATACCAAAAGTCGTTGTCAAACGAATTGGTTCGGTCTCGAACCAATAATAATCCGAAACTACTAACACGACGACACTATGACATTACGACATTACGATTCATAACTAATAACGATTGGGAATTCACTATACATGCGAGTGTGCACAGACGTCTACGCACCATCTTTGGGCCCCAAAAGTGTAAAATCTTGTTTGTTGAGCCTAGCTAGCCCAATGACCTGATCTTAAGGCCCGAAGATCTCTCTCTCTTACGAAGTGTTGGGTTTTACCGATCCGACATAACGTAAAAGGACTTTCAATGGAAAACATGCTGCTGGTCCCCAAGGGTCCTTCAGTGCTGCTAGTAAAGTCTGTAACTCACGATTGCGGGTTGGGCTTCGGGCCCTTCGCAATTGCAATGGTCTTGAACGACGCGGGGAAATACCGAGGGTTTCGCACCTTCTCTTCTTCCCTCCGGTCGTGGGACTACACAAGTCCGGGAGGATTGAGTTGTGTGAAGAATTACGAGTGACGCCTAAAGGATCGCTTGTAAGGTTGTTGATTGGACGTTTTCATTAACGCACGTCACAACACTTCACCACCCACTGTATTCTCAATGCCTCCGGAGCTCAACGGTTTCCTCTAACGCAACGAAACAACGGTATACAAACTAAGTAAAGCAAAGTGATAGGAAAACATCGGGTTTTCCTAGGGTTTTCAACAATTACAATTATGAATTACCGGTCGAATTTCACAACTCTTACGCTTACATCTATAGAATTCAAACAAGCATACTCATGGATCATCACATATTTTTACACTATTCTATTTTTAGAAAATATCGGATTTTCTGATGGTTTTCAAACAATACATTGGATTTCAAACACTACTTATGAACTCACCAACATTTCATATGTTGACGTTTTCAAAATACTTGTATTCTCAGGTAACAGATAAGGTGAAGGATGATTTGTACTCTATGACGTTTTGCTGTGGTTTAAGTAGTATCAAACAGTTATTTTTTTTTTGAGAATGTAATGTTCTGAACAATGTAATGAATGTAACGTTACCAGTTGTATCATTCCAAATGTTGGTGATGTATAATGTTATGTTTCATATATATGCATTGTGATGGTATTCAATGAGTCACGATAGCCCTCGGACGTTTCCGCCGTCTGGTTCGGGGGTGTGACAGGTTGGTATCAGAGCTTTGTTTATAGTGAACTAGCATATCTAGCCACACATGGATATGCAACTATAAACCAAAAAGAGGGACTAACATAACTCTGAACAAAACAAGTAAATAAAACACCCTTTCTTGCATTAGGAATAGGAACATAACGCCGAACCAAACAAAAATAATACTAGTGTCTCGGTTAATTCAGGACTGTTCTTAGTGATACCAAGGAGTGAATGCAGCCTGATCAACTACATTCTCTCCAAAGTAAAACTAACACACATCCTGATGAGATCGGGATTTCTAGGGAATCTAAAACTATACCCCTACCACCGAAAAGAGAACGCCTACTTGATCTATGCGATAATTGTAGCATCCTAGGAATAACGTTAGCATAATTACACACTCTCGCAGACCACATGGCTGGTTTTCATCACCCTGGAGACCCCTACTTCCCTAACCAGGGGAACAACGGATAGTTAGAGGAAGAGCCCGAGGAAGAGCCTGAGGAAGACCCCGAGGAAGAGCCTGAGGAAGACCCCGAAGAGGAATCTGACGGGGAACCGGAGGCCGAAGTTGAGGGCGAGCCTGCCGAATCAGAGGAAGATGAAGGAAGCCTCGAGGAGGATGCTGATGATGGAGAAGGGGGTGATTCGGATGCGGAGTCCGAAGTCATCAACCCCCCTTACCCGATCAGGGTGCCTGCCTATCGCGTAGGCCCCACTGGTCCTACACCTCCCTGGGGTATTGATCTTTGGAGATGGAGCAGACAGCAGGGACAGCGACCCCCGTATGGCATGTCACGCGAGTTCTTTGACCTGAGAAGACGAAGGAAGGAGATGGAAAGAGGGGGAAAGAACAATAAGAGGAAGGGGCGCCAGGGCCCCGACACCTCCAAGAAGCAGCAGACAGTGGCGGTTAATGCTGTTACCACATCGGTTCCAGCCGCACCACATGCTCCAACCTCAGCCACTTCAAATGCTTCCAAACCTTATTCTGGTAATCTTCCCAAATGCAACAAGTGCGGTTTCCATCACTATGGAGAATGCAAGGATTTTCAGTGCACCATTTGCAACCGAAGGGGTCACATCGCAAAGTACTGCAAGGCTTACCCGTCCCATAACCAAAATCAGGGAATCAACAACAACAACCCTCGCAACAACAACAACGCCCATGCCAGCGGCAATAGCGCAGGGACTAGCTACACCTGCTTCGGATGCGGGAAGACTGGACACATCCGCCGAGACTGTCCTAACAACAACAATTTAAGAAATGGAGGAACAGGAAGGATGTTGACCATGGGTCAGAGTGAGGCTATTCAAGACCCCTCTGTTGTTACCGGTACGTTTCTCTTAAACCACGCATATGCATGCATCTTATTTGACACCGGAGCAGAGCGAAGTTTCGTAAGCAATAAGTTTAAGCACTTATTAAAACAACTTCCCCAAAAGCTAAATGAAGCCTATACGGTGGAAATGGCCAATGGGAAAACCGAATCCACTGGGGAAATCTACACCGGATGTACCCTAACTCTTAATCAACACGTTTTTCGAATAGATCTAATGCCAGTGTCAATTAGGAGCTTCGATGTGATCATCGGCATGGACTGGTTAAGCCCCCACCATGCCGAAATTATGTGCCATGAGAAGGCCGTCCGTCTTCGTCTTCCAAATCACGAAACCCTAGTAATTTACGGAGACAAAGCTAGCATGAACCTTCGCCTCGTTTCGTGTATCAAAGCACAAAAATATCTACGAAGGAACAATCTAGCGTTCCTGGCTCACGTGGTGGACAAAACCAAGGAGGAGACTAACGTTCGAGACATTCCCGTAGTATGTGAATTTCCGGACGTGTTTCCTGAAGATCTTCCGGGAGTACCCCCAGAGAGACAGGTTGAGTTTCGAATCGACCTTATTCCAGGAGAAACTCCTCTCGCTAAATCACCCTACCGGTTGGCTCCTGCCGAAATGCAGGAATTATCCAGCCAACTCAGCGAACTTTTGGATAAGGGATTTATACGACCTAGTTACTCGCCATGGGGAGCTCCGGTGCCCTTTGTCAAAAAGAAAGACGGATCTTTTAGAATGTGTATCGATTACAGAGAGTTAAATAAACTCACAATCAAGAACCGCTACCCACTCCCACGAATCGATGACCTATTTGACCAACTCCAAGGAGCTAGTTATTTTTCTAAAATAGATCTACAGTCCGGATACCACCAACTCAAAGTCCGGGAAGAGGATATTCCAAAAACCGCTTTCCGAACTCGCTACGGACATTATGAATTTGTCGTAATGCCCTTCGGTCTAACGAATGCCCCTGCCGCATTTATGGACCTAATGAATCGAATCTGCCGACCGTTTCTCGACAACTTTGTCATTGTTTTTATCGATGACATCCTCGTCTATTCTCGAAGCAAGGAAGAGCATGGCCAACATCTTCTACAAGTCTTAGAAACTCTACGATCAGAAAAACTTTACGCCAAACTCTCCAAGTGTGAGTTCTGGCTGCGGAGCAGTCAGCCAAGATGGAATCCATGTGGATCCCTCTAAGGTCAAAGCTGTAGAAGGATGGGAAACCCCGACGACGCCCACGGAAATTCGTCAATTCTTGGGATTAGCAGGCTACTATAGGAGGTTCATTCAAAACTTCTCTAAGATCGCCAAGCCACTTACCTCGCTTACGCAAAAGGGCGTACCATTCAAATGGACAAACAAACAAGAGATCGCGTTTCGAACCTTGAAACAAGCTCTCTGTAGCGCACCTGTACTATCTCTGCCTGAAGGAACAGAAGATTTTGTAGTCTACTGCGACGCGTCAAATCAGGGCTTAGGTTGCGTTCTCATGCAACGTGGGAGAGTGATAGCCTATGCATCCCGCCAGCTAAAGACGCATGAAGTAAACTACATGACCCATGACCTAGAGTTGGGAGCTGTAGTCTTTGCCCTAAAAATTTGGAGGCATTACCTTTACGGTACAAAGTGCACCGTCTTCACGGATCACAAGAGTCTCCAACACATCTTGAACCAAAAGGAGTTAAACATGAGGCAACGAAGATGGGTTGAGTTGCTAAATGATTATGAGTGTGAGATTAAGTACCACCCAGGCAAGGCCAACGTGGTAGCTGATGCATTAAGTCGGAAGGAGTACTCTAATCGTGTACGAAAACTCTCTCGATAACCATTCAATCACACCTGGCCACTCAAATTGCAGTAGCCCAGTCAGAGGCCATGAAGACAGAAAATAGAGCAAGCGAAGTATTGCGTGGAATGGAAAAGAACCTGGAGGCAAAGGAGAATGGAGTATACTATTTCATGAACCGTATTTGGGTCCCTAAATTTGGAGGGTTTAGAGATGTTGTCATGAAGGAAGCCCACAAGACGCGATACTCCATTCATCCCGGTTCCGATAAGATGTATTTGGATATTAAGCAACACTATTGGTGGCCTAACATGAAGGCGGAAATCGCGACCTACGTCAGTAAGTGCCTTACGTGCGCCAAAGTAAAAGTGGAATACCAAAAACCCTCAGGATTATTACAGCAACCGGCAATCCCTGAGTGGAAATGGGAGGGGATTTCTATGGATTTCGTGACCAAGCTACCCAAAACGTCAGATGGATTAGACACTATATGGGTAATAATCGACCGACTAACGAAATCTGCCCATTTCCTGCCAATTAAAGAATCGTACAAGATGGAGAGATTGACGCGTTTATACATTCGAGAGATCGTGAGACTCCACGGAATACCAACATCTATCATCTCGGATAGGGACAGTAGGTTCACGTCCCGATTTTGGCAATCACTCCATAAGGCGATAGGAACAAACCTCGATATGAGCACCGCTTATCATCCACAAACGGATGGTCAAAGCGAGCGAACCATCCAAACGCTCGAAGATATGCTCCGCGCATGCGTGATAGACTTTGGAAAGTCTTGGGATACCCACCTACCCTTAATCGAGTTCTCATACAACAATAGTTACCATTCGAGCATCAAGGTGGCTCCTTTCGAAGCACTGTACGGGCGTAAATGTAGATCACCGTTATGTTGGGCTGAAGTAGGTGACACCCAGCTAGCAAAAACCCATACGTCGGACAAAACACTAACGGGACCGGAGATCATCCGTGAAACCACGGAAAAGATCGTTCAAATCAGAGCTCGACTGCAAGCATCGCGTGACCGACAAAAGAGCTACGCTGACAAACGGCGGAAGCCCTTAGAATTTCAGGTCGGTGACCGAGTATTGTTAAAAGTCTCGCCCTGGAAAGGGGTTATACGTTTCGGAAAACAGGGAAAGTTGAACCCGCGATACATTGGACCTTTCGAAATCATCGCCCGAATTGGTCCAGTAGCATACAGACTGCAACTACCCGCAGAGCTAAACGGTGTACACCCCGTGTTTCACGTCTCTAATCTGAAGAAGTGTCTCTCAGATGAAACACTCGTCATTCCTCTTGACGAAATCGAAATCAATGAGAAACTCCTGTTCGTTGAGGAACCAATTGAAATCATGGACAGGGAGGTGAAGCGTACTAAGCAAAGTCGCATCCCGATCATGAAAGTACGGTGGAACGCAAAGCGTGGGCTAGAATTCACTTGGGAACGCGAAGACCAAATGAAGCAGAAGTACCCTCACCTATTCTAGCTTTCTCAAATCTAGCTTTCAAACAGAATTTCGGGACGAAATTCCCTCTAACGGGGGGATGATGTCACAACTAGAAATTTTGTGTCATATAAGCTATATACTCAAGTAAAGGTTGAATCAAAAATTTTAAAGCATGTTTGATGCCTATTATGTAACATCAAATTTTCAATCAAATACATCATACAAGTACTACACATAGTCGTCAAATAATTGGAAACCGTAGAAGTTCTTGTTAAATCCATTTTTGGACTAGAACTTCCTTATTGGACCTAAGTGGACCAATAAGCTTCCAATTTGACTATTATGGGCTCTAATTGGACCCACATCTATTTATTTCAACATTTTGGGCCATATTGGGCCTAGAATGAAATAAATTGAAAGCTTTGATCCATGATTAACCGAATCTAGCTTATTAAAATATAAAAATCACAATTTTATTTTATGAGGCCAATAAATACCTAAGACTAACTCTAATATTGGGCTTAGGAGCAAAAAGCCCAAATTTTTCCTTCCTCCTTCCATGCTCTCGGCCCAAAGCAAGCCCAAGAGAAGGGTTTGACTTTCTTGTGCCACATCATTATTGTCCCTTGGATATCCATGCAATTTAGTCCATATTTCCATGCAACATCACTTCAAAATCACTTCTATCCTCTCCTCCCACTCACTCTCGGCCGAGCAACACCCACACACACACAAATCTCTCACAAACTCTCTCTAGATCTCTCAAGGCTTCTTTCTTCTTCTCCATCCAAAATCTCGAGATTTAGGAAGCATTCAAGGAAGTTCTTCCACAAAAATCATCATCTAAGGTAAGGTTTTGCTTGGATCTATGACTTGTATTCCTTGTTTTATCAAAATCCCTTCCTAATCCATGCAAAAATCGTGATCTTGCACTCTAGAAAACTCCATAAACTCGAAAACTTCATCAAGGAGTGCAAAGGCCAAAAATCACTTCATTTCTTCCATTCTTTCTTCAAAAACCGAATCAACACCCAAGGTGAGTTTCATACCCCCTTATTTTCGGTTTTTATAAGTTTTTGTGGGGGAGAATACAAGAAAAGGTGTAGATCCATCATTATGTGTATGTTGTGGTTGATTTCTATGCTTATATGTATGTTTTGTATGATTTTGATGCTAGATCTAGTGATGAAATACTAAAAACCGAGATATATATTTTATTCTAGCATAAAATATACTATTACATGCAAAGTATACTAAGAAAAATAGCCAAATGGCTTGACAACACTTATTTTGGGCTAAAAACTCATTTTTTTGACATAAAATGTTAAAAATACAAAGTTGAAGGGCCTAAAATGAAATATTTCGAAATCTGATGGGTGAGATGAGTCAAAACAGTTTACATAATGCATTTTCTGAAAATGTACTATTTGGAGGGTTAAAAACATAAATTCCAAGCTTATTGGGCTAAATATGACATTTTCGGCCCAATGAGGCCCAATATGCGAAATTTTCTAATTTGGAGGACCAAAACTGCATTTTTCTGTAAAGCGGTGGACTATAAGTGTTCCATGTACTTTTCAAAGGTTTAAAATGCTTTTCAAATTTAAAAAGGACAAAAGTTGCAAAAATTTTCCAAATTGGGCCAAAAATGTAAAAATTGCGAAAAAGAGGGGTTATAACTGAGAAAACTGCAATTTCAAGGACTTAAGCTGTTTTCTATGAAAAATATGCTGGAAAATACTTATTTCAATAATTTTTGGTGTTAAAATGTCAAGAAAATTGATTTAAGGACCAAACCGGAAAGTTTTTAAATAAAGGGGTGAAAAGGGTAATTTTTACAAATAAGGAGGGACTGAAAACAGAAAATTCTCAAGGCTAGTTCAATACATGCAATTTGACCAAATGATGGTACCACGCCTATCGACGAAATACAATACATTACAATACCAAAAGTCGTTGTCAAACGAATTGGTTCGGTCTCGAACCAATAATAATCCGAAACTACTAACACGACGACACTATGACATTACGACATTACGATTCATAACTAATAACGATTGGGAATTCACTATACATGCGAGTGTGCACAGACGTCTACGCACCATCTTTGGGCCCCAAAAGTGTAAAATCTTGTTTGTTGAGCCTAGCTAGCCCAATGACCTGATCTTAAGGCCCGAAGATCTCTCTCTCTTACGAAGTGTTGGGTTTTACCGATCCGACATAACGTAAAAGGACTTTCAATGGAAAACATGCTGCTGGTCCCCAAGGGTCCTTCAGTGCTGCTAGTAAAGTCTGTAACTCACGATTGCGGGTTGGGCTTCGGGCCCTTCGCAATTGCAATGGTCTTGAACGACGCGGGGAAATACCGAGGGTTTCGCACCTTCTCTTCTTCCCTCCGGTCGTGGGACTACACAAGTCCGGGAGGATTGAGTTGTGTGAAGAATTACGAGTGACGCCTAAAGGATCGCTTGTAAGGTTGTTGATTGGACGTTTTCATTAACGCACGTCACAACACTTCACCACCCACTGTATTCTCAATGCCTCCGGAGCTCAACGGTTTCCTCTAACGCAACGAAACAACGGTATACAAACTAAGTAAAGCAAAGTGATAGGAAAACATCGGGTTTTCCTAGGGTTTTCAACAATTACAATTATGAATTACCGGTCGAATTTCACAACTCTTACGCTTACATCTATAGAATTCAAACAAGCATACTCATGGATCATCACATATTTTTACACTATTCTATTTTTAGAAAATATCGGATTTTCTGATGGTTTTCAAACAATACATTGGATTTCAAACACTACTTATGAACTCACCAACATTTCATATGTTGACGTTTTCAAAATACTTGTATTCTCAGGTAACAGATAAGGTGAAGGATGATTTGTACTCTTTGACGTTTTGCTGTGGTTTAAGTAGTATCAAACAGTTATTTTTTTTTTTGAGAATGTAATGTTCTGAACAATGTAATGAATGTAACGTTACCAGTTGTATCATTCCAAATGTTGGTGATGTATAATGTTATGTTTCATATATATGCATTGTGATGGTATTCAATGAGTCACGATAGCCCTCGGATGTTTCCGCCGTCTGGTTCGGGGGTGTGACATGTGTAACCTATGGTTTTTAATGGGATTTAAAGAAAAGACTTTTGGTAATCCATAACTTGAGGACACATTATGGATTCCATTAAAACACATCAAGATTAAGAATTAACTAACAAACAATTTGCAAATAATTCCTATGATCTAACAAAACTAATAAGTTCATGAACATCCACATCAACAATTTCAAGAATCATATGAACACATACAAAACTTGAAATTTTGATAATAGCCTTTGAAATTGGATTAGCATAATCATTACAGCATCAAAATAGGTTTTATAAGTCCAAAACAGTTTAGTGTAATGATTCTAGTCCAATTCCAGCTTAAAAACTCGAAAAACTGCACTCTGGGCCTCCTACTCGTTGAGTACATGAACCTACTCGACGAGTAGGATGAAGATATGCTTGAACTCGTCAAGTTCCCCCATGGAATTGGCGAGTCCACTGTCCAGACAGCAAGATTGTTTGATTTTTCAAGAGTTTGCATCAAGTATTCAAGAAAAAAAGCCTAGGCTCTGATACCACTGTTGGATTTTGATCATTCTAACACTCCTATGGTGTACGTGCAACCCTATAAACCTCGGATCTATGTTTTCTCTAAAATTCATGCAAATAAGAATTTCCAAGGTTTACATCCTAACTAGCATGGCTTGGGGAACTTGAATCATAAAATTACTAGTAGAATGACATACCTTTTAGTAGTGGTTGATTACTTGGAGTTTGAGAGCCTAGCACCAATAGTGTGGATGCCTCAAATGGAAATCACAAATCACCACAAACTTTGGAAAACTCTTGAGAGAATACTACATACTCATGAATTGGCCACCACTCTTGTACACACACAACTAGTGTCAAATCAAGTGCCAAGGACTCCTTTATATAGTGTGGAGGATTAGGGTTACATCCATGTAAACCCTAATACCCATGACTTTTCCTATCCAAGGATCCATGGGTTGAAAGCTCCATGGACCATCCATGGACTCCCATTCAAGCCTATCCCATTCCAAATGAGTATTAGCCCACACTAAATACAATACAAGAGCCCATATTTAATTAGTCACCTTTTTGATCACCAAATTAATTCTAAATTAATTTATGATGAATACTAATTAAATAATATGATTTCATATTAATATATTATAACTTATAATATATTAACAAATCATAAAATTATTATTCTTAAAAGGTTATCCAAATCGTTCGGGTGAAGTGCAACCTAAACGGACCATGCCGGGTCGGGTCAAATGTATCTAAAATATTGTTATGGACTTAGACACCTTATCCAACAGGTCGATCCAGCCAAATTTGAGGCTGTGATGCAGCGGAAGGTTCCGAAGTCCCCCTCAGAGATCAGGAGTTTCTTGGGTTTAGAAGGATATTATCGAAGATTATTCAGGATTTCTACAAGATTGTTGTACCCCTCACTCATCTGATGAGGAAGGGTGTGGATTTCCATTGGGTACTTGAGCAACAAAAGGCGTTTGAGATACTGCAACACAGGGCATGCCAGGCCCCAGTGTTGACCCTTCCAGTGGGTGTTGAGGATTTCGTTGCATTTTGTGATGCATCCATCACATGGATGGGGGCGGTTTGTAACAGCTCAAATTTTCAAATAAATTTTTCATTAAAAACAAAACATCATTATTCGACAAAAGGGTTTATTCCAAGTTTATTTCAAAAATATAAATAATAAATCTTCAGGATCTTCAACAGTGGCAGTGTGTACGTGTCACGCCGGCGCCTTTCCACGGTCATCACTAGTACCTGAAAAACATAAACACAACTAGTAAGCATAAATGCTTAGTGAGTTCCCCAGTATACGACTTACCCACATACGCCTTCCGGCCCGGACCTTTCGGTCCACATAACATTGCCTTCCGGCCCGTAACATAATCGCCTTCCGGCCCATAATATATATCGCCTTCCGGCCCGTATTAAATTGCCTTCCGGCCCATAGTATTTTGCCTTCCGGCCCATGATAGTATAAAACATAACACATGTAACATAATACACATAACACATAAGTCATACATCATACCGTCCTTTCTATCACATAAAGTCTCGCCTTCCGGCCCGTATAAGCATACATCACATATAAGCATACATCACATATAAAGCATCTACCTCTCTAGACATAGCATGAATATAACACATACGACCTTCCGGTCTCACAGTCAAACCCTTCCGGGTGAAGTATAGTGAGAAGACTCACCTCGTAGTATGCAAGCTATAAACCCTTCGAGCTACTCGCACACGATCCGCTAATCCGCAGGTTCCCTATAATACCACATCCTTTGTTAATGATCTTATCAAACAAGACAACTGACCCTACTAAGTTATATACAGGTCAACGGTCAATCTTGACCGGACTCGTCGAGTGCAAAGGGTAACTCGACGAGTATAGACACCCTGACACCACTCGCCGAGTCTGAAGAACGACTCGACGAGTTCCAGTAGATCTTCAAGCTACTCGCCGAGTCTGAAGAACAACTCGGCGAGTCCTAGTGAACCTTCAAGCTACTCGCCGAGTCTGAAGAACAACTCGGCGAGTTCTAGTGAATCTTCAAGCTACTCGCCGAGTCTGATCATTGGACTCGGCGAGTCCTCGCCATGCAGTCAATCCGCTGCCTCCTGTATTTCGCATGATTTCGAAGTATATAGATATGGGGCTTCCTGGACTTTCACATATACTATTACAGGGGTTTTTAAACACTTATAACAACAATATAATCTAACAAATCCTTAAATGGGTTTCCTAAACCCTAAACTCGCATACAACGTAAAAGCTACAGATTTTGATCCGAAGATTACCTGGAAACGTGTTCCTTGTGTCCCCAAACCTCCAGTACTCAATTCCTTTGATCACCACCTTGCTCCTCCTTGTCTAACAATCTCTTCAAGCCTCCTCAAGTCCTCTCTCTTGCTTCAGATGCTCACACACTCCCAAGGTATCTTCAATCGGCCAAAAGACGCGACATGACGACCATAAGATCGTTATATACGATCAGAAATGAAACGGCTAGGGTTCAACTGAATCAGCGTCGACTCGTCGAGTCCCTATTTGGACTCGTCGAGTCCAGTCGCGTATCTGCGACTGCAACCAAGACCATGGCCCTACTCGGCGAGTCATGCACCTACTCGCCGAGTCCCCTCTTAAATGTGCCCAAAAATAATTTAAAGAAATACCTGAAATTCCGGGCTGTTACACGGTTCTTATGTAAAGGGGGCGAGTGATCGCATATGCTTCTTGGCAGCTAAAGTCGCATGAGGCACAATATCCTACTCATAATTTAGAGTTTTGGGCAGTAGTGTTTTCCCTCACAATTTGGAGGCATTATCTCAATGGGGTTCGGTGTATCGTCTTCACAGATCACAAGAGTTTAAGGTATCTCATAGACCAGCTAAACCTAAACATGAGGCAACACAGGTGGCTTAATGTGATCAAGGATTATGACTACTAGATCCTTTACCATCCGAGTAAAGCGAATGTGGTCATGGATGCTTTGAGCAGCAAGTCGGCTGGATCTTCAGTTGGGGTTATGTGTGTGAGGATATTCATTGATTCTCCACTTATGGATTTGATCATAGGGGAACATGCAGAAAGAGTCAAGAAGGATAGCTAGAAACATGAGAGGATAAGGGGAGAGATCAACAAATTTGTCACTGATAGTCAGGGATTGTTTACCCAGTGTGGTCGGTTTAGGTTCCGGTTTCTGGCGGGGTCAGACAGACAGTTTTGGAGGAGGCATATAAGTCTTACTTTTCAATACACTTGGGAGCTGCCAAGATATATCGGGATTTGAGACTAAGTTACTGGTGGTCGTGTATAAAGAGGGAGATAGCTTGGTACGTTAACAGGTTCTTAACATATAGGATGGTCATGGCCGAGCACCAGAGGATGCATGGAAAACTACATTCTTTGGAAGTTCCCATGTTGTCACACCCCAAAACCAAGAACGGTGGAAACGTTCTGGGGCGGAGGACGTCATGTACAGTATCACAACAATGAAAAGTAGTAAACAAGCAACAACATCGTCCATTAAATTAATAATATAATTTTAATACAAGTGTGTTCTGTCAAATTAAAATAGGCACTACAGTACAAATCAAAATGAAAGATGAGTCTTGAACGAGCACCATCTTCTCTAAACCTTGCATCGGTACCTGTCTATGGTTGACCTGAGGATACAAGTAATTTTGAAAGCGAGTATCAGCTTTGAAGCTGATGAGATCATAAGTATTTTAGTGTCTTAATTTGTATCTAAGAATTTGTATGTATAAGAATTGTAAGTATTGAAAATTTATGTAAAACAACTGTAAGCATTTGAAAAACTCTAGAAATCCCTGTGATTCCTACTATTATAACAGGGAGTCTTCTACCAAGACTTAACTGATCTATATGTAGCCTTCTACCAAGGCATCTAGTGTCTGTGTGTGTGTCTTTTGTGAGAGTGTGTATTTTCCCAAGTCTGACTATCATTAACCAAAAATATAGTTTCTACATTACCGTGCGTCGTCTGAATGTTCACGAAGTGAATGTAATGGGAAAATGAAATAGTACTATGGTGTAGTGTCGAACTACAACCGTACTAATTACCTTAAGTCTAGGGTAATCTCGTAAGTACTGCAGTATCTGTAATAAGTGACTGCCCGTGTACTCCTATTGCCTTATTTGAGGGATAAGGCATAATGTGAAGGCTAGATCCCAGGCTAAACGCTCCCCTGTCAAAGGGATTTTGAGACCTTTACACGCCCATGCATGTATGCATGCCGTGAACATCCACATTACTATGATCATGTATACCCGATATAACTATCACAGTGCGTTGCCATTCATTGGTATAGTTAGATCCTAAACTTGTTCTATGCTATAGCACCTAATGATGTCTGTCCTATCAAAGTATATGTAACCGCACTAATGTAAACGTATATATGTAAACATACTCATGTAAGCGTAATCATGTAAAAGTATATGAACGTATGCCTTTGCTACCCAAAGGTACTGAACTGACTAAAAGGAACTATTATGTCCATATATGTACACATGATATATAACTAATGTTTAAACAACCTTTGGACGGGTACCCGATATCCCACCAGACCACATCTCAAGCGCGAAAAGGAAATAGGGTGGATAGCCTTCCTAAGTCCTTTAAACATTGCTTATATAATTATACATATATAGGCATGCTTATAACATGATCTCTATGTAAACGTATCAATGTAAATGTAAAGTAATGTACTGTAATGTTCTGCGTGTGCTAGCTGTAATAGCATGAATATAACACATACGACCTTCCGGTCTCACAGTCAAACCCTTCCGGGTGAAGTATAGTGAGAAGACTCACCTCGTAGTATGCAAGCTATAAACCCTTCGAGCTACTCGCACACGATCCGCTAATCCGCAGGTTCCCTATAATACCACATCCTTTGTTAATGATCTTATCAAACAAGACAACTGACCCTACTAAGTTATATACAGGTCAACGGTCAATCATGACCGGACTCGTCGAGTGCAAAGGGTAACTCGACGAGTATAGACACCCTGACACCACTCGCCGAGTCTGAAGAACGACTCGACGAGTTCCAGTAGATCTTCAAGCTACTCGCCGAGTCTGAAGAACAACTCGGCGAGTCCTAGTGAACCTTCAAGCTACTCGCCGAGTCTGAAGAACAACTCGGCGAGTTCTAGTGAATCTTCAAGCTACTCGCCGAGTCTGATCATTGGACTCGGCGAGTCCTCGCCATGCAGTCAATCCGCTGCCTCCTGTATTTCGCATGATTTCGAAGTATATAGATATGGGGCTTCCTGGACTTTCACATATACTATTACAGGGGTTTTTAAACACTTATAACAACAATATAATCTAACAAATCCTTAAATGGGTTTCCTAAACCCTAAACTCGCATACAACGTAAAAGCTACAGATTTTGATCCGAAGATTACCTGGAAACGTGTTCCTTGTGTCCCCAAACCTCCAGTACTCAATTCCTTTGATCACCACCTTGCTCCTCCTTGTCTAACAATCTCTTCAAGCCTCCTCAAGTCCTCTCTCTTGCTTCAGATGCTCACACACTCCCAAGGTATCTTCAATCGGCCAAAAGACGCGACATGACGGCCATAAGATCGTTATATACGATCAGAAATGAAACGGCTAGGGTTCAGCTGAATCAGCGTCGACTCGTCGAGTCCCTATTTGGACTCGTCGAGTCCAGTCGCGTATCTGCGACTGCAACCAAGACCATGGCCCTACTCGGCGAGTCATGCACCTACTCGCCGAGTCCCCTCTTAAATGTGCCCAAAAATAATTTAAAGAAATACCTGAAATTCCGGTTGTTACAACTCTCCCCCACTAGAACTAGACTTCACCCTCGAAGTCTCTCATTCTGCGAATAACTCTGGATGTTGCTCCCGCATTTCTCTTTCCGGCTCCCAAGTCATCTCCGATCCTTTCCGATGTTGCCACTGAACCAACACCAGAGGTATCTCCTTGTTCCGTAGAACCTTGATCTTCCGATCCCTGATAGCTACTGGTCTCTCGGCGTAATTCAGGCTCGCATCCACCTGAATATCTTCTAACGAAACCACTGCTGCCTCATCGGCTATACACTTCCTCAACTGCGACACGTGGAAGGTATTGTGAATCTGACTCAACTCCACTGGCAACTCCAACCGATAAGCTACCCGACCTACCCTTGCAATTACCCGAAATGGACCTATGAACCGGGGCCCCAATTTGCCCCTCTTCCTGAACCGGATTACCCCTTTCCAAGGAGAAACCTTTAGGAGAACGAAGTCGCCGACCTGGAATTCGAGCTCGGATCGGCGTCTGTCCGCATAACTCTTCTGTCGGCTCTGGGCGGTCAATAACCTCTGCCTCACTCGCTGAATCTGCTCGGTCATCTGAAGTACAATCTCTGTACTGCCCATCACTCTCTGTCCCACTTCTCCCCAGCAAATGGGAGTCCGACACCTCCTACCATACAACAACTCAAAAGGTGGCATACCAATGCTCGAATGATGGCTGTTGTTGTAGGAAAACTCAGCCAACGGCAGATGCGCATCCCAGCTACCCCCAAAGTCTAACACACACGCTCTAAGCATGTCTTCCAATGTCTGAATCGTCCGCTCGCTCTGACCGTCGGTCTGGGGATGGTATGCGGTACTAAAATGCAGCTTAGTACCCAACTCCTCATGGAATTTCTTCCAAAACCTGGAAGTGAAACGTACATCGCGGTCCGAAACAATCGAGGTCGGCACTCCATGCCGAGATACTATCTCTCTCACGTACAACTCTGCCAACTTCTCTGCTGATGAACTTTCACTAATGGCAAGGAAGTGTGCACTCTTTGTTAGCCTATCCACAATCACCCAAATCGCATCGACTCCCCTGGCAGTTTTCGGCAGTTTGGTGATGAAATCCATCGTGATCTGATCCCACTTCCACTCAGGGATCTCCAAGGGTTGCAACTTACCGTGCGGTCTCTGGTGCTCGGCCTTAACTTTACGGCAGGTCAAACACCTCTCAACGAACCAGGCAACGTCTCTCTTCATGCAAGGCCACCAATACTCCTTTTTCAAATCCAGATACATTTTCGTAGCACCGGGATGGATCGAGAATTTCGATCTATGTGCCTCCTCCATCAAAGTAACACGCGTACCGCCCACGAATGGCACCCAGATCCGACCCTGAAATGTCAGAAGTCCCCGCCCATCCGTAACGAACTCTGAAATCAACCCGACGACCCGTTCCTGTTTCTGCATCCCAGACTTCACAACCTCGGCCTGTGCCCCACGAATAGCATCTAATACCGGAGTCATCACCGTCAATCTCAGACATACGTCCCGCAATGGAGTACTCTCCGCCCTACGACTCAATGCATCAGCTACTACATTAGCCTTGCCTGGGTGGTATAGGATCTCACAGTCATAATCCTTAACCACGTCTAACCATCTCCTCTGACGCATGTTTAGGTTGGGTTGATCCATCAAATACTTCAAACTCTTATGGTCCGTGTATATGGTACAACGAACCCCGTACAGGTAGTGACGCCAAATTTTGAGGGCGAACACTACTGCCCCCAACTCTAAGTCATGCGTGGGATATCTTGCTTCGTGAGGCTTCAGCTGCCTCGATGCATAGGCTATCACATGGCCCCTCTGCATCAACACTGCACCCAGTCCTGAAATTGATGCGTCGCAATATACGACAAAGTCCTCCATCCCTTCCGGGAGAGCTAGTACTGGTGCTTCGCACAGTCTCTGACGAAGTGTCTCGAAGGAAGTCTGCTGCTCGGGTCCCCATGAGAATGTAACACCCTTTCGGGTCAATTTGGTAAGTGGCACCGCGATCTTGGAGAAGTCCCTAATGAACCTTCGATAGTACCCCGCCAACCCAAGGAAACTCCTGATCTCCGAAGGTGACTTCGGTGCCTCCCAACTCATCACCGCTTCCACCTTGGCCGGATCGACCAATATCCCTGCCTGATTTACAACGTGCCCTAGAAATTGAACCTCCCGTAACCAGAAGTCACATTTGGAGAATTTTGCATATAGCTTCTCCGACCTCAGTACCTCAAGGACCTCCCTCAAATGTCCCTCATGCTGCTCCCTAGACCGCGAATACACCAGAATGTCGTCGATGAACACAATCACAGACCGATCCAGCATCGGCCTGCATACCCTGTTCATGAGATCCATGAACACTGCTGGGGCATTGGTGAGCCCAAAAGGCATCACCACGAATTCGTAATGCCCATACCACGTCCTAAAGGCTGTCTTCTGGACGTCCTCATCCCGCACTCTTACCTGATGGTACCCTGATCTCAAATCAATCTTGGAAAACCAAGATGCCCCTTGCAACTGATCGAATAGATCATCGATCCTTGGTAACGGATAGCGGTTCTTAACTGTCACCTTGTTCAGTTCCCGGTAATCAATACACATCCGGTGTGAACCATCCTTCTTCTTGACGAACAGAATCGGTGCTCCCCACGGTGAGCTACTCGGCCGAATGAATCCCTTCCCCAACAACTCTTGAAGTTGCGAGGACAATTCTTGCATCTCTGGAGGTGCAAGACGATAAGGCACCTTCGCAATAGGCGCAGCCCCTGGAACTAGATCGATACCAAACTCCACTTGCCTCGCGGGAGGTATTCCTGGCAAATCCTCGGGAAAAACATCTGGGAACTCGCGCACCACTGGAACCTCCTTCAATGTCTTCGGTCTCTCGGAACTCTCCCGCGTATCCATCACATACGCCACAAAACCGTTACATCCCCGCTGTAGGCATTGCCTCGCCCTAGCGGCCGAACAAAAAGCTGATCCCGAACGGGTACCCTCGCCGTATACCGTAAGAACTCCCCCACTAGGGTCTCGTATAGTCACCAGCTGACGCTCGCAGTCGATGACAGCGCTGAATCGGCTCAACCAGTCCATGCCTACGATGACACAGACATCACCCATCGCAATAGGAATTAAGTCAATCGGAAATGCGACCCCGAAGATCTCTAGCACACATCCCCTAAGAACCTCCATAGCACAAATCACCCTCTCAGCCGCAATAGAAACGCTCAAGGGCCGACTTAACGGCTCACGACTAATGCCGATGTGCTGACTAAAAGCTAACGATACAAACGATCTACTCGCACCCGAATCAAATAATACTAGAGCAGGCATAGAGTTCACAAGGAAAGCACCTACACATACATTAACATAAGCATAACATTTCGACCTTTAATTAAATACGTGAATGATAACATACCTGCCACAACATCGGGCGCAGCGCGGACCTCCTCCGCAGTCAGCTGAAAGGCTCTCCCGCGAGCCCTCGGGGCCTCGACCTTCGCCGGTCGGGTCTCAGTAGTCCGGGTAGTAGGTGTAGCTCCCTGACGAAGTTGCGGGCACTCGGCCTTCCGATGGCCTGTCTGGTTGCAGTGAAAGCAAACCATAAACCCCTTAGGGCAATCCTTGGCAATATGTCCCTCCTTGCCACACTTGTAGCAACCACCAGCTCGACACGCCCCCTCGTGACTCTTGCCGCACTTCGCGCAAGTGCGACCCTTCGAACCTCCCATCCTCGAATCAGCGAACTTAGTCCGCTTGGCTGCCGGCTGAGACTGGGCCGGCCGTCGATCCACCTGCCGAGACTCAGCCTCCTCCCTCGCTTGAGTCTCCAACTCAATCTCGTGCTTCCTGGCGTTCGCCTGAAGCTCAGTGAAAGTACGATAGGTGGAGTTTGACACAAACTCCCGGATCTCCCTCTTCAAAACACCCAAATAGCGGCTCATCCGCGACTGCTCCGTAGATACCAGCTCGGGGCAGAACATTGCCCTCTCATGAAACTTCCGTGTGATCACTGCCACGGAATCAGTACCCTGCTTAAGGGTCAAAAACTCCTGAATCAATCGCTCCCTCTCTACCGGGGGAACGTACTCATCCCTGAACATCTCCGTAAACCTCTCCCATGTCACCGCCGAAATCTCTGCCTGAGTGAAGTTCGCTGTCACGAACTTCCACCAATCCTTCGCTCCCAGACGGAGCTGATTCAAGGCGAACCGTACCCTCAAGTGCTCCGGGCATGAGCAAGTATAGAAACACCCCTCGATGTCGGCGATCCACCTCATAGCTGCAATCGGATCCTGCGTCCCATCAAATTCAGGGGGTTTCGTGTTGCTGAATTCCCTGAATAGTAATGAATCACCCCCTAGCGGCCTGGCAGCAGCCACCGCTGCGGTAGCGGCAGCAACTGCAGCTTCAGTAAGTGCGGCGTACCGCTCCTCAAACTCCTCCATCAACGTGGTCTTAATAGACCCAAACATCTCCGGGATCTCAGCCCGGACCGCCGCAGCTACCTCTTCCTGAATAATCTGACGAATCTCCTCGTCACTCGCACCGCTCGAACTCGCCCCATTGCGTGTGACAACCATGATGTCTCTGAAATACAACATAAAATCATCAGAGACTCCACCAAGTACAATTGTACTCGATACGCGCCCTACCCAGTCTCCGATTTCCAGGGATTCTTATTTGAGTCTTCCACTGATCCGTGCCTTCGATAGTACGGGCCCAATACTACCGACCACACCGTATCAGTATTCGTCCCAAATCTTCCTCCCCAAATCCCGAATAATGAGTACTCTACCTCTAGTATGCACTATCTACTTGCACGCTACCAAATATCTCATATAAGCAATCTCCCTAGACTAAGGCATCACAAAACAGGAAATTCTAGTCCTATCATGTATACCTAGTCTTCTAGCATGCATAACAATTCATAATTCAGTGCATAACATAACATCGTAAGGTATTCTGGGGATCTTTACCGTTCGGACGCTGGCTGCTCGTACACACTGTTCCACCCTTGTTTTTACCGCCTTACCCTTTATAAAATGTTATGTCCTTATTATTTAAAAAAAAGTTTTTCCTCAAATCCCCGGTCTGAGTTCAGTTGCACCCAAAAGTACACCCGAATCCCTCAAACAAAGGCTCTGATACCAATTGTAACAGCTCAAATTTTCAAATAAATTTTTCATTAAAAACAAAACATCATTATTCGACAAAAGGGTTTATTCCAAGTTTATTTCGAAAATATAAATAATAAATCTTCAGGATCTTCAACAGTGGCAGTGTGTACGTGTCACGCCGGCGCCTTTCCACGGTCATCACTAGTACCTGAAAAACATAAACACAACTAGTAAGCATAAATGCTTAGTGAGTTCCCCAGTATACGACTTACCCACATACGCCTTCCGGCCCGGACCTTTCGGTCCACATAACATTGCCTTCCGGCCCGTAACATAATCGCCTTCCGGCCCATAATATATATCGCCTTCCGGCCCGTATTAAATTGCCTTCCGGCCCATAGTATTTTGCCTTCCGGCCCATGATAGTATAAAACATAACACATGTAACATAATACACATAACACATAAGTCATACATCATACCGTCCTTTCTATCACATAAAGTCTCGCCTTCCGGCCCGTATAAGCATACATCACATATAAGCATACATCACATATAAAGCATCTACCTCTCTAGACATAGCATGAATATAACACATACGACCTTCCGGTCTCACAGTCAAACCCTTCCGGGTGAAGTATAGTGAGAAGACTCACCTCGTAGTATGCAAGCTATAAACCCTTCGAGCTACTCGCACACGATCCGCTAATCCGCAGGTTCCCTATAATACCACATCCTTTGTTAATGATCTTATCAAACAAGACAACTGACCCTACTAAGTTATATACAGGTCAACGGTCAATCTTGACCGGACTCGTCGAGTGCAAAGGGTAACTCGACGAGTATAGACACCCTGACACCACTCGCCGAGTCTGAAGAACGACTCGACGAGTTCCAGTAGATCTTCAAGCTACTCGCCGAGTCTGAAGAACAACTCGGCGAGTCCTAGTGAACCTTCAAGCTACTCGCCGAGTCTGAAGAACAACTCGGCGAGTTCTAGTGAATCTTCAAGCTACTCGCCGAGTCTAATCATTGGACTCGGCGAGTCCTCGCCATGCAGTCAATCCGCTGCCTCCTGTATTTCGCATGATTTCGAAGTATATAGATATGGGGCTTCCTGGACTTTCACATATACTATTACAGGGGTTTTTAAACACTTATAACAACAATATAATCTAACAAATCCTTAAATGGGTTTCCTAAACCCTAAACTCGCATACAACGTAAAAGCTACAGATTTTGATCCGAAGATTACCTGGAAACGTGTTCCTTGTGTCCCCAAACCTCCAGTACTCAATTCCTTTGATCACCACCTTGCTCCTCCTTGTCTAACAATCTCTTCAAGCCTCCTCAAGTCCTCTCTCTTGCTTCAGATGCTCACACACTCCCAAGGTATCTTCAATCGGCCAAAAGACGCGACATGACGACCATAAGATCGTTATATACGATCAGAAATGAAACGGCTAGGGTTCAGCTGAATCAGCGTCGACTCGTCGAGTCCCTATTTGGACTCGTCGAGTCCAGTCGCGTATCTGCGACTGCAACCAAGACCATGGCCCTACTCGGCGAGTCATGCACCTACTCGCCGAGTCCCCTCTTAAATGTGCCCAAAAATAATTTAAAGAAATACCTGAAATTCCGGGCTGTTACACGGTTCTTATGTAAAGGGGGCGAGTGATCGCATATGCTTCTTGGCAGCTAAAGTCGCATGAGGCACAATATCCTACTCATAATTTAGAGTTTTGGGCAGTAGTGTTTTCCCTCACAATTTGGAGGCATTATCTCAATGGGGTTCGGTGTATCGTCTTCACGGATCACAAGAGTTTAAGGTATCTCATAGACCAGCTAAACCTAAACATGAGGCAACACAGGTGGCTTAATGTGATCAAGGATTATGACTACTAGATCCTTTACCATCCGAGTAAAGCGAATGTGGTCATGGATGCTTTGAGCAGCAAGTCGGCTGGATCTTCAGTTGGGGTTATGTGTGTGAGGATATTCATTGATTCTCCACTTATGGATTTGATCATAGGGGAACATGCAGAAAGAGTCAAGAAGGATAGCTAGAAACATGAGAGGATAAGGGGAGAGATCAACAAATTTGTCACTGATAGTCAGGGATTGTTTACCCAGTGTGGTCGGTTTAGGTTCCGGTTTCTGGCGGGGTCAGACAGACAGTTTTGGAGGAGGCATATAAGTCTTACTTTTCAATACACTTGGGAGCTGCCAAGATATATCGGGATTTGAGACTAAGTTACTGGTGGTCGTGTATAAAGAGGGAGATAGCTTGGTACGTTAACAGGTTCTTAACATATAGGATGGTCATGGCCGAGCACCAGAGGATGCATGGAAAACTACATTCTTTGGAAGTTCCCATGTTGTCACACCCCAAAACCAAGAACGGTGGAACCGTTCTGGGGCGGAGGACGTCATGTACAGTATCACAACAATGAAAAGTAGTAAACAAGCAACAACATCGTCCATTAAATTAATAATATAATTTTAATACAAGTGTGTTCTGTCAAATTAAAATAGGCACTACAGTACAAATCAAAATGAAAGATGAGTCTTGAACGAGCACCATCTTCTCTAAACCTTGCATCGGTACCTGTCTATGGTTGACCTGAGGATACAAGTAATTTTGAAAGCGAGTATCAGCTTTGAAGCTGATGAGATCATAAGTATTTTAGTGTCTTAATTTGTATCTAAGAATTTGTATGTATAAGAATTGTAAGTATTGAAAATTTATGTAAAACAACTGTAAGCGTTTGAAAAACTCTAGAAATCCCTGTGATTCCTACTATTATAACAGGGAGTCTTCTACCAAGACTTAACTGATCTATATGTAGCCTTCTACCAAGGCATCTAGTGTCTGTGTGTGTGTCTTTTGTGAGAGTGTGTATTTTCCCAAGTCTGACTATCATTAACCAAAAATATAGTTTCTACATTACCGTGCGTCGTCTGAATGTTCACGAAGTGAATGTAATGGGAAAATGAAATAGTACTATGGTGTAGTGTCGAACTACAACCGTACTAATTACCTTAAGTCTAGGGTAATCTCGTAAGTACTGCAGTATCTGTAATAAGTGACTGCCCGTGTACTCCTATTGCCTTATTTGAGGGATAAGGCATAATGTGAAGGCTAGATCCCAGGCTAAACGCTCCCCTGTCAAAGGGATTTTGAGACCTTTACACGCCCATGCATGTATGCATGCCGTGAACATCCACATTACTATGATCATGTATACCCGATATAACTATCACAGTGCGTTGCCATTCATTGGTATAGTTAGATCCTAAACTTGTTCTATGCTATAGCACCTAATGATGTCTGTCCTATCAAAGTATATGTAACCGCACTAATGTAAACGTATATATGTAAACATACTCATGTAAGCGTAATCATGTAAAAGTATATGAACGTATGCCTTTGCTACCCAAAGGTACTGAACTGACTAAAAGGAACTATTATGTCCATATATGTACACATGATATATAACTAATGTTTAAACAACCTTTGGACGGGTACCCGATATCCCACCAGACCACATCTCAAGCGCGAAAAGGAAATAGGGTGGATAGCCTTCCTAAGTCCTTTAAACATTGCTTATATAATTATACATATATAGGCATGCTTATAACATGATCTCTATGTAAACGTATCAATGTAAATGTAAAGTAATGTACTGTAATGTTCTGCGTGTGCTAGCTGTAATGTGTGTTCCTTCTCTATCTAGCAAGTATTGACTCATGAATGAACTGACTCATTGTATGATATCGCGTTCTAGTAATGGTTCTAGTATCTTCTTAAACTACCCATATGGTAGCTTACTAGTAATTTAACTGGTAGGTATGAACATGGATGTATACCCTTGCTACCCAAGGGCATTGAATGAACTGGAAGAACCTTTATGACTATATATGTACATATGATATATAACTAATATTTAAATGACCTTCGGACGGGTACCCGATATCCCACCAGACCACATCTCAAGCGCGAAAAGGAAATAGGGTGGATATCCTTCCTAAGTCTTTTAAACATTCCTCATATAAATATACGTATATAGGCATGCAATTTATAATATAAAAGCATAAAGTAAGTTTTTTAAAACCTTTGAACATAATTATTATCTAAGAAAAGATCGACTTGATGTCAATCTATAAAACGGTTTGAAAGCATGGGTTTGATAAAACAGTTTTAAATATAAAAGAACATTTGTTTGAAACACAATTACAAATGAGTTTGAAATGAAGCGTACAGAGTAAAGTGTACAACTTAACAAGGAGTTTTAATCATATAAAATGTTTATGAAAATCATTTGAAGGAAACTGTTTGGTAAAATGGCTAATGAGTAGCCAATCATTTGAATGCTGCTTACTAATCACATGTGATTGATATAGTAACTAGCATAATTCTACTTGTATCCCCCCTCCATAAAACGTTTAAAAACAGTTAAAACATTGATTAAGGGGTATGAACTCACCTATTGTGGGTGATACAGATGAACTAAAGAGGTAGGACTGCTAGGTGTCAAGTGAAGACTTTAGACACACAATGGTCCTAATTTCATATGAAGACATATGTATATAAAAAATTAGTGATTATAACACTAATTAAACATGTATAAACATCCTAATGCGAGGAAAACACTTTTGGTCAAGTGCTAGGAGGCTAATGGGTTGCAACAAAGGAGTACAAGACCTCTCATGGAAGTTTATGGTCAAAAGACCATATATGTTGGAGTTTACGGCCCAGGGGAGTAAACTCCTAGCCGTAAACTCTCAATAAGGTTCCTAAATGAAGTCTAACATTATTACAACTCAAGTGGTGAATTGCTTCAAGGCTTAAGCAAGTGTTTGGGCTTCCTTTTAACTCCTTTGAGGAGTTTACAGCCCTGGGACCATATCCCTTGGAGATTATGGTCGTAATCTCCCTTGGGAGGATGTTTATGGTGTTTTCAAGTCCCTAAATTAACTAGGAACTTAAACTAGGCTCTTGTACTAGGCATTAGAAGAGTTTATGGCACCATTTGGCACCATTTTATGGAGTTCACAGCCCTGGGACTTATTGGGCCATGAACACCTTACTCTTGGTGTTCTAAGTGTGTTTGCTAGTCCTAAACTCATTTAGGTACATGTCCAATTTAGTCTCTTGGCTTAAGGAAGGATTTTGAGGCATTTTGACACTTAAAAATGGAGTTCACGGCCCAAGAACTTCCTTGGTCGTGAACTCACATCTAGCCATTGTTTCTAATTGATTTTGTGGTCTAAACATGTAATGGTGTCTTCTAGTTTGAGTTCCAAGGCTTTGTGGGACATTGGGCACTCTTTTGGCCCTTAAAAAGGAATTTACTCTCCAAGTGTTCTTGGGCGGTAAACTCCCAAATCTTGGGGTCTTGATCCGATTTTGATATTTTCTAGTCATATACACACTAGCATACAAGCCTAAGGTAGTCACAAATCACGGGGGAAGGACTAGGCATCTTTTTAGGAGTTTACTCCCTAAGGTGTTCTTGGGCGGTAAACTCCTGAATCTAGTTGTTTTGTTATGAAATTGATGTTATTAAGCATATTATAAGCCATATAATACAACTAGAGAAAGGTACTCACGATTTGGGATAAAAACCCGAAGATCCGTGAGAGAGAATTTGGCTTTTCTCTAGTTGGAAATGCAACTAATGAATGAATATGGTTCAGATTTCTATATATAGTCCTGAGATTTTTGGTAGAAAATATTTTATTCCTGGAATGAACTCTAATGTCATAGATTATTGGAATAACAGTGTTGCACAAAACCCTAGTGCATCCACTCTCATGATATCTCCTTAGGTGCTAAACCTGAAATACTCAAACTTATACCCAAAGTCTGATATTTCACTAGAACTGTTCTAACTTCTATTGGCTTGGTATGGTTTGTTTAGAATGGAAATTTCGGGTTGTCACACATGTGGAAGTGGGAACAGATCACCATGGATTTTATCACCAAGCTACCGAGGACTGCCAAGGGTTTTGATGCTACCTATGTGTATGTTCGTGAGATTGTTGGTCGTTATGGGGTTCCGATTTCCATTATATCAAATTTAGATGTTCGGTTCACTTCATGATTCTGGTAGAAGTTCCACGAGGATATGTTGCAGGCTTGTGACATAGATTTTGGTGGGAGTTGAGATTCCTACCTACCTCTTGCGGATTTTTCCTACAACAAAATATCACTCTGGCATTAGTACACTGTCTTTCGAGCTTTTGTATGGTCTGAGATGCCATACCCCAGTTTGTTGAGGGGAGGTTGGTCACAGAGTCTTAGGAAGGACTGAGGTAGTCCTCCAAACTACAAAGCTTATCCAACAAATCATGTAGAGATTGTAGACAACTTAGAGTCAAAAGAAGAGCTATGTCGACCGACGTCGATCAGAGTTAGAGTTCCAAGTCGGCGATATCGTACTACTGATGGTATCACCCTGTAAGGGTGTGATACACTTCACGAAGAGGGGAAATTGGGTACCTAGTATATTGGACCTTTCCGTGTGATTGCCAGGCTAGGCAGGGTGGCTTACTGGTTGGATTTTCTGAGTGAGCTCCGTTAGATCCACAAAACTTTCCATATTTTGTTGTTGCAGATGTGCATATTTTCCCTTTGTATGATATTCATGTCGATGAGCGCCTGAAAGTATATTGAAAGGATGGTAGTGGTAGTGGAGAGAAAGATGAAGGTCCTACACAACAAGGAGACACCTTTGGTAAAGGTTCAGTGGCCATATCGGAGAGTGTCCGAGTGGACCTGGGAGCCAGAGGCAGAGATGCGGGAGCATTATCCTGAGTTATTTGCAACATCAGAATTCAAGTACGAAGTCTAGTTCAAGTGACACCCGTTCCGAGAAGTTTAATTTCTAACCCTAAACTTTTTAAGTTTGCATGTCTAGTCCCTTCGTCGTGCATACTCGGGTTGTACGCATGGCATACTTATGCATGAGGAACATAGGTTCGCATGCGTACGCTGGGCATACTCAGCATGTACGCGACGTGTATGCTATTCAGACCAAAACCCTAATTTTGAGGGTTTACACCCTATATAATCCCCTTTATGGCCCCAAAACCTTTACCCTCATCAGCCTCCACTTAAAAATTGTCCCTCTAGCTTACCCTAAGTATGGAGAGTGCATCTTGAGCTCATTTGAGTGTTTTGGTGCTATCTTGTAGAAGAAGAAAGTGGTGGAAGGACATTAGATATTGGAAGAAGTTTGGATATGGGATTCTCACCGTGCTAGCAACCTTCAGGAGGTAAAAACTTCCTAGCCTGATCATCTTTTCTTTTAGATCTAGTTATTCATTCATTTAGGGAATTTTTGGTCCTAATCTTGGTGATTCTTTAGCATGACATGCTCTTAACCAAATAAGTCATCCTTTCAGACCCAATAAGGGGTCTCAAGTCATAAAAATGAGATATTGATGCTTATTTCTTTCCCATGCATTCTCTAGAATGTATTTAGGTATTAAGTGTTGGATTAGTGTCTAAGTCCATAACTATAACCGGTATGTACTTGACCCGATTTGGCGTGGTCCATTTGGATTGCATGGCATCGGAACAAGTGGATAGACAAAATGAGAAAAAGGATACTAGTGATTTTTATTAATATATTATAAGTTCTAATATATTAATATGAAATCATATTATTTAGTTAGTATTGATGAAAAATTAATTTAGAATTAATTTAGTGATCAAAAGAAACTAATTAAATATGGACTCTTATATATATGTGGTGGGCCAAGTTCATTTAGGTTAGGCTAAGCTTGCATGGATAGTCCATGGAGTGTTTTGATGGGTTTTGAGCATTCTAACACTTCCTAAGTGTACATGCAACCCTAATAACCTTGGATCTATGTTTGTCTAAATTGTCATGCAAAGTTGTATTCCAAGGTTATATTCCTATCTAGCATACATAGGGAACAATTTTAACATAAAGTATAGATAGAATAACTTACCTTGTTGTTGCTTGTGTTCCTTGAAACCTTGTGAGCCTAGCACCCCAAGTGTGATGCCTCAAATGCTTCACACAACACCAAATGCTCTTGGAAGAACTTATGAGAGAATACTCACTTCACAAAATCGGCCAAGCCCTCTATATACTTAGTGTAACCAATTTGGGAGGAGATCAAATTACTTATATAGTGTTGACACACCTAGGGTTAAACCCTAATGTGTCATCACTCTTCATTTCCATGACCCATGGGTTTGTAACTCCCATGGAGCATCCATGGAGCATCCTATGGGTGGAACCCAACTTGATGATCCATGGAGCCTTTTAGCCCACTATACAAGATATGGATGATTTACTTAATCAACCCATATATTTAATTAGTTATCTTTTGATCACTTAATTAATTCTAAATTAATTCTTGATCAAACTAATCAAATAATATTATTAATATATTAGAACTTATAATATATTAATAATCTCCAAGCGTTATTTCTCTCATTTAGTCTATCCAATTGCATGGTGCCATGCAACCCAAATGGACCATGCCGGGTCGGGTCAAGTACATACCAGAAATAGTTATGGACTTAGACACCTTATCCAACAGTCTCCCACTTGGATAAGTCTAGTAACTATTACTGCAAGTATGACTTCAGGAACCGATCGGCAATCGTAGCTCTTTACAAGGTTTCTCGAAACTTGAGAAGATGATGGTACGCCATTTAAGATAAGTGATCATATAATCCTCTGTTCTAGATATCAGTCGGACAAATACATGGAACAATGTCTTACTTATTGTCCAACATTTGTTTCCCGATTTCCGATTTGTTTGACAAAGAACTTCATTGAACACATCAATTTAGTTCTGACCGGGCCCGGTACATAGGTCAAAACAAAATCATCGAGGGGCCCAGATATCAGCTTCTAATCCAAGAAGGAACAGATAAACTTCGACTCATATGTTTGTTCTACTACTCATTGAATTACACACAAGAGCAAGATTTTATAACATCGAGTTACCAATGCGTTTTTCGTACAGTCAATGCATAACCAATTTGTAAGTAACAAATCATATCTCTAGGTTTAAAGACTTATATGATATTACCGTCTCACGATAACTCGAGATAGAATTCCATGAAGTGATTCCAGTGAGCGTGGGTTGAGTCCAATGCTCAGAACTTATGAGCACTCATGATTATTGTAGCCTTGTCCCAGACCTCTACAATCAAACATGACAGTCTTGATTCATACCTACTTCCGACATATGACCAACTGTGGAGGTTTGAATAATATGTTATACCAAACAAAATTATTCTGGAAGTCAAAACATGCAAAAGAAATATAGTAAACGATCGCCAAGAGATAGCAACACTTTACTCATAAATAAAACACTTTTATTCATCATCAAATGTCAATTACACTTTACAAATTTCGAGATTATCTAACTACTAAATCTAATATCATCCTTCAGCCCTATGCTCCGAGCATGCTGGAGATGCTTAACCCGAGTCAGTCCCTTCATGAGGGGATCTGCCGGATTCTCATCTGATGATACCCTCTTTGCCACGAGGAGTCCTTCTTCGATCCGATGTCTGATGAAATGGTATTTTCTGTCGATGTGTCTGGATCTCCCGTGATCCCTTGGTTCCTTGGCTAAGGCAACAGCACTTTCACTATCACAGAAAATTTCCATTGGCTCTTTAATAGCTGGTACAACTCCAAGGTCTCCAATGAAGTTCCTCAGCCATAACGCCTCCTTTGCCGCTTCGCTAGCTGCAATATACTCTGATTCACAAGTAGAATCTGCCACTGTCTCTTGCTTGGAACTCTTCCAAGAAATTGCTCCTCCATTTAGGGTAAAGACCCAGCCCGACTGAGAGCGGAAGTTATCCCTATCAGTCTGGAAGCTAGCATCACTATACCCTACAACTCTCAAGTCATCACTCCCACCGAGGGTAAGGACCCAGTCCTTAGTCCTTCGTAGGTACTTGAGAATATTCTTTACCGCAATCCAGTGTGCCTTGCCAGGGTTCCCCTGAAACCTGCTAACCATGCTCAAGGCAAAGGCTACATCAGGTCGAGTACACGTCATAGCCTACATGATCGAACCTACAGCCGAAGCATAAGGTATTCGACTCATTTCTGCTATCTCAGCCTCAGTGCTAGGGCTTTGTGTCTTACTCAGCTTGGTGCTACTCTGGATGGGCAACTCTCCTTTCTTGGAGTCTTGCATTCTGAATCTCTTCAGAATCTTCTCCAAGTAGGTACTTTGACTAAGTCCAATTAGTCTTTTACTCCGATCTCTCAAAATCCTTATCCCCAAAATATAGGCAGCTTCACCAAGGTCCTTCATAGCGAAACACTTTCCAAGCCAGGACTTTACTTCCTGCAAGGTTGGAATGTCGTTTCCTATGAGTAGTATGTCATCCACATACAATACCAAAAAGCTAACTATACTCCCACTAGCCTTGACATATACACAAGATTCATCTTCACTCCTAGAAAAGCCAAATTCCTTGACCTTTTCATGAAAGCAAAGATTCCATCTGCGAGGTGCTTGCTTTAATCCATAAATGGATTTCTCAAGCTTACACACTCTATTAGGGTACTCGTTACTGACAAAACCCTCTGGCTGACTCATGTAAACATCTTCAGCCAACTTTCCATTAAGGAAAGCGGTTTTGACATCCATTTGCCAAATTTCATAGTCATGAAATGCGGCTATGGCTAACAGAACCCGAATAGACTTAATCTTGGCTACCGGAGAAAAGGTCTCATCATAGTCCACTCCAGGAATTTGAGAGAAGCCCTTTGCAACCAGTCTAGCCTTATAAGTGTGTACTTTACCATCCATGTCAGTCTTCTTCTTGAAGACCCATTTGCACCCTACAGTCTTTCGACCTGGTACATTCTCAACCAAGTTCCAAACTTGATTCTCATACATGGATTGTATCTCGCTATCCATAGCCTCTTTCCATTTGGCAGACTCGGGGCCCGCCATGGCTTCCTCGTAGCTGTTAGGGTCATCTTGACTTACTAGTGTCTCATCACTAATAAGTGTCTCACCTTCTGCAGTAATATGGAATCCATAGTAATGCTCAGGTGCACTCCTAACTCTCGTGGAACGCCTCAGAGGTACAGATTTGCCAATTGGCTCAACAGGAGTTTCCTCCTCAAGTTGAGGGCTAGAGTTTGAAGTTCCTTCACCACTTGGCTCTTGAATTTCTTCAAGATCAACTTGCCTCCCACTGTCTCCTTGACTTATAAACTCTCTTTCTCGAAAGACTCCTCTTCTTGCTACAAAGACCACATTGTCACTAGGTATGTAGAAGAGGTAACCAAAGGATTGTTGTGGGTAGCCGATGAAAATACACCTCTCGCTTCGGGGTTCGAGCTTATCATGAGTCTCGCGTCTCATGAAAGCCTCGCAGCCCCAAATCTTGATGTGGTCTAGTTTAGGTACTTTACCAGTCCACATCTCGTGAGGAGTTTTGGCAACTTTCTTTGTAGGGACTAGATTAAGGATATGGGCGGCAGTCTCTAAGGCATACCCCCATAATGAGATTGGTAGCGAAGCTCGACTCATCATGGAACGAACCATGTCCAACAAGGTTCGATTACGTCTCTCAGCTACACCATTCAACTGCGGTGTCCTGGGAGGTGTCAATTGTGAGACAATCCCACATTCCTTTAGATAGTCGAGGAACTCTGAACTAAGATACTCACCACCTCGATCGGATCGAAGCATCTTAATGTTCCTGCCCAATTGATTCTCGACTTCCTGTTTAAATTCCTTAAACTTCTCGAAAGTCTCTGACTTATGTTTGATTAAGTAGACATATCCATATCTACTGTAATCATCAGTAAAAGTCAAATAATAACGATTAGCATCCCTTGTGGCATGTTTGAATGGCCCACACACATCCGTGTGTATAAGGTCCAACAAACCTTCACCCCTTTCACATGAGCCTGTGAAGGGTGACTTTGTCATTTTTCCAAGTAAGCATGATTCGCAACTATCATTTGACTTTAGGTCAAACGACTCCAAGACTCCATGCTTTTGGAGTTGGCCTATGCGTTTCTTGCTTATATGTCCAAGACGACAATGCCATAATGATGCTTTATCCAAGTTATTATTATTAGTAGAATCAATACACAAGACATTATTTCCTAAGTTATCTACAATAGATACAGCTTCATACACACCATCACAAGGTAATGCTTTAAAATAAAGTACATTATTAAAGAAAGCATTAATCGAACCAACTTCATTATCAAACGAAAAGGTGAAACCTTGTTTGTACAATGCATGAAAGGAAATAATATTTCTTGCCATTTCTGGCGAATAACAACATTTATTCAAATCTAAATTTAACCCACTACTTAGCGATAAAGTATAAACTCCAATCTTGGTGACAGGTGTAACTTTCCTATTCCCCATGATTAAGTTTATTCTTCCTTGCTCCACATTCTCACTTCTTCCTAGTCCCTGCAAGTCACAACAAATATGAATTCCGCAACCTGTATCAAGGACCCAAGATTTTGAATGGGGTGAGTTATTAGAAATGATAATGTAAATACCTGCATGGTTGGGTTTGACTTTCCCATCCTTCACATCTTGCTGGTACTTTGGGCAGTTCCGCTTCCAATGAGCTTTTTCATGGCAATAGAAGCATTCAGCCTCTTTTGGGTCAAAAGAAGGAGTAATGAAACCTTTCTTGGTTCCACTTGAAGAAGAGCCATCAAGGGTCCGAGCCTTGGTACCCTTTGAAGATCTCTTTCTCTTCCTCCCTCGACTTTGCCCGATTGCCAAGACCGGAGTTGAGTCTGGAGTAGGAGTGATAGCAACCGACTTCCCCTTAAGACCTGTTTCTGCGGTCTTGAGAAGTCCCTGAAGTTTGCTGAGGGTGACCTCTTCCTTGTTCATGTGATATGTCATGCGGAATTGATCATAGCACGATGGTAAGGAGTGCAAAATGATATCTATTGCAAGCTCCTCAGGGAAGTTCACATTGAGCTTCAGCAACCGATCCACATACCTTTGCATTTTCTGCATGTGGCTCGTGACGGACTCTCCGTCCTTCATCATGGTTGTTATCATGGAGCAGATGACTTCGTACCTCTCTTGTCGTGCACTTTGATGGTATCTTTCCATCAAATCTTGGTGCATTTCATAAGGGTAGAAGTCTTCATAAGACTTTTGGAGTTCAGCTGTCATGGTGGCTAACATGATGCAAGCCACCTTGGTTGCATCTCTTTCATGAGTATGAAAGTCAGCGATCTCCTGGGGAGTTGCAGTGGACTCGTCAATTTCCTTAAGCTCCTTGTCAAGAACATATTCTTTGTCCTCGTAGCGGGTAATCATCCTGATGTTTCTGATCCACTTATTGAAGTTGGATCCATCAAAGGTGACTTTCCCACATAGACTCATAAGAGTAAAGGAGCCATTAGGATTCGAGCCAGAAGCATTAGTTGAAGACATCTGAAAAAGAAGAACAAGTTTAGTTTAGATTTAAGAGAGTCCTTAATAAAACACCCAAATGTAATATTAAGGCTAGGATCCAATCACAATATAATATAACTTAGAAGAGGTATGCCGTAATCTAAGCTATACCATATTTGAAAGGTAGGTGAATGACGATTCACCAATTTCCACCACGAAAACCGAAATAATAAATATTTAGTTTTTATTGGTTTTAGAAATTCCTAGATTCTTTGAGATCCAATGAACTTTTCAAAGGCATGTTTCAATCTCGGGAGTGCCCTCCAGGTTTTGTGACTGGGATGCCGAGGATCACAAAACGAGGTGTGAAGTAACCATGCAAATCACTTGGTACCCTTAAAGTTTATCACTCAATCGATGTGCCGGTAAACCACACACGCTCCACCGATACTATAATAAACCTTAAGTCACCCTTTACCTACCTTGTTAAGTCCAAGTTAGTGTGCCGGTTAACCACACACGCTCCACCAACGACTCAGACAAAGTGTAAAGTGTAATTTCATGGATTAGCACCTTATTCACATTTTTCCTAAAGTAACTAAGATTGGGAATTTAATAAACATTTAGTTACTTTATATATTCATCATACTTTGAATGAGAATTTATAAGTCCTTGTCTTACCCGTTCGGCTAACGACCCTCCACCAGTCAAGCAAGCGGTGAGTGAGAATATACACCCATTAAGTCACCATTTTATAGGCAACAACCTTATACCCACCTTATAGACCGGCTTCGTGAATGAGGCGTACTAGCGGTAAGACGACTTGTTCTTATACATATATATATAATTATTAAATCATCATAATATAAGTATAAGGGTTGAATTTTAACTTTTAAAATTCTAGGGGTTGGAACTAAAGTTTTAACTTTACTTTACTTGTTCCAAAACTTGAGGGCAAGTTTTGTAACTTTCAAAACTTTTCATTTCTTGTAACTTATGAGTTTAATAGAGTCATAAAATGAAGACTCTTCATTTTTTATAACTCTTGTGTTTTCTTAATGGTTTTAACTCAAGTGTGACTCTTGGTTTTTCATAACTTAAGGATAAGTTATGAACTCCATTAAAACACATTATGATCAAGAATTAAACTACCAAATAGGTTACAAATAATTCCTATGATCATCTAAAACATCATAAGAACAAGAACATGAATATGAACACAATCAAAAATTACATAAAACTTTGTAATTTTTGATAACTAGTTGTTGTAAATGAATTAGCAAGACATTACACCACCAAAAACAAGTTTACATTTACTAAAACAGTTTAGGGTAATGTTTCTAATTCATTTTCCAGCAACTGAATCGAAATTCTGCACTCATTCGACCCTACTCGCCGAGTGCAAGAACATGACTCGCCGAGTTGGTTGAAGATACACATGGACTCGACGAGTCCCCCCTATAGACTCGACGAGTCCGTTCGCAGACAGCAAATTTTCGATTATGTTTTCAACTTTTAAGCACAAATAAGAACAAACAAACCTGGCTCTGATACCACTGATGGGTTTTGAGCATTCTAACACTTCCTAAGTGTACATGCAACCCTAATAACCTTGGATCTATGTTTGTCTAATTTGTCATGCAAAGTTGTATTCCAAGGTTATATTCCTATCTAGCATACATGGGGAACAATATTTAACATAAAGTATAGATAGAATAACTTACCTTGTTGTTGCTTGTGTTCCTTGAAACCTTGTGAGCCTAGCACCCCAAGTGTGATGCCTCAAATGCTTCACACAACACCAAATGCTCTTGGAAGAACTTATGAGAGAATACTCACTTCACAAAATCGGCCAAGCCCTCTATATACTTAGTGTAACCAATTTGGGAGGAGATCAAATTACTTATATAGTGTTGACACACCTAGGGTTAAACCCTAATGTGTCATGACTCTTCATTTCCATGACCCATGGGTTTGTAACTCCCATGGAGCATCCATGGAGCATCCTATGGGTGGAACCCAACTTGATGATCCATGGAGCCTTTTAGCCCACTATACAAGATATGGATGATTTACTTAATCAACCCATATATTTAATTAGTTATCTTTTGATCACTTAATTAATTCTAAATTAATTCTTGATCAAACTAATCAAATAATATTATTAATATATTAGAACTTATAATATATTAATAATCTCCAAGCGTTATTTCTCTCATTTAGTCTATCCGATTGCATGGTGCCATGCAACGCAAATGGACCATGCCGGGTCGGGTCAAGTACATACCAGAAATAGTTATGGACTTAGACACCTTATCCAACATGTTTAACCCATGGATCCTATCGAAATGAAAGGTCATCGGTATTAGGGTTTACATGAATGTAACCCTAATCCTCCACACTGTATAAAGAGGTCTCTAGTTCATGAAATGTGCACTAAAGTGTGTACACAAGGGTGTTAGGCACTAGTGTGTAGTACACAAGAGGGAAAAACCGATTTTGGTGCAAGTATCCTAATTCTCAAGTTATTCTAAGGGTTCTTGGTGTTGTGTGAACCATTTGAGGTGCAACACTTGAGGCACTAGGCTCTTAAAGTTTCAAGACTTCAAGCTTCATCAAAAGGTATGTCATTCTACCAGATTCTTGTAGTATAGTTGCTTCTTATTATGCTAGTTAGGATGAAACCTTGGAATATTGAATATTTGCATGTATAATAGAGAAAACATAGATCCAAGGTTTATAGGGTTGCATGTACATCATAGGAGTGTTAGCATGCTCAAAATCCATCATTAAGAAGTTAGGATTATTGGTATTAAGCACTTAATGGGCATTCAAAGTCATATTGTTGGAAACCTTATGACTCTCAGTGGTAAATTGGCCTTGGATCAATAATTGGAATGTGAGAGCTTAACGCATTAAGCTCTTATTATGGAAAGAGGGAGCTCGGTGCATACACCATGCGTAGTTCAGCATACACCGTGCGTATGGGGTCAACGACCCGATCCCGGTAAATGCTCACGTATGCCTAACATACAAGTTGAGTACGCCCCGCGTACTCAGGAGTTGACTTAGTTGACTCGTTGACTTTGACTTTCGACCATAGTTTTAACCAAGTTTAAACTAGGAGTATTTTAGGTATTTTGAGCTGTTAATTAAGATTAGGTCCTTGATATTAGTTAGGTGATCGTTGAGCAGATTTTTTTAGCATAGATTTAGTCAGCTTGTATTCAGTTGAGAAGTGAGTTTTCCTCCCTGTACCCGTGGGTCAAAGGCACGAATGCTGACCCACTTTATTATTTATCCTAGTTAGGATAATGTTATTCTAGTTTGTGGTTTTTAGTAGATCCGTATGTTTATCTGTATTTGTTGGCTCTATGTTTATGTTTATATGTTACATATATCGACATATTGTGTTTGGGTTGAGGCGATCCTACTTTGTGTTGTAGGCCTAGACATCGGGGGATGATCGGATAGGTTGTAGGCCCTACGAGGCGGTCTAGTTATGCGAAAGCCTCGTAGAGTGGTCCAAATAGGTTGTAGGCCCTACAAGGCGGTTCAGTCAGGCTGGCTGCTCATATTTGTATGATTGTTTGTTATGTTGTGTGTTCGTACTTTGGGGGAAATCACTAAGCCTTGGCTTACAGTTTTAGCTTATTGTTTCAGGTACTTCTGAGGATCGTGGGAAAGCAAAAGCCTGATCGTGCACATCTTCATATTTTCATATGATTGGTTCATTTGGAACACCCTGATATTATGTTACTTTTGAAACAATGAGTATTTTTGTAAACAATGGTGGTTCATGGTTGGTTTCAAAAAGATTTAAATTCCTTTGATTCTTGGAGTGTTATAGATGTGATCATCACAATTTGATGGTACTAAAGAAACTAAGAGAAAGAAGGAAGCTTGAGCAAGGAGAGCTAAATCTGATCATGAGAAATGGACTTTGGTCACATGGTTCGTAGATTAGAATTCAGAGCTACTACTAAGGAGTTAGGATAATTTAATAGATTGCTATTCTCTTAGGAGATTCCTAGAAACATAGTTTTTCATTTTATGCGTTTTAAGGACAAGTGCCAATTTTTTGTTTATTTTCAATAAAAATGAAATTTTGGTTTATCTGGTTTCTTTATTTTATATCTCCTTGCAATGACAGTTATTAATGTTGGATTAGTGTCTAAGTCCATAACTGTTTTGGTATGTACTTAACCCGATTATGAGCATGGTCCTTTTGGGTTGCCTTCACCATAGCAATATATAGGATGATTTAAGAAGAGAAAGGTTTAAATATGATTTATTAATATATTATGAGAATAATATATTAAAGGAGAAATCATATTGTTTAATTAATATTGGTCAAGAATTAATTAAGAATTAATTTTGTGGCTAAAAGAGATTAATTAAACTTAGGGGACTGAAGTTGTAATTATAAGATAATTATAATTGGGCTATGGATCACCTAATAATATATAGGTTGAACGAATTCTATGGGAAGCCCATTAGAAATCGTCCAAGGGATATGTTTAAGGAGTCCATGGGCTGATTAGGGCCTAAGCAGTCAGATTAGGGTTTCCTAGTTGTAAACCCTAATAGCCTACATGTATAAAAGGGACCCTTAAGCCCCAAAAACGAGGACAACACTTCCATTAGGGTTTCCAGCCGTTTTTGGTGCCTCCTTTTCTTCTCCTCTTCATCCAAGTTGCATATGGTGTTTGTGACTCCATTAGAGGTACTACACTTGTGGTACTTGCTTTCAAGATCTAAGGAAATTCAAGGAACTAGTTGTTATTGCTATATAACAACAAAAGGTATGTATTCTAGTTTTATATATGAATTTCGAAAATTATAGTAGCATGCTAGGTTTCTTTTTGTGTTCATAAAGTTGTATAACTAATAGTGAAAACATAGATCCAATACTAGGGTTGCATGCACACATAGGATTGTTTGTATAAAACCCATCAGTGGTATCAGAGCCATTGGTTTTTGTTTTCAATTAGCTTTTATTCAAATTTATGAACTTGACATATTAGGGTTTATGGCTAATGAACCCTAAAGGCTAGGTAATTTTCGCAATTAGGGTTGCAAAACCCTAGATGGCGATTTTTGCTAGGGTTTCCCAAATCCTTTCCTTAGCCTCCAAGATTTTGAAATCTAGGGTTATCCAACCCTTGGATTTCGAAATTACCTCCTTCCCTAAGGTTAGATCCTAAATTTTAGGGATTTGGATAATCTCATATCTTGTAATTATCTTTTAATTGTTAAATATGGTAATTAAAGATCTTGAATTATCCCATCCCTTATTTTCGAGATTTAGAGAGGGATTCAAAGGATTAGGATATCTTAGATGTATAATTGGTAATTATCCTCATGATCTAGATAATCCCTTGTGATTTAATAATTTAAATTAATTGTTTAATTTATGGTAATTATTAAATCAAGAGTTTTAATATTTAAAATTTTAATTTAAATGTCTTAAATTCGAAAATTTTAAGTGAGATTAAAACCTAATTGTTTTGAAGAGTTTCAAAACTTGCCCTCAAGTTTTGGAATTTAAATTGTTGATTAAAAGTTAATTTTGAAAGTCTAAATTCCAAAACCCTGATTTTGAAAAAGTTCAAATTAAACCCTTATGTTTTTATTAAATTAATTAAGTGTATAATTAAAAGAGATTTAATAAATCCATAATGATTTTGGTTAGTTAAAAGTATAATTTAAACCACCTAGTATTTTAAAAGTGTAAAATACACCCTTATACTATATATAACATTAAAAGTTTAATATTATATATGTATAACTAAAAAGTCAGTCTTACCGTTAGTAGGCCTCATTCACGAAGCTAGTCTATAAGGGGTGTTTAAGGAAATTGCCTATAAAATGGCGATTGAATGGGTATCCACTCTTACCCACCGCACTCTTGACTAGTGGAGGGTCGTTAGCCGAACGGGTAGGATAGGACAGAAACCTTCCATTATAAGTATAATGAAGTACAAAGTAACTGAATGCTTTTTCAAATTCCCAAATCATAGTTACTTTAGGCAAAATGTGAAATTGTATGCTAACCCATGGAATTACACTTCGTACCCTTGTCAAACGTTAGTGGAGCGTGTGTGGTTAACCGGCACACTAATTTGGGAATGACATTGGTAGCGAAGGGTAACTCGATGTTTGTCATAGATCAATGGAGCGTGTGTGGCTAACCGGCACATTGATTAGGTGATAGTAACATTGGGTTCACCACGTGATTCGTATGGTTATTTACACCTTGTTTGTGATCCTCGGCATCCCAGTCACAAATAGTAGGGCATAATCGAGATTAAACATGCCATTGAAAAGTTCAATGAATCTCAAAAGATCTAGGAGTTTCAATTCATTTAAAACTTAAACTTCCTTTCGTTTTTCATGGTGGAAATTGGTAAATCGTCATTTACCTACCTTCAGATATTCTGCAACTAGATTACGGCATCCCTCTTCTAGGTTGTAGAGTATTGTGTTGGATCCTAGCTTGATGTTTCATTTGGGTGTTACATCAAGAATTCTAATCAACTTAACTTGAATTTTCTCCCGTTTTGTAGATGTCTGAATCTTACAATGGTCTTCCCAAATCCTTTGGAACAAGCTTTCCAAATGAAGATGACGTTCCGAGATACGATCAAGGAAATGAGAGTCATGCTTCACTTCCTCCACCTCCTCCAATTATTCTCCCTGACCCACAAGTTCAAAGGCTTGAAAAGTTCAAGCTCACTCAAGCCCTTTTTGGCAAGTAAACACGAAGATGGGAAACCTGTGTGTGCACACGTCTTAGAGATGAAGTCATACATTGATAGGTTAAACATGTTGGGTGTCGAGATTTCAAGTGAGTTGGCTGTTGACTGGGTTCTTCAGTCACTTCCTGAATCATATAGTGAGTTCGTTAGAGAGTACTATATGATGGACCACGACGTGACCCTAATTGATCTCACCTATTTGCTTATAGCTGCTGAATCAGCAATGATTTGGCGTGCTGGTCAAGCAAATTTGTCTAGTGAATCAAACTCCCAAACTTTAATGGACACTGGCAACATTGGAAGTCCAGAAAGAACTAAGTCTGTGATTGTCCGATGTGTTGTGCCAAAGGAGTCTATTTGCTTTTATTGCCAAGAGAAGGGGCATTGGAGACGAAGCTGCCCTAATTACCTGAGAGATCTAAGAGATGGGAGAGTCAAGACGTATGGCTCTGCTTCAGGTAAAATCCATTAACTAACTCTTTTAAGTTCCTATTCTAGATTCTTAATACATGATGTGATAAGATTACATTTTGATGTTTTGAAGGATCGAGGAAAAGAGAGGAAGCTTGAGAAAAGAAGTGAGCTGAATCTAATCATGAAGAAATGGATGTCGATCGCATTACTTGAAGAATGGATTCTTGAGCTACTACTTGGAGTTAGAATAGATTGTTAAGAAAATGTAATAACATAGTTTTTCAATTGAATTACATTGTAAGGACAAATTTTTCCGCAATAAAATAAATTTTGATTTTGTCTTATTTATTTATCCTTACAATGAAATATATGAAAAATTGATGTTCATGTACTTCTATTATTAGCAAAATGGATTTGATTCTTAATTATGGAAATGTCAAAAGTGTACCAAATAGGGAGACTTTCTCATCGCCCAAGTTTTAATTGGACAGAAACTTGGAATCATGCAATGTGTATTGTATGATGAATGGAAAACTTTCACATTTGGGAAACTTAGACTAATTCTTTGGCAAAGTGTCAATTAAAGGACAAGGAGATCAAGTACACAAGGTTGTGTGTTGATCAAGTCCACCACGAGAGTGACAAAGATATTCGTCATGATTTACTAAAGCTTAGTAAATATGATTATACTTATAAGATTAAGTATAATTCTGAGTTGATTGAAAAGGTTTCAATGAATAGTAGAACGAATAAAGAAGAATCAAGTAGGCAGAAAGATAAAAGTTTCTCTATTCTAAGAAGAAGGGAGAGTACCTTTTATTGTGTTTTATGATAAGTCTTAATGATTAAGAACCATATCTCAATTGATCCTCTAAGTGAGTCTTAGTGCATTTGCATGTCTAAGAAGAGGTATCAAGTATTGTAGAAATGGATATATCAATAAGTCAATCATACTTCGTTCCAATATCAAGTCTTAGAGTCAAGATTGTGACATTGAGTGAAAAGTATTAAGTAGGTTTATAACACTCATCAAATGTGGAATTTGTAAAAGTTTTCTTATTCTTGCACATTTGAAATTGGTAAGTTGTGCTGTCTTGGATAAGACAAAGACCAACTAGGACCAATTGTGTGAAGTGTTTTGTCTTGATAAATGCTTCACTAACTCTTGAATATTTGTTTGTCAAGAAATGTTTCTTGACAAGAGAATCTTATATGTCAAGAAGTTAGTGGGAGTCTTAATGGTCTTAAAAAGTTTCAAGAACAAATCAAGAATAAACCTTATCGATCATCACCAGCACACGACTTGAGGTTTACAACCTATCGTGCTGACATTGTTTTGTTTTTGTGCCATTCCAATTGAGTTAATTGTGTATATGATTTCTATGAGTTCTCATTTGAATACACACTAAAGCCTTAGTCGATGGAAAGTAAATTGATATGTAAGGACAAGTTACTAAACTACTTGGAAGGCATGGTGGGCACTCGTGTTACCATAGGGCAAGAAATCAAGATTAAGAAAGTTCAGTCCATATGAGTTTAGATTTGTCGCAAACCTTGGTTTTGGAAAATTCACATGGATAGGAACTCATACACCATAAAATCTAAGTGTCATAAGATTCCCTCCTTCATGAAAATGACTGTGAGGAAATGCTTTCACTAAGAGAGATTTTAAGAAGATAGCAATTGTGAAAATTGCATTCTCAAATTCGATTATGGTTACGGCATCCCTTTCCATAGTTCGAATTGTGAGATTTGGCAATTAGTTTCAACATTTGGAACTTAGTAACATAAGTTATGAATTGTTTAAACACACATATGAGCTATCTAAGGCAAAGGTGTATAAGGTTAAGAAGCTTAGATAAAGGCTTATCGAAGCATCTGGTAGTAGAAATATGAATTTCAGAAGTTCAATAGGCATTGTTTTCTGGAAGTTCATTTGTTTTCTGAATACATGTCAAAGCTAGTGGGAGCATAAATGTTATGCTTATATGATAATCATCATGATAGTGGGAGCATAAGTGTTATGCTTGTATGATTGTTATGGCGAGTATTGCAAGTTAGCAATATTAATTATAGAAAAACAAAGATTCCATTTGCAAAGTTGCATGGGTTGAAAAGTTGTTTTGCTATAATTAAGGGAGAGAATATTATACTCCGTTTCAAAATCTAAAGCTTAGATTAAGAAATTTTAATATTTTCAGTCAAAGGATACATTGTGTGTTCTTAAAATTCGATTATGATTACGACATCCCTCTTCATAGTTTAAATTGTGAGAACATGACACATAAAATATTATGGCAAAAGATTGGTAAAGTATCATATCTTTATGTAAGACATTATGCATCGTGTCCCATACGCTTCGGGTATAGGATCGATTGTAAATGCTATAGTATTTTACCATTCTAAAATTTTCCAAATGTCTAGCGCATTAAGAGGGAAAAAGGAATAGAATTGGTTTTGACTGAAAGAATTTAACAACTATCAAAGGATGATCCAAAGTTCGTTGAGGATTGATCGCTTGTAAGTAGTTGGAAGTATGGTATTGGATGGACCATATCGACATTATTATGAATAGATAACATTCTATTAAGAATGAGTTGTCATATGGCAAATGTGGAAATGTTTCCATGTTGGGAGTTGGATATTGAGAGTCTATGCCTAGATTAGAAACTTTTATGCAAGAAGGATGTTCAAAGGAATGTACTTTGAATGTGAGACTTCACATCTATGGAATTGTCTTGTAACAATTTCTAAGAAAGTACTTTGTAATTTCATTAGCTACGTCTTGGTGACTTTTGTGCTATGATTTTGCAAAGGGATCGTTGCATAAAATGTTAGAATCTAGCATATTCTAGTAGTGGCAAGAACCTTGTGTTCTTACACTAATAATTAGGATTAAGGAATTGTGAAATGAGCATCATTGGAAAAGTTTTTAGGTGATCTATTTCACAAAGCATGGACCATAGGAAACAAAGTGTGCATGTTTAGAGCATGGGACAATTGTTGGTATAATTCAAGTAATGAGTTGATTATCCGAAACATTAAATGATAAATAATGAGTAATCAATATGGTGGATAAATAGAAGGGTTTTATTTACTCTCACAAGTTTGGGGCCATATAGGATTAAGTATTGTTGTTATGTTTCACTTTGCATGTTTTGACTTCCAGAATAACTAGGTTATTCAAACATCCACAGTCGGTTATACGTTGGGAGTAGGTATGAAGAAAGACTGTCATGAATGTGTCTGTAGATTGTCTGAAGTGTTTAGACATGGCACAAGTTTGCTGCAGAGTTCATGAGTGCTTTGATAAGATTAGAGTATTGGATTAAACCCATGCTCACTTGGATCACTTCATGGTTTTATCACGAGTGATTAGTGAGACGATAATATTGTATATTCTTGAAACCAAGACATGTGAGTTGTTATTTGTTGGTCAGTTGCACATTGATAATAAGTAAACGCACCAGTAACTTGGTGTTATAAAACTTATTGTTGTGTGTGATTCGATCAGTAAATGCAAGCGAGCATTTGAGTCGAAGTTTATCCATTCCTTTTACCCAAAGTGGGATAAAAGCGATATACGTGGGCCTCTCGATGATTTAGTGATGACACCTAAGCGCTTGGCCAAGCCGGGACTAAGTTGATGTGTTCAATTGTAGTCTGTTATCAGTCGTCATAAATCGGAAGTTGAGAAATAGTATAGAGAGAATGATTGAAATTCATGTCTTTTGTCTATACGATATCTTGAGAATGGAGGAATATATAATCTCTTATCTAGAGGACACGCTATCTGATAAGATCAGAGTTGACAGCGGCTTTTGAAAGCTACGATTGCTGATCAGGTTCTGAAGTCATACGGAAAATAGTTATTAGACTTATCCAAGTGGGAGACTGTTGGATTAGTGTCTAAGTCCATAACTGTTTTGGTATGTACTTAACCCGATTATGAGCATGGTCCTTTTGGGTTGCCTTCACCATAGCAATATATAGGATGATTTAAGAAGAGAAAGGTTTAAATATGATTTATTAATATATTATGAGAATAATATATTAAAGGAGAAATCATATTGTTTAATTAATATTGGTCAAGAATTAATTAAGAATTAATTTTGTGGCTAAAAGAGATTAATTAAACTTAGGGGACTGAAGTTGTAATTATAAGATAATTATAATTGGGCTATGGATCACCTAATAATATATAGGTTGAACGAATTCTATGGGAAGCCCATTAGAAATCGTCCAAGGGATATGTTTAAGGAGTCCATGGGCTGATTAGGGCCTAAGCAGTCAGATTAGGGTTTCCTAGTTGTAAACCCTAATAGCCTACATGTATAAAAGGGACCCTTAAGCCCCAAAAACGAGGACAACACTTCCATTAGGGTTTCCAGCTGTTTTTGGTGCCTCCTTTTCTTCTCCTCTTCATCCAAGTTGCATATGGTGTTTGTGACTCCATTAGAGGTACTACACTTGTGGTACTTGCTTTCAAGAGCTAAGGAAATTCAAGGAACTAGTTGTTATTGCTATATATGTATTCTAGTTTTATATATGAATTTCGAAAATTATAGTAGCATGCCAGGTTTCTTTTTGTGTTCATAAAGTTGTATAACTAATAGTGAAAACATAGATCCAATACTAGGGTTGCATGCACACATAGGATTGTTTGTATAAAACCCATCAATTAAAGCGTTGGTTATTGTAACATCCCGAAATTTAGGTCAAAGACTGTGAATAATCAAGTTCAAAGTAAATCTCTTTGTCATTTGACTCATTGAGTTTTAATGCATATTTTTTACAATAAATGAGTTCATTTCAACTTATATAAGATATCAGATTGTTTCTTACTTCCACATGTGTAAACTCGACAAACAAATCAAATAACTCAAACTGCAATCCAAGTAATGCGTCTGAAAAACTGAAAGTTTGTATTAGGCAGTAGTGAGCAAAGCAAATATTCTAGTCTCGTAGTACATGTTTCCATGTTTCCGAAAATATAAAAAACGTCCAAAACAGAGGACATATGCAAAGGAAACGACTATTGGAAGAATCCAAACTAGCATAATACTGTTTTTTTCTTAAAACTGCTAAAATCATTTCCATTCATTGAGGACTTGCACACCTCAGTTGGAAATTCCGAAAATGCTTTTGGACTCAGGTCATAGTCTAATATTTATTTTTATAATCAAAATATTTTTAATAAAATTATTTGCAAAAGTAAAAAAAAAAATCGGACATTCCGGCTCCAATTAAATGCGAATGTTAAACACGATTTTCCGGAGTTCTACATTTCAAAAAATTAATCCGTCTTGAGTTTTTGGAATCATTTTAACCGAGACCATTATTCTTCATTTTCAAAAAAAAAATAGTTGATATCAAGATCACACAAATCAAGAAAGTTAGAAAATATTCATAAAAGTACGAAAGAATTTGTTTCCTAAATGGTTTGAGACCTATATATGTTTGTATACATAACCTATTCAGGAAATCCCAAATAATAATAGTCAATTATGTAATCACAATGTATATAGGTTATGTAATTAAAATTATATAACAACACTAAATTTATACATATTTATATATTAGTCATATATCATTTCAAATACCAATTACTAGTATATATGATAATTTTGACACTTATTACATATAAATCTCTAATTCTTCGTATATCTAACAAACATACATAATAAACTTTTAATATGAGAGTGTATAAATATTGTGTATGCATTATTACCTTAAAATGTCTCAAACAAATACATACATACAATATTATTAAACCTAAAAGTGTATATTAAATCTATTAGAAATATACATCAATACACAGAAGTTAGATAGATATTGAACCAATACCATTTCTCAATAATATATTCACACAAATACAAAAATAATTAAATCAATACATTACACAAATATATGAACAATTAAACCAAATCACTTCTTGCAAGTCTACACAAAACATTGCTTGCAATTCTCCTTAGTTGGCTGACAAATTGAAGATTTCTTGCACTCCTTCTTCAACCAAACAACACTACAATGATAAAAATCAACACCCAAACACCTCCAATTTTCTTTTTCTGCCTGCTTCTTCGTTATCAGCCAAGAACAAACATCACAAACAAAATAAAATGTTGTTTCTTCTCTTCTTCTCCTTCTATTGCTGCCAAGAACAATCAAGAGGTCAACAGCCTCTCCCTCTTCCCTATATCTTTTTCCTGACACAAAAAAAAAAAAAAAAAAAAAAAAAAAAAAAAAAATCGAACAACCACCCTTTTAATGTATTTTTTCTGCCTGTTTCATCATACTTCGAATTGGCTGCCAAATCTCAAAGAAGAGGGTGCAAGGAGATTACCGGAGACCCTTTTCCTTCCTTCCTATCGACCCTCGCTGCGAAACCACCCTCACCGGAGCTGCTGTCGCTGATTGTTTCTCCCATCGCACCCCACACCTTCTCCGGTCAAGCAAAACCCACCGAAACCCCACCTGCGACGATGTTGCTGCTTATCGGACCTCTTTTGGCCTCACCCCTCGCTGTCTCTCTCTCTCACTGTCTCTCTCTCTCCTATCGAACAACGACCTCCGAAGGTCTCATCTTCGCTGATGTTGCTGCTCATGACGCGTGCCCGGACCAATTCTCCTCCTCCCTTCGCACCTCACAGTTGGACGAGAATGAGAGAAATCCCGCTGCTTCTTCCCTTCGTTTCTTCGGACGCGTTGACCCCGGAGACGCCTCCTGCTCGCGACCGATCTACCAAATCGTCGGATTAGCCGCCTGCGTCGAGCTCCTTCCTACCGCCTTCGTTTATCTGCCGACGCGTTCTATCTGCTTTCGTTCGTTCCTTGATCCCTCAAAACAGAAGACGGTACATAAAAAGCCCTAATTTCTATTAAGCTTTATGAAATGACCAAACTACCCCCTTATTAAAACATTTATTAGAAATCAGTCCCAAACCACCAAACATTGAATCCATTTTTCAAAATAGCCCCTCCTTTGGTTATTTTTAACAGAATAAATCCCAATCTTCAAACTTTTAATAAAAATAAGGTTTCCAACCCCTTCATCGGAAATTCTTAACCAAATCAGCCCAAATTTTCAAAAATTAATTCCATTTGAACCATTTCAGTCCCTTTCTTGATTTATTTTAACCAAATCAGTCCTACCTTTGTTAATTAAATTACCAAACATCACATATAGTTTAGTGAAGTTACAAAACAATCCCTATAGTGTAAATTCGTTTAAAAGCGATCTTGAAAGCACTTCAAAGTTCAAGAATCGTGGATTTGCGGTTTCTCACGTCAAGCACTTCAAACTTCAAATAACTAGAAAGCATATTAACGCTTATGATGCACCATATGTTAATTTTTACTATTTTAATGGTTAGTTTTTATAGTTTGTTATGATTAATTTCTAGGAATCGTTTGTTATTTCTTATATTGGTTAATTTATTTACCGTGTAATCATAAAATATTAAAATATTAAAATATCGGGTTGGCAAACTGGGAAGGGATAGGTTCTGAAATCTAATGAACCGATATAACAGATTGGCTCCTAATTCTACATATTAAAAATAACATCCTACTTTTACAAAAACTTAAAAATACAATTCTACTTTTAGCAATCATGTTTTATGCACACTTTTATTTAAAGACATCTCAATTTGTTCTAACTTATATTCAACACTTTTTCTCATAAAGTTTCATTGATCTGAATATACTTCCAAAAAAATCATTATAAACAATTCACAAATTGAGACGTACATACAAATCTCATCATGTAATGACTGTAGAATTTCATATTTTTTTGAAAACACAATTTGTGTGATGTTTCTCATTTTTATTTTAACTAGTTTAGTGAGACTATAGTTTGGTATTAGATTTTTCGTTTCAATTCCATTTAAGTACATCTTAATCTTAAATTACAATTTTGCTTTTTTTTCTTAAGTCATTATCCTTGGGATTTAATAGATTACAAGATGGCTATAAAGAATCTTGGACCAAAATTGTCTACTAAGCTCAAACAGGAAGATCTTGATGAACCTAAAAAAGAATTAAATTCATAATCGGACTCTAAGAGAGGGAATATGATTATGTTTTTGCAATATTAGGGTTCTGATTTGGATTACCTCAATGTTTCTTACTGAAATATTTTTGAGTTTTTTCTGAGTTAAGTGCTAGATCTAAACAAAGTATGCTGCTATTTTTTGAGTTCAATACAAGAAATGTTCAAATTGTGTTGCATTTTTGGAAAAGACTAATCCCCATATAATTAGTTGTTTTGTGAAAGTTTAGCATGGATTCTACTACATACACATGTTGATACAAATTCCAGGGGTATCTGTGACATCCCCATTTTCACGGCCAGAAAAGACCGATTTTGTTTATACTTTATAAAAATCAGAGTACATCTTTTAATAAAAATGTTGCGGAATTTGTTCTCAGTAAAACATGATAAATACATTATCAAAGCATCTATGAAGAAAAGTATTTTTATTCATTTTAAAACATTTGGGATGTCATCGTCAATATAGAAACATAAGCATAAATAGAACTTACATTCAGTATCACTAGTGATCTACATCTCGTTAATCTCTCAGTGTAATGTAACTTCATATCAACACCTGTGATATAAATAAACTGAGTGGGTTAGGTTGGGAAACCTGGTGAGTACATAGGGTTTTAACCGCACAATAATATAATTATTATGTTTAAACATCAAACAATCAACCCAATTACCCATCCCCATTATCTTCTTTACTCTTAAAGATCTACCCTAACATTCATCTATCCTGCATTTGTTCACTTCAAATTCCCTTGTTTCCAGGGTTTATAGGCAGGCACTAATTCAATAGCTGCCAATGCACTAAATCCATAGTTGTTAAAGTTCATTCATCAGGTACTAAATCCATAGCTACCAGTGTAGGTACTAAGTCCATAGCTACCAATGTTTATCTAACAGGCACTAAGTCCATAGCTACCAGGTACTAAGTCCATAGCTACCAACACCTAACCGGTACTAAGTCCATGGCTACCAGTGTTTGTCCAATAGGCACTAAGTCCATAGCTGTCGATGTTATTTATTAGGCACTAAGTCTATAACTGCCAATGTTTACTCACATCATCTTTTATCTCTCATTATTCATCTACCCATTTCATACGTGACATATTTGTAGATATAAAATACATATACAGTTTAAATCATTTTAGAACATGTATAAAATCATTCATCCAGCATAGACAACAAGTATTCAGATAATATGTACACATAGCACATAATTTATATAAAGTACTTCATATTTATGTGTAAGATGAAAGTAACTATGCACTCTCCTGAGAAGGTGGTGACTCAGCACTCGGACAGCACTTCGTTACTCTTAACACAATTTTCCTCAGACAAAACCTAATATCATTACCACTAGAGTTTAGTTTAATATTCACCTAGGCTAATTAATAGTCTAGCTATATTACTATTATATAAGCGTTAAACGATACTTATATAACCCATAATAATATCCCAAGTACTTATCATAAGGTCCTAATAATATTACTATATTGAAACATAAGCTATACTAAAGATAGGGTAGGCGTAGCTCACTTACAATGGGTTCCCTAGAAAACCGAGCTTCACTGGAGCACTGTTCCTGAGCCGAAAGGCTCTTTTCTTGGGACTCTGGGAGCCTCGAGGCTTCCTTCAGGTACTAGGGAGGTTCCCTAGGCTTTTTGGGGGGTTTGGGGCTTTACAGAGAGAAACTAGAGAGAGAAAGAAGGGTTTGAAGGTGTGAGGAAGTTGGGATGCCCGACACCTCTATGTATAGTGAAAATATTTGATGGACTCGCCGAGTCTTGACTCAGACTGGCCATGTTGGTGCATCTGGCAACCTTCTGGTGGTGCCACGTCACCCAATATCGCGTATCAGCCTTCAAACTTATAAAAATCATAACTCTCGCATACGAGCTCTATTTTCGATGTTCTTTTTTTCAATACGTAGGTAAAATCAAGATCTACAACTTTCATTTAGACTCCATCAGCTAATTTTCGACCAATCTCAAATTTAACAGTAGGAGACGTTTAGACTGTTAAATGACCGCGAAGAATTCAGAACTCCTTCATACGGACTCCGTTTCCGTCTAACTTTTTACCTTTGAGTTCCTATTACTGAGATCTTTAACCCTCATTTTGGTAGCGTAAGCCAAAAACCGCTCGAACTAAAATTCGAGTTTCGGGTCGTGTACTGCTAAGCCGAATCTTAGAAAAATCATAACTTCCTCATACGAAATCAGATTTGGGTGTTCTTTTTATGGATGTTCTCGGTTTAACATATACTACAGCTTTGGTTTAGATAAATAAGGCTAAAAAGTCCTCTATCGTAAATTCACTATCTACGTCTCATGGTGTTGTGCCGGTTTTGCCGTAAAACTTCGGCGGGCCATGATAAGTCTATTTTATGAATGTACTAAATTGTCACAAATCTGTTGAATTGATGTATAATTATCCAAGAATGACACTACTTTTATGAGTTGTTGGAATTCATATGTAGGTCAATATATTATACTAAAAGTGTGCGGAACCCGCAAGAAAAACAAGCAAACTAAAGTTAACAAGCGTGGGAGACGAATTGCTAAAGGAATGAAGAAAAATGGTGCTAAGAAATTTGACCACTCTTCAATGTTTTGATCATATCTCAAGATCTGGAGCTCCAATTGACATGAATGAAGAACTTCTGGAAACTAGACAAAATTTCCTACAACTTTCATGTTTTGCGTTTTTACTGATTCTACGTTTTTCATCACCAAAAAGGAGCGACAAAGATAAGGGACGTCCTAGAACGCATCTAAGACACCCCCTAGGACGCCTACCCATTTTAGGCTATTTTCAAGTGCAAATCAAGGACTTCAGAATGCATGTAAAACACCCTGAAGGATGCCTGGACGTCCTATGTGATGTCTAAGACGCCTACTAGGATGCCGACGCGGAAAACAGCTCCAAAAATCAGTTTTTCAACACCTATTTAAAGGAGATTTAACCCTAATCGACTTTGGACTCCTCCCCTGCTATTTTCACCGGTTTTGGAGGGTTCCAAACACTTCCAAACATTCTCCAAATGCATTTTTGATCATCAATTTCCGAATCCGATGCTACAAATCACCAAGTTATCATCATTCAACAATTGAACTCGTTCAACCGGTGGATCTTCATCAAACTCCAGATTTGGTTACTTCTTCTCCAATATTTCATCGTTTAATGATTGATTGATCATTAGATTTTATTAGTTTTATGATTTCAAGTTTGTTTATGAATTTTATTATGAATTACATTGTTTTTATTCAAGTTTTGTGTTTTGTGAATTCTATGGAAGGCTATCTAACTAGGTTACTTTCGGGGATGTTTAGGATGATTTAATGAATGTGTTTTGATTATTACTTCTATTCCAATCAACTTTGGTTATTATATGTTCTTAAATTTATGATTTCTATTAATGATAATTGAAGTTGAGTGTTATTCATGTGTTTGATTTTACAATTAAGATAGTTTATTGTCAAATCACTAATCGTGCCGAATTCATATAGTTTAGGAACTAAGACGATCGGTTAAATCAACATATACTATTCCAAACTTGTGATTTTAAATGCTAAACATTGTAATTGGTAATCATAAGACATAATATTGTCAAGCCACTCATTGTTACTAATCCATTTAGACATAGGGAGTAAGACAATTAGTAGGAATAACATATTGTGTGCCCAAAGTTATTTGTTGCATGTTAATTGACCTTAATTATGTCTAGGTAATTAAATTGGAATTTAAGGGAAGATAAACACGTGAGTCTTAATCATCCGACATTGAACCTGAAGTATCCTTGTTTTTCTCATTGGTAATCGTTTGCAATATAAAGTTTCTAGTTTTTTATTTAAATCTTAATTTAAATATTTTTCGTGACAACTGCAAATATTAGTTCTTTTTCATTGATTACTATAGCACAAAGTTTGACCACAAACTCCTCGTGGATTCGACCCTTACTTACCCTAGCTATCTAGTGGTTTTGAGGTTATTTTTGATTGAGACAACGACCTCGATCAAAATTTGGTGCCGTCGCCGGGGAGATGGTGCGCTTAAACTATTGTGTTGAAGTAGTCTTTAAGTCTTATTTTATTTTGTTTTATTTTTAGTTTAGAATCTTCACTATTTTATTTTGTTTTATTTTTAGTTTAGAATCTTCATATGATTGGTTCATTTGGAACACCCTGATATTATGTTACTTTTGAAACAATGAGTATTTTTGTAAACAATGGTGGTTCATGGTTGGTTTCAAAAAGATTTAAATTCCTTTGATTCTTGGAGTGTTACAGATGTGATCATCACATTTTGATGATACTAAAGGAGCTAAGAGAAAGAAGGAAGCTTGAGCAAGGTGAGCTAAATCTGATCATGAGAAATGGACTTTGGTCACATGGTTCGTAGATTAGAATTCGGAGCTACTACTAAGGAGTTAGGATAATTTAATAGACTGCTATTCTCTTAGGAGATTCCTAGAAACATAGTTTTTCATTTTATGCGTTTTAAGGACAAGTGCCAATTTTTTGTTTATTTTCAATAAAAATGAAATTTTGGTTTATCTGGTTTCTTTATTTTATATCTCCTGGCAATGACATTTATTAAAGCATTGGTTATTGTAACATCCCGAAATTTAGATCAAACACTGTGAATAATCAAGTTCAAAGTAAATCTCTTTGTCATTTGACTCATTGAGTTTTAATGCATATTTTTTACAATAAATGAGTTCATTTCAACTTATATAAACTATCAAATTGTTTCTTACTTCCACATGTGTAAACTCGACAAACAAATCAAATAACTCAAACTGCAATCCAAGTAATGCGTCTGAAAAACTGAAAGTTTGTATTAGGCAGTAGTGAGCAAAGCAAATATTCTAGTGTCGTAGTCCATGTTTACATGTTTCCGAAAATATAAAAAACGTCCAAAACAGAGGACATATGCAAAGGAAACGACTATTGGAAGAATCCAAACTAGCATAATACTGTTTTTTTCTTAAAACTGCTAAAATCATTTCCATTCATTGAGGACTTGCACACCTCAGTTGGAAATTCCGAAAATGCTTTTGGACTCAGGTCATAGTCTAATATTTATTTTTATAATCAAAATATTTTTAATAAAATTATTTGCAAAAGTCAAAAAAAATCGGACATTCCGGCTCCAATTAAATGCGAATATTAAACACGATTTTCCGGAGTTCTACATTTCAAAAAATTAATCCGTCTTGAGTTTTTGGAATCATTTTAACCGAGACCATTATTCTTCATTTTCAAAAAAAAAAATAGTTGATATCAAGATCACACAAATCGAGAAAGTTAGAAAATATTCATAAAAGTACGAAAGAATTTGTTTCCTAAATGGTTTGAGACCTATATATGTTTGTATACATAACCTATTCAGGAAATCCCAAATAATAATAGTCAATTATGTAATCACAATGTATATAGGTTATGTAATTAAAATTATATAACAACACTAAATTTATACATATTTATATATTAGTCATATATCATTTCAAATACCAATTACTAGTATATATGATAATTTTGACACTTATTACATATAAATCTCTAATTCTTGGTATATCTAACAAACATACATAATAAACTTTTAATATGAGAGTGTATAAATATTGTGTATGCATTATTACCTTAAAATGTCTCAAACAAATACATACATACAATATTATTAAACCTAAAAGTGTATATTAAATCAATATACATCAATACACAGAAGTTAGATAGATATTGAACCAATACCATTTTTCAATAATATATTCACACAAATACAAAAATAATTAAATCAATACATTACACAAATATATGAACAATTAAACCAAATCACTTCTTGCAAGTCTACACAAAACATTGCTTGCAATTCTCCTTAGTTGGCTGACAAATTGAAGATTTCTTGCACTCCTTCTTCAACCAAACAACACTACAATGATAAAAATCAACACCCAAACACCTCCAATTTTCTTTTTCTGCCTGCTTCTTCGTTATCAGCCAAGAACAAACATCACAAACAAAATAAAATGTTGTTTCTTCTCTTCTTCTCCTTCTATTGCTGCCAAGAACAATCAAGAGGTCAACAGCCTCTCCCTCTTCCCTATATCTTTTTCCTGACACAAAAAAAAAAAAAAAAAAAAAAAAAAAAAAAAAAAAAAAATCGAACAACCACCCATTTAATGTATTTTTTCTGCCTGTTTCATCATACTTCGAATTGGCTGCCAAATCACAAAGAAGAGGGTGCAAGGAGATTACCGGAGACCCTTTTCCTTCCTTCCTATCGACCCTCGCTGCGAAACCACCCTCACCGGAGCTGCTGTCGCTGATTGTTTCTCCCATCGCACCCCACACCTTCTCCGGTCAAGCAAAACCCACCGAAACCCCACCTGCGACGATGTTGCTGCTTATCGGACCTCTTTTGGCCTCACCCCTCGCTGTCTCTCTCTCTCCTATCGAACAACGACCTCCGAAGGTATCGTCTTCGCTGATGTTGCTGCTCATGACGCGTCCCCGGACCAATTCTCCTCCTCCCTTCGCACCTCACAGTTGGACGAGAATGAGAGAAATCCCGCTGCTTCTTCCCTTCGTTTCTTCGGCCGCGTTGACCCCGGAGACGCCTCCTGCTCGCGACCGATCTACCAAATCGTCGGATTAGCCGCTGCGTCGAGCTCCTTCCTACCGCCTTCGTTTATCTGCCGACGCGTTCTATCTGCTTTCGTTCGTTCCTTGATCCCTCAAAACAGAAGACGGTACATAAAAAGCCCTAATTTCTATTAAGCTTTATGAAATGACCAAACTACCCCCTTATTAAAACATTTATTAGAAATCAGTCCCAAACCACCAAACATTGAATCCATTTTTCAAAATAGCCCCTCCTTTGGTTATTTTTAACAGAATAAATCCCAATCTTCAAACTTTTAATAAAAATAAGGTTTCCAACCCCTTCATTGGAAATTCTTAACCAAATCAGCCCAAATTTTCAAAAATTAATTCCATTTGAACAATTTCAGCCCCTTTCTTGATTTATTTTAACCAAATCAGTCCTACTTTTGTTAATTAAATTACCAAACAGCACATATAGTTTAGTAAAGTTACAAAACAATCCCTATAGTGTAAATTCGTTTAAAAGCGATCTTGAAAGCACTTCAAAGTTCAAGAATCGTGGATTTGCGGTTTCTCACGTCAAGCACTTCAAACTTCAAATAACTAGAAAGCATATTAACGCTTATGATGCACCATATGTTAATTTTTACTATTTTAATGGTTAGTTTTTATAGTTTGTTATGATTAATTTCTAGGAATCGTTTGTTATTTCTTATATTGGTTAATTTATTTACCGTGTAATCATAAAATATTAAAATATTAAAATATCGGGTTGGCAAACTGGGAAGGGATAGGTTCTGAAATCTAATGAACCGATATAACAGATTGGCTCCTAATTCTACATATTAAAAATAACATCCTACTTTTACAAAAACTTAAAATACAATTCTACTTTTAGCAATCATGTTTTATGCACACTTTTATTTAAAGACATCTCAATTTGTTCTAACTTATATTCAATACTTTTTCTCATAAAGTTTCATTGATCTGAATATACTTCCAAAAAAAATCATTATACACAATTCACAAATTGAGACGTACATACAAATCTCATCATGTAATGACTGTAGAATTTCATATTTTTTTGAAAACACAATTTGTGTGATGTTTCTCATTTTTATTTTAACTAGTTTAGTGTGACTATAGTTTGGTATTAGATTTTTCGTTTCAATTCCATTTAAGTACATCTTAATCTTAAATTACAATTTTGCTTTTTTTTTCTTAAGTCATTATCCTTGGGATTTAATAGATTACAAGATGGCTATAAAGAATCTTGGACCAAAATTGTCTACTAAGCTCAAATAGGAAGATCTTGATGAACCTAAAAAAGAATTAAATTCATAATCGGACTCTAAGAGAGGGAATATGATTATGTTTTTGCAATATTAGGGTTCTGATTTGGATTACCTCAATGTTTCTTACTGAAATATTTTTGAGTTTTTTCTGAGTTAAGTGCTAGATCTAAACAAAGTATGCTGCTATTTTTTGAGTTCAATACAAGAAATGTTCAAATTGTGTTGCATTTTTGGAAAATACTAATCCCCATATAATTAGTTGTTTTGTGAAATTTTAGCATGGATTCTACTACATACACATGTTGATACAAATTCCAGGGGTATCTGTGACATCCCCATTTTCACGGCCAGAAAAGACTGATTTTGTTTATGCTTTATAAAAATCAGAGTACCTCTTTTAATAAAAATGTTGCGGAATTTGTTCTCAGTAAAACATGATAAATACGTTATCAAAGCATTTATGAAGAAAAGTATTTTTATTCATTTTAAAACATTTGGGATGTCATCGTCAATATAGAAACATAAGCATAAATAGAACTTACATTCAGTATCACTAGTGATCTACATCTCGTTAATCTCTCAGTGTAATGTAACTTCATATCAACACCTGTGATATAAATAAACTGAGTGGGTCAGGTTGGGAAACCTGGTGAGTACATAGGGTTTTAACCGCACAATAATATAATTATTATGTTTAAACATCAAACAATCAACCCAATTACCCATCCCCATTATCTTCTTTACTCTTAAGGATCTACCCTAAGATTCATCTATCCTGCATTTGTTCACTTCAAAGTCCCTTGTTTCCAAGGTTTATAGACAGGCACTAATTCCATAGCTGCCAATGCACTAAATCCATAGTTGTTAAAGTTCATTCATCAGGTACTAAATCCATAGCTACCAGTGTAGGTACTAAGTCCATAGCTACCAATGTTTATCTAACAGGCACTAAGTCCATAGCTACCAGGTACTAAGTCCATAGCTACCAACACCTAACCGGTACTAAGTCCATGGCTACCAGTGTTTGTCCAATAGGCACTAAGTCCATAGTTGTCGATGTTATTTATTAGGCACTAAGTCTATAACTGCCAATGTTTACTCACATCATCTTTTATCTCTCATTATTCATCTACCCATTTCATACGTGACATATTTGTAGATATAAAATACATATACAGTTTAAATCATTTTAGAACATGTATAAAATCATTCATCCAGCATAGACAACAAGTATTCAGATAATATGTACACATAGCACATAATTTATATAAAGTACTTCATATTTATGTGTAAGATGAAAGTAACTATGCACTCTCCTGAGAAGGTGGTGACTCGGCACTCGAACAGCACTTCGTTACTCTTAACACAATTTTCCTCAGATAAAACCTAGTATCATTACCACTAGAGTTTAGTTTAATATTCACCGAGGCTAATTAATAGTATAGCTATATTACTATTATATAAGCATTAAACGATACTTATATAACCCATAATAATAGCCCAAGTACTTATCATAAGGTCCTAATAATATTACTATATTGAAACATAAGCTATACTAAAGATAGGGTAGGCGTAGCTCACTTACAATAGGTTTCCTAGAAAACCGAGCTTCGCTGGAGTAGCGTTCCTGAGCCGAAAGGCTCTTTTGTCGGGACTCCGGGAGCCTCGAGGCTTCCTTCGGGTACTAGGGAGGTTCCCTAGGCTTTTTGGGGGGTTTGGGGCTTAGAGAGAGAAACTAGAGAGAGAAAGAAGGGTTTGAAGATGTGAGGAAGTTGGGATGCCCGACACCTCTATTTATAGTGAAAATATCTGATGGAATCGCCGAGTCTTGTCTCAAATTGGCCATGTTGGTGCATGTGGCAACCTTCTGGTGGTGCCACGTCACCCAATATCGCATATCAGCCTTCAAACTTATAAAAATCACAACTCTCGCATACGAGCTCTGTTTTCGATGTACTTTTTTTCCACACGTAGGTAAAATCAAGATCTACAACTTTCATTTAGACTCCGTCGGCTAATTCTCGACCAATCTCAAATTTAATAGTAGGAGGCGTTTAGACTGCTAAATGACCGCGAAGAATTCGTAACTCCTTCATACGGACTCCGTTTCCGTCTAGCTTTTTACCTTTGAGTTCCTATTAATGATATCTTCAACCCTCATTTTGGTCGCGTAAGCCAAAAACCGCTCGAACTAAAATTCGAGTTTCGGGTCGTGCACTGCTAAGCCGAATCTTAGAAAAATCATAACTTCCTCATACGAAATCAGATTTGGCTGTTCTTTTTATGGATGTTCTCGGTTTAACATATACTACAGCTTTGGTTTAGATAACTAAGGCTAAAAAGTCCTCTATCGTAAATTCACTATCTACGTCTCATGGTGTCGTGCCGGTTTTGCCGTAAAACTTCGGCGGGCCATGATAAGTCTATTTTATGAATGTATTAAATTGTCACAAATCTGTTGAATTTATGTATAATTATCCAAGAATGACACTACTTTTATGAGTTGTTGGAATTCATATGTAGGTCAATATATTATACTAAAAGTGTGCGGAACCCGCAAGAAAAACAAGCAAACTAAAGTTAACAAGCGTGGGAGACGAATTGCTAAAGGAATGAAGAAAAATGGTGCTAAGAAATTTGACCACTCTTCAATGTTTTGATCATATCTCAAGATCTGGAGCTCCAATTGACATGAATGAAGAACTTCTGGAAACTAGACAAAATTTCCTACAACTTTCATGTTTTGCGTTTTTACTGATTCTACGTTTTTCATCACCAAAAAGGAGCGACAAAGATAAGGGACGTCCTAGAACGCATCTAAGACACCCCCTAGGACGCCTACCCATTTTAGGCTATTTTCAAGTGCAAATCAAGGACTTCAGAATGCATGTAAAACACCCTGAAGGATGCCTGGACGTCCTATGTGATGTCTAAGACGCCTACTAGGATGCCGACGCAGAAAACAGCTCCAAAAATCAGTTTTTCAACACCTATTTAAAGGAGATTTAACCCTAATCGACTTTGGACTCCTCCCCTGCGATTTTCACCGGTTTTGGAGGGTTCCAAACACTTCCAAACATTCTCCAAATGCATTTTTGATCATCAATTTCCGAATCCGATGCTACAAATCACCAAGTTATCATCATTCAACAATTGAACTCGTTCAACCGGTGGATCTTCATCAAACTCCAGATTTGGTTACTTCTTCTCCAATATTTCATCGTTTAATGATTGATTGATCATTAGATTTTATTAGTTTTATGATTTCAAGTTTGTTTATGAATTTTATTATGAATTACATTGTTTTTATTCAAGTTTTGTGTTTTGTGAATTCTATGGAAGGCTATCTAACTAGGTTACTTTCGGGGATGTTTAGGATGATTTAATGAATGTGTTTTGATTATTACTTCTATTCCAATCAACTTTGGTTATTATATGTTCTTAAATTTATGATTTCTATTAATGATAATTGAAGTTGAGTGTTATTCATGTGTTTGATTTTACAATTAAGATAGTTTATTGTCAAATCACTAATCGTGCCGAATTCATATAGTTTAGGAACTAAGACGATCGGTTAAATCAACATATACTATTCCAAACTTGTGATTTTAAATGCTAAACATTGTAATTGGTAATCATAAGACATAATATTGTCAAGCCACTCATTGTTACTAATCCATTTAGACATAGGGAGTAAGACAATTAGTAGGAATAACATATTGTGTGCCCAAAGTTATTTGTTGCATGTTAATTGACCTTAATTATGTCTAGGTAATTAAATTGGAATTTAAGGGAAGATAAACACGTGAGTCTTAATCATCCGACATTGAACCTGAAGTATCCTTGTTTTTCTCATTGGTAATCGTTTGCAATATAAAGTTTCTAGTTTTTTATTTAAATCTTAATTTAAATATTTTTCGTGACAACTGCAAATATTAGTTCTTTTTCATTGATTACTATAGCACAAAGTTTGACCACAAACTCCTCGTGGATTCGACCCTTACTTACCCTAGCTATCTAGTGGTTTTGAGGTTATTTTTGATTGAGACAACGACCTCGATCAAAATTTGGTGCCGTCGCCGGGGAGATGGTGCGCTTAAACTATTGTGTTGAAGTAGTCTTTAAGTCTTATTTTATTTTGTTTTATTTTTAGTTTAGAATCTTCACTATTTTATTTTGTTTTATTTTTAGTTTAGAATCTTCATATGATTGGTTCATTTGGAACACCCTGATATTATGTTACTTTTGAAACAATGAGTATTTTTGTAAACAATGGTGGTTCATGGTTGGTTTCAAAAAGATTTAAATTCCTTTGATTCTTGGAGTGTTACAGATGTGATCATCACATTTTGATGATACTAAAGGAGCTAAGAGAAAGAAGGAAGCTTGAGCAAGGTGAGCTAAATCTGATCATGTGAAATGGACTTTGGTCACATGGTTCGTAGATTAGAATTCGGAGCTACTACTAAGGAGTTAGGATAATTTAATAGACTGCTATTCTCTTAGGAGATTCCTAGAAACATAGTTTTTCATTTTATGCGTTTTAAGGACAAGTGCCAATTTTTTGTTTATTTTCAATAAAAATGAAATTTTGGTTTATCTGGTTTCTTTATTTTATATCTCCTTGCAATGACATTTATTAAAGCGTTGGTTATTGTAACATCCCGAAATTTAGGTCAAAGACTGTGAATAATCAAGTTCAAAGTAAATCTCTTTGTCACTTGACTCATTGAGTTTTAATGCATATTTTTTACAATAAATGAGTTCATTTCAACTTATACAAGATATCAGATTGTTTCTTACTTCCACATGTGTAAACTCGACAAACAAATCAAATAACTCAAACTGCAATCCAAGTAATGCGTCTGAAAAACTGAAAGTTTGTATTAGGCAGTAGTGAGCAAAGCAAATATTCTAGTCTCGTAGTACATGTTTCCATGTTTCCGAAAATATAAAAAACGTCCAAAACAGAGGACATATGCAAAGGAAACGACTATTGGAAGAATCCAAACTAGCATAATACTGTTTTTTCTTAAAACTGCTAAAATCATTTCCATTCATTGAGGACTTGCACACCTCAGTTGGAAATTCCGAAAATGCTTTTGGACTCAGGTCATAGTCTAATATTTATTTTTATAATCAAAATATTTTTAATAAAATTATTTGAAAAAGTCAAAAAAAAATCGGACATTCCAGCCCCAATTAAATGCGAATATTAAACACGATTTTCCGGAGTTCTACAATTCAAAAAATTAATCCGTCTTGAGTTTTTGGAATCATTTTAACCGAGACCATTATTCTTCATTTTCAAAAAAAAAATAGTTGATATCAAGATCACACAAATCGAGAAAGTTAGAAAATATTCATAAAAGTACGAAAGAATTTGTTTCGTAAATGGTTTGAGACCTATATATGTTTGTATACATAACCTATTCAGGAAATCCCAAATAATAATAGTCAATTATGTAATCACAATGTATATAGGTTATGTAATTAAAATTATATAACAACACTAAATTTATACATATTTATATATTAGTCATATATCATTTCAAATACCAATTACTAGTATATATGATAATTTTGACACTTATTACATATAAATCTCTAATTCTTCGTATATCTAACAAACATACATAATAAACTTTTAATATGAGAGTGTATAAATATTGTGTATGCATTATTACCTTAAAATGTCTCAAACAAATACATACATACAATATTATTAAACCTAAAAGTGTATATTAAATCAATATACATCAATACACAGAAGTTAGATAGATATTGAACCAATACCATTTCTCAATAATATATTCACACAAATACAAAAATAATTAAATCAATACATTACACAAATATATGAACAATTAAACCAAATCACTTCTTGCAAGTCTACACAAAACATTGCTTGCAATTCTCCTTAGTTGGCTGACAAATTGAAGATTTCTTGCACTCCTTCTTCAACCAAACAACACTACAATGATAAAAATCAACACCCAAACACCTCCAATTTTCTTTTTCTGCCTGCTTCTTCGTTATCAGCCAAGAACAAACATCACAAACAAAATAAAATGTTGTTTCTTCTCTTCTTCTCCTTCTATTGCTGCCAAGAACAATCAAGAGGTCAACAGCCTCTCCCTCTTCCCTATATCTTTTTCCTGACACAAAAAAAAAAAAAAAAAAAATCGAACAACCACCCATTTAATGTATTTTTTCTGCCTGTTTCATCATACTTCGAATTGGCTGCCAAATCACAAAGAAGAGGGTGCAAGGAGATTACCGGAGACCCTTTTCCTTCCTTCCTATCGACCCTCGCTGCGAAACCACCCTCACCGGAGCTGCTGTCGCTGATTGTTTCTCCCATCGCACCCCACACCTTCTCCGGTCAAGCAAAACCCACCGAAACCCCACCTGCGACGATGTTGCTGCTTATCGGACCTCTTTTGGCCTCACCCCTCGCTGTCTCTCTCTCTCCTATCGAACAACGACCTCCGAAGGTATCGTCTTCGCTGATGTTGCTGCTCATGACGCGTCCCCGGACCAATTCTCCTCCTCCCTTCGCACCTCACAGTTGGACGAGAATGAGAGAAATCCCGCTGCTTCTTCCCTTCGTTTCTTCGGCCGCGTTGACCCCGGAGACGCCTCCTGCTCGCGACCGATCTACCAAATCGTCGGATTAGCCGCTGCGTCGAGCTCCTTCCTACCGCCTTCGTTTATCTGCCGACGCGTTCTATCTGCTTTCGTTCGTTCCTTGATCCCTCAAAACAGAAGACGGTACATAAAAAGCCCTAATTTCTATTAAGCTTTATGAAATGACCAAACTACCCCCTTATTAAAACATTTATTAGAAATCAGTCCCAAACCACCAAACATTGAATCCATTTTTCAAAATAGCCCCTCCTTTGGTTATTTTTAACAGAATAAATCCCAATCTTCAAACTTTTAATAAAAATAAGGTTTCCAACCCCTTCATTGGAAATTCTTAACCAAATCAGCCCAAATTTTCAAAAATTAATTCCATTTGAACAATTTCAGCCCCTTTCTTGATTTATTTTAACCAAATCAGTCCTACTTTTGTTAATTAAATTACCAAACAGCACATATAGTTTAGTAAAGTTACAAAACAATCCCTATAGTGTAAATTCGTTTAAAAGCGATCTTGAAAGCACTTCAAAGTTCAAGAATCGTGGATTTGCGGTTTCTCACGTCAAGCACTTCAAACTTCAAATAACTAGAAAGCATATTAACGCTTATGATGCACCATATGTTAATTTTTACTATTTTAATGGTTAGTTTTTATAGTTTGTTATGATTAATTTCTAGGAATCGTTTGTTATTTCTTATATTGGTTAATTTATTTACCGTGTAATCATAAAATATTAAAATATTAAAATATCGGGTTGGCAAACTGGGAAGGGATAGGTTCTGAAATCTAATGAACCGATATAACAGATTGGCTCCTAATTCTACATATTAAAAATAACATCCTACTTTTACAAAAACTTAAAATACAATTCTACTTTTAGCAATCATGTTTTATGCACACTTTTATTTAAAGACATCTCAATTTGTTCTAACTTATATTCAATACTTTTTCTCATAAAGTTTCATTGATCTGAATATACTTCCAAAAAAAATCATTATACACAATTCACAAATTGAGACGTACATACAAATCTCATCATGTAATGACTGTAGAATTTCATATTTTTTTGAAAACACAATTTGTGTGATGTTTCTCATTTTTATTTTAACTAGTTTAGTGTGACTATAGTTTGGTATTAGATTTTTCGTTTCAATTCCATTTAAGTACATCTTAATCTTAAATTACAATTTTGCTTTTTTTTTCTTAAGTCATTATCCTTGGGATTTAATAGATTACAAGATGGCTATAAAGAATCTTGGACCAAAATTGTCTACTAAGCTCAAATAGGAAGATCTTGATGAACCTAAAAAAGAATTAAATTCATAATCGGACTCTAAGAGAGGGAATATGATTATGTTTTTGCAATATTAGGGTTCTGATTTGGATTACCTCAATGTTTCTTACTGAAATATTTTTGAGTTTTTTCTGAGTTAAGTGCTAGATCTAAACAAAGTATGCTGCTATTTTTTGAGTTCAATACAAGAAATGTTCAAATTGTGTTGCATTTTTGGAAAATACTAATCCCCATATAATTAGTTGTTTTGTGAAATTTTAGCATGGATTCTACTACATACACATGTTGATACAAATTCCAGGGGTATCTGTGACATCCCCATTTTCACGGCCAGAAAAGACTGATTTTGTTTATGCTTTATAAAAATCAGAGTACCTCTTTTAATAAAAATGTTGCGGAATTTGTTCTCAGTAAAACATGATAAATACGTTATCAAAGCATTTATGAAGAAAAGTATTTTTATTCATTTTAAAACATTTGGGATGTCATCGTCAATATAGAAACATAAGCATAAATAGAACTTACATTCAGTATCACTAGTGATCTACATCTCGTTAATCTCTCAGTGTAATGTAACTTCATATCAACACCTGTGATATAAATAAACTGAGTGGGTCAGGTTGGGAAACCTGGTGAGTACATAGGGTTTTAACCGCACAATAATATAATTATTATGTTTAAACATCAAACAATCAACCCAATTACCCATCCCCATTATCTTCTTTACTCTTAAGGATCTACCCTAAGATTCATCTATCCTGCATTTGTTCACTTCAAAGTCCCTTGTTTCCAAGGTTTATAGACAGGCACTAATTCCATAGCTGCCAATGCACTAAATCCATAGTTGTTAAAGTTCATTCATCAGGTACTAAATCCATAGCTACCAGTGTAGGTACTAAGTCCATAGCTACCAATGTTTATCTAACAGGCACTAAGTCCATAGCTACCAGGTACTAAGTCCATAGCTACCAACACCTAACCGGTACTAAGTCCATGGCTACCAGTGTTTGTCCAATAGGCACTAAGTCCATAGTTGTCGATGTTATTTATTAGGCACTAAGTCTATAACTGCCAATGTTTACTCACATCATCTTTTATCTCTCATTATTCATCTACCCATTTCATACGTGACATATTTGTAGATATAAAATACATATACAGTTTAAATCATTTTAGAACATGTATAAAATCATTCATCCAGCATAGACAACAAGTATTCAGATAATATGTACACATAGCACATAATTTATATAAAGTACTTCATATTTATGTGTAAGATGAAAGTAACTATGCACTCTCCTGAGAAGGTGGTGACTCGGCACTCGAACAGCACTTCGTTACTCTTAACACAATTTTCCTCAGACAAAACCTAGTATCATTACCACTAGAGTTTAGTTTAATATTCACCGAGGCTAATTAATAGTATAGCTATATTACTATTATATAAGCATTAAACGATACTTATATAACCCATAATAATAGCCCAAGTACTTATCATAAGGTCCTAATAATATTATTATATTGAAACATAAGCTATACTAAAGATAGGGTAGGCGTAGCTCACTTACAATAGGTTTCCTAGAAAACCGAGCTTCGCTGGAGTAGCGTTCCTGAGCCGAAAGGCTCTTTTGTCGGGACTCCGGGAGCCTCGAGGCTTCCTTCGGGTACTAGGGAGGTTCCCTAGGCTTTTTGGGGGGTTTGGGGCTTAGAGAGAGAAACTAGAGAGAGAAAGAAGGGTTTGAAGATGTGAGGAAGTTGGGATGCCCGACACCTCTATTTATAGTGAAAATATCTGATGGAATCGCCGAGTCTTGACTCAAACTGGCCATGTTGGTGCATGTGGCAACCTTCTGGTGGTGCCACGTCACCCAATATCGCGTATCAGCCTTCAAACTTATAAAAACCACAACTCTCGCATACGAGCTCTGTTTTCGATGTTCTTTTTTTCCACACGTAGGTAAAATCAAGATCTACAACTTTCATTTAGACTCCGTCGGCTAATTCTCGACCAATCTCAAATTTAACAGTAGGAGGCGTTTAGACTGTTAAATGACCGCGAAGAATTCGTAACTCCTTCATACGGACTCCGTTTCCGTCTAGCTTTTTACCTTTGAGTTCCTATTAATGATATCTTCAACCCTCATTTTGGTCGCGTAAGCCAAAAACCGCTCGAACTAAAATTCGAGTTTCGGGTCGTGCACTGCTAAGCCGAATCTTAGAAAAATCATAACTTCCTCATACGAAATCAGATTTGGCTGTTCTTTTTATGGATGTTCTCGGTTTAACATATACTACAGCTTTGGTTTAGATAACTAAGGCTAAAAAGTCCTCTATCGTAAATTCACTATCTACGTCTCATGGTGCCGTGCCGGTTTTGCCGTAAAACTTCGGCGGGCCATGATAAGTCTATTTTATGAATGTATTAAATTGTCACAAATCTGTTGAATTTATGTATAATTATCCAAGAATGACACTACTTTTATGAGTTGTTGGAATTCATATGTAGGTCAATATATTATACTAAAAGTGTGCGGAACCCGCAAGAAAAACAAGCAAACTAAAGTTAACAAGCGTGGGAGACGAATTGCTAAAGGAATGAAGAAAAATGGTGCTAAGAAATTTAACCACTCTTCAATGTTTTGATCATATCTCAAGATCTGGAGCTCCAATTGATATGAATGAAGAACTTCTGGAAACTAGACAAAATTTCCTACAACTTTCATGTTTTGCGTTTTTACTGATTCTACGTTTTTCATTACCAAAAAGGAGCGACAAAGATAAGGGACGTCCTAGAACGCGTCTAAGACACCCCCTAGGACGCTTACCCATTTTAGGCTATTTTCAAGTGCAAATCAAGGACTTCAGAATGCATGTAAAACACCCCGAAGGATGCCTGGACGTCCTATGTGATGTCTAAGACGCCTACTAGGATGCCGACGCGGAAAACAGCTCCAAAAATCAGTTTTTCAACACCTATTTAAAGGAAATTTAACCCTAATCGACTTTGGACTCCTCCCCTGCTATTTTCACCGGTTTTGGAGGGTTCCAAACACTTCCAAACATTCTCCAAATGCATTTTTGATCATCAATTTCCGAATCCGATGCTACAAATCACCAAGTTCATCATCATTCAACAATTGAACTCGTTCAACCGGTGGATCTTCATCAAACTCCAGATTTGGTTACTTCTTCTCCAATATTTCATCGTTTAATGATTGATTGATCATTAGATTTTATTAGTTTTATGATTTCAAGTTGGTTTATGAATTTTATTATGAATTACATTGTTTTTATTCAAGTTTTGTGTTTTGTGAATTCTATGGAAGGCTATCTAACTAGGTTACTTTCGGGGATGTTTAGGATGATTTAATGAATGTGTTTTGATTATTACTTCTATTCCAATCAACTTTGGTTATTATATGTTCTTAAATTTATGATTTCTATTAATGATAATTGAAGTTCAGTGTTATTCATGTGTTTGATTTTACAATTAAGATAGTTTATTGTCAAATCACTAATCGTGCCGAATTCATATAGTTTAGGAACTAAGACGATCGGTTAAATCAACATATACTATTCCAAACTTGTGATTTTAAATGCTAAACATTATAATTGGTAATCATAAGACACAATATTGTCAAGCCAGTCATTGTTACTAATCCATTTAGACATAGGGAGTAAGACAATTAGTAGGAATAACATATTGTGTGCCCAAAGTTATTTATTGCATGTTAATTGACCTTAATTATGTCTAGGTAATTAAATTGGAATTTAAGGGAAGATAAACACGTGAGTCTTAATCATCCGATATTGAACCTGAAGTATCCTTGTTTTTCTCATTGGTAATCGTTTGCAATATAAAGTTTCTAGTTTTTTATTTAAATCTTAATTTAAATATTTTTCGTGACAACTGCATATATTAGTTCTTTTTCATTGATTACCATAGCACAAAGTTTGACCACAAACTTCTCGTGGATTCGACCCTTACTTACCCTAGCTATCTAGTGGTTTTGAGGTTATTTTTGATTGAGACAACGACCTCGATCAAAATTTGGTGCCGTCGCCGGGGAGATGGTGCGCTTAAACTATTGTGTTGAAGTAGTCGTTAAGTCTTATTTTATTTTGTTTTATTTTTAGTTTAGAATCTTCACTATTTTACTGTTTTTGTGTAGGTACACCGGTGTTTGCAAACAAAGCACAACATATATATTCTTGGTGATACTCGATCGTGAATGGAGGAATATAATTACATCAATCAAGACATGTGGTGGGAAAACGAAAATCTAGGCCAATATCATTACTATAATTATGATCCATATGATGATGATTGTTGGTGGACTGGCGATTCGTCTCAAAACCAACACTATGAATCACCTTGTTTCCCGGAAGACCAAGAATCAAATGAATCTTCATTCAACAAAAAGTTGGATCAAATGATAAAGATATTGAATGAAACCTTCAACAAAGAAGAAGACAACTCCAAATCAATTTCGGTGATTGAAGATCAACTAGAATGAATAACGAAGGAGTTAAAGCAACAACCATCGGGAAAACCTGCGGACACTACCCAAGTAAATGAGGTTAGTTTTATATGCAATGATAACATTGTGCATAATCCTACACCACCTGAACTTGAGATTGTGGTGGAGGATCATACACCTTTAATGGATAATGATACCTAAAGGATGTTTGAAATCAAAGAAGTTGTAATTGAATTGGAAAAGTATAATAAAGTGTTTCATGATTTAGAAGTGTCCAAAGTTGGATAGGGGTTTGTGGAGGTTAATACCACCCACTACCCAACAACTTTTAACAAAACCGACCCACAAATTCTTTTGATGGATTCTAAAATATTGGCGAAATACAAACAACCAAGTATAATCATTGATCATCCTTTTTTGAAAACTATATATGCTCATATGAGTTGTCATGAAGGTGCGATAAATGTGACCTTTGTAAGCCATAAATTGAGACTCATATTATTTGGACCTACTAATGATGCTCCAATTAGTGGTGAAATGTTTGCAATCAATACTATTGATGATTATGTTTATGAGCATACCGCAAATATGCTCTATGGCACCACCCACAATTTGGAGAAAATTATATCATGTAACAGGTCAAAAGCATCAGATGATTGCATGAGTCAACACAAGAAAAGAAGACTAGGGAATACGAAGCATGATTATACACACTCTCAAAAATCAAAAATGAAAGTGTTACATGATATCAAGCATCAATTAAAGAAGTTTACTAGATGGAAAGATGCATGGCTCTTCAAAACAAGGTTTAAGCATCATCGTGGAAGGATTAAACACAAAATAGTTGATTTACACAAGGACAAAAAAGGCATGCCAAATGATCCGGTTCCTCAAAGTAAGGTGAGCGACCTCATTGTTGGCTTTCAAGGAAGTCAACTAACATATGATCCTCCATAGACATTGGTTGAGGTAACATGTCCCGCTAATGACGTTAAACTTGGCAATTTTGGAACTTTGTGGGTGTGTTCACTGCAAACCCTCACGAGACTTCACTCGTCCACTAGGGGTAACCTAGGGGTTTAAAAGGCTTGTTGCACGTGCCAAGTGCAATCGTGGACCCCGACGAAATTGAGGGCTAGTTACTGTAATTTATTTTTATTTGATTTGATTTGTGTGCTTGTAGTTTTTTATTATTATTATTATTTTAGGAATTTGTCTTTGGATGTATCGAGGACGATGCAATACTCAAAGTTAGGGAGGGGTGTACACAATAAGAAAAATGAAGATTGAAGAAAAAGTGACAATTTTTTTTAAAAAAAAAAAATCATAATTTTTTTCGATTTTCGTTCGGGCATAATGGAACATTATGAAAATGCCTCAAGTTAGTGAAGCTTTTCAAGAAACCAAAACCTATTCTACCACCGGTACCATCAGGTGTGTCGTCCTCCTCATTTGTATTATTTATATTAGTTTTGATGATTTTCATTAGGTAATCATTTTGGGATCAATGAATGTTATCTTAATTTTTTTATTATCTTATTTTCTCGAGTTGGTCACCATGAAATATGTGATGAGTTAGTAGCTTCTTTATATCTTGAATGTAACTCATCAAGATGGAAAATGATAAGAGCTTCGTACATCGAGTCATAATATCTATTTAATATTGATTTTGTGGGTTACTCAGCCGGTTTGGGAATACTTATATTTGTTTAAAAATTGTTATGTGAAATACCCAAGTGTTTGAAAAATGAAGGTTTTTGGCTCGAGCCTACGATCTTTCAATTGAGGACCCAACCGAACAATATGTGTCATCACGCTCTGAGTACCTGGTCTTACTTACTCCTGCGCCTTTGGGGTTGGGAGGGGACTATTATTGTTTTCACTCAACCAAAAAGCATCAAAAGATATTGAAGAACTTCAAAGTAAATATAATCAAGCTCAAGTCAAATACAAAGATGATCAAATCCGATGAAGTCATTAAAGAACTTGAAGAATGCTCAATCAATACAAATATGAAGAAAAGTTCAAGTTGAAGACATTGTGTGAAACAATATGTGACCCCTCGATAGCGGGAGTGTTTGGGTTGGTCCATTAAGTGTTACCGACCACGCTAACTATGTTAGTGAACCTTGAAAAGGGGACTTTGGCAATGAGTTCAACTGATTACTCATGAGGTTGATTATTGGAAAGGGTTCAAAAAGTGAAGAGTTTCAAACAACAAAGTAAAATAAGCATAACATGTGTTTTGAGTTTAAAAGTCTGGAAAGGAAAATAATAATCCCAAAATCAATATACTGTGTTATTGGAAATGTTGTGATAAAAAGTACGAAATCCGTGATTCTATTGAGTTTTTCTTAGGATAAGAGAGTAAGACTACACTGATTATTTCAGGCCAATCTCGGGACAAGTTTGGAATAAAGTTGGGGAGGTTTGATAAGTCTATTTTATGAATGTACTAAATTGTCACAAATCTGTTGAATTGATGTATAATTGTCCAAGAATGACACTACTTTTATGAGTTGTTGGAATTCATATGTAGGTCAATATATTGTACTAAAAGTGTGTGGAACCCGCAAGAAAAACGAGCAAACTGAAGTTAACAAGAGTGGGAGACGAATTGCTAAAGGAATGAAGAAAAATGGTGCTGAGAAATTTGACCACTCTTCAATGTTTTGATCATATCTCAAGATCTGGAGATCCAATTGACATGAACGAAGAATTTCTGGAAACTAGACAAAATTTCCTACAACTTTCATGTTTTGAGTTTTTACTAATTCTACGGTTTTCATCACCAAAAATGAGCGACAAAGATGAGGGACGTCCTAGAACGCGTAAAAGACGCCCCCTAGGACGCCTACCCGTTTTAGGCCATTTTCAACTGCAAATCAAGGAGGGCAGAAGGCATGTAAAACGCCCCACAGGACGCCTGGACATCTTATATGACGTCCAAGACGCCTACTAGGACGCCGATGCGGAAAACAGCTCCAAAAATCAGTTTTTCAACACCTATTTAAAGGAAATTTAACCCTAATCGACTTTGGACTCCTCCCCTACGATTTTCACCAGTTTTGGAGGATTCCAAACACTTCCAGACATTCTCCAAATGCGTTTTTGATCATCAATTTCCGAATCCGAGGCTACAAATCACCAAGTTCATCATCATTTAACAATTGAACTCGTTCAACCGGTAGATCTTCATCAAACTCCAGATTTGGTTACTTCTTCTCCAAGATTTCATCGTTTAATGATTGATTGATCATTAGATTTTATTAGTTTTATGATTTCAAGTTGGTTTATGAATTTTATTATGAATTACATTGTTTTTATTCAAGTTTTGTGTTTTGTGAATTCTATGGAAGGCTATCTAACTAGGTTGCTTTCGGGGATGTTTAGGATGATTTAATGAATGTGTTTTGATTATTACTTCTATTCCAATCAACTTTGGTTATTATATGTTCTTAAATTTATGATTTCTATTAATGATAATTGAAGTTGAGTGTTATTCATGTGTTTGATTTTACAATTAAGATAGTTTATTGTCAAATCACTAATCGTGCCGAATTCATATAGTTTAGGAACTAAGACGATCGGTTAAATCAACATATACTATTCCAAACTTGTGATTTTAAATGCTAAACATTATAATTGGTAATCATAAGACACAATATTGTCAAGCCACTCATTGTTACTAATCCATTTAGACATAGGGAGTAAGACAATTAGTAGGAATAACATATTGTGTGCCCAAAGTTATTTATTGCATGTTAATTGACCTTAATTATGTCTAGGTAATTAAATTGGAATTTAAGGGAAGATAAACACGTGAGTCTTAATCATCCGACTTTGAACCTGAAGTATCCTTGTTTTTCTCATTGGTAATCGTTTGCAATATAAAGTTTCTAGTTTTTTATTTAAATCTTAATTTAAATATTTTTCGTGACAACTGCAAATATTAGTTCTTTTTCATTGATTACCATAGCACAAAGTTTGACCACAAACTTCTCGTGGATTCGACCCTTACTTACCCTAGCTATCTAGTGGTTTTGAGGTTATTTTTGATTGAGACAACGACCTCAATCATGCCAGAACTTCTTCGTTATAACTCGGATTTCGACGTTCTTTATATGTACGGAACCCTTGAGACATACTGTACAACATGGTTAAGATTATTTATTGTAAATAATCTTTTATCAAAAAGTCGTTTTCGACCCTATTATCTCTAAATTGACTAGCCCGGATCTACGAGCGTTACAGTATCCAAATGAAAGTAATCAACAATTAATGTTTATCTTGATTCCTAAATCTGGTTATGTGTATTGTATGTTTCTATATTCCACATAAAATTAATTCCCTGCTACTTCAAGTAGAATGTCAGAACAAATTTTTACTTTAGCATTTTGTGGAACTTATTGGTTTGCAGAAGGGACGACAAGTTTTTAACTTTTATGATTTTGTTGAACTTAATGGTTTTTCATATATTGTGATGTTTATATAGAACTTATTGGAAATATGGAATAGTATTTATAACAACCTACTACTTGAAGTGATCTACAAAAATATAGCAATTTATTTATTTATCTATAACTGCAAAGTACTATCATTTTTCTAACATAAAATGGAAACATATTTATAATTTTTTAAACCCCAAAGCAAAGTACTTATATAACCTATATCAGTTTGTTATAATCTATATAACCCCAAAGCAAATTACTTATATCAGTTTGTTATAATCTATATAACCTATATCAGTTTGTTATAATCTATATAACCCCAAAGCAAATTACTTGTTATAATCTATATAACCTACTTCATATAACAAGTAAACTTTTAGTTATGTATACTTTTTTAATTTGTTCAGATTCAATTATTAGATTCTAAACATACATCGGAGCAAATGTTAAACATAATTATGTACATATATTATAGATAGATTAACGGAAAATCATATTTTTCTATATGTTCTGTTGTTTGAAATATGATATTTTGTGAAAACGAACTATTTTTTGTTGGCTCCTATATAATTATATATGTCCACTGCTTAATGAAAATAATATTTTTTGATGTGTTACATGTAATTTTCGGTATGACATGTTTTCTCAAATAACTATAAAAAAAATTTCTTAAAAAATTAATTTCTAAAAGGAAACATGTTAAATATGACATTATGTTTTAACATTACACAATTGCAAAAATCTAACTAAAGTCAATGCTTCCCTAAGTAATTTGGTTTTACTATATTTGGTTCTTGAATTAGATCCTGGAAAGAATTTACTAATTCGAAAGAAAATGACTTGTCGAACGAAAAACAAATATGGACCAATCATTTAATTGAAATTTCCCTAATTATATAAAAATTAATCAATTAATCAATTTCCCAAAAAAAATAACTTTTAATAAATTATATGATTTAGGTCAATGTTATGAAGTATTGTTGGGTTTTACATCAATTATAGCCTTATATTTTCATTTTTTTCCATACAACGAAATTATGTTGTTTGTTTCTTTTCGTTTAAATCCAAAAAAAAAATTTAAAACTTAAGTGAAAATGAAAATTAACAAATAATTCAATTAAAAAGACAACTTATATGACAAGAAAGATTGTCCAACTAATAAAACAAAAAATGTTGTCTTCAAATAGATTCTTAAACGATTATAGATATGCATGCATTTCATTGTATTTTTAGACATTTCAATATATAATCATTAGTGCGAACTCTCTTTATGTTACTTTATCATTTTTTATTTATTTATTATGTCAACTTTTTATAATTTTATATATAACTTTTTATACGTTCTCCATCATTTTACGCGAATTATAATCTAATTTAGTATTAAGTGTAGATTTATTATCGTTTTGCATTGTTTTTAAAAATTTTAATTTTATAGAAACAGAAAATAAGTGACTCAGCATTTCTAATTTGAAGCATTTTGATGTACATAGAATTGCATCAATTTATTAAACGTTTTGCAAAACAACAATAAGTCGTTTTCTCTAATTTTCAAAATAAATGTCATTATATTTGGTTACCAATATAACTTTACACCTTATAAATATACAACGTTCATATCAATTTAATACACAACATTGAATGTCTACAGTCTATACCATGTCACTCTCAATTTAATAGAAATAGTCTTTAATACACACATGGTATATAAGGCAAAGGCCATGCTCAACACGCTTAATATTATCATGTATTATGTAAAAATATAAAGTTTAGATAAAGTCGTCAACTTGTCATTGTTGTTAACCTTTAAATAAAAAAAATTAAAAAAAAAAATGTGTTGTATTATGGTATTTGTTTTTACTATTTTTGTTTGTTGGAAGATTAGTAACATAACAAAGTAATTGAAGAAGATTCTTTGTTTCAGCACAATTAAGCAAGGGTAAAATAGTAATTTCACTCATATAAATAATTTCGAGATATATATGAAAATAGTCAAACATAAGTTAAGTTTCTCAATCCATAAATCCAAAAGGACTTTTCAAGATGCTGAAGAAGGTGTTTATCGTCTCAATTCACGCTGGAAAAAAAAAAAAAAAAAAGAGAATTAATTAGTTGAATAATTTAGAATTTACAAATATATAATTATTGATGATATTATTTAAAAATAAAAAAGTTACCCTTGGTCCACGATCAGCTGGTTGGGGTCGTCTGTGTTCGGGTCTATCTGATGATTCTTGGATCAAGTCCGGATTCCCAAGTTTGTAAAATGTCTCAAGCCCTCCAGTTACAAATGGTCTTATTACATTTACTTCCATTGCAGATAAATTCAACTACAAAATAATAATAATAATACCAAAAATTACAAATCATATATTAATTATATTATATGCAATTATGCATATTCAAATCTATAAAGCGTACCTTCATAGCATATGTTCGAGATGAGAGCTTCTCTAAACCAGTGCCTATTTTGTGAAACCTTACATCTTTTATGTCTTCAATTAGAGATCTTACCTGTCATCACATGTATGTTTAATAAAATAAATATAATATGAGAGATTTTTGAAGTTTTGATTTGAAATATTCTAATGTGTAGATGTGTAGATTGACTGACCATATATACATCAGGAATGTCATCACGTGCACTGCAACATAAACAAAAAAACAAAAAAAAAAAAAAAAAAAAAAAAGATTTTTTTTATCAGAAAGATTTTGAAGTTGATAGATATGTGATTGTGAGGCGAGTTGACTCACTCATCAAAAAGAAGCCTTGAGATCTCAACATAATGAAATGGGAGTGCTTCAAAAGAACTTGCTGAGTCACGCTCTGCTTCCAATACTTGAGTCAACTTTTCTAGTTGGGAAGAAAGAATCATTGGTTAGTAATTAGGAAAATAGATATATGGTTATCAAGGAAAAAGAAAAAAACCAACATAAACAAAGATTGACATTGTAAGACTGAAAAAGCATAATTATTTTAGAATTCTAGCACTTAATCACAGTAAAGGTGCTGAAAGCACACTTAGCTTAGATGTGAACAACATTCTGGGGTTGACATATGATGATAGAAAGAAAGTTCATTTGAAAGGTAATGAATTGGTGGTTGAAGAGTGCAGATACAATTTGGCGAAAATGAAGTTTAGAACCATTTTGTGTAAATAGTTAACCCTAATTATACATCAGATAATTCAATAGATTGTTATGAATTTATATAACTGTTTAAGTTTCGTAGAGTGAAAACTTACCAACAGACATCCAATCTGGAGGTCGAATTGTGCACTTTCCTCGCTTCTTCAAAGCGACAGCTAACCAAATTGGAACTTGAGTAGCTATTTGGGGCCGAAATGGTCCAAAATCACCCTGCCAATTATATCAAACAATCATTAATGTCAACAATACATTAAAAGTATATGAGTGCTCAATGTGCAACAACAAATTTTACTAGATAATATCATATGAGTATGAACAAGGGAAAGAAGAATACGCAGATCAAACTGAGGCGCTCCATTCTTAAGTTCGGAACAATCTCTATTGTTTCATCCTCCGCTAAAAACTCCAACTGAAAGATTCGATCCAAAACTTGTAAGTCGCTACAGATCAATGAAATTGACTAATAATCAACACTGTTTATAATGATATCAGTTACCTCAGCGGCTGAAAATGTTGAACCTCGAGGGTCGGATTGGCCGGACATGTCTTCCAGATAAACTTCAACAGATCTAGGGTTGTTTGCGGTGTAGATCCAGTGGATTTGCAAGACTCCGATGGGAACGATGAGATGTGGCAAAGGATTCGTGTGAATTTGGGCGCAGTGGCGGGAAAATTGGATTGAGTGGGAGTTTCAAGTCTGGTCTGTGTTCACACGAAAACTGAAGCTACAGCACAAAGGTCCATCTGGGGACAACCGACAACATATCGACTTTTCGAGACTAGAAAATAAGAACTCGGTTCTGGGCCGGAATACGTTGGGCCACGGCCCACTATAACAAAACGATAAATTTTCATCGAGTTAAGGATTCACAAACTACAAATCAATTTTCTCTAGGTGAAAACATGTTTTGTTAGGTCTTTGAATAACTGTATTCGATGACCTTATAAATTATTTGTGTTGTTTGGTTTGATTAGGTTGTTTTATGATTGTAAAAAACACACAATATTTTTCCATCTTACAATGCAACCCAACTAACCCATCCTGTTAACTCGTAACCCCATTAATTCAAACTCGACTAACATGTATCTTAATAGGGTTGGGGTTCAAATGAACTTTTTATTTTCAAAAAGTTCGACTAACTAATGATATCGGAATAACCTGATTAACAATCCTAATAAAGTTATACATATGGTTAATGACTTGTGAAGGTAATAAACGTATCACTTGTATATATTTAATCACTTATGTTATACACATATGTCAATTAAACTTGTTTATGTTAACATAATTTCATTATGACCGATTGTTGTATATTTGTCTATTTCTAATGCACTTAGCAGCTCCCACAAGACTCCAGTTATCTGATGGGTCTCCGGCCAAAATGATTTTTTCTAACAAGTTTTTGGCACATGAATAGTAAGATACAAATAAAATAATAATAATAATAAAACTCAAATGACTAAATATGTATAGGGAACTTATAAGCGAAGATCTCTAACAAAAACTATAAAACATTTTGCCTTTATCTTGAACTTTTTATAATTTCTAACAAAAATTATAAAACTTCTTGCCATTCTATTGATCTTGAACTTTTTATAATTTTACATGTTCAAAAAAAATATTTAATATCAAATAAAACAGGAGTTCACTCTAAAATCACTGAGAAGAGACAGACGTATCGAGACGTCGAGGCGCCCACGAGAAAATTCATCATCTCCGAAGTAATCAAGTAAATCGAACCCGAGGCTGCCAAGCGTGGTTGTTTTCATTTGACTAAAGCCTGAGAGGGGATCAGAGAAAAGCTGTAAAAGATGAAGAAGAACAAAAATTTCCGAAAACGAAGTATAGCAGACGAAGAAGATGAACAAACAGGAGTTACAGAAGACGGCAATGAGATGCGGTGCGTTGTGTTCTTCACTCTTTCTCTTTACGAGCTGGGTTTCTTCTCCAATTTCAGTTTTACTTTTGGGTTTTAGTGATTCAGGTGTTCTGCTAGGGTTTCTATATTTTCTTGGTATAAATTGAAGCTAATGATTCAAATCAACAAAGCTTATGAGTTCAATGTTCTAATTCATGGCTAACCTGTGGTCTAACAACGATTGATGAACACAGATTAGCTTTAGAAGAGATCAAATTTCTTCAAAAACTGAGGGAGAGGAAGTCAGGAGTCCCAGCGATTGTTAAAACAGGGCAAGCTGCTGCAGCTAGCGGCGTCAACAATGCTGGTGGGTTGGTTCCCAAAAGTGGTGATAAGGGTGAAGCGGATGGAGAAAAAGACGATTTAGTTTTACAGGATACGTTTGCTCAAGAAACTGCTGTAATGGATGAAGATCCACATATGTATGTACCCTTATCATCTCTCTTTATCAGCATTTTAACAGATTTATGTTGGTTTTCAACCTTTTTCAATTTGCATACAAGAGGCATTATGAACTATGAAGTAATCAATTAGATTGATACTGTCACTTGGGGTGGGTTTTACATATAAAAGAGTGTTGTTGTTAAGATTAATGATTGCAAGAATCTAGAGTACATCTTTGTTACTCTTCAATCTCCATAAATTGGGCATAATTGGGCTACATTTGATTTGTGTTATTTGAGCTAAAATTAGTAAAACTTGTGATATTATACTCTTACTTATGTTAATTACACAGGTTAAAATATGTTGAGCAAGAGTTGGCTAAGAAAAAAGGGAAAAACATAGATGAGGCAGATCAAGTTGAGAATGATATAAAACGAGCAGAGGATGAATTATACAAAATTCCAGAGCATCTTAAGGTAATTAGAATTTGGTATTATGGTAATTTGTTATAATTAAATTACTTAATTACTTCTGTTAACAATCTTATCCCCCATGTGTTGACTTAGGTCAAACGAAGGAACTCAGAGGAAAGCTCTACTCAGTGGACCACTGGAATTGCTGAAATCCAGCTTCCCATCGAGTATGCCTCATCATCATCTTATTCTTTCTGTGTGTGTGTGTGTGTGTGTGTTTTATAAATATAGAGAAGTGTTAAAATATATATATATATATATATATGTTTGTTATGGGGTTGAAATAAAAACAATGTTTGCAGATTTAAGCTGAAAAATATAGAGGAAACAGAAGCTGCGAAAAAGCTTTTGCAGGAGAAGAGGCTAATGGGCCGGGCTAAAACGGACTCCACCATACCTTCAAGCTATAGTGCTGATTATTTCCAACGTGGCAAAGACTATGCTGAAAAACTTAGAAGAGGTATGTAATCTAATAAATAACTGTATTTGATTTACATCTGACATGTTGACTGACAGTGTGTATCTGATTTACATCTGACATAATCTGACATGTTGACTGACAGTGTGGGTCAGCTCAAGGGTTGTTGAAAGAATATGAATTTTTATATGTTTTAATTTGTGTTAATTGAATTGATGGATGATTTGCAGACCATCCTGAGCTTTATAAGGACAAAGGAGGAGCAAATAACAATGGGGAGGCTAGAGCCGGTGATTCTGCCGCCACGGTAGATGGAGGAGCAGGTGGAGGAGGTGGTGGTGGTGGTGGTGGAAGACAGGCGGCAACGGATGAATTTATGCTTGAGAGGTTTAGAAAAAGAGAACGCCACCGTGGGACCAGGAGATGATTAATGGATGACAAAAAAAACAAGTTTTTGGTGTCTTGTACTTTTTAAATCCTTGATACACGTCTCCTGTCGTATTTGTACCTTTTATGATATTAGAAAAAATTTCGCTTTAATTAATTTATTTATGTGGCTATTATTCATTCACATCCATCTCTCCGTTTTTGAATGGAAAATGAAAATGAGTCATTTGTTTTGTCTAAAACGAAATTTGAATTATGTTTATACTAGTTGAAATAAGAATCCATTGAATTCATAAACAACATGTTAAGTACCCTTTTGCAATATATCTAACAACACAACTAACCACAAAACAATGAAAGCTAAAAAGAGTTCAAATAAAGAAATTACACATGTTCAGTACCCTTTTATGTTTGATCTTTATTTTCATTTCTTAAAAAGAAAAAACCAAACCATGATCAAAACTCAAAAAAAAAAAATAATAATAATCTCCTAAAACATAACAAGCAATCAAAATTCAAAGCTACTTCCTCCTCTTAAGTGGGCCGGTTTTAAACCCACTCTTAGTGGGTTTCCCCCACGGGGTCTTGGAAACACCGCCTCTACAACCGCTACTCTTGCTCTTCCCTTCACCACCACCATGCGGATGGTCCACGGGATTCATAGCAACACCTCGAACCACCGGCCGCCGCCCAAGCCAGCGGCTCTGCCCCGCCTTCCTGAGCTTCTTGGTTGCATGTTCGGGGTTGGACACCACCCCGATTGTGGCCCTACACCGGGAATCAATCAACTTTTCAACACCAGATGGGAGTCTGATTAAACAAAGCTTAGTGGCAGATGGTTCTTTCAAGATCTTTGCTGATGTGCCTGCAGCACGGACTAACTTTCCTCCTTGACCCGGGTTCATTTCAATGTTGTGGATTATGGTTCCGATCCGCATCATGGATATGGGCATACAGCTTCCAATTTGGGAACTTATGTCCAAGGAGAACATTGGGTTGTTATTCATCATTTTGTCATGGGAATGTGTTCCTTGTGCTAAAGAAATAAAAATACAAAAAAAGAGTCAAATAGGTTGTTTTTTAAGCGTGGGTCGGGTCGGGTTTTTTTTTTTTTTTTTTGTCTATTTGACCCATTATAAACATACTTGAAGAAGAGCTAAAAGCGCGATGGATTGGATTTTGGAAGGCCAACTTCCCAAACAAATTTGAAGAAACAACACGGGCTCTCGATAACATTGCCATTTTAGTTGACACCTGTGCGTAAAAACAGACGGACACCTATAAGTATAAATAAAAAAAATTCCACCAAAATCACATTTTTTGCTAACTTTTTATAATAAGATCATTTATTTACTGTCATCAATATACAAAGACATGATAACAAAGCGTACAATAACTATAAGCCAGTTGATTGTTTATGGCTATTGTATCTTGTAGTATTGGTTTTGTTAGTAATTAGGTATCACTTTCATTTTGCTTTATCTAAACATAAAGAAATTATGAAAATGAGTAAGAATATGGAATACAAATGTCAATCAAACATATTCATTAAGATCTGACCTTAACTTAACCATATTCTCCTAATTTCAAACATTGATTAAAAAGGCATGCTTAGAAAACTAACAATTTGACGTGTATGACCAAATCAAGGTTTTGTGTAGAAGAGATTACCTTGTTAATCTGGACACCTCCTTGTTAATCGGTTGATATTAATGGTCTCAAACTCTCAATAAGGAACCTGCAAAAAATATTATAAGATTGTTTGATACGTGAAAGAAGTGGTTGAAAATAGGGTTTACCAGAATTTGAAAGGAGACTAAAAAAACTAAATCTTGAATGTGGATACACTGGTGATACATATATAGGGAATCTATGATTTACTTTTGAAAACCCCCTGTAGTGGGATACACTACCCTGAAGCCCAGCTCAACTAGACACCTACTACACAATACACAATCAAAAACATACAGTCATGGAATGCCTAGTGTGGCTCCGATTAAGGCTGAAGTCAGGGTTGATTGGCTTTAGTCTAAGTCTCTAAGTCTGAACAGTAGACAATCAAAGACATACACAATCAAATGAAATCACAACTGTGACTCCGATTAAGTTTCAGTCACGGAAAAACAAATAGCAATCAAGCTGATTATGGCTTCGATTTGGCGATTATGTCATGGAATGCCGAATGTGGGACTCGAATTCTCGATCCTGGAAGTAACCCCAAGACGAAAAACTGAAAAACTACGAGTAATAATAAACCTGAGATGGTGGGTGTCTGGGTGGCGCCGGTGATGGTGTTCGGTGGGGCGTCGGCTGTCGCTGACTCGATGTCGCTATCGGAGTCGCTGTCGTGGATATCGTTTAGCGAGTTAGCGGATTGCGGAGGGCGGAGGGCGGAGCAGAAAATAGAGATTGCGTCTCTACCGACTATCGGCAGTATACCCTAAGGTGAGTTCGGTCATTCTCAATTTCTTGAGAAAACTGCAAAATAAGTCCTTGTGGTTTGTAGTTTTTTATGGCATAGGTCTAAAAAAAGAATGCTTTTGCAAAAATGATATTTATTTGAGGTTTTATAATGGATTTGACCTTTAGTTCTAACAATTGTTAACCAACCTCCGTTTTCTCACCAACATGCCACACACTAGTAGGCTTACACATAAAACTGGTACAGGATCCGAACCGGTAAACCGGTTCATCATGAACCGGTCCACTAAGAACCGAACCGATTTAAGAAATGAACTGCCGGTTTGTATCCGTTCGAGATTTTAGACATTGAAATCGGTTTAGAACCGATAGTCAAACCGATCAAACCGGTTTAGAACCGATGTAACCGATTTAGATAGGTTCGAGTTTTTTCTATGACGGAACTGGTTTAAGGTTGAACCGATTTTACTATTCACGAATCGGAACCGAACCGATTTTGTGAACCGGTTCGGTTTGAAAAAAAAAACGGTTTGCTCACCTCTACAGTAGAGACACAAGTGTCTTTTTAAAAGTCTATTGAGAAAAATTACAATATAATCTTTTTATGAACAAGAACCATATTGTAATCTTTTTAAGATCATGAACAAAAATTACAGCACATTGTTATTTTAAGTTTAATAATTTTATATCAATATGTATATTATTTTTATGTGGTGTTGGTCAGCTCCACCTTTCTTATACGATTTATTTCTAGTTGAGTAAATAATCTGTCATTAATATAGTTCGTACTTCATCATTTGTGTCCCCTTTGAGTTTGTTTTAGTAACTCAAATAATTATCAAGAATATGACTTCATATTTGATTGAGATTTGTTTTAGTAACTCAAATAATTATCAAGAAAATGACTTAGGATATTTGATATAATTATCAAGAAAATGACTTAGGATATTTGATTGAGATTGATGGACATAAAAAAATTCATAAGATCTAATAATATTTGTCTTTTTTTAACAGTTAGATGTTAAAAAATTAAAAAATAAAAAAAATTACACTAGCAAATAGCTAGAAGAAAAAACAATTACAAAGAATCATTCATTAGGGAATTTTTCACCCATTGGAACCAAGAAATTTTACATCTACTACTCCTATCAAAAAACTAGCATGAATGATAATACTTTAAAAAAATATGACTCTTGAGTATCTTGAACGTTTGAAACACAACATTGGTGTGATATTGTCGTAGCACCTATATAGCTGTGAAACAAATAACCCCTACCACTTTCTTCTTTTTCTTCTTTATTCTCAACGACTTGATCCAAACAAACAACTCCAACACATCATTAAACAACGGAAACGAAAGATCCAACCACTTAAGAACTTTACCCTAAAATATGAGTAGCTACTTCACACTTCAGAAACACTAGTACATAGGACATAACATAGATACCAATACCTTTTATCACCAAATTTTCTCTAGTCGGAATCCTATCACAAAGGACTCACTAAAGAAGCATTAAGCTTTATAGGAACCGATCTACATCATCTAGTTTGGACAATATCTTCCAGCAAAATATTACATTCAATATGTTTTTCGGTGTTGCTAACTTCAAAACTCCCATCTGTTCCAATAACACGTTCCCATTTATCTGGACGATTAATAAAATTCACTTGATTCAATAAATCCGTAAGAGTTGCCAATTGAGAAGTTGTACCTTCACTTTCACGAAAAAGACCATGCCAATAAAAAGTCTACCTCCTACCAACCCACTTATCTGCAACACAACAATCCTTATTCAAATCCAAGACATAAATCCTAGGAAACCTAACCCACCAACATATATTCCCTCAACCACATATCATTCCAAAACTTAGTAGAATCTCCATTACCAATATGTTTTTGAAGGAAAGAAAAGGGAATAACTTGCATATCATTCATTTTATGAAATAACTTAACCATAGAAGCCCACACTCCACCACCACCTTTCTGTATAATATATTTTGAGCCCATCCCACCATGCACTCCATGAATACTTTGGATCACTTTCACCCAAGTCGCATCAGGTTCAATAAAAAAACGTCACTTCCATATTATGAGAATAGCAATTCTAAAAGCTTTTAAACTACGAATACCCATCCCTCCTTTATCTTTATCGATTCAATTTCTCCCCAACGGGTAAGTCAAGATAATGAAAAGGAACCGAGGAAACTATACACCCAGGACCCACAATCATAACCTCCACATGAGCATCAATAACACCAATACCATATAAATTAGACTTTTGTAAATTAAGTCTAATCCCCGAGAGCATATAAAATCATTTTAAAATCATAACCAAAATTACAATGCTTTGATGATCCAACTCAAATTTACACTGTTTTGATGATCCAACTCCCCCATAAACAAAACATCATCTGCATAAAACAAATGAGATAGAGAAAAACCATCTTCTCCCACCTTAGCACCACGAAACAAATTAACCCTAGTTAACTGCATCCTTAATCACCAAGTGCCTTCCATAACAATAATCAATAAGAAAGGGGATAACATATCAATTTGTCGAAGGCCTCTACATAAAAAAAATTCCTACATAGGGCTTCCATTAACAAGGATAGAAGCACAAGAAGACATCAAACATGCATTAATCGAGCCAATCCACTACTGATCAAAACCCATAAACTCCATAATCTGCAACAAATAACCCCAACATACCGAGTCGTACGCTTTATCAAAATCAACCTTCATAATCATTACCTTTCTTTTTTTCTTTTTATACCAACTAATAATCTCATTTACCATCAAAGTGTCGTCTAAGATTTGTTTACCTTTAACAAACTCAGATTGTTCCGAACTAACAATATCATTGATAACTAACGCCAAACAATTAGCTAATAACTTGGCACTAATTTTATATTGAGCTCTAATTAGACTAATCGACTTATAATCCTTAACAATGGTAGGATTACCAATTTTCAAGATCAAGGTACTAAAGGAGGAGTTACAACCATTCAGAATGATACCATGACACATGAATCGAAGAATTCATTTACAAAGTTATAGATGTCTTCTTTCAAGAGATCCCAAAACTTTTTGACAAACCGGAATGAAAAGTCACTAGGATGTAATGTCCTAGGGCTCGATCACTACCACATGAAAAAATAGCATTTCAAACTGCATCCATAGTGAATCTCAAACTCATGAAGTCTCTCTAAGCCGAATCCATAACCTTGAGCAAGGAACTAGGATTAGATAAAGTAGCACCCGAAAAACCTTTGAATTTCTCTTTAAAAGAAAGAAAAAAAATGAATATTAACTTAACTAGGATCACCCGTCAAAATACTGTCTACCATAATACTTGAGATAACAAGTTTCCTTTTCTTTTTCTTGATCATAGCATGGAAAAACTTAGAGTTCTCGTCGCCATCTACTCCTCCAATTTATTTTCATTTTATTAGTTGCATCCAAACCTTTAATCTTTTCGAGATCAACAAGTGGTTTAAGAACATCAATCATAGCCAAGTAGTCTCCATCTCTATTTCCACCATTTAAAATCACATCAATGTCATCAAGCTTACTCAAGAGCACCCTCTTAGCCCCTCGGTTAGACAAACACACACCCTTATGCCATTCTTTCAATCTCAATTTGACACCTTTAAGTTTATTTTTAAAATAATAAACTTATTGGTTTGAACCCTGTAATCCATATTCGATCAAGCATCAATCACAATATTATCAAACCCTTCTAGCAATAACCACAAATGAAACAACTTAAATGGGGTAGGACTATAATCAATGTTATCATTTTTTAGAATAACCGGAATGTGATCAGACCATAACCTAGGAAGCACCAATCCAACTAGATTCAAAAACCACTTTAAAACCCATTAGGGTTTCATTAGAAACCAAAACTCTATTAAGTTTTGCCATTTTTAGAGCACAAACGATCAACTCTAGTATATTTTCTCATTCTCATCAGCTAATCCACTAGCTCCATATCAATAATAAAGTTATTAAAACCATTTGCCTCAGCTTGGCAAAAAAAAAAAGCATGTCTCTCATTAGTATAGTTTCTCATTCTCATCGGCAAATCCACTAGCTTCATATCAATAATAAAGTTATTAAAACCATTTGCCTCAGCTTGGCAAAAAAAAAAAGCATGTCTCTCATTAGCATCCCTACCAACACTAAAATCACCGAATATAATGTACTCTCCCACGTTACTTCTCATAAAGTTTGAAATATAATAAGTTTTTTTATCGCATCTATCTTGTTGAGCATATTGTATATTAACAACAAAACATTTAGCCCTGAAACAATCACCTCCCCTAGAATAATCAAAACATTTTCCATAGACTAAACTCTTAACTTTTTTAAAAATAGAAGGATCCCACACAGTCAAAATACCACCTGATCTCCCTTGAGCACTATTACTAGCCACATCAAACTTTTAATTCCCCCATAAAGAACGAACCGAAAACAAATCTAGTCTGGTTGCCTTGTCTCACACCTCGAGATGTATTGAATTCTTTTGTTGGAGTGTCGTTAACTAAGACTGATGTTCTTGAAGATCTAAGGCAACCATATATCGAAAATCGCCATTTGTGTGGAAAATGCATTTCCAACAAGAGAAGTTGGAAAATCCTTGTTCAATTTGATGTTAGAACCAACAATTGTAGTACTAATGGAGATATTAAGTAGTGGAGTCTGATCTCAAATGCGAAGCTTCAAGAGCGAGGGTATGGACAATGTCAAGAGCAAGGAAGAACTTCGTAAAAACTAATTTGTAAAAGAACGAAGTTGTAAAAAATTGTAAAAAAAATAATTTTGTAAAAATGAAGTTATAACAAAATTTGTAGAAATTGTTAAGTTTTCTATAAAAAAAAAGGTGACTGTAAAAAGCTAATTTAAAAGAAACATATAAAAATATATTCTTTATGCCGAAATTTCCCCAAATGTTGTACTTTGTTCTTAACATTGAAGACACAAGAACATCTACAAAAAATGGCACATCTTTATATGATTATATCTATCTCATCATTGTTTACAAATAATTTTCAAAATATGTTTAATATCATAGTAATCCCTAAATCATGAAGAAAAAAAACATGAGGAGGTGCACGATCACGTCTTCGCCTTCCCGCGATCCTCTGAGGTACCTGAAAAATAATCTAAAACTGCAAGCTCAAAGCTTAGTAGGTTCCCCCAAAATACCAAACACAAACAAATAGCACAATTATAATAACAGCACGCAATGAGTCCACAACTAATAGACTGGATTATCCGAGAGCCCACAATATAAGTCTGGCTTGTCCCTTGGACCCACAGCTTATATTTGGCTTGCTCCCCGGCCCGATCAGTTCTCAGACTGAATACCACTAAGCCCTCAGTATGATTCTGGCATGCCCTTCCTTACCCTCATCTCGTATATGGAATGCTTATGAGTCCTCAGTATGAGTCTGGGATGCCCTCCTCGACCCTCAGCTCATATCTAGCTTGCTATAAGGTTTGTTGGCTACAACACGGAGCAGTACAATCTCAACCCAACCCACACAATATGTCGACATATAACAGACAATATCATATACAGATAAACAGACAATATCACAGGTAATCCTATAGATCTACCAAACTAGCATATCAAAACTAGAATGCATATCTATTCCATACTCAACATATCAACAATATCAGGTTATCAAACCAATGGGCCGACCTTGGTGCCTTCAATCCGAAAGTACAATGAGGAAAGCTCACTCACAGTTGAACAAAACTAATAAGGCTTGACTCCGAATCTCATCTCTTTACTCAATGCCTACATCCACCAAGTGACCAATTCCATCAAAAATCCCAAAAATACCTAAAATACCCTAAATAGTCAAACATGGTCAAAATCCATAAATCCACTGAGTCAACCCAACCAAGTTAACTCAAAATTGGTTGTTACATGCAAGTACGTGGGGTCTACTCCGAAGGTACGCTCAGCGTACACAAGCCTCACATTGACTAATTACGGGGGAGCTGGCCGAGTACGTGAGGCGTACTCCCTTCTACGCGGGGCGTAACCTCACAACTCTATTTTTCTTTATTTAGTGCTTAATGGCTTCAGTACTTAAGCTCCCATGTAGCACCTGGTTTCCGGTATGTGAATTTTATTTGAGCATTGCCCTATTTTAGCCTTGGACTCGGCGAGTCATAAGGTCCGACTCGCCGAGTAGGAACGAGACTCAGGACACGTTTAAGTGGGCGACTCGGCGAGTCACCGCTGCTGAATGAAACCCTAAGTTTCAAGGGTTTGCACCCTATTTAAACCCTCATTCCGCCCCAACTCGTCCCCATTCACCCCCAGAACTCCCCCAACATCGTTTTCCCTTATTTCCTTGAGAGATTGAAGTGTTCTTGGTGTGTTCTTGAAGGTTTTGAGGAGAAAGAGGAGTAGATCAAGAAGAGGAGAAGGAGATCAGCCATCGTTGTGTCATTTCAACATTTTCCTTGAGGTATATCTCGTTTTTCCCCTATTTCTATGCTTAAGATTTCATTTGAGACACTCTTGAGCAATTCCCCAAGCTTGTTTGTGCTTAATGTTTCGTAATAAGTGGATTGACCTTTAGATCTAGGCAAGATTGAGCTCCAGGAGCTCAGATCTGTTAGCTTTATGGCCCCATGTGGCTTGTTCATCCTAGATCTACCCTTTTGAGGCATTTTGCACCCTAAAACCCACATTAGTGAATATCCACACGTAAAGTTGGAAACTTTACGTGTGATTTATGTCCTAGAAGTCCAGATCTATGAATGGCATGGACTGAAATCGAGTAAATCGGTGTATTTGGTGGATGCATGGCGGCGACTCGGCGAGTCGTATTGGCGACTCGGCGAGTCTGGTCGCGAGTCACCGATTTGGTCCCTTCATGATGTATCGAGTTGAGCCGTGAGTCACAGGGGGTGACTCGGTGAGTTGGGAGCTGAACTCATCCATGTTAGGACTCGGCGAGTCAATGCCCTGACTCGGCGAGTCCAAGGCAATCTTCATAGATCAAGAACAGACTCGGCGAGTTGTTCATACAACTCGGCGAGTCTTAGCACAAAGTGTTCTTCGGATGAAGATGAACTCGACGAGTTGTTCATACAACTCGGCGAGTAGGATGAAGGAGTTGAATGACAGTTAGAAGATGAACTCGTCGAGTCATAGCCCAACTCGACGAGTAGAACCAGGGACCCAGGACAATAGTTTGCTAGGGACTCGGCGAGTGGAGATCCACTCGGCGAGTCGGGTCAACTGAAAGTTGACTCTAGCATTGGCCTAGAGCTAGACCGGGGGTAAAATGGTCTTTTTACCCAAAGGACAGTTAGCAGTGTATGACTAAGTATATTGTGGGAATTACAGCCGAGGAGTTTCCGGAGCAGCAGCAGCAGTAGTAGGTGATCAGTTCCCACACAGACCAGCAGCTATTTCGAGGTGAGTTTCCCTTCAATAGCAACGGGTCTAAGGCACTAAGGCCGTCCCGTATAGATGGGACGTTAGTATTATAGTGTGGGCCGAGCCCATATCTATTAGTCGAGTTGATTGTGATATATATACCAGTATGATAGAACTGTTTATACTTGTTGTCTGCATGATACTTGTATGATCTGTGTGGACGGTTGGGTGTGGGCGAGGCCCGTATCCCTCCGAGAATGGAGTGTGGGCTAGGCCCGTATCTCCTAGGTAGCGAAGTGTGGGCGGGGCCCGTATCTTCACGAGTGTGGGCGGGGCCCGTATCTCTCAGAAAGTGAGGTGTGGGCGGGCCCCGTATCCTCACGAGTGTGGGCGGGGCCCGTATCTCCTAATTGCATGTTATTTGTTATATGTTGTATGGTATGGGGTATTACGGGGGAGCTCACTAAGCTTCGTGCTTACGGTTTCAGTTTTGGTTTCAGGTACCTCCTCAGCTAGGGGAAAGGAGCCGGCACGGTAGCAGCATGTCACACACACACTCTTCGGTTTCCGCATTTACGAGATTCACTGGGATTGTACTCTGATATTTGATGGATTGTATGGTTTGAATATTAAAACATGGTTTGCAATGTGTTATGGCGTGATTAAACAATGCTTTTATTTATTAATGCTTACTAAAAGTAATATTTTAAAATGAAAATTTTTGGACATGAAAATTGGGTCGTTACAAGTTGGTATCAGAGCCCTGGTTTGAGGGATTCGGACACGCCTTCGGGAGTGTCTGGACTCAAATCGAGGGATTGAAAGATTTTCCAAAAGAAATTGTTCTTTAAAACCCGGAAAAGAGTCATAAGAAAGAGCGAAGTGTGTGACGTGCGCGACCGGCCGAGCTCAAGTAAGTATTCCCCATAGTACCCATACAAGTTTATGTTATGTTTATCAGCTTACGTAGAACTGCATGCTAGAATAGGGCTAAGGATCTAGGAGTGATGCCTTATGTGCCTGCTTATGTGTTACAACTTTATGAATATTGCATGCTAGAATTGAGTAGACAGCAGTAGGATAGCCTGTTTAGGTTATGCTTGATAGTATGAGCTTAGCATCCTATGTTAAGTGTCGTTTCTTGTTATAAGAAAAGTTTTGGCTTGAGTTTGTTTTTCCCTTATCCGAATGCTGCTTGCTTCGTGCTTGGTGGGGTTCTGAGTAATAGGAGTTAGCCACTAGGTAAACACGTCACACCACATGTAATCAGGGTTGAATAATCCCAAAGTATTGGAACTGGCCCTATTGCGCAGCTCTTGTTTGAGTCCAACCGTTGTAGGAACGGATCTTTTACTTGAAGGATTATCTAATCCTCATCACATGTGATGGTGTTTGGGTGGTGGCTAACTGGCACTATGAGGAGACCTACAGCAGCTGAGGACGAGTCGTGCTGAACTTGAGTTTTCCCTAGGGCAAGCCTAGGATGAGAATAACAGAGGGTAGCAGTAGTAAAGGGGAGCTGGTGGAGTCGAGGAATTCCTCGGAGAAGGTACGGATAGATGTGGAAGGTAGTATGGGCCCGTACTACTGAAAGCAGAGGATCCGTACCCGAGCCGAGGAAGGCCAAGACGAGACCAAGGAACCTGTAAGTAGTAGAGATCCCTCAGAAAGTAGCAGTATCACTAATGATTATTATGATGTTGTGCAGAATGGTGGTACTTCGACCGAGACCGACAGATGGCGGGTCAGGAGAGGGGTCAGGTTCGGGATCAGGCACCGAGCCGATTGACGAGAGGCTACGTGAGTTCATCACGTCGGAGATTACCAGGGGCATCCTTGAGTCGACCCCCATCCTCTTTGGGTCGATCAAGGAAGGGATCATAGAGTTGATGGAGGATCGCCTACGGGCATTCAGGAGCGACTTGGCCTCTAGCCAGTCGGGATCTCGCACACTGTCCTTCAAGGACTTCAGGGGCAGTGGTGCGCCGGATTTCCATGGGGTGAAGGACCCCATTGTCGCCAGGCGGTGGATTGCGGATATTGAGTCCGCCCAGTTGACCAGCTTCTGCCCCGAGGGGTCGAAGGTGAGGTACGCAGCAGGGTGTTTACGGGACCGAGCCCGGGATTGGTGGGAGTCAGTGGGTGACTCGTTGGGAGCCTCGGCTATCGAGGCAATGACCTGGTCGGACTTTGTGGCTAGGTTCAGGGCAGAGTTTGCACCAGCGGTCAAGCTTCAGCAGCTGGCCAGGGAGTTTCTAGACATGAGGCAGACGACAGAGACCGTGGCGGAGATCACCGCCAAGTTTCGGGAGAGGGCTTTATTGGTGCCCCAGTATGCCGGTGACGAGGATATGAGGAGGACTCGTTACCATGATATGCTACGAGATGACATTCGGGAGCATGTTAGCTTTTCGGCTTGCCCTACCCTGGACTCCATGATTGCCAGGGCTAGGGAGAGAGAGATAGATTTGGAGCACATCTGGAAACAGAAACTTGAGGACGGTCAGGCAGCAGGGGCTTCGGGGAAGAAGCCTAAGGGATCAGATGGGAGGCCGAAAGGCCAGTCAGGACCGAGCCGCTGCAGGAGGTGCGGCAGGCCGCACGAGGGGGCGTGCAGGATGGGATCGTCAGGCTGCTACAAGTGCGGCAAGTTTGGGCATATCAGCAGGGATTGCACTGCTCCTGCGGCAGTTATTCAGACATCGGAGTTGTTGTGTTTACATTGCAACCAGAGGGGCCACAAGAAGGCCAATTGCCCCATGTTGACAGTTTCAGCGCCAGTGAAGGCGCCAGCTCCAGCGACCCTGCGGATCACGGATGGCCGTCAGGGAAAGGCAGAGGCTCCAGTGGTGAGGAGTCGGGCATTTCAGTTGACTGCCGAGGAGGCACGCGCCGCGCCCGATGTGGTGACGGGTATGATTCCTTCCTTCTATCTTTTATTTTATGTTGTTATGATATTGATATGTGCTCCGTGTGTATACATGTGTATTAGGATCGTTCCATGTGAACGGCATCCCGGTTCAGGTATTGTTCGACTCGGGTGCATCCCGATCGTTCGTTTCTCTTGCTCTTAGCAAGAGATTTCATGAGACTTCAGGCGAGTTAGATTGCCCGTTAGAGGTAGAGATTGCTGACGATCGATCGGTGCGAGCATCGATGGTGTTTCAAGATTGTGTTCTGCGACTGTTTGAGGAGCGTTACCTGGTAGACTTGGTTCCCATCCCATTGCGTGGGAACAAGGTGATTATTGGTATGGATTGGTTGAGCCCTAATGGGGCAGTGATAGATTGCGCGCAGCAGCTAGTGCGAGTCAGGACCCCAAGCGGGGGAGAGTTAGTGATTCATGGAGAGCGACCGCAGTGTGGACCCGCTGTATGTTCAGCAGCGAGGGCTAGGCGCTACCTTCAGTAGGGATGCGCGGGTTATGTCGCGTATGTGATGGATACCCGGGAGGCGGGTAAGGCGACCGTGAGCGAGGTCCCGGTGGTTCGAGATTTTGCTGATGTTTTCCCGGAGGAACTACCTGGGATACCTCCGGAGTGACAGGTGGAGTTCAGGATTGACCTCATTCCCGGTGCGGCTCCGATAGCCAAAGCACCATATCGGTTGGCTCCTCCCGAGATGCAGGAGTTGTCTGCGTAGCTACAGGAGCTGCTGGACAAGGGATTTATTCGGCCGAGCAGTTCACCCTGGGGAGCCCCGATTCTGTTTGTAAGAAAGAAGGACGGGTCGCATCGGATGTGTATAGATTATCGAGAGCTGAACAAGGTAACGGTGAAGAACCGATACCCGCTTCCGAGGATTGACGACCTATTTGACCAGCTTCAGGGAGCATCTTGGTTCTCCAAGATTGACTTGCGTTCAGGCTATCATCAGATGAGGGTCAGGGAGGAGGATATGCAGAAGACTGCGTTTCGGACGCGCTATGGTCATTACGAGTTCGTGGTGATGCCGTTTGGGCTCACCAATGCTCCTGCCGCGTTCATGGACCTCATGAACCGCGTGTGTAGACCGATGCTGGATTGGTCTGTGATAGTCTTTATCGATGATATCTTGGTCTATTCCAAGACTCGGGAGGAACACTAGGAGCATCTGAGGGAGGTATTGGAGACCCTGAGGAGGGAGAGCTTGTATGCCAAGTTCTCCAAGTGTGAGTTTTGGTTGCGCGAGGTGCAATTCCTTGGGCACCTAGTCAACCAGAACGGGATTCTGGTTGATCCGGCCAAGGTCGATGTAACAGCCCAAAAATCTCAAGTATTGTTTAATTGCATTTTGGGGTGTTTTAAAGGGGAGACTCGGCGAGTTGGAGCCAGACTCGCCGAGTAGGGTCGCAGTTGTGGTCGCGGGTTCGCGGCTGGACTCGACGAGTCCAGGTATGGACTCGGCGAGTCGATGCTGTTCAGCGGAAAACCCTAGCCGTTCAGCTTGGGACGTATATAAGGGATCTTATGCCGTCATTGCTCGTCTTTTGGCCGATTGAAGAGAACCCTAAACGACTGAGGCGTCTAGAGCAAGCTTGAAGGCCATGGGTGACCTTGAAGGAATTGTTGTGCAAGGAGGAGAAGGGTTTTAGTTAAAGGAATTGCAGGGAGTGCGAGTTCTGAAGTTTGGGGACATGGAAGGTACATCATTCAGGTAATAACTCGGATTACATTCTCCTGTGATTGATGTGTATATAGATTTAGGGTTTATAGAACCCATTTGGAGATTAGATGGATTGTTGTGTTGTTATTCAACGTTTATAACCTTGTATTAGGACCCTTAGAGGTCCAGAAGATTCCATGGTTGTATGTTCGGGAAAATATGTATCTCAGGAAGCAGTTCGATCAACTGCATGGCGTGGACTCGCCGAGTCGGATGATCAGACTCGGCGAGTAGCTTGAAGATTCACTGGGACTCGCCGAGTTGTTCTTCAGACTCGGCGAGTGGAGTCGGGGTGGCCCCGCGATTCTTCCAGGAGTAACTCGTCGAGTCAAAGGGGATACTCGACGAGTAGAAGGGGAATTTTAGAGGATTGAAGAACGACCAGACTCGCCGAGTCGCCAGGGAACTCGCCGAGTCCCGTCGAGTTGACAGTGGACTGTTGACCAGAGTTGACCGGTGTGATTTCTTAGGGTCAGTTAACGTGGAAGGTAGAAGTATTAATAAGAGAGATATGATGTTACAGGGAGCTTGTAGCTCGGAGGATCAAGTGCAAGGGATTTCAGGAGTTGCTATCTTCCAGTGTCCGCGAGGTGAGTCTTCTCACTATACTGTACCCGGAAGGGTTTGATTGTGTAACCGAAAGGTCGAACATGTTATGCGTTATGTATCCATACTGTAAATGGAAGTTAGTAGCTACGCGTGATATGCATGTTATATGGGCCGGAAGGCAAAGTATTATGTGACAGAAAGGTCAGGTATGATATGTGATATATGTGCTTTATGTGTTAGAGTATGTTTCGGGCCGGAAGGCAGGTTGATATATGATATATGTGCTTTATGTGTTAGAGTAATTGTATTATGTGTTATATATGTGTATGGGCCGGAAGGCAATTATTTTATGGGCCGGAAGGCAATTATCTTATGGGCCGGAAGGCAATTATCTTATGGGCCGGAAGGCAATTATCTTATGGGCCGGAAGGCAAATATCTTATGGGCCGGAAGGCGATTATCTCATGGGCCGGAAGGCATTGTGCAGTGGACCGGAAGGTCAGGGCCCGGAAAGGCGTACGTGCGTAAGGTGTATATTGGGGAACTCACTAAGCTTCGTGCTTACGTTGTTTATGTTATGTTGTTTCAGGTTCTTACAGTAACGCGGGATGGCAACGGTTCGATTGTACACACCGAAGAAAGAGTTATATTTTGGAGGATCCTGGTCTTCTATTATAATGAAAATGAAACTATGTTTTGTAATTCGAATGTGAATAAGATTTTAAACAAGTGTTTTTAATATTAAATTGATTATTTAAATGAAAAATTTTGTCTTGAAAATCACGGTGTTACAATTGGTATCAGAGCCTTGGTTTGAGGGATTCGGACGCGCCTACGGGTGAATCTGGACTCAAACTGAGGAAGTAAGAAAAAGTTTTCAAATAAAGAGTTTTCTAAAAGTGAATAAGAGTTCAAAGAGAAAGCAAGAAAGAGCAGTGTGTACAATCAGCCAGAGCCAAACGGTGATTTCCCAAAATACCCTTACTTTTGTATAATGAAATATCTATTATGCACTTTATGAGATATTATTGCATGCTAGAGACAGGCTAGGTATTTCATATCTTAGGACTAGAGTGGCCTGATTTGTGATGCCTTAGCCTAGGGTTTGTTGTTATATGTGCGTTATGCTTTTGTGTGTATGTGATGAGTGAGGGTATCTAGTTAGAACGCACGAGGGGTAGAGCTACAGAGTACAGTGGTACTTCCGAGGATGAGCCGAGAAGGTGGAGCTATCACAGATAGGGAGTCCTATGTATGCTTCGATGCTCGAATTCTGCTTGCTTCGTGCTTTGTGGAGTTCTCGATGATGGGAGTCAGCTACTAAGTGAGTATGACGATACTCAGGAGGTAGATGGCTGGCATCATTAGGAACTCTTCAGCAGCTGATAGCAAAGAAGTGGGGGGACGGCGGAAGGGACTAGGGAGTAAACCTAGCCAGATGAGTGCGCTGGTAGAGTAGAGGATTTCGCTGGAGAGCGAGCACGTGCGAGGGGATTGGTGAGAGAGTAGCTCGATCAGCTACTTAGGAACTCTGGGATGGTCCGTGTGGAAAGTATGGGTAGATGTGGCAGGTAGTATGGGCCCGTACTACTGAAAGCAGAGGACCCATACTTGATACAGGGAGCATTCTGAAGGTCCTAAGGAACGGAATGAGGAGTGATGTCATGGTTCGAGTACCATACATCGGAGCAGATTGCGGGGTGATGTTATGGTCCGGGCACCATACATCGGAACAGATTGAAATAGATGTTGTGGTTCGAGTGCCATACGTTGGAGCAGATGGAGGGTGATGCTATGGTTCAGGTACCATACACCGGCGTAAATTGAGAAGGCATGTCATGGGATGAGTACCATGGTTCGTAGTGGATGATGCTGGTGACTATTTTGTTATCCGGTTATGATCGATGAGGTAGAGATCGGACGCTATGGGTTTTAGGCCTGTGGACCATGATTGAGGATGGAGAGGCGTTCCTTGGGAGGAGGAAAGGCGAGTACCTATCAGAGTATTGTGGTAGGGAGTTAAAGGGAGAGGGAAATTTCGGTCTGAATCGAGAAATCAGTCGATAGAGGAGAGGACACCTTCTAGGTGGGTAGTGCCATTTATGTTCGTGTGCAAGACACGAGGGGTCTGGTGTTTCAGTTCTGGATTTGGGAGTACACCCTGCAGGTAGTTTTCGATAATGGCTTCCCTCAGAGCATCAGGTAGCGGGTGTGCCGCGAGACAGTGATTTACCGTGAGCAGACAGTCAGTTGGGACTGAGGTAGTCGAGAACCACACCACACCTAATTGAGAATGATAGGTTGTGTTATAGTGGTAGCAGTGAAGAGTTCAGACGAGTTTTTGCAGTACAGAGAGTTTCGTCTAGGTTGAGAGTGAGTTCCTGTCCTTGGGGACAAATCCGGCGTTGGATATAGGTTGATGAATTGAGATGAGAGGAACGATGATTTTGCGGTGCAGTCTACGAGTCAAAGATGTTATCGAGCAGTGCAGGTGCTTAGTATTAGATTGGTATGGGATTTGGAACGATTAGAGGCAGCCGTGATGAGAAGTTCTTGGAGAGTTAACCAGAGGTTCAGAGTATAGAGGGTTGATTGACTTCATAAGGGGAGGGGCTATTGGGCGTTGCATAGCACTTTCCTGGAGCAGGTACGATTTCGCTGGTGAAAGATAGTCGTGGGTTGATGGTATGCTAACTAGTGACGGTTCGAACCCTAGTGGGGGAGAACCGGGTACAGTACATAGAAAACAAAGAATTGCCAAGAGTAGTTATAAGTGGAGTATAGAGATGCAGTAGGAAATCAGGAGACCAGAGGTGTCGATGATCGAGTAAAGGGGTCAGAGTGAGTAATGCGGGAAGTACTTGAGGAGGAGAACGAACGTATTCATGACAGGTGATTGGTGTTGTTGCAAGAAGATAGAGGATGATTGGGCAGTCAACTTCCGGAGTCGGTATGCGTATCCTTGTTGGGATTTTGAGTGTCGGGAAAAAGGGATTTGGAGAAGTATCAGCGCATTTCGTACGTCAACGTTATCTCGCATTCCAATCGAGAAATTAGATGCACCAAGGTTGTAAGGCGGGGAAAGTATAGATTTAATTATGGGGTGCAGGAGATCAGTGGTGGTGGTAGTATTCTGGGATATTCGGGTATGATATCCTTATTTTGGAGTTATTCGGGAATCCCGAATTGAATCGACGTGTGGCATATCAGGTATCTGCGGATTTAGTAGGAGTCTTCGGGTATGGGCATTCAGGGAGATTATTTGAGAGGGTGGATTTTCGCAAGATGGGCGTTCGTTATGTTGATTGCCTCCATAGTCTGTGGTGGATGTTCGAGTCGCAGTACTCACTAGTCAGAGGGTGTTGTGATACTGCGTGGAGTTGCAGTACTCACTGGGTGACAAGAGAATTTTTATGTTGGAATATTTTCGAGCAGCGTATGAGGTGGAAGAGTTTCGAGTTTGGGTAGCCCTGGTATTGAGTCTTTGGAGCTTGGATGTTGAGTCGGGGGCGAGACGGGGGTCTTCGTCTCTGTCGGGAGATGCGGGGCGATACGCAAGGAAGAGGCACAGCAGAAACCAGAGATTAGAGTTGAGACGATCCTCGGTGGGATTGTATTTTCTCTCACGAGGAAAAGAAGATTTTGTGACTTACGTGTCACTGGGTCGGGATAGTGGTCACGGGGAGAAAAGTCAGTGGAATATTTGGATCGCGATATGGGTGACCGTTGGGGGCTCAGAGGTGGAGCCAAAAGTTGATCTGGTACTTAGTCTTGAAGAGGAATATGGGAAAGGAGCTTATCATGATGACATCTGAGGACACTTTAGAGAGGGCGAACGATGCGGACGTTCGAAGACATGTTTCGGGCATGTGTATTAGCTGTCGGAGGAAGCCGCGGTACGTAATTACCATTGGTTGAGTTGTTCCATATTAACAGCCATCATTAGTGCATTAGTATGCCGCCCTTTGAGCTGTTGCATGGGAGGTGATGTCGGAACCTCGTTCGTTGAGGAAAGGTAATGCATGGACCCGAGAGTCCTTGCGAGCAGATCCAGTGCATGTGTGATACAGGGAGTAGTGGCAAGGTTGTTAAGCGGATTTCACTAGGTGGGGGAAGGGAAAGGTATGTTGGGGCGAGTGCAGCATGTGTATGCGATTGCAAGAGGTGAACTCGTGAGAGTTGCCCTGAGAACTGAGAATAGGTCCCTCAGTTGTTCCGATATGGATAAAGTGGGCTTAGGATCGGGGAACCGGTGATTCAGAGTTTCATAACCCTTATGGGTCGTGTGATCATCGAGATTTAGAGCAGAGTCGCGTCTTGGGTAATTCTCGGTTGCAGGAAGTGGTGGACAGTACAGCGATCGTGTTTTGGTCGACAGAGCAGATGCAACAGGTTAATCAGAGGTTAAAGATCGTTTAGAGTTGACAGGAAGGCTATGCAGACAGACGCCGTTACGAGCATGTGTTCCAGGTCGGCGACTTCGTATTCCTGACGGTCTCTCCCTGGGAAGGGGTGTTTCGATCCAGGAAGAGGGGTAAGTGGGGGCCCCGGTATGTTTGGTCTTTGCGTGAAGGTGCGAAGGTAGGAAAGGTGGCCTACCGGTTGGAGCTGCCAACAGAATTGGGATGGATCCATGACACTTTTAGGTGTCGCAATTGAAGAGGTGTATAGCAGATGAGTCAGCAGTGGTTCTACTAGAGAACGATTAGGTGGATGCGAGCCTGTGTTACGCCGAGAGGCCAGTGGCCATCAGGGATCGGAAGATCAAGTTTCTGAGGAACAAGGAGGTACCTCTGGTATTGATTCAGTGGCAACCTCGGAAGAGATCGGAAGTGTCTAGGGAAGCCGAAACGTGTGATGCGGGAGCAGCATCCAGAACTATTTTCAGAGTGAGACTTCGAGGGCGAAGTCTAATTCTAGTGGGGGAGAATTGTAACAGCCCAAAAATCTCAAGTATTGTTTAATTGCATTTTGGGGTGTTTTAAAGGGGAGACTCGGCGAGTTGGAGCCAGACTCGCCGAGTAGGGTCGCAGTTGTGGTCGCGGGTTCGCGGCTGGACTCGACGAGTCCAGGTATGGACTCGGCGAGTCGACGCTGTTCAGCGGAAAACCCTAGCCGTTCAGCTTGGGACGTATATAAGGGATCTTATGCCGTCATTGCTCGTCTTTTGGCCGATTGAAGAGAACCCTAAACGACTGAGGCGTCTAGAGCAAGCTTGAAGGCCATGGGTGACCTTGAAGGAATTGTTGTGCAAGGAGGAGAAGGGTTTTAGTTAAAGGAACTGCAGGGAGTGCGAGTTCTGAAGTTTGGGGACATGGAAGGTACATCATTCAGGTAATAACTCGGATTACATTCTCCTGTGATTGATGTGTATATAGATTTAGGGTTTATAGAACCCATTTGGAGATTAGATGGATTGTTGTGTTGTTATTCAATGTTTATAACCTTGTATTAGGACCCTTAGAGGTCCAGAAGATTCCATGGTTGTATGTTCGGGAAAATATGTATCTCAGGAAGCAGTTCGATCAACTGCATGGCGTGGACTTGCCGAGTCGGATGATCAGACTCGGCGAGTAGCTTGAAGATTCATTGGGACTCGCCGAGTTGTTCTTCAGACTCGGCGAGTGGAGTCGGGGTGGCCCCGCGATTCTTCCAGGAGTAACTCGTCGAGTCAAAGGGGATACTCGACGAGTAGAAGGGGAATTTTAGAGGATTGAAGAACGACCAGACTCGCCGAGTCGCCAGGGAACTCGCCGAGTCCCGTCGAGTTGACAGTGGACTGTTGACCAGAGTTGACCGGTGTGATTTCTTAGGGTCAGTTAACGTGGAAGGTAGAAGTATTAATAAGAGATATATGATGTTACAGGGAGCTTGTAGCTCGGAGGATCAAGTGCAAGGGATTTCAGGAGTTGCTATCTTCCAGTGTCCGCGAGGTGAGTCTTCTCACTATACTGTACCCGGAAGGGTTTGATTGTGTAACCGAAAGGTCGAACATGTTATGCGTTATGTATCCATACTGTAAATGGAAGTTAGTAGCTACGCGTGATATGCATGTTATATGGGCCGGAAGGCAAAGTATTATGTGACAGAAAGGTCAGGTATGATATGTGATATATGTGCTTTATGTGTTAGAGTATGTTTCGGGCCGGAAGGCAGGTTGATATATGATATATGTGCTTTATGTGTTAGAGTAATTGTATTATGTGTTATATATGTGTATGGGCCGGAAGGCAATTATCTTATGGGCCGGAAGGCAATTATCTTATGGGCCGGAAGGCAAATATCTTATGGGCCGGAAGGCGATTATCTCATGGGCCGGAAGGCATTGTGCAGTGGACCGGAAGGTCAGGGCCCGGAAAGGCGTACGTGCGTAAGGTGTATATTGGGGAACTCACTAAGCTTCGTGCTTACGTTGTTTATGTTATGTTGTTTCAGGTTCTTACAGTAACGCGGGATGGCAACGGTTCGATTGTACACACCGAAGAAAGAGTTATATTTTGGAGGATCCTGGTCTTCTATTATAATGAAAATGAAACTATGTTTTGTAATTCGAATGTGAATAAGATTTTAAACAAGTGTTTTTAATATTAAATTGATTATTTAAATGAAAAATTTTGTCTTGAAAATCACGGTGTTACAGTCGAGGCCGTGATGAGATGGGAGGTCCCGAAGTCTCCATCTGAGATTCGAAGCTTCCTGGGATTGGCGGGCTACTATCGGAGATTTATCCAAGATCTCTCCAAGATAGCCGTACCCCTGACACGACTGACGAAGAAAGCCGTGGTCTTTCGGTGGGGACCCGAGCAGCAGGCTGCGTTTGAGATGCTGAGACAGAAATTGTGTGAGGCACCGATCCTAGCCCTGCCTGAGGGCGTAGAGGATTTTGTGGTTTACTGCGATGCGTCCATTTCAGGGTTGGGCGCAGTTCTGATGCAGAGGGGGCATGTCATTGCCTACGCTTCGCGGCAGCTCAAGCCTCACGAGGCAAATTACCCGACGCACGATTTGGAGTTGGGGGCGGTGGTCTTTGCCCTCAAGATTTGGCGGCATTACCTCTACGGGGTTCGGTGTACCATCTACACGGACCACAAGAGTTTGAGGTACCTCATGGACCAGCCGAATCTGAACATGAGGCAGCGGCGGTGGTTGGATGTGGTGAAGGATTATGATTGCGAGATCCTTTACCACCCGGGGAAGGCCAATGTGGTGGCCGATACGCTTAGCCGCAAGACGGTGCCGATCAGGGACGTTTGTTTGAGGATGACTGTGGTGACTCCCCTGTTGGAGCAGATTCAGGAGGCTCAACAGGAGGCTATCAAGGAGGAACATCGGAAGAGCGAGCGTGTGGTGGGTCAGGGTTCCTCCTTTGATTATGATGGCAGAGGACTTTTGACATTACACCGTAGGGTGTGGGTGCCGTATCACGGTGGCGTGCGTCAGATTTTGATGGAGGAGGCGCACAAGTCCCGATTTTCTATTCATCCCGGGGCGACGAAGATGTATAGGGATCTTCGTCCGGATTATTGGTGGCCTTGCATGAAGCGGGATGTAGCATGGTACGTCGAGCGGTGTTTGACCTGCAGGAAGGTCAAGGCCGAACATTAGAGACCGCATGGCAAGATGCAGCCGTTGGACATTCCACTGTGGAAATGGGAAGATATCACGATGGATTTTATCACAAAGCTTCCCAGGACCGCACGTGGAGTGGATTCGATTTGGGTCATCGTGGATAGATTGACCAAGAGTGCTCACTTTATTCCAATTCAGGAGAGCATATCGGCCGAAAAATTGGCCGACATCTATATCAGGGAGATTGTGGCACGGCATGGGGTGCCAATATCGGTAATCTCGGACAGGGATGTGCGTTTTACTTCCAGATTCTGGAAGAAATTTCATGACGAGTTGGGCACTCGTCTACATTTCAGCACCGCCTTTCACCCGCAGACAGATGGTCAGAGTGAGCGGACCATCCAGACTTTGGAGGACATGTTGCGGGCGTGTGTGCTGGATTTCGGTGGTAGCTGGGATACCTATCTTCCTTTGGCTGAGTTCTCCTACAACAACAGCTATCACGCGAGTATTGACCGACCACCGTTCGAGATGTTGTATGGGCGGAAGTGCAGAACCCCGATATGTTGGGGGGAGGTTGGCCAGAGAGTCATGGGAAGCACCGAGGTGGTGCTAGAGACGACCGAGAGGATCCAGCAGGTTCGGAGCAGACTTCAGACTGCACAGAGTCGGCAGAAAAGCTACGCCGATAGACGTCGATCCGATTTGGAGTTTCAAGTCGGGGATATGGTCCTCCTGAAAGTGTCGCCTTGGAAAGGTGTCATTCGATTCAGGAAGCGGGGCAAGTTGGGCCCAAGGTTCATCGGGCCGTTCAGGGTTGCAGCCCGGGTGGGCAAGGTGGCGTATAGGCTGGATCTGCCAGCCGAGCTCAGTCAGATCCACAGCACCTTCCATGTTTCGCAGCTGCGGAAGTGCCTGGTGGACGATTCAGCAGTAGTACCGTTGGAGGATATTCAGGTTGATGACAGCTTGAATTACATTGAGCGCCCAGTCGCAATACTGGACAGAAAGACCAAGACGTTGAGAAACAAGAGGGTAGAACTAGTAAAGGTGCAATGGCAGCATCGCAAGGGTTCGGAATGGACTTGGGAACCGATGGACGAGATGATGGAGCATTACCCCGAGTTGTTTCAGGACCGGGCAGCAGACTTCGAGGACGAAGTCTAAAATAAGTGGGGGAGATTTGTAGCACCTGGTTTCCGGTATGTGAATTTTATTTGAGCATTGCCCTATTTTAGCCTTGGACTCGGCGAGTCATAAGGTCCGACTCGCCGAGTAGGAACGAGACTCAGGACACGTTTAAGTGGGCGACTCGGCGAGTCCATATCCTGGACTCGGCGAGTCACCGCTGCTGAATGAAACCCTAAGTTTCAAGGGTTTGCACCCTATTTAAACCCTCATTCCGCCCCAACTCGTCCCCATTCACCCCCAGAACTCCCCCAACATCGTTTTCCCTTATTTCCTTGAGAGATTGAAGTGTTCTTGGTGTGTTCTTGAAGGTTTTGAGGAGAAAGAGGAGTAGATCAAGAAGAGGAGAAGGAGATCAACCATCGTTGTGTCATTTCAACATTTTCCTTGAGGTATATCTCGTTTTTCCCCTATTTCTATGCTTAAGATTTCATTTGAGACACTCTTGAGCAATTCCCCAAGCTTGTTTGTGCTTAATGTTTCGTAATAAGTGGATTGACCTTTAGATCTAGGCAAGATTGAGCTCCAGGAGCTCAGATCTGTTAGCTTTATGGCCCCATGTGGCTTGTTCATCCTAGATCTACCCTTTTGAGGCATTTTGCACCCTAAAACCCACATTAGTGAATATCCACACGTAAAGTTGGAAACTTTACGTGTGATTTATGTCCTAGAAGTCCAGATCTATGAATGACATGGACTGAAATCGAGTAAATCGGTGTATTTGGTGGATGCATGTCGGCGACTCGGCGAGTCGTATTGGCGACTCGGCGAGTCTGGTCGCGAGTCACCGATTTGGTCCCTTCATGATGTATCGAGTTGAGCCGTGAGTCACAGGGGGTGACTCGGTGAGTTGGGAGCTGAACTCATCCATGTTAGGACTCGGCGAGTCAATGCCCTGACTCGGCGAGTCCAAGGCAATCTTCATAGATCAAGAACAGACTCGGCGAGTTGTTCATACAACTCGGCGAGTCTTAGCACAAAGTGTTCTTCGGATGAAGATGAACTCGACGAGTTGTTCATACAACTCGGCGAGTAGGATGAAGGAGTTGAATGACAGTTAGAAGATGAACTCGTCGAGTCATAGCCCAACTCGACGAGTAGAACCAGGGACCCAGGACAATAGTTTGCTAGGGACTCGGCGAGTGGAGATCCACTCGGCGAGTCGGGTCAACTGAAAGTTGACTCTAGCATTGGCCTAGAGCTAGACCGGGGGTAAAATGGTCTTTTTACCCAAAGGACAATTAGCAGTGTATGACTAAGTATATTGTGGGAATTACAGCCGGGGAGTTTCCGGAGCAGCAGCAGCAGTAGTAGGTGATTAGTTCCCACACAGACCAGCAGCTATTTCGAGGTGAGTTTCCCTTCAATAGTAACGGGTCTAAGGCACTAAGGCCGTCCCGTATAGATGGGACGTTAGTATTATATTGTGGGCCGAGCCCATATCTATTAGTCGAGTTGATTGTGATATATATACCAGTATGATAGAACTGTTTATACTTGTTGTCTGCGTGATACTTGTATGATCTGTGTGGACGGTTGGGTGTGGGCGAGGCCCGTATCCCTCCGAGAATGGAGTGTGGGCTAGGCCCGTATCTCCCAGGTAGCGAAGTGTGGGTGGGGCCCGTATCTTCACGAGTGTGGGCGGGGCCCGTATCTCTCAGAAAGTGAGGTGTGGGCGGGGCCCGTATCCTCACGAGTGTGGGCGGGGCCCGTATCTCCTAATTGCATGTTATTTGTTATATGTTGTATGGTATGGGGTATTACGGGGGAGCTCACTAAGCTTCGTGCTTACGGTTTCAGTTTTGGTTTCAGGTACCTCCTCAGCTAGGGGAAAGGAGCCGGCACGGTAGCAGCATGTCACACACACACTCTTCGGTTTCCGCATTTACGAGATTCACTGGGATTGTACTCTGATATTTGATGGATTGTATGGTTTGAATATTAAAACATGGTTTGCAGTGTGTTATGGCGTGATTAAACAATGCTTTTATTTATTAATGCTTACTAAAAGTAATATTTTAAAATGAAAATTTTTGGACATGAAAATTGGGTCGTTACATCCCACTTCATATTTAAGGTCCAGAGGTATACTAGAGTCATAAAGTTTCCAACTTTATGACTCTACACGTCCATAAAGTCCTTAACACAAGGTTTCAATCCATTAAGACCTTTTACATGGTGCATGTAGCCAAACTAGCTAAAGGGAACTCATTTTTATGGATTAGAACCTTTCCTTGGGTCTGAAAGGACAACCCAAATGTCTAAAACCAATCATGCATAAAAATGGGACTTTTGAGATAAGAAGAACCACAAAAAGCTACCAAAATGAGATCTAAGAAAACAAAACATCAAGGTGAAGACTTTTTACCTTCTAGAGCTTCCCAAGAAGGTGATGATCCCAGATCCACAAGCTTGCTTCAACTTCTAAGCTCCTTGATGAAATTCCTTCTTCCTTAAGCACACAAAGGACACACTTTTAGCTCAAAACACACTCTTATGGGGTTAGTGTTTGCCAAAAATGACTAAAGGGCTTGGAGGCTGGAAAGGTAGGGGTTAGTGCTTAAATACCCCACAAACCCTACAATTTAGGGTTTCACTCGGACATAAGTATGCCCAGCGTACACATGTGTACTCCCAGCATACTAGGGTACGCCTTAGTACGCTTAGCGTACTCTTCCAGCATCAAAATTACAAACTTAGGAATAGGGCTTTATGACATCCCCGTTTTCCCAGCCAGAAAAGACCGATTTTGTTTATGCTTTATAAATATCAGAGTACATCTTTTAGTGAAAATGTTGCGGAATTTGTTCCTAGTAAAACATGATAAATACGTTATCAAAACATTTCCGAAGAAATGTATTTTTATTCATTTTAAAACATTTGGGATGTCATCATGAATACAGATCCATAAGCATAAACAAAACTTACATTCTTTAATCTCTCAGTGTCATGTAACTTTGTATCGACAAGTCGGCAAGTCGGGTTAACCTAGAACATTGACTTTGACCAGAATGTTGACTTTGACCAGGGGTAAAATGGTCATTTTACCCTTAGAAGGATTCTCAGTTTTTGACTAAGTGTTCATTGTGAATATATAGTCAGGGAGTCATGGGAGCAGCCATCAGAGATTCCTCACGTGAGAGTTCAACACCCATTTTAAGAGGTAAGTTTCCTTCGGTAGGAACGGGTCTAAGGCACTAAGGCCGACCCATATATCTGATATGTTAGTAGGCAAGTGTGGGTGGGGCCGGAATCTCGTAGTATTATTTGAGTATAGTTATGTGACTGTTTGATAGAAATAGATATACTTGTTTTCTATGTGATACTTGTATGCATGTTAGACAACGGAGTGTGGGCGGAGCCTGAATCTCCTAGACAACGGAGTGTGACGGGTACCGAATCTCCATGAGAGTGGGCGGAGCCCGTATCTCTTAGTTGCATATATGTGCATGGTATGTGGTAATTTGGGGAGACTCACTAAGCTTCATGCTTACAGTTTTTAGTTTTGGTTTCAGGTACTTCCGTTAGTAAGGGAAAGAGTTCAGGATGACTGCATGACACACACCACAGTTTTCAGGGAGGATTCACTATGATATTTTGACATATGATTTTGATACATTGATAGATGATATGAGATTTTTGAGATACATGATTTATGACGTTTTGATACTTATGGTTTTGTTATTATGATGTATGATGAAATATAGTTTTTCTTAAATAATTTAAAATGAAATTTTTAGACCGTATTTTTGGAATGCTACATTGGAATACGGTAAAGGTGTTGAAAAAGTGGCAAAATATCTAAACTTCGAAATCATTCACGGGTGATTCTTCTAAAAGAACCAAAACATCCGAAACCACTTACACTCAATCGTCAGATGCACATGTCGAAATTGACATCAATGAATATAAGCCTATTGAGGTTCCGAGAGTTAATCGTCCTATGGGAAGAGACCAAGCTAAAAGGAAAGGGTAAAGGGTGTAAGTAGTTCAAGTAACATTAAGGTAATGACAAGAAAAATAGACAACTTGAAGACTACTTTGGAACAATATTTGGGTTTTGCAAAAAAGAAAGAAATTTTTCGTTACATGACGAAAGATACTAATAACCCTATCGGACGCAAAATAGAATCGGCGTTAAAGCCAAAGATTGATATATATATATATAGGTTTATCTATATTTGGCAATTTTAATATCTAATGTTGCGTATTTTTAATATGGATATGTTTTTAAGTGTCTTGTAATTTTCCCTTCAGGTTAATGAAATTTAGTTTTTATAAAAATTAATTTGTTTAAATTGATTGTTTTTATATAAATTAACTTTTGTTAAAAAAATAAAAAAACATGACAAAAATGGCAAACCTATCACTTTTTAAATGACAAAGTTTTAAAGATGTAGGACAAATCCTACATGGTGCTAGCAAAAAGGATATTACTAAAATAATACCACTCTCTCTAACCTAATTATCAAAAATAGTCCGAAGTTTAATATAAAATTGTAAAAATATAAACATAGCCATACATTTCCATTTACAAATAACAAAGTCAACTTAGCCAATTGTATTCATCTTCCAAGGTGCCTCAAAATCTTTCTATTGCAATTCTTGAATCACGTAGAACAACAACAATGGTCAAAAAACGCCAACATTCCAAAACCTAAACAATTTCATATATCTAAAAAGATAACAATTTTCAAGAACTTTTAACACCAATCCAAAAGAATCATGTCTAATCACATATTCCCATAAAAACAACACATCAATCAACCATTTTCACTAATCCCAGAAGACTCACCAACATCTTCAACTCTCACCACTTCTTCAACCACTTTCCCCCTATTCCCAACTCCATCCACCACCTTATTAAACCGGTCAACCCAAACATCATAATCAACCACATACGGTGTTCCAACAAGCCCATCAACATAATCAGCAAACGCCTTCAACAAAGCCGACACCTCACCTAAATACTGCTGAATCACCCTCTTGGCCCACAATCTTTGTCGCCACCTCAGCGCTGACTCAATCGAATCCGCCTCCTGTTGACTCGCCATTTTTCCACCACAAAGATAGTAAACAAGATACACAAGACTCTCACAATCAGAAGAAGGACAAAGCTTCCCATGTTGTAACGCATGAGATGATGAGAATTGTAGGTTAACAGCTGGACACGTGTCCTTATCATCCAAAACCGCCCGACCCCACGAAACTAAAATATATAAATCGTTTGTTTTTATAATGTTCTCCGGACAGATGTCGCCATGCTGGACGTTTGCTGACTTGGCGCTTTTTAGAGCGGAAAGACAATCGCGACAACATCGGATCGCATCATGGGAAGTAAACGGGATGGTTTTGGTTGACAACGGGTCACCGGTGGGGTGTACGATAAGAATCGGTGTACCGCATGACGGGTGATCGCACCGGCCTTTCGGGTTCGGGCGGGTACAAGTACCCGAATGTAGAATCCGACCCGAATCCACGATTTGTGGAAGATTTTTACTACAAATTCCATGATCCCGGAAAATGTTCAACACCTTTGTTTGCCTTTGGACTTGATACCATAAGCTCATGTCTTCCCATGAGGGTTCTAATCGGGTCGGGTGGGCCCCCACATATAACATCAATGGTTCCGTAGGGAAATCAACAGAAAAAGCCGTATAGCAACATCCATTCCACCCGTTAATCAATCCATTCACTTGAAAACTTCTATGATTCCGATCGTCCTGATTCCGGAGATCTTCCAATTCCAAGACTTCACCTTGCTCGAGCTTCAACCGGTTATCTTGATCGCATTTCTCGTCAAATTTTACAATTTCGGGTTCGTTATGAAAGGGTATTATCGACTTTTCGCCCTCGACAAGGCGCCGCTCGACTCGCCGTTGATGGAGACGGAGGTTGTGATCGGACGCGAGGGACGTTATCGTCCTTTTCGCGTCTCCGCTCCATTGACCAATTGAATAGTAAGTTGCTAAAAGTATTTGCAAACATCCTAAATCTCTCCAATTTGCATTCCCTAACTTGTTCCATATCCGATCAACCCGAGAAACGTTAACTTCCGCGTGGTTTGTTATCCAATTCACCATCGAAAAGTACGGATTAGGATTCCCGGACGTTAAATCAAGTTTCCCGAGGTCGCCCTCGAGTTTAACCACACCTCCGGAATCGGAATCAAGAACTAAAACATAAACGGAATCACTACTACCGGTTCCATACTTGCTTAACATTCTCGAAAGCAATATCCGTGCCCCGTAAAATAAAGCTTCGGAAATAGAAGAACACGAGAGTGTCGAATCGGATTCGTTTCCGATTCCGATTCCGGTTCCGGGTCGGAATAACGCAAATTGGACCACCTGGTCCCACCTGACATGTGGGTCGGCCTCGTTTCTTAAAACCAAGGCCGACCCACAGAGCGAATCGAGCCGTCTTCTCGATATCGCTTTTTCTACGGTATAAAATTTCGACCCGGAATATCGGGGACACAAAATGGAATATGGGGATGACCCGTTTTCATCCCAAAATGTATGCCATAAGGAATCAGAAATAGCATGTAAGAAATCTTCTAGGGCTAAAAACTCAAGTTCTTTTGAGTTATGGGAAATTGGCATTCGGTGTAATTGTTGAAATAATACGGATTCTAAAGCGAAATCTAGGGTTTGTAAGTCTTCGAGTTGAAAGGGTGATGTGAAGCCATGTGAATTCTCGTTGACCCATTCTTCGAGGTGTTGACTGAATAAGTCAATATCCGTAAGGTTTTTTGCACATTCTTTAGCTGCTTTTAATGCTCGTTTTGAAGTGGATATGCTCGATGCACTTCGTGAGGAGATAACTGTGTGTAGATAGATGCATTTATGAATTATGAGTTATCGAAAGTCAGGATTTGAATAGAATAATGAATTCAGATGGATTAATTCTGCAAACCTGATGATGTCTTTCTGAAACTTCCGTCCAAACTTTGCCCACCAAATGAGCCGGAATCATATTGATGCGAACCTTATAAGAAGTACAAAATAGTACATCAAGTAAAGAAATCAAAAGGCTGTATATATTAAGGGTTAAATATGTATAAGACATTAATTTACATACATGGTGTAATTCAAAATAATATGCGTATAATTCTCTTTCATATGCCCTTTTCTTTTACAAATTAGGGGATCTTTGAAGTGCATTCTCAAAGTGATTATTGCTACTTGAAGAATCATAATCATACAATCACATGCTTAAAGTTGGATAATTACGTAATTTTATATTCTTACATCTCCACACAGACCATAAATATTAAAAAAAAAAAGCATCGTAATCACTTTCTACCAAACACCCCCTTATGCCAATGGGGAAAAAGTGCACATATAACCTAGCATAAGCAATCCACAAGCATTACATATAAGAAAATCTAATAAGCTAAAAATCAAGTTATTTTCAAATCGCAAACAGATTATAGATGTCAAAATGTCTAATTTCAGCACAAAGTAATGAAAGGGGAAACAATCTATACACATTCATGAGACTACATTTTGCGAAAGATATTATGAACCCAAACGATGAGCGTAAGTACCCAAGAACACACACACACATATAAACACAAACAAAGGGGGAAAGAAGAAAGAAACTTGATATGAGCTCACCTATTTGCATATTCGTGTCTGAAAATGCGAAAAAGCTTCAAGATTCGCAAACCCCAGAATGGGTTTTGTTGTGGAGACGCTATTTAGCATATTCCAGAAGCTAAAACTAGATGCAATAACTCACCATGAAGCCCAATGTAGCACAAAGAATGTACCCCTAATTACAAAGACAGATAGAGTGACAGAGATGTGTGATTATGATAGAAAATGGTAGAAAGAATGAGGGAAAAAGAAACAACATGCCAATAAAGAAAAACGAAAGGGAAAGAAAAACACCAAGGCAACAACTTACAATGATGGAGATGATGTTGATGGTGCTTCCCACTCTTAGCTCCACCCACACCCACCTAGGTTTTGGATTGTTTTTTTTTTTTTTATAAATGAAGAAATATATAAAAATGGTGTTTTTTTTTTTTTTGTAAAAATTTGTAGAATCCAGATGTGGTTGGTGGTTGTTTGGTGTTTTTTTGTAGGTTTCTTGTTTCTTGTCTGCTTTTGTTCTTTGCCTATCTTTAAATCTTTCTTTATAAGCTCACTTGATTCCCCAAGAGACCCCATTTCAATGGCAAACATTAAAAGTAATTTCAATCACAATTTCCGAGGTGTGTAAAGATTAAAGAGTGTTCTTTTTTTCTCAAATAATATAGTGTAAAATTGTATTTTTTTTCATTTATTGTGAGTTTGATGCTTTGATTGTTGGATGAGTTATGGATTTTTAGGTGTGGCAGTGGCGTAAAGTTTGCTATTTTTTTGTAAATTCAATTTAGATTTTAAGTTACTATTTACGTATTTACTTTATGTTTTACAAAGAAAAACAAATATTGTAGTTGGTATCCTTTTGAGTTAACTATATGTTAATTAAAATTATCTTTAAGATGATAGCTATTTAATAATTATGTTATGTTACATTCTTATGACTTTGAATTTTGAAGTATTTCCTAGTTTATATAATGCAAAAAAAGGACTTGATGCCATTGTAACCAAAGCGTTCAATAATCAAACAATTTTGTTAAAAACATATATTGAAATAAAAGAGGTTGAATTAAAATAAAATATCTAGTTGGGCTTAAAACCCCTAAACTTCTAGAACAAAATTAAAAAATGCTTTTGCTTAGTAACCCTTTTTTTTCCATAGGATTCTTAAACAATAAGTTGAAACTTGAAAGTAGAATTCAAACACAAATATTTTGTTGTTGAATAGTTTGAGTAAACATGAAAAAAAAAAAAAAAAAATCATGTGTAAATTATATCTATAATCGACTCTTATTATAAATATATTTTTAAAATTATAGGATATAAATTCATAATTAAATACAAATTAAGTAATAAATCAAATATATTTTAGATAATTCAAGTCTTCGTTGATCATAAACTTATAACATGATTTTTTTTTTAAATATAGTTTTCTTAAATTAAAAAAAAACAATTAAGAATATGACTTTTAAGTGTGATTTACTAACATATAATTAATTATTTTGGACTTTTGTCATGGCAATGGAAAAGATGAATACCAAAGGAATATATTCTTGCCTATTGGTTTGTTTTGTCCCTGTTGAACATTGTTGACCGTCTAATTTTATATCATTTAGATTATATAAATACTTTGAAAAATAACAACTTTATGTTTAATGATAACGTCGATAGAACCAACAAAGTAACTAGATTCATGAATGATGAAATTATATTAGCTTTTTTTAATTACATAGGTAATATGGTAATATTTACAATATTATAATCAATATTATTCAAGATAAATCATTCATCTTTAATTATATTTATTTAAAAATTTCATAATTTTTCATGTTATGGTATTTATTGGACTTGTAATTTTTTTTTTGAACTTGCAAAATTTTATAAAATCATTGTTTAAAAGATATTAAGGATATTAACTTTGTGTGAATTATTGAACACATAAAGTTACTATATAAACTACAGTAGGAAAACAAAATATACTACAAAATGAGAGAATACAACAGAAAATGAATAAATAATTTGAACTAACTAAATATGTAACACCCCAATTTTCATATATAGATTATATAACAAATAATCGTTCCAACATCTCCAAAGATCAAATGTGAACTTGCTTATAGACTAAACTATAGCGGAAGCAAAATAAATAAATATATATATATATATATATATATATATATATATATATATATATATATATAAAGTTTTCAACCGAAGAGCTTCGGGTGTTACGTCTTTGCGGAATTTCTTTGTTACCTTCTTGATTAATCCTCATCCTTGCCCTTTCCCTGCCACTAGCTAAATAGTTTCCTGAATTGCGCACATTTAAAGTTTCTAAATGGGTAAGCCTAGGGCCTAGTGAGTTCGTGTTGCACATACATATCCATCACTTAAAATAAACAAATAGTTTTATCATATATGTTCAATAAATCATACGACAAACAAATCATCTTTATCCAGAGAAAGAACAAAATGTTCATTTCCCTTTTCCTTGAGACAACTAATCATCCATTGTACTCAAGTATTTTAAATATCCAATGAAATGAGTATGATTCTCAAATCTCATCCCCGCCGATCACACTCATCCGTCATGTTCACGACGATTAAACACTCACCCGTTCCGACTAAACATATCATCCAAAAACACACACACACAATAGATAAACAAATCCAAAATAACATTTTGACACAACCATATTTATCATAAAATATACTACGAATAAATAAATAAAAAACCACATAATAAACGCATGACAAACATTTATGTGCGAGCAACCACAGAACACGAAAAAACTCACCTTGCAACCGATAAGTCCTAACCGAAGCTTTATTGCTAATCTGCACCCTACATTCCACAAACAAATTTTCTAAGGCAGTTGTATCATACAAGAGATTTGTATAAACTTTGAACCAGATACTTCATCGTTATCAAATTCAGAAAGTCCCATACTTTAAATTAATACTTCATGTAACCATACCATAAATATATAAAAACATTTTATAAATTTATTAACCCTTTGAAAACAGATTATATTCTTGTTATGACACCAAATACATAATAATAATAATAATAATAATAATAATAAGTGGCATAAGACTAAACCAATAACTTTAAGTTTCAATTCAAAGGAAATACACCGAAAAAAATGTGCATATAGTTTCACTTCAAGAATTAAAATGTTATTAGACTACAAGAACTGAATATTTATTTTCCCTTTTAAAGAATATATACGGATTATGCCTACTAGTAGGATTTGCCCATCCAAAACGAACGAGTAACGTGCTAACCAATAAACCACCAAATGTTTTATTATTATATTTGCATTTCCCAAACTTTAACATAGGTTGGCTTTTACCCGTTAAACAAAAACACCCGGGATGTTGTCTTCCTAACCTGATATCTTTTATTTTTCTGCCATTACTAAGTTGCTGGAACTTTACATATTATCCAAAGTAATTCTGTATAATTATATAAAATCATCATTAACTTTTTCCACCTCCTACTGAAATATAACCATAATTTTTTGTCAAAAAAAGAAACAACCCAAATCAAAACATATTAGAGCTTTGTGTAGCGAAAATTTTATCATTTTAAAATTCCATCTATTAGATCATGATTGGCCCGAACTAAGACATTAGGAAGAACTAAAATATGTAAAACCGGATTATAAACTTACTCAAACAACCAATTCAAGCATAAATCAGAGAGACATGCCTTATTTTGTAAGAACTAACTCCAAAACTTTTAAGAACTCCCGAGCTCTACTTCTCTTTTGATTCTCAACTGTTCTCAGAGATTTCTGTGGGGTTTCCACTCGATTTTACGTGCTACTTATAATTCCTAAGATTATAACCGATGGAGACCTCTCATTTGCTCGAATTTAATGCCCTAATGAAGGTCATGGTTTTTTTACATTAATCTTCATAATTTGCCTTTAATTGACTCATTAACTTTAAACTAATCATTATTTTATATTAATATAATATGATTATATATTTTATATTTTTATTTTGACATGAGTTATTACAAAATATTAGCTATTATCGTTAGTTTTGATATCCCCCGCAAGTTGGACGGTCGTTGAGTAAGTCCAATCTTGGAGATTAGAATATGGAATCTGGGTCGGAGCAGAGGCTTAGTAGGAATATCAGCTAGTTGATCATCCACTTTTATGTGTGTTACCCACAATGACCCTTCCTGAACCTTCTCGCGAACAAAGTGAAAGTCCAATGCCAAGTGTTTCATCCTTGAATGAAAAACCGGATTTGCATAATAGTATGTAGAACTCAAATTGTCACAATAAATAATTGGTATAACGTTAGACCTGAATTCAGTGAGTAATGAAGCGAGCCACTGGATTTCTATGGTTGCTGATGCAACAACTCTAAATTCAGCTTCGGTTAATGATCTAGCGGACGTAGATTGATGTTTTGAGCTCCAAGAAATAGGGTTACAACCAAGATATACAATATAGCCAGTGGTGCTACACCACGTCTCTTTGTCACCCGCTCAATTGACCTCTGTAAAGGCGTGGAGTCTCAGAGGGGAGTGACGTTTGAGTAAGAAACTGTGATGGATTATTTTATAGTACACTTATGTTTATGTTTTTAGTATGTTTCCATTTATCACTCTGGCATATTTCCATTTATCACTCTGTCAATTATTTTATGGTACGCTTATGTTTATGTTTCTGATAGGTATATTGTTTGTGATTTCTTTGTCTGCTCTTGTGTTATTCGACTTAAGCGCAAGTCAGTCCTTTGTATCTTAGTCTTTTGGTAGGGATTTCGATATGACCCTTGGCGAGCTAGATTGTCCGTTGCGGGTTTCTAACGCCAATGAACATGGGATTTCGGCATCCAGAGTGTATCGGGGTTGTGTCTTGGAGATCTTCAGAGTACCTTATCCGATTTATTTGATTGTTATCCCTATGGGGGTATATACATGATAGTAGGGATGGATTGGTTGAGCGGTTTTGGTGCTATGATAGACTGCGAGGGTTAGCAAGTGGTAGTTCGTACCCTAAGTGGGGGATACTAGTCATTTATAGAGAGGGTAATAGGATTGGGTTAGGGTTTTGTTCGACGACCAGGGCTTAACAGTATATTTAGCATGGTTGTATGGGTTATCTTACCTATGTGGTTGATACATAGAGTGGGGAGAAGGCATCGGTTTCAGATGTGCTAGTTGTTAGGGAATTTGCTTATGTGTTTTCGGAGGAGTTACCCGATGTGCCTCCTGAAAGGCTGGTTGAGTTCAGAATTGACCTATTGCTAGGTGCGGCTCCGATTGCCAATGTGTCACACCGATGACACTACCTGAGATGCAGGAGTTATCCTCTCAGCTTCAGGAGCTGGTAGGCAAGCAATTCATCAAACCGAACGGTTCGTCGTGGGGAGCACCGATATTGTTCTTCAAGAAGAATGATGGTTCGCACCAGATGCGCATTGATTACTAAGAGTTCAACAAGTTGACGGAGAAGAGCCGTTATCCCAATCTACGGATTGACAACCTCTTTGATCAATTGCAAGGTGCATCTTGGTTCTCTAAGATCGATCTGAGGTCGGGATATCATCAGGTGCGGGTTAATGAGGAGGACTTGGAGAAGACCTCGTTTCAGACTTGTAATAGTCATTACGAGTTTGTGGTGATGCCATTTGGGCTCACCAATGCGCCTACGGTGTTTATGGACTTGATGAATTGGGTATGCAAACCGATGCTTGATCGATTAGTTATTGTTTTTATTGATCAAATCTTAGTGTATTACCAAGTCCAGAGAGCAGCACGGGGAGCACATTCGAGAGATTTTGGGTGTATTGAGGCGGGAACGACTCTATGTCAAGTTCTTTAAGTGTGAGTTTTGGTTGCGAGAGGTCTAGTTCCTGGGGCATCTCGTTAACCAAAATGCGATTTTGGTCGTCTAGCCAAGATTGAGGTTGTGATGTAGTGGGAGGTTTCGAAGAACCCCTCAGAGATCAAAATTTTCTTAGGTCTAGCAGGATATCATCAAAGATTTGTTCAGGATTTCTCCAAGATTGTTGTAACCCTCACTCGTCTGACGAATAAGGGCGTGGATTTCCATTGGGGCCCTAAGCAGAAGACAACGTTTATGACATAGCGAGAGAGATTATATGAGGCCCCAATGTTGACCCTTCCAGAGGGTGTCGAGCATTTATTTGCATTTTGTGATGCATCCATCACAGGCTTGGGGGCGGTTCTTATGTAGAGGGGGCGAGTGATTGCATATGCTTCTTGATAACTGAAGCCGCATGATGGGCAATATCCTACTCATGATATGAAGTTAGGGGAAATAGTGTTTGCCCTCAAGATTTGGAGACATTACCTGTATGGGGTCTAGTGTACCGTCTACATAAATCACAAGAGTTTAAGGTATCTAATGGACTAACCAAACCTAAACATGAGGCAACATAGGTGGATTTACATGGTCAAAGATTATGATTACGAGATCCTTTACCATTCGGGTAAAGCGAATGTGGTGGTGCATGCTTGGAGCCACAAGTTGGCTTAATCTTCAGATGCGAGTATGTGTATGAAGATATCCATTGATTCTCCACTTTTGGATTTGATCAGAGGGGCATAGGAAGAAGGAGTCAAGAAGGAGAACCGGAAACATGAGAGGATTGGGGATGAGATTGACAGATTTGTCACTGATAGTCGGGGGTTGTTGACCAGGTGTGGTCAGGTATGGGTTCTAGTTTTTGGCGGGGTCAGATAGACAGTTTTGGCGGAGGCACATAAGTCTCGCTTTTCGATACACCTGGGAGGTGTGATCGGGTATCTGTTCCGGTTTTTGGCAGGGCCAGATAGACAGTTTTGGCAGAGGCACATAAGTCTCGCTTTTCGATACACCCGAGAGCTACCAAGATGTATCGGGATTTGAGACTAAGTTACTGATGGCCATGTATGAAAAGGAAGATATCTTGGTACGTTGATAGGTGCTTGACTTATAGGATGGTCAAGGTCAAGCACCAGTGGCCGCATGGAAAGCTGCAACATTTGGAAGTTCCCATGAGAAAGTGGGAACATATCACCATGGATTTTATCACCAAGATACCGAGGACTGCCAAGAGTTTTGATGGTATCTGAGTCATCGTGGATCGATTGACCAAAAGTGCCTACTTTTTGGCCATCCGGTAAAGCTCCTCGGTCGAGAAATTGGCCATGTGTATGTTTGTGAAATTGTTGCTCGTTATGGGGTTCTGGTTGCCATTATATCAGATCGAGATGTTCAGTTCACTTTACGATTCTGGTAGAAGTTCCACGAGGAACTGGGTACGAGGCTGCATTTCAACACTACTTATCATCCACAGACTGACGACCATATTGAGCTGACCATCCAGACACTTAAGGATATGTTATGGGCTTGTGTCATAGATTTTGGTAGAATTTGGGATTCCTACCTACCTCTTGCAAAGTTTTCCTATAACTACAGTTATCACTCCAGCAATAGTGCACCGCCTTTCGAGCTTCTATATGGTCGAAGATGTCATACCCCAGTTTTTTGGTGGAGATTGGTCACAGAGTCATGCTTGATGTGGCTCTGGCTAGGATCGATGTTTTACCTTTCACAATAGGTCACACTAAGTGTATGTGGCTTTGACTGGGTATGCCTGGAGTCCAACCCGGCCATGACGAACCTCTACTTCCAAAGGGTGGCACCTTACCACTAGACTAACTAGGTTGTTTGGATTTTTTCCTTTGCAATTAAAATATATCCTATATATATATATATATATATATATATATATATATATATATATATATATATATATATTTGTAATATGTAAAAACATCCAACAATATACAAAAAACATTTTTTACATTTAAACGTATAAAAAATATACTTATATATATATATATATATATATATATATATATATATATATATATATATATATATATATATATATATATATAACATATTTATATTTATTTAAACGTATTTAAAGATATTTATATTTTAACGGTAAAAATATAAGGATAATGACTTAATAGGGTAATATATTTTTTGATTTGTACACATCTGGTCACTTAGTTTTTTTCATCTACATTTACCCCTTCAACTTGTTACATTGTACACATTCAGTCCTTATAACCGGTTACTCCATTTTAGCCAGGAAAAATGATTTAAAATGGTAACATATTTCTGATTTTGTACACATTTAGTTATTAATATTTTTGTACACATTTAGTCATTAATATTTTTTTTGTTTCAAAATAAGTCATTTTTATTTTTGTACTAATTCAATACTTATGAATGATTTCTTTAGTTTTTTCTCACAACATCTTACGTGTTACAAATATTGATGAGGTGTTTGGGGCTGTTGATGTTTACGTTCATTGCGATCTCGACTCCTTGGTTGCGTAGGTCTTGTGGTTTGACTTAGGTATTGTGTTCTGAACGTCGTAACTTCTTCATAGATATCAGATTTTAATGATTTTTATATCCACATGTTCGCTTTTTGAGTCTACTACACCTTTTGTTAAGGTTACTCCCGTTAAAATGTAATATATTTTTACTTACGATTTTATAAAAAAAGCATCCATACACACATTTATAAAAAACGTATGGATATAAAGATCGTAAGTAAACTATATTACTTTTGAACGCGAGTAATCTAAACGAAAGTTGTAGTAGACTATAAATACGAATGCATGGATATAAAGATCGTTGAAATCCGAGATCATATGAAGAAGTTATGACGTTCAGAACACATGACCTAAGTAACTAAATAGTCAAGATCGCGATGGACATAAGCATCAAAAGCCTAAACACCTCATTAATGATTGTTTCACGTAAGATGTCTTGAGAAAAACCTAAAGAAATCATTAATAAGTACTGAATGAGTACAAAAACAAAAATAACTTATTTTGTAAAAAAAAAAATATTAAAGACTAAATATGTACAAAAATATTAAAGATTAAATGTGTACAAAGTGAGAAATATATTATCATATTAAGTCATTTTTACCAGTTAACTTGGAGTAGCCAGTTATAAGGACTGAATGTGTACAGTTTAATAAGTTGAAAGGGTAAATATAGACGAAAAAAAACTCAGTGACCAAATATGTACAAATCGAAAAATTTATTATTTTTTTAAGTCATTATCCCAAAAATATATCTTATGTGTAACGCCCGGGTTTTCAGGGCTAAGCATTTTTATCAATGTAATAGTCTAGGTCAACTATTGTAACTCTTTTTGAAGTAATAAATATGAAATATTTGAGTATTATGTGAATTATGTGAATTATGTGTGTTTATGTGTTTATTATTTAATTATAAATGTATAATTAATAAAGAATAAAAATGAGTGTCAAAATTAAAGTGTGAGATAATCCCGATATCTCTACATAAAGTTTTAGAATATGTCTCAAGGTTTCCGTACATATAAAGAATGCCGAAATCCGAGCTATAACGAAGAAGTTATGGCCCGCCGAAGTTTTACGGCAAAACCGGCACGACACCGGGAGACGTAAATAGTGAATTTACGATAGAAGACTTTTTAGCCTTAGCAATCTAAACAAAAGTCGTAGAATATGTTAAACTAAGAACATCGATAAAAAGAACGCCCAAATCTGACTTCGTATGAAGAAGTTATGATTTTTTTAAGATTCGGCTTAGCAGTGCACGGCCTGAAACTCGAATTTTAGTTCGAGCGGTTTTTGGCTTATGCAACGTAAATGAGAGTTGAAGATCTCATTAATAGGAAATCAACGGTAAAAAGACAGACAAAAACAGAGTCCGTATGTAGAAGTTATTAATTTTACGCAGACGTTTAACAGTATAATCTCCTTGTACTGTTAAATTTAAGATCGGTCGAGAATTAGCTGACGGTGTCAAAATGAAAGTTGTAGATCTTATTATTACCTACGCGTGGATATAAAGAACGTCAAAAACGGAGGTCGTATGTGAAAGTTACGGATTTTAGAAGTCGGAAGTGTGCTGTGCGAAAATGGGTGATGTGGCACAATCTTGACCATTGCTTTCTCCCCAAGGCTTGCCACCAGATGGTGACATGTGGCACCAAGTTCAGCCACATTTCACCCTATAAATACCACCTCTCCCACCCTCATTTTCTTCACACCTTTCCCATTCTTTCTTCTCTTTACTCTCTCTCTCTCTCTCTAGAACCTCTCTCTAGCCCCGAAATCCCCCGAAAAGCCTAGGGAATCTCCCTAGCACGAGGCGGAAGCCCTGGAGTGCTCGAAGGCTTTGAGAAGAAGAGCTTTTCGGCTCGGGAACGCTGCTCCAAGCAAAGCCCGGTTTTTTATAAAACCCGCTGTAAGTGAGCTACGCCTACGCTATTTTTAATATAACTTTTATTTAATTATAGTAACGTTATTAGGAACTTATAATAAATACTTGGGCTATTATTATGGGTTATATAAGTATTTTTTGATGCTTATATAATAATAATAATAATAATAATAGCTAGACTATTAATTAGTCTCGACGAATAATAAACTAAACTCTAGTGGTAATAATACTAGGTTTCGTCGAAGAAAAATTCTTTTTAAGAAGCGAAGCGCTGTCTAATAAGTGAAATATTAATATTTGGGAGTTTATCAGGGCACACGAGAATTATCTAATAAGTGAAATATTAAATAATAATCATTGGCAAAAATTAATCTAAGCAATAATGGACTTAATGGATTAAGTCCTTAACGGATTAAGTCCCTAGTGGGTTAAGTAAGAAACACTTAACCATAGTTATCATTTGATGTGAAACCCTAATTTCACTTGGGCTTTGTATTGGGCCATCCGAGAATAATCAAATGGACTAGAGTAATTAGTTGGGCTTTAGGGTAAGGCCCATATGAAGGATTGGGCCCAATTTGGAAAATTGGGCCATAGATGGGCCATAGTTGGGGCCTAGATGGTTGTATGATATTGGGCCCTAGAATGATACATGTTGGACTGGACTGATCAATTGGGCCATATGTTGGACTTTGATCCCTAGTTGACTTTGGGCCTATGGATTGGGCCTTGGGCTTGGGTAAGCCAAGCTAAGGGTAATGTAGTAATTATCCAAAGCATGTATTTTTAGTTGTGTGTTAGAACCCAATTATTAATTGGGTGTTATTTGGTGTTGACAGTTCGGGAATCTGTCAGCCAGCAGCTGGGGTGGAGTCTGCGGGACTTCAGCAGTGTGGGATTGTGTCAACGGGACTTCAGCAGTGTGGGATTGTGTCAACGGGACTTCAGCAGTGTGAGGTGAGTTTCCTTCCGGTAGGAATGGGTCTAAGGCCACAATACCGGCCCGTTTAGTAGCAGTAGTTTCCGGACTTGGGTCCGATGCAGTTGTTAGTTTGTTTGATGCCTTCGTGGCTCAGACAGGATTTATGTGTTAAGTGTTATGGGCTACGGCCTGACGTAGTATGCAGTATATGAGTTTATGATCATGTGTGTTATGCTATTTGATATGTGTTTTGCTATGCTATGCTATGCCCAGTCAGTTCTGGACTTCGATCCGATGCAGTTAGTTCCGGACTTCGGTCCGATGCAGTTAGTCCCGGACTTTGGTCCGATGCAGGGGACAAGGTCCCAATCAGTTCCGGACTTTGGTCCGATGCGGTTAGTTCCGGACTTCGGTCCGATGCAGGGGACAAGGTCCCAGTCAGTTCCGGACTTCGGTCCGATGCAGTTTCCGGGCTTCGTCCCGATGCAGTGGGCAAGGCCCAATATGTGTTTATATGTTATTGTATGGTATGTGGTAGTTTGGGGGAGCTGACTAAGCTTCGTGCTTACAGTTTCAGTTTTGGTTTCAGGTACTCAGTTTTCAAAAGAGGAGCTCGGGAAGATTGCAGTGCACACACCATTTGTTTAGCCTGGGATGTTTATACTCTGATATATTTGACAGTTGTTATAATATTTTGAGATACATTGCTTATGATTTCTATATGAGGTTTATTGACCATGGTTTTATCATTAAATTAAACGAAATTTTCAGACTGTGTTTTTGGGACGTTACAAGTTGGTATCACAGCCTTGGTTTGAGGGATTCGGGCGCACTCCCGAGTGTGTCTGAACTCAAACTAAGGAAGTGGTATATAGTTTTCAAGAGAAAAACCATGGTTACAAAAGAATTTTGAGAAAAGAAAACAATTTTAGAAAAGTATAAAGAAAATAGTTTTAGAAAAAGCGAAAAGAGTTTTGAAAAGAGAAAAGGGTGTGGTGCATGCAATCAACCGAGCTCAAGTAAGTACTCCCAAATTACCCATACAAGTTTATGTTATGATTGTCAGTTTCAGTTTTAGTAGAACAACATGCTAGAATAGGACTAAGGATCTAGGAGGATGCCTTATGTGCCTGCTATATGTGTTTTAGCTTTATGGGAATTGCATGCTACTATTGAGTAGACAGTAGTAGGATAGCCTGTTTAGGTTATGCCTGATAGTATGAGCCTAGCATTGTATGCTATTACAGTTTCTCGTTATGAGAATAGATTTGCTTGAGTAGTTTCCTGTGTCCGAATGCTGCTTGCTTTGTGCTTTGTAGGACTTTGAGTGATGGGAGCTAGCCGTTAGGTGAATACGTCACGTCACATGTGACCAGGGTTGAATAATCTCAGAGTGTTGGATTTGGCCCTATTGCGCAACTCTTGTTTGAGTCTAACCGTTGTAGGGACGAGTCTTTTACTCGAAAGATTATCTGAGCCTCGTCACATGTGATGGTATTCAGGTGATGGCTAATTAGCATTACAGGGAGGCCTTCAGCAGCTGAGGACTAGATTGGATGGAGTCAGAGATTTCCCTAGGGCAAGCCTAGGAAGGTAGTAGCAGAGATTAGTAGCAGTAGAGTGACTTGGTGGAGTCGAGGCAGTTCTTGAGGAAAGTACAGATAGATGTGGAAGGTAGTATGGGCCCGTACTACTGAAAGCAGAGGATCCGTACTCGAATCAAGGCAGGCTGAGATGAATCCAGGGAACTTATAGTGTGTGAGATCCCTCGAGTTTGGATGAGTATTGTGATGTTAGTGATGACATGTTGTCAAGTATAGTGACGCTACGTGGTAGACAAGATGGTAGTTCTGGTGTCGATAATGGATCAGGCTCGGACTCTGGAGCCGGGCAGATTGATGATCAGATGAGAGAGTTCATTTCATCTGAGAATTTTGCGCAATATCATTGACCAGACTCATGTGATCCTCAGTGCGATCAAGGAGGGCATTATAGAGATTTGTGATGAGAGGCCGAGTGCATTCTGCACTAAGATAACAGTCATGATAGAGACCCGTACGTTGATGTTTCAGGATTTCAGAGTTTGTGAGGCTTCAGATTGTCACGGGGGTTAGGGACCCTATTGTTAGCAGTAAATGGTTGGCAGATGTTGCCAACACTTTTAATACCTGACGTTGTCTCGAAAGGAGACAAGACCTGACTTACTTCCTGTCTCCTGAGGGATAGAGCACGAGATTGATAGGAAGAGGTTAGTAGTCAGTTGAGGGATGATGTGGTTGATGCTATGTCATGGGATGACTTCCAGACCAGATTCTGGGCGGAGTGTGCCCGGGTGATTGGGACGCAGTAGTTGGCACAAGAGTTGTTAGATCTCCACCAGAAGACTGAGACTGTGGCAGAGATCACTGTCAAGCCTCAGGAAAGAGCTTATGTGGTACCACGGTATGCAACAAATGAGGAAATGAAGAAGGTAAGTTATCAGAACATATTGTAGAATGATAGCAAGGAGATTGTGAGTATCTTGGGGTGCAAGACCCTGAATGATATGAATCTAGAGCTTGAGATCGGGATATGGACTTGGAGCACATTGGTAAGAGGGAACCAAATCAGTTGCTTATAGTGAGGGTTCTCGGGAGGAGATCGTAGATTTCAGATTAGCTTTCGAGAGACCAACAGGACCCGATTCGGTGCAGCACTTGCAAGAAACTGCACAAGGGAGCCTTTCGTTCCATCGGCTGAGTAAGTGTAACCCTAAGTTAACCTCAATTTATGTCTGAACTATATTTTTAAAAAGAGATGTCATATGCCAATTGCATACTGAGAAGCATTAGCGAGTAGTAATAGACCAATTTTGCAGATTACGGGATTGGGAAGTACGACGTCATCTTGGTTTATTCCAAGACTGAGGAGCAGCACGAGAAGCACCTGAGGGAGGTGCTAGAGACTTTAAGGAGGGAGAGAATTTTCGCAAGGTTCTCCAATTATGAGTTCTGATTGCACGGGGTGCAATTTCTTGGGCACCTTGTTAATCAGAAGGATATTCTATTCGATCCGGCCAAGATAGAGGTTGTGATGCAGTGGGAGATTCCAAGGTCTCCAATTGAGATTCGGAGCTTCCTGGGTCTAGCGGGTTATCACCGGAGATTTATTCGGGTTCTTGGAGGTGGTGTGATCCTTTGGACTGACTAGTGTTGAAACACTAGCAATGGTAAGTGTGGTTTATAGCGGATTGGTCATGGGTGGTGAGAAGGATTGGGAATTCTTCCAATTTTGTGTGTTGTAGGGCATTAGCTGAATCAAAGTGGGGGAGAATCGCCCAAGGATTCAGAAGCGGGAGCAGTTTTGAGACTAGGATAAGTTTCACATCTTTATTGGGAAGGAAGATAGCCCAAGCGGTTGTATGGTTTGAAGATAGTGTGAGATGGAAGTTCGGAAAAGTGTGCCAATAAAGAGATCGCGTTCCCGTGATGTTACTAGCAAGCCTTATGGAATCAGGTTAAGGATTCCAGTTTGGACACGAGTTCAGCTGAGTGCTGGGCAAGCGCGTGTTCGATCCAGCATCAGAGTGTTGTAAGTCTACGGGTGTAGCCGTAGCATTCACTAGCAGTCAGATAGTATTAGAGTGTTGTAAGACTGCGGGTGTAGCCGTAGCATTCACAAGATTAGCAGATAGTACTAGAGTGATGTGGGTCTGTGGGTGTAGCCGCAGCCTTCACTAGGTTGGTAGATAGCGTGAGTGCGTTGTTAGGACGCAGAAAGATCAGTAGTACCCACCAGTTTGGGTATAGCAGTGAGGAAATGGAAATCCACGGATTGGGTTTCGGAATTTCCCAGACGGATGAGACCTAGTTAAGCCAGTGATAAGATTATAGAAGCGCCACTATAGAGATGAGAGCAAGGAAGCGGTGGACTGCTTAAGGTCATTTATGACACGAGGCTACCAATAGTCATGTAGCAATCATTTTTAGCCTTGGGTTTGGTGACGTCAGGATTTGACGTATGGACTCGATCAGTTAGATCAGAAATTTATTAGAGCCTCAGTGGCATGGTAACTAGTGGCAGCTAGTTCTAGAGAAGGAACTTGTTCAGAAGTCGTGTGAGGCGACTAAGTGGGAGTTATTTGGATCCGCAGCCGGGCTGGAACTCGATATTTCAGATGAGTGGCGGAAAATTGAGACCCGGTAGGTCTCGGTAGATGTTGGGAAGCAGCCATGTGGCAGCATATAGTTTCAGACAGTTCAGTGTTCAGGCAGTTGAGTGTTTTAGGCAGTTCAGTGTTCATGCAGTTCAATGTTCAGGCAGTTCAGTGTTTCAGACAGTCATGTGTTTCAGGCAGTTTGGTGTTTTCAGGCAGATCAGGGATTCAGACAGTTTTGGGTCTCCATCAGTGATGGTATTGGAGGATCTCATGTATGATAAGCGTAAGAGATTGCTGAGTAATTCTTAGTCACCCCCTCCCCCGCGGGGTTTAGCTATAATGATTCAATATGAGTGGTCTGTTAGGGATTCAGATCATCTAGAGATAGCAAACGTCAGACAGAGTACATGAGAGCTTGTTGCGAGGGATTAGTTCGCCTGCAAATGTTAGGGCTTTGTGATGATTGGTTACAGCTACCTTGAGAAGGTTAGGGTGCGCCTAGGATGGTGATCATGTTACCTGAGTGGTTAGCGTGTAAGGTATGACAAAGATCGATTTCGAGGACAAAATCTAATTTAAGTGGGGGAGAGTTGTAACGCCCCGTTTATTTAAATAAATTAATAGATATAATTCCCTGACTAATTTGTAAAGGAATTGAAAGGGCAGGGTTTAAATGGTAACTTATAGACTTCTTTTGAAGGAATTTCATGGAGGAGGGGCCAAAGTGGTCGTTATGGCAAAGATTTGGTGGGGTACGGGGTATATAGCTTCGTTACCAGTCATGCCCTAGCCCCAAGCCTCTTATGTTGCAGCCACCATCGTCGGGATTCTCCAGCCGCCGATCTCACCCTTCTCCGACGTACATCGCCGCCTTCCTCGTCTGTGAAGCCATAGAAACAAGACCACGGTGGGGCTGCCATCTCTCTCCTTCGCGTCCATTTTCCGATCAGTTGAGGCCGCCAGCGACCACCGTGCCAATGGAACGCCACTGTGACTTCCCGATATCGTGGTTAGAAGAAGCGAAACCCACCTCCGGTGAGTACCTCAGCCGCCATACGTGAGCACCCCAGTCGCAGTTGCTTTTTGCTCGCGTTTTTCCGACCAGCCGAGCCGCTGAGCGTAATAGCTTTTATCTCCGAGCGATGGCAGTCGACAGCGTGGCTTCCGGGTGTGTGTGAGTCGTCATCTTTCCGCCATCCTGCTTCTTCTTCTTTTGCTGTCGATGTTCAGGGTCCGACTCGACTGTCCGACGTCGTTCTGACCACCCTTCGCCATCATTTTCCCAACAGAGGAGTGGCCGCCGCCACTCCGAGCAACCGATGTACGACGCTGCTGCCGCCTTTCCGGAGTTCTGCCATCGCCAAGCCCCACCAGGTGGTGGTTGTGCTACTTTTCCAAGCATAAGGGTGGGTGTGTGTGTTATTTCAGTGATGTATGATTAAGATTGGTTGATCGGAAAGCCAGGAATAGCCACCGCCACCACCGTGAGGTGGTGGCTGCCGCCAAGCATCGCCGCCGGCCACCATGGTGTGGTTGTGTGTGTAGTTAGCTTAGTTAGTTAGTGTGTGTTAGTTTTGGAGTAAAACTTGTAATTGTAATTAGCTTGGATTATTAATGAAAATAATAATAACCACCACCGTAAGCCGCCATAGACCACCACTACCCGAAGTGGTAGTGGGTGGTGCCCCTCAAGCAAAACCCTAATGGACCTAGCCAAAACCTTAATGGGCTTAAAGATTTATTTTGGGCCTATTGCGCCATGTTTGAGTGGAAAACCCTAATTGTGAGTAATTGGGCCTTAGACTTTTATTGGACCTACTTTTGGGCCATTGGGATTAGATTGTGAATTAAGCCCAAACTATTTCATGTCATTTGTCAAGTAGAGTAAAGAACTTAATGGACTAAGTCCTTAATGAGTTAATTGAGAAAATATTAATATTTGGGAATTTATCAGGGCACACGAGAATTATCTAATAAGTGAAATATTAAATAATAATCATTGGTAAAAATTAATCTAAGCAATAATGGACTTAATGGATTAAGTCCTTAACGGATTAAGTCCCTAGTGGGTTAAGTAAGAAACACTTAACCATAGTTATCATTTGATGTGAAACCCTAATTTCACTTGGGCTTTGTATTGGGCCATCCGAGAATAATCAAATGGACTAGAGTAATTAGTTGGGCTTTAGGGTAAGGCCCATATGAAGGATTGGGCCCAATTTGGAAAATTGGGCCATAGATGGGCCATAGTTGGGGCCTAGATGGTTGTATGATATTGGGCCCTAGAATGATACATGTTGGACTGGACTGATCAATTGGGCCATATGTTGGACTTTGATCCCTAGTTGACTTTGGGCCTATGGATTGGGCCTTGGGCTTGGGTAAGCCAAGCTAGGGGTAATGTAGTAATTATCCAAAGCATGTATTTTTAGTTGTGTGTTAGAACCCAATTATTAATTGGGTGTTATTTGGTGTTGACAGTTCGGGAATCTGTCAGCCAGCAGCTGGGGTGGAGTCTGCGGGACTTCAGCAGTGTGGGATTGTGTCAACGGGACTTCAGCAGTGTGGGATTGTGTCAACGGGACTTCAGCAGTGTGAGGTGAGTTTCCTTCCGGTAGGAATGGGTCTAAGGCCACAATACCGGCCCGTTTAGTAGCAGTAGTTTCCGGACTTGGGTCCGATGCAGTTGTTAGTTTGTTTGATGCCTTCGTGGCTCAGACAGGATTTATGTGTTAAGTGTTATGGGCTACGGCCTGACGTAGTATGCAGTATATGAGTTTATGATCATGTGTGTTATGCTATTTGATATGTGTTTTGCTATGCTATGCTATGCCCAGTCAGTTCCGGACTTCGATCCGATGCAGTTAGTTCCGGACTTCGGTCCGATGCAGTTAGTCCCGGACTTTGGTCCGATGCAGGGGACAAGGTCCCAGTCAGTTCCGGACTTTGGTCCGATGCGGTTAGTTTCGGACTTCGGTCCGATGCAGGGGACAAGGTCCCAGTCAGTTCCGGACTTCGGTCCGATGCAGTTTCCGGGCTTCGTCCCGATGCAGTGGGCAAGGCCCAATATGTGTTTATATGTTATTGTATGGTATGTGGTAGTTTGGGGGAGCTGACTAAGCTTCGTGCTTACAGTTTCAGTTTTGGTTTCAGGTACTCAGTTTTCAAAAGAGGAGCTCGGGAAGATTGCAGTGCACACACCATTTGTTTAGCCTGGGATGTTTATACTCTGATATATTTGACAGTTGTTATAATATTTTGAGATACATTGCTTATGATTTCTATATGAGGTTTATTGACCATGGTTTTATCATTAAATTAAACGAAATTTTCAGACTGTGTTTTTGGGACGTTACAAGTTGGTATCAGAGCCTTGGTTTGAGGGATTCGGGCGCACTCCCGAGTGTGTCTGAACTCAAACTAAGGAAGTGGTATATAGTTTTCAAGAGAAAAACCATGGTTACAAAAGAATTTTGAGAAAAGAAAACAATTTTAGAAAAGTATAAAGAAAATAGTTTTAGAAAAAGCGAAAAGAGTTTTGAAAAGAGAAAAGGGTGTGGTGCATGCAATCAACCGAGCTCAAGTAAGTACTCCCAAATTACCCATACAAGTTTATGTTATGATTGTCAGTTTCAGTTTTAGTAGAACAACATGCTAGAATAGGACTTAGGATCTAGGAGGATGCCTTATGTGCCTGCTATATGTGTTTTAGCTTTATGGGAATTGCATGCTACTATTGAGTAGACAGTAGTAGGATAGCCTGTTTAGGTTATGCCTGATAGTATGAGCCTAGCATTGTATGCTATTACAGTTTCTCGTTATGAGAATAGATTTGCTTGAGTAGTTTCCTGTGTCCGAATGCTGCTTGCTTTGTGCTTTGTAGGACTTTGAGTGATGGGAGCTAGCCGTTAGGTGAATACGTCACGTCACATGTGACCAGGGTTGAATAATCTCAGAGTGTTGGATTTGGCCCTATTGCGCAACTCTTGTTTGAGTCTAACCGTTGTAGGGACGAGTCTTTTACTCGAAAGATTATCTGAGCCTCGTCACATGTGATGGTATTCAGGTGATGGCTAATTAGCATTACAGGGAGACCTTCAGCAGCTGAGGACTAGATTGGATGGAGTCAGAGATTTCCCTAGGGCAAGCCTAGGAAGGTAGTAGCAGAGATTAGTAGCAGTAGAGTGACTTGGTGGAGTCGAGGCAGTTCTTGAGGAAAGTACAGATAGATGTGGAAGGTAGTATGGGCCCGTACTACTGAAAGCAGAGGATCCGTACTCGAATCAAGGCAGGCTGAGATGAATCCAGGGAACTTATAGTGTGTGAGATCCCTCGAGTTTGGATGAGTATTGTGATGTTAGTGATGACATGTTGTCAAGTATAGTGACGCTACGTGGTAGACAAGATGGTAGTTCTGGTGTCGATAATGGATCAGGCTCGGACTCTGGAGCCGGGCAGATTGATGATCAGATGAGAGAGTTCATTTCATCTGAGAATTTTGCGCAATATCATTGACCAGACTCATGTGATCCTCAGTGCGATCAAGGAGGGCATTATAGAGATTTGTGATGAGAGGCCGAGTGCATTCTGCACTAAGATAACAGTCATGATAGAGACCCGTACGTTGATGTTTCAGGATTTCAGAGTTTGTGAGGCTTCAGATTGTCACGGGGGTTAGGGACCCTATTGTTAGCAGTAAATGGTTGGCAGATGTTGCCAACACTTTTAATACCTGACGTTGTCTCGAAAGGAGACAAGACCTGACTTACTTCCTGTCTCCTGAGGGATAGAGCACGAGATTGATAGGAAGAGGTTAGTAGTCAGTTGAGGGATGATGTGGTTGATGCTATGTCATGGGATGACTTCCAGACCAGATTCTGGGCGGAGTGTGCCCGGGTGATTGGGACGCAGTAGTTGGCACAAGAGTTGTTAGATCTCCACCAGAAGACTGAGACTGTGGCAGAGATCACTGTCAAGCCTCAGGAAAGAGCTTATGTGGTACCACGGTATGCAACAAATGAGGAAATGAAGAAGGTAAGTTATCAGAACATATTGTAGAATGATAGCAAGGAGATTGTGAGTATCTTGGGGTGCAAGACCCTGAATGATATGAATCTAGAGCTTGAGATCGGGATATGGACTTGGAGCACATTGGTAAGAGGGAACCAAATCAGTTGCTTATAGTGAGGGTTCTCGGGAGGAGATCGTAGATTTCAGATTAGCTTTCGAGAGACCAACAGGACCCGATTCGGTGCAGCACTTGCAAGAAACTGCACAAGGGAGCCTTTCGTTCCATCGGCTGAGTAAGTGTAACCCTAAGTTAACCTCAATTTATGTCTGAACTATATTTTTAAAAAGAGATGTCATATGCCAATTGCATACTGAGAAGCATTAGCGAGTAGTAATAGACCAATTTTGCAGATTACGGGATTGGGAAGTACGACGTCATCTTGGTTTATTCCAAGACTGAGGAGCAGCACGAGAAGCACCTGAGGGAGGTACTAGAGACTTTAAGGAGGGAGAGAATTTTCGCAAGGTTCTCCAATTATGAGTTCTGATTGCACGGGGTGCAATTTCTTGGGCACCTTGTTAATCAGAAGGATATTCTATTCGATCCGGCCAAGATAGAGGTTGTGATGCAGTGGGAGATTCCAAGGTCTCCAATTGAGATTCGGAGCTTCCTGGGTCTAGCGGGTTATCACCGGAGATTTATTCGGGTTCTTGGAGGTGGTGTGATCCTTTGGACTGACTAGTGTTGAAACACTAGCAATGGTAAGTGTGGTTTATAGCGGATTGGTCATGGGTGGTGAGAAGGATTGGGAATTCTTCCAATTTTGTGTGTTGTAGGGCATTAGCTGAATCAAAGTGGGGGAGAATCGCCCAAGGATTCAGAAGCGGGAGCAGTTTTGAGACTAGGATAAGTTTCACATCTTTATTGGGAAGGAAGATAGCCCAAGCGGTTGTATGGTTTGAAGATAGTGTGAGATGGAAGTTCGGAAAAGTGTGCCAATAAAGAGATCGCGTTCCCGTGATGTTACTAGCAAGCCTTATGGAATCAGGTTAAGGATTCCAGTTTGGACACGAGTTCAGCTGAGTGCTGGGCAAGCGCGTGTTCGATCCAGCATCAGAGTGTTGTAAGTCTACGGGTGTAGCCGTAGCATTCACTAGCAGTCAGATAGTATTAGAGTGTTGTAAGACTGCGGGTGTAGCCGTAGCATTCACAAGATTAGCAGATAGTACTAGAGTGATGTGGGTCTGTGGGTGTAGCCGCAGCCTTCACTAGGTTGGTAGATAGCGTGAGTGCGTTGTTAGGACGCAGAAAGATCAGTAGTACCCACCAGTTTGGGTATAGCAGTGAGGAAATGGAAATCCACGGATTGGGTTTCGGAATTTCCCAGACGGATGAGACCTAGTTAAGCCAGTGATAAGATTATAGAAGCGCCACTATAGAGATGAGAGCAAGGAAGCGGTGGACTGCTTAAGGTCATTTATGACACGAGGCTACCAATAGTCATGTAGCAATCATTTTTAGCCTTGGGTTTGGTGACGTCAGGATTTGACGTATGGACTCGATCAGTTAGATCAGAAAGTTATTAGAGCCTCAGTGGCATGGTAACTAGTGGCAGCTAGTTCTAGAGAAGGAACTTGTTCAGAAGTCGTGTGAGGCGACTAAGTGGGAGTTATTTGGCTCCGCAGCCGGGCTGGAACTCGATATTTCAGATGAGTGGCGGAAAATTGAGACCCGGTAGGTCTCGGTAGATGTTGGGAAGCAGCCATGTGGCAGCATATAGTTTCAGACAGTTCAGTGTTCAGGCAGTTGAGTGTTTTAGGCAGTTCAGTGTTCATGCAGTTCAATGTTCAGGCAGTTCAGTGTTTCAGACAGTCATGTGTTTCAGGCAGTTTGGTGTTTTCAGGCAGATCAGGGATTCAGACAGTTTTGGGTCTCCATCAGTGATGGTATTGGAGGATCTCATGTATGATAAGCGTAAGAGATTGCTGAGTAATTCTTAGTCACCCCCTCCCCCGCGGGGTTTAGCTATAATGATTCAATATGAGTGGTCTGTTAGGGATTCAGATCATCTAGAGATAGCAAACGTCAGACAGAGTACATGAGAGCTTGTTGCGAGGGATTAGTTCGCCTGCAAATGTTAGGGCTTTGTGATGATTGGTTACAGCTACCTTGAGAAGGTTAGGGTGCGCCTAGGATGGTGATCATGTTACCTGAGTGGTTAGCGTGTAAGGTATGACAAAGATCGATTTCGAGGACGAAATCTAATTTAAGTGGGGGAGAGTTGTAACGCCCCGTTTATTTAAATAAATTAATAGATATAATTCCCTGACTAATTTGTAAAGGAATTGAAAGGGCAGGGTTTAAATGGTAACTTATAGACTTCTTTTGAAGGAATTTCATGGAGGAGGGGCCAAAGTGGTCGTTATGGCAAAGATTTGGTGGGGTACGGGGTATATAGCTTCGTTACCAGTCATGCCCTAGCCCCAAGCCTCTTATGTTGCAGCCGCCATCGTCGGGATTCTCCAGCCGCCGATCTCACCCTTCTCCGACGTACATCGCCGCCTTCCTCGTCTGTGAAGCCATAGAAACAAGACCACGGTGGGGCTGCCATCTCTCTCCTTCGCGTCCATTTTCCGATCAGTTGAGGCCGCCAGCGACCACCGTGCCAATGGAACACCACTGTGACTTCCCGATATCGTGGTTAGAAGAAGCGAAACCCACCTCCGGTGAGTACCTCAGCCGCCATACGTGAGCACCCCAGTCGCAGTTGCTTTTTGCTCGCGTTTTTCCGACCAGCCGAGCCGCTGAGCGTAATAGCTTTTATCTCCGAGCGATGGCAGTCGACAGCGTGGCTTCCGGGTGTGTGTGAGTCGTCATCTTTCCGCCATCCTGCTCCTTCTTCTTTTGCTGTCGATGTTCAGGGTCCGACTCGACTGTCCGACGTCGTTCTGACCACCCTTCGCCATCATTTTCCCAACAGACGAGTGGCCGCCGCCACTCCGAGCAACCGATGTACGACGCTGCTGCCGCCTTTCCGGAGTTCTGCCATCGCCAAGCCCCACCAGGTGGTGGTTGTGCTACTTTTCCAAGCATAAGGGTGGGTGTGTGTGTTATTTCAGTGATGTATGATTAAGATTGGTTGATCGGAAAGCCAGGAATAGCCACCGCCACCACCGTGAGGTGGTGGCTGCCGCCAAGCATCGCCGCCGGCCACCATGGTGTGGTTGTGTGTGTAGTTAGCTTAGTTAGTTAGTGTGTGTTAGTTTTGGAGTAAAACTTGTAATTGTAATTAGCTTGGATTATTAATGAAAATAATAATAACCACCACCGTAAGCCGCCATAGACCACCACTACCCGAAGTGGTAGTGGGTGGTGCCCCTCAAGCAAAACCCTAATGGACCTAGCCAAAACCTTAATGGGCTTAAAGATTTATTTTGGGCCTATTGCGCCATGTTTGAGTGGAAAACCCTAATTGTGAGTAATTGGGCCTTAGACTTTTATTGGACCTACTTTTGGGCCATTGGGATTAGATTGTGAATTAAGCCCAAACTATTTCATGTCATTTGTCAAGTAGAGTAAAGAACTTAATGGACTAAGTCCTTAATGAGTTAATTGAGAAAATATTAATATTTGGGAATTTATCAGGGCACACGAGAATTATCTAATAAGTGAAATATTAAATAATAATCATTGGTAAAAATTAATCTAAGCAATAATGGACTTAATGGATTAAGTCCTTAACGGATTAAGTCCCTAGTGGGTTAAGTAAGAAACACTTAACCATAGTTATCATTTGATGTGAAACCCTAATTTCACTTGGGCTTTGTATTGGGCCATCCGAGAATAATCAAATGGACTAGAGTAATTAGTTGGGCTTTAGGGTAAGGCCCATATGAAGGATTGGGCCCAATTTGGAAAATTGGGCCATAGATGGGCCATAGTTGGGGCCTAGATGGTTGTATGATATTGGGCCCTAGAATGATACATGTTGGACTGGACTGATCAATTGGGCCATATGTTGGACTTTGATCCCTAGTTGACTTTGGGCCTATGGATTGGGCCTTGGGCTTGGGTAAGCCAAGCTAGGGGTAATGTAGTAATTATCCAAAGCATGTATTTTTAGTTGTGTGTTAGAACCCAATTATTAATTGGGTGTTATTTGGTGTTGACAGTTCGGGAATCTGTCAGCCAGCAGCTGGGGTGGAGTCTGCGGGACTTCAGCAGTGTGGGATTGTGTCAACGGGACTTCAGCAGTGTGGGATTGTGTCAACGGGACTTCAGCAGTGTGAGGTGAGTTTCCTTCCGGTAGGAATGGGTCTAAGGCCACAATACCGGCCCGTTTAGTAGCAGTAGTTTCCGGACTTGGGTCCGATGCAGTTGTTAGTTTGTTTGATGCCTTCGTGGCTCAGACAGGATTTATGTGTTAAGTGTTATGGGCTACGGCCTGACGTAGTATGCAGTATATGAGTTTATGATCATGTGTGTTATGCTATTTGATATGTGTTTTGCTATGCTATGCTATGCCCAGTCAGTTCCGGACTTCGATCCGATGCAGTTAGTTCCGGACTTCGGTCCGATGCAGTTAGTCCCGGACTTTGGTCCGATGCAGGGGACAAGGTCCCAGTCAGTTCCGGACTTTGGTCCGATGCGGTTAGTTTCGGACTTCGGTCCGATGCAGGGGACAAGGTCCCAGTCAGTTCCGGACTTCGGTCCGATGCAGTTTCCGGGCTTCGTCCCGATGCAGTGGGCAAGGCCCAATATGTGTTTATATGTTATTGTATGGTATGTGGTAGTTTGGGGGAGCTGACTAAGCTTCGTGCTTACAGTTTCAGTTTTGGTTTCAGGTACTCAGTTTTCAAAAGAGGAGCTCGGGAAGATTGCAGTGCACACACCATTTGTTTAGCCTGGGATGTTTATACTCTGATATATTTGACAGTTGTTATAATATTTTGAGATACATTGCTTATGATTTCTATATGAGGTTTATTGACCATGGTTTTATCATTAAATTAAACGAAATTTTCAGACTGTGTTTTTGGGATGTTGCAATGGTAGCGGTGGTGGTGTATACGGTTGACAAAAAAGGGTCGACAAGTCGTGGAAGAGACGATAGATTTGGGGGTTGTTTGGCTAAACTTAATTATGGCTTTTTTTTTGTAAGTTTATTTTTTCTGACTTATTTTTGATGAGTTCGGTTTATTTTCTTAGAGTAAGTTATAATAAGCTCAGAAATTGAAAAATAAATCAGAAAAAATGAGCTTATAAAAAATAATCTCGAAAAATAAGCCATAAATAAGCTTAGTCAAACACGTGTTGGTTGTTTGCGAGAGAGAGATAAAGGTGATCATACATAGAGACAGAGAGATAGAGAGATAGAGGTGATCATACCAGAATTGGATGGCTCTACTGTTAGAATCCTAAGTCTTGGGTTTAAGCAATCTAATTTATGAAAAGATTAGTTTATGGCAAGTTGGTCATAAGTTTTCTAGTCTAATACAAGTTGGTATGTTAGGCTATATATACGTGTCCATAATCGAGTTTATGATTATGAGAACAGATTGTAAAAACATTGGTTTTGAGTGATTTTCCAATTAATCAAAGAGTTATTTTGGTTATTTTGTTTTGCATTCTTGTTTTCAAAACTTTATCTACACCATCGTCTCCGTCATTTCTCCGGGATCCTACTCCGGCCAACAGGGTGGCTGATTTTCAATTGAGGCTGTTGGATATTTTATGACCATCATTTTTACGGCGTTGTTCACTTGCGCATTTTCTTTCTTTTTGTTTCTTGGTTATTCAATCCAATTTCACAATCCCATTCTGCTTTTCAGTATTTTTGAGTGCGTAATGATCAAGGAGGGCGGCGTGGGTGGGTGCAGTCGTGGAGGTTGCAGTCACTGGTATGATAATACCATAAATATTTGTAATGGTTATTTTGAGGATATGAAAGTCTTTTATCTTTACAGGTTCATGGCTTAATCTGCTTATCTTTTTTCGTGATATATGATCGTATACAGGTTTTGTTATTGAAATTTTAAGAATTCTTGCCGATTCTGTTTATGGGGAATCTCATCGCTTCGCAAACCGGCTTTTAATTTTCATATCATTTTGGTTAACTAAAAGATTTATGTGAGAGTTCTTTTTATGTTGTTTAAAATTCTCGCTTGTTTGTGTTTTAATTTCTATATATTGTTCAGAAAAAGACCAAAGATATTAATCAATTAAGGACATGATTCTTTATCAATTGAATTTTTAAATCTTAAGGTTCTCGGATGGATGAAGACAGTGACAAAATGGTCATATTTTAAAATATTTAAAAGTTAAACTATCTAGGGAGTTAAAATGATTTAGACTTTTAATGGAAGAATATATCACTACTAGAAACACCACCTACAGCAAGGGAATTAGCTACAGATTCTATCCGTAGCTAATCAACGACAGTTTAGTGAGGGATCAGCAACGGAAAGCACAAAAATTTCAATCAAAATAATTATAGAGTTTTAGAGAGGCATTAACGAAGGATTTACGACGGATTGGTAAGATTTTATCGACAAAAATTGTCCCTCACTAAACCCTCAGAAAGTAAAACCTCTTAATGAGGGAACAACGATGGATTGCAAAAAGTAGAGACTTTTTTTTTCCTGGCCCTCGCCAAACCCTCGTAGAAAAAACTTTTCCTGCTTTTTTTTCTTTACCTCGTTTTATTTTCGTTCCCTCCTATTTCTTCCAAAAGCCAACAATTTCCTCTCAAAGCCCTAAATGATAGTCAAATCTCTCCTTCGCCCTTGAAATCACCTCCACCACAGTCAACCTGCATCGCCATCTTCGAAGCCTCTCAAAGGAAAACCTAATCCGAAATCACATCCTAATTCTGTTGGCAGTGGCTGGAACACTGTGGTGGTCATCCCATTCAAACACTTGTTCGTACAAATTTGATTAACCTTGAGGTAATTTTGAACTTTGTGGATATATGCATAATTTTAGGTTACTGTATTGTGGTAGATGATAGGATTAGGTGTGAATTGATGTTCTTGCCGATTGATGAGTAAATAGCATGTACCTAGCTGAAAACAAGAAGCAATTTACTATTTATTGAACATAGTGGCTGAAAAATTTGAAGTGTGGCTGATTAGTATGCATTTTGAGCCATTGTAGTGGTAAATCCAAAGTCAAGAGGGGTATATACAAGAGACGAACTCCTTCCATTCTACAAAGAAAATTACTTGTTGTAAAGTATGCATATGTAATTTTTTGTAGCCTTAATGAAATAATTTCATTAACCGATTGTATATTCAATATTATTTTCTCCAGGAAGCTTAGATAAAATTGAAAGCATGGTACTGACAAATTCAAAGATAAAAAAATATCGACAACATCCATCCCAGTTTCCTGGTCAGCCACGCACCTCTAAACATTTTCAGGTCTAAATTCTTAAAAGGATTCTTTGTCTATCATTTATATCATGAGTGGTTAAGGAATTATTTATGATTTTGAGATAAATATTGTCGTGTTGTATTTATTCTCCAGGTTATTGAGGAAATTGTTCCTATAAACATTGTCACAAACCGAGAATTACATGGCCATGGTCAGTGTTTCTAGTCTGTGTTTCATGAAAACACCAACAAATGTTGAACATAAATTATATAGTTCGGCTCCTTTTCAAATAAATTTAACTCTGGCAACAAGTTGGTGTTTGCAAGTGGATCTTTGATGAAGTATCAGAGAACACCAACAAATATTATCATATCATGTTCACATTTTTTTTTTAATTTTCTAATGATGTTATTTTGATATATGATATGTTAGATGTCTTTCCGTTATTAGGACAATATTCCTCCAATTGATTATATGGTGAAAACTTCATCAAATATGCAGGTAATTTGTCCAATTGTATTTTTTTTGTCTTAGAAAGTTAACAAATATTTTGTGTCAAGTTAAATTATATATGAAATTATTTTGTTTTTTACTTATTTGAATAGTCATTATGAACAACATTGCAGTTATACCCTTCAAAAGATCATCTTTACCTTCCACTTTCGCTATTGAAGTCCGTACTAAATGAGCTTACACAAAATAATGTCAGGTAGCATATCATCTACAAGATTGTCAAAAAGACGTAAATACCCTCATTATTGGAAAATGGAAATGGCCATGGAAAATTCATTTGTTCTCCTCTGTTTTCTTCTTTCTACGACAGGTTCGAAGTCAATCAAGGGAACACCATATTGGATGGCTCCTAAAGTTTCAAACTGGTCATAACTTGTAAGTACATTTATATCAATCATTTTTACACCTGATTTCTTGAGTTTTCATTGAAAGTCACAATATACACCTAAACTTAAACAATGGATTTCTACTATTGAATCTTGATACATTTGTTAACTCAAAAAGTTCATATCTTGCAACACTTTCCATATATTTCTTGTTTGTATTGAGTTACAACAGTTAATGTAAGTAAATACTATGCTACAACTCATATATCTTCTATTCATCCAAAAGGGTGTTGAGAAACGAATTATTTGGATACTAGTTTTCTTATTTTCTTATTTTCTTATTTTCTTATTTTCTTTTTATCATTTTTTAGCTATGCTGACATATGGAGTCTTGGGTGTACGATAATTGAGATGGCTACAGGAAAGCCTCCCAGGAGCCAACAATATCAACAATAGGTACTATTCAATTTCAAACTACTTTTTTCTTTAGAATGTGTTTTTGATTTCAATACTTATGTTTTAAACTTTGATCATTGCTCCACATCATTTGATATTATTTTATCTTCATTTCAGGTTACAGCTCTGTTTTATATTGGCACTACAAAGTCTCATCCACCTATTCCTTACAATTATTCTTTCGAGGCACAAGATTTACTTCTCAAATGCTTACACAAGTACATACATGATACATCTAATCATTTTACTTTTTCATTTATTTCAATCCATATAATTGGGGGCATTTTTGTCTTTAAATAAAAAAAGAAAGAATAGAATCAAATTCCTTTCACCGGCCTCTAGGAATGTTGAAATTCATAGAACTTAACACGAACACACCATTGCTAGAATGCACAAAGGAAGCATGCCTATATATATATATATATATATATATATATATATATATATATATATATATATATATATATATATATATATTCCAATCCGTATAATGGGGGTATTTTGGTCTTTGTTTTTTCACCTTGTTTCCAGTTAAACTGAGATGAGGCCATCTGTTTAATGGGGGTATTTTGGTCTTTGTTTTTTCACTTTGTTTTTTCACTTTGTTGGTTATATTTCAGGGAACCTGAGATGAGGCCATCTGTTTCTAATTTGTTGCAGGTGATTCTAAATTTGAATCTTTTTTAATTTCTCTCAAGTCTCAACTTATGTTGTTCCAATATTTTTTGCATTATTTCTTGCAGCATCCTTTTGTTACAGCCAAATTCTCATGTTGCTGCTCCAATAATGGTTAGTTTTATTTATTTATTTATTTATTTTTTTGTTTTTGGCTCTGCTTCATTTGCATTTTTTGAATTGCATTTTGAAAGTACAGTTGTGTTAATAAGAAAAATGTATGAAATTACATTAAGAGTACATTAAGCTATAGGCAGCTAAAGTTTTGGATACTTCATTGTCCTAGTTTAATTTTTATATTCATTCATCTTTCTATTTTTTTTATGTGAACCACTGCTAATATATGTCAGAAAATAATTCATTCTTTAATTTAATCAGTTAGTATATTGGAATTTTTTATATTATATGTAGAAACTAAATTATTAAAATTTTATATGCATGATAATTGAATAGAAAGTACAATATCTTATATTTGAAAGTACAAACTCTAATGTGGGTGTCATCCTATAATGTTATTCTTTATATATATATATATATATATATATATATATATATATATATATATATATATATATATATATATATATATATAGACAAAATTGCAAAAAAGATCCCTGTGATTGGCAAAATTATGTAACTTTGGTCCAAAAAAGTTTGACGGTGTACCAGTGGTCCAATTTTGGATACCTTCTACGGTTTTGGTCCCTATATTGTCATTTTTGTGTGGTTTTGGTCCACACCCAACATAAAATGACCAATATGCCCTGAAATATTTCATTTTTAATTTATTTTATTAAATTTCCTATTATATTATTTAAAATAAAAAGAAAATTAAATTATCACCCACTATACCCCACCTCTCTCTCTCTCTCTCTCTCTCTTAATAACACCAAAATCGGTACTTGGTCTACCCTCTCCCTGTATTCTACAGATGATCGAAAACCACCGCCTACACCACCATTGCAACCCCTTACTTGTGCAACACCGCCCACCCCTAGCAAACTCCGGTGACGGTAGCTTGTGACCCAGATGAAAATTCCAATGACGCGACCCATCTACCACTGCCCCTTCGTCTTCTCCGATAGCTCAAAATGTTCATTTCCAGATCTACAAACTAGACTGTTACACACATCCAATACCTTAAAACAAACCAAACCAAAGAATAAAAAAACGCAAATCAGATAGGATCATCTTCTGGGTTTTCGATTTGCACCAAGAGGGGTAAATTCAAATACATCTGGGCAATACAAAAGCATCTGACCATCATCAAGGAGCATAAATTCTAGAATTCAGATATGTAAATAAAACTATGAAATCGGACCTGTATATCGCCAAAACTGAGAATTTGATAGAAACAAGTTAGTGTTTTTCTCTCTAAGACTCTCGTAGTTGACATGTCTTTAAAGATTTTATATGAGGTTCGATTTTTGCTCTATCTAGCTAGGTAGAAGATTTTTCATTTCTCTGTACTTTTGATGAAATATTTGAGGTTCTTTTCAACCCCTTTCGAATCAATCATCCCCTGATTTTCTGATGTTTCAAGTCTTATAGGATTGAGAGGTATTTGGAAAAAAAATCGATGAACGGTGGTTTGGTGGTCAACAGTGAAGGTCATCTGGTTAACGGAGAGGAGGTGAGGGTGGGGGAGATGATGGTGGTTGGTGGCGAATAGTGGTTGAGAAAGACAATGGTGGTGAATGAGGATGTTGTCATCTTCTATGGTGGTGGTGGTGGTGGTGGCTGAAACCCCTAATCATTGAAAAATGGAAGTGGTGGTATTTTGGTAGGGACAACACCAATCAGAAGGGTGGTTCTGGTGGGGAAATTTCATCCAGGTCTGAGGAAAGAAAGATGGGCGAGGATGGGATTAGTTGTTTGTAGTGGATGGTGGTGGCAGCCAATGGTGATGGTGGCGGACGGTGGTAGTTGTTGGTGGTTGCAGTCGGTGGTAATGGTGGCATCCATTAGGGGCGATATGTTTCTTGAGTGTGAGTGTGTGTGTGTTTCTTTTGTTGAGAGAGATGAGACAAATGAAATATAAATGAAAAATATAAATTAAATTAATTTATGCATTTCCAGAATTAAAGAAAATGAAAAATATAAATTGTAAGGGCATAATTGTCTTTTTAAGTGTATAAGGACCAAAAACAATAAAAAGATCCAAAATTGGACCACTGACGCACCATCAAACTTTTTTGGACCAAAGTCACATAATTTTGCCAACCACAGGGACCATTTTTGCAATTTTGTCATATATATATATATATATATATATATATATATATATATATATATATATATATATATATATATATATATATTGTCTAAAAAGTACATTGCTTTTCAACAAAGGAAGAATATTATGATCTGCATTTGTGTCTGATCCAGTGAGCTTTTTGAAAGGAATAGCTAGTAGCCTAGTACAATAACATTGTATTTTATAAAAAATTTCTATGATGACATTGTACTTACAAATTCTACCATGTTGTAAATTTTCCTATCATAGCATTATACTTACCAAAATACCAGATTATAACATCTTACATCCATGTTTTAACAGCAGGCTGTGTATGAACGTATACGAGAAGAGATGTGTGGGTAGATGGACATATGATCTTTTTGGATGCTTTGGTAAATTTTAATATTTGATGTTTTTGGATGATTTGGTAAACATCGATATCTATGTTTTTGGATGATTTGATAGTTTTTAGCATTGTAATGTTAATGTTTAGTTTTGGGTATTATAATATATATATATATTTTTTCTATTATTAGTGTTCTTTAAATGTTAAATGTTTGCTTTGGGATTGTATTATTAGTTGATGTTTTTTATATCTTTTTTTATATTCATAATAATAATAATAAAAATAATAATAATAATAAAATTTGATTCTATATATTTGTGAGGGAACAGCAACGGAAAAAAAATCATATCTAGAGTTTGCTAGGGATCTGCTACGGAAAATAAAAAAAATCATTTACAAAGTTTGCTAGGCATTAGCTATGGAAAAATAAAAAATAATATATGAGATCTGCTAGGGAATAGCGACGGGTTAAAAAAAAGGATATGAAGATTGCGACAGAACATCGATGGAATATTGTTATCAAATTTGTCGCGAATGTCCTAAATAATTGTATTAAGGGACCATTTTGCGACGGATACTCCGTCGCTAAATTCATCGCAAGGATAAACTGATCCATCGCTAAAACCCTCGCTTGGTAATTAGCCACACTGTATTTAGCTATGGAGTAAGTCTGTTGCTAATCCATCTCAAACAACATTTAGCGACGGAATAGCGACAGATACGTCCATCTCTAAAACCCATGTTTCTATCGCCAAAAAATAAAAATAAATATTGCATTATATCCACAGACGGTGATAAAGGAAAAGGACGTTTTTTGTAATTTAGTTATTATTACAATAGTTGATTGAGATCAGTGAACATGACAAAAGATTCAACCTTGTAAGTTTCCAAGAAAATTCCATAAAGTATGAGTTTTATCAGAATTAGTTATTGAACTGGACTTTCGTTGTAAAAACCACTATCAATTTGATTGTAGATCCAGTCTCAAATTAGTAATCATATGGCTGTTATCTCTGAACTTTCAGAAGGATCTTCATCTTCTTCAACTCATGGTCATCAACCAGAAACTGATCATAATAGTTCTTCTGAACTTTCAGATGGATCATCTTTTTCATCTACCTCCGAGTATAAATATGACGTATTTTTAAGTTTTAGAGGTCGTGATATTCGTAATAATTTCATAGATCATCTCTATAGTGCCCTCATCAGTGCCAATATCTCTACCTTTTTGGATGAAGAAGAGATTGAAACCGGAGAAGAACTGAAACCGGAACTGATGAATGCGATTAGAGATTCTAGAGCTTCCATTATCGTGCCCTCCAAAAATTATGCTACTTCATCATGGTGTCTCGATGAACTGGTTCTGATCCTAGATCAACGTATGACATCCAACCAAATTGTTATCCCCATCTTTTATGATGTTGAGCCCACCCATGTCAGGAAGCAAATAGGTAGCTTCAACGATGCAATGGCTAAGCACATACAAAAGATGGCGGCAGAGACAGATGCAAATAAAAGAAGAGAAATGGCTCAAAGGATTGAAGGATGGATTCAAGCGCTTACTGAAGTTGCTGGTTTGAAAGGGATGGATCTAGATGGCAGGTAACTACTTCTTACCCATATTTCCATACTCCAGTTTTGTTTGAGTAACGCTTGAAATCTTTATATTTTGTCCACCCTATGCATTTCAATAAGTTTCTTCGGTATCATTAAAGACACATGAATAAAAAAAAAGTTAGATAAACTATTTTAAGAGCCTGTAAATGCTAAACTGAATTTTGAACTCTTAGTTTGCTATACAAAATAAGTTGTCTTACTTGTAAGCAGTAAAGGATAACCTATAACTATCCTATGGCCTATGCCATGTTCTGCTTCATGCAAAATCAGATCCAATACTGGATTTGTTGTTATTGTAGAAACATAATGCAATTTGTTTGCCCCTTAGTGAAATTTGTATTACAGTGACTCTGCTCTTTTTAAAATAAAGATTATGATTTATGACCTTGCACATTAGATACTTATAGGTTAGAAGTGTAAATATGGAATTGTTTTGATGCGAAAAACTTAGTTAAAAATAGTAGCATATATATATATATATATATATATATATATATATATATATATATATATATATATATATATATATATATATATATATATATATATATATATATATATATATATATATATATATAGAGAGAGAGAGAGAGAGAGAGAGAGAGAGAGAGAGAGAGAGAGAGAGAGAGTCAAGATCAAATAAGAAGGAAATTTTTGGTAGGAAGGTAAGAAAATTTTTATATACATATTTTCTTAGGAAAAAATGATATGAATTATTAGATGATTTAAAAGTAAGATGATTCACAAGAAAAAAATCCAGAAAAAACACCTTTATTATTCATTTTTAGGTAAATCAAGAAAAAAAAATCATTTTATAACAATTTTAGTGAATATTAACAAAATCATCGTAAAAATGAATCATCGAAATGTTTTTTCGGGATTTTTTTTGTGAATCATGTTATTATTGATTCATCTAATAATTCATTTATTTTGTTCGCCAAAAAAATAAGCCGAAATTTTTTTTTTACCTTCCTACTAAAAAATATTTCTTACCGGATATATATATATATATATATATATATATATATATATATATATATATATATATATATATATATTTCAATTGGGGATTTTTGGATAAATTAAATCTCCAATTCAAGTTTGTTAGTTTTGTACTTATTAAAATTAAGTTTCAGGTCAGAGACGGAGTTTATCAAAAAGATTGTTAAGGATATCTACCGTAGATTACAAGGCCAGAGACGGAGTTTATCAAAAAGATTGTTAAGGACATCTACTGTAGATTACAATTACCCTTAAGGGGTGCTCTGCCACTACTTATTGGCATGGGGGGCTTAGAAGAAGGGGGGGGGGGGGGGGGGGGAGGGCAAAGTCGGCAGCTGCACAGGGCTCAATTTTTTTCATTATATATTTTTATTAAAAAATACAAAATTATAATAAAGATAAGTACCATTTTTTGTTGTTTGTCCTGGGCCTTTAAGAATATTTCATTTTTCAGGACCGGTCCTGCTTATTGGGATGGATGATCCCATTAAATTTGTTACTTTATGGCTGAAAGGTGATTCCTCGCATAGGGGAGACATACTCACTATTTTGGGTATGGGTAGGATAGGGAAGACATCTTTAGCCAGATATGTCTACATGTTACATGCATTTGAATTCAACACAAGCATCTTCAATGGAGATATCAGTACGAGATGTGAAAATGTTAATGGGTTGCTTGATCTACAAAAACAACTCTATGATGGCATTTCAAAACCGAGCTCAATTCAAGTTCATGGTGTTTACACCTCAATGATAGAGAATGCAATAGCCCATAAAAAGGTGTTTCTAGTTCTTGATGATATTGATAGGGCCGACCAGTTAAATGCGTTACTTGGAAGCAAAGACTTTCACCCAGATAGCAAAATCATAATTACAACGAAGGATGCAAGGTTGATAGAGAATTAGGCACTATTCAAAACGAAAGCTACACCCGAGCATGCATAGTATGAGCTCAAAGGATTATATGAGAATGAATCAGCAAAACTTCTATGTTTTCATGCATTTCACTACAAGAAAATATGAATTTAGCTACTGAAAAATTTCATAGTAAAAAACTAACATTCCGTAGCTAAAGCTAAATAACTACGGAATTTGCTACGTAAATTTCCAATTAGACTCTGTAGCTATATTTCTTGTAGCAAAATTTCTAGCTACGAAATTATAATTCCGTAGCAATTTTACTATAGCGGTTTCTACAACAACTATTTCGTAGCAATTTAAGTTCCATAGCATTTTTGTAGCAAATTCCGTAGCAATATCTCCGTAGCAAATTCTGTAGCAATGTCTCCATAGCAAATTCCATAGCAATGTTTCCATAGCAATTTTCCATAGCAAATTCCGTAGCAATGTTTCCTTAACAAATTGCATAGCGATTTTCCGTAGCAAATTCTATAGTGATTTTTCCATAGCAGATTCCGTAGCAATTTTTCCGTAGCAAATTTTGTAGCAATGCTACCATAGCAAATTCCGTAGTGATTTTTGTAACATCCCGGAATCGCAAGAGTAGAGTTGAAGGGCTAAAAGTGTAAGTTTTAGAGGATGACTCGGCGAGTCCATGGATAGACTCGGCGAGTCAGGTCGCGGTCATGGTCGCGAGCCGAGTGGCCTACTCGGCGAGTAGGTGCTGTATGGAGAAAACCCTAGTTTCCGGGGTTGAGCCCTATATAAAGAACATTATACCCCTCCACAGCCTCTCTTATTCCCCCCTTGAGTTCCAGAAACCCTAATCTCGTGGAGAAGAGCATTGGTGGAGCAAATTGGAGCTTGGAGAGGTGTTGCTTGGAGAAATCTTGAAGGAGAAGTGGTTTGGATCAAAGGGCTTTGCTTGGATTCGTGTTTAGCTGTTATTGAGGCATCTTCTGGAGGTAATATCTTCGTCCTTAAGCTGTGCATTCCTAGTTTCTTCATTTGGGGTTGTGTGGGATGCTTGGTTGTGTGACATTTTGGTGTTGGAGGATGGATCTGAGGTTGCTACCTCAGATCTGGAGTGGAGAAGTCTTTGAGTGCATTAAAGTCCCAACCTTTGTGCTATGAGTGAAGCTATCATGCCCCAAACCTTGGTTTTAAGGTGAAAATGGCCTAGATCTCGTTTGATTCACGTAAAGTTTGCCACTTTACGTGATGGATGGATTGTAGGAGGCTGGATCTATGTTTTGGATCAATTGTATGGCCTGAGATGCTTCTGTATGGATTCAGACCGGTGGAACTCGGCGAGTCACATGGGTGGACTCGACGAGTTGCTTGAAGATGGCCTTGAACTCGACGAGTTGGAAGAACAACTCGGCGAGTAGGTTGAAGATTGCCTTGGACTCGGCGAGTCCAGCTGGACTCGGCGAGTCATGTCGAGGAAGTCCCAATATTCCTGGTTGAGTCGACGAATCGGTGAGTCGAGGGATGACTCGGTGAGCTGGGTGCGAGTGGACTCAGAGTTGTTGCACTCGACGAGTCTTGGGGTGACTCGGCGAGTTGGGTCACTAAGTGAGGGAAGTCTGAGCATAAGGACTCGGCGAGTCATCGGGTTGACTCGGCGAGTAGGGTCTGTCAGGGGTTGACTTTGACTTGTCCAGGGTTGATCAGTTGTCTTCCAGGGGTATTTCGGTAATTATGGGTATTTATTGGGTTGTTGTTGATGTTCAGTGGAGGAGTTGTGTCAGAGTTCGAAGCAGCGGGATCTTCTCTTTTCAGCCGTCAGTTTCGAGGTGAGTTATCCTCACTATATCAACAGGGTCTAAGGCACCAAGGCCGGCCCTTTATTGTATTGAGATTCTGTTACGTTTATCATGTTATTGCTGGTTGTGTCTGCATCCTGGTAGTTAGGATGGTACATGCTAGGGGACCTTGTAAAGGTCAGTCCTCGATATGCAGAGTAATGCTATGCTAGTGAACGGGTAGGTCGGTAGCCCGGTTAGAGTAATGATATGCTATGTGATATGTTTACTCGGTTTGTTGATTATGACTGTTATATGAATGTATGTTTTGTGCACATGGTTGTTTGGACTGGAGATGGGTTGAGGCGGGTCCTGCTTTGTGCTGTAGGCCAAGATACCCAGGGCGGACCGGTTGTTCCGAAGGCCAGCGAGCGGTCCGGATAGGCTGTAGGCCCCATGAGGGCGGACCAGACGTGCCGAGGCTCGGGGAGTGGACCAGACCGACTGTAGGCCCGATGCGGGCGGACCAGTCACACTGTAGACTCAGAGAGTGGACCAGGTGGGTTGAAGGCCTGATGCGGGCGGACCAACCCCACTGTAGACTCGAAGGACATGACTAGACCCGGAGGATGGATCCGAAGGACTGAAGGCCCGATACGGCGGACCAGTCACGTTAGACCCGATATGCATGGCTGTTCTATGTTCTGTTATGTTATGTATGATTTATATGTTTTGGGCCGGAAGGTCGTAGCCTGGAAGGGCGTATGCGTGGTTGGTATCTTGGGGGTATCTCACTAAGCTCTCGGGCTTACAGTTGTGGTTTAATGTTTTTTTCAGGTTCTTCAGGAGACTGTGGCAAGGCGAAGGCGCGATCGTACCGCTCCTTATGATTTCGTAACGACATGATTCTGGGAATACTTAAATGAATTGTATTGAAAACCTTTTTGTAAACATTTTAATGAAAATCTGGTTGTTTTGAAAATTTTAAATTGGTTGTGTTTTTCGGACGTTACAAGTTGGTATCAGAGCCTTGGTTTGAGTGAATTGGAGGAACACTTGTGTGACTCCAGTCTCAAATCGAGGAGAGTTTTCAAAAAGAGAAATTAAAATGGTTTTCAAATAAGTAAAGGAGGACGCGGAGGTACGATCAGCCGGAGCCAGTAAGTAACCCCAAAATACCATACATGGCAATTGTTTTATTGAGCTTTGATAAAACAGCATGCTAGAGTTAGGCTAGGGATCTTCAGGATTTATTGATAAGTTGCCTGATTTATGATGCCTGCTAGCCTAGGGTTCCTTGTGAGAGATTTCTAGTGCTCCTCTAGTTGTGAGGATAGAGCGTTGTTATGTGCGCCGCTAGGGTGTTGTGGGAGTACTTCATGCAAATATGGGTTGGTGTGGAAGGTAGTATGGGCCCGTACTACTGGAAGCACGGACTCATACGCGTATCAGGGAAACCATGACCTCTAGGGTTGGGATGTGAGCCGGTTCCCGGGTTAGTGGAATATGTCTGAGATTTGGTGTTTTATTTTCAGTATGGAGATTTCAGGGCACGCTGGGAGTGGATCCGGGTCAGGATCAGGAGCCGGAGAGGGAGTTCCGGGTGGGTCTGTACAACCCGAGGTTGTCAGCCAGATGAGTACGCATGAGTTGGATGTGAGGATTCGTGAGATCTTGCATGATGAGGTTGCCGCATTGTTTTGGGCTGAGCTGCCAGAGTTGTTTGGGTCGATCAAGACCGCCATGGTGGAGTATTTTGATGAGCGCTATGCAGCTCTCACGGAGACGGCTGTCGCGGCGGCTACCGCAGCAGTAGCAGCGGCAGGGGGAGGAGCCAGTAGAGGTTTTCAGTATCGGGACTTCGACAATACGAAGCCTCCCACTTTTGATGGAGTTCAGGATCCGATCGTTGCTATGAGATGGTTATCAGATGTGGAAGGATGCTTCTTCACGTGTTCATGCCCTGCTGATAAGAGGGTGGGATGTGCTTTGAACCTGTTGAGGCTCGGAGCAAAGGATTGGTGGAGATTGACCACGGGGTCGTACTCGGATGCGCAGAGGGCTGCAATTTCATGGGATCGGTTCAGAGAGATGTTCAGCACTCGTTATGTTCCGCAGGTCGAGAGGGAGAGGTTGGCTCAGGAGTTCTTGGAGTTGAAACAGGATTCGGAGTCGGTGACGGAAATCACCAGGATGTTTACTGAGAGGGCGATGTTTTGCCCTGAGTTCGCTTCGGAGCAGGCCCAGATGTCCCGATATCTGAGTATGCTAAAAAGAGACATCAGGCAGTTTGTGTCTACGCAGAGGTGCGAGACTTTGCTGGAGTTGCAGGAGACCGCCAGGCGGCGTGAGTTAGAGATTGAGTTGCAAATGCGTGAGCTGAGGCAAGCTCCGGTTCAGTCGCAGCCGGCGACGAAACGGTCTAAGACCGTTGATTCCAGGATGGGGGATCAGGGTGGCCACGTCTGTGGAAAGTGTGGAAGGGGTCATGCCGGGGTTTGTCGGTCCGGTGGAGCATGCCGCAAGTGCGGGAAGGAGGGACACTATGCGAGGGATTGTCGGCAGTCAGTGCCGGTTCGGGATTTAAGGATATGCTATCATTGTCATCAGGTTGGACATTTGAAGGTCAACTGTCCACAGCTTGCTGTGGGATCGATGCAGGCTCCAGCACCGGCTACGTTGAGGATCACAGGTGGAGGTCAGGGTGGAGCAGATCCCCCAAGGGCTTAGGGCCGTGGTTTTTTTTCAGCTTGCTGCTTCGGGTATGTTCTTTCTGCTGTTTTGATTATTTATGATTGTTGTAGAGTATTGATATCTGCTGGTTTCATTGGTTGGTTATGGAATTGCGTTTCGGGTTTCGTGTGGTATTCATTGTTCCTTGAGGGTTTGGCGAGTTGTGATCGAGATTTCGTTTTAGTATCTTGTGTTCCCTGGGGGATCGTTATGGTTATGGGTTTGTACTTCGAGCTATCGTTGATTATCTTTGTGAGGATTGGTGGCGGATGCGGCGTTGGTTTGAAGGGCAGTTAGATTCGGTAGTCTGAGGAATTGATAGTTGAAGATTGGGTTCCTTTCGAGCAGGTTGTGCAGCATGGGAGCATGATGGTATGAAAGTTGTTGGTGCTGGTGAAAAACATTTTGAGTGCATGTGTTGATTCCTGCAAGGTTGCTTGGGGAGATCGATGATGGAAACCGGTGACTATCTGTCAGTGTCTTAAGTGGGGGAGAATTGGAAATTCTCCGGATGATCGTTGGGCCTGAGAGGTTGTTTAGCTGCTTGGAAATTCAGCGGTATTTCTATTAGTTGAGAGCAGGCTCGTATGAGTGAGTAACAGGCGTGCGGGGCGGAATACAGACCTAGAGCAGTTGATTGAGGAAGGCATGGGAGCAGGTCGGGATCGAGCATGTAGGATGGAGATAGAGTTCGGAACCCCTAGAGGGTTAGAACGGTATGCACGGGAAGATTTCCTGAAGAGATAGTTCGGAATAATGAGTGCTTGTTGAGCGGTCCGGATAGACTGAAGGCCGTAGGCGTACCAGTCAGGCCGAAGGCTCGGAGGACGGTCCAGTCAGATTGGCTGAAGGTTCTGAGAGTGGTCCAGATTGGCTGAAGGCCCGGGGAGGCGGTCCAGTCATGCTGAAGACTCTGCGGGTAATGTTAGATCGGTTGGAGGTTATGGGTTGCGTATGTTGCAGTGGGAATACATTGGGAGGTCTGGCCCGGCGAGCGATCTTTAGCGGTAAAGGTAGTGCACGGGCTTGAGAGTCCTTGTGATGAGAGGCAGAGTAGCGGTAATGCATGGATGTTGAGTACGCTGTAAGGAGGTAATGTGGCGTAGGTTGAGCACCAGGGTGCCTGTCATGATGAGCGAGCAGACGAGTGGTTTCCTTGGCAAGGAAAGAGGGAGGAATGAAACTCCGGAAAGGGAGAGCGAATTCACGGAAGTGAAAGCGACAGTGTGGAGTTGCGATCACTGTGGTCTGTCGATGGTCTTTGAGTAGTGTGTTGCGGCGGCAGAAAATAAGCTTATTCGACTCGATATGTTGCTTTGGGCGCAGAGGGAAAATCGCGACGTGGAGTCAGGGAGAGGAGTTCGGAAGGGATACAGAGCAGGAGTCTTGGACTCTCAGTGGGATCATGATCAGGGTTCTGGGTATGTGCCAGTGGTTTATTCTGGAAGGATGTTGAGGATATCGTCTGTATATCAGGTTATCCGCACCTGAGGCTGCTAGAGCTAGATCGGCATGTATGTGTGATTGCAATAGGAGAACTCGGGGGAGTTGCTCCGAAATGGAAGAATGAGTCTTTCGGTCGTCATGGTAAGGGTAGAGTGGAATTTGGATCGGGAATCCGAGGGTTCGTAGCTCTATAGCCATGCGAGTCAAGTGAAAGATGAGAATTGGAGCAATAAGGCATTATGGGTAATTCTCGGTTGTTGAGTGTGGTTATCGGAGGGTACAGTGGGTGCCGGTTTGAGTAGGTGGTGGGAACACCGTATGGAAGGAGAAAGTGAGCTTCTGGTTCTATGGTTGTACTTTGAGGGGCTGGTTCGGTCAAGGTCAAGTGGCGCATAGTGGGAAGTAAATTGAAGATGAGATGCCGAAGGCTTCGAGGATTGCCACTTTACGTGATGGATGGATTGTAGGAGGCTGGATCTATGTTTTGGATCAATTGCATGGCCTGAGATGCTTCTGTATGGATTCAGACCGGTGGAACTCGGCGAGTCACATGGGTGGACTCGACGAGTTGCTTGAAGATGGCCTTGAACTCGACGAGTTGGAAGAACAACTCGGCGAGTAGGTTGAAGATTGCCTTGGACTCGGCGAGTCATGTCGAGGAAGTCCCAATATTCCTGGTTGAGTCGACGAATCGGTGAGTCGAGGGATGACTCGGTGAGCTGGGTGCGAGTGGACTCAGAGTTGTTGCACTCGACGAGTCTTGGGGTGACTCGGCGAGTTGGGTCACTAAGTGAGGGAAGTCTGAGCATAAGGACTCGGCGAGTCATCGGGTTGACTCGGCGAGTAGGGTCTGTCAGGGGTTGACTTTGACTTGTCCAGGGTTGATCAGTTGTCTTCCAGGGGTATTTCGGTAATTATGGGTATTTATTGGGTTGTTGTTGATGTTCAGTGGAGGAGTTGTGTCAGAGTTCGAAGCAGCGGGATCTTCTCTTTTCAGCCGTCAGTTTCGAGGTGAGTTATCCTCACTATATCAACAGGGTCTAAGGCACCAAGGCCGGCCCTTTATTGTATTGAGATTCAGTTACGTTTATCATGTTATTGCTGGTTGTGTCTGCATCCTGGTAGTTAGGATGGTACATGCTAGGGGACCTTGTAAAGGTCAGTCCTCGATATGCAGAGTAATGCTATGCTAGTGAACGGGTAGGTCGGTAGCCCGGTTAGAGTAATGATATGCTATGTGATATGTTTACTCGGTTTGTTGATTATGACTGTTATATGAATGTATGTTTTGTGCACATGGTTGTTTGGACTGGAGATGGGTTGAGGCGGGTCCTGCTTTGTGCTGTAGGCCAAGATACCCAGGGCGGACCGGTTGTTCCGAAGGCCAGCGAGCGGTCCGGATAGGCTGTAGGCCCCATGAGGGCGGACCAGACGTGCCGAGGCTCGGGGAGTGGACCAGACCGACTGTAGGCCCGATGCGGGCGGACCAGTCACACTGTAGACTCAGAGAGTGGACCAGGTGGGTTGAAGGCCTGATGCGGGCGGACCAACCCCACTGTAGACTCGAAGGACATGACTAGACCCGGAGGATGGATCCGAAGGACTGAAGGCCCGATACGGCGGACCAGTCACGTTAGACCCGATATGCATGGCTGTTCTATGTTCTGTTATGTTATGTATGATTTATATGTTTTGGGCCGGAAGGTCGTAGCCTGGAAGGGCGTATGCGTGGTTGGTATCTTGGGGGTATCTCACTAAGCTCTCGGGCTTACAGTTGTGGTTTAATGTTTTTTTCAGGTTCTTCAGGAGACTGTGGCAAGGCGAAGGCGCGATCGTACCGCTCCTTATGATTTCGTAACGACATGATTCTGGGAATACTTAAATGAATTGTATTGAAAACCTTTTTGTAAACATTTTAATGAAAATCGGGTTGTTTTGAAAATTTTAAATTGGTTGTGTTTTTCGGACGTTACAATTTTTCTATAGCAAATTTCGTAGCAATTATTCCGTACCATTATTTGATATAATTCAGTTATTCAATTCGATTATTTATATTAATTTATAAAAAACAATTAATATAAAACCAAAATTAACAGAGTATCTCTGTAGAAACTAAAAGAAATATCTAATAAATCAAATGATACATATTTCAAAATCAAAAGTCGCTACAAATTTAACATAAAACGATATTCGATACATAATATTCTATCACATTCATTGTTTGTGCAAGTTGTTCAAAATTTGCTTGGACATCCACATTTTTCTATTGAAACTCCACATTATTTTGTCGAGCATCCTCATATTTTTGTTGAACATCCTCATATTGTTTTGTTGCGTCTCAACTAACTTCTTCAATTTTTAATCTCAACATTTGTCTCGGCACGCTCGTTATCGACATTATTTTAAGCTACCTACTTTTTACTTTAAAATTTTACCTAATTGTAGCAATTTGATCTAAATACAAAACTGAAAGTATAATGCTATAGTTAGGTTAGATTATTCCAAGTACAATGGGTTGATAAGAAAAAAAGATTAAAACATAAGGGTAAAATTATCATTTAACAACTAGTAACAAATTGAGACAAATGATGTTTTCTTTTCCAAAATTCTAAACCTCAAAATGGAACTATTTTTAAAGTACAATATCCTAGTAAGTATAAAAGATAAAGTACAATGCTATAATGTGGTCGATTTTCCAATGTAAAAATTATCTTGATAAGAAAAATATCAATAAAGAATGTGGTTATTTTGTCATTTGTTTAACCTTAAACACAAGGGTAAAACTGTCATTTGCAAAAACAAATGATGGTTTTGTTATCACCTGGAGTAGAGTGGAGTGGATTGGAACCTAAGCTAAGCAATTTTATCTTAAGAAGTGGAGTGGATATGAATGGAGCAACCCCTAGAGTAAAGAAAAACAAACCATCAATTTTATGGGATCAACCATTTACGTAAACATAACTAATCATCAATCCATTTGATATATTGAAACGATCCAAAATACGATCCAAAGTCTATACCTGTGGAGTGGATATGAATGGGTCTTATGAGAATTTCCCAACACAATTAAGATGGTTGTGTATGCATGGGTTCCCTTTAAAGTCTATACCTGTAGAGTTGCGGATGGATAGTCTAGTTGCTCCCGACCTGTCTTATAGCAAAATTGAATCATTTGACGTTTGTTATACTAATCCATCACAACCGAAGAAGAAGCAAAAGGTACTTTATCTCTACTTATTATTTTTCCTTCTTGGGTTGATAAAATTAACTACTATTCTATTCGCCATTCATGCAGTTAGATGGATCGTGCTCCAAAGAGAAAAAGTTGCTTGGATCATTGAAGATTCTTGATTTAAGTTTCTGTGAACAACTTCGTAGTGTGGGTGGCTTTGATGGACTTCATGCACTTGAGAGGGTAATACTAACAAATTCCATTCATTTTCTTGAGGTTTGCGAATCAATTGAGCAATGTGCTGAACTTTGTTTACTTGATCTGAGCTACTGCAAAACACTTAAAAAACTTCCAAGAACCATACGGATGTTAAAGAAGGTTAAAACACTTTTGCTAGGTTGTTGTAATCTTGGTGAATCTCAAACCAAGATTAGTGATATGGATTCCGTCATTTTGGAGGCTATACCAAATGATCAAAAGTTCTTTATGATTTCTTTACTGAGGTCTTTAGTAAGCTTGTCATTTGAAAATGCTAATTTATCCAACGAATCCTTTCCCATGGACTTTAGTTGCCTCTCCATGTTAAAGGAATTATATCTGGATGAAAATCCGATCGTATCCTTGCCCAATTGTGCGAGAAACCTTCGTAGACTTGTGATACTCAGTATGAAAAACTGTAAATTACTGATGTCTATTGATCCTCCATATACACAAGCATTTTTAGACATCTATTCTAACTCAGAACATAAGCCTTTGCTACAAAAAGTTTCATTTGTTCCAGAAATGTCCCCTCTCGAGTTATTATTGGGGGGTGGGAACTCATTAGCACCTTCATCGTTTGAAATTGAAGGCATGGTCAAAATTCAATCAATGACAAGTGTATATATATATATGTGTGTGTGTGTGTGTGTGTGATTAATTAAACTTATGTTTTGCAGATGTACTACGAATTTGGAATATTCAACACAATTTATGGGGGGGGGGGGGGGGGGGGGGGGAGGATGCCAAATTGGATTAGTAGTAGAAGCAAGGGGTCATCAATATCATTTACCGTCCCATCATCTCCTAACAATCTCAGGGGATTGAATTTCTGCTTTGTGCAGAAGTCTCCATTTAGGATTAATGATGATTTCCTTACTTTACCCCTGATAATAATTAGTAATAGAACAAAGAAACAAACATGGATATACGAACATTACATTCATAATGTGAGTGTAAGTGGAGGGTGTGCAATATTGTTGAGCCATTGAAAGTTTGGGATGAAGGAAATGGAAGGTGGTGACAAAGTTACTATTTCTCTTACAGAGGGACTAGATAAAGTTACAAAGGAGTGTGGGGTGAGTTTTGTGTATGGAGATGGAAAAAGGGATGAAGAAGAAGATGTTTTGGGTTCATACAAATCATGGAATCACATCATTGGTGGAGATCTCACTGGATTTGAGTTAACAACAGGAGAATACATCCTACACAATGAACGATTTTTGGTGCATGGCACTGAAGTGAATCTATATCATCTTCCACTTGTTGGAGATGGCGCCAGTTTTAAAGGTTAGATGTCATTCTTATTAATTATATATCTTTTGGCATGTCTTGTTTGTTACTTTTTGTGCCAATAACAAGTATGGATCCATAAGCTTTTCAAAAAGTGGGGTTATCCATGGGTTCCACAAATATTTTGACCTAATTAACTATCATGACCCAACTTTTTCAAATAGATAGATCATAACCTGATCTATCTTTAATAAAAGGATCATGACCTTAATCAACCCTTTTATTATTGGCTATATTGTCCTTTAAGATAAGAGATCATTTTTATAGAATATAAAAGATGAAAGTTCTATTTTCAATTTCTTTAACGGATGGATCCAACTATGAATTGATCAAGTTTCTAGATAAGTTGGATCATATGACATAGGCTGAGATCTTGACCCAACTCATTGACAGACCTATCTATCATTCTATCTACAAAGTACAAACAGTTACTGTTGTTTTAACCGAACTTGTGTAAGGCAATGTTCATGTCCATGAGGATGTATGTAAATGATAATTAATGTATTACCTTTTATTTGTTTTCATCTTAAGACGAAGTGTGGTTTAGAGCTTTTTCCAAAGGAAGTCCGTACTCGCATGAGGTATATTTTTGGCACCAAAACTTTTCTATTCAGCCCATGAAGCTAAAATTGAATGGAACAAGGACCAAGTCAAATGAGACTAAACTCCTAAATTTTAGTCCCACTAAAAATGATGGAGCAAACATGGACAAGAGAATTAAGACTCAAATACCCACTTGCACGACTTCCACAAAAATAAAGAAATTTTGTTTTTTATTTCTTAAACAATTATCATAAAACATTCGTAAAATTGATGTATATTGAATCCAGGTGTATATAATCACCGTCAAAACTTTTGTCTGCAAACACGTTTCACAAAACTCACTATCTGCAAATACCATTCAACTTCTATCTTTCAATCTTACAAATTTGCATTCTTTGTTATACTTAATTAATTGAATCTCACAATCTCTCATTCAACTTCACACACACACACACACACACACACACACACATATATATATATATATATATATATATATATATATATATATATATAGGGTTAGGTTATAATGTGGATGGACAACTATTGTGCGGACGTGTGGACAGTGATATTCTATGAGAATCACTAAGAGAATAGATTGTTTAGTAACACGAATACGTTCAACCTCACACAACTATTGTCATTTTCATGCACTCTAACTAATTCTTATTCATTTTTGTTATCACATTTTTCACTCATTTTCATTCTTACAGAATACGACTCAATAAATATTCTGAAATAAGAATAATAATAAAAAGTCTATAATAACCTTATAGACGGTTTAATTAGTGTGAATGCGTAATAATGACAATAGTTATGTAAGATTGAACACATTCACATTATCAAACAACATATTTTCTTTGTCATTCTTACAGAATAGTACTGTCCACAGGTCCACACAATAGATGCCAATCCACATTTGAACCTAGTTCTCTCTCTCACTATATATATATAATCATATCATCATGTGGTATAGGGACGATGCGGTAATCTTACTCTCTCTCTCTCTCTCTCTCTCTCTCTCTCTCTCTCTCTTGTTCTGTCTTATCATTGTCGTACCAAACACATCCCAAACAAGTTACTTAGTTATGTTTAGTCCAGTCCAGTCCAGTTTTGTCTTGTCCAATCCAATCTTGTCCATGTATAAATTGTTACCTAAAGGCACACACATGACACAACCCCCGATGTAACATATTGACTTATCTAATCGCTATTCTCACTCTTACTTCCATCCTTGTTTAAATCCGCACATCAGCGAGGATCAATGCAAGATGGGTCTTCTTCCAAATGCTGCCACTCCACCACCACCCACCACCGGCTTCCCTCAGTCAAATCCCATCGCCGCTGCCCCTCTCGGCTGGTCTGGAGGCAGCCTTTGCTCCACCGCTTTCACTGGCAGATTCACCTATATCGCACACGAATGCAGATCCAGAAGAAGCGTCCAGTGCAACGGCGGTGCCGCCGCCCCTCCAGCCACCATCGCCGAATTCATACTTGATGAAGCAACTTCTACTAAGTCAATCTTGTCCATGTATGCCACCATGAGAAACACAAACTCAACACCTATGTGTGCTACAAAGAAGCAAGTTATGGTAATTATGTTGGACTATTTATAAACATTTCTTTTGTTTTAGTCAAACTACCCAGCTTCTGTCTCAATTGTTTGTGGTTTGCTGTCAAATTATCATGTGTTTCGTTTCTTAATAAAGATTGTGTACCAAACCAATCAAGCATCTCAATTGCCATGTTTCAATGTAGTTTAAACTTCACCTGCTTCTACCATTTCTTGGCACATGTTCTAAAGATGGTCTCTCGTTTTCAAGTTGATTTTTTTTTTTTGTGCAAATTCATTATACAAACATCATTTGATGAGAGAGATTAGGTGTTGGATTTGTTCGTGCTTCCTGTTTAATTTTTGTTCACGAAATAACTGGTATTTCGTAAGTCAAATGCTATAGTATTCTCGACATTATCATACATATGATAAAATTCATTTTCTATGTTTGTTGATATGGTTAATTTTAAAAAAGACCTAAAACTTTTATTTTTTTCGTTGTAACTTAAGCCAACTATTTTTTCATTTGCTCAGGTTTGCAGGTTACCTTTCGTTAATATGTTTCTCTCAGAAAAAATAAATAAATAAACAACTACATTCCCTAAAGTTTTCCCAAATGACCTAAGGGTTAAAAAAACCATTTTTCCTCACATTGTATCATTATGTGACTGTAAACAGTTTAAAACCACAAGCCTTTGACTCCCAAACATAACTAAAAGGTTACACGTTCATGAAATCTAATTAGTAAAAAAGTAAGACTCTAGAAATACAATTATAATGACATGCATAGAACAATGAAGACATTGTTTGTCATTTTTGTGTTTGCTGATGACATCCATATAATCAACAACACGATATACATATTAGAATACCAACACCAAATTCACCAACAATATTAAGATCACCACTTGTTTTCATTTTCTCCCAGGGCCGACCCATGGGCCTAGGCAAGCTGGGCGATCGCCCTGGCCCCCAAATGCCAAATGGCCCATATTTATACATGTTATTGGGTTATATTAGTGCCAACCCATATTTTTTTTAATCCTTATTGACTAGTTTTAGCCCACTATTATCACTTATGAGGTGTCGATCCAAATCCAAATTGAAGAGGCGCGCGGCGTCCCTACTGACCTACTGCGTTTCCGACTTCCAAGGCCAATTTAGGGGGTGTTTCGGATTGTGTTTGAAAAGTGCTTATTTTCTTATTGGCTTTTTGAAAAGCTAATAAGCCAAAAAAAAGTGTTTGGCAAACTCAAAAGCACTTTTCAAAATAGCTTTTCCATAAGCTTCAATAAGCACTTTTTAATAAGCATGTAAAACATGGCTTTTTGAAACTGTTTATGACTTTTCAGCCAAAATAACTTTAAAAAACACTTTTTAAGCTAAACACTTTTTAACTTATTGACTTATTGGCTTTTTTACTATAAAAGCTTATCCACACACTTTTTAAAAAACTCTTTTTACCACCACTATAAGCAAATAAACACTTTTATCTAAAAACACTTTTCTAGTTAAAAAAGCACTCCCAAACACCCTCTTAATCTCTTCATTCTTCTGTTTCACTTGAATCGCTTCCATGGAAAATCCAAACGACACCACTGTCCATCTCTACTACCCCCGAACGGTTAGTTCTCATTCTTCTATCTCTAGTTCAAGTTAATCAGTTCTTCTCATCTTTTCTGATTTTCTGAATTCGTTGCACAATACACAGTTGACAATACTCATTCTTTATTTTCTAAATTCTGATTTCATTTAACTGAAATAGCAGTGGCAACAATCGAGATTAGTGGAAATTAGATTTCTTTTGATAGTTGAGACTTGAGACTTGAGACTCGATATTACTACAACACTAATTGGATTTGTTTCAATCTTTCTTATCGTTTTCGTCCGAAGTCTTTAACTTTTGCATCTTTGCAGTCTCTAATTTTTAATCAGTGGAATGTGAATCGATTTTGTTAAATTCTTTCAATCCTTCTGATTTCATTTTTTCATTAAGATTTAAGAATTTTCAAAATTTATTCTGTTATGAATCATTGTTCATGATTGAAAGAGACTTTTCTGATTTCGAGTTTGTATGAATCATTGCTTAATTCTATTTCTTTCTTTAACTATTTTCTAAACTTCCGACTTCTCATTTCAATTGGGCTGCTCAATAAAATATATCTTTGCAAAATCGATTTCTCTGTTTCACAGGTACTCTCTTTTTAATTTTCTTTATGTTAATTTGTTTTTTGAGATTTTGATGAATTCAAAATTTCTAAATTGTAAATATGATTTTGTTTTAATTTGATATCTTTTTTTTTTTTTTCTAATCTTCAAATTTTCATTTATGTTTTCAGCTCAAAGGACTGAGGATATAACCAACCAAAAAAGAGCTGACTGACTGCAGCCTGCAGCTAGTCTCTTCTCACTTTATTTTGTTAATTTGTTTTTTTAATGTGTGAGATTGATTGTTGATATGTTTTCTTGATTGTTATGAATTGAAAAAGATTTGATAAATAATATTAAACTTGATTCTATAATTGATAACCTTGCATCTGAAAAAAGCTTGTAAATGTATATTTTTTTTTTTAGTTTTTCTTCGCTATGTTTATGTATTAGGATTCAGAGCATGTTTAAGCGTTTTTATTTTGTTGTTTTTTATTAATATTTGCTTGGTTGTAAGGTTTATGAGGCTGTCCCGAAGCTTATTTTTCAATAGGTGGGAGTCCCAAAGTGTGACATCCCCAATTTCACGGTCAGAAAAGACCAATTTGTTTATGCTTTGTTTTTAAAATCAGAGTAATCTTTTAAAGAAAATAGTTGCGAAATTTGTTCCCAAATCAAAATATGATAACAATTTATCAAAGCATTCCTTTAAAGAAATGTATTTTCATTATATAACAAAATCTCGGGATGTCATGTTCCGATACAGACACATAAGCATAAACAGAACTTACATTTATTTACACTAATGATTTACATCTCTTTTAATCTCTCAGTGAAATATGTCTTCGTATTGATACCTGTGATAAAAAGAAAACTGGGTGGGTCAGGCTTGGGAGCTTGGTGAGCATATAAGGTTTTCAACCCACAATAATATAATTATTATATTCAACCATCAAACAATCAACTCAATTACCCATCCCCATTATCTTCTTTATTTCTTAGGATTTTACCCTAAGAATTCAACTACCCGTCATCCATTCATTCCTAAGGATTGACCTAAGGAATTGACACAAAATCTATTGCTACATAAGGCGTATCTACCAACATCACCCTTTAAGCGCCTCTGCCAGGATTACGTCATACACTATGAGGCGCGACTGCCAGGTTTATGACATTCTCTTTTAGGCGTATCTGCTGACATTTTCCTATAAGCGCATCTTCCAGGATTATCCCATAAGCACATCTGCTAGTATTATGATATTCTCCATTTGGTGCATCTACCAATATTATTCTTAAGCGCATCTGCTAGTATTATGACATTCTCTAATTGGTGCATCTACTAATATTATTCTTAAGTGTATCTGCTAGTATTATGACATTCTCTAATTGGTGCATCTGCCAATATCATTCTTAAATCATCTTACATACCTCATCATTTTATCACATACCAACTATCTCATCTACCCATATTCTACCCAACATATTTGTAGATATAAAATACATATACATTTTAACTCATTTAAAAACCATATAAAACATTCATTCCACACTTATCTAAAATAAACAACAATATATAAACACATAGCATGTATTTCATAGCAAATACTTCATATTTATGTGTTAAAAGAGAGTGACTACACACTCACCCAAAACACATACTTAATACATTCAGACAATACTTGTAGTAAAATTGTGTTTATGAAAGGGACTATACACTCACACATATAAACAACAATATATATAAACACATAATACGTATTTCATAGCAAATACTTAATATTTATGTGTTAGAAGAAAGTAACCACACACTCACTTGATCAGAAGATGATCGGACAACACTACGGCTTGTAGAAGTAGTATTCTTCGGTAGATCCGGAAGATCTTCACACAAACCGGGCTCCTCGAGGGCAGAGCTTCGGCTCAGAAACTCTTTTCTTCTTGGGATCTTCGGGCTTCGGGACTCGGGATGATACCGGGGCTTTGGGATATTTCTTGCACATAAATCAAGGTAAAACGGGAGAGAGAGGAGAGAAAATAGCAACCCTAAACGGCTGGCCCTTCTAACCTATTTATAGGGCAAAATTTGTCCTTGCCACGTCGTGACACCTTTTTCCACGTTGTGGGCTTGGTCGTCACTGCATGCGTCATTGCAAGTTGCGTTTGGTGGACTCCAGAAGGTGTCAGAAGACTTGCCACGTCGTGGTATCTAATAGTTTTGGGGTTTCGCGCCCTGAACTTCAGAAATTTGTAACTTTCGCATACGAACTCCGTTTTCGAAGTTCTTTATATCGACGCTCTTTATATCTACGCGTAGGTGAGATTATGATCTACAACTCTCGTTTAGACTCCGTTGGATAATTTTGACTTTATTTGTAATATATTATAAATATATTACTTATATATTATTTTTAGTAGGCCGGGATATGAAAACTCCGTTATAAATTCATAACTTCTTCATCCGACGTCCGTTTTCGCCTATCTTTTTATCGTTTCACTACTAATAACGAGATCTTAGATTCTCGTTTAGATTGTTTTGGCTAAAAACTGCTCGATCTCAAATCGAGTATTCGGGCTGCATACTGCTAAGTCGAAACTTCAAAAAAATCATAACTTCCTCATACGAAGTCAGATTTGGGCGTTCTTTTTATTCACGCTCTCAACTTTCTTTTAGATTACTAAGGCTAGATATCTCTCTATCTTAAATTCGTATTTTACGTCATTCGGCATCGTGCCGGTTCTGTCGCGAAACTTTGACAAATCATAACTTCTTCGTTATAACTCGGATTTCGGCATTCTTTATATATTCGAAAACCTTGTAACATATACTACAACTTAGTTAAAATTACTCCTTCTAAATAATCTTCCATCAAAAAGTCATTTTTGACGCTCATCGTCTCTAAATTGACTAGCCCAGATCTACGGGTGTTACACAAAGACTTGGTTGTATGGTTTCTGGGGCGGGCCTCCTTTACAAAAAAAGATATATAGGGGCCTCAATTTTTTATTTTGCATCGGGCCCCAAAATATCTAGGACCGGCCCTGTTTTCTCCACGAAAGCTACATACAAGAAGAAAGAATTAAAACATGATTAGACATTTAAAAAAGAAAAAAAATTAATTGTCTTATGTGATTTTGGATATATGTTCAAACAAAGTATCTGAAGTTCGAGAATTTTGAATTGCTCCCAAGTTTGTGATTAGATTCTCCTTTCCCAACCATAATGGGTTTTTTGATCATGTCTAACTTGGGATATCTCTCTCTTTATTCCTTTCCTAGTCCTCCTTTGCTTGATTCTTGCTCGTGTTAACATGAAAACATGCAACCCATGCAGGATACCTACCGACTCTAATCCAAAGCTCCCTTCTGAAGGCAAGCCCATTTCGGACCAGTGGCGGAGTCAGGACCATAATAAAGGGGTATCCCAATTTTTTTTAGGGTAACCTAATTTTTTTCCAGGGACTTGGGTTTTCCGGGTTCGGTTTCGGTTTTAAAGCCAAATCCTAATTGAATCCTTAGTTAACCTCAAGTCTTGTTATATAAACATGAAGTTGAAGTATATTTTGATACTTGAATCGATGTGGGACTCAAAGTAGATATCAAATAAAGCATGAGCATAACATGTTTATATAATAGAAAAAAATGGCTGAGTTTACATGTGTTTAGCGATGTGGGATAAAATAGCTGGGAAAATAAAACAAAAATAAACAAAGAATATGTAAGAAACAAGAATAGAACTCAAGACCTTTGCTTGAATAAGCCAACGCCTTAACCAACAGACCAATTGTTTGTTTGTGCTTTTAAGTGGAGGGATGCATATATATACATTATACCAATTTTTTTTTGAGGGAAGCATAAACAAAAATTACACTACTGAAAAAATTTGAGGGGTATCCCGGGCTACCCCGGGATCCCCTTGGATCCGCCCCTGTTTCGGACCAGATCCTTTATCAAAGTCTCGCTGGCACACTACAATATCTCACTTTCACTTGTCCTGATTATTGCTTATGCGGTTCAACAAATTTTCCTCTACATGCATGATCCACGAGAATTGTATTTCATTTCCCTCAAATGTATCTTGACTACTTCAAGGAACTATTACGCATCACCTTTCGATTCGTCTATCTCATACCGTTTGTTTGTCTCTTATTGGGATGGTTGTCCTCGGACACGGTGGTCCATGTTTGGGTTTTGTTTTTATCTTGGTGACAACCTCATCTCGTGCTCACCTAACGTCAACATGTTGTTTCTCGGTCTAGCACCAAAGTTGAGTATCGGGGTAATGATCCACGAGAATTGTATTTCATTTCCCTCAAATGTATCCCGACTACTTCAAGGAACTATTACGCATGGCCTTTTAATTTGTCTATCTCATACCGATCGTTTGTCTCTTATTGGGATGGTTGTCCTCGGACATGTCGGTCCGTGTTTGGGTTTTGTTTTTATCTTGGTGAAAACCTCATCTCGTGCTCACCTAAACGTCAACATGTTGTTTCTCGGTCTAGTACCAAAGTTGAGTACCAGGTAGATAATGTTGTGGCCAAAGTTTCTTGGCTTCAAAATCTCATCGAGTTAGGTTGTATCTTATCCAGTAGTATTGTTTTTTGTTTGTATGTAAGTGCCATGTATTTTACCTCTAACCTACTACAACACTACCAAACACATGGAATATCGATTTAATTTTGTTAGGAAACATGTTATCTAGTCAAGTTTGTATGATACACGTTTTTCCGCACATCAATTAGTAGATATATTCACAAAACGATTACCTACACAATTATATATGGACTTTAAGCATTTGGAAACCCTATTCTCCAACTGAGGGTGTGTTAAATGTTATGTATTTATTTGTTCATATTGTATAGTGTATGGTATTTTATTTAACATATGTATCTATTTGTACAAAGCTAATGCAATACCAATCCTAAGTTTGTCTTCATGCTCTTTAGGTTCCTATTATCCCCCCTAAAATGGAACATGGGGTTAACATCTACCCTATTGGCATTTTCAAACTCATTGTGTAATGGCAACCCTAAGGGTGTGCGGGCAGTGTGGTCGCATAATGCCTCCGATTATGGTGTTGTTATTTTGTACAAGATATTTGTGTGTGTTATCATTAAAAAAATTAGTCGTGTCAGTTACTTATACATAATGTAACATTGTTTGCAATCTTGAAGTCATTTTAATTATAAAAAAATCAAAGAAAATAAAATTATCAAAATCTAATCATAAATTTTAGAAATTGTCACCAACTTAAGGAAAATGTCTATATCCAAAGAAAAATATAAATATGTTTATAATATAAATTCTAGCAAATGATTTCATATTTTATAAAATACACTTTACCTATAAAAAGTTAATATAAAAAATCAAAATCTAATCATAAATTCTAAAATACACTTTACCCAAACAAAGTCTTGCTGTAAAATTTTTGTCAGCTCCAAGGTGGGAAAGTATGAATGAAAGTGTGAAAACAATAATGATCTAAGAAGAATTAAAAAAAAAAGATATTTTGATGATATTAATGTCGGGTCATTAGAAACGGTACAAGAACTTTCACCTCAAGCGTCATTCATGATTTAGTATTTTGTATACGTAAATAAGTTACTGGTTCATTGGAGTGGAGGTTTGAATAATACAAACAATATGAAGAAATTTTTGGCTTTTTATTCACAACAAAAAAGTTGATGTCGTTAAATACTAGTGAGTTAAAGACAAGTTGCAAAAATCTTGAAAAGAAGTTGCAAAATGGTCATATCTTAGACATCAAAGCTGATGATTTATCCAACAAACTGAAGTTGTTACAAAAATATTTATCAGTTAAAAATAATACAGCTAATGGAATACTAAATTTCTTAAAAATGATAACACTTATTCAATTTCTTGTCTAGGCTACACAATATTGTTGACTATTCTCGTTACAGTTGCATCAACAAAAAAAAGTTGTTCAAAAATGAAGCTTTTAAAATCTTATTTGCGCTAGACCGTAAAAGAGATTAAATTATTTGGCTTTAATTTCAATTGAGAACGAATTACTTGATAATATTAATTATGAAAGTGTGACAGATGAATTTGCTTCTAAAAATGCTAAAAGATCAATGTCTAGAAAATAATAATCCACTATATATATATATATATATATATATATATATATATATATATATATATATATATATATATATATATATATATATATATATATATAGTTGCTTGTAGCAGTTACAACTTATTACCAATGAATGAAGACATGATGTTGTGATAGTGAACCAATGAGTGGAGACATGATGTTGTGATAGTGAATTTACCAGTTGTTTGTTAACTAATTACAGTTTTGAATTTAGTGGAAAAAAATTATTTACTAATGTTTTACAAAAAATAATTATAGGGTCTCACTTTGGTTTTCGCACAACGCCTCAGAAATATTTCACGCCAGGCATATCATTGTTGATGATTCTGCTTTAAATGGAATCATAATACTAGTGATATTATCAGGATTTTCCATATTATCAAACAATACCCACGCCTCTATAGAGAATATAAAGAATTTTGTTTTCTTTGTTCAACTTGATCTTCAAGTTTTGTTAGATTTCAAAATTATAAAATAACGATTAAAACGAAGGAAGATAAATATAGCTGATACATGTAAAATCAAGCTACTGAAAATTGACAATTGAAGATACGAACTTACACAGGATGTATTAGAGATCAATTTTTTAAAAATAATGCAATCCCAGATAATTTAACACAAAGTACACTCATTTTTTTTCACTTTCTACAAAATAACAAGGTTTACAGTCATATTAAAATTTGCAAAATATAAGTAGTTATCACAATATTACTTACAATACAAAACATCAATAAATAACAGATAAAGACCGAGTCGGGTATTAAAATATTATACAAACAAAATGCAAAACTATATAATTACAACCACATTAGTTATCTCTCTTTGCTATAGCCTTAACTCGGTCGGGATCGGTAGATTCTCAAATGCACATCAATAAACAACAAATAAACTACTAAAGCTTAGTGAGCAACATTAGCCTTAAATAATAATATCACAATAACAATCATAATAATAATATTGTAAAAATCTCAATTAATCTTTGATTAGTCCCTATGTGTTACCTAACTGACTAGAAGACGCCTAACAATTAATCCCTACCTACAAAATGAACAAAACAGTACCAAACGATGCAATTTGAACACTTTGAAGAAGTTCTATCTCAATATAAATATTTGAGGAGTTATTAGTGTCGTATTAATTATATTAACATATTTTTTCCTGATATTAGTGGTATTTATAAACTTTTTTATGATATTAGTCATATATATATATATTTTTAAATTCAACAAATTAGTAATTTAGGGTCCCTACTTAATCCCCGTCTAGCTAACGTCTAGCGTTTTTTATAACCTCATAATAATGAAAACATTAATAACAATTATTCACATTGTGTCTTTCAAATAACACATATATAACAATTATTCACATTGTGCCTTTCAAAAAACACACATACACATGCTTGTAAGTTCATATGGTGTTACGACCACAAAGGTTACCAATGACTTGTTAGTTTTCCTCAACGATAGTATTATAGACACAAAGGCTACTACCATACCCATATAATGCTTCATCGTGATATTAAAGCTACAAAGGCTATCCCCAAAATTAACATTTTCTCAAACCATAATATTAGAGCCACAAAGGCTACTAGGTATTATCCCCCCCCCCCCCCCCCCCCCCCCCACATTGTTGATGTTCTCCAAATACCACGTTCATATTCACATGAATAGATAGTTAACTACTAACTATCAAGGTGGAAGGATGTATAATTACTCACTTTATAATAATTTACATGCACTAGCCTTCAACTTTTAAAGCCCAGCCCCTGTCTCCCGTTTCACAACCCCAAACATTATCAAATAAACACATAACTCTTGAGTATTACAACTCAAGATATAACTTATTTGTCTATCACTCTTGACTCAATGTTTTCATCAAGTTTATACACCCTCCTATGTATAACTAATTATAATCCATGAACTATCACACCCCCAAACCGGAACGGCGGAAACATTCGGGGGCGTAAGACGTCATGTTTAGCATCACAACCTATGAATAGTAGGAAACATAGCAACACAACCAATACATTGGATACATATATAAGTAAAATGTTTACATCAGTTTGAATTCTTGTTTTAGGTACATCAAAAGTATGTAAAGTAATAAGACTCTTATTGCTCCAGCTTCTCAAATTCCAGTAGGTACCTGTCTACTGATTTCCCGAGAATACAAGCAGTTTTGAAAGAATATCAACATAAAGCTGGTGAGTTCATAAGCATTTAGGTTTTGTAGAAAATGTTTTTTTGATCCTTTTTGAAAAGTGTTCCTCAAGAAAATCCTATATTTTCTTATGAAAAGCAGTTTTGAAAGAGTATCTGTTGGTAGAAAGTAAACCATCAGTTTTAGAAATGCCAGTGTTATCCTAGGAAAATCCTATATTTTCCCTAAAAACAAGTTATCCATTCTAGAGGTAGAGATGTCAGTTTAGAAACCCCTGATTACTATCAGTATATATATAAGTAGTTTTATTACTCAAAATAAAACAATGAAGAGTAGAGTCCGTAAATCAAAGTTAGTTTATACTTATTTGCGAGTCGTATAACTATACTTGATATAACCTAGAGACCTTTATAACGTTCTTCAGGCGTTAAGTTAAATGACATTTGTTCACCCCATGCGTGCCCGCCTAACTGTAGCTAGCAGTTCGGGTGTGGGATTGTCAGTACCGGATAGATTTATTCACAAATCTCACGCTCTCCTTCCAGAAGACTATGGTTATACTATGATAGGATTTAGTTCTGTACATTAAAGGGTACAATATTGAAGTAGAGCCTCGCAATTCTGTATAATCTAGTTTACTGGTGAGAAACAGTATAAAACAATAGTTATTCTTGAATAAATGTACTTTATACTTCTGAGAAAACATACAACATAAACTAAATCGACCATAGTTTATATATATATATATATATATATATATATATATATATATATATATATATATATATATATATATATATATATATATATATATTCAACCAGGAAATCTAATTTTGTAGAAACTACCTAGAGGGTTATCCCAAACTATACCCATTATAGTTTACTAGAGTTGTTATGGGAGATGTTTTGTAAAACCTTTCTGAAAGATATGTAGTAAGATTTCCAAAATAACAATTTCCCTTATGCTCAACATGTTACAAAAGAGATAAAATATATGAGTAAGTTATTAAACATGGAAATCGTTGAGTTGTATTAATAAGTTTAAAACTTAATAAAATACTTTGAGTTTGGCTTGTATTCCCCCCCCCCCCCCCCACCATCTTAAAAACATTAAAAACACGTAAAATGTATGGGTATGAACTCACCTGCAGTGAGTAGTTTGGATGAAAGAGTGGTATAGGATGCTAGATGCCAAGTGGAAACTTGAACACACACACACAAATCCTAATAAGCATACAAGGACACAAATGAATATAATTAGTGTTTTAACAACTAATCAAGTGAGTGAAACACCTTAGGGGCTAGGGAACACTCATATAGAAGTGTTATAACCACAAAGGATTGCATCTAAGGAGTTTAAGGCCACCCTATTGTGTTTACGACTAGGTATTCACGACCACTAGGGTTTACGGCCACAAGTTCACAGCCACAAGAGTTTACGGCCGTAAACTCATGATGATTTGTGCTCGAAAGGGTGTTTTTATGGTCTTACAGTCCACAAGGAAGTGTTCCAGCCTTAAGTACAAGTCTTATGAAGAGTTACGACCCCATTTGCACCTCTAATAAGGGTTTACGGCCAAGGGAGATGCTCTTGGTCGTAAACTCACTTTGATCGGTATTCTTGGATGAATTCAAGGTGCTAATCATGGCTTCATACTAGATATCATGTATAAGGAAGTCATACTTACGATTTAAAGGCAAGAAAAGGTGTTTTCAGCCCAAAACACCTAAGTGTTCTTGATGTTCTTGAGAATCTTCGAAGATCTAGACTCAAAGATGAAATCCATGGATGAAATCAATGATGATTCATGGAGAAGAGGAGTATTAACACTTAGATGGAAGGATTTACTTACATTATGAGAGTTTTTGAAGCAAATCCTATGATTTCTTGAGAGAGTTTTCGAGTTCCAAACCTTAGAAAGGAAAGAATGCAGAAAATGGACCAAACATCCTATTTATAGGTGGAGTTTACGGCCAGCATGGGTTTACGGCCACCATGAGTTTATGGCCGCAAACTCATGGATCCTGGCTGTAAACTCCTCACTTGAGGGTTTATGGCTTGATTGATGGTTTGGAACTTTAGTTGACCCATTCTAACACTTGGTCCCTTGATGTACTAAGCTTAGAACGCTCAAACAAACTCTAAACAGTGCAAGAAGTCAATAAAACAAGCTTAGCATTGATAAAGTTGACTAAATGTACAAGCCACGCGTTCCTTTCTCCTTCGCCACCATCTCGCCACAACAACTGCCACCGCCACCACCACTACGATCACTTCTGATACCAGCCGACCCTACCACTGTCACCTCCGTCATATATACCACCACCACATCTGCCACCACCATCTCTTTTGCCACCAGCCATGATAATCATATGTGATTACTCAATCTGTGAACAAACATATATGTATCATCATTTATGATTAGACATATACGTATAAATATGTATAATCATAGAAGATTATACCACTCTGTTATATAATCATTTATGATTAGGCGTACCTGGGTATGCTGAAGCGTTAGAGTGGCAAATGAAAAATATATAGCTGGGTTAAATCTCAAGATCTTTATTTTTTTTAATCTCAAATTAACTGTCATACACAAAGTAGTGGTTGTTTAATAAAAAAAACTAACCGTTGGATATCTTATGACCATAATCTTCACGGGGAAAACTAACCCTTGGATATTTTATTTAAAAAACTAACCCCGGGGACGTCCTCTTTTTGGTCACGGCGTTGCTCATTTGCACGTCCTCTTTCTGTTCGTTTCTTCGTTCTTCTTCAATTCCATTCAGAATGTTTTCTTAGTAATTTTGAGTATGTAAGGAGCGGCCATGGGTGAGTGCAGTCGTGCAGGTTGCAGTCACTTCTAAGATACCAAAAAAAAATTAGTTTTGGTTTTGGTTTTGGTTTTGGTTTTTTTTTTTTTTTTTTTTTTGAAGATATGAAAGTGTTTACAGTTCTGATGATTATCTTTTTTCTTTATATATGATCGTATACAGGTTTTACGATTGAATTTTTAAGAATTCTTTTCGATTCTGTTTATGGGGATCTCATTCTCATAGCCTCCTAACCTGGGTTTCACTTTTTATAACATTTTGGGTAATTAATATATTCTGTGAGAGTTCTTTACTTCTTTTCATGCTGTTAAACAATTCTGGTTTCTGTCTGTTTTAATTATTGATGAGTTATTCAGTAAAAGAGAAAGGATATCAATGATGTACATGGTTTTTTATCCATTGTTTCTCAATTTTAGGGTTCTCGAGTAAGAGATGGATGGAGACAATGATTATATGGTCATTTTGAAATATTAATAAGTTAAACTATCTAGTCACTAAAAATGTGATCAAACATCGTTTCAGACTATCAGGGAAGAAAAGAGAAACAAAAAGTAAAAATTCATGCATCATGTCCACAAAAGGTGATAAAAGATATAAAAACAAGGACAAGGACGATTTTTGTAAATTAGTTATTATTAGAATACTTGGTTGAGATCAATGGGTATGAAGAAGAATTCAACCTAATAAACTTCAAAGAAAATTCCATAAGGTATGACTTTCATGAAAAGTAGTTGTTGACTTAGACTTCCTTTAAAAGCCACTACCTTTTCTTAATGTGATTGTAGATCTAGTCTGTAATTAGTTATGGCTGTTCTCTCAAAATTTGTTGAAGGATCATCTTCTTCATCTACTAATAATCATAAATATGATGTATTTTTAAGTTTCCGAGGTGTTGATACTCGTTATGGTTTCACAGATCATCTCCATAAGGCGCTCTTGGATGCAAATATTTCCACCTTTTTGGATGATAAAGAGATTGAAACTGGAGGAGAGCTAAAACCGGAATTGGAGAGTGCAATTAAAACATCTAGGGCTTCTGTTATCGTGGACTAATGCCCTTACACAAGTTGCTAATTTAAAAGGGATGTATGCAAAGGGCAGGTAGCCACTTTCTTACCCATATTTCCCTACTCCAATTTTGTTTGATTAATGCTTGAAATCATTTATTTTGTTCACCCTATGCATTTTAATATCATCAAAGACACATAGTTTTGATGCATTTAAATAATTTAGATACAGTTGTGGTTAGAATCAAATTTTGAACAACTTGCTATGCATATATTATTTTAACATAATCTAATGTTATCTGATTAACCAGTATAATAACTTTCACATGCTTACTACTAAAAGCTGAATTTTTAACCTAGTATTAGTTATACCATTTGACCTTTAAATAATAGCCTCTTTTGTAATGAAAAATAATTTCTCTTGTATATATATAATGAAATTTGATGGCCTCTTGGTGAAATTTTGTATTACAGTAGCTATGTTCTTATTAGAAATGAAGATTATGATTTACACAAGTTGCTAACATGACATTGTTTTGATGTGAAAAACTTAATGAAAATTACTAACCTAAGATAATTTAATTTCAACCGGGGATCTTTGGATAAATTAAATCTCCAAATCCTGTTTGTTAGTATTATATATTTTGTTTTGTACTTATTAAAACTAAATTTCAGGAAAGAGACAGAGTTTGTTAAGGACATCTACCGTAGATTACATAAGATGATAACTGATCTACCACAACTATTTGGGATGGGTGATTCCATTGAATTCATCACTTCATGGTTGAAAGACGATTCCTCATAATCATATAGGGGGGGCATTCTCACTATTTTGATGCCATTTAAAAAAAAAGTTCAATTCAAGTTTATGATGTTCCTGTATACACCTCAAAGATAGAGAATGTATTGGCCTATAAAAAGGTGTTTCTAGTATGTTGATTATGGCGTCATGAGGAGTCATTCAAATAATTAGAGTTTATTTTTATATAGTATATATAAGTTAAGTTGTGTTTTTAATTTCTTTAATGGATGGATCCAGCTATGAATTGATCAAGTTTCTAGATATGTTGGATCATATACATACATAAGCTGAGATCTTGACCCAACTCATTGACGGACTTATCTATCTACAAACAGCTACTGTGTTTTTTTAACTGAACTTCTATAACACAATGTTCATGTCCAAGTGGATGTATGTATGTGAATGATAATTATTGTATTGCTTTTTATTTGTTTCCATCTTAAGACGAAGTGTGGTTTAGAGCTTTTTCCAGAAGGAAGTCCGACATACTTGGCGACTCACATGAGGTATATTTTTTCACACCAAAACTTTTCTTTCGTCATATGAATAAAAGGGGATGTAATAAAATAAAAGAAGCTATAACCTTGCAATTAATGGATGTTTGGAAATTCCCTAGTTATCAAGTCTTATTAAAAGTAAATAAACAACATATTGACCTCTAATCACTATTCTCACTTACCTCCATCTTTGTTTAAATCTGCACATCAGCAAGGATCAATACAAGGTGAAACTTCTTCCGAGTGCCGCCACTCCATCACCATCCACCACCGGCTTCCGTCAGTCAAATCTCATTGCCGCCCCTCACAGCTGGTCCGGAGGCAGCCTTTGCTCCACCGCTTCCACTGGAAGATTCTCCTACGCCGCACACGAATGCGGATCCAGAAGAAGCATCGAGTGCGGCGGTGGTGCCGCTGCCCCTCCATCCACCATCGCTGAATTCATACTTAATGAAGCAACTTCTACTAAGTTAATCTTGTCCGCATATGCCACCACAAGAAACACAAACTCAACACACCTATATGTGCTACAAATAAGCAAGTTCTGGTAATTATGTTGGACTATTTATAAACATTTCTTTTGTTTTACTAGTTTGTGTCTCAATCGTTTGTGGTTTGTTGTCAAATTATCGCGTGTTTTGTTTCTTCTTAATAAAGATTGGGTACCAAACCAATCAAACATCTCGATTGCCATGTTTCAATGTAGTTTAAACTTCACCCGCATTTATCATTTCTTAGCACATTTTCTAAAGATGTGTTGGTGATTTAATATCATCAATATTATTTAAGTGTAATAGGATTAAGTTTGTTAAACAAAAGTGATCTTGTTGAATATTAAACAAGGCAGGATGGTGTAGGAGTGCACACTTATCCAAGTTTTCATTATTCAAAGTACATTGTTAATTAGGGGCAAAGCCCCTAAACAAACGGGGAAAATCCGATTTTTTTAGAAAAATGACCCTTTTCCTAGAGATCCGTTTTATGACAGGTTTAGTAGTTTTGATGACAATTTTTAGCTATCCTGTGACAGTTTTCATACAGGAATCATATAGCCATTTTTTTTGGTCATTTTATGGTACATTTTCTTAAAAGAACATTTCACATACATTCTTTGACTTCGTATCTCTGAATTTTATCCAATTGAGTGTTCGATCTATACCATCGAAATACTTTAATTTGATAGTGAATCGTGACTTTCTGAGAATCCAATCAATCTGTTCATCCCCTATTTCTAACAAGACGGTCTTTCGTTTTCAATTAGATTTTTTTTTGTGTGCAAATTCATTCTACATACATCATTTGATGAGAGAGATTAGGTGTTGGATTTGTTCGTGCATCCTGTTTAATTTTTGTGCATGGAATAACTAGTATTTCATAAGCCAAATGCTATAGCATTCTCGACATTTTCATACGCTTGATAAATTCATGTTCTATGTTGATTGATATGGTTAATTTTAAAAAGACCTAAAACTTATACTTTTTTTTTTTTTTTTCGTTCTAAACCAAAAGTTATTTTTACCAATTAAACCAACTATTTTTTTCATTTGCTCAGATTTGCTGGTTACCTTTCGTTAATATGTTTCCCTAAAAAAACCCTACATTCCCTAAAGGTTTCCCAAATGACCTAAGGGTTAAAAAAACGCATTTCCTCACGTTGTATCATTACATGAATGTAAAAAGTTTAAAACCACAGGCCTTCAACTCCTAAACATATCTAAAAGGTTACATGTTCACGAAATCTAATTAGTAAAATAGTAAAAGACTCTAGAAATATAGTTATAATGGCATAGAACAATGAAGATTTATTTTTTTGTCATTGTTGTGTTTGTTGATGACATCCATATAATCGGCAACAAGATATACATAATAGAATCTTAGCACCAGATTCACCAACAATATTAAGATCACCACTTGTTTTCATTTTCTCCAGAAACCTACATGCAAGAAGAAAGAATGAGAACATGATTAGACATTTAAAAAAGTAGAAAAATAATAATCGTCTTATGTGATTTTGGATATATGTTCAAACAAAGTATATGAAGTTCCAGAATTGTGAAATGTTCCCAAGTTTGTGATTAGATCCTCCTTTCCTAACCATAAGGGTTTTTTTCATCATGTCTGACTTGTGATATCTCTCTCTTTGTAATGCTACTACCATGCCCCCATCTGCTTTGTTCCTCTCCCAATCCTCCTTTGCTTGATTCTTGCTCGTACTAACATGGAAACGTACATCCCATGCAGGATACCTACAAACTCTAATCCAAAGCTCCCTTATGAATGCAACCCCATTTTAGACCCGACGCGTTATCAGAGTCTCGTTGGCACACTATAATATCTCACTTTCACTTGTCCTGATTATTGCTTATGTGGTTCAACAAATTTTCCTCTACATGCATGATCCACGAGAATTGTATTTCATTTCCCTCAGATGTATCCCCGCTACTTTAGGGAACTATTACGCATGACCTTTTGATTCGTCTATCTCATACTGATCGTTTGTCTCTTATTGGGATGGTTGTCCTCGGATACGTAGGTTTGTGTTTGGATGTTGTTTCTAGCTTGGTGACAAACTCATCTCGTGCTCACCTAAACTTCAACATGTTGTTTCTCGGTCTAGCACCAAAGTTGAGTATCGGGGTAGATAATGTTGTAGCCAAAGCTGCTTGGCTTCAAAAGCTCCTCGAGTTAGGTTATATCTTATCCAACAATATTGTTGTTTTTTTCTTGTATGTAAGTGTCATGTATTTAACATCTAACCTACTACAACACTACTAAACATGTGGAAAATCGATTTAATTTTGTCAGGAAACATGTTAACATGTTATCTGGTCAAGTTCATATGATAAACGTCTGTCCTCACATCAGTTTGTAGATATATTCACAAAATGATTACCTACAACAATTATATATGAACTTTAGAGATACTTTAAGCATTTGGAAACCCTATGCTCCGAGTGTGGGTGTGTTAAATGTTATGCATTTATTTGTTCATATTGTATAGTGTAGGGTATTTTATAACTGATATGCATTGGAGATCACTTCTCTTAAATTAAAGTAACCCGCGATAATTTAACACAAAGTACACTCATTTCTTTTTCACTTTTTACAAAATAACAAGGTGTACATTCATATTGAAATTTGCAAAATACAATTAGTTATCACAATATTACTTACAATACAAAACATCCAAAGACCGAGTCGGTATTAAAATATTATACAACCAAAATGCAAAGCTATAAAACTACTCCACGTTAGTTTTCTCTTTATTGTGGCCTTAACTCAGTCGGGATCGGTAGATCCTCAAATGCACATTAATTAATAACAGATAAACCACTAAAGTTTATTGAGCAACATTATCCTTAAATCATGATATCACAATAACAATCATAATAACAATGTTGTAAAAATCTCAATTGATCTTTGATTAGTCTCTATGCGCTACTTACTAGAAGACGCCTAACAATTATTCACTGCGTACAAAATGAGCGAAACAGTAGCAAACGATGAAATTTTAACACTTTGAATAAGTTTCATCTCAATATAAATATTTGAGAAATGATTAGTATCGTATTAATTATATTAACATATTTTGTTATGATATTAGTGGTATTTACAAACTTTGCTATAATATTAGTCATATTTAATTTTTTAAAAATCAAAAAATTAGTAATTTACGGTCCCTGTTTAATCCCCGTCTAGCTAATGTCGAACGCTTTTTATAACCTTGTAATAATGAAAGCATTAATAACAATTATTCACATTGTACCTTTCAAATAACACATATACACATGCTTCTAAGTTCATATGGTATTATGACCACGAAGGCTACCAATGACCTGTTAGTTTTCTTCAACGATAGTATTATAAACATAAAGGCTACTACCATACCTAAATAATGCTTCCTCGTGATATTAAAGCTACAAAGGTTATCCCTAAAATTAACATGTCCCTAGACCATAGAGTTACAACCATAAAGGCTACTAGGTATTATCCACCCCCTCCCCCCAATTGTTGATGTTCTCCCCACACCACATTCATATTCACATGAATAGATGGTTAACTACTAACTATCAAGATGGACAAATGTATAATTACTCACTATGTAATAATTTACATGTACTAGTCTTCAACTTTTAAAGCCCAATCTCTGTCTCCAGTTTCACAACCCCAAACACTATCAAATAAACACATAATTCGTAAGTACTACAACTCAAGATATAACTCATTTGTCTATCACTCTTGACTCAATGTTTTCATCAAGTTTATACACCCTCTTATGTACAACTAATTATAATCCATGAACTTAGTTGTCTATGTGTATTAATTCATTAATACATAGATTAAGTCCTACTAAAATCATCATTTCATCACCTCAAGTATCGATGTTCAAGTTCATCTATATGTCTTGATTCTTATCGATGTTCAAGTTCATCTATATGTCTTAATTCTTTAAGACATAGGTTTATTTCCACCTTTTTTTTTTTAATTCAACTCGAGCATTAAAGCTGCATGTATATGTCATATATATGACTTAATCTCATGGTTAACTTTCCCACATCAAAATTAATTATGCTTCATGTGTAATTCATTCATTTAACTTAATCTACTAAGATATCATAACATTTCACTAATCTAACAATTCACCAAATTAGGGTTCATAATCACCCCTTTTAATATATGTGAATTAAGATATAACTTTAATATAAAGTGATTGGAATATGATCAATGAGCCTACTACATCATTACTACAATGACTTTCTTTTAATTCAAGCATTAAGGTTTCATCACCTCAATCATGTTTATCATTAGAGCTCAAATGAGCTTCAAGAACAAGATGGTACCTTTGATTCAGGTAGAAATGGCCCCTGATTCCCTTGATCCTCAAGCTCCAAGTTTTTTCAAGAATCTCCCAAATCACCCCTGATTACTTTTATAGTGTGTGTATCAAAGATTGAAGAAAGTATATGATGATTATACTCCTTATCCTCATTTACTCATTAACCGACTTTGTTCTTGACACATTACATTGTTTTCCTATATTATCATCATACTATCGGACACATGACATTATTATTCTATTACACATCTTTTTATAATTAATTCTTGATATAGCAATTTACATTAACGTTTTACATCAAAAGATGCCTTAACTTGGTTTTATGTGTCACGTAAATTAATAATTACACTTTGTGTGATTCCTGCAACTCAACACTTAATCAAATATCAAGTTTTACCCCTGGTTATCAATAACTCCATATCTAACAATTTAACTCAATCCCAAAAACTCAAGCTTCCTTGCATTATTGTGAAGGATTTTCCTGACCTTCCTTGAACATAATTGATAGTAATGCAGTGCATTGTTTATATGAAATAAAAAGTCAATCATATATGCAATAATACTACATCCTGGTTACATTCGAAATTTTATGGTATTTTTAAAGTTTATGGTTGGATATCATGCAATCAAACACCACATGAATAAATTAGTTATCTATAATAGAAATCCTACGAAAAAAAGGTTAAGCAATTAGCAAACCTCTTGGAAGCATCTAAAAGTACAAAAACCATGTCTTCTCATGGATCCACCAATTAACCTCAACATTTGCATGTAACTTTCTTTTTATAAAGCAAAAACAATATCATTATAACACCATATTCATGATATAATGAGAGACATTTTGATACTAAAGCATGATATTCACCTGTTAATCTTGAATAACCTTATATCCTAACGTGTATATTTTTTTGATTTTTTTTGCATCTTTCTCTAATAAATGAAGGTTTTTTTTACCACTTGTCACACTTTCATTCATTTTGCCACATGTCATTTTGTGGTTATTTTGAATTAATTTTTATTCCATATGTAATTTTGTGGTTTTCCTATTTTATTAAATTCCATATGGTATTTAAATTTAATAATAAATGCATATCAATTTCATTAATTGACTTTCCTTATAATTTCAAAATTTTAAAATAAAATCTCATTAATTTGCTTTGATTATTTTATCTAAATGATTTGTTTAAATTTGAAAGAGAAAAAAAAAACACTTTAGTTTTTAGTAATTCAATATTTTCTTATAAATTTAACTTTCCCAAATGTTTATACATATTTAATTGTTTTAAATACACCCATGTAATATATGGGGCTCACACCTAGTACTATATTAAAATAACCTGCAAACCTGTTAATCGAGCAGAATGAAAAAAAAATGATTTTAATTGGTAAAATAAACTTTTGGTTTAATCTGGAAAACATAAAAAAAATATGTTTTTTTTTTCTTTCTTATAAACTATTATTAGGGTGGACATGCCGCTTTTTTGTAGCAAAACGGGTAAACAAACCCGTGACAAAATTTTGGATTAACTTTTCTGGTGACCAAAACCAATAAGTCAATAAATTATTCCGAAACCCAAAACGAAAAGACTACTAAGTAAAGCAATGGAAAAAATATATTTTATTATGTAAATAGATAAAAGTCTAAAACATCAAAATGTGCAAACCCAAACCAAAAAACCGAGAAACCGAAACCGAAGCAAAACCGACGGTTAGGGTTTGATTTTTTTAAAAACCAAAAAGTCAGGTTCGGTTTCGGTTTTTACCCAGAAACTGACCCATTGAACTCGTAAAACCGATCCATACTTAAAATCGACAAACCGCCCCAAGAAACCGACCCATCCAACCCGAGAAACCACCTGTACTTGATTGTGTTTTGGTTGTAATTAAACTATTCCAGGCTTTGGTTGTAACTTGTAATATATTATTTGTTGTAAGATTTATGTTTTTTGATGTATTTAACTTAAATTTGATGTTTTTTGAAGTATTGGATTTGTTGCTTTATTTGTAGAAAATGTGTTAAAATCCAAAACCCATGAGTTTAAACCCAAAACCCGTGAGTGTATAAATTGAATCCAAAAAACCGAAAAACCGTCCAAATAGAACTCAGAACCCGAGAAATCGATTGGGTTATGAAATCCAAAAACCGACCATTTATGGGTTGGGTTGAGTTTGGATTCAAAATCGAACCAAACCGACCAATACACAACCCTAATTAGGGTGGACAGTTGCTTGTTTGTAGCGAAAAGGGTAAAAACCCATTACCATATTTTGGATTAATTTTTTGTGACAAAAACAAATAATTCAATAAATCATTCCGAAAACCCAAAACGAACTACTAAGTAGAGCAATGGAAAAAATATATTTTATTACGTAAATAGATAAAAGCCTAAAACATCAATTTTTTATCCAAATTTGTCATAAAAATAATCGTTAAAATCCTTCGTGTTTAGCACTCTTCTCTATTCTCCTTTTAGAAGCAACCACGTAGGAAGACGCCTTGTGAAATTAAAACCCTGGAGAGCGAAGGCAACGGCAAGCAGGCAAAGAAAAGCGAGAAATGGAACAAGGCGAGGGTTCTGGTTCAAAGCCATCCGATGAAATTTGGTCCAAACTTGGTATTCCCTCTTTTTCTGCTCTTCAATTAACATTCAAAATTTCTCCTTTTTCTCAATCGCTACATGCCCCGTTTACAGTTGCACATAGAAATTATTTCTCAAAGGAATCATCCGTAAACCACATTATCGATTTGCGTATGTGATTGCCACTGAGGATTCCATGGCTCCTTTATTAAAATCTTGAACCTTTCTGCGGTTTCTTGCTGACAGTCGAATAAACATTTCAAATTTACCCTTATGGGTATTCCTATCTTTATTGATTAATATAGGGGGTGTTTAAATGTGTAGGATTAAAGCGATTATCGTGAGTTCAATAATCAAATTATTGCATAATCAATAATAGTCAATGATAGATAAGTAATCTTACATTTACCAGAATCAGTTTTCTTGTCTCAATCTCTTGTTTTCACTGCAATTTTGATATTTGATTGATTTAGGGTTATTTCATTAATACTTTGCCTAACTACTTTGTAACTTAAACATGAAATGCTAAATATTGGTAAAAAGGAATTTTTAATAACAGATGAACAAAGTGTGAATTGTACATGACCTGATGTGGAGTCTCTTGAAATCAAACTTTTACTCATTAATGATTAAGGAGACAACCTTATGGAATGATATTAGCTTTTAGCCATATTGTGGTTTGAAAAACTCAAGAAATCACAATTTTCACTTACACTAATAAGTACCAAATCAAGTTATTAGCTTTCTTAAAACTCATAACTTGACATTTATTCAGTCTGATTGTTGCCAAATATTCGTGTAGCAACTATACAAAACTTATTGCAAAATTGGATCTTTTAAATGATGGTAAAAAGTTAAAATGTTCTTGATTCATAATTTCTACTATTTCAAAGAGTAACCTGCAATATATAAGTCCTGATAAACTGTTACAATCATGTCCCAGTTCCATCAAACAACAAATTTTCAGATATTGAATTGAGGTTAGATGAGGTGGAGATAAATTCAGAGGTTAAAATCTCTTCATTCGAAAAACAACAATGGTGTAAGATTACAAGAAATTCAGATCTCTCTTCTGCAACATTACAAAATAAGAGGTACTTAATCACTACATTTTATATGTTCACAAGCAACATTAACCATTGAACCAAATTTTTTCACAGTATAAGAATAAACAAAAACAAAGTCCTATGATATTGAAATTAAATGCTATATAATTATGCAGTTTAAATGTGATTTATGTTGATGGGACTGATGTTTCAACTGAAGATACAATTACGATTCGTTGTGGAAGTGAGATAATTCCTGGACATGTTTCAGAAGGTATATTATATAACATCATGCTAATAAGAGAAACCTTTTACTTATTTTTTTTAAAAAAGATAAGTGCCAATTGTAATCTTTTGATTTCTTTTGATGTTGAAAGGCTATTTGAGTTACAGATTCAAAGTAATGCCAAAGGATGATCCTTCCAAGAAGGTGTTAAAGGTATAAAATCTGATTTGATTCAGATTTTATTTGATTCAGTGTCCCATTATGTTCTCAAATATTTTTTAAACAACACTTTCTTCATACAACACTTAGTGTTCAATTATCATATAGTGATAAACATGTGTTTTGTTTATGCTAGATTTCTTTAGATTCAGACCATGCAAAATGCAGCATATGTTTAAATATTTGGCATGATGTTGTCACAGTTGCCCCTTGTCTCCACAACTTTTGGTAAATTTTTTGACAATTTCATTTTCTTAAAGAAATAAACTTTCAGTTAATTCTTTAGTTTTGTTATTTAAAGCAATGGATGCTTCTCAGAGTGGTTAAAAAGGTCACAAGCAAAACATGCAAGTGTTCTTTGTCCCCATTGTAGAGCAGTTGTACAATTTGTAGGAAGAAACCACTTCCTCCACAACATTGAAGAGGTATCATTTGAGATTTAAATATCATTCTATGAATAAAATTATTCATATTACACATATACATTTCTTATTTGTAGGAAATACTCAATAGTGATTCTTCTTTAAGGCGAAGTGATGAAGAACTTGCGGTTTTAAACACCTATTCACTAATAAAATCACCTCTTGTAAGTCAAATCACTCGTATAGTTGTATTTCATATGTTTGTTTTCATGAGATTTTGTAATTATGTAAAGAATCTTTATTACTTCTGATGATAATGCTTGAACTTTATGATCATTAGGTGATTAACAATGGAAAGAAGCCTCGAAGAAAGAGGTCACATTCAGTGTCTGAAGAAGATAGTAGTAGTAGTGTCACAAATCTTGCATGTGCTCAATGTGGTAAATATATAAAATGTCGTTTATCTGGTGTAAAAAAAGAAACATGGCCTTAGTAGTTTTTAAACAACAAAATTAATATAGATTATAGAATCTGTCAAGATCTTTCTTTCCACAAAAGTTCTGAAGTTAAAAACTTATCAATTCGATTCTTGGAAGTTGAAATTGGATCTCTTTTTATTGAATTTCATGTGCTAATAATCACAAATCACTAATCTTTCTTCTACATTTATACATAACTGATTCTTTTACATATTATTCAGGCACAGAATATGCAGGATTTCGGTGTAATCAAAACACAGTGCATCTTCAATGTCATGCATGTGGAGGAATGATGCCTTCAAGAACAGATATTAATATACCACAACACTGTGAGTGTTGTAAAATAATTCGATTTAGTTTCATCTTGGAGTTTATTACTTTATTATTTAAATCATATGATTGTTTATGTTGTTAAAATGATTAATGTTTTCCTTATGTTTGAAGGCATAGGGTGTGATCGAGCATTTTGTGGTGCTTATTGGAATTCTCAACAAGTTACAAGAAGTGATTCGTTTCATATGTGTGCTTTTGATACTTTTAAACCAGTAAGTTATTGATATTTTCTCATTTTTCTCTTTTGGTTTTTTGGAAGATGAAACTTTGGTTGTGTTTGGAATGATGGAATTGGGGAAGGAATGGAATGGAATCGTTAATTCCATTGGAATGAAACAAAAGATGTTTGCTTTGTGTGATGGAATCAAATGGGATTGAGACTTGATATGATTTTAGTTGAATTTCAATTCTATAGCTCAAATATATATATTTTTTATAATCTTGTATGTGTTTTTAATGAGCTTTTATTATGTTTAATATTTTCTTCTTAAATAAAAAAGTTCATTAACTATAATAAAATAACGTATAATGTAGTAAAGTCAATACCATAGATTGTATTTTAACTAATTCGAAGTTATGTTTTTAAAAAATAGCTAGAATATATTTTGTTATTATAATGATATAATCGTTTGTTTCTAATGAGCTTTAGTTATCTTTAATATTTTATTTTTGCAAATATAAACTTCATTAGTTATAATCAACTAATGTATAAAGTAGAGTTAAAAGTAAAACTATATACAATATATATTTACATATAATACAAAATTTTCATATGAAACTTCATTCCATTCCTACAGATGAACCATGGAATGTAATGACTCATTCCATTACCTTTGCTTATTCTATTATCCAGATTCCTATGTTTCTCTTTATTTATCAATGTTGCTTTCATGGTGTATATTTTTTGAAAGCATGATTAAAAGTTCTCTATATAATATTTTTGTTTTAGATTAAAAAATTGTTGTGATTCAACCTGTAAAAACATTCTACAGATTGCAGAAAGGATTATAACAAGAATTCCTTTTTTGGCACATGAAAGGAACAGACATGAACAAGATGTAAGAAGCTACTTTCTTTTGTTCTACATAAAAAATATTCATATATAGTTTATCAGATTAAGTCATGTAAAACAGAACCTTAATGAGATACATTCTATGTTTATAAACATTAATGGAATTTGATAATTGATACTTATTAGCATATTTTTCAGATAACTGAAAGATGTATAAGACAGATGGGGAAAACTCTACAGAATGTTGTCTCAGAATGGATTACAAAGTTGAATAATCGAGAAATAGGTAAAGCTATTGCTTTATGATGATTAAAGTTAGAAAATGGTTAAAATGTTAAATGCAAAAAAATAATGCAACAACTTTGCACATTTCTATGCAACAAAATGGTTTTTCAAATATAAATGTGCAACCAAGTGTCATTCTAAGACCATAAAAGTAACACGTTTGACAATCAAAAGTCAAACGTTTGACAAACAAAAGTCAAATGTGGTTATTAAGATCTTAATTTATGAACACTGCAGATCGTACAAGGATGCCATTGAATCACACAGAGATGATTACAGCTGGAACACATGTTTGCAAGTATGTTTTATGAGTTTGCATAATTGATTTATTGGTTAAATGCAAGAAATAGCAACATACTTTTATTACAATATACAAATAAATTGTTGTAATAGAATGAAATAGAAGTAGGATGCTATTATGCTATACTATACAAATAAATGAAAATTTATTGCTATTTCTTGCATTTATCCCTGGATTAAAATATTTCTTAACATCTTTGACTTAAGTTATGATTATAATTTTTGAAATTGATTGATTTCTTTTTTCGTGCAGTGATTGCTTTGATAAGCTGGTTTCATTCCTCTTGTACTGGTATCGAGTCAGCATACCAAAACATGTAAGAATATCCACATTTCAATCACTTGTAAATTATCTTTGACCACAAAAGTCAAACTACCTTTTTTTTTCTTAATTGGAGAAATTTTATGACTTCAAAAGTCAAATTTTTGGAGACATCATTTTGTGATTACGGGTGATTGACTTTTTGTATTCATGATTAGGAAATCTCTAGAAAGTTTGTCATGTTATGTCATGTCCTGTGTAACAAATGCAGTCTGAGTGAAATCCTGACATTGGAATTTGTTTTTGTAGCTTCTACCCGCCGATGCGGTGCAAAGGGAGGATTGTTGGTATGGTTACACTTGTCGAACACAACATCATAGTGAAGATCATGCTCGTAAAAGGAATCATGTTTGTCGTCCCACGAGGGGTAGTATTGGAAATTAGTAGCAATTTGAAATTGTTAGCATCTATTTTCTTTGTTTTTGTAAAATAATTTTGAAGGTAATGTAACTAAACTTGTGTTTTAAAACAATCGCGTTTTATTTTTTTCATTGAGACTGATGTTAGTGAAACAAAATTAATGATTTCTTATCTCACCAAAAAAGATAGGAAAGAGGCTTGCATCTTTGTGTAAAATACGTTAGTGCTCTTATCATTTTAATCTTACAAAATAAACCTGAAAAATTTATCCAATCATGTAACAAAATGTAACAGAAGCAAACAAAATTTGTCATTTTGTGAATGTGTTTAACTTAGAAAAATATGGGCATAAAACAATGTTGTTAGATGGTTCTGGTTTAACAGATTAACTAAACCACTGAAACGACGTCGTTTGGAGTAGTTCCAAGAAACAAAACGAAGATAAACAAACCTTCTGGAAACGTCTCTTGGAAATATAAAACCCATCATTTCGTCTCTAGGGTTTTGTTATCCTCTCCGTTTTCAGTCACTACTAGGAATATCACAGCAACCACCTAATCTCTCCCCAAGGTATGAATTGTCTCTCTAACAACTTGTATTTGTTGTAATTGATTGGTGTAAATTAATTGCTGTTTAGTTTCAAAATCAACAGTAGCCTTGAATTTATATCGGTTTTAACGTTGAATATTAACTTGCGAATTGCATAATCGAAACGAATCTGTGCCTATGGTTTAGTGAATTGGTTTTATTTTATTGTGGATTGTTTTAGGTTTAGGAAATGGCAGCTGCTCAGTTGACATCGACCTGCTTTCTTCCGTCGTTTGAAGGTCTGAAGTCTTCAACATCCAAAGTTTCATCGATTGTGGTGTCTTCTCCGTTTAGAAGCTCGACACTCAGATCAAACCGTAGTCTGGTCGTCAAATCTGCTACTACAGTTGCTCCCAAGGTCGATTCTTGCACCAATTTTTAGTTCTGCTACCTACTCTTTATACAGTATCTGCTTTTTTGCTTTGTATAATAGCCACTAGTATTGATTCCTACAAAAGGCTCAAGGAAATGAAATACTTGCTCTTAATTGGCATTTGGCAACCAATCACTTTCACTACGAGTATACCTTAGTTTTCCTTTTTGTTGAAGTTGATATTCGAATTGTAGTAAGTTTGATAATGATAAACCACCTTAATGACTTATTAGTTTCTCTTTGATGGAGTTTGATTAACAAACTTGGTTTCGTGAGTCTTTTTCTTGGCGTCTACAAATGCAAACTTGCTATCACCATTAGGTAGTGTTCGGATGTTTGTTTTGAAAGTGGTTAAAATCAGAATCAAAATTCGTTTTGCAATTCTCGTGTTAAGATTCCATTCATTCCAAAAACACTTTCTGATAAACGTGATCTTTCATTTCATCCTCAGTACACTTCATTGAAGCCATTGGGTGACAGAGTATTGGTAAAAATCAAGGCTGCTGAGCAGAAAAGTGCAGGTGGTATATTACTCCCATCAACTGCACAAACAAAACCTCAAGGTGGTGAAGTTGTTGCAGTTGGAGAAGGCAGAACAATTGGCCAAAACAAGGTGGAAATTGGTGTCAAGGTAGTAATTATTTTCTTAATGCTAAAAGCACTTAAGATTTAAATGTATGTGTTGAAATAATTTAAACTAACTATTTGTATAATTATCTTGAAGACTGGTACCCCAGTTGTATACTCCAAGTATGCAGGGACTGAAGTTGAGTTTAATGGATCAAACCATCTCATACTGAAGGAAGATGACATTGTTGGTATTCTTGAAACAGAAGATGTTAAGGATTTGAAACCTCTTAATGACAGAGTTCTTATCAAGGTTAGTTATAAAACTCTTAAGGGTATTTTGGGTAGGCATCCATAAATATGACCATGTTAATATATCATCCTCTTAATTTGATCTTCTACTTCCATATGTTGAATGAGAACTGGCTAATCACGTGTCTCTGGATAAAGTATTGTAGGGATAAATGGTTTTCAAATAGTTCGAGTAAATTACAAATTTGGTCCTTATTAAGCTTCCAAAAAGGAATCTTTTTCAATGGAGCAAATTACAAATTTGGTCCATTTGGTATATAGTTTCTCGGGTTTGTGCCAAGGGCAAAATGGTCATTATAAAAAACTCAACAGTTGAATAGTTGGATTATAGCAATTCATGGATCAAAATCATTATGAAACCTTGCAATTAGGACCAGAAGCGAGAAAAGTTTCCTGTCTGGACCTAAACTGTAAACAATGACATAGCATAGGGACCAAATTTGTAATTTATACATAGCAATCTACTTTTGCTTTACATTCTCATCAAGTCTAATGTTTGTATAAAAGGTTGAGGAAGCTGAGGAAACGACAGCTGGCGGCTTATTGCTTACACAAGCAAGCAAAGAAAAACCCTCTATTGGCACTGTAAGTGACACCTGTCACGTTGCGTCTTAATTTTTTTTTTCTTTTGTGTCTTAAGATGCTTAACGTGGACTTGATTACAGGTGATTGCAGTAGGACCTGGTCCTTTAGATGAAGAAGGAAAAAGAAAAGAGCTTCCATTGTCTCCAGGAAACACTGTTCTTTACTCAAAATACGCAGGGAACGACTTCAAAGGAACAGATGGCTCTGAGTATATTGCTCTTCGTGCTTCTGATGTCATGGCTGTTCTTTCATAGTCATATAAATCAATGTTCATGTGATGCAAATTCGAAATAGGAAAACATAGCATTGAAGCAATGTAATCATTTCTTGAAAAATCAACAATTTTCTGGGCCTCCTTTCGTTAAAAAGATTATGTTCAATATAATTTAATTCGGTACTTTTTTTGCGAGTAATAAGTAACGTCATTTAATTATTGGTTGGTGTATACCAACTTCTTATTATGTTTTTAAAGGTAAAAAGTAAAAATAGTGATTTCCCTGATCAAAACGTATGTCAGGTTCACCCATCAATGAATCAATCAGAATCACATTTAATTTGTCTTTAAATTTTTTAGCCTAACAAGTTTTATTATATCAATCTTTCGGTTGCTCTTAAATTCCAACCTAACACGTTTTGTCGACTTTTAATTGGTCTCAAGGTCGAACCTAACAAATTTAATATGGTACACACGCATTTAATCCAATCTTTATGCATGGTCTGCCCACGTGTCAACCTTGCGAGTTAACCAGGACCACCTAACAAGTTAATCCGTTCATTATTAATGCTATTGGATAACAATAATATTATTTCGAAAAATCGAATTACTATACCATATGTTACATGTGTTACAGTAGTCATCTAATATTGGATAACTATGTAGCATATGTTTGTTGTGTGATATCGGATATGTTCCGATATGGTTTTAGATCAAAATTGTTTATGCCCAAAAAAAATCGGCAAAAAAGTTTATAGCTAATTAGCTACATACAGTAATTAATATGATTATCATCTACATCTGCTGAAAAAAAAAAATGAAACCTACCAAAACCAACTAAAACCAATACTATGCTCTTTGACATACAACTGTTCATCACTATTTCTCACAGTTCCTCCACATCCATCACCAATCCTTTCTTTATACAAAGAAAACGCAGAAACCGGTGGTTGCACCACCACCACTGGTTTCCGATCAGAAACCATTGGTAGACCAATGGAGAGCTCAAGGTTGATTTCAGGAGGTGTGATATTCGTCACTGGTATGGATTCTTCACTGGATAACCCGCTAGTTGTACTACTACTACTCACACCACCACCACCACCGCCGCCGCCGCTAGTTGATGTATCGATAATCTTTGTAGGATATTCCGGTGGCGTCGGAGGTGCTTCCTCGATGGTTTTTACGACATTGGTGGTGGTTTGATGGTTGTTGACAACTAGTTTCCTCTTGATGTGGGTGTTCCAGTAGTTCTTGATTTCATTATCTGTTCTTCCGGGTAATCTTGACGCAATCATTGACCATCTGTAACAGAACGTAAATATGTAAATGTAATTAGACGTATTTAATGAAGAATATCAATGGGTTCATTTGTATCATGGTTTCGAACGAGGATAATGAAGCGAGATTCCTCTTTTTTGACCCTAATAAAGAATAGAATATTAATAGAATGAAGAAGAAGAAGACGTACTTATTGCCGAGAACTGCATGAAGGCTAACGATGAGTTGATCTTCTTGTGGGGTGAAATTGCCGCGTTTAAGATCAGGTCGGAGGTAATTAATCCATCGGAGCCTGCAACTTTTGCCGCAGCGATTCAAACCGGCGGATTTAGGGAGAGATCTCCAGGAGCCTTCGCCATGAGCGTTGATGTAGGAGACGAGACGTTCGTCTTCTTCTTTGGTCCATGCGCCTTTGTTGGTGTGATCCTTTTCACAGCAAGGCGATCGCACCATTGCAGGAGGAAAGAAGAGGAAGAAGAAGAAGAAGAAGAAGAAGGAACAAAGAAGAGAGATTGATGATGGGGAATTGAGTGGGGAAATAAATAAGGAGTTGGTGGGAGAGAGAGAAAGAGTGGTTGTGATTGAAGTTAGTGCTGGATTTGGTAGGTACTTCTCTACCCTACTTTCCATCTTCCCTTTTCATCCTATTTATTATATTTTTCTTTTCAAAAATTAAATAAATAAATTAAAATTATATATATATATATATATATATATATATATATATATATATATATATATATATATATAATTTTTTCTTTATATATATATATATATATATATATATATATATATATATATATATATATATATATATAATTTTAATTTATTTATTTAATTTTTGAAAAGAAAAATATAATAAATAGGATGATATATATATATATATATATATATATATATATATATATATATATATATATATATATATATATATATATATCAAATGGTTTAAATGAAAACAAAAAAAGTTAATAACTCTACAAACAATTTTTAATTTTTATTTTCATTAAAATCATTTTGGACAAATCAAACATTTATTCTAATAAATAAAAATCATTTATATAACCTGTTATTCTCTCATGCATGATGTTATATATATTTTGTGGTAATTTTAGATTAAATTATATCCAAATGTTATTTTGTGGTTTTTTCTATTTTATTAAAATCCATATAATATTTAGATGTAATAAATATAATAATAAATGTATATCAAGTTTATTAATGCAACTCTCCTTATAATTTTTAAATTTCTAAATTAAATCCAATTATTTTAATTTTTTATTTATTAAAATTATTTGTTTAAATTCAAAACAAAAATGAACACTTTAATTTTAGCACTTAAATATTTTTCTTTCTTTGCTTATAAATTCAGACTTTCTAAATTTTTAGATCTTATTTATTTTGATTTTTTTAATAAACTTATGTAGTACATAAGTCTCACAACTAGTTAATATTATATGAAACAAACTTTTTATTTTTCTAGTTTACAGTTGACACTTGTCGTTAGACCATCGTCAAATTAAAAACAAACTTAGTGACATTTTTTTCTTGTATTCATAGCTTAATAGAACAAATTTTATAGCTTCCATTTGTCTGGCAACACTTTTGAACATATACATTTTCATTTTTGCAGCTAAATATACAAAATTTAATTAAACATAATAGAATTATGCATTGACAAATTCAGTTTTCTTTTCTAAATTATATATCTTTTTTAAAAAGAATGTATGCTTTATAAGATATATTCACAGTTCCAAATATCATATTCACAGTTTAATAAACATATTGATTCACTAATTCACATTCTACTATTTTTATGCATATATTCATTCATATTTTAAGAAATTTATATAAAATACATAATGTAATACAATACATTTTCAATTTAATACGTAAATTTACAAGTTAATAAAATACATTATACACTAATTCACACATTCAAGGAAGTCCAACACAACTCTATCACCACCAACTAGCACCCATAACCCTGTGACAATCATCGTTCTTTCCAAATCAAATCTATATGTAAAATCATTGATTGACAACTTAAATACTATATCCACAGTTTAATAAACCAATTAATTCACTAGTTCCTAGCTTAATACAAAAAAAAAAAAAACAAAAAACTAATACATTCTTACATATTTATACAACACACAATCTAAATATATTCACAAGAAAATTATTACAAAAATTCATATATAAATCATTTATATTTTAACTCAAAATTCATTAAAAAAAATTTACAACTTAATATGGTCATTTCATAGCTTAATATATTCAATTCACAATTTTGTACAAAAAACTCACAACTAAATATAATGTAACACCCTGTTTCAGTTCTTAATTTAGGGTTTGTAGGCCGTAATTCGATCATGTAGAGACTTTGGGATTTGAGAAGTTAAAGTTTGGACCTTATTGAAAGTTGATAATATTGGTTGTGAAATCTAAGCCCTTGATTTGCGTGTTTGAACCGTAGGGTAGAAAATAAAAGTTACAGGTCAGGCTTCTTGCATGGATTATGGTTTTAGATTGGCATGGGTTAAGCTAAAGGTAACTAGATAGGATTGTGGGGTTTGTGAATACATTTTCATGTATATAAAGAACGGCGAAATTGGAGTTGAAACGAATAAGTTATGGTTGTTTGAAGTTGAGTAGGAAGAGGGAAGTTTTTCCCCACACAAGGTGTATTGTAGCTACGCATGGTGTAGTGGTTGATGGAGGAACACGTTCTTAATGATCAATGCATACGTAGATTTAGCTATGTATGACATAGCCGATACTGATCAAAACCGTAATTGAGGGGACGTGAGCCCTATTTAAAGGCTCTAATCCCTTGGGAGCCTTCCTGTGCTCAACCTCTACCCTCATTTGCAGTAACCTCGAAACCCTAGCTATTTTGTGAGGATTTTAAAGCATTTGTGTGATTCCTTGTGTGTTTTTTGAATAAGGAAGTCATTGAAGGTGTGGTTAGGAGTGCAAGCTTGTAGATCCAGACTTTACTCTTCTTCAACATTCTCTACAAGGTATAAAGCTTGAACCTTGATAATTCATTTGATAGATCTAGCTAGTTACGTGTTTTATGAGCATGGGCTACTCTAGACCTCATGAGTTTCATTTTCTATCATTTCCGAGCTTGGAGAATATAAAAATGGGAGCTTGGTCACTCCCATCCTTCCATGCATGAGTATTTGGGCATTGTGGTGTGTTTTGGACTTAGGGTTTAGTATTGTTCTCTTTTAATCCATGCAAAGGCATAAAGTTGAAGACTTTATCACTTATGATGTTTATTAGGTCCAAATCTGAGAATTGGATGGTTGGTATTTCTGCATTAAGAGCTTAATAAAAAGTTGGCATAATAGGGTATTACGAAGGTTGTAATCCTGGCTATGCGGGGCGTAGCATGATATTGCCCCATTTTTCCTTATAAGGATATATGTAGGGCGTAGAGCATAGGTACGCATGGCACTGAACCAAAAATAGGAAATTTGGACAATTTGGATTAAGGGTTAAGTGGAGTGGGTTCTGGACTTGGTAGGGTAAAATTATCTTTTATGTAACATCCCAAAATTCAAGACCAAAAATTTCATTTTAATTAAGTTATTATATAAAACCAACAATATAAAAACATTCATATTAATATCTCATGTCAAACCAAAGTGTCAATAATCAAAACATATTATCACAAAACCATATCAGAGTGTAATCCCAAAGATCTCATGTGCAGAAAACATAGTGTGATGCGCTGCGATCGAGCCGACTCCTTTCCTAGAAAACAAGGTACCTGAAACCAAAACTGAAAACTGTAAGCACGAAGCTTAGTGAGTTCCCCAAATACCACATACCATACATACCAATTGGTCCATACATGCCATACATAACCAAGAGCCATACATAACCAACATATCCATAATCAAGTAAGGTGCTATGTGCCAAACATAGTCTTGCTAAGGTGCTATGTGCCAAACATAGTCTTGTGGTTATTCCAAGGGCCGCACGTGGTCTTCCTGGTCAAGCCTGGGGCCACTCCCTCAGTCTTACAGACAAGTGCCAAGGGCCACCCCCTGGTCTTCCATGCAAGCATCACCAAGACAACTATACATACTACTCTACTAGGCAACTCAGCATATAGTGTGACAGGAGCCACCTCTCGGTTTTTCATACATAATAACATACAGTGCGCCAGGAGCCACCTCCTGGTCTTTCGTACATAATATTATACATTGCGCTAGGTGCCACCTCTTGGTCTTTTGTACATAATAGCATACAGTGCGCTAGGAGCCACCTCTTGGTCTTTCATACATGTTGCCTAGGGCTAACCCCTGGGTCTTCCTACCATACGTAATAACATATTGTGTGCCAGGAGCCGTCACCTAGCCTTTCATGCGTAATGCCTAGGGCTAACCCCCGGGTCTTCCTATCATACATAAACTAAATGGGTCGGCATTGTGGCCGTAGACCCATACAAACAGCGAGGATACTCACGTCGCACTACCGAAAACTCGCTGAACACCTCTGACTGCTAACCGGAAACTTCTGAACCGTTGACCCTTCGACTTCCCGAACTATCCATACCCAAAATAACATTTAGATCAATAATTCAAAAGTCAACCCTGATCAAACTTGGTCAAAGTCAACATCCCGTTGACCTGAATCGCTGAGTTGGTCTACCAACTCGTCGAGTCCATACTCCTCCAACCCCATACAACCCCGAATCCACTCGTCGAGTCTAGCAATAACTTGATGGGTTCTCCTTCAACCACTCAATCGGGACCAACTTCATTTGACTTGCCGAGTTCATCCTTGAACTCATCGAGTTCATCATCCACATATGAATGTTTCTAGCCTGTGACTCGCCGAGTTGTATGAACAACTTGTCGAGTCCATCCTTATAACTAATGAGATTACCTTAGACCCGCCGAGTTCTTCCTTGAACTCGTCGAGTACGATGAACTTCATGACCATTATGGACTCAGACTGGCTGAGCCCCTTTCCAATCTCAACTCATACCCTTAACAGAAGGGTTTTGGGGCAAGAACTGGCCTGAATCGCCGAGTCCCACCACTAACTCGCCGAGTCTCTCTATGTCCAACACTATTCCGACGGTTTTAGTCATGCTCAAGGCATCCAAGACCCAGATCTGGCCTCCTAGGGTCGGGATATCACACAAAGCTGCTACCTTTGCACCCTTGCATGGCCCTTTTTGCTCAAAAGGCCATAATAACCAGTTTAACTTTGCATGGGGAGTTCTAATGGCATAAAGCTTCCACCTTTATGCTTTTACTACTCAAGACACTCCTAGATCTGAAAGGATCTGGATTGGGGACATCCAAATCCCACAAGAGATCATCCTTGGTCCATAAACTTCATAAAAAGAGACATAAAGAGATCTAACAAGATAGAAGTCAAGGAAGGAACTTGATTACCAAAATGAGCAGCAAGTGGAGTGAATCTTTTGGATCTACTCCTTCCTCCTTGAACCACCAACCTTCTTCTTGTTCCTCCAAGCTTCAAGAATGCTCCAAAACTCCCAAAATGACTCACAACTCAAGGAAGACTCTAGGGTTTTTGTTCTGGACTTGATAGAGTATCAAGGGGCTGATGAAGGCTATAATGTTACTTAAATAGGGTGCAAGGCCCTCATTTAGGGTTTTTCCCCAAACCTGGCCAACTCGCTGATTCAGTCTTTTGACTCGTTGAGTAGGTCACTAAACCCAAGACCAAATCACGCTCTTACTCGTCGATTCACCCATCTACTCGACGAATCACTTCCTCATTTGAGGTTTTCTTCTCTTTTCCGGCCTTCTGAATTCATGGTGTTTCATTTTACCCCAAAGAGAGAAGGATATTATGAGCTAAGGATTTTGAGTGGGAATAATTACCTTAATTTCTAACTAGGATCTTATTGTTTATTGATTAGTGTGGGAAGTTCCGGTATCGGCCGCTCGAGTGTGAGAATTGTCTGTCTTCGAATTGAGGTGGGTCTTTTCACTATATTGTGCCAGGATGCTAGTTGTATATGTGACTCTTGCATTATGTGTTGGGCTGGACCCGTTTGTATGCATGTTGGGTTGGGCCTATATTTATGTTGGGGTAGACCTATTTGTATGTTGGCCTGGACCCATTGATATGTGGGGATGGGCTTGTGGTATGAAGGGTTGGGCTCAATATTATGGGTTGGGCCCAATGTAAAGGATGAGCCCATTTATATGTATGGTATGCGGTATTTTGGAGAACTCAATAAGCTTTATGCTGAAGGTTTTGTGGTTTAACATTTTCAAGTATTTCCAGGTCCAAGGGGAAGGGCTCGGTATGATCACACAACATCCCCTCAATTTTATTCCGCATGTTATTTGATTTCACTATGATGTTGAGATTATTTATACTATGGTTGATTTGGAAAAAATTGGTTGTATTTTTCTATGATTGAAAGATGAAATTCATATCAATACTTTTCGGATGTTACATATAATAAATTCACAGTTTAATACACAAAAGTTATACATTTACCGTCATATTCTCATCTTAAAACTTATATTTATACATTCGGATCTGGAGGCTAGTGCTTCTTTGAAAGTTTATTTACACAATATTCACAGTTTAAATTTATATACTTTATTCAAAATTAGATAAATCATATATGTGCCATTACCATGCTTCCTTCCTCTCATATTTCAAAAGTAAACATCGAAAGCAAAATATATACATGAATCATAAAAGAACATAACTAACCATCAAAAACTTTGTGCCTACAAAATAATAGTCAGATCTCTTTTATAAAATCATGCATACACAACTTAAAACTTATAAAATTTTACGCATTTACAACTTAAAACTTATATTCATATTAATAATAGTTAACACATAGATAACCACAACTAAACAATAATTGAAACATTAAAACATCACAATTTACAACTTACAAATATAAATTCATTTTATTCGAGAAAACTCTAACATAATAACACACAATCTAAACTCAATTCACAGCATAAAAACCTTAAAACAGAATCTATAAATAACAATTTTATGCAAATATTATAACAATAAGAAAACAAACTTAAATTTATAACTTAATAACAGTGGATTCACAACTTAATATTATGCAAATATTAACAAATAAGAAAACAAACCTGGATGCATAAATAAACAGTAGTGGATTCACAAATTAATATAAGTGGATTCACAACTTAATAATAGTTAAAACTAATATTAATAAAAGTAAACAATAAAAAAGAGATTAAAACATTAAATTCACATCTTAATAGAAGGAATGCAATCAAAACAAAAATCAACATACCCGATGCATAGATCTGGTGGTGTTTCACTGGAGATCAAAGAGAGAGATGAATTCGAGTTGGCAATGTTCCATCGGAGAGGTGAGGTAGTTGCAGTGGTGGTGGTTGATGGCCCTTTCAGATCTGGCTCGTCAATCTCTTCGAAGCTCGTAAATCTAGAAGAGAATATTGTAGATTTGGTTGGAGATCATAGATGTATCATCTGCGAAGCATAGTGTGGGGTTTTCTAGTGTTACAGAGAAGAAAACTAGGAGATCTGAAGGCATAGGCGACGATGATGGCAGATATGAAGGTGAAGGTTCTAGATCTGACACGATTTGGACTAGAAACATGGTAAAAAGATGAGAAAAAACCACTAGATCTTGTGAGATGTGTGTTTTCGTTGGTGGTAGGGTAGAGACAGGGGAGAGGGGAATCACGGTGACATCTACCGAAGATGATGGTAAATTATTGCAGCTCGTCATAAATCTGGAGGATAAAATCATAGATCTACAGTCAAAAATCATAGGTATGAGGCTGAAATCATGGATATGGAACTAAGGAGAGCTTGTGGACCTGATGGTGGTAGTTCGCCGACGGTAGGATGCGGCGACGGTATGGAGGTAGTGGTTGGTGGCAACTAGTGGTAAGATTTGTGTGTTCTTCAAGTTTGATGGGAGAGGTTGGGAGAGTTTGAGAAGTTGATTTCTAAATGTATAAGATATTTTTTGTTCTTAGACAAATATGAGAGAATGAAAATCATTAGATCTAACATATAAAATAAGTTTTTTTTTTAAAAAAAAAAGTCCATTATGCCCTAATTGTTTTTTACCATTCATAAAAACTTAAAAATAAATCAAAATATTATAAAATACAAAAAAAAAACCATAATGATAAGTTAAAAATGAGTGGTTCCTAAGGGTTTTTTTTTTTTTTTTTTTTTTTTTTTTTTTTTTTTTTTTACCTTTTATGGTTCTTAATATATATATATATATATATATATATATATATATATATATATATATATATATATATATATATATATATATATATATATATGATAACCATTAAAGTTTATGAACCATTTATGAACCACTTTCAATAAGGATATTTTGGTTAACCTACATTTTTCTTATCATTTAACATCTGGTTTAAGATCAACATATATGCATCATCATATCTGAACATTCTTACTAAACCTCATACACTTAGTCTCTCTCCTGAGCTTTCAAATCCTCCCAACTTTCAAACACTTCGTTATTCTACAACAACCACCACCACCTACCTCTGACGACTATACAACATCACCACCACCTAACTCTGATGACTATCTACCACTACTACCTATCGTATCTACCATGTCGCTACCTCCTATTACCAACTAAACTTATTACGACCGTAGGTATGTCCCTCATCGCCCTCACTGCTACCTCTTGCCACCGATGTTGATCTTACCATCACTAGTCGCCAATCTCTAGATCTGGAGTCGCCACCTTCAAATCTAGAACCTCACCCTTTAGACCTGCCATCACTATCGATTTACCGCCTCCTATTACCATTTTTGATCTCATCACCACTAATTACCGCCTACCATCAAGTATTATGCTTTTTCGGAACACCAAAACATGCCACACTCTACTCGGAAGTCCACATCTACTTCATCTCCAGATCTCCAATGTCTAGATTTGATAGAGTATGAGACAACTTCTTGAATTTGATTTGCCGAATCAACGGATATTACGTATCATGAAGCTCTTTTCCCCTTTAGATGTTCGACCACTCCACATCTACTTCCTCTTCAACCAATCTCATTTAGATCTATGATTTGATAGTGTTTATCGCCAATCTCACACCACTACCAATGTTGATATCACCATCACTGACAACTAACCTTCATATTTGGCATCGCCACATTTAGATCTAGAACATCATCCTTCGGATCTGCCATCACCGTTGAGTTGTCGCCTCCTGTCACCATCTTCAATCTTGTAACCGCCTACCATTAGCTATCGTGCTTCATCGAAACACCAAAAAATGCCGCAATCTACTCTGAAGTCCACATCTGCTTCATCTCCAGATTTGATGAAGTAAGAGACAAATTGTCCATTTTTCTTTGCCAGAACAACATATACAATGAAGCATGAAGCTCTTTTCTCCTCTAGATGTTTAGTCTCCTCCATATCTGCTTCTTTCTTCATCTGATGTCATTTAGATCTATGCTTTCATAATGTTCACCGCCACTGTCACACCACTGCTACCACCGCTGATGTCACTCCACCACACCATCATTGTTGCTGCCCTACCACCGGTGCTCATGGGTTTCAAGTTAGGGAACAATATCAAATCTGGAAACAATATGCATTGAATGTGTTTTATGAAATGTCTCAATGAAAATAAGGTATGTTTTTAAGTTGTGAATAACATGGATGAGTGTCTGAACTAGTCTATTAAGCTGTGAATGGATGTCTGGATTAGTATGTTAAGCTAGGAATGAGTGTTTTTTTTAATTACTAAGTTATCAATACACAAATTTTATAAATATTTGGCTGCTTTAATGAGAAAACATAAGTTTTAATTTGTGGATGCATGAATTTTTATAAGTATTAAGTTCTGAATGCATGATTTTTTTATAAGTTTTAAGATATGAATGCATGAATTATTATAAGTTTTAAGCATTAAATGCATGTTTTTTTATAACTTTTAATGAGAATTTAAAAATGCTATTCTTAGTTTATGTTTTATGGTTGTTATGATGTGAATTATATTTTGAATGTATGTTATTATGTTAGTGTTTCATTAAATAATGCGAATTTAGGTTTTTTAAGATGTGAATTCTGAAGAGTGTCCGAACTGTTATCTAATACAACCTCCAAACACCACCAGATGTAAGTTTTAACTCGTGAATGTACTTTATTAAATTATGATTTTATGTGTTAAGTTGTGTAAAATTTAGAAGTACAGAAACTAAAACAATTCACTTTTCTTATTCTCAAAATCTAATAACTACAAAAGGCTATATATGTAGTAGAAAGGTAGACTAGAAAAAGGAAATAAATAATGAATCCTAATTAAAATTAAATACTAATAAATAAGGTATACTTGTAGCACAATGAAAATAGAAAAAAAGGTAATGTAAGCTTCTTAATACTCCCTCTCAATTGGACTGTGAAGATCATAAACACCCAACTTGCTGCGTAAAAACTAGAACTGTTCTACATCGAACACTTTAGTAAATAAGTTTACAGGATGTTGTTCTATTTTAATTGAAAAAGTTTGAATTTCACCACTCATAACCCTTTCTCGTACGAAATAACAATCCATTTTGATATGTTTCATATGTTCATAATAAACAAGATTAACAACAATATGATGAGCAACTTCGTTATCACACATCAATGTCGTAGGACCTTGTTGACCAACACCTAAATCTTGAAGTAATCATCGAAGCCATATTACTTCACAAATAGTACTAGCCATGGCTCAATATTCCACTTCCGTGGAAGACCTGGAGACCACACTTTGTTTATTTGTTCTCCAAGAAATTGGAGAACCTCCGAGGCTAATGAAATATCCCATACATGAACATGGAGTGAAATGATAGCTTAAGCAACTAGCATCACAATAAATACCCCGGTTTAGGTTACCTTTAGCCGGAAAAAATAAACCTTGTCCTGGAGTACTTTTTAAATAGCGAAGTACATAGAAACCTACATCCATATGAGAATGACGTGGACAAGTGAGAGATTGGCTAAGCGGATTAACACTGAAAGATATGTCATGCCTAGTGATAGTAAGATAGATAAGATGTCCAACAAGACATCTATACTTCAAATCATCAACTTCAGGAGTAGATTCCTCTTTCGCAAGACGAAGATTTTGTTCCATGGGGAATGCACTAGGGCAAGAGTCTTGAAGTCGACAATCTTCAAGGATATCTAACGTGTATTTTCTTTGACTAATTACAAAACCTTCCAAACACCTAGCTACTTCAATTCCTATGAAATATTTGAGTGGGCCCAAATCTTTGATGCTAAAATATTTTTGGAGGTTACTCTTGACCTCTCGTATTTTGTTGGTATCATATCCTATAAGCAAAACACCATCAACATATATAAGGGCAACCACATATGTGGTCTTAGTTTTGAGCACGGACAAAGAATGAGCTACCTTTGATTGTTTGAAATCCGCATCTATAAGAGCTTTAGTGATTTTTTCATACCAATTTCTAGAATCTTGTTTTAAACCATATATAAACTTCTGTAATTTGTAAATGTGATCTTTTTTTTTTAGTTTTCATAAATCCTTGAGAAGATTCACGTAAAATTCTTTGTGTAGATCACCATGTAGGAATGCATTGTTGACATCCAACTGATGCACTTCTCATTGTCTTTTAGTGGCCACAACAAGTGCACATTTGACCGTAACCTGCTTTGCAATCGGTGTTGGGTTTTATTTCAAAATTAGTTTCAAAACTCATGAAAATGGCAAACGAAAGTCTTAAAATTTCAAACTTAATAAGCATGTTATAACTCACCAAGGATCATATTACAAGTAATGGAAAGATAAAAACATAACCATAGAAGAAAGAAGATGATAAAAACCTTTGTTGTCCCTTTAGTCCTCTTGGGAGGTTTGAGTTTTCGTAAAGATGGTTGAACCTTTGAGACACCAACAATGCACCAACTTGATGAGAATGCTAGTTATTGATAGGGTGTTAAGCTTGGAAACAAATAGCCAAGTATTTGATTCAAGAGAGTGTAAACCAAGTAAAAATTATTCAACTGTTCAAAACAAGATAAGAGACGGAGAGAAGAAAGAGGTGCTCACAGCTTTTTCTAGTGAGAATGAATCAAAATAAACGCCTTTTTCTCATCCCTTAAAGCATACAAACTACACACAAGTCTTTAACCATTAATCCCCATGACTATACTATCTATATTGTCCCCCATGCTTACAACCCATGCCCATTTCTTTTGATTAAACAATGTAAAAGACAATCCATACATGCCTTAGGCATTCTTCATCCATAGAGAAGAAAAAGACAAGAATTGTTTATTTTTTATAAACTCCAAGTTTATAAAAAATAAACTTTGTATTTATGTAAAAGTCAAATGGATTCAACAACTCCAAAAGGTTGTGCATGACTTATTAATTCACAACCTATGAAATAATATGTTACTTGTTATTGTAAAATAAACATATCCATTAAATAAATATTTTTCCAAATTTTTATAAGAGTTTATTAATATTTATTAAAATCAATTTCTAATAAATAATCAACTGTATCAAGTTTTTGTTAGTGCGACCCTTAGAATCATATGTTAATTAGCAATATCATTCTAATAAGACTCTTGAGCATATTAGATTTTTCAATCTCCCAGTTACGCAAGACTCATATTAGATTGATATAGACAGTGGTGAACGTCTAGGAACATTTCACTGCCCCATCAACATACGACTTTGTATCATTCTATCAATGATCGATTCCTAGAAGCCCGAGGCTACAGTTGGTGTATAAGGCCAGTTTATTAGTTATCCATTTGCTACAGATGTCATGTTGAACTTGAGATATGGATCACATCCAATCTCATATAAGTGTTCACCTTTACATCATGCCTTGGATGCCCAACTGTCAATGAATAATAGAACAAATCCTATCTTGACTACATAAGCCTCTTGCATGGTTCATATCATACCTAATAATAGATTTTATAAATGCCTGATAAAAGAACATCATTTAATTATATCAAAGCACAATACTCCCCACACTTAAGACCCATATATGTATCCCAGGTGTTAAGGATATATAGATGTTACATTTTATCAAGTATCATTTATGATAGTGATCGATGAAGTGATATTGAATGGGTCAATCCAATACTTGTTCTCTATCAAGTACCTATGAAACTGGTTACACCACTTTGTCAACCATTCCAATTCATATTAGTCTTATTTCATAATTGTTCCCACAATAATAATCGACTATGGATTTTAGAGTGAATAAAATTTACTCCAGGATTAAACATGTTAATAAAGAACTCAACAAATATTCAATGAAGATATCATATGCCATATTTATCATAGTCATTACAATAGATGATGCGACAAAATGTTCTAATACTCAATACTAGTACATAGATCAAAGCCAATCACTACAACAACAAAGTTCACTTCCTGGAGCATGTACTTTAAAATTTTCTTGAGGAAGGGGCTTCGTGAAAGGGTTCACCAAATTTTGATTAGCATGAAATTTCTGAATACTGATTTCACCATCTTTAACTTTATATCAAATAAAGTTGAATATCCGGCTAATATGCTTGGTCTTCTTGTGTGATCTGGGTTCTTCTGCCAAATCAATAGCTCCCTTATTGTCATATAAGACTTCTAGGGGATCCTGAAATGAAGGAAACACACCTAAATCTCCAATGAATTTCTTCATCCAAGTAGCCTCTTGCACAGCTTCTGAAGTAACGATGTATTTTGACAATGTAGTGGTTTATGCCACAACACTCTACTTAGAGCTTTCCAAGACACTGCACCCCCATTGATAATGAAAACATATCCTGATTGCGAATTGCAATCATATCGATATGTTGTGAAGGAAGCATCAGTGTATCACTTTACACTTATGCTCTCTTCCATGCCTCCATAGATGAGGAACATATCCTTAGTTCTACGCAAGTACTTGATGATGTTCTTTACAACTATCCAATGACTCTCCCTTGAATTTTATTGGTAATTTCTTGTCATGCTCATAACATAAGCAATATTAGGTCTAGTGTAATTCATGGCATACATGATGGATCCAACTGCTAAAGCATATGGAACATCTTTCATCTTGTCCAGCTCAATCTTTGTGCTAGGACATTGGGATAAACTTAGCATTGTGCAATGCACCATAGGTACAAATCCCCTCTTAGAGTTTTCTATATTGAACCGTTTCAAGACTTTATCAATATATGTACTTTGGCTTAAACCTATTAATCATTTTGATCTATTTCTATACATTTTTATTATAAGAATATATTGAGCCTCACTAAGATCCTTTATTGAGAAGCACTTTCCAAGCCAAGCTTTTACACCTCATAAAGACGGAATGTGATTTCCCATGATAAGTATGTCATCCGCATATAGGACCAAGAAGGTCACCAATTTCAATTTCAAGGTGCTTTCTTAAACTTGTAAATGCATATCTTGAGTTGACACACCTTATTAGGATGCTTTTGGTTGAGAAAACCTTCAAGTTGAACCATATTGCAACATCCCCCTCTGGCACATATCATAATGCCCAAAGCGGACAATATTTTGATACGTGTCAGAGGGGGATGTTGCAAATGGCATTAGAGCCAGGGCACCAGTCGATGTGTTCGATGGGGACATCGAAACCTATAATGGGGGGGGGTGAAGGCAGGCAGGTTAGCTGCACTTGATCTCACATCGGCTGGGAAGGAGAACGTAACATTTCCTTATAAGGGGTGTGGATACTTTCCCTGTCACAACATCTTTTAAAGCCGTGAGGGCAACAAATCCCATAAGAACTCTGCAGTTAAGCGTTCTCGGGCGGAAGTAATACCGGGATAGGTGACCCCTTGGGAAGTCCTCGTTCCGAGTGGACCAAAGAGGACAATATTGTGATACGTGCCAGAGGGGGATGTTACACATATATACATCTTCTTCCAAGTGTCCATTTAGAAAAGAGTTTTGACATCCATTTGCCATATCTCATAGTCATGATATGCAGCTACGGCAAGTAGTATCCTAATAGATTTGATCATCGCAACTGGTTAAATGGTTTCATCATAATCAACTCTTTGGGTTTAAGTGAATCATTTAGCAACAATTCTTGCTTTGAATGTGTGTAAATTTATGTCCATTTCAATATTCTTCTTGAAGACCCACTTACTACCTACAATCTTACATTGGGGAGGAAGTTCAACCAAATCCCAAACATGGTTTTCTCGCATGGATTGCATCTCTGCGTTCATGGCTTCAATCCATTTTTCAAATTCAGGATCTGCCATTGCATTTCGGTAGGTGACAGGCTCATCAGCATTCATCATCATGAAGCATTCGCCAATAAGAAATCCATATCTCTCGGGTTCTTGATGAATTCTATCTGATGTGCGAACTCCTTGTGTTTCAATAGGTTGAAGAGTAATGATCTCTTCATCATCAACAACCTCTTGTTTAGTACTAGTGCCAACTTGAGTTGCATCGGGTTGTGGTTCTTGATCTTCTTCAAGTTCCACGTGCCTCTCATTTTCTTCATCCATTATCAAGTTGCTTTCCATGAATTCAACTTTTTGTGAAATAAAAATCTTATTCTCACCAGGGATGTAAAAGAAATATCCTAAACAATCTTTAGGATATCATACAAAGATGCACTTAGTAGACCTAGGATCGAGTTTGTTGGAATCCTCTTTTCTAACATAGGCTTTACAACCCCAAACTTTCATATAAGATAGGGATGGAGGTTTTCTATACCACATCTCATAAGGTATCTTGTCTACCTTCTTAGTTGGTTCCATATTCAAGATACGGTATGCGGTGACTAAGGCATAATTCCAAAAGGATAAAGGGAGAGTACTCCTGCTACTCATGGATCATATTATATCAAGTAAAGTCCGATTTTTCCTCTTAGACACACCATTATGTTGTGGTGTTCTGGGTGGAGTAAGTTGTGAGATATTCCCACAACTCCAAATATGATCTTGGAACTCTTAGCTCAAGTACTCGCTACCTCTATCGGAATGAAGGATTTTGATTGTTTTATCGAGTTGATTCTCAAATTCACTTTGAAACAATTTAAACTTTTCAAATGCTTCATTTTTATGTTTCATCAGATACACATAACCAAGTCGACTAAAGTCGTCAGTGAAGGTGATATAATATCTTTTACCATATCTTGACATTGTTTTGAAAGGACTACATACATCGGTGTGTATGATGACTAATAAAACACTTGCCCTTTCACTAGTTCCAAAGAAAGGGGACTTTTTCATCTTATACACTTCTAGATTATGTGTCCAAGATGACAATGCCATAGATATGTTTGGTTCAAACCTTGTTTGATCCTTTTGGTGATAAATGGACTTATCGTTTGAAGTGTCATCTAGGTTCAATTCATAAATTCCATTTACTGGTCTAGCCTCAAAATAGAATATTCCATTCAAGAATGAATGAATATTATCATCCACAAATTTGAAGTCATAACTAGATTTCCTTAAAGGTGAAACTGAAATAATGTTTCTAGTGATAAAAGTAATCAAACACACATAGTTTAATGTTAAGTACAGACCAGTTGGTAAGCATAAATCAAAATATCCTAATTCTTAGAGTACAACACGTTCTCCATTGCCAACATGCAAAACCATCTCATTTGTCTTCAGCTCCTTACTCTTTCAAAACCCCTGCAACAAATTACACATATGATTTCCATAACAAGTATCAAATACCTAAGTATTTGATGAAAAAGTAAATAATCTCATTTCAATCATGCAAATAGATATACCTAAAGTACCCTCCCTGAACTTCTTGTTTTTAAATTAGAAATGTACTTAGGACAATTCATTTTCCAATGCCCCACAACACCACACTCAAAGCATGTGCCATCTTTAGCAACCTTTTCCCTTCTTCTTGGACGGTTTGTTTTGGGGAGATTTCTTCCCCTTGCCATTGCTAGCCTGTGGCTTCCCTTTAGAGTCCTTGCCTTATTTCTTCTTTTTGTCTTGTCTCTCCCAGATCACGAGCACTTGGGGGGTTTTCCTTGGGATGTTTTTCTCTGCAGTTTTGAGCATCCCATGCAACTCAGAGACATGTTTAACCCACACATTCATGTTGTAGCTTATGATGAAAGTATCATAACACTTGGGTAATTAATTCAAAATTATGTTTGTGGTCAAGTCCAATGGATATGTAGAGCCTAGTCTCTCCAATTGATCCATATAGCTTTTTATCTTGAAAACATGAGTCCTCAAAGTCACGGTTTCTTCGATCTTACAGGCATGAAAGGCTCGAACAGTTTCAAATATTTCAGTCCTAGCTTGCTGACCAAACATCTTCTTGAGATATTCAATCATGTCAAAGGTAGTGGAGAGTTCCAGATCCTGCTGAAGATCAGGAATCATTATGGCAAGCATAAGGTATGAAACATCAAGTGAATCATCCACATGCTTAAGGCAAGCATCATGTGTAGCATTTTGGACAGAAGGTGGTTCTTTTGGGACTTGTGATTCAAGGACATATTCTTTCTTTTCTTGCTTTAAAACAATTCTTAAATTTATGTGCTAATCCAAAAAGTTGGAGTGGCCTAGTTCTTTGTCAAGCATTGACCGATTGTTCAATGGGTGGTGGTGTGTTACAGTAGTTGGTGGAGCCATCTATAAAATTTTAACAAAGTCCTATTTAGTATATAATTCTTTAAAAATAATACCCTTTTGTTTCCAAAAACATTATTTATTTAAAGTCTATGATCAAAGTTACAACTTAAATAAATGGTTAGATGACCTTTATCCCACTTACTCAATTTTAACAAGGTAAACAACTTTTATTAATTACACCACTTGTAATTCCTAGATATATGAGACCCTTAATAATCCATTTGTTAATTTGACATGTTTGGTCTCATCCATGCCTTGGAACACTCTTGCTTAGGTAACCTTTATCACAAGAGGTTTCCAATCAACTCATCCAAGTAGAGAAACTTTTATAATTGGCCTATAACTTGGTTATAGAAATTGCAAAATACTTTGGCCACCAAAAGATAACACAAATAGTTAGGTATCCTTAATCCCACAAACATTATACAAATGGCGTGCAAATGTTTCTAAATTTAGATGACAAAGACTTGCCTTTTGAAATGGGATTTGTATGTTTTATTATTATATTTTAAATCATGTGATATCATGATAATTGCATGCATTAAATTAATGTAATATACACGTTCAGTTATCGTGTATTGTAAATTATAAAAGTGAATAATATTACGAAATATTATGTGAATTTGAATGTTGAGTTATAACAGATGATTTTTACTAGAAATGAAGTAAAACTATGCTTAGAATCATTTAGAAATTATTGGAAGTCTTATGAGATTCCAATCAAATGTCAAATGGTGAAATTTAATGAAAATATAAAATATGAAGTAATTAAAATTTTATTATTGAAATTTGTAGATAATCTCGTTAGAAACATTTAGTTGAAAACCTCATCGAAATCCGAGTTATAACGAAGAAGTTATGACCAATCGAAGATCCGCGACAAAAACGGCACGACGCCGGATGGCGTAAAAAGTGTGTTTTTGATAAACTACTTTTTAGCATTAGTGATCTAAATGAAAGTCGTAGTAGTTGTTAAACCGAGAATTTTCATAAAAAGAACGCCAAAATCTGACTTCGTATGAGGAAGTTATGATTTTTCTAAGTTTCAGCTTAGCAGTAAACAGCTAAAAACTCGAATTTTAGATCGAGTGATTTTTAGCCGAAACAACCTAAACGAGAATTGAAGATCTCGTCAATAGTAGTACTGTAAAAAGTCTGACGAAAACGGATGTCGGATGAAGAAGTTATGAATTTTTAACGGATTTTCCTGTCATGGTCTGTTAAAAATAATAATATTAAAAAAAGTCAAAATTAGATGACGGAGTCTAAACGAAAGTTCTAGAGTATATTCCCGCCTACGCGTGCATATAAAGAACATCAAGAACGGAGCCCGTATGCAGAAGTTATGGAATTTAGAAGTTTGGGCTCAATTTCCGAGAATTTTCGCATGGATAAGATCCGGAATAGGCCACATCATCTGATCTCGGTGAGTCACCTGCCTTGTGTTCGATGCGTGTCGCGTTCCTTCCGAGTCCGAGCTGCGGTCCAATAAGGCGATGACGCGTGGGGCTTTGGTGGCGAGCCCTCGCATCCGACGCGTGCCACTTCGCATCCGAGCCAGCTGCCTGCACTCCGGATCTGAGCCTCGCATCTGCTGACGTGTGGAGTCCTCTCAGCCGCTGATCTTCGGACTTCGCCCCTATAAATAGAAGGCTGTGAGCCTTCCTGAGTAATTTTGGAAAATTGCTACTTTTTCCCCCTTTTTCAATATTTTCACTACTTTGACATCCCCCGAAGCCCTGAAATCATTTCCAACACCTGAAACACGCCCCAAAGTTCCCGAGAAACCTAAAAAATTTATCTTTTTGGTTTTGAAGTTCTACCTTCTCAAAGCCTGGTTTTCAATAAATCTTCCGGTTTTCAACGAAGGAAGTTATATTTAGAGTCGAAGTGCTGCCCAATTTACTATTTTATCCCTCGGTTATTTCACGGTGAGTTTAATATATAGGAACAATTGTATGTTATGTGTTATATGTGATATGTGCTTTTTCAGTGTTATTATTCCAGGTTATTTTCCCATGTTATTTTATTCACTATTTTAATAGCAAAGAAATACTTTTGACCATGTGATTAGTGAAAGGACTTAGATTCACATTGGTACTGGTATGTAGCCTTTGGCCATGTAGAACATTTCTCTGTAAGAGAATGATTTCTATTCTATGGTATTGGCAGAAGGTTAGATAGGGCTATAAGCCTGAAATCTACCAAAATGTTAGTCCGAAGTTGTATGTCTTCTGTGCCATTTGGGCCAAAGCTTTATTGATGTATATCAAGTATGGAAATTGTTATGTCTCACTGATTGTATATCTTTGAATCAAATTAATGATCGTTATGTCTCATTGTTCGTTGTTCCTATTTGTTTCTGCCATATTGAAGTATATATATGACATATAACGTTATATTGTATCTATTATTAAACTCACTAAGCGTCACCACTTACCCTCTCAATGTTTAACAAATTGCATGAGATAAGCATCCAATATAGTTATTTACCGGTAGAAGATTTTTGAATAGTTTGAAACTATTGTATTGATAGAAGATTTTTGAATAGGTTGAAACTATTGTATTTTGTACTCCCATATGTTTAAAAAGTATAGAATCCTAGGAAGTTATGTAATATATAACACTTTGAAATAGTCGGTTTGTATCCAGTAGTTTGTAATCACTTTATCAATATAAAATATTGTTTTTATGAATATGCATGTAGCATGTTTTGGAGTAACAATTGTGAAATACGAAAGTGAGGGTCTTTCAATTAATCATGGTATCAATTTTCCAAAAAATCACTTTTAAGGTTCAAATACGGTTTTTATATTTTGACACAGTTCAATTTTACCGATAATATCCAATATTAAGTTTGTGTTTGATCCATGTAGAACCTTATTATATTACTTAATAAACCTTGCTTTTATTATTAATATTTTGGAGTTTGAATAAGTTATAAAATCACCATTTTAGACTTATAATTTTACAATTTTAAAATTTGCCTTTATTAACGATTTAATAAAACCGACTTTTATTTTAAAGTTATAACTTGTATCATCTTACGTTCTCATTTTCCAAATTGAAAAACAAACTCCATGTGATGTTTATTTTGTCCAAAAAATAGTTTGAGTTTGTGAAAATATAATTTGTCAGCCATACAAAATATTTGCATAAAAATAAACAACATAAGCATGCATTTGGTATAAACAAGCTTTAATCTAGATAACACTTTCATGAGCCAACACAAAAGTGTTAAGTCCTTCCTAAGGGACAAAGGGACAAAATATTACAACTTGTTCTTCATGTGATCTTCAAGCTCCCACTTGCAATGACAACCAAGTTTGTTGCAATTTTATAAAAACTTTATAAAAGTTATCAACTTATATAAAATATTTACAAAACCATGCCCTCCTCTTGATATCTTCAAAAATGGCCATCATCTTCATCTTGGTATATATTTCATAAAATAAATCTAGTCTAAACTAATCTATTACATAAAAATAACAAGAATGAAAACTAGCTACTTTTATTACATATTTTATGAATAAAAGAATATCATAAACCATTTTTAACCAAATCATACAAACAACACAAATGATCTAAGGCTTGTTTATGCACTTTAAAATACATATAAACATAAAACAACCTTTGTTTTTCTAAGACAACTTTAAGTGACAAAAAATCCATGTAAGTTTTTGTCACATAAAACTAACAATTAAGAAGTTTTCAAAGAAAATATGTATGAACATGTTTTTATACAAAACCAAGTTATCCATATTCTCCAAAAACTAAGATTTCCAAAAATCATAAAATCTAACCAAACTTGCAAGGTGGATCTTGATATCAATTGTTGAGTTTTAATTCAAAATCAGTTTCAAAAAACTCATGAAAATGACAAACAATAGTCTTAACATTTCAAACTTAATAAACATGTTACAAACCACCAAAGATAATCTTGCAAGTAATGAAAAGATAAAAACACAACAATAGAAGAAAGAAGATGATAACAACCTTTGTTGGCCCTTGAGTCCTCTTGGGAGGCTTGAGTTTTGATGAATATGGTTAAACCTTTTAGAAACCAACAATGTACCAATTTGATAAGAATGTTAGTTCTTTATAAGCTCTTAAGATTGGAAACAAATATCCAAATATTTGATCTATGAGTGTAACATCATGTTTTGAGAAGTTTCTTATTTCAAGATTCTAGACAATAAATGGATGAAGTAAAGGCATTGGGCTTCAAGGTAATAGGGTTTAGACCCTACTGGATGTTGATAATATTAGTTATGCGATCCAAGCCCTTGGTTTGTGGTGGAGTCAAAGAGGCAAAGTAGGAAAAGTGATGTTTCAGACTCATTACATGAAATATGGATTTTTGTTTGTTTTAGTCCAAGATATGTAGATAATATTGTGGGGCTCTTCAATACCTTTCCATGGATATAAACATCGTTGAAAATGGAGTTGGAACGAAGAAGTTATAACCGTTTGAAGTTAGGACGGTTTTGGGTTAATTCATGTATGCTGTGTGTACAGGGAAGTACGTTAGGCATACTAGGGCATCCCTAAGTACACTGGTCAAACCAGGTGTGCGCTGGGTGTACGTGATTATTTCCCAAACCCTATTTTTGTGGTTTGAGCCTTATTTAAGCTCCTTAACTTCCTCAAATCCATTCCATTCTCATCCTCCACCTCTCCAACACCCTCCGTTGAAACCCTAACCCTAATTTGAGCATTATGAACAAAAGAAGGTGTTCTTAAGTGATTTAGAGTGTTCTTGGTGCATCTTGGAGAAAAAGGAGCTCATTAGAGAAGTGTTTGTTGGATTGGAGATTGTAGATCCATACTTTGTTCACCTTGATGTTTCTTCTAGAGGTATAAAGCTTTAATCTTGATGATGCATTTTTTAGATATAGCTAGTTTTGGATGTTTTGAGCTTTTGGTCACTTTAGTGCATAAAGTTTAGATCTTGAAAGTTTGTTACCTTGTTATGATAAAGTTAGAAACTTTATCCATCTAAACATCATTTTGATTCAGATCTAAAGGTTGGAAAATTTAGACTTAATGGATTAAGTAAGAAGGACACACTTTTGGTCCCTTTGAAGCTTAAAAGAGTAGATCTTGGTCGTTAGTGTTGGATTAGTGTCTAAGCCCGTAACTATATTTGGCAGGTACTTGACCCAGTTGTGCATGGTCCTTTTGGGTTTCCTTCACTAAAGCAACATAATAAAATGATTTATTAAGAAAGAGGTTATTATGATTTATTAATATATTGTATGAATAATATATTAATTGAAAAATCATATAATTAAATTAATATAAGACAATAATTAATTAAGAAATTAATTCTGTGGCTAAAAGACATTAATTTGATAATAGGGACTTAAACTGTGAAATGTGTGATAGTTGGGTATTGGGCTGAGGAGCCTCTTGGACTAGGCATGGATGAAATTAGGATGTGTCCATCTATAAATTCGGCCCTAAGGCCCTATTACAGAAGCTTCCTTGGATTGCTTAAGGCCTAAGCTGTCCATTAGGGTTTAGACTGAAACCCTAGTTGCTGCATTATAAATAGGACCCTATGGCTTACAATTTTCGGCCACTTGAAACCCTTGAAAAATCATTGATGAAATTATGCCTCTTGCAGCCTCTCTCCAAGATCATTCGTTTGGTATTGGTGTTTTGCAAGCCATTAGAGGAGTGATACTTGTGACTCTAAGTTTCAAATACAAGAAGATTCAAGCAAGAAAAAAGAGGTAATCATCTAGATCTGATTTGTCATATTAATTTCGAATTATACTCATTAGATCTAGGGTTTGAAAGTCTTGGATGAATGCATGTACAATTAGAGAAACCTAGATCCAAGCATTAGAGTTTTCATGAGCACATAGGATGTTCTTTTGGCTTAAACCCATCAGTTAGGACCATTCTAATGGATAAAGTTGGAAACTTTATCCATTATGGAGTTATTAGGAAGCATAAAAATGTTGCCTTGATTGTTAGTTTCCTTCCATGCATGATCTAGGTTGTCTTAATGGTGTAAGTAGTTAGAGTTTTTGTGTTTGGGAACTTAATATCCATGCAAGGCCATAAAGTTGGAAACTTTATGGTTAAGGACGTTATTTTAAGACTAGATCTGGAATATGGGAAAAAGAGCTTAAGGATTAAGCTCTTAATAAGAAGAAAAGGCCCCCATTATGTATGATAGACGTAATCCAGCTACGCTGGGCGTACGAGGTCAACCTAGCCCATTTTAGTCAAGGCTCGTGTACGATGTGTGGACCAGCTGAGTACGTTGGGTGTACTAAGCTCTGTTGACCAAGTTTGACTTTTTGACATTGACTAGAATTTGACCAAGATTGACCTAAGGGTATTTTGGGTATTTTTAGTTTCATTTGAGATTGGTAACTATTTGATAAATATTCAGAGCAGAGACCTATTAAGCTATTTGTTCAGATTGAGAGGTGAATTTTCCTCACTGTACTTGTGGGTCGAAGGCACCAATGTTAGCCCACTAGGTTATGTATCCCAGTATATAGGATGACATTATGCTAGTTAGAGGATAGATTAGTAGATCTGTATGATTACCTATATTTGCTGGATAGGTGTTTATGTTTATCTGTTACATATATCGGCATATTGTGGTTGAGTTGAGGCGGTCCTGCTTTGTGCTGAAGGCCAAGACACTCGTGGTGGTATAAATAGGCTGTAGGTCTTACGAGGTGGTCTAATCAGGCTGAAGGCCCATAGAGTGGTCCAGATAGGTTGTAGACCCTACGAGGTAGTCCAGTCAGGCTGAAGGCTCATGTTTATATGTTGTTGTTTGTTATGTTATGTGTGGTACTTTGGGGGAATTCACTAAGCTTTAGCTTACGACTTTAGTTTATTGTTTCAAGTACTTTAGAGGATCATGGGAAAGCTAAGGTGTGATCATGCACATCTTCTGGTTTATATGATATTGGAATTGGGATACTCTAAATATGATCTATACTTTTGAAACAATGGTTTTTGTAAACCGTTTATGACTAATGGGTTGTTTTTGAAACTTTTAGATTTAACTAATTTTTGGGATGTTACAAGTTGGTATCAGAGCTGTAACACCTATAATCTAGAAGACCCGGGAAGGAAAGAAAAACCCTAAGTCAAAGGGGTCAACTCGTCGAGTCTAAGGAGGAACTCGACGAGTCGAAGTCGGTTCCTTGTCGCAGATTAAGTGACCGACTCGGCGAGTCGGCAAGTGGACTCTGCAAGTTTGGTCTGGGTTTGGAAACCCTAATTCTGAGACTTGGTGCCCTATTTAAGCATCCTATTCTCCTCCCTAGGGTTTCATTTGCAACCTCTTTAGTCTAGAACTCCAAACCCTAGCCACCCAACTCCATTGTTGAGCTAGTTCTTGCCTTGAGAGTGAATTTAAGCTTCGAGAAGGAAGAAGGACCTTGGTGGTGCAAGAAGAAGCTATAGATCCAGAGTTGGGGTAGCATTGCAGATCATTTGAAGGTATAAAGCTTATACCTTGGCTTTTAATCATCTAGATTCCCTTTCTACCTTGTATTTTCCCCCTTTTGGGCCATTTCCAAGGCCAATTGGAGTATTGAGCCTTTGAGGATGAAAATGACTTCAGATTTGGGCATTTCTGAGCTTGAGGAGCTCTGAGTGGGTAGCTCTATCCAACTATGGCTCCATTTCATGTCCTAGACCTTCATTTTAGCTTGGATTAAGTGTTTTAACTCCATAACACCTTGCATACATGTAAAGTTAGCAACTTTACGTGCAATGCAAGCATTACAAGTCCAGATCTATGTGTTGAAGGTGTTGGAATGGACTGTAATCGACATAATAGAGATGTCACAAGGTGGACTCGGTGAGTCAGTTCATGGACTCGGCAAGTTGGGTCGAAAACCCAAACCCTTCTGTTTGTGATTCGGATTAGTCAGTGGATTTAGTAAAGGATTCAACTAGTTTGGGTCCGTAATGGACCTGAAGATTATAGTACTCGATGAGTTCGAAGAGGAACTCGGCGTGTCCAAGGCAATCTTCTTAGTTATGAAGATGAAGTCGACGAGTTCAAGGATGAACTCGGCGAGTTGGTTAAAGATAGTCCCGAAGTGTTAGATGAAGGAGAACTCGTCGAGTTCTCGCTAGACTCGACGAGTGGTGTCGGGGTTGTTTTAGGACTTGATGAGCATGGACTCGGCATGTTGACAGAACAACTCGACGAGTCGAATCAACTCGAAGGTTAACTTTGACCAGGATTTTGATCAAAGCTGACTTAGTTGGCTTCTTGTGGACAGTTAGGCTAAGTGTTGCTATTTTTTGGTATTGGTAGCTCGGGGAGCTAGAGGAGCATCAGTTCGGAGAGTTGTTGGATAGCAGCCAGAGGGTTATCAACATTTTCACTAGTTCAAGGTGAGTCTCTTCACTGTGTGCATGGGTCTATGGCCACAATGCCGGCCCATTATGTTCATGTTCATGTTAATGCTTATGTATAGAAGTAAGACCCGGGGGTTAGCCCTAGGCACTTATTAATATATGTTTCGGGTTACGACCTGATGTCGGGCGATGCCCGAGGAATGTTAGGATGCTAGAGGTCTTCTTTGATTCTTGCATGTGTTAGTATGATAGGATCCGGATCGAGGGTTCGATGTTGGGGTAAGCCCGAAGTACGTTAGATGATAGTATTCTTTCGGGCCGGGGGTATGATATCGGGGTATTCCCGAGGAAGATTCTTATGTAGTGCGTTAGATTATACTTGTTGTCTTAGTGATACTTGTATGTGCCTGGTAAGGAGGTGAGTGTCGGCAAGGTCCCGTATCTCATTACCAACTGAGTATGGATGGGGTTCCATATCTCGATATTAGCAGAGCAGGGGCAAGGCCCGTGATAGGAAGGATGTGAGTGTGGGCGAGGGCCCGTATCTCACTACTAGTAGGAGTGTGGACGGGGCTTCACTAATTCAGTAGCAGATCAGGTACGGGGCCCAAGTTAGGCAAGGCCTTAGAGTAGGGTATGGTTAGGGAATATTTATGTATGTTTTAGTATGTTATTTAATTGTATGTATGTGTATGGCGGGCGAGGCCTAGAGTCAGGCGGGGCCTAAAGGAAATAGATATGTATACCGGGTGCGGCTCAATGCCAGGTAGGACCTGATGCCAAGCGGGGCCTGATGACGGATGGGGTTCGATAGGGGCCCAGTATGTGGTTATGTGCTCAGAATTATGTATGGCATGTATGGCTTAGTAGATATGTATGGTATGTGGTAGATTGGGGAACTCACTAAGCTTCGTGCTTACGGTTTTCAATTTTGGTTTTAGGTATTTCCGATAGCGGAATGAATAGCTCGAAATGATCGCATGGCACACACCAAGATGTTTAGCCTGCGATGTTTACTCTGATAAAATGAATAAGTGTTTTGGAAAAGACGCTCTGATTTGTCATATAACCCCTTTTTGTATGTTTGAATGACTTAATGCTATGGATTAGTAATGTTTTTAAAAGAAATTTTTGGTCATGATTTTTGGGATGTTACAAGAGCCCTGGTTTGAGTGAATTGGATAAGCATTCATGTGAATCCAGTCTCAAGCTAAGGATCTGTAAGGGTTTTCAAAATTATTTTCAAATTGATTTCCAAATTGTTTATGAAGGTAACCAAAGAAGGATGAGATGTGTATGATCAACTGGAGCAAGAAAGTGTACCCCAAGATACCCACATTGTTATTAGCTTATGATGATTATGATATAACTGCGTGCTAGTAGTAGTCTAGGGATCTTCAGGAATTGCATGCTAGAATTTCTTGATGTATGATAACTGATAGCATAGGATGATTTCTTGTATATTAAATGAAATTGAAATCATTACTGTAGTTGCTTAGTGTGTGCATCATAATTGTACATAACCAAGATTTTATAGGCATAGAATGTTTGATTTTGCCTTATTTCTTGTTCTTTTCTGATTAAGGGCTTAGGGTAGAGTCAAGTATTCGACTGTCTATAAGATCCATTGTTATATATAATTAACATGCATGGGTGGCTGCACGGTTGATGGAAGTTTCATGAGTGAGTATGGGTGTAGCGGTCCAGTTGAGGAGTGCTTAGCCACTCTTGAGAGATTAGATACAGGATGTATGTGTATCCTAGATGCTTGAGCCTAGTATTCAAGAATTTTGTGTAAGGATCTGCCTAATTTCTTTTTGGTGTCTTAGTTCCATTCGGTTTCACTGCTCAAATGTTGCTTGATTTGTGCTTTGTAGCGCTCATATTGATCTGGGTTAACTATTAAATGAATATGTTAAGTTACATGCTGCAAAGGTTAAACGATTTTAGAATGATTGTTTTGGCCCTATTGTGCAACTCTTATCTGAGTCTAATCATTGTAGGGTTGGGTATTTTAGAAGATTATTTAATTTAGTTTCATGTAATTGTATTCATGAAATGGTTAGCTGACATTAATAGGGGGTTTTCAACAGCTGATAGCAGGATGAGGTGGGGATCCTAGGTTAGCCTCAGAAGTGTTGTAGTATGCATGGTGCACTGTTTAGCGGGTTTTGTTGAGAATATTATGAGTAGATGACTTAGAGGACTCAGGATGATTCTGGAGGAAAGTATGGATAAGTGTGGAAGGTAGTATTGGGCCGATACTACTGGAAGCACATGATTGTACTTGAATAGAGGAAATTCTGGGGATTCTAAGGAGGTAGTTGGGGAAGATAGCATAGTTTGATACCATGATCCATGGAAAGTGTTTCTGTATCTGTTGATCTATTAGTTATGGTTGTTTAGACTGAAAATGGGTCTTGTGGTTTTTTGGGCCTTAGTAGCCATGCCAGTTTGGGTTAGAGTGGTGTAGATCTAGGTGACTTATTTGATTTGAGGTATTGAGGGCCTTGCTCGATGGTAGTGCCAGTTGAGTTGCAGGACTCAAGAAAGAAGCGATTGTTTTCATCAGCTCGAGGATTGCAACTAGAGCCTGAGTGAGCGGCAGAACGATGGTAAGGGAATGCACAGGAGGATTTTGTGGTATGGATGCCTTGAGATAAGACCAAGGGTCTGTTTCTTAGGATATAGGCAGGTCAGGTGCTAGCTGATGATTTTAGGCGAATCGAGAGCGATAACTTTTATTGTCTTTGATGTATCCCGACTTTGAGGAGAATGCCTTTTGTATTTGTGAATGATTCTTGCGATGATTTGGCGGTTGGGGTTTGCAGACGAGGAGTGTGGTATTAAGTTTGTTCTGGATAAGGAGTTGGTTTTATGAATGGATTGTTAGAATTACTGGTTGTGCATCTACACAGGGTTCTCAATGTTAGAAGCGGTTATGATTGGAAATTTCTAAGGTCTTCATTTGAGATTCAAAATCTCTTAGGGTTTTCTTGGTACTTATCTGGAATATCATCATGTGTGTGTTATACATTCCAAGAGTTAGGGATAGTTTGTACCTTGTTTAGATGGTTTTAGATATGGTTTGGTTGGAATACCAGTGGGTGGTAATTCGATCCCTAAGTGGGGGAGAACTGGGTATTCTTCCTGAAGGATCATTAATCTATTCGAGTCTATGGTGTCAGATGAATGGCACATATGGATTTGTGGTTCGGGTATGCGAGACCTTGTTGCAAGAGTTGGTCAAGTCAGGGGTGTAGAGCAGGTCGCTATCAATGTATGTATTCAGGAAATGTGTGAGTCGTCTTGTGGCAGGAAGTTGTGGTATAGGAATTCGTTACAGCCATTGGAACCTTTCGAGATGTCAATGAATAGATTAAAAGACGCTAGGGTTACTCAGGTTGAGAATCAGTTGTTAAGGTATTTGTCAACTTGTTGGATGGATTGCTATTTATAGTCTATATTGGGCAGTTGTCGATTAGTAAATCAGTTTGAGAGATGGGTATGTTCAGCTCCGAGTGGGTTTTGGTTCAGTAGTGTATTGGTTCTTTGGATTAGGTGTTAATTTTGTCTCGATAATTGGTCATTTCATTCATCATCAAAGCGAAGATTCTTTGGAATTTTTAAACTGTATCAGTTGAAGTTCAATGGATTCATCAGCCTATCGCCAAGTTCGGCTCAAGTTTGGAAGATGTCCTTGGTTATTGGGAGACTAGAATTTGGGACAATGTTGTTCAACTTTCTAGGCGGTACATTAGATATGCGTAAATCTAATTTTGACATGTCAGTCTGGTAGAGTTGATAATTAGATAGATCCGACCATGGTTTTAGCAATATTTCTAGTTAACTTTAAAAGTTTTATCGAGTTAGTTACGTATTGATGGGTTCTGTTTCAATCATTCATGACGATGTTTCTGTTTATGAGTGAGGGTCTTCATTTTATTAGATTTACTAGTACTCCACCTTTGGGCAAGGTTGTGAGAAAAAAGGAACGCAGTAGATCCAGGGTTGGTTATGAGTTTTCTTTTTAGTGTGTATGGTGGTAATCCATACTTATACTGAGGAACTTGTAGGGGTATTCCATATATAGGCTATAGTCCCAGTGATCATGAATGTTTATTTTTCCATGTGTGGTACTTTAGGTGTTAGTGAATTGTTAGGAGTTGGGAGACTCACTAACCAACTGATTTAGATCATGTGGGCAATTAAGGGTTTTTGGGAGTAATAGTTGTGTGTCAGAATTCCGTTGTGAAGTGTTTGCATTATGAACCCCGTTTGCTTGCAAATTGTTTATTAGGAATTTGGTTACCAAGGTATAGTATCGGTTATGGAGTCTAGAGTCATGAACTTTGTTGTGAATGTGTCCAACGATTTTTCAAGTGGAGGTACATGTGAGCTGATAAGGGAATTGGATACAATGTGAAGTTCTTGGATGTACCATCATGATGCCCGTGGGACCAGTGGGTTGTTGATGACTTGTCGAGAAGACTTTGAGTAAGGTTTTGGGCACAATTTTTAGATTTAGGATTGGGCGGAATTCACTATTGGTATGTTTTGACTATCCTTGCAGCTCATTTTGGTGGTTTCCCTAGTAAGGGACTAGGGTAGGTTCGACGAATGGATGACCATCAGTCTTAGGGTAAGGTTTCTAAAGTATAAACTGATGGTTTTCTGGTTTTGGGGAGTATAGTGACGAAGTTGGTTTGTGTTTGTAGTTCTGAGAGTTCCCGGTTTGTGTGGTTTTGTATAGAAGTTGGGTCTACAGTTAGGGAGAGAAAGAAAATTGTTGTGATTGAGAATTTTCAAGTTATTAGGTTGCTTGTTGGTAGTTGGGGGTTTCCGACAGGTCTCTCAAGTTTTATTTATAAGATGTCTTGATTTTAAAATGATTAGAGGGAGTTTATGTAATATGTTGTTGTTGTTAAAAGAAATCGTAACCGAGAGGGATTTCAAGGACGAAATCCAGTTTAAGTGGGGAAGAGTTGTAACATCATGTTTCGAGAAGTTTCTTATTTCGGGACTATGGACAATAAATAGATCAAGTAAACTCCTTGGGCTTCAAGAGAATAGGGTTTAGACCCTATTAGATGTGGACAATATTAGTTATGCGACCGAAGCCCTTGGTTTGTGTTGGAGTCAAAGGGGCAAAACGGGAAAAGTGATGTTTCAGACTACTTACATGAAATATGGATTTTTGTTCGGGAAGTGTTTAGTCCAAGATATCTAGATAATATCTTGGGGCTCTTTAATACCTTTTCGTGGATATGAAGATCGTCAAAAACGGAGTTGGAACAAAAAAGTTATAATCGTTTGAAGTTAAGATGGTTTTGGGTTAAGCCGCGTACGCTGGGCATATGGGGAAGTACGTTGGGCATACCAGAGCATCCCTGAGTACGTTGGGCATATCAAGAGTATGCTGGGCGTAAGCGTTTAGTTCCCAAAAATATTTTTGTGGTTTGAGTCCTATTTAAGCTCCTTTACTTCCCCAAACCCATTCTATTCTCAGCCTCCACCTCTGTAACACCATCCTTTCAAACCCTAACCCTAGTTTGATCCTAGTGAGCAAAAGAAGGTGATGTTGAGTGCTTTGGAGTATTCTTGGCACATCTTGGAGAAAAAGGAGCTCATTGGAGAAGTTTTGGTTGCATTAGAGCTTGTAGATCTAAACTTTGTTCACCTAGATGTTTCTTCTAGAGGTATAAAACTTGAATCATGATGATGCATTTGTTAGATCTTGCTAGTTTTGGATGTTTTGAGCTTTTGGTCATTTTAGTGCATAAAGTTTAGATCTTTAAAGTTTGTGACCTTGTTATGGATAAATTGGGAAACTTTATCCATGTAAACATCATTTTGATTCAGATCTAAAGGTTGGAAACTTTGATTTAATGGATTAAGTAAGAAGCATCCACTTTTGGTCACTTTGAAACCTAAAAGACTAGATCGTGGTCATTTGGACCATTCTAATGGATAAAGTTGGAAAGTTTATCCATTATGGAGATATTAGGAAGCATAAAAATATAGTCTTGATTGTTAGTTTCCTTTCATGCATTATTTAGGTTGTCTTAGTGGGTTAAGTAGTTAGAGTTTTTGTATTTGGGAACTTAATAGCCATGCAAGGCTATAAAGTTGGAAATTTATGGTTAAGGACATTATTTTATGACTTGATCGGGAATATGGGAAAAAAGGATTAAGGATTAAGCTCCTAATAATAAGAAAAAGACCCCATCGCATACGCTGGGTGTAACCCAGGTACGTTGGGCATATGAGCAACCCATTTTGGTCAAGCCTCGTGTACACCGTGCGCACCAGTTGAGTACATTGGGCGTACTCAGCTCTGTTGACCAAGTTTGACTTTTTTACTTTGACCAAGTTTGACCTAAGGGTATGTTGGGTATTTTGAGTTGTATTTGAGATTGGTCACTGTTGGATAAATAGGTGACGGGCGGAGTGGATATTTGGAGCAGAGACCTATTTAGCTATGTGTTTCGACTGAGAGGTGAGTTATCCTCACTATACTTGTGGGTCAAAAGCACCAATGTTGGCCCACTAGTTTATGTATCCTGGTATATTGGATGATGTTATGCTAGTTATTTGATAGATTAGTAGATTTATTATATTACATGTATTTGTTGAATAGGTGTTTATGTTATATTTGTTATATATGTCAATATATTATGGTTGGGTTGAGGCAGTCCTGCTTTATGCTGAAGGAAAAGACACCCGGGGCAGTAATGATGGGTTTTGAGCAATACATCAATCTTATGGTGTACATGAAAACCCTAATAGCTTTTGGATCTAGTTTGTCTAATGAACATGCAATTGAATATCCAACCCTAGATCTAGCATACAATTAATCATATTAACATAAAATAGGGTTTAGATCTGACTTTAGATTGTTATATAGCAATAACAATCAATCCTTAGCCTCATAAAGCTTAGTGCCTCAAGTGCTGCACCTCTAATGGAGTCACAAACACCACTAAGTAACAAGAATGAAGAAGGAAGAGAGGGGAGGCACCAAAAACGGCTGGAAACCCTAATCCAAGTGTTCACCATGTTTTTGGTGCCTAAGGGCTCCTTATATACTTAGGCAATTAGGGTTATCAAGCTAGGAAACCCTAATTTGAATGCTTAAGCCCTAAGCAGCCCATGGACTCCTTCTTTAGAAGCCTTGGACGATTTCTAATGGGGTTCCTTATAGAATTCGTCCACTCCACTTCTATGGAGTCCATAAGCCCATCTATGTATTTATCTTATAATTACTCAATAAGTACCTTAAGCTTAATTAATCTCTTTTACACAAAATTAATTCTTAATTAATTATTGACTAATATTAATTAAACATTATGATTTCTCCTTTAATATATTATTCTTATAATATATTAATAAATCATAATTAAACCTTTCTCTCCTTAATTCATCCTACATATTGCTATGGTGAAGGCAACCAAAAAGGGACCATGCTCATAATCGGGTCAAGTACATACCAAAATAGTTATGGACTTAGACACTAGTCCAATAGTCTCCCACTTGGATAAGTCTAATAACTATTTTCCGTATGACTTAAAAACTTGAGCAGCAATCGTATCTTTCATAAGCCGCTGTCAACTCTGATCTTATCAGATACGCGTGTCCTTTAGATAAGGGATTATATATTCCTCCATTTTCAAGATATCGTATAGACAGATGACATGAATTTCAATCATTCTCTCTATACTGTTTTCCGACTTCCGATTTATGACGACTGACAACAGACTATTATTAAACACATCAACTTAGTCTCGGCTTGGCCAAGCGCTTAGGTGTCATCAGTAAATCATCGAGGGGCCCACAAATATCGCTTTTATCCCACTTAGGGTAAAAGGAATGGATAAACCTCAACTCAAATGCTCGCTTGCATTTACTAATCGAATCACGCACAAAAATAAGTTTTATAACTCCAAGTTACTGGTGCGTTTACTTATTATCAATGTGTAACCGACCAACAAAAACAACTCACACGTCTTGGTTTCAAAAATATATAATGTTATCGTCTCACAATCACTCATGATAAAATCCATGAAGTGATTCTCGTGAGCGTGAGTTTAATCCAATACTCTAATCTTATCAAAGCACTAATGAACTCTGCAACAAACTTGTGCTATGTCTAAACACTCTAGACAATCTACAGACTCTTCACGACAGTCTTGCTTCATACATACATCCAAAGTATGACCGACTGTGGAGGTTTGAATAACACAGTTATTCTGGAAGTCAAAACATGCAAAATTTAAACACAATAATAATACTTAATCCTATATGGCCCCAAACTTGTGAGAGTAAATAAAACACTTCTATTTAACCACCATATTGATTACTCATTATTTATTGTTTAACTGTTTCAGAAAATCAACTTATTATTCAATTTACAACAATAGTTGTCCCATGCACAAAGCATGCACACTATGTTTCCTATGGTCCTTACTTTGTGAAATAGATCAATTGAAAAACTTTTCCAATGATGCTCATTTTACAATTCCAATCCTTATCATTAGTGTTAGAACACAAGGTTCTTGCCACTACTAGAATATGCTAGATTCTAACATATTATGCAACGATCATTTAGCAAAGTCATAGCACAAAAGTCACCAAGACTTGGCAATGAAATTACAAAGTACTCTATCGGAAATTGTTACAATACAATTCCATAGACGTGAAGTGTCACATTCAAAGCACATTAGTTTGAACTTCCTTCTTGCATAAAATTTTCTAATCTAGACATAGACTCTCAATATCTAACTCCCAATATGGAAACATCTCCATATTTTCCATATGACAACTCATTCTTAATAGAATCTTATCTATTCATAATAATGTTGATATGGTCCATCCAATACCATACTTCCAACTACTCACAAGCGACCAATCCTCAGTGAACTTTGGATCGTCCTTTGATAGTTGTTTAATTATTTTAGCCAAAACCGATTCTAGTCGTTTTTCCCTCTAAATGCACTAGAAATTTGGAAAATTTTAGAATGGTCAAATATTATAGCATTTGCAATCAATCCTATACCCGAAGCGTATGGGACACGATGCATAATGTCTTACATAAAGATATGATACTTTATCAATCTTTTTCCATAATATTTTATGTGTAGCGTTCTCACAATTCGAACTATGAAGAGGGATGCCATGATCATAATCGAAATTTGAGAACACACTACGTATCCTTTGACTATATTTGTTAAAATTTCTCAATCTAAGCTTTAGATTTTGAAACGAAGTATAATATTATCTCCCTTAATTATAGCAAAACAACTTTTCAACCCATGCAACTTTGCAAATTGAATCTTTGTTTTTCTATAATTAATATTGCTAACTTGCAATACTTTCCATAATAATCATACATGAATAACCCTTATGCTCCCACTATCATGATGATCATATAAGCATAACATTTATGCTCCCACTAGCTTTGACATGTATTCTGAAAACAGTTGAACTTCCAGAAAACAATGCCTATTGAATTTCTGAAATTCATATTTCTAATACCAGATGCTTCGATAAGCTTTTATCTAAGCTTCTTAAACTTATACACCTTTGCCTTAGATAGCTCATATGCGTGTCTAAATAACTTAGAACTTATATCATTAAGTCCCAATGTTAGACTAATTGCCAATTTTCACAATTCGCACTATGGAAAGGGATGTCATAACCATAATCAAACTTGAGAGTACAATTTTCACAATTGCTATCTTCTTAAAATCTCTCTTAGTGAAAGCATTTCCTCATGTTCATTTTCATGAAGGATGGAATCTTATGACACTTAGATTTTATGGTGTATGAGTTCCTATCCATGTGAATTTGCCAAAACCAAGTTTGTGACAAATCCAAACTCATATGGTCTGAACTTTCTTGATTTTGATTTCTTGCCTTATGGTCACACGAGTTCCCACCATGTCTTCCAAGTAGTTTAGTAACTTATCCTTACATATCAATGTACTTTCCATCGACCAAGGTGCTTTTTCTTTATGCATTCAAATGAGAACTCATAGAACTCACATGTATAATTAACTCAATTGGAATGGTACAGAAAGAAAATAATGTCAACACGATATGTTGTAAACCTCAAGTCGTGTGCTAGTGATGATAAGGTTTATTCTTGATTTGTTCTTGAAACTTTTTCAAGATCATTAAAACTCCCACTGTCCTCTTGACATATATGATTCTCTTGTTAGGAAACTTTCCTAGACAAACAAATATTCAAGAGTTAGTGTAGTTCTTATCAAGACAAAACACTTCACATAATTGGTCCTAGTTGGTCTTTGTCTTATCCAAGACATCATAACATACCAATTTCAAATGTACAAGAATAAGAAACTTTCTTATTCTACATTTGATAAGTGTTACAAACCTACTTAAGACTTTATCACTCAATTCACAATCTTGGAGTATAACTCCAAGACTTGATATTGGAATGAAATATGATCGACTTATTGATTTAAGCATTTCCACAATTCATGTTTCCTCTTCTTAGACATACAAATGCAATAAGACTCACTTAGAGGATCAATTGAGATATGGTTCTTAATCATTAAGACTTATCATAAAACACAATAAAAGGGACTCTCCTTTCTTCTTAGAATAGAGAAATTTTTATCTTTCTGCCTACTTGATTCTTCTTTATTCGTTCTGCTATTCATTGAATCTCTTTCAATTAACTCAGAATTACACTTATTCTTATAAGTATAATCATATTTATTGAAATTTAGTAAATCATGATGAATATCTTTATCACTCTTGTGGTGGACTAAATCAACGCACAACCTAGTGTACTTGATATCCTAGTCCATCACTTGACACATTGTCAAAGAATTAGTCTAATTTTCAAATATGAAGTTTCTCATTCATCACACAACCAAGTTGTATGACTCCAAGTTTCTGTCCAATTAAAACTTGGCAGATGAGAACCTCTCCATATTTGGTAAATTCTCGACATTTCCACAAATAACATAATTAAGAATCAATTCCATTATTGCTAATAATAGAAACCTTCAAACATCAATTTTTCATACATGCCATTGCAAGGATAAATAAATAAGATAAAATCAAAATTCATTTTATTGCGGAAAAATTTGTCCTTACAATGCAATTCAACCGAAAAACTATGTTATTACATATTTCTTAACAATCTATTCTAACTCCAAGTAGTAGCTCAAGAATCCAATCTTCAAGCAATGCGACCGAAATCCATTTCTTCACAATTAGATTCAACTCACTTATCCCTTAAGCTTCCTCTCTTTTTCTTCGATCCTACAAAACATCAAAATGCAATCTTATCACATCATGTATTAAGAATCTAGAATAGGAACTTAAAAGAGTTAGTTAATGGATTTTTGTGCCATCCCCAAAATCACGGCCAGAAAAGACCGGTTTTGTTTATGCTTTATAAAAATCAGAGTACTTCTTTTCATAAAAATGTTGCGGAATTTGTTCCCAGAAAAATACGATAAAGACGTTATCAAAACACTTTCGAAGAAACGTATTTTATTTATGTTAAAATGTTTAGGATGTCATCGTCAATACAAAAACATAAGCATAAACAAAACTTACATTTATTTACACTAGTGGTCTGCATCTCTTTAATCTCTCAGTGTGACTTCATATCAATACCTGTGATGTAAATAAACTGAGTGGGTTAGGTTGGGAAACCTGGTGAGTACATAGGGATTTCAATCCCACAATGTTATACCATATATATAGTTTAAAAGTCACAAAATATACAATTTCACCATATATATATAAACAACTCTTATCCTACCCCGTCGATCCTTGCAATGAGGCCATCCATACTCTCAGACCTAAGATTAGTCGTTTTACCTACTCCATACTCCCGGATCAGAAATGAACGAATTTACCAAATCCATACTCTCGGACTAGGGACGAATGACTAATCCATACTCTCGGATTAATGATGAATGATTATGCCTAATCCATACTCTCGGACTAGGGACAATGACTAATCCATACTCTCGGATTAATGACGAATGATTATGCCTAATCCATATTCTCGGACTAGGGACAATGACTATGTCTAATCCATACTCCCGGATAAGTGACATATACTAACTTCTATTCTCTGAGTTTAACTCACTCGTACTCGTAAGAATATACTACCCAATATTCCTCATATTTAATTTAGGTCTACTCTTTATCCTAAATTATCAAATATAATCAGGTATGTTCTTTAACACGAATTTCAAGCAACATCAATTAACTTGCACATAAACATATAATTAATACTTCAATCAATACTTGTATTAAAATCATGTTCATGAAAGGGACTATACACTCACTTATAGGTGGTGACTCAGCACTCGGACAACGCTTCGATACTCTCAAAACAACTTTCCTTCGATAAAACCTATTATCAACACCACTAGGGTTTAGTCTACCGATATCCGCGACAAATTAATAGTCTGACTATTATTATTATTATATAAGCGTTAAATAACACTCAATATAACTCATAAAAATAGAGCAAATAATTATTTTAAGGTCCTAATAATGTTACTATAATTAATTAGAAGCTATATTAAAACTAGCGTAGGCGTAGCTCACTTACATCGGGTTTTTCGTAAAACCAGGCTTCGCTCGAGCAGTGTTTCCCGAGCCGAAAGGCTCTTTTCTCGGAGGCGTCGGGCGCTCCGGGGCTTCCTCCTCGTGCTAGGGAGTTACCCTAGGCTTTGGGGGGTTAGGGAGGCTTAGAGAGAGAGAGAGTTTAGAGAGAGAAAGAAGGGTTTGAAGGTGTGAGAATGAATGGAACCCGACACCTCTATTTATAGTGGAAAAATCTGATGGACTCGCCGAGTTGGTGCATGTGGCACCCTTCTGGTGGTGCCACGTCACCCCCTATCGCGTATCAGCCTTCAAACTTAGAAAAATCATAACTTTCGCATAAAAGCTCTGTTTTCGACATTCTTTATATCCACACGTAGGTAAAATCAAGATATACAACTTTCGTTTAGACTCCGTCGGCTAATTCTCGACCGATCTCAAATTTAACTGTAGGAGGCGTTTAGACTGTTAAATGACCGCGAAGAATTCATAACTCCTTCATACGGACTCCGTTTTCGTCTGTCTTTTTACCGTTGAGTTCCTATTAATGAGATATTCAACTCTCACTTAGGTCGCATAAGCCAAAAACCACTCGAACTAAAATTCGAGTTTCGGGCTGTACACTGCTAAGCCGAATCTTAGAAAAATCATAACTTCCTCATACGATGTCAGATTTGGGCGTTCTTTTTATCGACGCTCTTAGTTTAACATATTATACGAATTTCATTTAGATCACTAAGGCTAAAAAGTCCTCCATCGTAAATTCACTATTTACGCTTCCCGGTGTCGTGCCGGTTCTGTCGCGAAACTTTGACGCGGCATAACTTCTTCGTTATAACTCGGATTTTGGCGTTCTTTATATGTACGGAAACCTTGTGATATATTCTACAACTTGGTTAATATTATTTATTCTAAATAATATTTTGTCGAAAAGTCGTTTTCGACCCCTATTGCCTTTAAATTGACTAGCCCGGATTTGCGGGCGTTACAATTATCTCCCCCTTAGGATGATTACGTCCCGGAATCATCAACGAAACAAGGCTCGTATAATGACTCCATACGTCATCTCTTCATCGTAGGTAATAATTATAACTTCTTTATTCCTTCAAGTCTATCTCTTAGACTTATTGACTATAAGCAATACTTGATCGTGCACCTGCTCTCTACCTTAGGTTAGACTCCAAATTATGACCTATCATCATGTGATGCACGTTTAGACTCAGGTCTCTTAGAGTTAAATTCTAAGACAGACTAAGCCTTCCTTCATGTTCTAATGTGAACAATGGTAACGACATACTTGAATAAAACGAAATCAATTACTGGATTCTTGGTAACCTTGTGACTTTCCATGATCCAAGTGTGAGCTTCCAGTAGTATAGGCCTCTACTACCATCCACACCTACTCATACTCGTCCCAAGTATTTTCCCGTAGTTTTTCCAAGTCACCATACAAGAAAATTACATAACAGCTTAACACATCAAATATCAAAATGAAGGTTTTTATTATTCCTTGAAACTATTACATAGGTGTTCAAGTTAACCCTAGACTATGCCTCTAACGGGCTACATCATGAGGTACTATCTACACAATTACTCCATAACTCGATCCTTGGATGTCAAGCCTTCACTCCTGAATCCTTGCATTGTCATCTGGTTCATCAAGGATCATTTGAAATGCTCTCGCCTTTTGGCTTTGGCGGCACATTTGGCTTTATAACCCCTTCTCTCTTTGGGTAGTCTTGCTTGAAGTGTCCTTCTTCACCACACTTAAAGTAGACTTCTCTCTTGGTTGTGCATTTGCTGGCGTAATGACCAGTCTTCTCGCATTGAAAGCATGTCGTATCTTTAGAGCATTTCCCGATGTGCTTCTTTCTGCACTTGTCACACCATTGCGTTCCTTCTTCAGACTTCGAGAATTTTATCTTCTCACTGGACCTTGAAGATCCTTCAAACTTTCTCTTCTCGCCAACCTCCATCTCGCTGGCGGCTCTTCTCTTGATCATATCCTCAATAGACTTAGCAGCCCAGATAGCTACCTCCAGAGTAAGTGCTTGACGCACTGGCACCGCGTACTCCCATGGAAGTCCTTTTGCGTACTTGTCGATTTTCGTCAGCTCATCCGGAACAAGATGCAAGGCGAACTCCATCTTCTCTGTGAAGTTGTTGGTGTATTCACCAATAGACATGCTTCCTTTCTTCAAGGTAATTAATTGGTTTTCTAGCTCAAGCAAATTTTGTGCTGAGCAGTACTTACGTTTGAACTGCACCAAAAACTCTGCCCATGTCAGTTGCAGGGGATCATTGGGGCTTAGAGTCTTCCCCAGAGTATTCCACCAACGAACCGCGCCTCCTCTGAACTGGCGTACCGGAAATGTTGTTTGTAGTTTGCCTCTGCAACCACACGTCATGAAAGCTAACTCCATCTCCGAGATCCAATCCATGACCCCGATCGGATCTTCCTTTCCAGTGAAAGTCGATGGCTTGCAGGTCTGAAAATCCTTGTACTTGCATCCATTCCTCTCGACTTCGTCATCTTGATTGTTCCTTCTAATCACCGGTGGATCAACTTGACTAACGGTCCTTCTGTCGTTCCCTTCCTCAGACTGCCCGTCATTCAAGTCGGGCTACTCAATAGGCATCGTAAGTTCCTCTCGAGCTTGTTGAAGTAAACGCCTTGTTTCCTCCATTTGGAGATCCAACATCACCTGGATCATCGCTTGCACTCCGGCCATCATTATTGGCTCAACAACGGCTACCACAACCGCTATCTTCTCAATCACTGGCGGTTGGTTTCTGTTCCCATTTGCGTTCACGTTTCCGCTACGGGTCCTTGCCATCTTGATCTATACACCGAATAAGGTGAATCTAGATCTTTATTTAGGATTGACGTTTAAATCATCCTTATCACTCCGAAACGTTTATATGCTAGTTCTAATATCGTAGTTAAATGCTTAGAATCCTAAACACATAAGGTTTCCAGATCTGGTCGGCAACAGACCATAGATCCGAACAAATAATAGCATGTCAGGCACAAAGCATTTAGCACATAAAAGCATTTTAGGCACAATCCCTAAAATAATCTAGTGCTCACACCTCACAATCATCGCTTAGCATTCTAAGTTTAAGTCTAGAAATAAATCCATATTCCTAGTTCGCTTAAACTAATGCTCAGATACCAACTGTGACATCCCCAAAATCACGGCCAGAAAAGACTGGTTTTGTTTACGCTTTATAAAAATCAGAGTACTTCTTTTCATAAAAATGTTGCGGAATTTGTTCCCAGAAAAATACGATAAAGACGTTATCAAAACATTTTCGAAGAAACGTATTTTATTTATGTTAAAATGTTTGGGATGTCATCGTCAATACAAAAACATAAGCATAAACAGAACTTACATTTACTTAAACTAGTGGTCTACATCTCTTTAATCTCTCAGTGTGACTTCGTATCAATACCTGTGATGTAAATAAACTGAGTGGGTCAGGTTGGGAAACCTAGTGAGTACATAGGGATTTCAATCCCATAATGTTATACCATATATATAGTTTAAAACTCACAAAATATACAATTTCACCATATATATATAAACAACTCTTATCCCAACCCGTCGATCCTAGCAATGAGGCTATCCATACTCTCGGACCTAAGATTAGTCGTTTTACCTACTCCATACTCCCGGATCAGAAATGAACGAATTTACCAAATCCATACTCTCGGACTAGGGACGAATGACTAATCCATACTCTCGGATTAATGATGAATGATTATGCCTAATCCATACTCTCGGACTAGGGACAATGACTAATCCATACTCTCGGATTAATGACGAATGATTATGCCTAATCCATATTCTCGGACTAGGGACAATGACTATGTCTAATCCATACTCCTGGATAAGAGACATATACTAACTTCTATTCTCTGAGTTTAACTCACTTGTACTCGTAAGAATATACTACCCAATATTCCTCATATTTAATTTAGGTCTACTCTTTATCCTAAATTATCAAATATAATCAGGTATGTTCTTTAACACGAATTTCAAGCAACATCAATTAACTCGCACATAAACATATAATTAATATTTCAATCAATACTTGTATTAAAATCACGTTCATGAAAGGGACTATGCACTCACTTGATAGGTGGCGACTCAGCACTCGGACAACGCTTCGATACTCTTAAAACAACTTTCCTTCGATAAAACCTATTATCAACACCACTAGGGTTTAGTCTACCAATATCCGCGACGAATTAATAGTCTAACTATTATTATTATTATTATATAAGCATTAAATAACACTCAATATAATTCATAATAATAGCCCAAATAATTATTTTAAGGTCCTAATAATGTTACTATAATTAATTAGAAGCTATATTAAAACTAGCGTAGGCGTAGCTCACTTACAGCGGGTTTTTCGCAAAACCGGGCTTCGCTGGAGCAGAGTTTCCCGAGCCGAAAGTCTCTTTTCTCGGAGCCGTCGGGTGCTCCAGGGTTTCCGCCACGTGCTAGGGAGTTACCCTAGGCTTTGGGGGGTTAGGGAGGCTTAGAGAGAGAGTTTAGAGAGAGAAAGAAGGGTTTGAAGGTGTGAGAATGAATGGAACCCGAAACCTCTATTTATAGTGGAAAAATATGATGGACTCGCCGATTCTGAGTCATGACTCGCCGAGTTAGTGCATGTGGCACCCTTCTGGTGGTTCCCGTGTCCTCCTTTGGTGGTGCCACGTCACCCCTATCGCGTATCAGCCTTCAAACTTAGAAAAATCATAACTTTCACATACGAGCTCCATTTTCAACGTTCTTTATATCCACGCGTAGGTAAAATCAAGATCTACAACTTTCGTTTAGACTCTGTTGGCTAATTCTCGACCGATCTCAAATTTAACTGTAGGAGGCGTTTAGACAGTTAAATGACCGCGAAGAATTCATAACTCCTTCATACGGACTCCGTTTTTGTCTGTGTTTTTACCGTTGAGTTCCTATTAATGAGATATTCAACTATCATTTAGGTTGCGTAAGCCAAAAACCGCTCGAACTAAAATTCGAGTTTCGGGCTGTACACTGCTAAGCCGAATCTTAGAAAAATCATAACTTCCTCATACAAAGTCAGATTTGGGCGTTCTTTTTATCGACGCTCTTAGTTTGATATATTATACGAATTTCATTTAGGTCACTAAGGCTAAAAAGTCCTCCATCGTAAATTCAGTATTTACGCTTCCCGGTGTTGTGCCGGTTCCGTCGCGAAACTTCGACGGGCCATAACTTCTTCGTTATAACTCGGATTTTGGCGTTCTTTATATGTACGGAATCCTTGTGATATATTCTACAATTTGGTTAAGATTATTTATTCTAAATAATATTTTGTCGAAAAGTCGTTTTCGACCCCTATTGCCTCTAAATTGACTAGCCCGGATTTGCGGGAGTTACAATTTTACCTGAAGCAGAGCCATACATCTTGACTCTCCCATCTCTTATATCTCTACGGTAAACATGGCAAATTCATGTCTAATGCCCCCCTTCTCTTGGCAATAAAAGCAAATGGACTCCCTTGGCACATTACATGGGAAAATCTCATGCTCAGTCCTTTCTGGACTTTCAATGTTGCCGGTGTCCAATGAAGTATATGGTCGATTAATGTCTAAGTCCATAACTATATTTGGTATGTACTTGACCCGACCCGGCATGGTCCATTTGGGTTGCACTTCACCGACACAATTTATATGGATAATCTTTTGAGAATAGTATGTTTATGATTAATATTAATATATTATTATGGAATCATATTATTTAATTAGTATTGATCAAGAATTAATTTATAATTAATTAACTGATCAAAAGGAACTAATTAAATATGGACTCTTATATATATATATATATATATATATATATATATATATATATATATATATATATATATATATATATATATATATGGAATGAGCCAAGTTCATTTAGGTTGGAATAAGCTTTCATGGATAGTCCATGGAGTGTTTAACCCATGGATCCTAGGAAATGAAAGGTCATGGGTATTAGGGTTTAACCCTAATCCTCCACACTATATAAAGATGTCCTTGGTTGGTGAAATTGGCACTAGTGTGGGTACACTATGAAGGGCTAGCCAATTTCACTAGAGAGAACCAAGTATCCATATTCTCTAAAGTCTTCCAAGGTGTTTTGGTGATTTGTGATTCCACTTGAGGCTTCCACACTATTGGGGCTAAGCTCTTAAAGCTTGAAGACATCAAGCTACATCAAAAGGTATGTCATCTAACTAGTACTTTGTAGTACAAGTGCTTCATAATATGCTAGTTAGGATTAAAGCCTTGGAAAGTTCTTATTTGCATGTATTATAGAGAAAACATAGATCTAAGGTTTATAGGGTTGCATGTACACCATAGGAGTGTTAGAATGCTCAAAACCCAACAGTGGTATCAAAGACTAGGCTTGTTTTCTTGTTATACTTGCAAATGGAGCTGAAAAATCGAGTTTTGATGCTGTCTGCCCAGCAGACTCGCAGAGTCCATGAAGGGACTCGACGAGTCCAAGGCAAAAAGCATCCAACTCGCCGAGTTGGTTAGTGCACTCAACGAGTTGGACCCCCAGACAGCATATATTCGACTTTTTGGCTAGAAATGGACTAGGAACATTACCCTAAGATGTTTTTGAACTTATAAACTTGTTTTTGATGTGGTAATGTTCATGCTAATCCAATTTCAAAGATAATTGTCAATAGATTCATGTTTTGTATTAGTTTAAGGGTTAGACTAATTACTTGAAAAAGTTTGATTTGAATTATCTTGTTCTTATGAGTTACTTAGATTAATAGAAAAGTTGAGTGAAATAGTTGTTTTCAATCCAAATTAATCTAAGAGTTGATTCTAAAATGTGTTTTTGTAACTTGTCCTCAAGTTATATGAAAAGTCACATTTAAGTTTCATAAAACTCATAAAAGTTGGCAAAGGTTACAAAATGAAGAGTCTAGTTCTAATTAATTGGAGTTATGACTCCATAATTTGTCCTCAAGTTATGGAGGACCAAGAGTCTCTTCATTAAATAATAAATAAAAAAAAAGTGTAACCTTAATTAATTCCATAAGTTATAAAATAAAGATAAGTTAATTCTTTTATTAGTTTAAAGTCTTCCATAACTTGTCCTCAAGTTATGGAACTTGAAGAGTTTTTGGATTAAAACTACTTTAAACACATAAGTTATGGAATTAATTAGTTTTGAATAGTTTCAAAACTTGCCCTCAAGTTTTGGAATTTGAAAAGTTTCCACTTATGAATACTTTAATTCCAAGTTAGCCCTTAGAATTTTAAAAGTTAAAATTCAACCCTTATACTTTATAATATTATAAGTTCATAATATATATATATATATATATATATATATATATATATATATATATATATATATATGTATGTATAAGAGTAAAATTCAGTCTTACCGCTAGTACGCCTCATTCATTAAGCCGGTCTATACAGTGGGTATTAGGTTGTTGCCTATAAAATGGCAACTTAATGGGTGTCCATTCTCACCCACCGCTTTCTTGACCGGTGGAGGGTCGTTAGCCGAACGGGTTTGACAGGACTATAATTCTCTTCATTAAAAGTATTAATGATAAATACTAAGTAACTAAACTCTTAATAATTCCCAATCTTAGTTACTTAGGAAAATGTGAATAAGGTGCTAATCCATGAAATTACACTTTACACTTTGTCTAAGTCGTTAGTGGAGCGTGTGTGGTTAACCGGCACACTAACTTGGGCTTAACAAGGTAGGTAAAGGGTGACTTAATATTTATCATAGTATCGATGGAGCGTGTGTGGTTAACTGGAACATCGATTAAGGGGTAAACACTTAAGGGTACCAAGTAATTTGCATGGTTACTTCACACCTTGTTTTGTGATCCTCGGCATCCCAGTCACAAAACCTGAAGGGCACACTCGAGATTGAAACATGCCATTGAACAGTTCAATGAATCTCAAAGATCTAGGAGTTTCTAATCCAATTAAAACCTAATAATACATTTCGTTTATCTTGGTGGAAATTGGGGAATCTTCATTCACTTACCTTCAAGTATTTTATTGCTTGGATTACGGCATACCTCTTCTAAGTTATAAAATAGTTTGTTGGGTCCTAGCCTTAATATTTCATATTGGGTGTCATATTAAGGACTTTAGATCAACTATCTTGAATATCTCCCATAACATGTCTGGTTTAGACATTTATGATCTTCCCAAATCTCTTGAAACAAGTTTTCCTAATGAAGATGATGTCCCATGGATATCATGCTTCTTTTTCCTCCTCCAATTATTCTCCCTAACCCACAAGTTCTTGAAAAGTTTAAGGTCACTCGAGCCCTATTGGCAAGGCAAGGTCTAGGTGTGATCACATCTTGGAGATGTAGTCACATATTGACAAGTCGGGAGAGTTGCGTGTCAAAGTCTTGAGAAAGTTGGTGGTTCAACTACTTTCTAAGTCACATAGTGAGTTCTTTTGGAACACCTATGAAACAAACTATGACAAGACCCTTAATGATCTTATCTATTTGCTAAGATCAACTTCCTAAAACTTTATGGACATTGACAATGATGACATTGCATATCCAGGAAAGCTCTCTCTTCCCAGTGGAAAGGGATCGGCCATAGTCAACTCGGTTGACCAAATGGTAAAGAGAAAAGCTAAGTCTGTGATAGTCTCGTGTACCATTATCAAAGGGTCCATATGTTTATATTGCCAAAGGAACGGGCATTGGTTGTGAAGCTGCCAAACTTACCTAAGGATGTTAAAGTCAATAAGTTTGACTCTACTTCAGGTAAAGTCCACTATCTAACTCTGTTAAGTTTCTATTCTGAGATTCTTGATACATGATGTGACTGGGTCACGTGGTGATGTTTTAAGAATCAAAGAAAAGTGAAGAAACTTAAAGAAAGAATATGCTGAATCTGATCGCGTAGATGGATTTCTATCGCGTAGTTTGAAGATCGGATTCTTGAGCTACTTCTTAGGAGTTATGAGATATTGCTTAGGAATAGATAACAACAAGTTTTCATATGGATTGGAAGGATGAGTTTTTCCGCAAAGTTTTAAAATAAAAGAAAGTTTTTGATTTTATTTATTTTAAAATATCCTTACAATGGCATTTGAGGAAAAATTGTTGCTTATATGATTCTATTAAGAGCAAGAGTGGAAATATGAAATTGATTCTTTCATTTGTGGTAATGTCTAAACTTACCAAATAAGGAAAGTTTCTCATCACCCAAGTCTCAATTGGACCGGAACTTGGAATCATGCAAGTTGTATAGCATGCTGAATGAGAACTTTCAAGTTTTGGAAGATTAAGACTGATTAGTTGTTCACATGGATGTGTGAGTCATGTAAAGGACTAAGGGATCGAGTACACATTCTTGTGCACTGATTAAGTCCACCACAAAAGTTTGATAAAACTATTCGTCATAGTTTACTAAAGCTCAATAAATATGATTATACTTACAAGCTTAAGTGTAATTCTGAGACATTGGAAAAAAAAGGTTCCAATGTATGACAGAGCGAATAAGAAGAATCAAATTAGGCAGAAGGATAAAAGTTTCTCAAATCTGAAAAGATGGGAGAGTACTTTAGTATCAGTTTTTGTGATCATCTTAATGATTAAGAAACCATATCAAAGTTAGTTCTCTAAGGAAATCTTAGTGCATTCTTGTGACTAAGAAGAGGGATCTTGAATTGTTGAAATGGTTAAATCAAGAAGATGAGTCATACTTCTTTCTAATACAATTCTTAGAGTCATACTCCAAGATTGTAACTTGAGTGATATGTCTCAAAGAAGGTTTAAAACACTTGTCAAATGTAAGAGTAAAAGTTTTCTACTCTTGTACATTTGAAATTTGTAAGTTGTGATGTTTTGGATAAAACAAAGACCAACTTAGGCCAATTGTGTGAAGTGTTTGTCTTGATTAGAATCCACACTATCTCTTGGATATTTGACAAGGGAGTCTTATAGGTCAAGAGGACAGTGGGAGTCTTAAAGGTCTTGAAAGTCACAAGAACTAATCAAGAATAAAACCTGAAGTTCTTCACTACCACACGACTTGAGGTTTATAACCTATCGTGTTGACATATTCTATGCCATTCCAATTAAATTTGGCTTTGCATATGAGTTCTTAGAGTTCTCAATTTGTTGCACAACAACTTGGAAGCAATGGCAGACCCTTGAGCTGCCAGGTGGCAAGAAGTTAAGATTGAGTTCAGTCCATATGTGTTTGGATTTGTCATTATCCTTGTCTTGTGACTATGGTTTTGACAATTCACATGGATAAGAACACATACACCATTAAATCTAAGTGTCATAAGGTTTCTCTCCGATTCATGAAAATGATGGTGAGGAAACACTTTCACTAAGTAGATTTTAGTTAGATAGCAATTGTGATATTTGCATTCTCAAAGTCGTTAGTGGAGCGTGTGTGGTTTACCGACACACTAACCTGGACTTGTGAGAAGTGGCAAAAAGGTCTAACCATTATGATTACGGCATCCCTCTTCATAATTGTTTAGACACACAAGTGTGCTATCTAAGGGAAGGTGCATGATTTTGATAAAGTTCTATCAAAACAATCCAGTATCAGAAATCTGAACTTTGGTAAGAAAGTCAATAAAGTATTGATTTCTAGAAGTTCAGCTGATTTCTGAGTACATGTCAAAGCTAGTGGGAGCATAAGTTTTATGCTAATAATCATCATGTTAGTGGGAGCATGATAATTATGATAAAGATTGCAAGTTAGCAATGTTAATTATAGAAAACAAAAGGTTTCAATTGGGAAAAAGTTGTTTTGCTATAATTAAGGGAGAGGAAATTATACTTCATCTCAAATCTATAAGCTTAGATCGTGAGGTTTTAATCATTTAGTCAAGGATATATATGAATTTCATGTTGGAATGGTTCAACATAAGGAAATTCTGTATATGGGTCCATTATTTGCGTTCTAAAATTCGATTATGATTACGACATCCCTTTTCATAATCTGAATTATGAGAACTTGGCAAATAGAAATGGAAATGTTATAGCAAAAGACTGGTTTAGTCTTTATGTGAGACATCATGAATCGTGTCCCATATGCTTCGGATATAGGATCGATTACATGTGCTATATTCATCATTTCTAAATATTTTCCAAATGCCTGGGACATTAAGAAGGGAAAAGGTTTAGAACTGGATATAACTAAAAGGATTAAACAATTGTCGAGGACAATCTAAGGTTTACCAAAGATTGGTTGCTCAAGGACAGTTGGAAGTATAGTGATAATTCTGGAAGGACCATATTGACATAATCTGTAAGGAGGCAACTCTTGTTCAGAAGTGATAGTCAAAATGGAATCTGGAAATGTTTCAAAGTCAGAAATTTCAATCTATGTAAGATTAAGGAAACTTAATGCAAGAAGCATGTTTCCAAGGAGTTGATCTCCTTTGGAATACTCTGTAATGATTGTTGCCAAGTCTTTGTGAATTTGTGCATAATCGTTACAAGAGGATCAATGCATATAAGTTTAGAATCTAACAGATTTCAGTAAATGGCATGAATTTGGAATTATTTCATTTGCAGTAAGGATTTGGGAGTGTGAAAAGAGAATCCTTGAAGTTATGTTCAATTGATCTAGTTCACAAAGTAAAGATCATAGACAAACATAGTATGCATACTTGGTGTGTGGCATGACTAGTGTTTAGAAAAAAAAAATTAGTGTACATGCTTGGAGCATGGGACAACTATTGTTTTAAATTCAAGAATAAAGTTGATAGCTGAAACAGTATACAATGAATAATGTGTAATCATATGGTGATAAATAAAAGGTGTTTTATTTATGTTCATAGGTTTTGATACCATATTGGATTCAATTATTCTTGTGTTTCACTTTGCATGTTTTGACTTCCCGAATAAACTAGGTTATTCTTCCAGAATGACTAAGTTATTCAAACCATCCACAGTTGGTCATATGTTGGAAGTAGATATGAATTAAAACTGTCATGGGTTGGCTTGTAGAGGTTTAAGGTCTTGGACAAAGGGCTACAACACTCATGAGTGCTCATAAGTTCTGAGTATTGGATTCAACCCGCGCTCATTGGAATCACTTCATGGATTTTAATCACGAGTGATCATGAGACGATAATATCTTATATTTTTTCAAACCTAGAGATATGAGTTGTTACTATGAGTTGCTTGTACATTCATTGCACGAAAACGCATTTGGTAACTCGGTGCTATAAAACGTGCCTTTGTGTATGATTCAACAAGTAGTAGAACAAGCCATATGAGTCGAAGTTTATCCATTCCTTTTACCTTCGGGATGAAAGCGATATCTGTGGGCCCCTCAATGATTTGATGATGACAAATGAAAGTGCTCGGCCGGGCCAGGACTGATTTGATTTGTTCAATTAGTCAGTCGTCATAAATTGGAAATCGGGAAACAACAAATGGACAGAGAGAATGATAATAATCCATGTCTCAGTCCATATGATATCTAGAATGGAGGAATATATGATCCCTTATCTAATGGAGAAGTTCGTTGACAAGATCAGAGTTCGACAGCAGCTTTAAGAGCTACGATTGCCAGTTAGGTTTGAAGTCATACGCAATAATAGTTTTAGACTTATCCAAGTGAGAGACTGTTGGATTAATGTCTAAGTCCATAACTATATTTGGTATGTACTTGACCCGACCCGGCATGGTCTATTTGGGTTGCACTTCACCGACACAATTTATATGGATAATCTTTTGAGAATAGTATGTTTATGATTAATATTAATATATTATAATTTCTAATATATTATTATGGAATCATATTATTTAATTAGTATTGATCAAGAATTAATTTATAATTAATTAAGTGATCAAAAGGAACTATTTAAATATGGACTCTTATATATATGGAATGGGCCAAGTTCATTTAGGTTGGGCTAAGCTTTCATGGATAGTCCATGGAGTGTTTAACCCATGGATCCTAGGAAATGAAAGGTCATGGGTATTAGGGTTTAACCCTAATCCTCCACATTATATAAAGACGTCCTTGGTTGGTGAAATTGGCACTAGTGTGGGTACACTATGAAGGGCTAGCCAATTTCACTAGAGAGAACCAAGTATCCATATTCTCTAAAGTCTTCCAAGGTGTTTTGGTGATTTGTGATTCCACTTGAGGCTTCCACACTATTGGGGCTAAGCTCTTAAAGCTTGAAGATATCAAGCTACATCAAAAGGTATGTCATCTAACTAGTACTTTGTAGTACAAGTGCTTCATAATATGCTAGTTAGGATTAAAGCCTTGGAAAGTTCTTATTTGCATGTATTATAGAGAAAACATAGATCCAAGGTTTATAGGGTTGCATGTACACCATAGGAGTGTTAGAATGCTCAAAACCCAACAGTATAGGATTTTGATCGACCAATCAAGTTTGCTTGACCATTGAGCCAAATCATTGTTGATTCAATAGCAATAAGCAAATAGGTCAAATCAATGAGGGTCACGTCGTGAACCATCGTATATTACTCTCTTACAAACTCACTATACGAATCAGGAAGTGACTGAAGAACCCAATCAACAACCAACATCTCTGAGATATCGACACCCAACATCCTTAACCTATCAATGTGTGACTTCATCTCTAAGACGTGTGCACACACTGGTTTCCCATCTTCGTGTTACTTGCCAAAAGGGCTTGAGTGAGCTTAAACTTTTCAAGCCTTTGAACTTGTGGGTCAGGGAGAACAATTGGAGGAGGTGGAGGAAGTGAAGCATGACTCTCATTTCCTTGATTGTATCTTGGAACATCATATTCATTTGGAAAGCCTGTTCCAAATGATTTTGGAAGACCATTTTAAGATTCAGACATCTACAAAACGGGAGAAAATTCAAGTTAAGTTGATTGCGTCCTTAATAAAACACCCAAATGAGTTATTAAGGTTAGGATCCAACACAATATTCTACAACCTTGAAGAGGGATGTCGTAATCTAGTTGCAGAATATTTGAAGGTATGTAATTGATGACTTACCAATTTCCACCATGAAAAATGAAAAGAAAGTTTAAGTTTTAAATGAATTGAAACTCCTAGATCTTTTGAGATTCATTGAACTTTTCAATGGCATGTTTAAATCTCGATTATGCCCTTATATTTGTGACTGAGATACCGAGGATCACAAATAAGATGTGAATAACCATACGAATCACATGGTGCACTCAGTGCTACTATTACCTAATCAACGTGCCGGTTAGCCACACACGCTCCATTGATCTATGACAAACATCGAGCCACCCTTCGCCACTAATTTCATCCCCAAATTAGTGTTCCGGTTAACCACACACACTCCACTAACGTTTGACAATGGTACGAAGTGTAATTCCATGGATTAGCATACAATTTCACATTTTGCCTAAAGTAACTATGATTTGGGAATTTCTAAAAGAATTTAGCTACTTTGTACTTCATTATACTTATAATGGAAGGTTTTTGTCATATCCTACCCGTTCGGCTAACGACCCTCCACTAGTTAAGAGTGCGGTGGGTAAGAGTGGATACCCATTCAATCACCATTTTATAGGCAATTTCCTTAAACACCCCTTATATACCAGCTTCGTGAATGAGGCCTACTAACGGTAAGACTGACTTTTACTCATATATATATATATATATATATATATATATATATATATATATATATATATATATATAATATTAGACTTTTAATGTTACATATATATAGTATAGGGTGTATTTTACACTTTTAAAATACTAGGCGGTCTAATTTAATAAATTATACTTTTAATTTAATTAAATGTAAACCAAAACTTTATGGGTTTATTAAATCTTTTTTAATTATACAGTTTAATTAATTAATAAAACCATAAGGGTTTTAGACTTTAACATTTCAAAATTAAACTTTTAATCAACTTTTAAATTCCAAAACTTGAGGGTAAGGTTTGAAACATTTGAAAACATTAGGGTTTAGAATTTAAATATTTCAAAATTACAGTCTTAATCAAAAATTCAAATTCCAAAACTTGAGGGCAAGTTTTGAAACCTTTCAAAACATTAGGGTTTTACTATTTAAATTTCAAAACAAAACTTTTAAGTTCAAATTTATACTATAAAACCTAAAGGGTGAAATTGAAACTTTTTCACAAGATAATTCAAACCTAGATTACAAATAATCAATTATTATCTAATAAAATAAAAGATTATCTAAATTTGACAATTATCTTCAATTTTGGCAAGGATAAACTCAAAATATTGATAAAAATCAGATTTTATTAATATAAAACGTTTTAGGTAATTATCTGTGACATTTCCATTTTCATGGCCAGAAAAGATCGATTTTGTTTATGCTTTATAAAAATCAGAGTACTTCTATTCATAAAAATGTTGCGGAATTTGTTCCCAAAAAAATACGATAAATACGTTATCAAAATATTTTCGAAGAAACGTATTTTCTTCATTTTAAAATGTTTGGGATGTCATCGTCAATACAGAAACATAAGCATAAACAGAACTTACATTTATTTACACTAGTGATCTACATCTCTGTAATCTCTCAGTGTAATGTGACTTCATATCAGCACCTGTGATATAAATAAACTTAGTGGGTCAGGTTGGGAAACCTGGTGAGTACATAGTGTTTTCAACCCATAATAATATAATTATTATGTTTAAACAATCAAACAATCAATCCAATTACCCATCCCCATTATCTTCTTTAATCTTAAGGATCTACCCTAAGAATCAGCTACTCCTCGTTCATTCATTCCTAAGGATCATCCTAAGGAATCGACACAAAGTCCATCGTTGCCACGGTTTACACAACAGGCACTAAGTCTGTATAGTCGCCAGGGTTTAGGCATTAAGTCTGCATGATCACCAAGGTTTAGGCATCAAGTTTGCATGATCACCAGGGTTTAGGCATCAAGTCTGCATGATCACCAGGGTTTAGGCATCAAGTCTGCATGATCACCAGGGTTTAGAGTACACCGGGTGAACACATTGTTCACAACACCTACAGGTTGCGATCCTGCTAGTGTTCCACTGGACTGTCTAGAATAGTCCGTGGTTGTCATCCATACTCTACTGAATGACGGGGCCATCATTTTTGAAAAAGGCTTCTCACATCGTCCACCTCTCACCCTCACCTCGTGGTATATAACACCACTCAACTCATCATTCAACTCATATTCCATCTATTATATCTACCCATGTTTACCCGAACATTATCGTAGATATAAAATACATATACAGTTTAAATCATTTAAAACATGTATAAAATTGTTCATTTAGCATAGACAAAAAGTACTCAGATAATATGCACACATAGCACGTAATTTATATAAAATACTTCATATCTATGTGTAAGATGAAAGTAACTATGCACTCACTTGAAAAGGTGGTGATTCCGAACTCAAACAGCGCTTCACTTCTTGAAAAAAAATAATTTCCTTCGATGAAACCTAGTATTATCACCACTAGAGTTTAGTCTATTATTCACCGAGACTAATTATTAGTCTATTATTCACCGAGAAAGCAATGGCCAAGATTGTGCCACATCACCCATTTTCGCACAGCATACTTCCGATTTCTAAAATCCGTAACTTTCACATACAACCTCCGTTTTTGACGTTATTTATATCCATGCATAGGTAAAAATAATATCTACAACTTTCATTTTGACACCGTCGGCTAATTCTCGACCGATCTTAAATTTAACAATACTAGGCGTTTAGACTGTTAAATGACCGCGAAGAATTCGTAACTTCTTCATACGGACTCTGTTTTCGTCTGTCTCTTTACTGTTAAGTTCCTATTAATGAGATATTCAACTCTCATTTAAGTCACATAAGCCAAAAACCACTCAAACTAAAATTCGAGTTTCGGGTCGTGCACTGCTAAGTCGAATCTTAGAAAAATCATAACTTCTTCATACAAAGTCAGATTTGGGCGTTCTTTTTATGGATTTTCTCGGTTTAACATATTCTACAACTTTATTTTAGATCACTAAGGCTAAAAACTCCTCCATCGTAAAATCACTATTTACGCTTCCCGGTGCCGTGCCGGTTCCGTTGCGAAACTTCGACGGGTCATAACTTCTTCGTTATAACTCTGATTTCGACGCTCTTTATATGTACAGAAACCTTGTGAAATACTATACAACTTGGTTAAGATTATTTATTCTAAATAATCTTTTGTCGAAAAGTCATTTTCGACCCCTATTACCTCTAAATTGACTAGCCTGGATCTACGGGCGTTACAATTATCTCCCCCTTAGAATGATTACGTCCCGGAATCATCAATGAAACATGGCTCGTATAATGGTGTTGGTAATTTGTTTATAATGTAAGCAACACTCAATACACAATCACCCTAAAACTCGATTCGAAGAAAGGCTTGAAATCAAAGTTCCCTAGAAATTTCCAACAAATTTTGATGTTTTCTTTCAATAACCCCATTTTTTGTGGGGTGTAAGAACAAGAGGTTTCCAATAAGATTACATGTTCTTTATAAAATCCCAACATGTAACTAGATTTGAGTTCAGACCCATTGTCAGTTCTAATCCTTTTTATTATTTTCACAAATTGTGTTCCAACCATATTATAAAACAAGGTTAAGTAATACGTTGCTTCAAATTTATTTCATGAGGTACACCCAAACTCCCCAACTGTAGTTGTTAATGATAGATAAAAAATAATATGATCCATTAAGAGAAGCATGATGATAACGACCCAAATGTCAATATGGATTAAATCAAAACAACTAGTAGTTCTATAAAACTAATAGGAAAAGGCAATCTACTTTGTTTTGCTCGAATACACGAGTCACAAACTTTATTACTAGATCCTATGTTTCCTAATTGATGTATTTACTTAAGGATGCCATCAGATGCATGTCCAAGTCTTTTTTGCCAACTTCATGTTTATTCCAAACTGTCATAGCCACTTGTTTATGTTGTAATGGATCTAAGTAATATAGATCGTTCGTTTCTTTACCCATCTCACATAGGTTCCTCGTAGGTAAGTTCTAAACGAAGAATTTATCTGGCTAAAATGTTAAGAAGTAGTTTAATTCTCGTGTAATTTTGCTTACCGATAACAAATTCCACTTGAATTCTGGAACACCAAATACATATCTTCACTTAAGCTTATCAGACAAGTGAGCATTTAACTTTCTTAACATCCACGTTTTCACCATTAGGAATGGTAGCCGAAGAACAATTAACCCTATTTTTTGTATTGTTGAATAACTTCTCATGATGCGTAATATCATTGCTAGCTCCTGAATCTATTCTCCAAGGATCATGACAATTTGAAACTTTACTTGTCATGTTTTCAGTTGAAGTTCGTTTTGAGTGCTGTCATTGATTTGTGTGCCACACAAAATCTTGATTAGCTTATCGTAGTCTTCTTTTGTCAGTTTCTGTGTTGGTGCATTGTCAGTTATAGTCAAGGAAGCTCGAGTTGGTTGTTTGAATTTGTTATTTTGATTATTGTTTCCTTTAGGTGTCCACCATTTTGGGTAGCCAATGAGCTCAAAACATCCTTCTATCATATGTCTAGATTCTTGATAGTGAGTGCAACATCAATCATGGTCCTTTATTTTATTGTTGATTGATTGAAAACTTCATTTTCCCGTGGGTTTTAAGTTGAATTTTCTACAAGCTAAGAAGGCACCCATATCATTTTTGGAAGCGCGAGAGGTGTCGATTTGTATTTTTTGTTTTCTTCTTGACTAACATGATGATAAGCAATTCCTAGGTTGGGTAGTGGCCTTGCGCTTAGTTTCTATGTTTTGACACCCCCATATTCTTCATTCAAACCCATTAAGAAATCATATAGTCTCTAATTTCTTCTTAATTTTGCAAATTCTTTTGACAAGTCACAGGTGTAGCCATGTCATGTGCAATCTGGTGTAGGATTTATGCATTGAATTTCATCCCAAACTACTCTAAGTTTGGTGTCGTAAGCCGACTCAATTGGCTCTTCTTGTTGAATGGTGGTGACTTTTCTTTCGAGTTCCAATGCTCTTGCAGTGTTTTCTTTGCCAAAATTTTCTTCTAGATCAATCCATATGTCTCGAGATGTTGTGGTATACTTGACGCTTGATTTGATTTCCTTCTCCATCGAACTTACTAACCAACCTCTCACCATTGCATTGCATCTCTTCCAATTCATCAAGTCGGTTGATTTTTCATCTGACACTAGAAGAGTACCAGTAACGAATCCTATTTTATTCTTGGCGAGCAATACATTCGTCATCTTGCATTGTCAATCACTAAAGTTCCCATCATGGAGAAGATAATCTATGAAAGAGTTTTGACATGGATGATCAGAAGTGGTAAGGAAGTAAGGAGAAATGATGTCGATGGTGTTCTTCTTAGTTGATGAACCGCCCGAATTTTCTCCTCCTCCAGTCATAACTTCAATTGATTATTCCCAGGTATGCTATGAAACAATGTAAAATTCAAAAGTAAAGAAACTAAAACAATTCACTTTTTCTGATTCTCAAAATCTAATGAATACAAATGGCTATCTTAGTCAAAAGGTAAACTAGAAAAAGGAAACAAATAATAAATCCTAATTAGACACAAATACTAAAAAATAGGGTATACTTGTAGCATAAGGAAAAACAGAAAAAAAGGTAAACGAAAGCTTCTCAATAAGTTGTGAGCTAACTATATTAAGCAGTGCCATTCTAAGAATGACAACCTACTTTAAGTTAAACATGATATGTCACAGGAGAACGCAACACATGTATGAGTGGGCATAATACGTAGGTCAAAATAGGAAGTCAACAGTGGTCAACAGCTAAACCGAGGAGCACCGATGTGTCCTAGTTCATGGACATGTGTAAGCAGTGACATGACACATGGTAAGAGAATGGGATGCATGACAAGGGAACAAACTACGTGTCATAGTCTCGGATAAAAACATGGATGCGACACGTTGATATATATATATATATATATATATATATATATATATATATATATATATATATATATATATATATATATATAAGTGTTGTAAAAATCCCGATTAGGTCCCGATTAATCCCTAGGCGCTACTTGATCGAATAGAGAGCGCCTAGCAATTAATCCATGCATACAAAATGACTAAAACAGTACAACCCGATGAAATTTTAACACTTTAAAGAAATTATATCTCAATAGAAACTATTTGAGGTATGATTATTGTTGTATTTATCATATTAACCTATTTCGTTATGATATTAGGGGTTTTTATGAACTTTTATATGATATTAGTCATATTTTGTTTTTTAAAATCTAACAAATTAGCCATTAATGGTCCTCGATTAATCCCCCGATTAATCTCCGCCTAACCGGTTAATCCCTTGACCCCAGTCCACCGACTAGCTAACGTCGAACGATTTTTGCCACCTTGATATATATATATATATATATATATATATATATATATATATATATATATATATATATATATATATATATATATATATATATATATATATATATATATATTACTCAAGTTTTAAATTTATAAAACTGATTTTATCGCAACCGGACTAATGCACACACTAAGCAGTAAACTTAATCATGCAATAGTATAGTTGTTGTTAGACTAGGTGCCAAACACCTCGGGAACGTTAGTGAATTAATATGAAAATGTTTGATTATACTAAACATGCGAAAGCAGTAAAAAGGGTTTTTTTATTATAAAATCTCAATTAAATTACCAAATTAACTAATTAGATAAACTGAATGGAAACGATCAGTTCGAGTACTTTGTTTTCGAAAAAATTACATCTCAGAATCATAGATAATTACTAAAACATTGAAAATTATTCTTTATTCACTAATTCCTAATACGACTTGTTTCATGGTCTAGACAAGTAATCCTTTGATCTTTAAGACTTTTGGTTATAAAGATCAAGTAAACTAATTATCCTAAAAATCAGTGTTCAGTTTGTAGTATGAGAGACTTGAATTATTATCAACAAAATCATGAAGCTAGTACACATGAATGATCATCACATGTATACTTACACATTAAAATTACAAACTTACTGTTTAACCTCAGGTTTTGATCTAACACTATTCATACAAATTTATAATTCATAAACTCATACGATTTAAGCACATCAAGCTATATTGTTCATCTAAACCTAAAACTAAACAGAAAAGATTAAAACTTTAAAACATAAGGGTCTTTTATCAAGTAAACATAATAAATTGAATAAGAATAAATAATCTGAATAGCAAATAATCCATAATTTCAAGGATTTATCTAGTCTAACACAAAGCAAAAGGGTTTTGAATCCTAAATCAGAAAACAAACACATATAGAATCATACCAAAATGCTAATCTCACACCCCCAAACCAAGGATGGCGGAAACATCCGGGGGTGGAGGACTTCATGTATAGTATCACAACAACGAGTATAATAGTACTCAAAGTAAATACAACCATCATAAATATAATTGAAAAAGTTACACCAAAGTATATGTTTACATGATTCAAATCAATTACATTATGATGACAAAATAAACTGTTTAACGATTTATCGTCCCATCCTCAAAATGCTATTGATTTCCCGTTTCACTGAATTGTTGAGAATACAAGCAGTTTTAAAAAAGTGTTAATACAAAGATTGGTGAGTTCATAAGTTTTTGAGATAAGGAGTTTGAAAACCGTTCTTTGTAATGTGTTGTGTGTTACCAAGAAAAATCCAATATTTTCCTTTTAAAAGTTATGTGGTCCTAAATCCCAGGACTAAGAGTAAACAAGTATTTTCCATACTTAATGATATAATCGTGGTTTTTAAATTGGCATAAAACCCATTTTGATTTGAGGGAAAATTCCGTAATGAATGATGTGTAGTCTTAAATACCAAGACCGAAAGTGTACAGTAATATCCGTATGTATTGAGGTAGAAAGTGATTTTAAATTGACATAAAACCCCTTTTGATTATGAAAGTTCCCGTAAACTTTATGAGTTGTTAACTTTCTATGTGAGTCGATATAACCATACTATGACTGAATGAACCTGCCATGATGTATCTCAGGCGTCGCGAAACTGATATGACATTTGTCACCACAGATCTGCCGGTCTAGTTGTTGCATTCATCTCAAATGTGGGGTGTCTAACCCAATATAGATCTATACACAACTATCACGTTCTCTCTACAAGAGACTCTGGATATAACTACCAGGAATTTGGATCATGCACTCGGATGTACGGGAAGAGAGTGTCTCACAATTTAAGTTAACAAGTTTACGTGTGGTGTGCGTGAGTGTAAAACCTTTTCCTGTGGGAATAAAACATTCCGAAATGTGTTTGATGTGTTAATGGAAACATAAACCATACCTATTATAGTTTATCAAAACATTTAAATGTAATAGTTATAACTTTGTTTATTATGGTTAACTACTGTATTTGTGAAGTTAAAAAACCTTTTTGTTTACCGATATGTATATGTACTTTTTAATAAAGTGAAGCATCATGCATTATAACAACAAATTAATTACCACACTTTTGTAGGTAAAAATCCATTTGTTTTTTGATGTATGACTATATACTAAGTCGAAATGTCATCTATTTGTAAGAACATATTTTCACAAAAAGATATACATCTTGCTCAACATGTTATAAGGTGAAATGAAATTGATAGCATTTTTCTGTTGTTAATATTTTCATTTACTGTTCTTAGAAATTTATAGAAAAATCATCAAAGGTCCAAATCAGAATCCGTAAATTCTAAGAGTTTAAGAAATGAGTCTAGTTTGTTCATAATTTTTATTATCAATTTTAGTGACCTCCAACTTGTGTGAGAAATTCCATAATCACAGACTGGTCCGGATTGATGTTTGAAATGATAGGCAGTTTTGTAAAAATCACCATAAATCGTAGGAAAATCGTATAGAGATGTGCAAGTAGTCATTTTAAAGCTAAGAATTGGAACTACTTGAACCTAAAGCAGTTTAGAAAACTAAAATGTTTAAGTTGCCCAAAACCGTCCGTGAATGGAGTCCAACTTTTCTGATGAAAGCTATTAGAAAAGTTTAGTTGTGTTCTTTGTGTTTTAACTTGTATTCCCCTCCCCCCCCCCCCCTCCTAAAAACTTAAGAAAACATAAAAATGTAGGGGTATGAACTCACCTTGAGTGACTTCAGTGGGTGAATGTTGAATATGAGAAGTGTTCAACTCAAGAACACTTGAAGATGCCATGAAGATTTTCGAGGATCTAACATCAAAGTGATGGAGTTTGAGTAAGAAATCAATGATTTGAGTAGAATGAAGTGTAATAATCACAAGGGGGATGAATTATACTTACCAAGAGTATAATAAAGCTTGATTATCAGCCTTGGAGTCTCGATATAGAGAGAAAAAGTTTGAGAGAAAAGTGTTTGATCTTTTGGTGGAAAATGAGAAAATGAATGAAGTGTGAGGAGAGAGGATGGATGTTCCATCTCTAAGAACATGGAAAATGGCCGATGATTGATGGAAAGGTACAAGGAAGTGACTAGGGACTGTGGGGAGGAGTGTGGGTTAGTCATGGAGTGGGTATGGCGGTTGCTTGTGTCATAAACTAAGGTAAAGTAACCATTCCACCTCTTGTACTTCACCCACTCTTCTTGGATAAGGCTTATCCCCAAAAACGTGATTAATTAATAAATATGGGGCCTTATATGTTAAAATAAAGTTTTGGATGAAAATCCCACGTTAAAACAATTAAAAACGGGCCTAAAATGAAAACTAGTCGAAAATCGGGTGAAAATGAGCCTCCTGCGAGACCTCTTGGTCTTAGGCTGAGGTTCGGTCCCTTCTGCTGCTGGGCCGAAGGTGAAATAGAGGGAAAGGGGGGTAGGAGGCGAAGGCGAAGGTAGCTTCGGTCCCTTGTGCGAGATTCGGGCCCGAGAGGACCCTTCGGGTTCGATCCAAGAGGGTTCGGTCCGAGATGTTCATTTCGCTTCTGATGCCTTCGCTTCTGACAAGTTCGGTTCCTAAGAGGGGTTTCGGGTCCTTAAGTCTATTTTATCCGTTTTTACCCCGTTTTAAGCGGTTTTTGACCTGGTTAAGGGTCGGGATGGCCCGAAAGACTACAAAAAGTTTAAGGAACTTTTGAGAGGGATTTGGGAGAGATTTCACATTCTTGGAGAGATTTGGGAGAGATTTGAGATAAAGAGAGATAGAGTGAAAACGATTGAGAGAGGTTTCGTGTGTGACATTTATTAGTGTTTGGCTCCGCAACGCAAGGTCCTTAAGCCCCATTAAACCATGTTCAAGGACCTTACACACTTCTGATGAGTATGCAACATTGTTTTCTCATTAGCATAGCGAGTTGTATAGTAATTACCTAATGGAAGCCCTAGTACACAAAGGTTAATTGAGTCGATCGGTTTAACTGGTTGACTTTAGTTAACTTTGACTTGATGGGAATTTGACGGTTGTCACATCATCCCCCCGTTAGAGGGAATTTCATCCCGAAATTAGCACTTTGACCGGGACTTCACGAATTTGGAGAAAAGATGGGGAAAACTTTTCGTAGAACAAGAAATTGATATGGTGAGGACCAATCCGCCTGATGTTAAATGATGCCTTGGAATTTCTTAGTGTAACTTGAGCTAAGTCAATTTAAAGAAGTTATTGTTTTGAAATGATAGTGTATTCTATGTGTGCCTTTATGCTCCCCGCTACAAAGTGAAGACTCTCGTTCATTTTGATTTCGCCAAGTGGTAAGTGGGCACCCCCACATTTTACCGAAGTTAATCACCCAAGCTATTAACATGTCGCCCAAGTTTTGAACAATTCATTTTGTTCTGCCTATTGGTTTGCTATTTGTAGGCCATGCTCAAGTCTAACCTAGTTCCCTGCAAGGGTCGCCAGGGTCATGAAACAAATCTACTATCTCTGATAGGGATAACAGATATTAGTAGACCCTGTGGTCGCATAATCTCTTTGATGTACGTTCTAGTCGATTCCTCCATCCTGTCGGGTTCTTTGATTAGTAGGGAGTGTGCGTTTTCGGCCAGTTTGTCGACGGTTACCCAAATGGTCCATTGCCTTGGTAGCTTGGTTATGAAGCCCATGGTTATCCGCTCCCTCTTACTTTCAGGTATCACTGGTTGTTATAGGAGAAGCGAAGGCTTCCTTTATTTTCTCTTGTCATTGGCACAAGTCCAATACTTGCCCACATGTGTAACGATGTCTGCTTTCCTATTCACCCACTGAGGGTACTTTTTGAGGTCCGAACACATTTTTTCTGAGCCTGGATGAAGGGGAGTAGCGAGTTTTCGTTTGCTTCGTTCGTGACCTTATTTCTGAATCCATCAACCTTGGTGTCCAGATCTGGTTCATGGGATAACATGCCTTGTCGTCCGTGCCTTCTAAGTTCTTATGATCGGTGAGGATTGTATGCTTTGTGTCGTGCAGATAGTGGCTCCAGACCTCTAGGACGTACCCTACCGCTCATAGTTCAAGGTCATGTGCGACCTAGCCGGCCTCGTACGTATTTAGATGTCTTAAGCCATTAGCAATGACTTCTCCTCGGAGCGTTGCATAGGGCCTGTTGTAGCATCTACCATTTGATTAGATCAGTTAGGATCTTATGGGTTCAGATTACACGACCAAACTTATTTGGATGATAGGGAGTTCACTTGCACTCCTGGGTAACCTGGTCCGAAGTTCATGGAAGGACTCGTACCTGGTCTATCTATCATTAACTTGCGCATATAGGTCGTATGTACTTAAGGTTGGCAAGACAGTTAGATGGGTGACTCTGCCCCAAGTCCACAACCTGACATGGAACAGGAAATAGGACGGAAGCACACATCCAATGTCTGTAGTATCTTAATTATACATTATCCTCGCGTATACACGTAGTAGTGGTAGACTAACCGAATCCGTCCCAAGCTTCTGTGCTTGAACCTTGTCTGCTATATGTGTGACATTCCCGAAAGGTCTCTCGGAAATACTTGTGATAAGGTTTCGGGAAGTATAACACTCCTCTGGTGCGTGGGGTTTCACAGCGAGAGATGACCCGGGGGTCCGTGCTGGACGTATTTATGGGAGACAAAGGTTTCGATATTTGGTGGGTTAGGTGAAGGGTTCTTTTGTAGTCGTTAAACCGGGAAGATGAGGAGTATACCAATCGAAATTGAAAGGTGACAACAGTATCTCTTTAGGTAAAACATGTGTTAAGTTGTATTCGTAAGAAGTGCTAATTAGGGTGATAGAGTATCTTGTGTTTCTCTTTAGTGTGTTATGTTTTGTTCGATATTATTATTATTGTAGATGATTCATACCATAGTGCCTAGCACTGGTAGTGGGTGTGTTTCGATAACTAGTAATGATACTTGATATCATGATCCCTGACAGGTTATTTTGTGATTGTGCGGTATATGTACGTCGTATGTAAGTTGATATTGGTGGAATCGCCGAGTGGCTGGCTCCACTAAATTCCCACTACTAGACATGGAATAGGAGTTAGGATGGAATTATTTGTTTCAATTCCTTAGTATTTTGATTACAATTAACACCGATGTATGCACAAAGTCATCATAGCTTACAGGTAATGATCCTAGGGTCATTTATGAGTGTCTCTGGTTTGATTTGAACGATAGAGTATTTTAATTACTTTTAGAAGGACGGTGATTTTAGCAAGCATACCAAATTCATTACAAACATATAGTACTTAAACGTTTTTGTCGTTGGAAACATTACAAAAGTCCTAATAGGTTTCCTTGCTGCTCCTGCTGGTGTGTTCATCACACTCCTCCTGCTCCTCCATCATTCCCCTCAGTTGGATAGTCTCTTTTGAAGTGTCCCATTTCACCACATAGGTAGCATACTGGTCCTACCTTGGTGCTGGTGATTGAAGGGATATGCTAGGTCAGGGCCTTGCAAAAACGGACGGTATGTCCTTTCCTGTTGCAGTTGTTACAGTGTAAAATCCAGCAAGCACCTGTGTGATGGTAGTTACACTTGTTACACTTCGGGAGTGCTCCCATATATTTCTTGTCTGATGCTTGAGCGATAGATGTTGTGGCTGATGTCGAGGCATGTGTTGTGACTGCTGTCGTAATTGTAGGGGTGGCCATGGGTTGTTGTCTTTTACCGGATCTTTGAGATTGGTTGCATTCCTTTTTGTTCCAAAACTTTTGCTTCATGTTCGTAGGTTTGTGGCCTGAGGAATTTTCGTTGGTAGATTCCCGCTGGTGTTCTTGATTGATAATGCGTTTGGTATTTCTGACACCATCTCCGTGTCTGCTGGAGTGGGTAGCATTTAGCTGTGACATGATGGCTGACACGGCTGCCGTGACTACAGCTTGAAAAGTAGCAGAGTCTATCTGCTGGGTTGGCGCCTTGCTAGTTGGTTGGTTGCCTCTTGGTGAAGACATAGATCTGTTTCACGATGAAAACGAATTCATGAGTGGGAATAATTATCTCAAGTGCATCATTACGATTTATATTCACACATATAAATTTTTTACACATTACTCTATTATTCCTAGTGTTTCTGCTAACGTTCCTGAGATGGAGTTATGGCAGTGGGTAGCAGTAGGTTTTATATGGGCGTCAAGCTTTACTCATCTTTGAATCATGTTTGTCCAGACACACTTGGCTAAGGAGTTTTTGATGGGACCCGATGTATTAGTGCTTGTATGATCGCACCCCAAAGGTCTATGAAGAAGGAACCTCTCAACCAAAATGTTTAAAGGTAAGACGGAAATGAGTCTTTAGAATGGCTATACGTCGCGAGTTTTCTAACTAAGTTTATCTTATATCCATTTGTAACGTAATTCGGTTGTTAATGGTGTTCTGTAAACAGTTCATAACGAGAGTCTTTATATGGTAAACTCATGTGTTTTAGTAGTTCTGTATCTAAGTGAAACCTTGTAATTTGACCCAAACTAGGTCCTAAGCCCATCTTGTTAATATGATTCTAGTAATTATGGTTTCAGCGAACATTTTTGACCTCGATGCAGGTCTGTCTCACCTCCATGCAATGAAAAGTTTTGATAACAACTAAATCTCTCGATTAGTATGACCACTTAATTTGCAGTGTCGTGCTTTCACCTATGATAGAGTAGCACCAACGCATACTCATGAACCTAATTTACAAGGTCTTGTTAGTGGTATGAACTCTACTTATGATGATCCATCCCTTGTGATGCCCGAGGCAAAGTCGATGCATCTTGCAGCTTTGCCAATCTACGGTTGGCTGCAATCATCCTCTCTTTGAATGTCGTGTGTCTACCCTGTTACTCTCTTTCCTCTTCATGAGCGGCGATAAGGTCCTAAAAAGAGAGTTGGTCTAGGAAATAGTAGTCTAATTCCGAGTCTCGGGTACGTGAGATGGTAGGGTCTGTAGTAGCGCGCAGTTTTCTGAACTCAAGTTGTAGTCTTCCTGTTTTAATCCCCGATGTTCGCGATCTGCCGGGTCTTCGCCGAGAAGGCTCTGTCAGTCGATCCCCCATGGTTGAGGTCATAGAACCCTCGTTGGTCCCCACATTGTGGTTGTTGTCATTGTTGTCGACATTCAACCCTCGATCACGGTTGCCCAACGGGGCACAGGCCCGATGTAGTCGAAAAGGTTCGCGGGAACCCTTGTTAGGGCATAAATGTTGTAATAGTCGAAGAGTCAGTTAGATTGTTATGAAGTATATTTTGTCTTCGTAAAGAAGGGGTCTTCGGATGTAATGTTATTTCTACTAAGGCATATTAAAGTGTTGTCTTAATGTCTGGTCCTTAGTATTGTTATGCTTTTGTTCTCCTATAAATAAGGGTCTGTACTAAGTGTTTGAGGGACTTCCTTCACTCAGTTTTTACAGTTTAGTCATTGTATTCTGTAAACTCAAAAGCATAATATGAGCTGAACAAATATTCTATTTACTCTCATATTCATCATTATAACTCTTTCATATTTTATACTTGAATTGATTCAAACTAGATTACAAATCTCTTCAATTGGTATCAGAGCAGGAATCCTTTCTGTGATCTGATTCTCATACGTTCAAAAGATTTTTGAATCTACTGTTTGATTCAAAAAGTTTCTGTTCTTTTTGTGTGTGAAAATTATTTTTGATCTAGATCTAGGATTTGATTCTGCGAATATATTTGTGAATCGAGTGTTCGTTGTGTGATTCTGATTTGAAATATACAATTTGATTTCAAAATTCTCAAAGTTTACGTATCATCTTGAAGTTTTTGTCCGTACAACAATGGCGTCATTCAATCTGAATTCCACGACATCATTTTCTCATTTGCTTGGTTCATCCACAAAAATTCCGATGCTTATTCCAAAATATTACGATCGGTGGGCAGATCGTATGCAAGATCACTTAAACAGATTGGATGAAGAATTATGGAAGTGCATTTCAGGAGAAATCAATCAACCTACAACAGTTCAGCCAATCGGTGTGTCTTCAAGCATTCGGAAGTTGACAATCAATCCAGTCGTTTAAAACAACTGGAGAAGAAATGCATGAGGGAATTAAGAGGTGCCTTTCCTCCTGTTGTGTACAATTATGTCAGAACATGCACAACAGCTAAAGAAATCTGGAACAATCTCAAAGACAAATTCCAAGGAAGTGAAAAGACGAAGATCACATCTGTGAAACAATGCTTGGTGGAACTCAAAGATTTCAAACAGAAAGAATTAGAATCCATTGAAGGATACTATGATCGGTTCAACGAGTTAATCTATCATTGTAATCGTTATGGTATTACAAGGTCATCAATGGAGTACAACTTAATATTTGTAATGGGACTTCGAAAAGAGTGGAGGAGTGTGAGTATGATGGTGAAAAACCAACAGAGTTTTGATACTTCAACTTTGAATGACTTGTACAATCAATTGAAATCTCATGAAAATGAGGTTAATGAAATAGCTAAGGAAGCGATAGAAAGTCTTGGTGGACCATTGGCACTCGTTTCGAAGGTTTCAGAAAGAGAGAATGAAAAATCGAAGTCTGATGAAGAAGAAGGTTTACTGATGAATTCTGACGATGAGGCTGTCGCATTTTACCCAAACAATAGAGTAAAGAAATTTTTTAAGAACCTTTTAATCCAAAGAACATGTCATCAGATTCGAATGGTAGTTATGAGAACAAAAATAGAGTGGATGAAAAGAAGAAAGAAGTGAACACGGATTCGAAGAGTGAAATGGAACAAATGAAGAAGATGTTGAAAGGTGATACAGGGCTTAATTTCCATTATTGCTATGGTGCAAATCATTTGGCAGTAGATTGCTTGTTGAAAAAGAAGGAGGAAAAGAAAAATAAAACAAAGGATGAAGCGTATTACACTGAGAAACTGGAGGAAGTAAAGTCGAAGACAAAGAATTTATCGTTAGTGGCTCATGGAGAAACTGAATCGGATGGCACATATCAAATATGGTCCTCAGGGTCAGATGATGAAGAAATGAAGAATCCAACACACGGGGCCATGTATGCAAAAGTTGAAAAAGATTCAAATGAAGAAGAGACTTACGAAGTACATGGGCAGTGCTTTGTATCAAAGTCTACCGACAGGTCGCCCATGACTACCAAGGTACGTAATCTTCTTGAATCCTTTAATATTCCAGTGTCTGCGTATAATTCTGAGTTAGTATCTTTTGATGAAACTGTTACTTACTTTGATTCAATTGTCGTGTCTGCCAGCAATGAAGCTAAAAAGTTAAATGATCAATTACTAGAGACAAGAAAGAAGTTAGAATCAAAAGTCACTAGGGTTGATTATTTAGAATTGCAAGTGTCGAATATTATGGAGGATAGGGAGAATTTATCAAAGGAAATAAACTTGTTGTTAGCACAGAGAAATATTTTCTGTAATTTTGCGAAAAGATTATATGGAAAATTAACTGAATTACATCATTCGGGTGAGATAAGTAAGGAACAACACAGAAAATTGCTACCATTCTTAGCATATGAAAGAACTAAGGTAGATAGTGTTTCATATGATTGTGAAAAAGAAATTTCTGAATTTAACAAAGTTCTAGATGATAGATATAGATATGGAATTGCTAAAGTCGAAGATTATCTTGATGCGAATGATTTAGTAAAAATTGTAAATGAGACCTTAATTAAATCAGAACAACTTCGAATTTTGAAAAAGACTGAAAATTCTACATCTAATTGTCAAACTAATTTTGTTGATATTGAAGATAATTCTGATAATACTAGTGAAATTAGTGAGTTAGAAGATATAGATTGTTCTCAATTGTCTGTCATAAATGTAGCAAATTCTTTTAAAGGGAAAGAAAAATGTGAAGATTTATTAATAAAAATTAACACTGATGATCCCTCAACTTCGAAAGTTTGTGATATGGAGTTTGTGGAAATACATGATAGTCAAACCGTTGATAGTGATAATGAGGAAGAAAACACAAATTCGAAGACAATTCAAAGTTCGAAAGAAATTGAAATTCCTCGAGTTGTTGTTGATCAAGTTTATTTGGATACACAAGAATTTGAGAAAATTCTTAGTGAAAAAGGTGCTCATTATCTTGAATCAAATACTGTTGTTTATCCAATCTTTAAATGCACTGATGATATTGTGTTTCCAAACCAAGTCTTCGTAACAACAAGAAATGCTGAAAATATAAAGCTTGAATTCAAAAAGTTGGTTGAGGAAGACAATAAGCAAACTTCAAATGAAGGTTTCTTTTCAAATCAAAACACAGTTGAAAACAATCTCACAAAGAATTCATATATATATTTCAACATCAAAAACCAAAAAAAATATGGGTAGAAAAGTCGAAAGTTGAAAAGAAGATAGTTAACACAACTGCAAATGTGTTTACGAAGCAAGAAGGTGTTAAAACAGAGGTTAAAGGAGTCAACAAAGCATTAAAATTGAATTCAAAAGAGTATAAAGATAAAGTTGACAAATTTTCAAAGGAAAATAATATTCCAAAACGTCAAGAAAGAAAAACAATTTTTTGGCAAACTATTGAGTCATTAAATATGACATCAATCAATTTTTCAAAACAAAGAAAAGTTTCAAATGGAACAAAAACAACACTTCCTAGAAAAAAAATTCAGAAAAAGGTTGAAAAACAGATTTCAAAATCACAAATGAATACTCCTTATCATGAGTCTTATCTTTCAAACCCAAAAGTGGATTATGTTCGAAGTTCAGCAAAATGTGATAATCTTCCGAAGAAGCAAACTGACAAAATCTCAAAAGCGAAAGGGATAACTACTAAAAGAAATATTGATCATTGGTTGGAAGGAAAGGGAAAAATGTATCAATCAAGTAAGTTTTCGAAAGAACAGATACATGAGGCATATGAAATGTATGTAAATCCTTCAACGAATGGTAGTTCTTCATCCAAAGAATCCAACATTTCAGTTAAAGTTTGGCAGCCGATTACAAAAGAGAAAAGTGAAACATCACAAACTCAAGATGCGAAGGGTATAATTAGTGAAAATTTGAAAACAATAAAAACTCATATATCTGACCCTTTGAATGAAATTGTTAAATTTTTTGACAATTTCAAAACAAAAGTTTGTGATTGGGTTAATGGTTGTACTTTGCAATTGAAAAATAAACCTAATATGAATGGTCCCAAAAAGTCTTGGGTACCTAAATTTTCTCAATAATCGCAGGTACTTTGTGACGAGCAATATGATAACAGGTGGTATATCGATAGTGGTTGCTCACGTCACATGACTGGGAAGAAGGAAAACTTGCGTGATTTTCGAAGCTTAGAAAATGGAGGAGTGGTTAAGTTTGGAAATAATCACAAATGCAAAGTTAAGGGTTACGGAAAGATAACGAATGGTACTTTCACTGTCAATCGAGTTGCATTTGTTGAAGGTTTACAACACAATTTGATAAGTGTTTCACAACTTGTTGTGGGCACCGGCAATCAAGTTCTTTTTAATGAAGAAGGAAGTGTCATTTCGAATGTTGAGACAAAAGAAGTTTTACTCAAATCAAAACGAAATTGTGATATGTTTACATTGGATATAGTTCCAATTCTTGGCAAACCTGCTGTGTGTTTACTTTCGAAGGCTGCTGCCGATACAAGCTGGTTGTGGCACAGGAGGTTATCACATCTCAATTTTCGAAACATCAACAAACTTGTTGTACAAGATCTGGTAAGAGGTTTACCCATTCTTAAATATGATAATGATAGTTTGTGTGCAGCATGCGAAGTAGGAAAACAACACAAACAAGGTCATCTAATCAGAATAGATTCGAAGATAGTTGAACCCTTAGAACTTTTGCATATTGATTTATGTGGTCCTTCAACAGTTGCTACCCTTAACAAGAAAAGGTACATTCTAGTTATTGTGGATGATTTTTCAAGATATACGTGGGTTTATTTTCTCAGGTTAAAATCCGAAGTTCCACAAATGATGATTGATTTTATCAAGAAAATGGAAATTTCATTGAAGAAGTCTGTTCGAAAAATTAAAAGTGATCATGGAACTGAATTCAAAAATCGAGTTCTTGATTCATTTCTGGTGGAGAAAGGCATTTCACATAATTTTTCATCTCCATATACACCACAACAAAATGGTGTAGTTGAGAGAAGAAATCGCTCATTATGTGAAGCTGCAAGAACAATGTTGGCATATTCGAATTTACCTCAATATATTTGGGCCAAAGCTGTTTCAACTGCTTGCTTTACTCAGAATCGAAAACCTAATGTCAAAATTTTCCATGTTTTTGGATGCAGGTGTTTCATAATGAATCTTAAGGATAATCTTTCGAAGTTTCAAACAAAAGCTGATGAAGGGATTTTCTTGGGATATTCACACAATTTTGTTGCTTATAGAGTGTTAAATAAGCGAACTCGCAAAGTGGAAGAAACTTTCAATTTGACATTTGATGACCATTACATTAAAAAGTCTAATCATCAGTTTGCAAATCATCCTATTTTGCAAAATTCTTCGAATGATAATGATTCAATTCAAATGGATGATGATAATTATGAATCGATTTTTGGTATTTCAGATCAAGCAATTGAAGCAGAGACTAATGCACCGGATAATCAACAATCAGAAAATTCAAAGCATGACACAAATGAACTAACTAGTGGTCCAGTGGAGGGGAGCACTTGGATTCGAACAGTTTTGTTGAGGGGGAGCATTCTTGCGATAGTGATAAAATGTCAACAAATGTTAATGAAGAGGGGGAGAAAATTATCGGAGAAGAGAAAATTATCGGAGAAGAGCACATTATCGGAGAAGAACTAATTATTGGAGAAGAGCCAATTATCGGAGAAGAGCCACTTTTCGAAGCAGAGTCAATACACGAAGAGGAGCCAATACTTGAGAAGGATCCCATTCTGGAAGAAGAACATTTTGATGATGCTGAGGATGCATGTTCCACAAATGGATCAGAAACAGATGCTATGTTCAAAGATGAACCTTTGGATTTTGATCCTGATTATCCACCATTCGATAAATGGACAAGAAATCATCCAAAAGAATAAATTCTTGGTGATCCACAAGCAGGAGTAATGACAAGGGCTCAACTTCATGCACGAAATGAGGTATTGAATATTCATCAAGAGTTATGCATGTTTAATGTTTTTATTTCTAAAATCGAACCAAAGACAATTAAGGTTGCAATGGAACACTCTGATTGGGTTGTTGCTATGCAAGCTGAATTGTCTGAATTCGAAAGAAACAAGGTTTGGAGATTAATTTTGAAACCTGTTGATGTGTCAATTGTTGGACTAAAATGGATTTATAAAAACAAAACTGACAAAGATGGAAACATTATTCGAAATAAGGATAGACTTGTTGTTAAAGGACATTCTCAACAAGAAGGAATTGATTACGAAGAAACATTTCCCCTGTCGCAAGACTCGAGGTTGTTCGTATTTTTCTGGCTTATGCAGCTCATAAAGATATCGATGTTTATCAAATGGATGTAAAATGTGCATTCCTAAATGGTGAACTCGAAGAAACGGTATATGTTGAACAACCACCAGGTTTTATAAATACCGAACATCCTGATCATGTTTATATTTTAGATAAAGTTGTGTATGGGTTAAAACAAGCACCAAGAGCATGGTATGCAACTTTAACATCATTTTTGAAACAGTCTAAATTTAAGCAAGGATCAATTGATCCCACTTTATTTCGAAAGAAAATTGGGAATCACCTGATGCTTGTTCAAATTTATGTTGATGATATAATTTTTGGCTCTACTGACCCTGCTTTATCCAAAGAATTTGAAGACTTAATGAAAAGCAAATTTGAAATGAGTATGATGGGCAAAATTAATAACTTTTTGGGTTTGAATATTCGTCAAAACAGGGCAGGCATCTTCATTAATCAGGAGAAATATACGAAGAATTTTTTGGAAAAGCTTGGCATGACGAATAGCACAAAGTTACGAGTACCAATGGCAATGGGTATAAAGCTAACTCCTTCGTTAGATAAATCTGCTGTTGATCTCACTCTGTATCGAAGCATGATTATGTCTTTATTGTATTTAACTGCAAATCGACCTGATATTATGTTTTCTGTTTGTAATTGTGCAAGGTATCAATCCAATCCACGTGAACCACATTTGACAGCGGTGAAGAATATTTTTCAATATTTGAAAGGCACTACTTCATTTGGTTTGTGGTATCCTTCGAAAACAGGATTCTTTGTATAAGCTTATTCAGATGCGGATCTTGGAGGGTGCAGTCTTCATCGCAAAAGCACAACTGTTGGGTGTCAATTACTAGATGGAAAATTGGTCAGTTGGCAATCGAAGAAGCAAACATGTGTTTCGATATCTACAGCTGAAGCTGAATATGTTGCTGCGTGTACATCACAAATAATTTGGATTCAAAGTCAATTATGTGATTATGCTATTAAGATGAAAAAGATTCCTTTATATTGTGATTCACAAAGTGCAATAAGAATTTGTCATAATCCTGTGCAGCATTCGAAGACTAAGCACATTGATCTCAAATATCATTTATCAAAGATCATGTCGAAGAAGGAAATATTGAAGTTCATTTTGTGAAAACAACGGAACAATTGGTAGATATTTTCACAAAGGCATTGGATGAAAAATCTTTTCTTCGTATATTGGAAGGATTGGGTATGGTTGATGGAAATTCACTTACATGTGATAAAAGTGAAGGTTGATGGATTTGAATGTTTTGGTGAACTGAAGGACAAATTGCTTACAAAAAGTTAAGTGCTCAAAGGTTACTGTTCATAGTCAACGGTTCGAATGCTTCACATTCGCAAGATCTATTCCTTGTTGAAGTACATAATCAAAGGATACTGTTGAAGTCAACGGTTCGAAAGCTTCGTATTCGCAAGATTCTTTGCATTCGTACACATTTTAACTACGGTTAGCATTTTAATGTTTATTTTTTTCTTTCTTTTGAAAAAAAAAACCTGAAAAATCAAAAATATTTTCTTTTGTTGAAAAATTAAAAATCCAAAAAGATTTTATTTTGGTTTGTTATTTTTTTTTAAGAAAAACATTTCAAAAATACCAAAAATATGTTTTGTTCTCTTTGTTTTTTAACATGTGTATTGTGAGTTTTGTCAAGCTTTAAATGCGAAGGATTCATGTGTGTGTCTTCTATGGGAAGGTATGATTTTGATATACTTTAGATTAGTTAGGATGTCCCTAGAAGCATGCTACTGCATGTTTCCTTAAGCCTCGTATGACTCTATGTGTGAGAAATGAAAGCCTTAATGAAATTATCTCATGAAAATTTCTTCCCAACAAGGCTTGTATTCGCATAAGTCAATAGAGCTACCTTACTCTTCTCAAATGAGTTAAGAGTTGTCTGTTTGGTCCATCTATAACAGAGGTACATATGATTCGAAAACCAATCTTTTTCATCCTAAACTTCTTTACACCATTCACACACAATGACGTATGTCCAAGAGATTGTTGATCAAACCAATTGCAATCTAGACATACAAATACTCTGTGTTTATGATCTAACAGCATGAGTCCGTGATGGTAGTGAAACCCTAAAAACCAACAAATCAAGGAATTGACGGGGAACTATGTTCCAGAACTTATGAAACATTTGTTTCAGTACATTTTATACCCAAAATCGTATTCAATCTTTTTGAGTGATCTTCATCAAGCATTCGAAACCTACGATGTTTGTTCCCAATAAGATCCAGCATAATATTTTTCTTGAATATGATTTCCGTATGAGTATATTTTGAAAAGCCTTGTTACTTTACATATCATTCGCAACCAAGTTGTCACTGACTACACTGGTCATACAACTAATTTTGTTTACAATTTATCACCTTATGTTAAGGTTGAAATGTAACAAAATTTTCGAAGCCACCCATTTGCCTTATAAAAGAAACCCTTCGAAACTTCTCTACAAGTTATCGATTGTAATTCACGGGAAACCAAGCAAGCTGTCAATTATATCAATTGATAATTTTCGAAGAAATCTTTGCCCGGGATTAAACTGTTTTTGTGTCAAAATAATTTTTTTTGACATCACAAGTTTTCAAAAAAAAATTTCATTTGTTTCTCATCTAAAATTTTTTTGGAAACACAGCACACACGAAATCCTTGAGGTTCTGAGTAAAACCAACTCAGGCTGATGATGTCGCAAATCTGGCAAATGACTTCGTTTTATATCCCAAAAGTGAAAGAGCCCTGCTTCCATGCGAAGGTTTTTCTTTTAACAGTTCGAAATCTACAACGGGCAACTTGACAGCCTGTATACTCAAGATGGTTGGTAGTCTATCCGGTTTTCAAGGAGATGGGACAGTTACTTTTTGAAGCGTGGTTATCTTTTACCGTCATGATCTGATTTTCAAGGTGCCACGTCGGATAACATTAAATGCATCTCGCTTTTATTTCAAATTCATTTGGGTAACCTATAAAAGGGGAACTCAGGAGTCCATAATACTTTATGCGATCAACCATTCTCTGTCATACCAAAATTCTCTCTGCAACTCATTTCTTCAAATAATCATCTTCTTCACACACTTTCTGTTCTTATCTTCAACAATCGCGACTACATCATCTCCAACCACAGAAGAAGTTGTTAGCATTCCGATTCTGAAAATCCAGTGTTCCAACTACCAAGTGAAATCTGATCTGTCAAAATATCCGATGGAACTTCAAATGTTGGTGGTTGCTTTACAGAATTCCGTTTTGTCTAAAGCAATGTTTGATTCTTTTGTTGTTCCAATGTCTTGGTTATCAAAGGCAGGTTCTACTGCATCATACAACAAGGAGACAAGTTGTGTTGAATTCAATATGGTGAATGATACGCGTATTAGGGTGTCCAAGCGTTTGTTTTGCAAAATTTTGGGGATTCCAAATTCTGGTCCTTATGATGAAGTTTCTTCTTCTCAAGTGGTGTTTATGTTCAATGAGATGGGCCATCAACCTCCATTGTCGCGTATCAGTGACTTCAAGAAGTCTGGATTACCTACAGTATGGAATTTTTTGTTTGGCATTTTCCTTAGGTGTCTTACTGGAAGAACCGTTGGTCTTGATAAAGGAAGGATGGAGGTTTATGCAATGGTTGCCAGACTGTATTATGATTTGTAAGTGGATTACTCTGAACAATTATGGGCAGAGTTCTTAACTAGCATTTCAAAGACGAGTGCCAAGAAGGGGATTTCTTGTGCTCGTTATTGGAGTTTGATCATACAGTATGTTTACCGCAAGGAGCAGATCGAAGTTCCGGAGTTCGAAGAAAAGGAGGTGTTTCACATGTATGGTAGTCTGAAGGAAGTAAATGATGATCCGGCTATCTTTACATCAATAGCTCGCATTCCAGATGCGATGCTCAAAAAGGTGGATCCAACGAATAATGTTTTAGTGTCATATTTGCAATCCATTGACACAAAAGTTGTTACTGGGCTGTTACATGAAGAAGAAGAGAGGAAAAAGTCTAAGAAATCGAAGAAGACTGCTGGTGGGTCTTTGGAAAAAGTGGCGAAGGTAGAAAAGAAGAAGAAAATTCCGGTGGTCGAAGAGGTATCTCAAATTGTAACCTCAGTCGTTGATACACCAAGAATCGAAGCATCTCCATCGACAGAAATGATTCCTTCGAAGACGGGTGTTTCTCGACGAATCAAAATAAAACGAAAGTCTCAGACGGTGAAGAGAACGCAAGTATCCCATCAAGGGGTCACAGTTCGGGAAATTCCAGCTCCGGTGTCTCCATTATCTAAAAAACGAAGGGCTGAAGATTTAGCAAAATTTTTGAAGAAGAGTCAACGACTTGAAGAAGTTGAGCAAGTTCCTGAGACACCAGAGATTACACTTCAAGAAGAAGCGAAGATCAGTTCACCTGTTGTTTCGAATCCTCTTGAAAAAAATTCACTACCCCAGGTTACATCCACAACTGATTCTCCTACATTTCAACTTATTATGGATAAACCATTCACCACCATATTCTCAACTCAATCAACTGATCCACCCCATCCATCCTCACCTACTGATAAAACCATGGCTGCTGATGCTAAAACCGATAACGAAGGCTTTGGAGGAACATTCGAAGCTCTTCATTTTGATCAAACTGAAGAAGATTTCCCTGACCACATGCTGATGACTATGAAGCAGTTTAAGATTTTGAATTCGAAATTGAATTCTATCTTGCAATCCCAAGCAGATGTGGGCAGTGGTGGAATTACAAGCATGGAAGTTGATTCTTTAATGAAGGTGATGGAAGGAAGGGTGATCTCAAAGGCATTAGTGTTGATTAAGGATTCGGAGAGTCTCATTCTTGTGAAGGTTAATCAGAATGATATTTCTACAGAGAATCGATTCAATTCTCTGATATCTGATTTCGTGAAAGATTTAAAGGATCTAAAGCTTGTTACGAAGGAGCGTCATGTGCTCTTCATACAAGAAGTCAAGAAGGTACGAGAAGATGTTAATTTGCAAATCAGAGAACTTCGTGAAGATATGACGAAGGAGGTTCAAGCTGTTCAACAAGATTACACGTCTGCAAATCAGAAGATTGACATTATTTGTGACGCTGTTGCAAAATGTGTTAAATTGTTTGAACAGATGAATCCTCAACTGACCACTCTTTCTGCCAAAGAAGAACAAAATTTTGGAGAGTTGGTCAGGTTGTTAAAAGAACTCCAAGACTTGTCTTCGAAGTCTGTCTCTCCAATTATTTCTCAAGAATTTCTTTCTCAAAAATTTTCCCACTTCGAAGCCATCCTACACAAAAATTTAGCTCCACTTCTTCGCATTTCAAGCCTTCTGCCAAATGTTACAGATGCCCCACCTGCTTTCATAGGGGTGGAAGGGGGAGAAAAGATTGATAAATCAAAGGCTGCAGAACAAACGAAGACATCTGAAGATGCGAAGGTAGTTGGAAAACATTATCCTTCGAAGGTGGTGGCAAAACCAAGTATTATTTCAGCAGGTCCAGTTACTTCGACTGTGATCACAACAATTCCACTTCCAAAACCAAGTTCAAAAGGTGTTGTGATTGGGAAGCAAGCTGATGTTTCTTCATCGAAAAATTGGTTTTGTCAAATGTCGAAGACAAGGGAAAAGGAATTTTGATTGAAAAGTCAAAAGAATAGAAGAAAGCTGAGGTGGCAGCTGAGGTGGAAAGAATGAGGCAGATGCAGAGCATAATGAGACAAAGGGCTCTGGATGGTTCGAATGTTGATAAGGGTGATCCAGCAAAATTTTATAACTACGAAACCATCGAATCCAGAGTTCTGTTTGATTATATGTACTCATTTGAAAAGATTCCGAAAAAGAGCTATGTGGTGACGAACACAGATTTTGGTCAAGTTGACTTTCCAGTCAATGAAATGATGTTCGTTATGCCACAGTTCAAGGCTGAAGCAAAATTATTGGAAACCGAAGAGGGAAAGAAGATGAAGATAAGGTTTCATGCAGTATTGGAAAAGGCTCAAGAGGAAGTGTGGTTTTTGGAGAAAATAAATAAGGTGATATCTATAAAAAGGGATGCCATATTCGAAGGGAAGTTTGAAAATTTGAAGTACACTGTAGCAAGAGCAAGTGGGAAGTTACAAGAGTTCACAGTGGCAGACTTTCCTTTGATGAATACTTATGATCTAATAAACATTGCCTTGATGCTCAAAGACAAATCATTTTCTTTTCTCCAAGACACAGAACCAGAAGTTTTTAGTCTTGGGTGCAAGCACATTAAGATATTTTTGGAGAATTACTTTGAGTGCTTGGCTCAGACTGATGTCGAACTTGCAGTTGTCAAAGGCATCGACATCACTGCACCAATGGCACCATCGAAGAAACAAAATGAGTTGAAAAATTATGAAGATGGAGAAATTTATTTAAAGCCATTGGGAATCGTTTTTGCAGGAAAAGATAAAGCTGGAAGAGCTAAGCGGTTCTTGTTTCAAACTTGCGAAGTGGAGAGATACACCAACTCACAATATATGAACTTAATTGTTCGTATAAACCACTGCAAGAGGAACTTAGAAGGGGATAAGAAAGAGATAAAGAAAGTTATCTCTTGGTACATGGAAATTCAAAGAGTGCTGATGTATGCCATTCAATCACTGACGAATTGAAAACTTCGACCTTGATTCCAAAGGGGGAGATTGTTAGGGCTTAAATGTTGTAATAGTCGAAGAGTCAGTTAGATTGTTATGAAGAATATTTTGTCTTCGTAAAGAAGGGGTCTCCGAATGTAATGTTATTTGTACTAAGGCATATTAAAGTGTTGTCTTAATGTCTAGTCCTTAGTATTGTTATGCTTTTGTTCTCCTATAAATAGTGGTCTGTACTAAGTGTTTGAGGGACTTCCTTCACTCAATTTTTACAGTTTAGTCATTGTATTCTGTAAACTCAAAAGCATAATATGAGCTGAACAAATATTCTATTTACTCTCGTATTCATCGTTATAACTCTTTCTGATTTTATACTTGAATTGATTCAAACTCGATTACAAATCTCTTCAACCCTTGCTATGCATGGAGGATTGATTACCTCCGGTTCCACTTCTGATTCTTCTCATAACCATCCACCATTTCTCTGGTTGGAAAAGTAGGGGTCGTCTGGTAAGTAGGATCTTGCTATGTTGTACGTGCGAGGATAGAAGTGGAAGAGATAGCTACTAGGCATCTAACTCTATAATTAATTATTGATAGGGGTCTTTAGTTTTCACATCTGGGGGTGGAGGACTTCATGTATAGTATCACAACAACGAGTATAATAGTGCTCAAAGTAAATAAAACCATCATAAATATAATTGATAAAGTTACACCAAAGTATATGTTTACATGATTCAAATCAATTACATTATGATGACAAAATGAAATGTTTAACGATTTATCGTCCCATCCTCAAAACGTTGTTGATTTCCTGTTTCTCTGAATTCCTGAGAATACAAGCACTTTTGAAAAAGTTTCAACACAAAGGTTGGTGAGTTCATAAGTTTTTGAGATAAGGAGTTTGGAAACCGTTCTTTGTAATGTGTTGTGTGTTACCAAGAAAAATCCAATATTTTCCTTTTAAAAGTTATGTGGTCCTAAATCCCAGGACCAAGAGTAAACAAATATTTTCCATACTTAATGATATAATCGTGGTTTTAAATTGGAATCAAACCCATTTTGATTTGAGGCAAAATCCCGTAATGAATGACGTGTAGTCTTAAATACCAAGACCGAAAGTGTACAGTAATATCCGTACCTATTGAGGTAGAAAGTGATTTTAGAGTGACATAAAACCCCTTTTGATTATGAAAGTTCCCATAAACTTTATGAGTTGTTAACTTTGTATGTGAGTCGCCATAACCATACTATGACTGAATAAACCTGCCACGACGTTTCTCAGACATCGCGAAACTAATATGACATTTGTCACCACAGACCTGCCGGTCTAGCTGTTGCATGCAGCTCAGGTGTGGGGTGTCTAACCCAATATAGATCTATACACAACTATCACGTTCTCTCTACAAGAGACTCTGGATATAACTACCAGGAATTTGGATCCCGCACTCGGATGTACGGGAAGAGAGTGTCTCACAATTTAAGTTAACAAGTTTACGTGTGGTGTGCGTGAGTGTAAAACCTTTTCCTGTGGGAATAAAACATTCCGAAATGTGTTTGATGTGGTAATGGAAACATAAACCATACCTATTATAGTTTATCAAAACATTTAAATGTAATAGTTATAACTTTGTTTATTATGGTTAACTACTGTATTTGTGAAGTTAAAAAACCTTTTTGTTTACCGATATGTATATGTACTTTTTACTAAAGTGAAGCATCATGCATTATAACAACAAATTAATTACCACACTTTTGTAGGTAAAAATCCATTTGTTTTTTGATGTATGACTATATACTAAGTCGAAATGTCATCTATTTGTAAGAACATATTTTCACAAAAAGATATACATCTTGCTCAACATGTTATAAGGTGAAATGAAATTGATAGCATTTTTCTGTTGTTAATATTTTCATTTACTGTTCTTAGAAATTTATAGAAAAATCATCAAAGGTCCAAATCAGAATCCGTAAATTCTGAGAGTTTAAGAAATGAGTCTAGTTTGTTCATAATTTTTATTATCAATTTTAGTGACCTCCAACTTGTGTGAGAAAGTCCATAATCACAGACTGGTCCGGATTGATGTTTGAAATGATAGGCAGTTTTGTAAAAATCACCATAAATCGTAGGAAAATCGTATAGAGATGTGCAAGTAGTCATTTTAAAGCTAAGAATTGGAACTACTTGAACCTAAAGCAGTTTAGAAAACTAAAATGTTTAAGTTGCCCAAAACCATCCGTGAATGGAGTCCAACTTTTCTGATGAAAGCTGTTAGAAAAGTTTAGTTGTGTTCTTTGTGTTTTAACTTGTATTCCCCTCCCCCCCCCCCCCTCCTAAAAACTTAAGAAAACATAAAAATGTAGGGGTATGAACTCACCTTGAGTGACTTCAGTGGGTGAATGTTGAATATGAGAAGTGTTCAACTCAAGAACACTTGAAGATGCCTTGAAGATTTTCGAGGATCTAACATCAAAGTGATGGAGTTTGAGTAAGAAATCAATGATTTGAGTAGAATGAAGTGTAATAATCACAAGGGGGTGAATTATACTTAACAAGAGTATAATAAAGCTTGATTATCAGCCTTGGAGTCTCGAAATAGAGAGAAAAAGTTTGAGAGAAAAGTGTTTGATCTTTTGGTGGAAAATGAGAAAATGAATGAAGTGTGAGGAGAGAGGATGGATGTTCCATCTCTAAGAACATGGAAAATGGCCGATGATTGATGGAAAGGTACAAGGAAGTGACTAGGGATGGTGGGGAGGAGTGTGGGTTAGTCATGGAGTGGGTATGGCGGTTGCTTGTGTCATAAACTAAGGTAAAGTCAACATTCCACCTCTTGTACTTCACCCACTCTTCTTGGATAAGGCTTATCCCCAAAAACATGATTAATTAATAAATATAGGGCCTTATATGTTAAAATAAAGTTTTGGATGAAAAATCCCGCGTTAAAACAATTAAAAATGGGCCTAAAACACAAAACTAGTCGAAAACCGGGTGAAAATGAGCCTCCTGTGAGACCTCTCGGTCCTAGGCCGAGGTTTGGTCCCTTCTGTTGTTGGGCCGAAGGTGAAATGGACCGAATGGGAGGTAGGAGGTGAAGGCGAAGGTAGCTTCGGTCCCTTGTGCGAGGTTCGAGACGAGAGGACCCTTCGGGTTCGATCCAAGAGGGTTCGGTCCGAGATGTTCATTTCGCTTCTGATGCCTTCGCTTCTGACACCTTCGCTTCTGACAAGTTCGCTTCTAACTAGTTCGGTTCCTAAGAGGGGTTCGGGTCCTCAAGAGGGTTCGGCTCCTTAAGAGGGTTTTCGGGTCCTTAAGTCTATTTTATCCGTTTTTACCCCGTTTTAAGAGGTTTTTGTCCTGGTTAAGGGTCGGGATGGCCCGAAAGACTACAAAAAGTTTAGGAACTTTTGAGAGATTTTGGAGAGATTTAAGATAAAGAGAGATAGAGTGAAAACGATTGAGAGAGGTTTCGTGTGTGACATTTGTGAGTGTTTGGCTCTGCAACGCAAGGTCCATCAGCCACGTTAAGCCATGTTCAAGGACCTTACACACTTCCAATGAGTATGCAACATTGTTTTCTCATTAGCATAGCGATTTGTATAGCAATTACCTTACGTAATCCCTAGTACACAAAGGTTAATTGGGTCGATCGGTTTGACTGGTTGACTTTAGTTGACTTTGACTTAATGGGAATTTGATGGTTGTCACAGCTAATCTTGTTCGGAACAACAAACCAAATGATTTTGCCGTGAATCCATTCTCTAATTCTTCATATCTTCGCTCTTATCAGATTAACGACCCTACATCCGCCTTCTAGACCCTAAAAAGGCATATATTGGTTTCACTTGTCGACCAAGGTTGATTAGAAATCTAAAGCTCCCCTTAGGTTAAAAAGAAATGGCTATTTATGAATTGTTTTGCCGACGTACTATGTTGGGCGTAATTTGATCTATGCCGGGCGTAGATCATTAATTTCTTGTGTTCGAAGGACCATCTACGTGGTCCGTAGAAGCTTAATTCAACACTAATCCTTATTTTTGCAGTCCAACCCCGTTTTCCAGTCTTTTCGTTTCCTTTTCCCTATAGAAATATATTATATCTGTAAAATATTAATTCAAAGTATTATAAGTACATTTTGTTCCAAATAATATCATAACACAGTATAAAATTGTAACAACCCAAAAATCAAGGGTAAAAAATTCATTTTTAATATAGCTAAAACATTGATACCATTTATTTCAAACATTTGAAATCATCATTAGGTAAGAAATTTATCAAAGTTCATCCCAAAATCATTCATTGCGGAAATCATAAGTGTGTGCACTGCGATTAATCCGACCCCAATCATAAGTGTGCGCACTGCGATTAATCCGACCCCTTATTTTCCAAATTCTTGATACCTGAAACCAAAACTGTAAACTGTAAACATAAAGCTTAGTGAGTTCCCTAGAGCATATCCCACACAACCCACATAACCACATAATTTGTATCAGCTATAACAGCTACACAAACATATAAATCACATATCCATATCAATCACATAGCTATGTATATAAACAAATACGGATGCTGTGGGCTCCCCCCAGGGTCTTACTCCAGGATGCCATGGGCTCCCCCCATGGTCTTTCACCTAAGTGCCATGGGCTCCTCCCATGGTCTTCAATAGGAAAGCCATGGGCTCTCTACATGGTCTTACATCCAAGTGCCATGGGCTCCCCCATGGTCTTTAATAGGAAAGCCATGAGCTCTGCATATGGTCTTACATCCGGGTGCCATGGGATCCCCCATGGTCTTTAATAGGAAAGCCATGGGCTCCCCACATGGTCTTACATCTGCGTTCCATGGGCTCCCCTATGGTCTTCCATGCAAATACTACAAAGACAACTAGCATACCACATACCACATAGTCAATAGCATGCCACATAATCACTAGCATACCACATATACATACGTACTAGACATATCAGTAGTGCATCTACAATAAACACTACAACTAACTGAATGGGTCAGCCTTGGTGGCTTAGACCCATTGGTATAGTGAAGAGACTCACCTGGTAATACTGAAGTCCCGCGGATAAAACTCTAGCTGCTAGTTGATAGGTTCCCGAACTGTCATTCATCAACACGACACCTAATTATTAATTGGGTTCCAATACATAACCATAAATCTACACTTGGGGTAAATGGACCATTTTACCCCTAACCTAGCTTAGTTCAAAACCAAGGCCAAACTCACACTCTAAAGGCCCAAAACCCAATAATCAACCAAGGCCCAACATGTGGTCTAAATTTCGAAATTGGGCCCAAAACTCTACATGAACTTATTTTAAGGCCCAACCAATTATTCTAGTCCAAACAATTGGCATTATGATGGCCCAATAGCTAATAATCCTCAAGGCCCAATAAGAACCGAAATCCAATTAGGGTTTTTCACATAAATGATGATTAGGGTTAAGTGTTCTTCTTAACCCATTAAGGACTTAATCCATTAAGTCCAAACAAACAATGAAATCGGGCTTGATTCATAACTTCACTCTAATAGTCAAAAATGAGGGTCCCGATAAGTCCACACCAATAATTCCAAAATTAGGGTTTTCTAAACCCTAATTAGGGTTTTCCAACCCATCACAACCCAATTAGGCCCAAAAGGTAAGTCCTTAGGCCCGTTAGGGTTTCATTAGGTCAATTAGGGTTTTCCTAGGTCGGGCACCACCCACTACCACCTCGGGTAGTGGTGGTCAACAGTAGCTCACGTTGGTGGTTATGGTCCTAGTCCATTTTTGTCCAAGCATCCCAAACGAAGTCTAAACACAACAAAGCACACCGCCACCCAACACGGCGGTTGGTGGCGGCAGCCACCACATTACGGTGGTGGTTATGAGTTTTCCTTTCATTATTTCATCCTAATCACAATATACAACACAAAACCCAATTAAACACACACACACATACTAAGATAACACACACACACACACAACCACCCTTGTGGTGGCCGACAGTGGTAGATGGTGGCGATGGCTTTTCTTGCAAATTCCTGCCAAATAACCCACATACAACACATACTCGTAACAAAAATACACCCACAAAGATTAGCACAATACAACAACATACACACCCTCTTGCGAACTATGAACTCAACCACATCAGTGGCAGTTGTAACGCCCATATTTCCGGGCTAGGCGTTAATGTTGATGTAATAGTCTAGGTTAACCTTTGTAACCCATCTTGAAATAATAAAGATGTATTATTTGAGTATTATGTGTTTATTGCTTAATTGTGTGATTTAAATGAATTAAGAATAAAAATAAGCGTAATAATAACATATTAGATAAGCCCAATATCTATGAAGGAATTTGTAGTGGTCGTGACAAGGGTTTCGGATATATATAAAGAATATCGAAATCCGAGTTATAACAAAGAAGTTATGACCTGTCGAAGTTTCACAACAGAACCGGCACGACATTGTATGACGTAAAATACAAATTTAAGATAGAGCGATATCTAGCCTTAGTGATCTAAACAAAAGTCGTAGAATACGTTAAACCAAGAGTGTGCACAAAATGAACGTCCAAATCTGACTTCATATGAGGAAGTTATGATTTTTTCTAAGTTTCAACTTAGCGGTATACAGCCCAAATCTCGAAATTGAGATCGAGTGATATTTGGTTGAAACAATCTAAACGAGAATCGAAGATCTCATTGTTAGTAGTTCAACGGTAAAAAGACAGATGAAAACGGATGTCGGATGAAGAAGTTATGATTTTATAACGGATTTTTCTTGTCCCGACCTACTAAAAATAATATAATAAAAATAAAATCCAAATTAGCCGACGGAGTCTAAATGAAAGTTGTAGAGTATAGACTCACCTACACGTGGATATAAAGAACATCGAAAACGGAGCTTGTATGCGAAAGTCACACAATTTTGAAGTTTGGTATGTTGGTTTACGCTAAGCGAAATGGAGTATGCCCGACATACCCGTATGCATGAACTGAAATGAGCCATGTCGACCCGACCCAATATCCGAGTGCATGAGTCTATAAGCCATGATGCATTTGGTCTGATCCGAAGAGTACACCCAACGTAACCGAAGTACGCCCATCGTACTGCTTGTAGTGGCATTACGCCCAGCGTAATCAGGATTTACGCCCATCGTAAATCGGGGTTTCAGCCCCTATAAATAGAAGTCGTGGGCTGCCAAATTTGGTTGCTCATTTCTTTCTCTCTCTCCCATTTTACCTCATTTTACGTGAAAGCTTTACCCCCGATGCCTCGATATCATTCCCGAGACCCGAAGCAAGTCCCAAAGCCCTGAGGATCCCGAGAAGTAAAGTTTTCGAGCCGAACTCTGCCCGCGTAAAGCTTAATTTTGGAGAAAACATCCCGGTTTTATCGGAAAAGATTATTTTAAGAGATGAGGTGTTGTCTAATCATCGACTTATCAAGTGAGTGTGTAGTTGCTTTCTTCTAACACATAAATATGAAGTATTTCCATAAAATACGTTCTATGTGATGGGTTTTGGTCATAAGACATCCTATGTGCTCATACAAACCCTAATGCTTGGATCTAGGTTCTCTATTGTACATACTTTGAATCCAAGACTATAAACCCTAATTCTAGCATTCAAGTAATCATATTAATATGTAATTAGGTTTAAGATCATACCTTGATTGTTATGTAGCAATAACAATCCCAAAACTCCCTGTAATGACTTTGGAAGGCTTAGAGTCACAAGTATCACTCCTCTAATGGCTTACAAACACCAAGAGCAAATGGAGAAGGTATAAAGAGAGAGGAGAGAGGTTAGAATTCGTCCTTAGGACTCCTTGGGAACAAGTACACGAATTCTAAGGCCTTAGGGTCTTTATATAGGTGTAGAGATAGGGTTTCAGTCATTATCTTTATCTAGTTGCTTATCCACAAAGCAACCATAACATAAGCTTTGAAAACCCTTATCCTTTATCCTTTGGACGATTTCAAGGATCCTTATCTCCTTGAACTCGTTCAACCCATATTTAGGATAACCATTACCATATTTTGTAACTATCACATAATTACAGTTCAGCCCCTCTAGTTTAATTAATTACACTTGATCACAAAATTAATTCCTAATTAATTATTGACCAATATTAATTAAGTAAATATGATTTCTCCTTTAATATATTATTCTTATAACATATTAATAAATCATAATAACCTCTCTCTCTTTATTTATTTCTCCAATCAAGTTGCTTTGGTGAAGGCAACCCAAAAGGACCATGCACCATCGAGTCAAGTACATACCAAAATAGTTATGGACTTAGACACTAATCCAACAGTCTCCCACTTGGATAAGTCTAATAACTATTCTGCATATGACTTCAGATCCTGATCTGCAATCGTAGCTTTCCAAAGCCGCTGTCAACTCTGATCCTCTCAGATACGCGTGTCCTTAGATAAGGGATCATATATTCCTCCATTCTAGATATCGTATGAGATATGATTTCTAATCATTCTCTTTGTACTATTTCTCGATTTCCGATTTATGACGACTGACTAACTGAACGAATCAAATTAGCCCTAGCCCGGCCGAGCATTTACGTTTGTCATCACTAAACCATCGAGGGGCCCAAAAGATATCGCTTTTATCCTACTTGAATAAAAGGAACGGATAAACTTTGATACAATGCTTGCTTGCCCTCACTAACCAAATCACACACAACAATATGTTTTATAACACCAAGTTACTAGTGCGTTTACATATTATCAATGTGCAACCGATTAGCAAGATACAACTCACATATCTCGGTTTCAAAAATATAAGATGTTATCGTCTCACCAATCACTCATAATACAATTCATGGAGTGATCCAAGTGAGCGTGGGTTTAATCCAATGCTCAAATCATATTCATAAGCACTCATGAACGTTGCAGAAAACATTTGCTTATGTCTAATACTCTTCTAGACAATCCACACACCAATTCATGACAGTCTTCATTCATACCTACTTCCAACATATGAACGACTGTGGCCCGTTCGAATAATTCGATTATTCTTAATAAAATCAATTATTCTGGAAGTCAAAACAGGCAAAGTGAAACACAAGAATAATACTAATCCCATATGACCTCAAACCTTTGAGTATAAATAAAACTCCTTTTATTTATCACCATATCGATTACTCATTATTTGTCGTTTCGGGTAATCAACTTCTTACTTGAATTATTACACTTGTCCCATGCTCGTAGCATGCACACAATGTTTACCTATGGTTCTTACTTTGTGAAATAGACCAAATTGAATACATTTCCAATCATTCTCATTTCACAACTCCAAATCCTTTTTCATAAGTTTAAGAATATCAAATTCTCGCTACTTATAGAATATGCTAGATCTTAACACTTTATGCAATGATCCTTTCGTAATGTCACTGCACCAAAGTCACAAAGACTATTGCCAATGATATTACAAAGTCCTCTAACGGAGATTGTTACAAGACAATTCCTTAGATATGATGTCTCTCACTCAAAGTACATTCCTTTGAACATCCTTTTGCATAAAAGTTTCTAATCTAGTCATAGATTTTCAATATTTACTTCCTAGTATGGACACGCTTCCATATGTTCCATATGACAACTCATTTCTTAATAGAATATTTTCTATTTGTCATAATGTCAATATGGTCCATTAATACCATGCTTCCAACTACTCACAAGCAACCAATCCTCGTCGAACTTTGGATTGTCCTTTGATAGTAGTTTAATTATTTTAGTCAAAATCGATTCTAGTCCCTTTTCCTCTAAATGCGCTAGACAATTGGAAAATTTTAGAATGGTCAAACATTAAAGCATTTTCAATCGATCCTATCCCCGAAGCGTATGGGACACGATGCATAATGTTTTATTTGCTATGTTCTCAAAATTCGAATTGTGAAGAGGAATACTGTAATCATAATCGAAATTTTAAGAACACACTATGTACCTTTGACTAAATTTATCAACATTTCTCAACCTAATCCTTTAGATTTGAAATGAAGCATAATATTCTCTCCCTTAATTATAGCAAAACAACTTTACAACCCTTACTACTTTGCAAGGTATAACTCTTGTTTTTCTATAATTAATATTGCCAACTTGCAATACTTTCTATAATAATCATACAATCATAACTTTTATGCTCCCACTATCATGATGATTACTATAAAACATAACACTTATGCTCCCACTAGCTTCGACATGTATTCATAAACATCTTAACTTTCAGAGAGACAATACCTATTGAATTTCTTAAGTCCATGTTTCTAATACTTAGTGCTTTGATAATCTTTTATCAAGGCTTCTTGAACTTATACACCTTTGCCTTATATAGTTAATATGTGTGTCTTAAACAATTAAGACTAATTGACAAACCTCACAATTTAAATTATGGAAAGGGATACCGTAACCATGATTGAATTCGAGAATGCAATTTTACAATCATTATCTTCTTAAAATCTTTCTTAGAGAAAGCATTTCCTCACAATCATTTTCATGAAGGAGGAAATCTTATGACACTTAGATTTAAATGGTGTATTTGTTCCTATCCATGTGAATTTGTTAAAACCAAAGTTTACAACAAATTCAAACTCATATGGACCGAGCCTTTTTTTTTAATCTTAATTTCTTGCCTTATGGTAGCACAGCTGTCCACCATGTCTTCCAAGTAGTTAAGCATCTCACCCTTTTCCTATCAATGTACCTTTCATTGATCAAGGTGCTTTGCCTTTTATGCGTTCAAAATGAGTACTCATAGGACTCACATGCATAATTAACTCAATTGGAACAGCACAGAATCAAAATGTCGTCAACACGATAGGTTGTAAAACTCAACTCGTGTGCTAGTGATGATTGATAAGGTTTATTTGATTTGTTCTTGAAACTTTTCAAGACCATTAAGACTCCCACTGACTCCTTGACATATAAGATTCTCTTGTCAATAAACATTTGTTGACAACCAAATATTCAAGAGTTAGTGTAGCTTTTTATCAAAACACTTCATAAATTGGTCCAAGTTGGTCTTTGTCTTATTCAAGACATCACAACTTTCCACATTTTATGAATGTTATAAACCTTTAATACTTTTCACTCATTTCCACAATCTTAACTTTAAGACTTGTTATTGGAACGAAGTATGATAGACTTCTTGATTTAACCATTTCTTCAATCCTTGATTCCTCTTCTTAAAAATACAATTGTACTAAGACTTACTTAGAGGATCAATTGAGACATGGTTCTTAATCATTAAGACCCATTATAAAGCATAAAAGCTACTCTCCCTTCTTCTTAGAATGGAGAAACTTTTATCTTTCTGCCTACTTGATTCTTCTTGTTCGTTCTACTATTGATCTAAACCCTTTAATCAATTCAGAATTACACTTAATCTTGTAAGTGTAATCATATTTACTAAGCCATTAGTAAATCATGACAAATATCTTTGTTACTCTTATGGTGAACTTGATCAACACACAACTTTGTGTACTCGATCTCCTAGTCCTTCACTTGACACTTTGTCAACGAATTTGTCTAATTTCCAAATATGAAATTTCTCATTCATTATGCAACCAAGTTGCGTGATTCCAAATTTCAGTCCAATTGAAATTTGGGCGATGATAAACTCTCCCTATTTGGTAAATTCTCGACATTTCCATAAATAACATAACTAAGAATCATATCCATTCGTTGTAGAAATATGCAAACATCAATTTTCATAACGATTTCATCGCAAGGAAATAAATAAATAAATAAGTCAAACAAAATTTATTTTATTTATAAAAGCAGCGAAAAAACATTTGTCCTTACAATGCAAAATCTATTGAAAATTATGTAAAAGGAAAATTTCTAACAACTCTATCATAACTATCTAAGCTCAAGATCCAATCTTCAAGTCCATGCGATCAAGATCCATCTCTTGTGATTAGATTCATCTTGCTCTCTTATCAAGCTTCCTTTCTTTTCACCGATCCTTCAAAACATTCAAATGCAATCTTATCACATCATGTATTAAGAATCAACTTTGTCTCCAATGCCCCTTCTCTTGGCAATAAAAGCAAATTGACTCTTTTGGAACAACACATGGAACTACTTCAGACATCGTCTTTCTCTTTTGATCAAACTTTTCGATCATTGCATGTCTTTCATTGCCATTGTCTATATCCATAGAGGTCCTAAAGGCAGATTCACCAATCAACTTTGCTTTTCTATTGCGCCAAACCATTGCTGATTCAGCAGCAATAAGCATATAGGTGAGATCTATAAGGGTCACGTCGTCGTTTATCATATAGTACTCTCTTGCGAACTCACTATATGAGTTTAGGAAGTGACTGAAGAACCCAATTAATAGCCATTTCCTCACAGACAACGGATCCCAACATTCTTAACCTATCAATGTGTGACTTCATCCCTAGGACGTGTGCACACATCGACTTTCCTTCTTTATGTTCACTTGCCAAAAGGGCTTGAGTGATCTTGAACTTTTCAAGACTTTGAACTTGTGGGTTAGGGAGAATAATTGGAGGAGGAGGAGGAAGTGAAGCATGATTTCTTGTTCCTCGATCGAATCGTGGAATATCATCTTCATCTGGAATGCTTGTTCCACGGGATTTGGGAGGACCATAGTTGTCAAACTTTGACATCTACAAAACGGGAGAAAAACAAATTCAAGTTAGTTGATAGATTGAGTCCTTAATAAATCACCCAAATGAAATAGTAAGGCTAGGACCCAACACAATATTCTACAACTCGGGAGAGGAATGCCGTAACCCTAATTGCAGAATATTTGAAGGTAAGTGAATGACGATTCACTAATTTCCACCACGAAAAACGAAAAAGAAATTTAAGTTTTAAATCTATGAAAACTCCTAGATCCTTTGAGATTCATTGAACTTTCAATGGCATGTTTAAATCTCGATATGCCCCTCTTGTTTGTGACTGGGATGCCGAGGATCACAAAGCGGGTGTGAATAACCATGCAAAATTACATGGTGCCCTCACATGTTACAGTCACCTATTCGATGTGCCGGTAAACCACACACACTCCACCGAACTATGACAAACATTGAGTCACCCTTTGCTACCTTTGCTTAGAACCATTTAGTGTGCCGGTAAACCACACACTCTCCACGAACGTCTTCGCAGGGGCACAAAGTGTAATTTCATGGAATTGCATCAATTCACTTTTGCCTAAGTAACTAAGATTGGGAATTTGAAAAACATTTAGTTACTTTATATTTCATTATACTTATAATGGAAGGTTTCGTCCTATCCTACCCGTTCGGCTAACGACCCTCCACTAGTCAAGAGTGCGGTGGGTAAGAGTGGATACCCATTCAATCGCCATATTATAGGCAATTTCCTTAAACACCCCTTATAGACCAGCTTCGTGAATGAGGCCTACTAACGGTAAGACTGACTTTTACTCATACATATATATAATGTTAGACTTTTAATGTTATATATAGTATAGGGTGCGTTTTACACTTTTAAAATATTAGGTGATCAAATTTAACAATTATACTTTTAATTCAATTAAATTGTAAACCTAAACTTTTATGGATTTATTAAACTTCTTTTAATTATACACCTTAATTAATTAATAAAACCATAAGGGTGTGATTTGAACTTTTCAAAACAATACTAGGGTTTTAGAATTTAACACTCCTAATTAAACCTTTTTAATCAACTTTTAAATTCCAAAACTTGAGGGAAGTTTTGAAACATTTCAAAACAATTTAGTTTTAATCTATCTTAAAATTTCGAATTTATGACATTTAAATTAAATTTTTAAATATTAAAACTCTTGATTTAATAATTATCTTGAATTAGACTATTAATTTAATTATTAAATCATAAGGGATTATCTAAATAATGAGGATAATTACCATTTATACATTTAAGTTATCCTAATCCCTTAAATATATATATAGATTTCGAAAATATGGATGGATAATGCAAGATCTTGAATAACCATATATAACAATTAGAGGATAATTACAAGATATGGGATAATCCAAATCCCTAAAAATTAGGATCTTATCTTGGGGAGGAGGCAAATTTTGAAAATCAAGGGATTATAACAAACCCTAGATTTCAAAATTTAAGGGTTTAAGGAAAGGATTTGAAGATCTTATTCAAACTCTTGCAAATTAGGGTTTGCAAACCCTAATCTCAAAAAACCCTAGCCTCCTAGGGTTTATTGGCAATAAACCCTAATATATCAAGTTCATACAATTGAAACCAAACCAATGGCTCTGATACCACTGATGGGTTTTGGTCATAAGACATCCTATGTGCTCATACAAACCCTAATGCTTGGATCTAGGTTTCTCTATTGTACATACTTTGAATCCAAGACTATAAACCCTAATTTTAGCATTCAAGTAATCATATTAATATGTAATTAGGTTTAAGATCATACCTTGATTGTTATGTAGCAATAACAATCCCAAAACTCCTTGTAATGACTTTGGAAGGCTTAGAGTCATAAGTGTCACTCCTCTAATGGCTTACAAACACCAAGAGCAAATGGAGAAGGTATAAAGAGAGAGGAGAGAGGTTAGAATTCGTCCTTAGGAATCCTTGGGAACAACACGAACTCTAAGGCCTTAGGGTCTTTATATAGGTGTAGAGATAGGGTTTCAGTCATTATCCTTATCTAGTTGCTTATCCACAAAGCAACCATAAGATAAGCCTTGAAAACCCTTAGCCTTTATCCTTTGGACGATTTCAAGGATCCTTATCTCCTTGAATTCGTTCAACCCATATTTAGGATAACCATTACCATATTTTGTAACTATCACATAATTACAATTCAGCCCCTCTAGTTTAATTAATTACACTTGATCACAAAATTAATTCCTAATTAATTATTGACCAATATTAATTAAGCAAATATGATTTCTCCTTTAATATATTATTCTTATAACATATTAATAAATCATAATAACCTCTCTCTCTTTATTTATTTCTCCAATCAAGTTGCTTTGGTGAAGGCAACCCAAAAGGACCATGCACCATCGAGTCAAGTACATACCAAAATAGTTATGGACTTAAACAATAATCCAACACTATGTGTTTATATGTTATGTGTTATTTTAAATGAGTACCGGTTGAATGTTTTATACATATGTTATGTTGTGTGTGTGTGTGTGTCTATATATATATATATATATATATATATATATATATACACAAAGATGTTGGGTAGAACATGGGTAGATAGTGGATGTGTGATGAAATAAAATGATAAGAGGCATCGATGTTGTTGTTGATCTATTCACCTAGCGGAATATGGATGACGACCACAGACTCTTTCTAGATAGTCCAGTGGAACGCTAGCAGGTTCATAACCTGTAGGTGTTGTGAACGATGTGTTCACCGGTGTACTCTATCCTTCTCATGGTTGCCTTAGGACATTCATTGCTAAGGAAACCCCTTGACAGTAGTGTCCATCCCGATGAAAATCCTAGATTAGGTCCCTGGTAATAATGTTGTTTTAGGGACATAAAGTGAGGATAACGTGAATGGGTAATCGGGTTATTATTGGTTGGTGAAATTAAATATAATTATTATTGTGGGTTGAAAACCCTATATGCTCACCAGGCTCTCAAGCCTGACCCACTCAGTCTTATTTGCATTACAGGTAGTGGCGCGAGGGCATAGGATGGATGAATCATCAAGTTGATTTGTTTATAGGCCTGTAGATGTATATAACTGTTGTAAGGCTTATAATATGTCGTTTATGCTTTTGTGTCTGTATCGGAACATGACATCCCGATTTTTGTTATATATAAAAATACATTTCTTTAAGGAATGCTTTGTTCAATTTTATTTACCATATTTTGTTTTAGGAACAAATTCTGCAACTCTTTTAAATCAAAGGATTACTCTGAAAATTATTTTAAAAGCATAAATTAAATCGTTCTTTTCTGGTGGTGATTTTGGGCATGTCACAGCAGCCAATGACCGAAAAAACCACAGAAGGTGGTCACTCAACGCTTAAGGTGGCGTCGGGCATAGCTAGGCGTAGCACCGCTGGAACGGAGAAGAGATGTGACTGGGAGCGACGACGGCGGCACCCACGACGACAGATCGATGGCGGGTAGTAGCAGCGGTTATCGGAGGCGAAGAATTAATAGCAACGATCGACCGGTAATTTTGTCGGCAACAGGTTCACGGTTGGCTTTGGTGGCTGAGAGACTCCATGCTGGCGACTGGAGAGGTCACGGGTGGCGGCTCAACGTCTTCATCGGCAACAAAATGACACCGACGGTGAAGGCATAAGGGTGGCAATGACACCGGAGATGAAGGGGTAAAGGGTGGATTGCGGCTATCTCTCATTTAGGGTTAGGGTTTACAGGCTGATGGGTTTTATACCCCAAGCCCCATACAAGTTTATCCCATAATGCCACCTTTGGCCCCTCCCTTCCCTTTATTTTCAAAGTGGGTCCGAATTTTACTCTTTTAGCCCTCTGCATTGAAATCCATTTCAATTCAGGTCTAATCTTTTACCAAACAACCTCCACTTTGAGAATCTTTTGCAAAACAAATCCAGAAATTACCACTCTAATCCCCGAAACTTTAAATCATGTCATTTGGGTCCCCAAAACCAACATCCCGCTAATTATTATTTGATTTTGGGCTAAAATAATCTAAATTAATAATAAAAATTACTTCTCGGGGTTCCAGGTTTATTATATATATATATATATATATATATATATATATATATATATATATATATATATATATATATATATATATATATATATATTCTATTTTAAACAGGATGTTACAAAAATATTAAGAAAACGTTGAAAATATATGTATAAACTGTTAGAAATTGGGGTATAGTAAGGCTTGGAATTCTGATAATTGTGTAAAACACTTTCAAATTAAAGCATTTGGGTGGTACTCCCAATATTCTTTAATTGGATAAGACTCAGAGAGATAAGAATTTAGAATGATTTGATGATAGTTTCGTTTGTACCAGAAAATGAGACCAAAACCGAATTTATGATCTTTGTCTAAAAAAATGTCACATGACAGTTTCAAACTCTCATAAACTATAAAAACTAACATAAAACGGAAGTTTGGATAAGCGTCAAACAATGGTCAATTCTTTGAAAATATGATTTTCTGATGCCCCTTGGACCCGCCAGGGGTTGCCGCCCCTTTGACCCCGCTCCCAGGGGTGCTGCCCCCGGACCGCCGTTTGTTTAGGGGCTTCGCCCCTAAATGACAATGTACTTTGAAAACTTGATCAAACTTAAACAAGTGTGTACTCCACACATTCCTTACTTGTTTAATATTTATCAAGATCACCTTTGGTTAACAAAGTAATCCCATTACACTTAAATAATATTGATGACAACAAATCACCAACATAAACTAGGCGTTATCACATGTCCATGGATAGACGCGGTGCGTTCCCGCATAATCTAACTAGTATATACATAGTTAAATCGTTTCTCCGATGATTTCTTTTGTGAATTGAAACCAAAATCGGTGGTGGATGATTATAAATTAGAGACAGAGTTTGTAACGTTGATTTGTGAGGGTACGATTATTATATGAGATAAGATGATGTTACCATAATTAGTTATACATTTTGGGAAATTATCTTAGTAAATTAATATTAAATGTCATATTTAAAGATATATGATTCTAAATAAAAATACACATTGAATTGGATAATTATAGTTAAATTCATAGATGATGAGCAAAATGAGCTAATTTGAGCTGGTAAATGACAAATGACAAAGTACCAAAATCAAAGAAGGATGTGTCACACCGCATCGTGTATGCATCACGACCCTGCTGACAAGTTTGTGAACAATGCAGATTCTCGAATTCTGCAACGCGGTAATGACCTAGTAGCAGCACGTTTTGCGGTTTTCTATAAATAATCGATTTATTTTCCCTAAAATGATATACCGTCAATTTTAACACATACTAAAGACACCCTACAAATACTATTCGTCCAAAAACCCTTTTGTATCGATTTCAAGGTTAGAGAAGCACTTTGGAGCGAAATTTTGAAGAATCAGAAACAATGAGCATCAGGACTATAAATTAATTTGCTTTATGATCGTTTTTAGGAATTCCTTTTTGATCTTTTTTTATTTTTATTTATTGATTATGGGGTAATACCCTTTCCTTCAGATTAAATGTAGATGAACCTTTATGTAACGCCCCGACTCTCAGGTAATAATTTAATGGCTTTAATTTTCATAAATTGCAAGGTCTACTTGATAAGTTGGATGCCCTGACTCGTAGAGTAGAAGCGGATTGGGCAACGTGTTTAAGTAACCAACTCGCCGAGTCCAACATAGGACTCGGCGAGTAGGAGCTGGAGGGTGAAACCTTAATTTCCAGGGTTCTGTACCCTATTTAAAGGATCATTTGCCTCCTTTAGCCCCCTTACAGCCTCTTGAGAGTCCAACAAACCCTAATCCATGTGTGCGCTCCATTCTTGTTTGTTTTAAGCTTTGGAAGGTGGATCTTAGTGAGAAGAGCTTAGAGAGCAAGTGGAAAGAAACAACGAATGTGTAGGGATCTAAAATCTACCTCAGTTGGCAATCTTTTGAAGGCATCAAGTTGTTACATTGACCTCTTTTCATTCTAGATCTCTTTTGGTTAAAGATTAGGGATTTTCTAGCATATTAAGAAGCTATTCTTGGGTATGAGCTAAGATCTGAAGTTGTAACTTCAGATCGGAACTATCTTTGGTCTTTAAGTCCATAAAGTTCCAACTTTAGCAAGAATGAACCCTTCCTTATGAGTTAAAACCCATTTCAAGCTTGGATTTAGCATTCTAAGTCTTTAGAGCCTTGCATGCACATAAAGTTTGCAACTTTACGTGATAAACATGCCTTAGGAAGCTGGATCTGCAATATGGAGCCTTGGAATGACTTAAAAAGCATCTGTATGGATAATGGATTGAAGGGACTCGGCAAGCTGCATGGCCAACTCGGCGAGTTCAATGAAGATTGTCATGCAAGGACTTCTGCATGGACTCGGCGAGTCAATAGGGTGACTCGGCGAGTCAACTAGGGTTTTCCCGACTTTTGGAAGCGCATGAACTCGACGAGTTAGTGGAGGGGGGGGGGGAATGCATGATTACTCGCACTGAAGGACTCGACGATTCAGTAACTACACTCGATGAGTCGGGTCAACATGGACTGTTAACCCAGACCGTTGACTTTGACTTTGACCAAGGGTTAGCTAATTGACTTCCGGGGCATTTTGGGAAAATTAGAAACTTAGGAATATGGTTCTATGGTGAATATACATGGTGGAGTTTGTGGCGGTGATCCGAGAGTTTGAGCTTATCTATCGAGTCTATAGTTGCAAGGTGAGTTATCCTCACTATACTACGGGGTCTAAGGCACCAAGGCCGACCCATTGGGTATGATATCCTAGCAGTTGGTATTATGTTGAGTCTGAGTTAGTGTTGCATGTTAGTTGCTATGCCAGTTAGGTAGATCTGTAGGACTACTTGTAGTATTATGTGATTACCGTATGTGCATTAGTTGTGTTATATGTCAACATATTATGTCGGATGGGTTGATGTGATACTACTCCGTGCGGTAACCAACAAACCCGGTAACATTTTGGATACGAGCTGAGGGAGACTCGTACTATGGGCACGATGGTAATCCATATGTGAGCTGTGGGCCCAGAAGGCCATCTAGACTCACACTGTGGGCCCAGGGGTAATCCAATCTGTAAAGCTATGGACCACTACATGCTGTTATTTATATATGTATTAATGTGCAGTGTATCTGTATTTTGGGGGAACTCACTAAGCTTTCGGGCTTACATTTTTCAGTTTATTGTTTCAGGTACATCAAGGGATCGTTACAAGGCAAAGGCGTGATCGTACAACTCCTCATGTTTTGTTTATGTTTCTGGGAAAACTTTGATATTATACATTTTGGAAAACAAGTATGTAATGATTTAATGGTTTTGAAATGTTTTTAAAAGTTCAAATTTGGCATGATTTTATGGGTGTGACACTTTAATACTATGATTTAATTTGTTATTTGGATTGATAAAGTTTGACTATTTATTATGTTTATTTGATTGTAATACCTTATGTGTTAAAGTTTTGATTTTATTGCCTACAACTGAGTTATATATAGTCTATAACTGAGTTATATATAGTCTAGATGATCAATCTGATTATATTAACTTGTATTTTAACTAATTTATGAACAATAAATGGTTAGAACTAGAGATGAATCAAATCATAAGGTTAGTTGATATAATTATAAACTTAAATATGTAAGAGAGTATTAGATAATGATTCTTTGCTTCAAATGATTTTTATGACCATTGAGGTTAATCATTAGATCAGGTCTTGCATAAATTTAATTGATTATTTAGTTACTTAATTGCATGATCATTGGTTTAATTATCTTTATAATTAATAGCGTTAGTTAATTCGATTAAGATAGCTAATCATTATAAGAATCAACAATTAACAATAGAAATACATTGCACTTTTAATACATCAACCATACGAAAATATAATACATCAACCATAAGAAAATATGAAGGTTTGAAATCTAAATGTAAGTATTTTATCTTCTTTGTCTTTAAATCTAACTTTCAATATTGTTAGTTTGGTTTCTAGCTTTTATATATATATATATATATATATATATATATATATATATATATATATATATATATATATATATATATATATATATATATATATATATATATATATATATATATATATATATATATATATATATATATATATATATATACAAAATTGAATTATTTGAAAATAAATAAATAAAATGTGAATAATGTGGTTTGTATATAATGAGGGATATTGGTTGGCGTTTATGTTTTTGGGGGCTCCAAGTGTAAAGTAATAAATTTGCTTTATTTTTATTACGTACCAACGAACCTCTCGCCTTTATTTATATCTATATTATAAATTTTAGTACTTTGGAAGATTTGATTAAAAATCAATTGAATTAAAGATTTTCTTAAATGATAATTTTTTAACAACAATTTAAACATTATTCATTAAGTTCCCGAAATAACCAGAATCTCAACATAAAATTTTATATTTTTCTATAGGTGATTCTATTCATAAATCCTTTTTTGTTTTGTTTTTAAATATCATTTGTACACATTGTATTTTTATTTATCCTTCTATCATATTAAATGTTGACACGTGTCACATTAATTACATATTTATTGAAATTAATAATTATTTAATCCACTTATTACAATTTCATATAGTAAAAAGATAATTAGAAATAAAATATAAAAACATATTATATAATAAGTGAAAAGTGTATAATTAATAGCACAATTTTCTATTTGTCATAATGGTACAAGAGTTTCTATTTTTGACAAATAGAATTATCGAAAAACTTTTTTGCCTGAGCACTTTGGCTACCGGATGATGATAATACGTAACATAAAGTGTGTTACGTAAAAAGTAATTTGGAACACTTACAGTTTAATACGGTTTCTAAGAATTTGGAAATTCTCAATATCTTTTAAATAAAAGAAAATAATTCCTTACAACATTGTTTTATATTAAAATTGTAAAAGAGTGAAACCTATTTTGTCTTTTGCCATTTGAAGGGTTTTTGTTCTAGAAGGTCTCAACTACTCCACTTTTCATATACATGTACTTTAGTCAAATTCTGTATGTTTTCTCAACTAAGAAATAAAATATTCTATTTTTAATTAACTTACACACCTTTTCACTTATTTTCTTCTAACAATAATGATAAACTACTTTTTCAACTGTACAAGAAGAACATGACTAAATTAAGAGATGGTCCCCTTTGGTTTGTTGAATTTCGAAATTTGATTCCAAGTCTCAAGAATATGACACCAACAATCCTTATGGTTTCATTATTCTGCCTTATTGGTATTTAAGCCTATATATCTAACATTTCATATGTTAAAAGTTCAAAATATAATCATATTGTCTTTGGATCAAATCAGTAAAAATATTAACGGTAGGGACCAAATCAATAAAAAATATAAGCTCACAACTAACAAACCGTTGAAAAATTAGGGTAGTACACGAAATATTGGTAATAAAAAATATGGTATGTTCACGAAACATATAAGGTTACCTTCATTGTTGATATTTCTTTCATATGTCTAGATTAACAATAAATCTAATGCAAGATAATCTACGAAGAGCAACCAAGTTTTAGGCACAAAACAATGATTTTGTTTCTGGATAGTATATGAAATTTTAGTTTTGGAAATGAAAAAAGTTCCTAAGTAGGTGAAATATGAGTATAAATACACATATATCCTAAAAATGGATAAGAACAATGAAATTTGTAGATATGAATTTGGAAAATGTAAATAATTAACTGGAAAATCTGTCAAGACAATTGAAGCTATCATGGGTTGCCATGGACAACGTGGACTACAAAGACATGACAGATGTCACTTGTCTGGTAGCTTGAATTCTCTTTGGGTTGTCTTTAAGTAGACTAAGGGCTTTGTCCTAGACCCCGTAAGGGGAGCTACCCCTTGATACCCACCGTTCTTCATGTTTGGGATCAAAACCCCTATTATATACAAGTTACACTATTCACCATATGACTTATAGTAGATCACAATGTCAACCCTCATTTGACATTTGTATTAATTCCAATGATATAAAATGGTTGGTGACACTAAAATCATCCATAATCATCTCTTATTTTAGTATAACCCATGCGGTAAACTAATAGGTTACATAAACTGAAACTTGCACATAAACGAAAATATCAAATCGATTGAATTTGCAAGTTAGTATTGTACACATTCTAAATATTTGAGAATGAGAGTGCACCTAGGATTCAACTCATCAACCCATTTGAATATGTGAATATAACATACATCCGAATGTAAATACTAATTCAGTAAATAATGAACTTATACAATTATAAAATCATGTGTCCCAATCTTCTTATGATTGTAAAAAGGTCAAGTCCCCAACCTTTTGAATTACGTCTATAATTCACTATTACATATATAATTCATGTACATCATATACCTGCAATATATTTTTTCAGAGGGATTCTTAAGAAGATAAACTTCAATCTTAACAACTACAATACTAAACACATAGTTTAGATGATTTCAAAAGCAAAAGCTAAATCAATTGACTTTTAGAGAACATATATGTATGCATATGTGTATATGTATGTTTTCAAGTATGTATGTATTATTAGAATGATATTTCCCCTTAATGAGCTCAAGTATCATTACATAATAAATATATTCAAGATACAAAGATTATAGGCAAGTTTTAGCTATTCTAACAATCCAGGCTAACTAAAATGGCCACAAAAATAATACAAATATATACATTAATAATGTCAATTACAAAAAGAAACTATTGTCTATTGTGATAATGTTAGTGTTGTCTACTTATCCTCGAATCTTGTCCAACATCGACGCACCAAGCATATAGAGATGGATATTCATTTTGCGCGAGACAAAGTTGCATCAGACCAAATTTGTGTCCTTCTAGTTCCTTCTAGTCTCCAATATGTAGACATTTTTTCCAAAGGACTTCCCTTCTCACTTTTTACAGATTTTTGTTCCAGTTTGAGAGTTCAGTCACGTCCTCCCGCTCAAAATATGGGGGGTGTATTAGTGTATATATTTGTATTATTTTTAGCCCTTTTAATTAGACCAAATTGTTAGAATAGCTAAACCTAGCCCATAATCTTTTTATATTGTATCTATTTATTCTGTAATGGTATGTGAGCTCATTAAGGGTAAAATATCATTCTAATATGTATGTGTGCAGGTATTTATGAACTCTCAAACTCATCAATTGAACAACAAGCAATCAAGATTAAAATTCTCTAGCAAACTTGAACAAAACAACAAAAAATTGGAACTTTTAGACAAGTTCAAACATGAACAAAACAACACAATTCTGCAAATCATGAACAAAAATTCAAACCAACATCAGAAATTCAAACCATTTTAACAAATATGTATATTATGTCGAACTATAAAGAAATCAGCATCATAAATTCAAATAAGGTTATCTTCATATTATGATCAGTTAAAACTTTTCTGTCGATCTTCTATGAATAGGTAGTAAATTTCGCAGAATTTCAATCGTACCTGATGAGAAAAGGTAGAAGATCGTCGTTGGCTATAGAGGAGATTGTCGATGGGTTGAAGAGAAAGAAATCATCGATGTTTGCTGGTTGCGGGATAAGAAAATTATTTGATATGTGTGGCTATATGGAGGTGTTGCAAGAAGGAGAAGAATGAGGATGGAGGTGCTGAAAAAGAACGGCAGGGAAAGGGTAAAGATGGAAACACATCTCCTTTTCTAATCAGCTATTTTTCCCTTTTCTATCACAATCAAAATTTTCTTACCAAGTCAGATGCCCAAAGCTGGATTACCAAGCACCTTTTGTTGACCGAGTCAGCCGAAAATGTCTAACCTGACTCGGTCAAACGCATATCAAACACATCCTAACACATAAATTGTTACAATGAAGTTTTAAAAGAAATGTTTGTATTAGCTTACTTGGTACCAAAACATAATAAATTGATAAACTGTTATAGTGTTTGACAAATTCTATTTATTTGAGTAAAATGACAAAAAATAACATCTTAGATATATGTATATAAAAGTGTAGGGTTGTGATAATGTTATTATAATAATATGGTTTAAGTAAGTTATAAGTTGTTTTAAATACATACGACAAATTATTTATTTAAATAAACATTTTAAATAAGCAAATCCCAAACACAAATTTATACTATATAAGCAAATTATATGGGGCTTTTTTGGTAAACAAACATCTAATGACTTAAGCACTAAATAGTCTAAATAAATCTCAAATAAAATTTTTTGTAGTTTTTCTAGTAAATTTTTTTATTACCAAATCAAACAAACACTCTTATCTATAATAATTCTTAGGTACCGTTTCATCTGAGGTACATGATAGGACAGAAAAAACTATGTAGTGTTTGGCATGTCTGGGATAGGACTTGATGGAACAAAAACCAGATTTGATGGGACTAATTTTTATAATTATAGTCCCATCCAAAATGGTGGAACTAGATGAAACACAAACCACAATGACAAAACACTCTTCACGTCTGCCCCTCTTTGCTCGCTCTCTCTCTCTCTCCAAATTAGAATAAATGTGTACCATTCCTCTCGACCCCCACCAACAATTACTCTGACGAACACTTTATTATCTACTACTTCTTCCGCGTTTAGACCACCAGTAGAAATTATCCACTATGGTGATACATATTTCAATTAGTTGTGTATACTCTACCAAATAATCATTCTTCATCTAATCAACACATCTTCTAGGGTTTCGATTTCGTATGCTTAAATTAACATAGAGGTCAACGATATAAATTCCAGGGCTATATTATTGGGTTTCTACTTTCTCAATCACCGATTTAAAAAAATAGTTATTCATGAATTTTCTTAATGATTTTATTGAACTCGAGTTGTTGATTAGTTATCCTGATTTTGATTTTGATTTTCTTTATGGTTGCAAACAAGGCTAAGTTGATGTTTTCTTTTTTCTAAATTGAAAGACGCTTTCAAGTTCTTTTCCAGATCCTTCATAGATACTTTATTATTTTCAAGAGGTTAATACTTTTGTTAAATGTTTATCCTTCAATCAGTAAAAATGTTTGTATTTCTTTTAATATTGTCATCATCTCTCTGTGATTTGGAAGACATTTTGTGTGTTTACGCTTCTTCAAAAACTAGAGATAGGAAAATAATGAACAAATTTTAAGAAACCGTTTTAGGTGTTCTTGGATTTGAGATTTAATTTTTGGTTTTTTCATTATTGGGAATTTCACACCAAGGAGATGAATATTTAGGATTCTTAAATTCTTAGTTAGTTTTGAAGGAATCGTGGTTGTGTTAGATATATTATATTAATTTGAATCAAGGGCAAACTTGTAAATTTTATATCTTGTTCCATTGTATTCTAGTCCTATCAAACCCTATACAAATAATTAATTTAGTTTTGTTCTGTCCAGTTCTGTCATGTCCAGTCTCGTTGTGTTCCATCCGGTTCATGTACCAAACGCTAACCTTAGAGAACAAAGTTAGAAGCATTTTCGAAACCATTAGTTTTGGATATTTCTACTATTTTTTTAAACAGCAAATATATTAAACTACTTTTAAATTATTTCATCTATATCCTCTGCAAGACCTTTGACTTCAAAAATGAATGGCAACACCAAATACCACTACCACTAGACTAAAAATCTTTTAATAGATATTTCAACAACTCACTAGAATAATGTCACTGAAAATTTAATTTATCAAATAATGATACCATAACCTTCTAGTTTTATTGAGCGTTTCTTGAAATCTACGATGTTGGTGGTTTCTGGTAATGTCACATGTCTTCTATTATTTGATTTTGAGAGGTTGAATGCTACGTGCAACTAAAATGCCAAAACATATTTATTTTTACCATGTAAAATGGCAGACATGTGGGATTTTTATTTAACATTTTACATGTTGAATACTTATCAATTGAAAGAAAAAAAAAACGAGACATGAATTTGTAATAAATTAATTGGATAAAATATTTTTAAATTTGGAATAAAGTATAAAAAACAAAAATTACGTAAATTATGGCAAAATTACATAAAACATGAGACGGGAAATGTGGTTATTTCATTAGGAATGCCGAAAAAGTGGTTACATAATCCACATCTTTTAATAAAGGAAGTTTGTCGAGTAATTGTTTCACGTATTATCACAAAAAACCTTATTTCTTATTTCTTAATTAATTATCATAAATATATATTTTTTCGAATGCTCAATGGAAAAGAGGAATATATATAGCATTCTACGGTTCTTGGACTTTGATCATATTAAACATGATTTGTTAATACTTAGTAGTAGTAGCCAATTAAAACAAGCCATGTATAAGAATTTATAATTTGTATAAAAATAAAATGGGAGTGCATAAATTCACATAACCCAGTTTTAACTTCCTTTTTAATTTTGGTTTGACATTCTAAAATAAAAAGAAACTAATTAGCATATAAATATTTCTACATTTTAATGGTTAAGAGGAAATAGAAAATTTTAACTGCTCAAAGGTGTTTAGATTTACTACTTTATTACTCCTATTAATTTCTTTTGACAGTAAGTTCATTGTCAATCTTATATTTTAAAAAAATTCAATAAGAAAATAAATTCATTTTGATATTTGAAAATTGAAAATAAAAGTTAGTGGTAACGTAAGCATTACTATTATTTAATGGAAGAAACATCGTCCACCTTTCTTTTAACTAGATTCCTAAAGAGCCAATCACCTTCCACCTACTCACCTACAATAGTTTTGTTTGCCTTTTTACTTTGGGATGCATTTTGGACCATCACTTTATTATAAAAACAACAAAAAAAATTGTTTGTGTGTTTAGTATATAAAAATTTACTTAAAATATCTTTTTTCTTTTAAATGTTTGTACAGATTTTTAATATTTTAACCTATAACCAGTCAAGGAAGATGGTTCATACACAGTTTTTTTAATACATAATAATTTTTGCTTTAAAATTGATATACAACACTTTTTTCATTTTTGTTTTTACTTCAAAAAATGTGGAAAAAAACACGAACCATTTACTGCTATATAATACAATAAAATATCTTAAATTGCTTATCGTTTGATGCAGAAAATCGATCATAATAAAATACAAAAATAACATCTAAATTGAATCATATTAAATAAAAGGTTAGGTGAGTACCAATTCAATAGTCATCCGGGATGGGCCCATTGAACAAACTATGACCGATTCCTAGAAGCATTTGTTCTTCTAAGTTCCAATCAACGAAAATATTATGATAAATTGGTGCAGAAGGACCCTTGAAATTTCAACTTTTTGCGGTTTATCCCAACAGGGGAACCTTTCGTGTAGACACACCCCTTTGTTTCTCATTTTCCATCAAAATGGTCTTCAAGTTCTACCAGATTCCCAAATGAAAAATCATGTCATTGTATGGATACCTTGATTGAAAGTGTCAATTTTGTTAGTAAGAGCATCTATAACATTAGTTCTTTTTTTTTTTTTTTTTTTTTTTTTTTTTTTTTTTTAGTTTATTGCTGAAAATTTTTTAAAAGCTTTTTCATATTACCTGTAAATTTACAAATTCAATAGATCAGAAGAATATTTTTTTATAAATATTTTTAGTACTTTTTTCCTTACTTTATAAGTTGCTATTTGTAGGATCCACATAGGTTGTGTTAAAAGATGTTAGTGTAGTGGAGGTTGTTAGATTTTCGGTCCTGAGAATATCAACATAGACTTGGATAATTTTTAAGATTGTGATTGCAATCACTTTTCAAAATATATGATTTCGTCCCTTATGTATGGGTACCATGAAATCTAATTTGGGATAATCCAAGAGAGATAAGTTAGAAGTCATGTCACCTCCAAATTCGAAACGCATGAATATCTTGATGTTTTGTGTTCTAGATGAGATAGAGAGAATCTGATGAACAGATTTCAAGTATACAGAATGTAACCCTTTTTCTAAAAGATTCACAACGTTCTTATACATAGGGAAAAGTAATTAATGGTGGTTATATGTATTTTGGCGCCAAAATAGTGGTTGGGAATATGGTTATAAGACATAACCGATTAATACATCATAATGATGTCACCACTTGTTTTATTTTTTTGTAGGAAATGCATGGTTGGAGTCTTTTCTGATATAGAATCTGAGGAACCACCGCCATGCGCTCTGCCCCTTGGACCCCACATGTAATGCTGTGTTCTAAAAAGTGTTTGTTATGGATTTCAGAGGCTAAGGCTAGGGGTGTTTTGGTCTTTTATGGGCTTTGAGGTTATATGAGAAAGTTTCGGGCTGGGGTGTGTTACTAGAAGCGTAGGGCTTCTCACCATCTTTTCATGGATATAAAGTTCATCGGAAACGGACTCAGAACGAAGAAGTGGCGATACTTTGGGAATGTTGCCAATAATAGTCCCTAGTAAGGAATTGTGACAAGGTGGTCCTATGCATGCATGGAATGCATGGGTGTGAAGTAGCTGGGTACGCCCAACGTAAGTTGGGTTACGCACAACGTAAAAGGGGAAGTGAACGTGGGTGAGGAAAGGCGTACACCCAACGTACATGTAGGTACGCCCAACATACGCTCAGACTCACTAAACCCTAATTTTTAGGGTATGCCACTATATAAAGAATATAATGCCCTGGATATCAGCCTCCCTCTCATCCTAAGACAGCTACCACGAAACCCTAATCCTCCCTTAAGTGTACTTGGAGCTTTGGTGGCCATTAGTGAGCATCTTGGTGTTATAGGACCATTTTCCAAGCAAAGAAGAAGCAAGCAAGGTGGTGAATCAAAGAAGGAGTTGTAGATCTGGGGCTTTTGCCTCTTTCCAGACCTTTTCAAGGTATAAAGTCTTGAGCTTGAAGATTATTCTCTTAGATCTCCCATAGGATGAGTTTTTGGGCCTTTATGACTCATCATGTTTTGTTAGGCCTTGAGTTGCCATTCTTTGTTCTAAATGAGCCCCCAAGGTAGAAAATTGTCATCTTGTGTGTCTTAATGGGTTCATGCATGAGATCTAGTCATTTTCATGAAAGTATATTGTCATATTTCAAGTTTGGGCCTTTTTGGTGGGTTGCAAGTCACCAAGTAGCCGACTTTATGGATTAAGACATCAAAAAGGACTTGGATCTGAGTTTGTAGCCCCTGGAGTGGAGGAATAAGTACTTAATGGAAAAAGGACTTAGCAGGAGGACTACGTTGAGCGTACGTGTAGGTACGCCCAGCGTACTCACCTTTGTGTCTGTACGTTAAGCGTACATTACAGTACGCCCCGCGTAATGCTGCTAGTTGGGTTTCAAGCATATGGGCCTCAGTGTGGGCTGTGCTTTGGACTATAGGTCTTTGGGCCTTAATGGGCCATCAGGAGTCAGTGATTGTGGGCCAAGTATATATGTCGGGCTTAGGGTTAGACCCAATAAAAGGATTGGGCCCAATGTAGCAAATTGGGCCATTAATGGGCTAATGGTGGGCTTAGGAAGCCTATCTAGTGTTGGGCCTTTTGTATTATGTTTAAGCCTTAGTTGTGAGCCATATTGGGGGTAGGGGTAAAATGGTCATTTTACCCTGAGAAGGACTATTGCATTGAGGTAAGTGTTATTTGATCTTGGTAGCTCGGGGAGCTGAGGGTGCATCAGTCGGGGAAACTTCAGCTAGCAGCCACAGGGTTATCAGCAAAGTTCAGCAGTGCATGTGAGTTTCCCTTTGTGTGAATGGGTCTATAGCCACAACGCCGACCCATGTAGTTATGAGTATGAAGACCCGGGGGTTAGCCCTAGGTACTGTTTGCTAGTATGGTATTCAGGACCGAGGTCCAATGTAGGGCGGGTGCCCAAGGAATGGTTTGCATGATAGAGTATACTTGTTGTATATGTGATAGTTGTATGTACCTTGTAGGGAGGTGAGTGTGGGCCAGGTCCCGTATCTCACCATTAGCAGAGAATGGACGGGGTTCCATATCCCATCAGTAGCAGAGCAGGGGAGAGGCTCGAGTTAGGAAGTAGTGAGTGTGGGCGGGGGCCCGTATCTCATTATCAGCAGGGGTGTGGATGGGGTTGACTCATCAGTAGTAGGACAGGGGCGGGGCCCATGATAGGCGAGGCCTTAGGACAGTAATGTAGTAGGGTATGTTCAGTTTATGTGTTATGTGGTAAGGTTATATGTTGCATGCGTTTAGCAGGCGGGGCCCAGAGACAGGCGGGGCCTAAAGTAAAACAGATATGTATACCGAGCGGGGCTGGGATCGGGTGGGGCCCGATATAGCAGGCGTGGCCTAGTGCTTGCAGTATGTGTTTATGTATGGTATGTGATAGGTTGGGGAACTCACTAAGCTTCGTGCTTACAGTTTTCAGTTTTGGTTTCATGTACTTCCGGTAGCGGAGGGAAGAGCTTGGGATGATCGCATGACACACACTGTATTCAGTCAGCTTGGGATGTTTTACTCTGATAATAAGAATATCTTTTGAATTAATACTCTGATTTTATGTTATGATATATGTTATGGATTGAAAAATGTAGTTTAAGTAATGTATTAAAAATGAAATTTTTAGTCATGATTTTTGGGTCATTTCAAGTTGGTATCAAAGCCTTGGTTTGAGGGATTCGGACATGCTTTCGGGTGTGTCTAAACTCAAACTGAGGAATTGTAACATAAATTTGTAAAAGAAAAGCAATTTTCGTAAAAATGGATTTTTAGAAAAAAAAAAGAGTTTTAGAAATAGCGAAAAGAACTTTGAGAAAAGAAAAGAACTTTGAAAAGAGAAAAGGGTGTGTTGCATGTAATCAGCCGAGCTCAAGTATGTTCTCCCAAAATACCCATACAAGTTTATGTTATGACTATCAGTTTAGTAGAATAGCATGCTAGATTAGGACTAAGGATTTAGGAAGGAGGCCTTATGTGCCTGTTATATGTGCTTTTGAGTTGCATGCTAGTATTGGCTAGACAGTGGTAGGATAGCCTGTTTACGTTATGCCTGATTATATGAGCTTTATGAATTGCATGCTAGTACAGATTCTTGTTATGTGGGTAGAATAGCTTGATTATGTTCTGGTTAGATTTCCCTTTTCGTCTGAATGCTACTTGCTTTGTGCTTTGTGGGACTCTGAGTGATGGGAGTTAGCCATTAGGTGAATGCGTGAAGTCACCTATGATCAAGGTTGAATAATCTTAGAGTGTTGGAATTGACCCTATTGTGCAGCTCTTGTCTGAGTCCAACCATTGTAGGGACGAGTCCTTTACTCCAAGGATTATCCGAGCCTCGTCACATGTGATGGTATTCAGGTAGTGGCTAATTGGCATTATAAACACACGTTCAGTAGCTGAGGACTGGGTTGCGGGTTGGAGGTTACCTTAGGGCAGGCCTAGGATGAGATTAGTGCTGGGAGCAGTGTTAGTAGAAGGGACTTGGTGGAGTCAAGGAAAATCTTAAGGAAAGTACGAATATATGTGGAAGGTAGTGTGAGCCCGTACTACTGAAAGCAAAGGATCCATACTCGATTCGATAAGTAGATGAGACTAGAAAAATTGTAGTGTGTGTATGATCCCTCAGCAGTGAGGTGTATTTTGATAGTTATTGTATTATGTTTTTAGCATGGTGACATTACGTGAGAGACTAGTGGGCGGATCAGGCGCCAGAGAGGGATCAGGCTCGGGTTTAGGGACTGAGCAGCTCGAGAAGCAGATGAGAGAGTTTGTATTAGCTAAGATCACACACAATATCTTAGACCAGACTCTTGTGATATTTGGCACGGTCAAGGAGGGTATACTAGAGATTTTGGACGAGAGGCTTGGAGCCTTTTCGCGCAGAGATGATGGCTTTGGTAGGAGCGCGTACCTTGACATTCAGAGAGTTTAGAGCTTGTGGAGCACCATATTATCATGGGGCTAGGGACCCCATTGCTAGCAGTAGGTGGTTGGCCGATGTTGCCAATGCTTTCCGCACGAGTCGGTGACCTGAGGGGGACAAGGTCAGAATCGCCTCCTGTCTTCTGAAGGACAGATCGCGAGATTGGTAGGAGGAGATTGGTCATGCCTTGGAGATGATGTTGCGATGCACGCGATGACATGGAATGATTTTTCGGCCAGGTTCAGGGTTTAGTTTGCACCGGTTATTGAGGTGCAGTAGTTAGCACGGGAGTTTCAGTACCTCCAGCAAACTTCTGAGATAGTGGCGGAAATCACCGCCATGTTCAGGGAGAGGGCTCTTCTCGTTCCGCAATATGTGGCGGACGAGGAGATGAAGAAAGCCCGATATCATAAGATGCTGAGGAGTGACATCAGGCAGTTTGTGAGCAGGTCCAGCTGCAAAACGTTGGAGGATATGATTACACAGAGCAGATCAGGAAGAGGAAGTCGGATGAGATTCCGGTAGCCACTGGTTCGGGCAAGAGACCCAAGGGGGTAGATTCAAGATTGAGGGATTATCAGAGCCGCAGGTGATGCGGGAAGTATGGCAGGATGCACGAGGGTGCGTGTAGGAGTGGTAGTGGTGGTGATTCTGGCTGCTTCAAGTGTGGCCGGACTGGTCATTTCAGTAGAGATTGTACTGCTACAACCAGTCAGGTTTCAGACTTAATATGTTTTCATTGCAGTCAGAGGGGCGACAAGAAGGCCCAGTGTCTGGGTTTGCTTTCGGCAAGACAGGTGGTGGCACCTACCCCTGAAGCCTAAAGGATCATAGACGACCATCAAGGTCAGGCAGAGGTGCCCCCTGTGGGGAGCAGGGATTTCCAGTTATCTACAGTGGAGGCGCGAGCAGCACCGGGCATTGCAGGTGAGTATCTTTTGATTTCATGTCAGTTTTATTCTTGATTATATTGTTATGGTGCTAAAATTATGTTAAGTGAATGTATGTGATAATTTTCCTATTGTGTTTGGATTATATTTCATCTACATACCATGGGTTTTGGTCGGTAGTTCATAGTGTAACGATCATAAATTCAAGCCAATTTAAACTTTTCAAAAACATCCCAATTTCTTTAAGTTATTACAAAAAGATTTTCAATACATTTATTATCAGAGTATTCCCAGAACCATAACATAAAACATAGACATTTGTAGCAGTACGATCACACCTTTGCCTTGCCACGGTCTCCTGAAGAACCTGAAAAACATTAAACCACAACTGTAAGCCCGAAAGCTTATTGAGATACCCCCAAAATACCAACCACATACACCATAAATGCATAACATGCTATATCATAACCAAACACAAAACAACCATGCATTTCGGGTCTACTGTGTGACTGGTCCGCCGTACCGGGCCTTCAGTTCACCTGGTCCACCCTCCGAGTCTAGTCATGTCCCTTGAGTCTGCAGTGTAGTTGGTCCGTCCACACCGGGCCTTCAACCCACCTGGTTCACTCTCTGAGTCTACAGTATGACTGGTCCGACCGCATTAGGCCTTCAATCGGCCTGGTCCACTCTTCGAGCCTCGGCACGTCTGGTCTACCCTCGTGGGGCCTACAGCCTATCCGAACCGCTCGTTGGGCCTTCGGAATAACCGATCCGCCCTAGGTATGTTGGCCTACAGCACAAAGCAGGACCCGCATCAACCCAACCCCATTCAAACAACCATGTGCACATAAACATACAATCATATAACAATTCACATCCAATCAAACCGATCTAGCAGATCACATAACATAACATACTCTAAACAGGATACCGACCTAACCGTTCACTAGCATATACCATCCTAATTACTAGGATGCAAAGTTAGCAAGGCAAGAACATAAAAACGATGCCCAGATTACAATCCGATAAAGGGCCGGCCTTGGTGCCTCAGACCCTGTTGATATAGTGAGGATAACTCTCCTCACAACTGCCGAAACTCTAAACTTGAATAGCAGACTCCCGAATCACCGACTCACCGAAAATCCCGAACTAGCCAACATAGCAAAAATAATCATTAGGTCAATCATATATCCACTTATTGGGCCAAGGCCAAAGTCAAATTCTCATACAAAGCCCAATATTGGCCCAATTTACTAAATTGGGCCCACCTCTACAACCGGGCCTAGATCTAAGGTCCATAATAATAAATGGGACCAAAATACTCCATCCAGACTATTCAATCAAGGCCAAAACTTTATTAGCCCATAGATAGTCCAAACAAGCAAGGCCCAAAATTAAAACTCAACAGATGGAGTACGCTAGGCGTACTCCCTTGTTACGCGGGGTGTAACTTCACTGATCAACAAGTCCATATAACTTCTTAATGGCTTAAACTCTTAAGCCCAAACTTCAGATCCTTAGGCCAAATATTTCTAGGATTCATAAATTCTCAATCTTTATTACATGGGACGTCCATAAAGTTCTTAATCCAAGGTCTTAATCCATTTAGACCTATCTATATCACACATGAGACAACCAAAGCCATTGGGACCTCATTTTTCTTACTCAAGACCTCTCCTAAGGTCTAAAAGGACAGCTAATCTCATCCAACTCGAGACATGCATCAAGATGAGGTTTTTGGGACAAGAATGATGTCAAAACTTCACAACACATAGATCTACACTATATGATTGCCAAGCAAGAGACTTTCTACCTCAAAAGGGCTCCAGAAGATGATGTTATTCCAGACCTAAAAGCTCCAACTTCCCAAGTCCTTCTTTGACAACTCCTTCCTTTCCTCTTCTAAGCTTAAACTTCCAAAATGAGCTTCCCAAGGTCAAGATCTCACAAAAAGGAAGGGAGAGGCGTTCTAGGGTTTCTCTGAGGTTAGGGAGACTGATAATGAGGCTAAGGTTTGAGCCATTATGTTCCTTATATAGTGGCTCACCCTCAAATTAGGGTTTAAAGACTCTGGACGTACGTTGGGCGTACATCCAGTACGTTGGGCGTACGCCCCCACAGACCCGCGTTCATTTACCCAATTACGCTGGGCGTAACCCAGCCTACGCTAGGCGTACCCAGCGTGTCCCATTCTCATACTTGGCCTTCTTTATCAACTTTTCCTATTAAGGGCTATAATCGACAATATCTTCGAAATGTCGTAACTCCTCCATCCTAAGCCCGTTCCTGATGAACTTTACGTCCACACGAAGGTGGCGAGAAGCCCTATGCTTCTATCAACATACACCGGTCCGAAACCTTCTCGGATAAAACCCATTGCCCATAAAAGACTGAAATGCCCTTACTCTTGATCTCGGGAACCCATGAATAGATATTTAAGAACGGGGCGTTACAATTCTCCCCCACTTAAATTAGGCTTCGTCCTCGAAGCCTGCGGCAACTCAACTCTCGAACTACTCCCGCAATGCACCACCTGGCATTAACCCGACCAGGTTCCTCAAGATACAACCACCGTAACCCAAAACCCAACTTTCCCTTTCTTGCGGTGTTCTGACCACCGCTTCAAGCCGGCCACTGGCTCATCCTCTGATAACCACACTTATCAACCGAGTACCACTCCATAATACTTCACTTGCTCCAAATCACAACAACCACTTGGATCATACGAGCTAGTGAAAATCCTGAACCACTGGAATCTCGATCTGAGTCCGACTTTATCCACTCCATGTTGTCAGGATGACACATCCCTCAGGATGAATTTCTACAACATACACAATTCATTGATCAAAATCAAGCTGGGAGTCCGAGACTCCATCCCTGCATCCCTTACGAGCCTCTTGGCTCTACACCCTCGGAATTCTTTCTGTGACCTAAGCAGACATCCAATCTGGATGTGATTCTATACCACTGCCGCAAACCTGCTGCTCAATGACCATAATTGGAACACCCAAATCATAACTTCGCACTACTGCCTTCACTTTCGTGAACTTACACACCCTCTCGGAGCTACATTCCTCTCTCTTTCCTTACCAAGGAAAACCACTTGGCTGCCTTGACATTAGCACAAGTGCCACGGTGCTCAACCAATACTACACCATTTCCTTATAGCATAACCGCTATCCCATGCATCACACATACTCTGAATCCACTCGCAGGGACTTCTCGAGTCCATGTACGACCTAATCGATATCTGGGCCAGACCTTCTGATGTTATCACATCGCGACATACTCATTCCATATCCTCATACAGATCCATCAACACATGCAGAGTCTTCAACATGACTGGATTGCCTTACCAGGCCTTCAGCCCATCTGGAACACTCTCAGAACCTTCAACAGGTCTGAACCGCCCTCTAGGGCCTTCAGCCTGTCTGGACCGTTCTCCGAGCCTTCAGCCTGACTGGTACGCCCTCCTGCCTTCAGTCTATCCGGACCGCTCATCTAGCATTCGTCATCCCGCGCTATCTCTCCAGAAAACTCTCCCATGCAGACAGTTCTAGCCCTCTAGGGGTTCCGAGAACTCTATCTCCACCCTTCATACTCAAACCTGGTCTGATCCCAGGCCTTCCACAATCAATCACCCTTGGTCTGCATCCCACCCCGCCTGTCTGTCACTTGCTCATACCAGCCTACGCTCGGGTGACAGAACCACTGTTGAATCTCAACAGTTAAACAACCTCACATGCTTATTGATCTTCCAAAGAATTCTGCAATTCTCCCCCACTTAGAGCACTGACTATCAACCACCGGTGGAGATCACCGACCTTCCTCGACAACCCTACACAACACAAACCCTTACACACGAACTGGTTCCCACCAGAACGAGCAATCATCAAAAATTTTCATAACAACACTGATCATCCCGGGCTCGAAAGAAACTCGATCTTCAGCTAACCACTCCTCAGTCTGCAGATGCTACTCGACATTCCGACCAAAAGTCAGATTCCCACAGATAATCCTCATGAATGACGACCAACGAAATTTTTCAACACCAAACCCATACCATACCACAATCCTCGAGGAACAACGAATACAATAATAAAAAAAATCACACAGCGAGACTAGTAGATAAACAATACTCCACAATAATCACCAAATAACAAGACATCAAGAAAGAAACATACCCGCAGCTGCATCCGAAACTGCCCTGACCTCTTCCGTTGTAAGCTTTAAAGCACAACCCTAAGCCCTTGGGGGCTCCGCTCCACCCTGACCTCCACCCGTAATCCTCAATGTGGCCGGTGTTGGAGCCTGCAACGATCCTGCAGCAAGCTATGGACAATTGGCCCTCAAGTGTCCAACCTGATGGTAATGATAACAAATCCTCAAATCCCGAACCAGGGCTGTCTACCGACAATCCCTCGCATAGTGCCCCTCCTTTCCGCACTTGCGGCATGCACCACCGGACCTACAAACTCCGGTGTGACCCTTTCCACACTTCCCACAAGTGTGGCTGCTCTGATCTCCCAATCTAGAATCAACGATCTTGGACCGTTTCAGTGTCAGCTGCGACTGCACCGGAGCCTGCCTCTACTCTCGCAATTGCAACTCAATCTCCAACTCACGCCGCCTAGCAGCCTCCTGCAGCTCCAACAAGGTCTCGCATCTCTGCGTAGACACAAACTGCCTGATATCCCTCTTGAGCATACTCAGATATCGGGACATCTGAGCCTGCTCCGAAGCAAACTCAGGGAAAAACATAGCCATCTTAGTCAACATCCTGGTGATCTCCATCACCGACTCCGAATCCTGCTTCAGCTCAAGGAACTCCTGAGCTAATCTCTCCCTCTCCACCCGCGGAACATAACGAGTGCTAAACATCTCTCAGAACTGATCCCAAGAAATCGTAGCCCTTTGCGCATCCGAATATGACTCTGTGGTTAATCTCCACCAATCCTTCACCCCGAGCCTCAACAGGTTCAGAGCACACCTCACCCTCTGATCAACAGGACATGAACACGTGAAGAAACACCCCTCCACGTCTGACAACCGTCTCATAGCAACAATCGGGTCCTGAACTCCATCGAAGGTAGGGGCTTCATATTATCAAAGTCCCGATACTGAAAACCTCGGCCGGCTCCTCCCCTGCCACTGCTACAGCCGCTGTAGCCGCCGCGGCAGCCGTCTCTGTGAGAGCCGCATATCGCTCATCAAAATACTCAACCATGGCGGTCTTGATCGACCCAAACAGTTCCGACAACTTGGTCCGAAACAACGCAACAGTCTCATCATGCAGGATCTCACGAATCCTAGCATCCAACTCGTATGTGCTCATCTGACCGATAACTTCGGGTGGTGCTGACCCACCCTGACCGCCCTCTCCTGCTCCTAATCCTGATCTGGATTTGCTCCCAGCATGCCTCGTAACTTCCATTCTGAAAAGAAATACTGCAGACATCAGATACTTCCCACTAACCCGGGAACCGACTCTCAACACCGCCCTAGGGGTTGTGACTTCCTTGATACACGTATGGGTCCTGTGCTTTCAGTAGTACGGGCCCATACTACCTTCCACACCTACCCATATTTATACTAAATATCACCACAACACCCTAGTGAAGAACATGCATACCAAGCAATCAACCCTCACGCCTAGAGGAACACTAGAAATCTCATACATAAAGAAACTTTAGACTAGCAGGCATCATAATCTGGCAACATTATCATGCAATTCCTGAAGATCCCTAGCCTAGTGCTAGCATGCTGTTCTATCATAACACATAAACAAATAATTTGCATGGTATTTTGGGGCTACTTATTGGCTCAGACTCAGCGTACCTCCGCATCCTCTTTTACTCATTTTGAAAACCATTATAAGTTCTCTTTTGAAAACTCTCCTTGATTTGAGACTGGATTCACACGAATGTTCCTCCAATTCACTCAAACTAAGGCTCTGATACCAACTTGTAATGACCATAAACTCAAGCCAATTTAAACTTTTCAATAACATCCCAATTTCTTTAAGTTATTACAAAAAGATTTTCAATACATTTATTATCAGAGTATTCCCAGAACCATAACATAAAACATAGACATTTGTAGCGGTACGATCACACCTTTGCCTTGCCACGGTCTCCTGAAGAACCTGAAAAACATTAAACCACAACTGTAAGCCCGAAAGCTTAGTGAGATACCCCCAAAATACCAACCACATATACCATACACACATAACATGCTATATCATAACACAACATAGAACAGCCATGCATTTCGAGTTAACTATGTGATTGGTCCACCGTACCGTGCCTTCAGTCCACCTGGTCTACCCTCCGAGTCTAGTCATGTCCCTTGAGTCTGCAGTGTGGTTGGTCCGCCCGCACCGGGCGTTCAACCCACCTGGTCCACTCTCTGAGTCTACAGTATGACTGGTCTACCCGCATCGGGCCTTTAGTCGGCCTGGTCCACTCTCCAAGCCTCGACACATCTGGTTCGCCCTCTTGGGGCCTACAGCCTATCCGGACCGCTCGTTGGGCCTTCGGAATAACCGGTCCCCCTTGGGTATGTTGGCCTACATCACAAAGCAGGACCCGCCTCAACCCAACCCCAGTCAAACAACCATGTGCACATAAACATACAATCATATAATAATTCACATCCAATCAAACCGATCTAGTAGATCACATAACATAACATACTCTAAACAGGATACCGACCTAACCGGTCACTAGCATATACCATCCTAACTACCAGGATGCAAACTTAGCAAGGCAAAAACATAACAACGATACCTTGATTACAATCCGATAAAGGGCCGGCCTTGGTGCCTTAGACCCTGTTGATATAGTGAGGATAACTCACCTTGCAACTTCCGAAACTCTGAACTTGAAAAGCAGACTCCCGAATCACAGACTCACCAAAAATCCCGAACTAGCCAACATAGCAAAAATAATCATTAAGTCAATCATATATCCACTTATTGGGCCAAGGCCAAAGTCAAATTCTCATACAAAGTCCAATATTGGCCCAATTTACTAAATTGGGCCCACCTCTACAACCGGACCAAGATCCAAGGTCCATAATAATAAAACTCAACAGATGGAGTACGCTGGGCGTACTCCCTTGTTACGCGGGGCGTAACTTCGCTGATCAACAAGTCCACATAACTTCTTAATGGCTTAAGCTCTTAAGCCCAAACTTCAGATCCTTAGGCCAAATATGTCTAGGATTCATAAAGTCTCAATCTTTATTATCTGGAACGTCCATAAAGTTCTTAATCCATTTAGACCTATCTATATCACATATGAGACAACCAAAGCCTTTGGGACCTCATTTTTCTTACTCAAGACCTCTCCTAAGGTCTAAAAGGACATCTAATCTCATCCAACTCGAGACATGCATCAAGATGAGGTTTTTGGGACAAGAATGATGTCAAAACTTCACAACACATAGATCTACACTATATGATTGCCAAGCAAGAGACTTTATACCTCAAAAGGGCTCCAGAATATGATGTTATTCCAGACCTAAAAGCTCCAACTTACCAAGTCCTTCTTTGACAACTCCTTCCTTTCCTCTTCTAAGCTTAAATTTCCAAAATGAGCTTCCAAGGTCAAGATCTCACAAAAAGGAAGGGAGAGGCATTCTAGGGGTTCTCTGAGGTTGGGGAGACTGATAATGAGGCTAGGGTTTGAGCCATTATGTTCCTTATATAGTGGCTCACCCTCAAATTAGGGTTTAAAGACTCTGGACGTACGCTGGGCGTACCCCCCCCCCCCCACAGACCCGCGTTCATTTACCCAATTATGCTAGGCGTAACCCATCCTACACTGGTCGTACCCAGCGTGTCCCATTCTCATACTTGGCCTTCCTTATCAACTTTTCCCATTAAGGGCTATAATCAACAATATCTTCGAAATGTCGTAACTCCTCTATTCTAAGGCCGTTGCCGATGAACTTTACATCCACACGAAGGTGGCGTGAAGCCCTATGCTTCTATCAACATACACCGGTCCGAAACCTTCTTGGATAAAACCCATTACCCATAAAAGACCGAAACGCCCTTGCTCTTGATCTCGAGAACCCATGAAAAGATATTTAAGAACGTGGCGTTACAATTCTCCCCCTCTTAAATTAGGCTTCGTCCTCAAAGCCTACGGTAACTCAACTCCCGAACTACTCCCGCAATGCACCACCTGACATTAACCCGACCAGGTTCCTTAAGATACAACCACCGTAACGCAAAACCCAACTTTCCCTTTCTTACGGTGTTCTGACCACCGCTTCAAGCCGGCCACTATCTCATCCTCTGATAACCACACTTATCAACCGAGTACCACTCCATGATACTTCACTCGCTCCAAATCATAACAACCACTTGGCTCATACGAGCTAGTGAAAATCCTGAACCATTGGAATCCCGATCTGAGTCCAACTTTATCCACTCCATGCCGTCAGGATGACACATCCCTCAGGATGAATTTCTACAACATACACAATTCCTTGATCAAAATCAAGCTGGGAGTCCGAGACTCCATCCCTGCATCCCTTCCGAGCCTCTTGGCTCTACACCCTCAGAATTCCTTCCGTGACCTCAGCAGACATCCAATCCGGATGTGATTCTATACCACTGCTGCAAACCCGCTACTCAATGACCATAATTGGGACACCCCAATCATAACTTCACACTACTGCCTTCACTTTCGTGAACTTACACTCCCTCTCGGAGCTACATTCTTCTCCCTTTCCTTACCAAGGAAAACCACCTGGCTGCCTTGACACTACCACAAGTGCCACGGTGCTCACCCAATACTACACCATTTCCTTATAGCATAACTGCTATCCCATGCATCACACATACTCTGAATCTGCTTGCAGGGACTTCTCGAGTCCATGCACGACCTAATCGATATCTGGGGCCAGACCTTCTGATGTTATCACATCGCGACATACTCATTCCATATCCTCATACAGATCCATCAACACATGCAGAGTCTTCAACATGACTGGATTGCCTTACCAGGCCTTCAGCCCATCTGGACCACTCTCAGAACCTTCAACAGGTCTGGACCGCCCTCCAGGGCTTCTGCCTGTCTGGACCATTCTCTGAGCCTTCGGCCTGACTGGTACGCCCTTCGGTAGGTGGATAGGGGATAGCAGATTTTTCAGTAAGTGGTGGTAATGATAAGAGAAGTATGGTATGAGGCAACTAGTTGACCGAGGAGTGCTACGCCTCTCACAGCAGGGATGAATAATCTCAGAGGGAAGGATTTGACCCTGCTACGCAGCTCTCGTATGAGTCTAACCATTGCAGGCATGAATCTTTTACTCGAAGGATTATCTGATCCATTCGTTGAGATGGGTTCTTAGCACTAAGTTATAGTAGTAAGAAGTATTCAGTGAGTACCGACAGTAGTGACCAGCACCGGGAGTGTCTGGAGTAATAGATACCGTGAGGGGCACATCCTTCAAGGCAATAGAGGAGGTGGTTGGTTATAGAAATTGGCCTTCGGAAGGCCAGTGAACGCGCAAGGAAAAGGGGTTAAACCCTTGGTATGTTCAGCATAAGTACTCGAGGAGTACCGGAAGGATTGTCGGTTGAGTAGGTTGTGTCCTCAGGATTGACGGGATTAGAGTGACCTCGAGGTTATTATCTATAAGGAGTAGTTTTAGCCGGGATGACAGGGCAGAAGGCCAATAGAGGCAGTCCCTTGAGGATTGGGTGGAGCAGGTGAAGCGAGTATCAGACAGGAAGGCTGTGGGTAGATTGTAGAATAGTTGGCTATAGTGGACTTCGAGGACGATGTCTAGTTTAAGTGGGGGAGAGTTGTAATGACATGTTCGTTACGGATTTCAGAGGCCAAGGCTACGGATGTTTTGGTCTTTTATGGGCTTTGAGGTTAATTGAGAAAGTTTGGGGCTGGGGTGTGTTACTAGAAGCGTAGGGCTTCTCTCCATCTTTTCATGGATATAAAGTTCGTCGGAAACGGAATCAAAACGAAGAAGTGGTGATACTTTGGGAATGTTGCCAATAATAGTCCCTAGTAAGGAATTGTGACAAGGTGGTCCTATGCATGCATGGAATGCATGGGTGTGAAGTAGCTGGGTATACCCAACATAAGTTGGGTTACACACAGTGTAAAAGGGGAAGTGAACGCGGCTGAGGAAAGGCATACACCCAGCGTACATGTAGGTACGCCCATCATACGCTCAGACTCACTAAACCCTAATTTTTAGGGTATGCCACTTTATAAAGAATATAATCACTAGATATCATCCTCCCTCTCATCCTAAGATAGCTACCACAAAACCCTAATCCTCCTTTAAGTGTTCTTGGAGCTTTGGTGGCCATTAGTGAGCATCTTGGTGTTATAGGACCGTTTTCCAAGCAAAGAAGAAGCAAGCAAGGTGGTAAATCAAAGAAGGAGTTGTAGATCTAGGACTTTTGCCTCTTTCTAGACCTTTTCAAGGTATAAAGTCTTGAGCTTGAAGATTATTCTCTTAGATGTCCCATAGGATGAGTTTTTGGACCTTTATGAGTCAACATGTTTCGTTAGGCCTTGAGTTGCCATACTTTGTTCTAAATGAGCCCCTAAGGCAGAAAGTTGCCATCTTGTGTGTCTTAATGGGTTCATGCATGACATCTAATCATTTTCCTGAAAGTATATTGTCACATTTCAAGTTTGGGCCTTTTTGGTGGGTTGCAAGTCTCCAAGTAGCCAACTTTATGGATTAAGACATCAATAAGGACCTGGATCTGAGTTTGTAGCCCCTGGAGTGGAGGAATAAGCACTTAATGGAACGCCAAGCGTACTCACCTTTGTACCATTATATGCACAAAGGTGAGTACGCTGCGCGTACGTGTAGGTACGCCCAACATACTCACCTTTGTGCCTGTATGCTAAGTGTACATTGGAGTACGCCCCGCGTAATGGTGCCAGTTGGGTATTGAGCAATTGGGCCTTGGTGTGGGCTGTGCTTTGGACTATAGGTATTTGGGACTTAGTGGGCCATCAGGAGTTAGTGATTGTGGGCCAAGTATATATGTTGGGCTTAGGGTTAGGCCCAATAAAAGGATTTGGCCCAATGTAACAAATTGAGCCATTAAAGGGCTAATGGTGGGCTTAGGAAGCCTATCTAGCGTTGGGCCTTTTAAATTATGTTTAAGCCTTAGTTGTGAGCCATATTAATGGGAGGAGTAAAATGGTCATTTTACCCTGAGAAGGACTATTGCATTGAGCTAAGTGTTATTTGATCTTGGTAGCTCGGGGAGCTGAGGGTGCAGCAGTCGAGGAAACTTCAGCTAGCAGCCAGAGGTGTTATCAGCAAAGTTCAGCAGTGCAGGTGAGTTTCCCTTTGTTTGAATGGGTCTACGGCCACAATGTCGGCCTATGTAGTTATGAGTATGAAGAACCGAGGGTTAGCCCTAGGCACTGTTTGCTAGTATGGTATTCAGGACCAAGGTCCAATGTAGGGTGGGTGCCCAAGGAATGGTTTGCATGATAGAGTATACTTGTTGTCTATGTGATACTTGTATGTGCCTAGTAGGGACGTGAGTGTGGGTGAGGTCCCGTATCTCACCATTAGTAGAGTATGGATAAGGTTCCATATCTCATCAGTAGCAGAGTAGGGGTAAGGCCAGAGTTACGAAGTAGTGAGTGTGGGCGGGGGCCCGTATCTCATTTTCAGCACGGGTGTGGATGGGGTTCCATGAATCATCAGTAGTAGGATAGGGGTGGGGCCCAAGATTGGCGAGGCCTTAGGACAGTAATGCAGTAGGGTATGTCCAGTTTATGTGCTATGTGTTATGGTTATATGTGTTGGGTTTTGAGCAATCTAACACTTCCTAAGTGTGCATGCAACCCTAATAAACCTTGGATCTATGTTTGTCTAAATACATGCAAAATAATAATTTTCAAGGTTTATAACCTATCTAACATGGCATGGGGAACATTTCAACATAAAAGAGTTAGAAGAGATTACATACCTTTTGATGAGTTGGGTTCTTAGGAGTTTGAGGGCCAAGCACCAATAGTGTGAATGCCTCAAATGGAATCACAAACACCACAAACTCTTGGAAAACTTTGATGAGAGTATACACCTTGTATAAAAATCGGCCACACACATGCACACACACACTAGTTCACTAGTTTTCTCTTAGGCTCTTAGGCTCCATTTCATGCTCCATAAGCATGCTTATATAGTATGCATGGTTAGGGTGAAACCCTAATAACCCATGTCTTTTCCTTTTCCAAGGATCCATGGGTTAAAAGCTCCATGGATCATCCATGGACTTCCACATAAGCCTAGCCCATTAACAAATGAGTATTAGCCCACACTATATAAAACAAATAGCCCATAATTTAATTAGTATTCCTTTTAATCTCTAAATTAATTCATAATTAATTTAAGACTAAAACTAATTAAATAACGTAACTTCATATTAATATATTATAACTCATAATATATTAATAAACATATGTGTATAACTCTCATAAAATTATCCATAATAGTTTGGATGAGATGCAACCCAAATGGACCATGCCGGTCGGGTCAAGTATATACCAAATAAGTTATGGACTTAGACACCTTATCCAACAGACTCCCACTTGGATAAGTCTAATAACTATATTTGCCTATAACTTCAGGAACCAACCAACAATCGTAGCTCTCGAAAACTCCCTCGAACAATGAAGACTCTGTCGAACTATGAAGCGCCATTTTAGATAAGTGATCACATAATCCTCTGTTCTCATGATATCAGCCGGACAAACACATGGAACTATGTCTTGCTTATTGTCTAGCAGTTGTTTCTCGATTTTCCGATTTGTTTGACGAAGAACTTCACTGAACACATCGGTTTAGTTCTGACCAGGCCTGGTACATGGGTCAACACAAAATCATCGAGGGGCCCAGATATCGCTTCTATTTCTAGAAGGAACAGATAAACTTCGACTGATATGCTTGTTCTACTACTTATTGAATTGTACACAAAGGCACGTTTTATAACATCAAGTTACTGATGCGTTTACGTGCAATCAATGCACAACCAACTCATAGGTAACAACTCATATCTCTAGGTTTAAAGATTTATATGATGTTATCGTCTCACGATCACTCGAGATAAATTCCATGAAGTGATACAAGTGAGCGTGGGTTTATACCAATACTCATAACTTATGAGTACTCATGAATGTTGCAGCAACCATTGCCATGTCTAAACACCTTTAAGGCATCTACAAACCCAATTCATGACAATCTTGATTCATACCTACTTCCGACGTATGATCGATTGTGGAGGTTTGAATAAATTAATTATTCTGGAAGTCAAAACATGCAAAACTGAAACAATAGTAAATAATTGACAATGATAGTAACACTTTACTCATAAATAAATCACAAATTTTATTCATCATCAAACGTCGATTACATTTTACAAGTTTCAGGAAAACTATCTAATCTGTAAAACTAATATCGTCTCTCAGCCCGATGCGTCTCGCATGCTGAAAATGCTTAACCCTCGTCAGTCCCTTCGTAAGGGGATCTGCAGGATTCTCATCTGACGATATCCTCCTTGTCACAAGGAGTCCTTCTTCAATCTTGTGTCTTATGAAGTGATATTTTCTGTCAATGTGTCGGGATCTGCCATGATCTCTTGGTTCCTTGGCTAAGATAACCGCAGCATTGTTGTCACAGAAAATCTCTATAGGTTCCTTAATAGTTGGTACAACTCCAAGGTCTTCGATGAAGTTCTTTAGCCATATCGCCTCCTTCGCTGCTTCACTCGCTGCTATATACTCTGATTCACAAGTCGAATCAGCCACCGTCTCCTGCTTGGAACTCTTCCAAGAAATTGCCCCTCCATTTAAGGTAAAGATCCAGCCCGACTGAGAGCGGAAATTATCCCTATCAGTCTGAAAACCAGCATCACTATACCCTAATATTCTCAAGTCATCACTGCCACCAAGGGTAAGGATCCAATCCTTAGTCCTCCGCAGGTACTTGAGAATGTTCTTTACCGCGGTCCAATGAGCTTTGCCAGGGTTCCCCTGATACCTGCTGACCATGCTCAAAGCAAATGCCACATCAGGACGGGTACAAGTCATAGCATACATGATCGAGCCAACTGCGGAAGCATATGGTAATTGGCTCATCTCAGCTATCTCTGCCTCTGTACTCGGACTCTGAGTCTTACTCAGTTTGGTATTGCTTTGGATCGGTAAATCTCCTTTCTTGGAATTCTCCATGTTGAACCTTTTCAACACCTTATCCAAGTAGATACTCTGACTAAGTCCAATTAGTCTTCTACTCCTTTCTCTTAATATCCTTATCCCTAGGATATATGTAGCCTCCCCTAGGTCCTTCATAGCAAAGCACTTCCCAAGCCAGGACTTAACCTCCTGCAAGGTTGGGATGTCATTTCCTATGAGTAGTATGTCATCCACATACAGTACCAAGAAGCTAACTATACTCCCACTAGCTCTGACATACACGCAAGACTCATCTTCGCTTCTCAAGAAGCCAAACTCCTTTACCTTCTCATCAAAACAAAGATTCCAGCTACGAGATGCTTGTTTTAATCCATAAATGGATTTCTCAAGCTTGCATACTCTATTAGGGTACTCTGCATTGACAAAACCCTCTGGCTGATTCATGTACACATCCTCAGCCAACTTTCCATTAAGGAAAGCGGTTTTGACATCCATTTTCCATATTTCATAATCATGAAATGCTGCAATGGCTAACATAACCCTAATAGACTTAATCTTGGCCACCGGCGAGAAGGTTTCATCATAATCAACACCTTGAGTTTGAGTAAAACCCTTCGCAACCAGTCGAGCCTTATAAGTATGCACTTTTCCTTCCATGTCTGTCTTCTTTTTGAAGATCCATTTGCACCCGACTGTTTTACGGCCCGGTACATTGTCAACCAAGTTCCAAACTTGATTGTCATACATGGACTGTATCTCGCTGTCCATAGCCTCCTTCCATTTAGCAGACTCCGGGCCTGCCATGGCTTCCTTAACACTGCTAGGTTCATCCAAATTTACTAGTGTACTATCACTAATAAACGTATCACCTTCCGTAGTAATATGAAAACCATAATAAAACGAAGGTGTGTTCCTAACCCGTGTGGAACGTCTCGGAGGTACAGACTCGTCAGCTGGATCAACAGGAGTTTCCTCCTCAGGTTGATTGCTAGTGTCTGAGGTTCCTTCACCAATTGATTCTTGAATTTCTTCAAGATCAATCTGCCTCCCACTGTCTCCTTGGCTTATAAATTCTTTCTCGCGAAAGATCCCTCTTCGTGCTACAAAGACCACATTCTCACTGGGTCTGTAGAAAAGGTAACCGAAGGATTTCTATGGGTAGCCGATGAAAATACACCTTTCACTTCGGGGTTCAAGCTTATCATGAGTTTCACGCCTCACGAAGGCTTCGCAACCCCAAATTTTGATGTGGTCCAAATTGGGAACCTTCCCAGTCCACATCTCATGAGGTGTTTTGGTAACCTTCTTTGTAGGGACTAGATTAAGGATATGGGCGGCAGTCTCTAAGGCATACCCCCAAAAAGAGATTGGTAACGAAACTCGACTCATCATAGAGCGAACCATGTCCAATAAGGTACGATTACGCCTCTCAGCTACACCATTCAGCTGTGGTGTCCTGGGAGGAGTCAATTGTGAGACAATCCCACACTCCTTAAGGTATTCAAGGAACTCGGTACTAAGATACTCACCACCTCGATCGGATCGAAGCATCTTAATGTTCCTGCCCAATTGATTTTCTACTTCCTGCTTGAATTCCTTAAACCTTTCAAAGGTTTCGGACTTATGTTTGATTAAGTAGACATACCCATATCTACTAAAATCATCAATAAAAGTCACATAATACCGATTAGCGTCCCTTGTGGCGGTTTTGAATGGCCCACATACATCAGTATGTATTAGGTCCAACAAACCTTCACCCCTCTCACAAGTTCCAGTGAAGGGTGATTTTGTCATTTTTCCAAGTAGACAAGATTCACAACTATCATCTGATTTCAGGTCAAATGATTCCAAGACTCCACTTTTTTGGAGTTGGCCTATGCGTTTCTTGTTTACATGTCCAAGACGACAATGCCACAATGATGCTTTATCTAGGCTAGTAGAAGAATCAATATACAACACATTATTTCCTAAGTTGTCTACAATCGACACAGTTTCATACACGCCATCACAAGGTAATGCTTTAAAATAAAACACATTATTAAAGAAAGCATTAATACCACCACATTCATTATCAAACGAAAAGGTAAAACCTTGTTTGTACAAAGCATGAAAAGAAATAATATTCCTCGCCATTTCAGACGAGTACACACATTTATTCAAATCTAATTTTAACCCATTATTAAGCAACAAAGTATAAACTCCAATCTTGGAAACAGGTGAAGCCTTCCTATTCCCCATGATTAAGTTTATCTTCCCGTGCTCCACATCCTCACTTCTTCTTAGGCCCTGCAAATCAGAACATATGTGAATACCACATCCTGTATCAAGCACCCAAGAGTTAGAATATGTTGAGTAATTAGACAATATAGTGTAAATACCTGCATAGGTGGGTTTCACATTCCCATCCTTTAGATCCTGCAAGTACTTAGGGCAGTTTCGCTTCCAGTGTGCCTTTTCATGGCAATAAAAGCATTCAGCATCCTTGGGAATGGCAGAAGGAGTGACAGAACCGTTCTTAGTCTTTGATGAGGAGCTTTCAAGAGACTTTCCCTTGGTACCCTTCGAAGGGTGCTTCCTCTTTTTCCCTTTGCCTTGCCTAATAGCTAAAATAGGGGTAGAAGTTGGAGTAGGAGTAGTAGAGGTAACAACCGCTTTACCCTTAAGACCGGTTTCAGCGGTCTTCAAGAGTCCTTGAAGCTTGCTGAGGGTAACTTCCTCCTTGTTCATATGGTATGTCATTCGAAAATGATCATAACAAGAAGGCAAGGAGTGCAAAATGATGTCAATTGCCAACTCCTCGGGGATGTTAACATTCAGCTTCAGCAAACGGTCCACATACCTTTGCATCTTCTGCATGTGGCCCGTGACGGATTCACCGTCCTTCATGCGGGTAGTTATTATGGAGGAGATTATTTCATACCGCTCCTGACGAGCACTCTGATGGTACCTTTCCATCAGGTCTTGGTGCATCTCAAAAGGGTAGAAATCTTCATACGACTTTTGGAGCTCGGCTGTCATCGTGGCCATCATGATACATGCCACCTTAGTAGCATCTCTCTCATGAGTCCTGAATTCAGCGATCTCCTCAGGAGTAGCAGTAGACTCATCAAGTTCTTTTAACTCCTTATCGAGGACATATTCCTTATCCTCGTAACGAGTAACCATCCTGATGTTCCTAATCCAATCCATGAAGTTGGAACCATCAAAGATGACCCTCCCACAAAGATTCATGAGAGAGAAAGAACCAGTTGGGTTAGAGCCTGAAGCATTAGTGTTGGAAGACATCTGAAAGAAGAAAGTAAGTTTAGATTAGATATTTAGGATCCTTAATATGACACCCAAATGTAATATTAAGGCTAGGATCCAATCACAATATATTACACTTAGAAGAGGGATGCCGTAATCTAAGTAATAATATATTTGAAAGGTAGGTGAATGACGATTCACCAATTTCCACCATGAAAACGAAATGATTTATTAGGTTTAATTGGATTTGAAATTCCAAGATTCTTTTGAGATTCATTGAACTTTTCAATGGCATGTTTCAATCTCGATTGTGCCCTTCAAGTTTTGTGACTGGGATGCCGAGGATCACAAAACAAGGTGTGAATAACCATGCTAATTCACTTGGTACTCCTAATATTATCACCTAATCAATGTGCCGGTTAACCACACACGCTCCATTGATCTATGACAAACATTAAGTTACCCTTCGTGATCCTTACTAGTCCTAGTTAGTGTGCCGGTTAACCACACACGCTCCACCAACGACTTGGTAAGGTACAAAGTGTGAATTCCATGGATTAGCACCATGTTCACATTTTCCTAAAATAACTAAGATTGGGAATTAAAAGAGTTTAGTTATTTTATAATATTCATTATACTTTTAATGAGGATTTAAAGTCATTGTTCTACCCGTTCGGCTAACGACCCTCCACCGATCAAGCAAGCGGTGGGTGAGAGTATACACCCATTAAGTCGCCATTTTATAGGCAACAACCTTATACCCACCTTATAGACCGGCTTCGTGAATGAGGCCTACTAACGGTAAAACGACTTATTCTTATACATATATATAATAATTAACCATTAATGTTATAAATAGTATAAGGGTTGAATTTTAACTATTAAAACTCTAAGGTTTGGAATTAAAGTTTATTAAAGTGTGTGAAACTTTACAAATTCCAAAACTTGAGGGCAAGTTTTGTAACTTTGCAAAACTCTTCATTTCATAACTTATGAATTAAAGGTTCATAAAAATGAAGACTCTTCATTTTCATGTAACTTATGTGTTTTAAGTGTGTGTTGAATGAAAGTGACCTTTGGTAATCCATAACTTGAGGACAAATTATGGACTCCATTAAAACACATAAATGATCAAGAATTAATTCTAAACAATTCAGCAAATAATTCCTATCATTTTCTAAATTCATAAGAACATGAACATGATCATCAAAAATTCAAGAATTATATGAACACATAAAATCATGGATTTTTGATGTATGCTATTGTAAATGGATTAGAACAACCATTACACCAACTAAAATAAGTTTTATAACACCAAAACAGTTTAGGGTAATGTTTCTAGTCCATTTCCAGCAGCAAAAGTCGAGATTCTGCATTCTTTCGATCCTACTCGTTGAGTGCACGAACTTACTCGCCGAGTAGGTTGAAGTTTGCCTTGGACTCGGCGAGTCCCCCCAATGGACTCGGCGAGTCCACCATGCAGACAGCAACGATTTCGACTTTTTTCACTATTTTGCATCAAGTATCAAACAAGCAAGCCTAGGCTCTGATACCACTGTTGGGTTTTGAGCAATCTAACACTTCCTAAGTGTGCATGCAACCCTAATAAACCTTGGATCTATGGTTGTCTAAATACATGCAAAATAATAATTTTCAAGGTTTATAACCTATCTAACATGGCATGGGGAACATTTCAACATAAAAGAGTTAGAAGAGATTACATACCTTTTGATGAGTTGGGTTCTTAGGAGTTTGAGGGCCAAGCACCAATAGTGTGAATGCCTCAAATGGAATCACAAACACCACAAACTCTTGGAAAACTTTGATGAGAGTATACACCTTGTATAAAAATCGGCCACACACATGCACACACACACTAGTTCACTAGTTTTCTCTTAGGCTCTTAGGCTCCATTTCATGCTCCATAAGCATGCTTATATAGTATGCATGGTTAGGGTGAAACCCTAATAACCCATGTCTTTTCCTTTTCCAAGGATCCATGGGTTAAAAGCTCCATGGATCATCCATGGACTTCCACATAAGCCTAGCCCATTAACAAATGAGTATTAGCCCACACTATATAAAACAAATAGCCCATAATTTAATTAGTATTCCTTTTAATCTCTAAATTAATTCATAATTAATTTAAGACTAAAACTAATTAAATAACGTAACTTCATATTAATATATTATAACTCATAATATATTAATAAACATATGTGTATAACTCTCATAAAATTATCCATAATAGTTTGGATGAGATGCAACCCAAATGGACCATGCCGGTCGGGTCAAGTATATACCAAATAAGTTATGGACTTAGACTCCTTATCCAACAATATGTTGCATGCATTTAGCGGGCGGGGCCCAGAGATAGGCTGGGCTAAATTAAAACACATCTGTATATCGAGTAGGGCTTAGAAACAGGCGGGGCCAGGCATCGAGCGGGGCCCGATGTAGCGGGCGTGGCCTAGTGCTTGCAGTATGTGTTTATGTATGGTATGTGGTAGGTTGGGGAACTCACTAAGCTTCGTGATTACAGTTTTCAGTTTTGGTTTCAGGAACTTCCGGTAGTGGAGGGAAGAGCTTAGGATGAGCGCATGGCACATACTGTATTCAATCAGCCTGGGATGTTTTACTCTGATAATAAGAATATGTTTTGAATTAATACTCCGATTTTATGTTATGCTATATGTTATGGATTGACAAATGTGGTTTAAGTAACGTATTAAAAATGAAACTTTTAGTCACGATTTTTTGGTCGTTTCACCACAAGGGGTGGTACCCCTTGGAACCCATACCAAGGAGTGCTCCCCTTTGGAAGCTCGTACCAAGGGGAGCTGCCCCCTAACTGTCATATTCTCGAATTCATATTTATCACTCTGAGTGTGCACCCCACACCTTCAGTCTCAGTGAGTAAATATAAGTCAGTCTAATTCATTATTAAGAATAACTACACTAAAATATGTTGATAACACTAAAATCACTAACAAAGGTTTGTTAATGTTTTTTGGTTTGTTGATGTGGTGATTACACGACACTAAAAATGTAACATCCAAAAACCCAGGTATACATTGTGAACCCTAATATTTGAGCAATTGTTAATATTGGTCCTTGATAAGAAAATGGTGGTAGACATGTACGCGGGGCGTACTAGAGTGTACGCTCAGCGCACTCGTGCACGTGTTTGGTCGCGGAGGGCCACCTAGTACGCCGGGTGTACCAAGGTGTACGCGGGCGTACCAAGCCCAGATTCTAACCCTAATATTGAGTGAGTCCCCTATTTAAAGAGTGTTATGGCCTCCTTGTGGCCACCATTTCCAGAGACTTATCCTCCCCAAAACCCTAAATCTTGTTCTTTTGGAAAATGAATGCCTTTGAGAGCTTGTGGGTGTGTTCTTGAGCATTAGAAGTGGAAAGGAAGCTTTGGAGAAGAAGGAGTTAGAGCCCAAGCTCTTGTATTTGAGCTTAGCAGTGAGAGAGGCTTCATTTGGAGGTAAAAAGCTCCAAGCTTTTCCTACTCTTTTGTTTGTGTTCATGTGTGGGGTGTTTTACGGTTTTTGTCCCCAAAGTTGATGGCTTTATGAGTTGATAAGCCCCTAGAACCCAAGATCTGTCCCATGTTGGCTTATTTTGTGTTATAGAGGCATACAAATCTAATCTTGGTCATTAAGAGTTAACCATGCATGAGTTATGAGTCTTTTAAGGAAGGAAATGGCATGATTTGGAGGTTGGTGACCTTTACAGCCATGCAAAGGCTTAAAGTCACTGACTTTATGGATTAAGAGGCATTAGAGTAACTGATATGTGCATAATTAGTTAATTATTTAGCATACATTTTTATTCATTTTTAACTAATTGTGTGTATAATGTGGACACAAGGTACTTAATAATGCTTAAATTTTGTTTTCAGTCCATAAGACATGCTTGGGAGTAAAAAGGAACAAAGGGAAGCAATTAAAGATCAAAGAGTGAAGAATGAAGGACAAAAGCAGTCCTACTCGGTGAGTTCTCGAGCATACTCGGCAAGTACATGAGAAGATTCAAGAAGATAAGTCAAGACTCATGATTTGAGACGGGTAACTAGCACCTACTCGGCGAGTTGGGTCTGCTACTCACCGAGTACACCCTGTTTTGGGATAATTATAAATACCAACTCATTATCCGATTGGAAAAGACTTTTGGCAATTTTGAGAGCTAAACCCACGACAAAGAATCCTTGGAGAAGCTAAGGAACCCTAATCTTCAATCCTTGGAAGAATCAAGGCAATTAGGTTAATCATTCCACTTAGCTTTAGGAATTTAAGATGTTTAGCTTAGTTAAATCTACTACTGAGTCTGTTTTTATCATGACTGTGAACTAAATTCGTTTAGTTTCTGTGGGGGAAGACTAATTTGCTCCTATGGTTATATAATATATTTTTTGATTGATTATGGTTTGGTGATCTTATTAAATTAAGTTTGTTAAAGAACCTTATGCATTGATGACAACTATTTTCTGTTAATTGGAAGGTAATTAAGCTGCATGAACATCTCTTGATTATTAACCTCATATGTATTGTGAACACTTGATCATATGCTTAAGAGTAATGAATATGAAATTAAGATTAATTAGAGAATAGGTAAGTTAATGTGTGAGCTTGTTTGAGAAACCAACAAACAAGAGGTTAGTTGAAATATCAACTTGATTAACCAATTACAAATCTTAATTAATCCAAATAATTAAACTAGGGAATTAGTTAGCTTAAATAATTGGCCACTGCTTGAATTGATTAATTGTCTAAGGGTTAGGAGTAATGAACATGAACCTAACCACTATAGTTGGTAACCAATAAAAATTAATTTATCATTAAAATAACCATAGGAGTGAATTAGTTGAACCTAAACAGAAACCTTTTAGTAAATTTGGTGAATTTGTCATTTGGTTTAATTGTTAGTTAGTTAATTATTTTAATTGTTATGTTTAAGTTTCTAGTCTTGTAAAACTAGAGAAAAACCCTTTTACTTTTATTATTTGCTTAGTTAAAATTAGTTATTAGATCAATTTATGTTCCCTGAGTTCGATACCCTACTTATTCAACTATACCACTAAAAGACAGGTTCACTGCCTTTGTGTGCTTAATTATTAATAAAAAGTAGGATTAAAACTAGTTGGTTTTACACACCTCAAGTTTTTGGCGGCGTTGCCGGAGAACGGTTCTAAATAACTTATCTAATTTCTAATTTTTTCGACCCTTTGTGTGAGTTTATTGGCACAAAGTTAATTTATTGCACATTAGTAATTAGTAGTTAGGTTTTAGGATCTAAATTAGTTTTTATTTTAAGTTTAGATTTCATTCAAAATAGCACTGCTACTCGTCGAGTGCATTTGCACCTACTCAGCGTGTACAGCAGTGTTTCAGCTTTTATTTTTCGTTTTTAGTACAATTTTTTTTTGTTCTTTTTACGTTGTTATCTTGTTTATTTCAGGACTTTCATGACCAGAGGATCAAACACCCTGATGGTACCCCCGTTTGAAGATCCCGAATCCGCTTTCAGAAGAAACAAAGGAAAAGATGTGGAAAGCTCGAATACACCAAGGAAGTTACCTTTGTGCAATTTGAAGACTATTTTTGGGAAGAAGAAGAGCAAAAAATCAGGAGCATCCAGTGCATCTTTGGCAAGCGAAGACCCGATCAAGGAAGACACCGAGTACGAAACCGAAGAAGAAGAAGAACCCACATACGGGCACGACTCCGATTCCGGCGACAAGTTAGCTCATACCATGGCTAACATTGATGAAATCTCCATGGGAGAATGGAAGAAGAGGATCCGCAATGACACCAGTCTGGGACTTGTGCAGCCCGCAATTCCCGCTACTGCTACTTTTGAGCTAAAGGGCCACATACTCGCCCAAATCAAGGAAATTCCTTTCTATGGAAAAGACCACGAAGATGCCTACAAGCATTTGGATGAAGTTCATGATGTAGCTGATTACTTCAATGTTCCAAATGTGCCTGTGAGACTCAGCTACTTCGCATGCTTCCAGTGACATTCAAAGGTGCTGCAAAAGACTGGCTCAAGTCACTTCCCCCCGGATCAGTCACCACATGGGACAAGATGAAAGAAGAATTCATTGACCACTTTTGCCCACCTTCCAAGATAGCCAAACTGAAGAAAGCAATATCTAACTTTGAACAACAACCTGGAGAGTCATTATATGAAGCTTGGGAGAGGTACAAGAGCTTACTAAGAAACTACCCACATCATGAACTAAATAGCCAGCAAGAAGTCTCCAGTTTCTATGATGGAGTCAATGTCACAACTAGGCAGCTACTTGACTCGCAAGGCCCGCTCACCAAGAAGCCACCCCCTGTGATAAAGGAATTAATTGAAGAATTCTCTAAGCACTCTAGAGAATACCACAACCCAAGAAATGATGTTACTAGGGGAGCCGCATATGCAGCTACTGAAGACTTATCCGCGGTTATGGCTGCTAAAAACCATGGATAGGAGGATGGATAAAATGGATCAAACAATCCATGCTATTCGGGTGGGTTGTGAAAATTGCAATGGACCTGATCTTACTAGAGACTGCGACTTGGATGAAAATGGCATCAAAAAGGTGCAAATATGTTACTCAAGTGGAGACCGATATGATGAAGACTGGTGAAAACCAAAGAAAGAGTGGCTCCCATATGAAGAGTACAAGAAGGCTAAGGAGGAGAAGTACAAGCAGAAAGGAAGAGGTTTTTACCAAAAGGAGGAGCCAGCACAAGAAAAAAACAAGTTTGGAAGAAATGCTTACCAAATTTGTAGTTGCTTCAGAAAAAAGACATAGTGATCATGATGCTGCTATTCAAGAAACAAGAAATATCCTTAGAAACCAGTAAGCATCCATTCACAACATAGAAACGCAGCTGGGGCAACTTCCTCAACAAATAAACCAAAGATCACCGGGCAAACTCCCTAGTAATACCGAAAATAACCCATGAGGCACGCACATAAATATAGTTACAACAAGAAGTGGGAAAATAATTACCCCTCTGGCCCTTATTTAGGAAGAAGCACCTAAAGAATCACAGAGGAAATAGGCAGAAAATCAAGCAGAAGATCAAAACTTTCAATCTGATAGCCCTACTCGCCGAGTACCAAACATGGACTCGGCGAGTACAATGCCAAATCCGAAAGAATAGGTCCTTGAAAAGCCGTATCAACCTCCAATGCCATACCCAGCCCGAGCTAAGAAGGAGAAGCAGGAAGAGGAGTACCAAAAGTTTCTAGATCATATCAAGACTCTTCAAATCAATATACCCTTCATTGAAGTTGTCGTCCACATGCCCAAATATGCCAAGTTTCTTAAGGAACTTCTCACTAATAGAAGGAAGATGGAAGAAGTGAAGAAGGTGGTCCTCAATGAAAACTGTTCAGCTGCTGTGCTAAATAAGCTACCAAAGAAGAAAGGTGACTCGGGGAGCTTTACACTACCTTGCCAATTTGGCAACTTAGCTGCAATTCACGCCTTAGCTGATTCGGGAGCAAGTGTGAACTTAATGCCATATTCGTTCTTTAAGAAGCTGGATGTCCCGGAACCAAGGCCAAATCGCATGACAATCCATTTAGCAAACAAGACAGTCACTTTCCCAAGGGGCATATGCAAAGATTTGCTGGTCAAGGTGGATAAATTCGTCTTTCCCTCTGACTTTATCATTCTAGATATGGAGGTGGATCCTCAAGTCCCGATCATCCTCGGAAGGCCCTTCCTCAACACTGCGAGTGCTATAGTAGATATGCGGGATTCAAAGCTTACCTTGCGGGTAGGTGATGATTCTATAACTTTGAGGGTATCAAGCTGTGAAATATTCAAGGAACAGTGATGACACGGCTTTCTCAATCGACATGCTAGACGAACTATTGGAGGAGTGCGTAGGAGAAGATTCCAGCAAGTCCACAAGCTTTGATGAAGAATTTGATGCAGAAAAAGACTTAATGGAGATCGAAAGGCTGCTGGAAGAAGCTGAATATGAAGAAATAATCAAGCAATCTGAAAGCCCTACTCGCCGAGTACCCTACCTGCACTCGGCAAATCCAGCAGTCAGAACCAAAAATCTGAGCTTAAAACATTACCTGAACATTTGGAGTATGCTTTCCTTGAAGAGGGAAACCAAAAGCTAGTGATAATAGCCTCTTACGTGTCCAAATCTGAAAAGGAGGAGCTTGTGCAACTGTTGAAGAAACGAAAGCGTGCCATCGCTTGGAGTATCACCGACATCAAGGGAATAAGCCCATCTTATTGCTCTCACACGATCAATCTGGAAGAAGGAGTGAAGCCGGTTGTGCAGCACCAAAGAAGATTGAATCCGAATATGCAAGAAGAAGTCAAGAAGGAAGTGGTGAAACTCTTTGATGTGGGAATTATCTATTCCATTTCAGACAGTCCGTGGGTGAGTCCGGTCCAAGTGGTGCCCAAGAAAAGAGGGATGACGGTCATAACCAACGAGAAGAACGAGCTAATCCCGACACGAAAGGTAACCGGTTGGAGAGTGTGCATCGATTATCGAAAGTTAAACGATGCCACTCGAAAAGACCATTTTCCCTTCGTTTTATTGATCAAATGTTACAAAGGTAATCGGGCCATAGTTACTATTGCTTTCTAGACGGATTCTCGGGTTATTTTCAAATACCCATAGACCCAATGGACCAAGAAAATACCATATTTACTTGCCCATGTGGCACTTTTGCTTATAGGCGCATGCCCTTTGGGCTATGCAATGCACCCGCGACCTTTCAAAGGTGCATGACAGCCATATTCCACGACATGGTGGAAAAATTCATGGAAGTCTTTATGGACGATTTTTCTGTTGCTTACTTGGTGTGAAAAACCGACTTGGTCCTCAACTGGGAGAAATGTCACTTTATGGTCAAATATGGTATAGTGTTGGGCCACAAAGTTTCCAAAAAGGGAATTGAAGTGGATCGGGAAAAGATTGACACCATTGCCAAATTACCCCCACCAACTAATGTGAAGGGCATTAGAAGTTTTCTAGGACACGCGGGTTTTTACCGGCGTTTGATAAAAGATTTTTCCAAAATAACTAGACCTTTGACACAATTATTATTAAAAGATGCACCATTTAATTTTACTAAAGAGTGTTTAGAGGCATTTGAATTTTTAAAGGAAAAATTAACTAATTCCCCGATCATTGTTGCACCAAATTGGAGTCTACCCTTTGAAATTATGTGTGATGCTAGTGATTTTGCAATAGGAGTTGTCCTTGGTCAAAGGGTTGATAAGCACTTTCGACCCATATATTATGCTAGCAAGACTCTAAATCTAGCCCAAGAAAATTACACCACCACGGAAAAAGAACTATTAGTTGTGGTGTATGCTTTTGATAAGTTCCGTCCATATTTAGTTTTATAAAAAACAACTGTATTTACTGACCACTCTGCTATCAAGTATTTGTTTGCCAAACAGGATGCCAAGCCAAGACTGAGAAGATGGGTGCTACTTCTTCAAGAATTTGACATAGAGATAAGAGACAAAAAGGGAATGGAGAATTTAGCACCTGACCATTTGTCAAGACTTGAAAACTTGCAAATGCACGAAGATAGAGTTGGCGATGATTTTTCGGACGAGTATATTATGGTGGTCTTGGGAGAAGAACCATGGTTTGCAAATATAGCTAATTACTTAGCTAGCAATTACATCCCAAAAGATCTCACAAGTCAACAAAAGAATAAATTCTTTTCTGAGATAAAATATTACTTTTGGGATGAACGGTATCTTTTTCGAAGCTGCGCGGATGGGATCATACAAAGATGCGTGTTCGGGAGTGAAAGCCGGAAGATATTAGAGCATTGCCATAGCGGGCCCACGGGTGGACATCACGGAGCACATTACACGACGAAGAAGATCTTTGACATTGGGTTTTATTGGCCCACAATTTTTAAAGATGCAACCCAATTTGTCAAAGAGTGTGATGCTTGTCAAAGAGTGGGAAACATTTCATCTCGAAATGAAATGTCACTACATAGTATCCAAGTGTGCGAGGTATTCGATGTGTGGTGGATCGACTTCATGGGACCATTTCCCATGTCTAGAGGCAACAAATACATCTTGGTGGCAGTGGATTACGTATCCAAATAGGTGGAGGCACAAGCGTTACCAACTAATGACGTTCGGGTAGTGGTGCGGTTTTTGAAGAAACTATTTTCATGATTTGGAGTCCCGAAAGCTCTTATAAGTGACCGAGGCACACACTTTGCCAATGATCAACTAGAGAAGGTGCTAAGGAAATATGGAGTGTAACACTCGTGTTTCTAGCCTAGGCATTTATATTGAGTTAATAGTCTAGGTTAACCTTTGTAATTCATTTTGAAGAAATGAAAAGGAATTTCGTGAATATTATGTGAATTATGTGTTTTATGCTTAATTATTAGGGTTTATTTAATTAAGAATAAAAATAAGCGTCAAACTTAAAGTTTGATATAAGCATGATATCTTTACATAAATTTGTAGTGCTCGAAACAAGGATTTCGGGGATATAAAGAATACCAAAATCTGAGTTATAACGAAGAAGTAATGACCTGTCGAAGTTTCGCGACAAAACCGGCACGTTGCTGAATATCGTAAAAGTGAGTTTTTGAAAAACTACTTTTTAGCCTTAGTAATCTAAACAAAAGTCGTAGTATTTGTCAAACCGAGAAGTTCGATAAAAAGAACGCCCAAATCTGACTTCATATGAGGAAGTTATGATTTTTCGAAGTTTCAGCTTACTAGTAGACAACTAAAAACTCGAATTTTAGATCGAACGATTTTTAGCCAACACAACCTAAACGAGAATTGAAGGTCTCATCATTAGGAGCACAACGGTAAAAGTCTGATGAAAACGGACGTCGGATGAAGAAGTTATGAATTTTTAACGGATTTTCTTTCCAGGTCTGTTAAAAATAATAATATAATATTTAAAATCAAAATTAGCCGACGAAGTCTAAACGGAAGTTGTAGAGCGTATGCGTGCATATAAGGAACGTCAAAAATGTAGCTTATATGCGAAAGTTATGAATTTTAGAAGATTTTGGCACAAAATTTGAGAATTTTCGCATAGATAAGCTTCACCCGGAAGTGCCACGTGTCCTCGCTTCGCGTGTGCCACGTATCCGGAACCTGATGAGTCACCGAGCCACCTAGCAAGATGTGTTTCCTTTCCTCGCATGCGTGACTGCCCCGTGTCCTCTTCTGATTCGACCAAAGGGAGGCCCAATCCGAAGCTCGAAGCTAGACCGAGCCTCGCACCGCCTAGCCTCCGAACCTCGCATGTGGACCAGTAGACCGTGGTCTAATCAGAGGCCGACATCGAGCCCTTCGCACATGCTACCCTCATGCGAGCCTTCCCTGCGAACCCTTGGATCTGCGACGCGTGTCTTCTTCCTGACCGTCCGATCAGAAGCCTCGCCCCTATAAATAGAAGGGTGCGAGACCTCCCGGGTACCTTTGAAAATTTGTCAATTTTAACCCCTAAACCCATATTTTCTTCATCTTAACATCCCGCAAATTCCCGGTATCGATTGTAAAGCCCGGAATACTCCACGAAGTGCTCGAGAAGCCCGGAAAATTTATCTTTTCGGTTTCGAAGCCCGACTTTTGCAAAGCCCGGTTTCTCAATAAAACTCTTGGTTTTATTAGAAACGATCGTTTTAGGAAACGAATTGCTGCCCGATTATCATCAAACCAAGTGAGTGTATAGTCACTTTCATTTTACACATAGATATGAAGTAAATACCTTATAATACATGCTGTGTGTAGATATATTAATTGTTTATTTGAGGTAATTGTTGAGTTGATGTTTTATACAAGTTTTAAACTGTATAAGTATTTTTATCTACAAATATGTTGGGTAGAACATGGGTAGATAGTGATGTGTGATAAAATAAAACTGATGAGAGGCCTCGAAGTGTTTTGAGATCCAGTCATCTAGCGGAGTTTGAATGACGACCACGGACTTTCTAGACAGTCCAGTGGGAAACATTAGCAGGTCCACAACCTGTAGGTGTTAATGAACTGAGAGTGTTCATTCGTTGTACTCCATCCCCCTCATGGTTGCCTTTAGGACATGTATGACTGAGGAAACCCCTTAGCAGTAGTGTCCATCCCGATGATATTCTTTAGGCTAGGTCCCTTGTAGTAAGTGTTTAGGGAAGTAAAGTGAGGATAACGGGAACGGGTAATTAGGGTTATTGTTGATTGATGAACTTAGTAAGTTTATCATTATTGTGGGTTGAAAACCCTATATCCTCACCAGGTTCCCAAGCCTGACCCACTCAGCTTTTTATGTTACACGTAGTGGACCCCGAGCATAGTCAGAGGACGACGAGATATTTTTGGATTATAGGCTAGTAGTTGTAAATAACTGTTGAAAGGATTATAATTTCTTGTTTATGCTTTTGATCTGTAGCAGAACATAACATCCCGAGGTTTTGATATATATATATTGAAAACATATACGTTCTTAATGAAGGGTTTTGATAAACTTTTATCATATTTTGTTTGGGAACCAATTCCGCAACATCTTTTAAAAAAGATTTCTCTGATTTTATTTTAAAAAGCATAAATTAAATCGGTATTTTCTGGCTGAGAAATTAGGGGATGTCACAGTTGGTATCAGAGCATTAGTTTAAGCGAACTAGGAAATTGTAGAATTTCTAGACTTGAACTTAGAATGCTAAGTGATGATTGTGAGATGGGTGTCTACCATATTTTAGACACGAGCACTAGTTTATTTTAGGGAAGATGCCTAAAATGCCCATATGTGCTAAATGCTATGTGTGTGCCATGTGTGCCATTATTTGTTCGGATCTATGGTCTGTTGCCGGACGGATCTGGAAACCTTATGTGTGTAGGATTCTAAGCGTATGATTATGAGATTAGAACTAACATGTAAACGTTTCGGAGTGATAAGGGAATTGACATGTCTAACAAGGATAAAGACGTAAATTCACCTTATTCGTTATATAGATTGTAATTGCTAGAACTCGTAGAAGAGCTACAAATGCAAACAGAAACAGGGATCAACAGCCTCAACCTCAAGTAGTTGAGCAAGTAGCTATTGTAGGAGCTGCACCTGAGCCAATGACAATGGTTGGGGTAAAAGCAATGATACAGATGATGTTAGATCACCAAATGGAGGAGACAAGGCGATTACTACAACAACATAGGGAAGAGACCACGATGCCTGTTGAACAACGTGTATTGAATGAAGGGAAATCAGTAGGAGGGAACTACAGTGGGACTCTTGGTCAAGCCAACCCACCGATAGTTAGACAAAACAACCAGGATGGCGGAGTTGATGGATGCGGATGCAAATACAATGATTTCATGGCATCTAAACCGCCGTGTCTATCTGGAAGTCCGACACCGGTGGAAGTCATGAATTGGATCTCCGAAATAGAGACGATGTTTGAAAGTTGCGAGTGCAGCAACAAACAAAAGACCGCACTTGCAATCCCTCTGTTAAAATCTGGTGTGTTGAGCTGGTGGAAGTTAGCAGTTGATTCGATGCCCAAGGGTGAAGCTAGTAAGATGTGTTGGGAAGATTTTGTGATACAACTGAAATTGAAGTACTGCTCTGAGCAGGATCTTCTGGAAATCAACAATGAGTTCCAAAATTTTAAGAAAGGAAAGATGAGCGTTACTGAATACACTGCTAGTTTTATGGAAAAGATGAATCTTGTTCCTCATCTAATTCCAACTGAACTCTCTAAGGTCAACAAGTTTGCCCTCGGATTACCAGTGGACTTTGGTCCGATGGATAAGAAAGCAACCACTTTGAAAGCCACTATCTGGGCTGCTAAGAATATTGAGGTTCAGATCAGAGAGAAGGGACTGGAGAGGGCAGAAGTTGGTGAAAAGAGAAAATTTGAAGGAACTTCAGGTTCCAACAAGAAAAGAAAATTTTCTAAGTCCAAGAAGTTTGGAGGTGGAGGAGGTGAAGTGAAATGGTGTGAGAAGTGCAAGAAAAAGCACTCTGGGAGATGTAGTGAGGAGGTGACTTGCCTCAAATGTGGAAAGACTGGGCATTATGCCAACGTGTGTCCATCCGACAAGAGGGTATGTTTTGAGTGCCATGAAGTAGGGCATGTTCTTAAAGACTATCCAAAGAGGAAGGATGCCACAAAGCCCAATCTACCACCAAAGCCGAAGGCGAGAGCCTTTCAGATGACACTTGAAGCTGCAAAAGAAGAAGACGATGTCGCTTCAGGTACCTTTCTTGTAAACGAATTGCCTGCCCAAATTTTGTTTGATTCTGGAGCCAATTACTCCTTTATATCGCATGAATTTGGTAGAATGCTAGCTTTGCCTTTAGATAGGCTAGTTAATGCCTTATTAGTCGAGATTGCTAGTGGCAAGTTCGTACCTGTTAGCCATCGTATGAAAAACATCCTCATTGACTTGGATGGGAATAAGTTCCAAGAGGAATTATTTCCTATCGAGTTAAATGGATTCGACATAGTTTTAGGAATGGATTGGCTTAGCGCCAACGATGAAGAAATATTATGTAAAAAGAAGATAGTAAAAGTAAACCCGCCAGGGAAAGAGTCATTTATGGTGTATGGAGACAAACACAAAGTATATTCTAGAATCATTTCCCTAATGAAAGCCAGAAAGTGTTTGGCCAAGGGATGTACATCATATCTAGCATTCGTGATCGATGCTAAGATGGAAAAGAAGGAGGTGCAGAATATTCTGGTGGTGTGTGATTATCCGGAAGTCTTTCCCGAAGATCTTCCCGGATTGCCCCTTGATCGACAAGTAGAATTTCGTATCGACTTGTTACCAGGAACGACACAGATAGCAAAAGCACCTTATCGATTAGCACCAACAGAAATGAAAGAACTTATGACACAACTTCAGGAGTTATTGGACAAAGGTTTCATTTGACCTAGTTCATCGCCCTGGGGAGCCCCTGTGTTATTTGTAAAGAAGAAAGACAGGAGCATGAGAATGTGCATCGATTATAGAGAGCTGAACAAAGTGATGATAAAGAACAAGTACCCGTTGCCATGGATCGATGACTTGTTCGACCAGTTATATGGTTCTAACTATTTCTCGAAGATCGATCTTAGGTCGGGATACCATCAACTAAAGGTAAGAGAGCAGGATATCGAAAAGACTGCATTTAGAACAAGATATGGACACTATGAATTTTTGGTTATGTCGTTCGGACTAACCAATGCCCTAGCAGCTTTCATGGATTTGATGAATAGGGTTTGTAAATCATTCCTAGATAAATCTGTGATAGTATTCATAGACGACATCTTGATTTATTTGAAGAGCAAGCAGGAGCATGAAAAGCATCTGCATGAAGTGCTAGAACTCCTGAAAATGGAGAAGTTGTTTGCAAAGTTCTCCAAATGTGAGTTTTGGATTCAAGAAGTCCAATTTTTAGGTCATGTGGTTAACCAAGAAGGAATAATGGTTGACCCAGCAAAGATTGAAGCTGTAATGAAGTAGGAACAACCAAGAAGTCCTACGGAGATTCGAAGCTTTTTAGGATTAGCTGGATATTACCGAAGGTTTATCCAAGGCTTTTCTTCGATTGCTACTCCATTAACAGCTTTGACCCACAAAGGAGCTACTTATGCTTGGAATGAGAAGCATAAGGAAGCCTTTGAGAAGTTGAAGAAGAGATTGTGTGAAGCACCAATTCTTTCGTTGCCTGAAGGAGTTGATGACTTTGCAGTTTATAGCGATGCATCTGGAGTTGGGTTAGGTTGTGTTCTGACCCAAAGGGATAACGTGATAGCGTATGCATCGAGGCAATTGAATGAACATGAAAAGAACTACCCCACTCACGATTTGGAGTTGGCAGTGGTAGTATTCGCCCTAAAGATATGGAGGCATTATCTTTATGGCACAATGTGTAAACTTTTCACTGATCATAAGAGTCTCCAATATCTCTTTAATCAGAAGGAATTGAACATGAGGCAACGATGCTGGCTAGAGTTACTCAAGGACTACGACTGTGAGATACTTTACCACCCTGGTAAAGCAAATGTTGTTGCTGATGCTCTCAGTCAGAAGGTAAAGCTTGAAAAGAAAAGGCCAAGAGCGTTGAGAATTAAAGTTATCTCGACAATTGTGGAAAGTATAAAGCAAGCTCAATAGGAAGCTTTAGAGAAAAATGACCGAAAGGAAGAACGTTTGAGCAAAACGTTAGTATTCGATACAAACAACCAAGGGTCGAGGGTATTCCAAGATAGGATTTGGGTACCTAAGACAGGTGGAGTAAGAGATCTTCTGATGAAAGAAGCTCACAAGACCATGTACTCGATTCATCCCGGCAGTACAAAAATGTATAGGGATCTAAAACCCTATTATTGGTGGCCAATGATGAAGCTCGATGTTGCTAAGTATGTGGCCGAGTGTGTAACTTGTGCTAGGGTTAGAGCACAACATCAGAAACCGTATGGGAGTTTAAAACCTTTACCCGTACCCATGGGTAAATGGGAAGACATCACCATGGATTTTGTGACTAAACTACCCATAACAAGGAACGGTCACGACATGATTTGGGTGGTTGTTGATCGCTTCACTAAGAGTGCGCATTTCATAGCAGCCAAAGAGAAATGGTCTATGGATAAACTTGCGAATTCTTACGTGAAGGAAATTGTGAGGCTTCACGGTGTTCCGCTAACAATTGTATACGATCGTGACAGTCGTTTTACCTCAAGGTTTTGGAGGAGTCTACAAGAGGAATTGGGTACCAAGTTGTGTTTAAGTATAACTTATCATCCGCAAACCGATGGTCAGAGCGAACGAATGATTCAAACATTGGAGGATATGCTGAGAGCATGTACCCTAGAATTCCAAGGTAACTGGGATGAACACTTACCTCTAGTAGAATTCTCCTATAATAATAGTTTCCACTCAAGCATTAAGATGGCACCTTATCACGCTTTGTCTGGGGAAAAGTGTCGAACGCCATCATGTTGGCTGGAAGCTGGGGAAAAGCAGTTTATGGGACCTGAAATAGTCCATCAGACTGCCGATAAGTTGAAAGTGATAAGAGAAAGGATGTTAGCGGCTCAAGATCGACAAAAGAGTTATGCTGACAAGAAAAGACGACCGATAACCTTTGAAGTTGGAGATTCGGTTTTACTTAAAGTCTCGCCGTAGAAGGGACTTATAAGATTTGGGAAACGAGGAAAGTTGAGTCCAAGGTTTATTGGACCGTTCAAAGTTCTTCAGAAGATCGGGAATCAAGCTTACAAGCTAGAGTTACCGGAAGAACTGGAGGGTATTCATAACACCTTTCATGTGTGTTACTTGAGAAAGTTCATGGGAGATGTGCCCGACATAATTTCGATTTCTGAGTTAAGGTTGGATGAAAACAAGAGGTTAATCGAAGAACCTGAGGCAATCATTGACCGTAAGACTATGAAGTTGTGACGCAAGATGGTCGATTTAGTTCTTGTGTGTTGGAAACATACTAATGGGCTAAATGTCACTTAGGAAACAGAGAGTGACATGATGGGTCGCTACCCGCAGTTGTTTGGTGATATGTGATTCCGGGGACAAAATAATCCTAAGGGGGAGAGAATTGTAACACTCGTGTTTCTAGCCTAGGCATTTATATTGAGTTCAAAGTGTAGGTTAACCTTTGTAACTCATTTTGAATAAATGAAAAGGAATTATGTGTTTTATGCTTAATTATTAGAGTTTATTTAATTAACAATAAAAATAAGCATCAAAATTAAAGTTTGAGATAAGCTCGATATGTTTACATAAAGTTGTAGTGCTCGAAACAAGGATTTCGGGGATATAAAGAATACCAAAATCTGAGTTATAACGAAGAAGTAATGACCTGTCAAAGTGTCGCGACAAAATCGACACGGTGGTGAATATCGTAAAAAGTGAGTTTTTGATAAACTACTTTTTAGGCTTAGTAATCCAAACAAAAGTCGTAGTATTTTTCAAACCAAGAAGTTCGATAAAAAGAACGCCCAAATCTGACTTCGTATGAGGATGTTATGATTTTTCGAAGTTTCAGCTTAGTAGTAGACAACTAAAAACTCGAATTTTAGATCGAACGATTTTTAGCCAACACAACCTAAACGAGAATTGAAGGTGTCATCATTAGGAGCACAACGGTAAAAATTCTGACGAAAACGGACGTCGGATGAAGAAGTTATGAATTTTTAATGGATTTCCTGTCCGGGACTGTTAAAATTAATAAAATTTAAAGTCAAAATTAGCCAACGAAGTCTAAACACAAGTTGTAGAGCGTAATTTTAGCTACGCGTGCATGTAAAGAACATAAAAAACGGAGCTCGTATGCGAAAGTTATGGATTTTAGAAGATTTTGGCACAAAATTCGAGAAATTTCGCATAGATAAGCTTCACCCGGAAGTGCCACGTGTCCTCGCTTCGCATGTGCCACGTATCCGGAACCTGCTGAGTCACCGAGCCACCTGGAAACACATGTTGCCTTCCCTCGCATGCGTGACTGCCCCGTGTTGCCCCGTGTCCTCTTCTGATTCGACCAAAGGGAGGCCCAATCCAAAGCTCGAAGCTAGACCGAGCCTCGCACCGCCTAGCCTCCGAACCTCGCATGTGGACCAGTAGACCGTGGTCTAATCAGAGGCCGACATCGAGCCCTTCGCACATGCTACCCTCGTGCGAGCCTTCCCTGCGAACCCTTGGATCTGCGACGCGTGTCTTCTTCTTGACCGTCCGATCAGAAGCCTCGCCCCTATAAATAGAAGGGTGCGAGACCTCCCGGGTACCTTTGAAAATTTGTCAATTTTAACCCCTAAACCCATATTTTCTTCATCTTAACATCCCGCAAATTCCCGGTATCGATTGTAAAGCCCGGAATACTCCACGAAGTGCTCGAGAAGCCCGGAAAATTTATCTTTTCGGTTTCGAAGCCCGACTTTTGCAAAGCCCGGTTTCTTAATAAAACTCTTGGTTTTATTAGAAACGATCGTTTTAGGAAACGAATTGATGCCCGATTATCATCAAACCAAGTGAGTGTATAGTCACTTTCATTTTACACATAGATATGAAGTAAATACCTTATAATACATGCTGTGTGTAGATATATTAATTGTTTATTTGAGGTAACTGTTGAGTTGATGTTTTATACAAGTTTTAAACTGTATAAGTATTTTTATCTACAAATATGTTGGGTAGAACATGGGTAGATAGTGATGTGTGATAAAATAAAACTGATGAGAGGCCTCGAAGTGTTTTGAGATCCAGTCATCTAGCGGAGTTTGAATGACGACCACGGACTTTCTAGACAGTCCAGTGGGAAACATTAGCAGGTCCACAACCTGTAGGTGTTAATGAACTGAGAGTGTTCATTCGTTGTACTCCATCCCCCTCATGGTTGCCTTTAGGACATGTATGACTGAGGAAACCCCTTAGCAGTAGTGTCCATCCCGATGATATTCTTTAGGCTAGGTCCCTTGTAGTAAGTGTTTAGGGAAGTAAAGTGAGGATAACGGGAATGGGTAATTAGGGTTATTGTTGATTGATGAACTTAGTAAGTTTATGATTATTGTGGGTTGAAAACCCTATATGCTCACCAGGATCCCAAGCCTGACCCACTCAACTTTTTATGTTACAGGTAGTGGACCCCGAGCATAGTCGGAGGACGACGAGAGATTTTTGGATTATAGGCCAGTAGTTGTAAATAACTGTTGAAAGGCTTATAATGTCTTGTTTATGCATTTGATCTGTATCGGAACATGACATCCCGAGGTTTTGATATATATATATATATATATATATATATATATATATATATATATATATATATATATATATATGGAAAACATATGCCTTCTTAATGAAGGGTTTTGATTAACTTTTATCATATTTTGTTTGGCGAACAATTCCGCAAGATCTTTTAAAAAAGATTTCTCTGATTTTATTTTAAAAAGCATAAATTAAATCGGTCTTTTCTGGCCGAGAAATCAGGGGATGTCACATGGGGTAACCCATAAAATTTCTACATCCTACCATCCACAAACTAGTAGAGAAAACGAAGTGACGAATCGAGCTTTGAAGCGAATCTTGGAGAAATCGGTGGGGAGCAATCGCAAGGAATGGTCGGATAAGCTAGTCGATGCACTTTGGGCTTTCCGTACAGCTTTCAAAATGCCTATTGGTACTACACCATATAGATTAGTGTATGGAAAGCAATTTCATTTGCCGGTGGAGATAGAGCATAAGGCGTTTTGGGCCTTAACGATGTGTAACTTCAACACGGAGCAACTCAAGAGCAACCGGTTAATGCAAATGAATGCCCTTGAAGAGCTTAGAAATGATGCATACTTGAGTTCATTGATTTACAAAAAGAAGACCAAGATGTGGCATGACAAGAGGATAAAAGAAAATAAAGAATTCCATGAAGGCCAAAAAGTGTTGCTCTTTAATTCACAGCTAAAGCTTTTCTTTGGGAAACTCAGGTCAAGATGGGATGGTCCTTTTCTGGTGAAGAAGGTGTTTCCACATGGTGCTATAGAGCTATTATCAAGAGATGGCATACCTTTTAAAGACAATGGACATCGAGTCAAGAAGTATGAAGAAAGAGTCCCTAGGAATGAAGGAATGGAAGAATTGTTGCTGGAAGGGATTGCAACCATGTAGAAGGGGAGGAGTCCAGCTAATGACTCCTTAAAAAGAAGCGCTTCTCAGGAGGCAACCCGGGCTTCAAGTTTGCATTTTCTTTTCCTTTACTTTATTTTTATCGTTTTCATTCGTATTCTTTTATGAATATAGTTGCTTGACGACAAGCAATGCCTGGAGTGTAGGGTGGATGGTTAAAAATAAGAAAATGCATTAATTTTTTCCAAAACATAAAAGAATTTTCAATCTGCAAGGGTTACTCGCCTAGTAGGCATACTCGGCGAGTACCTGCCCAATTAGACCCAATAAACGCGCATTTGGAGTTCTACTCGGCGAGTAGGCCTCTTCTACTCAACGAGTAGCCAATTTACACAGGTGGTTTATAATCTATAAAAAAAAGGGTTTTCACCCATTTAATCCCCACACGCGCCGTGCACAGCAGTCTTCAAGCCCCCTCTGCAATTTTTCTTCAATTTCCACTCAATCTTCGTCTTTCCAAGGAAAAGGTAAGATATTTTTACTTTAAACCCATCAAAGGTTCAATCTTTATCAATGAATTGCCCTTATTTTGCTTAAATTCGGATGGGGGGGGGGGGTTCCTCAAATTCTGGGGTTCTAATTTTGCCATGAATTAGGCAATGTTAGAAGGAATTTCTGTTAGATCCATGGTATATTGACTTAATACAACAAACCCCTGTGAATAATTAGGAGTTTTGGGCACCTTATATATGAACGATGCAATCCAGTCCCGAAGTTCATCCTACTCGCCGAGTAGGTGCTACGAACTCGGCGAATTGGCAGCATATGCAGCCTTGTTATTTGATTTTAATTGGATGGTTTTGCTTGTTTGTGTTTTCTTTATTGTTGTTTTGCAGATACCATGTTTAGGAGAGGGCAATCTTTGAGAGGGGGAAGTCAATGTGCAATACCGTGGCTCTCGTTCCAACAAATCGCGTCCAAATCATCACAAGCCGAAGCCAAGAACAAGCTAGAGTAGCTAAAACAGAAGGAAATTCATTTGCCTAATGTTGTGGATTGGGATTGGTTAGGCAAAGTGGGTTTGGAAGAGGAGCTCACTCCATATTTGGTGAAGGAGTGCAACTTGGGGGATAGCACCATCATTTATGATGGTTGGCTGCAATTGTTCAAGATACAGGAACTGGTGTATGCTGAGCTGTGTTGGGAATTCTTTGCTACCATCTCATTCTGAAGTGGTAGTGAGTATTACAACCCCAACGTTATTACTTTTTCTCTTGGTGGGGAGTTGTGATAGTGCAGCATGGCGGAATTCTCTTGGAGGTTGGGGGTTTATGACCAAAGCACCATGCTTAATGAGGACTTTGAAGCATTTCTTGAAAACTGCCACAAGGATCTTCCTGAGGGAGTGGTGGCCTCTACCTGGTGGAACACTATTGCCAACAGGGTGTATTTCCTTCTACCGCCCAGGAGGGTCATATTCGCTCACCAATCCATCGCCTTATCCACCGCTTCGTGGCTAGCACTATCAACATGCGGAAGGATTGGGACAAGGTCCCAACTCTTGATATTTTCTATCTGTGGAGTATTATTACTCCTGATGCTTTCTGCAATCTCCCCTATTGGATCGCCAAATTTCTAGCTGAAGGGGCGGTTAAGGAAAAAGTTAACTCCAAGATTAATGGAGGCATGTTTGTTACGAGGCTTGCCAGGTCGTTTGGGGTTTTAGACTTACAAGAGGCGAGGGCACTCACAGTCATTTACCCTCCACCGTTCAATACTGATTTATACAGGAGGGCACAGATCGTTGAGAAGTTTGGTGACTCCTTTTCCATTCCACATGCGGACGAGCCGGCAATCCCTGAGGAGCCGGGAAGACGAGTTCGGCAACGTAGCGAGTGGGTACGGGAAGACCCACCGGTTATTCTGGTGGAGGAGGATAATGATCGTTGGAATTAAGTGGAGTACCGACGCTACCTGGACGATATCGGACGAGGGGTTAATTATAACAACCAATCGTTCGAATACCTTTTTGAGCAAATGAACATTGCGCCAAGACCCGGTCCGGGATACCCCTACATTATGAATTGGGAAGAACGAATGATGCGGGGTGATGGAGGAGGAGGAAGTGGAGCTGGAGGGGAAGATATGGAAGAAGAAGAAGAAGAATGAAGAATTTTTTTTTTTGTTTTTTTTATGTTTTATGATGTTTTGTTTTGAATAATTGTGAACTTGGATAAATTTTATTTTTGTTGGGATGATTATTACTTTCACTTTTAGTTGTTTATTTTCAGGGATGGAAGATTAGGAAGCATACTAAATAGTTGAGGGTCAAGTAAGGAATGAGAGAAGTTCAAGAAAAATTAAACAAAGTCTTGTCCTTAGGATTGAGTCTGTTAGAGTCGAGAGTCATGAACAGTGTTGCTGTTGAAGGATTTAGAGAAAGGGTCAGTGAAATGTCCAAATTCAAAACCCGAGTCCAAAGGAAGAAGAGATGGATTAGTTTTGGAAATGCAGTGCCTACTCGTTGAGTGCACAAACTCTACTCGGCGAGTACATGAGGGTATTACACGCATAGTTCCAGGCCGAGAGCTACTCGCCGAGTACACGACACTACTCGCTGAGTAGACTTGCAATTTTCAAGTTTCAAAGCTATTTTGAGCACTTTCACTGCAACATTTATCCACTTTTGTTGAAGAGTTTTTACTGGGAATTTTCTAAGACGCTTGTTCCACGACATTTTTAAGCTATCAACCACACGAGATGTTCGACACCCAAGACATGGATGAGTTGTTCCCATGTCTAAAGTCAAATGAAGATGGAGCTAAAAAGAAGAGTATCAACCTTATCGACTGCTACCCCATGGGAGTTTGTTCCAATTCTCTCTATATTTGCATTTTTATACAATGAGGGCATTGCATAAAATAAGTGTGTAGTAGGGGGTTGGTCACATATTAGAAAATTTAGAATCTTATTAGGTTAATTTTTAAAAATTGTTGCATGCCAAAAAGGAAAATTACTTAGGAATTAATTTAGAAAATTTTGGTAAAAGCAATTAGGGTTCCATGTTAGAATTGTGTTGACAATTGCATGAAAACCCAAATGTTTAGTTGAGCCTATATACGTTCTAGTGCATTTGTGGCTTCCTTATTCCAGTGAAATCATGAGACAAAAACACGACCTCGCTCAGCCTGAGGGATGCAATATTTTTAGCATCATGTACCAGAAATGTATCCAGGAAAATTATTATCTTTAACCAATAAAGGTTGAAGTTTAGTGTAACATCCCCAAAAATACAGTCTGAAAATTTCGTTTAATTTATTAATAAAAACCATAGTCGATAAACCTCATATAAAAATCATAACAACTGTCAAATATATCAGAGTATAAACATCCCAGGCTGAACAAATGGTGTGTGCACTGCAATCCTCCTGAGCTCCTACTTTGAAATCTAAGTACCTGAAACCAAAACTGAAAACTATAAGCATGAAGCTTAGTGAGCTCCCCCAAACTACCACATACCATACAATAACATAAAAACACATACTGGGCCCCGCCCACTGCATCAGACCGAAGTCCGGAAACTGCTTCGGACCGAAGTCCGGAACTAACCAGGGCCCTGCCCTCTGCATCAGACCGAAGTCCGGAAATTGCATCAGACTGAAGTCCGGAACTGGCTGGGACCTTGTCCCCTGCATTGGACCTTGTCCGGAACTAACTGCATCGGACCGAAATCCGGAATCAGACTGAGCATAACATAGCATAAACGTATATCAACTAGTATGAACACATATACTGCATACTGCATCAGGCTGAAGTTCGGAACATATAACACATAAGCATGCTTGAATCATAGAGACATCAAGCTCCCTAATTATTGCATCGGACCGAGGTCCAGAACTATCTGAACTTAGCATAACATAATCATATCATATAACATAAACACATATACTGCATACTGCATCGGATCATAATCCGGAACACATAACTCATACCATGCCTGTATTACAAAGACTCCAAACATACTGAACTACTGCCTCAGACAGAAGTTCGGAACTACTGCTAACTAAACGGGCCGACATTGTGGCCTTAGACCCATTCCTACTGGAAGGAAACTCACATGGTACTGCTGAACTTGCTGATAACCCCCTGGCCACTAACCGACAACCTTCTGAGCCGCTGCTCCTCTAACTCTCTGAGCTATCAATATCAAAGTGATACTTAGTCTGACAGTCCTTCAAAAGTCAATTAAGTCAACCCTGGTCAAAAGTCAAAGTCCTGGTCACAGTCAACCTTCCAGGTTGACCCTACTCGCCGAGTCAGCCTACTGACTCGCCGAGTTCATAAGCTCTGAAATCCCTTTCATTCGCGACTCAACTCGCCGAGTCAGACCATGACTCGCCGAGTCTACTGATTTCCAAGTCCTGACCTAACCACTCACTGGGTCATGTAGACTCGCCGAGTCTTAACTCGAAGGGTTTGGGGTTTAGGATTTCACGACCTGACTCGCTGAGTCCAAGAACAGACTCTCCGAGTCCAAGGCAATATTCAACAGACTCGCCGAGTTGTTCATCCAACTCATCGAGTTCATCTCCATCTTCATACTACTCGTCGAGTCCACTCGAAGTACTCGCCGAGTCTATTCAGTCCTTCACATAATAAGAGGCTTTTGACTCATGCATGGACTCTAAACTGTAGATCCACTCTTCTAAAGCTTATTCCTTATGTAAAGTGGCAAACTTTACGTGTAGCTAAGGAGATCTAGGCTCAAAACACTATAAACTAGGGTTTAAGACAAAGGGGCTTAACAATCAACCCATAGACTGATGCTTTATGATTCTCTAGACCAAGATACACTTAGATCTGAAGTAGCAACTTCAGATCTGGGCTTCTAACTCGAAATGGTTTTTAAACTTGCCCTAAAAGCCCCAAATCTCATGATAAAGATTGATCTATATGCAAAGGAGTGAAGGTAGCGACTCATTACCTTCAAATGCTCTGGATAATTCCACAAACTCTGGATCTACTGCCAATCCTTGAATCCCCAATGGTTGCCTTCTTCCTTTGTCCTTCAAATCACCCACAATGGCAAGAAAGCTTGAATGAGCAACAATGGAGGCTTAGGGTTTCGGGTTTTGGACTATAGGGGCCGCAAATGAGCCCTAGGGAAGAGAATAAGATGCTTAAATAGGGTACCAAGTACCGGAATTAGGGTTTCCCAACCCAGACCAGACTCGTCGAGTCCACTTTTCGACTCGCCGAGTCGGTCACTTACTTTACTGCCGGATTCCGCTCCGACTCGCCGAGTTCCTCTTTGGACTTGACGAGTCACCCCTCTTTAACTTAGGGTTTCTCTTTTCCTTTCTTGACCTTTTTGATTGCGGGTGTTACATTGAGCGCCCCTGCTTAAGCATGTAGGGATTTGAGTGAAAAAAGTGAGGAACATGTAAAAAAAAAAGAGAGAGAATTACAAGAGAAATGGAAGAATTTTTGGAGCATTAAAGTTAAAAATCAAATATGAAGATCGAAATTTCCAAAAGTGAAGATACCAAAAATCAAACAACAAAGGTGGTGAATTCAAAGAGATCAAAGATAAAATGTCAAAGAAATAGAGAATTCCAAAGAGCTCCAATGTGGTATCATAAATTGTAATTTTCTAGATTATGTATGCTTTGGTTGCTCAACCAAAAATACCTTGAGGTTAGGAGGTTTTCTGAGCATGGATTCGGAGGGATGCATAAAATGAGCATAGTTCGGGGTGAGTCGGCGAATGTTTATGAGGATTGTGAGTATTTGGAGTATGGGGGTATTTAGGACAATTTTAGACACAAATGCATGCGTTGCGGTCTTGGCATAATGGCTGGGTTAGATTGGAGTTGTCATATGTGGTTCTAATATGTTAAAATTTAGTTTTGCTTGGGGGCAAGCAAAAGTCAAGTGTGGGGTATTTTGATATGGGGATAATTAGTTAATTATTTAGCATACATTTTTATTCATTTTTAACTAATTATGTGTATAATGTGGACAAAAGGTACTTAATAATGCTTAAATTTTGTTTTCAGTCCATAAGACATGCTTGGGAGTAAAAAGGAACAAAGGGAAGCAATTAAAGATCAAAGAGTGAAGAATGAAGGACAAAAGCAGTCCTACTCGGCGAGTTCTCAAGCATACTCGGCGAGTACAAGAGAAGATTCCAGAAGATATGTCAAGACTCCTGATTTGAGATGGATAACTAGCACCTACTCGGCGAGTTGGTTCTGCTACTCGCCGAGTACACCCTGTTTTGGGATAATTATGAATACCAACTCATTATCCGATTGGAAAAGACTTTTGGCGATTTTGAGAGCTGAACCTGCGACAAAGAATCCTTGGAGAAGCTAAGGAACCCTAATCTTCAATCCTTGGAAGAATCAAGGCAATTAGGTTAATCATTCCACTTAGCTTTAGGAATTTAAGATGTTTAGCTTAGTTAAATCTGCTATTGAGTTTGTTTTTATCATGACTATGAACTAAATTCGTTTAGTTTCTGTTGGGGAAGACTAATTTGCTCCTATGGTTATAATATACTTTTTGATTGATTATGATTTGGTGATCTTATTAAATTAAGTTTGTTAAAGTACCTTATGCATTGATGACAACTATTTTCTGTTAATTGGAAGGTAATTAAGCTGCATGAACATCTCTTGATTGTTAACCTCATATGTATTGTGAACACTTGATCATATGCTTAAGAGTAATGAATATGAAATTAAGATTAATCAGATAATAGGTAAGTTAATGTGTGAGCTTGTTTGAGAAACCAACAAACAAGAGGTTAACTGAAATATCAACTTAATTAACCAATTACAAATCTTATTTAATTCAAATAATTGAACTAGGGAATTAGTTAGTTTAAACAATTGGCTACTACTTGAATTGATTAATTGTCTAAGGGTTAGGAGTAATGAACATGAACCTAACCACTATAGTTGGTAACCAATAATAATTAATTTATCATTAAATTAACCATAGGAGTGAATTAGTTGAACCTAAACAGAAACCTTTTAATAAATTTGGTGAATTTGTCATTTGCATTAATTGTTAGTTAGTTAATTGTTTTAATTGTTAAGTGTAAGTTTCTAGTCTTGTAAAACTAGAGAAAAACCTTTTTAGTTTTATTATTTGCTTAGTTAAAATTAGTTATTAGATCAACTTCCTTTCCCTGAGTTCGATACCCTACTTATTCAACTATACCACTAAAAGACAGGTTCACTGCCTTTGTGTGCTTAATTTATTAATAAAAAGTAGGATTAAATCTAGTTCGTTTTACACACATCAGTAATTAGATCTGGGATTTGAGCCTTTGTCTTACCCAATTCAGACCAAAAAACACGAGAAGTGTGAAACTGGGACTTACATCGGGCGTAATCCTAGTACGTGCAGCTTAGGGGGTCGAGTTCCCCGTTTCTGGATAGCCACGAGGTTTGGTCAAGATTGAGGAATATTGAGTATTGGAGGGGTAAAATGGTATTTTACCCTTCTGTAAGTTGTAGAAGGATTAGTCTAGCTTCTTGAGGGCCAATATTAAGTAGTTATAATTATTATGTGTTCGGCGGGAGCTAAACCCGGGAGTAGAGATCAAGATCCCGATTGCGAGATTTTCATTCATTAGCTTACGAGGTGAGTCTTCTCACTATACTTACCTTGAGTGGTAGAACTTATGTGTGACCAGAGGGTCTTACGTGCATGAACTATGTAATGAGATATCCTGCTATTTACTGTGTTATGCTTTATGAGTATTATATTGTGATGTTGAGTTGAGGGACCAGTGGGTCCATATGAGTTGTAGGACCAGAGGGTCCCACTGAGAGACATTGACCAGAGGGTCTAATTGAGTTATAGCATCGAGTGGCTAATGTGTTGTGTGTGGTATTTTTGGGAACTCACTAAGCTTTTATGCTTACCGTGTTATGTGTTATGTGTTTCAGGTAGTTCCGAGGATCGTGGCAAGGCATCTGCATGATTGTACACACCGGCAAGAGATTGTTTTTATGATTCTGGGATTGTGTTTTCTTTTGTTGACATTTGAGACATATGTGTTTTAGGAATTATGATACAAGTTTTTATTGTGTTAAAAATAAAAAACTTGTTTTCAGAAATAACGTCGTTAAAAAAAAAAAACTTAATGTTAATGACCTAGAAGGGTAATGAACTTTGGTCTTTGTCTACATTTAGGTAACCATGTTTTTTTCGTTCAAATTTTACCATTAAATTATTTGATGTGTGCGGAAGCTGTCCTAAAATGTTATTAATGTGAAATTATATCAATATCAAAGCATTTTCGAAGAAATATTTTTCATTAATATTTAAAAGCTTCAGATGTCATAACTGATACATAAAGTAGGCTTTACAGCCTTACATCATATTATTTAATGGCCTAAAATTCCATAAACCTCTCGGCAGATTCAAACATCAATATCCTTTAACCTTTGTACTGCTACCTATGCTACAAAGAAATTGAGTAGGCTAGGCTTGGGAGCCTGGTGAAAACATAGGGTTATCAAACCACAATAATAAAATCCCTTAATTATATATTCACATCAAATATTAATCTGATTACACATTCACCATAATCACAGGGGACCTATCCTAAGGATCATAGCAAGCATCGAGTAAATAATACCACTTCAGGAATTCCTTAGAAATATATGTCAATAAGGAAACCATGAGGGGGATAGAGTACATCGTATGAATATGTAGTTAATTAAGACCTAAAATTTATGAGTGTGCTAGTGTTCCACAGGACTATCTAGAATAGTTGGTGGTCGTCATCTATACTCTGCTAGATGACTACATCGTTAGTACAGAAGTACCATATTTCTCATGGCATCTCATTATTGTTTTCATCTTCCATAACTCTTCTCTACCCAATATATTATAACTACAAAAATACATATACGATAAAATCAAGTAAAATCATATTATTTCATCTAACATAGATATCATGAATAGAGATAATAAGCACATATAACATTTAATCATCTAGATACTTTATGTCTATGTCTTAGATGAAAGTAACTACGAACTCACTTGTTAAAAGCTGATGACTTGTGATTAAGGCAGTGATTTTCATAACACCTTAGCTTTTCCTTTCAAAAGACCTAGATTTAAATATCACTAAGTCTTAGTGTTGCATTTCTCGTGACTATAATAACAATATTCTAGATTTCCTCTGTAATTCCAACGAATATTGAGCTATATTTGACAATGAATAATCAAGTAAGATCATATCGGAGGTAGGGTCCATTTGATATAAAGAGTATAATATTTAAAAATTTCACTTTAAAGACCTCACTAAATCTAGCCTAAACATTACCCCTGTAAGTGGATCAATTAGTATTATAACATGGAATCACTGATAAATCTTATTTATAGGATTATAATAATGATTAAGAATGTAAATATAAGTTACACTTGAAATAAGATAAGTGCAGCTTAACTTACAGAGTTTCCTGACAGAAAGTCTGAAAGGTTTGCAAAAAAACTCCGACCAGAGAGCTTCTATTTGTCGGACCCTCTAGCGACCTAGGGCTTCGCTGAAATATTCCTAAAATCTAGATAATTTCGTACTAAGGAGTGGAGAATCACCATAGCATTGTTCTGGAGGTGTGTGTGTGTGTGAAGAATGCGAGGGGGGGTGCTATTTAAAGAGACATTTTAACAAGGCATGTCGCATCCTTACGCTACGTTGATTCTTTGGATTTGAGCCACATCTCAAAAAAGTGGTGGTCCACGCCGCCCTTCTAGAAGTAGTGTGTGTACGAATTTTCTATTTTTCTAAATATCATATATTTCTCATATAAGCTCTATTTTCGAAGTTCTTTATATTCAAACGTAGAGATCGACGAGTAATATAGGTTTCATTTAGACTTCGTCAAGTAATTCTGATTTTATTTGTAATCCTTGTTTGTATAGAGGCTTAGATTATTAAAATCCGTATAAAAACCATAACTCTTTTATATGATCTCCGTTCTCGACTGTCTTTGTATTGATAGATTGGTATTTACGATTTCTTCAACTCTCGTTTATATTTGTTTTAGCTAACAATCAACCGATCCAAATTTCGGTTTCTATGTCACACACTGGTATATTGAATCTTTAAAAATTCATAACTTCCTCATACGATGTCAAATTTAGGCATTATTTATATGCACGAGCTCACTTTTACGATTGCTACGACATTTGTTTAGATGATTTATCCTGAATAATCTTTTATTCCTAATGCACATTTTATTCTTATTTATGAAGTTTTACACAACTTTATACACACAATATTCATCCAATTAACATATAAACACATATATTCAAATAATTATTTTTTCATTTACTCATAAAAGGTTCAATCATTGGCAGACGTAATTACATCTTTCATAACTTATGCCTAACGAGAAACTCGGATGTTACAATTATCTCCCTCTTAGGATGATTCCGTCTCGGTTTCATGCATCATTTAATAGATGTGGATAGTGACTCCTCATGTCGCTTTTTATCTCCCAGGTTAGGTTCAGTCCTAACATACGTTTTCATCGTACTAGCACTAATTTGACCATCTTACGTTGTAACTTCTTTGTCTTACGGTCAACAATTGTTTCAGGCTCTTTCATTCAACCTTTTTTTTCATCGATTCTTTACTCTAAAAGTAGAATCATATCAAGAACTTCTCCCATGAACTTACTCAGGTAACAAACATGAAAGGTGTTATGAATACCTTCCAGTTCGACTGCCAACTCCAATTTGTACACATGATTACCAATTCTTTGAAGAACTTTGAACGGTCCAATGAACCTTGGACTCAACTTCCTATGCTTTCCAAATCTAATAAGTATATTCCATGGAGAGACTTTAAGCAACACTTGGTCTCCGACTTCAAAAGTAATCGGTTTTTTACTCTTATCTACATAGATCTTTTGAAGGTTCTAAGATCCTAGCGTTCTTTCCATGATCACGTTCAATTTCTCGGCGGTCTGATGAAAAATCCCAGGCCCCATAAATTGCTTCTTTCTGTACAAAGCATGATAAGGTGTCATCTTAATACTCAAGTAGTAACTATTTTTGTAGGAAAATTCAACCAATGGTAGATCTCATCCAACTTACCCATAAACTCCAAAGTATAAGTTCGCAACATATCTTCCAGTCTTTGAATCGTTCTTTCTCTTTGACCATCTATCTGAGGATGATAAGTTATACTCAAACATAACTTTCTACCTATCTCTTCATGTAAACTTGTCCAAAATATAGAAGTGAAATGACTGTCACGGTCTAACACAATCATTAAGGGAACACCGTGAGCTTTCACTATCTCATTCACATTCACTTTAGCTAGCTTTTCCATATACAATTTATCATTGGCTTCTAAGAAATACACAATCTTTGTAAATCGATCTAGAATTATGAAAATCACATCACGACCTCCCTTTGTTATGGGTAACATGGCCACAAAATCCATGGTAATGTTTGGTTTAACCTTACTTATTTTTACTTATCTGGTTGTGGATTTAGGGTGGAATCATTATTTGACTTTCTGATTGATTTTGGGTTATGTACAATTAGTATACACATAGCCATTGACGAGATTAGTAGAGACTTCTTGCAGAGCAGAGCTGTGTTTGAGGAGGAACCTAGGATGAGTACCTGGGAGTTTAGATGTGGCTTTTTTTAGAACATAGGTGTACTAGTGTTGCTACACAGAGAGCGGAGTGATTTTGGTGACTTAGGACCTTGATAGGAAGTCTGAGTCAACTACGGATATGTGTGGAAGGTAGTATGGGCTCGTACTATTGAAAGCATAGGATTCGAATGTGATTTAGAAAGAATCTTAAGGGTACTGAGAAAATACTTGCAGTGTATATAGTGTTTTTTGTGCTTTATCTTGGTTTTGACCTTTTTCCCTTTGTGTTTCAATATGGTGGTTACCCGAGGTTTAGGTTCTAGCGACCCGGAGAGACTGGGTACTAATAATAATGGGATCGATAGGATCATTGCTGTAGAGGTAGCTACAATGATTAAGGAGGCTATCCTAAAGGTTTTTGGGTCTATTAAGACCGTGATGATCGAGTTGTTTGACGAGCACTACGCTTCCATCACTGAGGTTGTTGTTGTCTCAGCAACTACACCCGTTGCCTTTACGAGACCGTATGGGGGTGATTCGGTGTAGTATCGGGAGTTCAAGAACACCAAGCCCTCATATTTTGATGGGGTCAAGGATCTGATTCTTGCGATGAGATTGATTTCTAATGTTAAGGGATGCTTCTATACCTCTTCATGTATGGAGGATCTGAAGGTTCGATTTGCATTAAACCTTCTTCGCTTGGAATGAAGGACTGGTGGATGTTTGTGACTACTGGTTACTCACATGTGGAGTGGGCTATAGTGATAAGGGAGAGATTTTGCTAAGATGTTTCATGATGATCATGTTCCTTTAATTGAGAGGAAATGACTGGCCTAGGATTACGTGTCGCTCAGACAAACGATAGAGTCAGTGACTTAGATCACCAAGATGTTCCAAAAAAGAGCCTTGTTCTACCCTGAGTATGCATCCTAAGAGTAGGTGTAGATGACCTGGTATTTGAGAATGCTCGGGAAGGATATTAGAGAGTTTATGACATAACTGATACAAAACACAAGAGTATTTCCGAAGATAGTATTTTTGTTGATTATTAAACGTTGAGATGTCATAACTGATACAAAACATAATCACAAACAAAATCATTACAAGCCTTACATTAACTTATTGTACTAACAACCTACACTCCTCAAACCTCTTCGTCGATTGTAGCTTCGTACCGCTATCTGTAATACAAAGAAACTGAGTGGGTCATGTTAGGAAACCTAGTGAGAACATAGGGATTTCATTCCCACAATGCTGTAATATATATATATATATATATATATATATATATATATATATATATATATGTGTGTGTGTGTTTGTGTGTGTGTATGTGTGTATATATATATATATATATATATATATAAGATAATATAATTTGCGAAAACGCAAAAACAAGGAAAAACCTATCAGATTGTGCCACCTTAACCTTATATTTGGGAGAAGAATCCATCAAAACTTTCAACTACATTATGATAATCGATGATAAATGAGAAATTTTTTCATATTAACAAAGCATGTTTTCTTGACATTTTTATTATAAAAACTTGAATTTAAAAGTGGTTAAGGATGTGACAAAAACGGTTGTTAATATCACCTTTAAATCTATATTACCATAACACCCTCTAACTTAAACTTATTATATATAATTTGTTGCTAATAAATTGAATTTATAACGTACATGTATTTGATTTTTATAAGATAAATTATGTTTTAGCATTTTCGCAAAATATTTATGTTTTCGCATGAACCTACTTGTGTGTGTGTGGGTATATATATATATATATCCTAATACTATCAAAACCAATTGTTATCAAAGAACATGTAGATGTGTCTCTGACTTGGATATTTATAAACTCTCATACCTAAACATACCCACCCCAATCGATCCTCATAGATCCTAGTCCACAATTATCAGGGAGGATTATCCGGCCTGATGAATTGTTTAGAATAATCAAGTGTTTTCATCTGGAAGATTACCAGACATACCTTTACATTTGCCTGATCTAGACCCACCATTTCTGGTCATCCAGAAGATCATGCATACATACCATTGAAGTTGCCTAATCTGGACCCACCATTTTTGGTCATCCAAAAGATTCTATTGACATACCGCTACAGTTTCCTAATCTGGACCCACCATTTATGGTCATCCAAAAGTAATCTAAATTATAAGTTGATATGCATTTCATACCATCAACGCCTGAAAGTGTCAAGGAACAAAACTCTACTCTCAATTCCTATCTTACACACGCATATCTCAAATGAGACTACTTGATATCAAACTTAATTGAACTGGGCATATATAATAAGTTTTATCTTTATTAAAGGGTATAACTACTAAACTCCCAATACCAACTCTGTCTAGACAACACTATCCTATCTTGGTGTATATATTTATCACAGAGTATTTAGGCATTAATATACTTTTATTTTTCCCTATAATAATATTTCTATTATTTTTATCATGTGATAAAGATATATATATATATATATATATATATATACATATATATACATATATATATATATATATATATATATATCTTAACATATCTAGAACAATATCTGTTTCGCCTATAGTATACCCTCAAATACATTTCTTACACATAAATCAGGCAATGAGCTTATAGCTGACATATAAACTTTCTAACAAATATTTAGTACTTTAATTAATACTTGTATTAAACTCATGTTCATGAAAAGGGAATATGCATCCCGTTGATAATAATGGATTCCTCAGAATTTGAGCAGAACTTCGCCTAGATACTTTATCTTTTCCAAGCAATCAACCGATTTTAATTTCGGTTTTTGAGTCGCATACTGCTATACTGAAACTTCGAAAAATCATAACTTCCTCTCACGAAGTCAGATTTCGACATTTTTTATATGCACATAATCCTTGTCACATATTTTATAACTTCGGTTAAGATTATTTATCCTAAATAATATTCTATCACAATGTCGTTTTACCGCTTAATATATCTTAATTGTTTAGCCTGAATTTGCGGTTGTTACACGAACACCCAGTAGTGGACATTGGCCGAGCTTCAGTTCAATGGTAGGATGAGGGATATTGAGTCGTTGATTTGAGATCGGGAGGTCAAAGAGGTCACACTTGCAGCAAGTACAGTGTCACAGCTAGACCGACGGCGAAAACGCTAGGCTTGCGAAAATTTACAATTGGATCACAGTTCACCACATACATTGAACATTTAACATACCTAAATCAATATATTACAAACTTTTAAGTTAGGAAACAAAATTAGATCATCATAATTCAAACACACAACGATAATATAAAATATATATCAAGTTTATCGCGAAAGAAAGGAAATATAATTTCCTTAGAACCAATGTCATACCTCCGACTTCTTAGTTAACTGAGAATACCCATTTTTAAAATATGTCAACAAAAATTGTTGGTGAATTCCGGAGGTTTTGACTCCCTAAGTTCTATAAAAAAAAAATTTATAGAACGTAGAATGTTTAACCGGAATAGTATGTGCGAAAACATAGCCAACAATGTTGTCGATATGCATCGTGTGAGACCCAATACTTGTAATCCGATACAAGTATTCATGTTAATTTTACTTATAATGGATAAGTAAAAATTAACATAATTTCATGAAGTGAAATATTAAGTGTTTATTTTATATTAATAAACACTAACAGTTTGTTTAACATTCTACATGTGAATCCCAATACTACATAAAACCTTATCTTAGTCTGTATTAGTAATTTTTAATCATGGATTTTGTGGAACAATAACTGAGCTATATTACTTGAATCTGACCCCGTAAAGCATAATGAAAATAAGTTTGATACTTGTTGTCCTAATGATGCTTCATCGACGTCGTGATGAAAGAGTAAAATAAAACAAGAAGTTGTTGTCCGTTTTGTTTCGACAAACGATGGTTGTAGTCGGAAACCACAGACAGGGTTGTCGACTCGTATAGATCCATACACACATTCTTTGCTCAAAAAAGATTAAGGGTTATTATTGAGGAATTCACTAAGTTAGTGTTCTTCGATTGATGAATGAGAAACTTCTGTAACAATCTCATGTTTTAGTTATAATTCTCAATTGTTTACGTTCGGAAACTTGGTTTAAAAGTTTGATTACTTTTAAAGTAAATCAAAATTGTTTCCTATCTAAATTTTGACAGCACACCAACTTTAAGTGACCATAACAAACACATTTCCAATCAGTTATACCATAAGACTTTTGAAATGATCATTTTATGAAAAACTTATTATAATTAACACCTTTATGTCCCTAAAGTGTGTGAATTGAAGAATATTATAAGTTGAATTTTATGTATTTAAACACTTACAATCAATTATAAGTTTTTATGAAATGTTTGATTTAGGATGATAAGTTTTTATGACATATTTGATGGTTTTTCATGAACAAACTATAAATAAGAGTATTATTTGAAACAAAAGTTTTGCATGTAAAACACAAAGTTACCACAACACCAATATCAAATAGACATATATAAACAAAAATAGTAAACTTTTAAGCTTATATCAACTTTTTATGTGTACCCCCCCCCCCCCCCCCCCCGGGAAATGTTTAAAAACAATAAAAAGGGGTTGTAGATACTCATTTTTGTTGCGTAAAGTTATTTGGTTTGAGAAGGATTCGTGAGGTTTTCGGTTCCACCCAAGCTTGAGATTTGAGTACTTTTTGGGATGTCTTAACACATAAAGACATACATTTACAAATAAGTTAGACTTTTTACCAGACCTGAACTCACTTAAAACAAGTGAGTTTTATGAAAAAAGGAAAGAGTAAAATTAAGAATTTGCCTACCTTTTACTTGGATATAAAGTACGTTGTGCAAAGGAGGTTGAAACACAAGCTTTTTGAGGGATGAAAGGTTACTTTTTTGGGGTTTAAAGTACTTGAAAACAACAACTTATGGGCTGATTTTATTCTCAAAAATGGGCAACAAAATTATAATTTTGTAGTTTGTTTTGAGGCTCGAAAACAACTACTGTTTTGGGTGGTTGTCTCGAAATTTCAAAAAAAATAAGAAAGGAAAAGAGTCATTTTGCTACTGTTTCGAGTAACCATTTTAATGCAGAGAAACAACTAACTTGAAGAGGTGATTTGAGGTGAAAATACCAAGCAAAAGAAAGGTGCAAAGGGCTAAAATGGTGGTTGAAACCCGAGGGGCAACAACCCTCTTCTTGCTCTTGGTTTTAGTAGGTTTCAAAGTGGTGCATAGGGCTTAAAAACTGATGATGTTTTAGAGTGTTTCTTGATAGAGTTTGCTGGAAAAAGGAAGGAGTGAGAGTGAGTTTGAGAGAGAAAGAGAGAGGGAGAGAGAGAGAGAGAACTCAAGTTTTATAAGAGACAATGGAAGAGATAAGAACCATCTTTAAGTAAGGTTTTATGTGTTCATTGAAGATTTGATTTAAATATTCTGTTTGCCACTTCATGGTTTAGTTAGTTGAAGATAGGAGTTAGTAACTAACTAGTTGCTAGTTAGTTATTAGTTAAGTATGGTTATTTAGGAGAGGGAAGAAGAAATCTCAAAAATACCGAGAAAAAACTAGCTTGCAGGTGACTTAATGGATTAAGTGCATTAGTTGAATGGTCTCGGCACTCAGCTCAAGTACTTCCCTTATCTTATGAGTTAGACACATTATTTCTTACATTGTGTCACCATAAGACATGAACCCATACCTTGGCCACTTATTACATCATACATACATACATACATACATACACACACACACACACACACACACACACACACACATATATATATATATATATATATATATATATATATGAAATAGCAATGTGGTTTTTATGTATTGAAAATTAAATGTTTATAGTTGATTCTTTTATTTATAAACAATTTGGTACATTTAATTATGTCTTATAATAATCCATTTTATATTTTCATCAATTAAATATAAGATTCATTGACCAATGTCTAATTTCTTGATATTTAATCGCTTGAAAAATATCGTTAACCATGTTCTGTCATTTTGGTTTGTATAATTGTCAAATTTCGATACCTTACAACTAATAGGCACAAGTTTGTATATAGAATTTATATTACTCATCAACCGGAGAAGTGTTGAAATAGTAATTAAATTTCAAATTCAAATGACATTATTTGATAGATTTCACGAATCGTTTTTAGTTTGGAATAATACGTCGTAACATAATTTATCATTAGTCACTAGTTTTATTTTCACAAGACCCTTACTAAAGAAAACATGTTAAATTGATCAAACCATTTTTGATAAAATACTCATATTTCTTATAAATCAAAATATGGCATCTTATAATTGTTACATTCTCCCCCCATTAAATGGATTCCGTTGCGAAATTGAAAATGTAGATGAGACATCACTAAACAACTGGGCGTATTTCCTTTTCATCCAATCCTCGCATTCCCAGGTGAATTCTGGCCCTCACTAAGAGTTCCAGCGCACGTTCACAATAGGGATACGACTTTGTTTTAAACACTTTACTTCTCAATCTATAATCTTCAGAGGTTCTTCGACGAAATGGAGTTTTTTATTTAGTTGAATCTTGTTGAGAGGTATTACATTGGTTTCGTCCGACAAACACCTTTTTAAGTTTGACACATGGAATACATTGTGCACTTTGATAAGTTCTTGAGGTGGCTTTAGTCGATACGCAACATCACCAATTCTGTCAAGACTTTCAAAAGGTCCAATGTATCCTGGGCTTAGATTGCCTTACTTGCCAAAATGAATCATACCATTATAGGTTGAGACTTTTAACATCACCCGATCTCCAGCCTGTAACTCCAGAGGCTTACGCCTCACATCAACATAACTTTTTGGATGGTCACGCATAACTGTAAGTCGATCTTTGATCTGAATGATCTTTGTGGACGTTTCATGGATTCTCTCTGGCTAGTATGAAGTGTTTCAATTATGTGTTCTCATCCAATTGGGTATCTACGACCTCAGCCCAACATATAGGCGATCAACACTTGCGTCCATACAAAGCTTCAAATGATATTGCTTTGAATATGGTGTGATAGTTATTATTATTGGAAAACTCAATCAGTGGCAGATGAATATCCAAATAATTTCCAAAGTCGATTATAGAAGACCAAAGCATATCTTCCAAGGTCTAAATGGTTCGTTCACTTTGACCATCAGTTTTGGGGTGATAAATTGTTCTCGTATCTAAGTAGGTTCCCATGCATTTTTAAAGTGATTGCCAAAACATAGAAGTGAACCAACTATCTCTATTAGAGAGAATAGAAATCGGTACCCCATGAAGCTTGACAATTTCCATAAGATACATTCTCGTCAGCTTTTCCATCTTGTAGTTTTCCTTGATTGGTAGGAAATGGGCAGACTTAGTTAATTTGTTGATCACTACCCAAATAGTGTCGTAACCACTGGGGGTCTTGGGAAGCTTTCTAATAAAGTCCATTGCAATTTGTTTCCATTTCCAATCGGAAATCTCAGGAAATTGTAGTAATCCCAAGGGCTTTTGATGATCTTCCTTGACTTTATAAAAATTCAGGCATTTTCTCACATAGGTGGCTATCTCAAATTTTATATTAGGACACCAATATAATATATTTAGATCTAAATACACCTTGTTAGTGTCAAGATGTACTAAATATATTGATTTGAGAGCTTCGTGCAATAATAAGCTTCTAATGTCACCAAACTTTGGTGTCATTATCACGTTCATGAGATAACGAGTTGCATCATCTTTAAGCTTGAAATGCTTATCTATTCCCCGTACAGCTTCTTCCCTAATATTCTCTTCTTTTTGAGCATCCAGTTAAGCTTCATGAATCTATGTATTGAGTTTGGAATGGATGGTCATAGTGAATGCCTTTAGTCATTGGCGTTTCACATGTTCTTTACTACTTAAATCATCAACTACAACATCTACTTTTGTAGGATGATACCTTATCTCGCATTTGTAATCGTTAAATAACTTTATCCATCTCCTTTGCTTCATATTTAGTTTTTTTTATAAAATATGTGCATGAGACTCTTATGGTCAGTGAAAATTATACAATTGGTTCTATATAAATAGTGTCTCCAGATCTTCAAGGCAAAGACTATTGCTCCCAATTTGAGGTCATGGGTTATGTAGTTGTTTTCATGGATTTTGATTTGTCAAAAGGAATATGCAATGACTTTCTCTCTCTACATTAATATGCACCCCAATCCTTGAATTAACGAGTCTCGGTATAAAACAAAGTCTGTAGTTCCTTCAGGTAAGGATAGAATTGGGGTGTTACACAACAGTTGTTTCAAATTTTGGAATGCAGTTTCCTACTTATCTTCCCAATCAAACCTTGTTTCTCTTTATGTTAATTCAATGTGAGGCTTGCTATCTCGGAAAAACTCTCTATGTCTCTCTTATTGTAGCCAGCAAGGCCTAAGAATTGTTGCACTTCGGTTGCTGTCCTGGGTGCATCCCAACTCTTAACTACTTTGATTTTTTTGGGGTCCACATATATCCCTTTGGTACTTAACATATGCCCTAGGAAGTGTACTTCTCTGATCTAAAAATCACAATTGGAGAATTTTCCGTACAACTTTTCCTTCCTCAGCAGTTCCAAGATCAATTTCAGATGTTGAAAGTGTTCTTCTTTGGTTCGCAAATAGATTAGAATGTCCTCAATTGTAACAACCCAAAAACATTGATAAATTTTTTTGTTTTTAAAACCATTACTTCCATAGATGTCTCAATGTTAACCACAATACAGAATGTCAAAACATCAGTGTACAAATAATCATAAATGCAAAAGAAACATGAGGGGGGTGTTGTACCATCACGTCAGGCCGATCTCTTTCTTACCAAAAGTACTTGAAACCATAAACATAAACTCTAAGCACAAAACTTAGTAAGTTTCCTAAAGTACCACATGCTATACTAATCAGTGGACCCAACCATGGGATATATTCCAACCCAACATATAATCATGGTTTTAGTCCTGGGGTGTATTACAACCCAAACATACAATAACGGGTCCATTCATGGGGTTTCTTTCAACCGAATACATATCAATGGGTCTAGCCCTGGGGTGTATTTCAACCCAATACATATCAATGGGCTCATCCCTAGGGTGTCTTTCAACCCAATACATATCAATAGGCCCAAACCTAGGGTATCTTTCAACCCAAACATACATGCAAAAGACACAAAGACAATTTTCATCCTAGATAACCCAATTTAGTGGGCCGATATTGATGCCTTCGACCCACAAGTATAGTAAGAAGAATCACCTCTAACTGAAGATAATTGAATCACACACTTGATTTGCTACTACCATGGCTCCTCACACTGATCATAACCTAAAATCCGTCCTAATTAATAATTGCGGTTTTAACCCATAATCATTGATCCAAATCATATTTTATCTTCATATCAAAAAAAGACCATTTTGCCCTTACCATATATGAGCCAACTATTTAAGGCCCAAATCCCCTAATGACCCAAGGATAAAAAATGGACCAAATGGGTTTATGGGAGTATGCCATGTGTACTCCCCATTACGCCCTACATGTTGCGAGATCTCATAAAGGTTACGGGGAAAAAACCCACCACGTCATGCTTACTAAGGGGTTACGCCCTACATAACCACCTGAAGTCCAAACTCTTAACAAAGTTCTTAATGCTTAAAGACCTAATGTCCAAACTTTAGATCTAACCCTAGTGAATGTCTAACATAAAGTTGCAACCTTTATGCCTTTGAACGGCTACAAAGTGTCCAAAATCTAACCCTAAGTCTTATTCATGACCTGGAAGCTTAATAGATCTAGCATGGATGAATGCGAAAGACTGAATCTAATTTTTATGAATGACAAAGCTCTAAAATGAAGAAAAAAACTCCTCATTAGGTCTGGATTTTCTCAAACTCCTAAGATCTAAGGATACTGGACCAAAAAGAATAAAAATTTAATAACTAGTAAGATATAAAGAAATGTGCATCAAGTCCAGAACTTTATACCTTCTGGAGGTTGCTAAAGAGGTGTAAATCCTACATCCATAAGTGTTTAAAGCTTCCAAGTGCACTCCAAAGATCTCTTTCCTTCAATAATGGACACACAACACTCATAAAGCTCGAAATCTCACCAAGGAAAATTAGGGTTTGCAAAGGGCCGTTTAGAATACGGAGGTTGAAGGTAAGGGAAGGATTAAGATCATAATTTCCTCTAAATAGGGTCCAAACCCTAAAAAATAGGGTTTGGGAACTATGTGAGTATGCCTTATGTACTCATATGTACGTCTGACGTACTCTAATGAACCCGCGACATCTTTAATGAACTACGTACGACGTACCCATAAGGTACACTTTACGCAGTGACTGAATTTGCACTATTTTTACACTTAAAGCCAAAATTGAAAAAGAACCTACAACACAGGTGTTACAACTCTCCCCCATGTGAATCACACTTCGTCTTCGAAGTCCGCCACTACAAACATTTATGGATAGTGATCCCTTATCTCATCCTCAAGCTTCCATGTCCACTCAAAGCATTTTCGTTGTTGCCATTGCACCTTCACCCGGTTCACCACTTTGTTGCACATAGTCTTGGTCTTCCTATCGAGAATCTCAATTGATCTCTCCACATAGCTCAGGTGTTCATTGACCTGAATGTCATCCAAAGAAATTACCATAGAATCATCAGCTATACACTTCTGCAACTAAGAGACATGGAAAGTGTTATGAGTATAGTTGAGCTCATCAGGAAAATCGAGTCGGTATGCAACCTTGATCACCTAGGCGATCATCATGATTGGACAAATAAACTTGGGACCTAGCTTGCCCCGCTTCTAAAACCGGATGACACCTTTCCAAGGCGATGCCTTCCGAAGCACAAAGTCCCCCACCTGAAATTTGAGGTCCGAACGATGATGGTCTGCATAAATCTTCTTTCGAATTTGTGCGACTCTCAACCTATCATGCACTTGATGTATCAACTCAGTGGTCTTGAGCACTATTTTAGTCCTCCCCATGGCCTGATGCCTAACCTCGCCCCAACAAACAGGGGTCCTACGCTTCCTTCCATACAACATATCGAAAGGAGTTCGATCATTACTGGCATGATAATTGTTGTTGTAGGAGAACTCGGCCAGTGGAAGGTAAGTATCCTAACTCCTGCCAAAATCTAGCACGCACGCTCGAAGCATATCTTCCAGCGTCTGAATCGTCTACTCACTCTATTTAACGGTCTAAGGGTTATATGTTGTATAGAAATGCAGCTGACTAGAAAATTCCTCATGAAACTTCCCCCGAAATGTAGAGTTGAAACAAAGATCTTGGTTCGAAACCACCAAAACTGACACCCCGTGTCGAACCACCACCTCCTGAATGTAAATGTCTGCTAGATTATCAACATATATACTCTCTGTGACATCCCCAAATTCACGGTCATTTAAAAAATTGTATTTATGCATATTTGGAAATCAAAGTATCATTTTTAAAGAATAATATTGCGGAATTTGTTCCCAAAAAAACATGATGAATATATTATCAAAGCATTTCCCAATAAATGTATTTTGTTTTTTAATTAAAACTTTGGGATGTCATCGTCAATACAGAAACATAATCATAAACAAACATTACATTCATTTACACTAGTGATCTACATCTCCTTTAATCTCTCACTATAATGTAGCTTCATATCGACACTTGTGATACAAATAAACTGAGTGGGTCAGGTTAGGAAACCTGGTGAGTACATAGGACTTTCAATCCAAAATAATATAATTATTATGTTTAATCATCAAACAATTAACTCAATTTCCCATCCCTATTATCTCCTTTATTTCTTAAGGATCTACCCTAAGAATCATCTACCATTCACTCATTTATTCCTAAGGATTATCCTAAGGAATAGGCACAAAGTCCATCGCTGCCAATGACATAGCTGTCAATGTTATCTATTAGGCATAACTGCCAATATTATCAGTTAGGCCCAGCTACCAGGATTATGATGTTCTCTAATAGGCATAGCTGCCAATATTATCCTTTTGGCGCAACTGTTAGGATTATGATGTTATCTAATAGGCGCAGCTGCCGATATTATCCTTTAGGCACAACTGCCAGGATTATGGTGTTCTCTATTAGGTGTAGCTACCGCTATTATCCATTTTAGCGCAACTGCAAGGATGTTTAGAGTACATCGTAGTTCAAAAACATCTATAGGTTGTGATACAGCTGTTAATGATCAACTATAGGGCACTAAGTCCATAGATACCAATGTTCAATTATATCAGCTTTCATCCCTCATCATTCCTCGCCCCATCTTTACCCAATATTTTTACAGGTATAAAATACATATATAGTTTATATCAAATAAAACATGTATAATCAGTTCATCCAACATATATATCAAGCGCACAGATAATATGCACACATAACATGTAATTTATTTTAAGTACTTCATATCTATGTGTAAGATTAAAGTAACAATGCACTCATTTGATAAAGTCGTGATTCCAACTTGCACAGCGCTTCGCTTCTTAAAAATATGATTTCCTTTGACAAAACTATGAGGTTTGGTCGATATCAGGCTCTGCGGGGGCCGAGCTTGCCAAGCCGAAAAACTCTTTTACTCAGATCCTTCGGGTGCTTCGGGGCTTTTTCCTAACACTAGGATGATTCTATGCGTTGGGGAATGTTTAGATATATATATATATATATATATATATATATATATATATATATATATATATAGAGAGAGAGAGAGAGAGAGAGAGTAGAGAGAAGAAGAAAGGTGTGACATCCCCAAAATCACGGCCAAAAAAGACCGATTTCATTTATGCTTTTAAAATAATTTGTGAGTAAATTCTTTTGATTTAAAAGTGTTGAGGAATTTGTTCCCAAAAAAAAAATATGATAAACTAATATTTACCAAAGCATTTGATAAAGGAATGCTTTTTCATTAGATATCAAAACTCGGGATGTCATGTTCCAATACAGAACAAAAAGCATAAACAACAAATTACAAGCGATACAACAGTTATATATAACTACAGGCTTATAAACAAAATAACTTGATGATTCATCCATCTTATGCCCTAGCGCTACTTCCTGTAATACAAATAAAACTGAGTGGGTCAGGCTTGGAAGCCTGGTTAGCATATATGGTTTTCAACCCATAATAAATAATTATATTTAATTTCACCAACCAACAATAACCCGATTACCCATTCTCGTTATCCTCACTTTACTTCCCTAAAACAACATCTATCTTAAGGGACCTAATCTAGGATTTTTCATCGGGAAGGACATTACTGCAAGGGGTTTCCTCAACAATAGATGTCGTAAAGGCAACCATGAGCGGGATAGAGTACACTGGTGAACACATCGTTCACAGCACCAACAAGTTACGAACCTGCTAGCGTTCAACTAGACAGTCTAGAAAGAGTCCATGGTTGTCATCCATACTTCACTAGATGACTAGATCAACAACAACAACGAGGTCTATCATCATTTTATTTCATCACACATCCACTATCTACCAATGTTCTACCCACCATCTATGTAGATAAATATATATATATATATATATATATATATATATATATATATATATATACACATACACACACACAAAACATAAAACATGTATAAAACATTCAATCAATACTCATTTCAAATAACACATAACATATAAACACACAACCCGTATTTTTATAGAGAATACTTCGTATTTATGTGTTAGAAGAAAGTAACTACACACTCACTTGATCAGAAGATTATCGGGTAGAACTACGACTCTAAGAGTAGTATTTCTTCGGTGAAACCGGAAGATCTTCACAAAAACTGGGCTTCTCACAAGCGGAGCTTCGGCTCGGAAACTCTTTACTTCTCGGGATCTTCGGGGCTTCGGGACACACTTCGGGTCTCGGGATGATATTGGGGCTTCGGGGTTATAATTTGCACATAGATCGATGAACTAAGGGTGAGAGAGAGGAGATTTGGCAACCACAAACGGCTGCACTTTGATATCTATTTATAGGGTGAAGTCTGCCGCGAGCGCAGTGCGTTCCCCAAACGAACGCAGGGCGTTCCCTGAACACAATGCGTTCCCTTCGAATGCGGTGCGTAGGAGCAGGGTTCTGATCTTATCCCTTATTCGTTGAGTCAGCATCAACGTGACCAATCTGGAGTCAATCATTGAACGCAGGGTGTTCCCCAAAGGAATGCAAGGTGTTCCCACTTTGGGATGCGTGCCTCGAACTTCAGAAATTCATAATTGTCGCATACGATCTCCGTTTTCGATGTTCTTTATATTCACGCGTAGGTGAGATTACGCTCTACAACTTTCATTTAGACTCCGTCAGCTAATTTTGAAATTTATTTTTATTATACTATTTTTAATAGGCTGGGACAGGAAAACTCCGTTAAAAATTCATATCTTCTTCATCGGACATCCGTTTTCGTCTGTCTTTTTACCATTGGATTACTATCGATGAGATCTTCGATTCTTGTTTAGATTTTTAGGCTAGAAATCCCTCGATCTCAAATTCGAACTTCGAGTTGCATACCGCTAAGTCGAAACTTAGAAAAATAATAACTTCCTCATACGAAGTCAGATTTAGATGTTATATTTATGCACGCTCTCAGTTTAACGTATTCTACAACTATCGTTTAGATTACTAAGGCTAGATATCGCTCTATCGTAAATTCACTGTTTACGTTACGTAGTGTCGTACCAGTTCTGTCACGAAACTTTGACAGGTCATAACTTATTTGTTATAACTCGGATTTCGCATGCTGTATATATTCGAAAACCTCGTCACGACCACTACGTCTTCATGTATGAATATTGGGTTTATCTAACATTTCATTTTCATACTTATTTTTATTCTTAATTCATTTAAAACACATAATACTCAAACAATACATTCTTATTATTTCAAAATGGGTTATAAAGGTTAACCTATACTATTACATCATCATTAATGTCTGGCCCAGAAACACAGGCGTTACAATTCTCTCCACTTAAGAATGATTTCGTCCCCGGAATCACACAACAACAAACAAATGCGGGTAGCGACTTATCATGTCATTCTCTGTCTCCCATGTAAGATTTGGCTCATTCGTATGTTTCCATCGGACAAGCACTAACTCGACCATCTTTCGTCGCAACTTCTTAGTCTTTCGGTCAACGATTGCCTCTGGTTCTTCAATCAACCTCTTGTTCTCATCAATTCTCAACTCCGAAAGTGGAATCATGTCGGGAACTTCTCCCGTGAAGTTCGTCAAATAACACACATGTAAAGTGTTATGAACTCCATTCAGTTCTTCGGGTAATTCAAGCTTGTAAGCTTGGTTCCCAACCCTCTGAAGAACTTTAAATGGTCCAATAAACCTTGGACTTAACTTTCCCCTTTTACCAAATCGTATATGTCCCTTCCACGATGAGACTTTAAGCAAAACCGAATCTCCAACTTCAAAAGTCATCGGTCTTCGCTTGTTGTCAGCATAGCTCTTTTGACGATCCTGATCTGGTAACATTCTCTCCCAAATTATTTCCAACTTTACATCAGTTTGATGGACTATCTCCGGTCCCATAAATTGCTTTTCCCAGCCTCAAGCCAACATGACGACGTACGACACTTATGTCCGTACAAAGCTTGATAAGGTGCTATCTTTATGCTCGAGTGGAAACTATTATTGTAGGAAAATTCTACCAAATGTAAATGTTCATCCCACTTACCTTGGAATTCCATAGTACATGCTCTCAACATATCTTCAAGTGTTTGTATCGTTCTTTCGCTCTGACCATCAGTCTGTGGATGGTAATTTGTACTCAAACATAACTTGGTACCCAATTCCTCTTGTAGACTTCTCCAAAATCACGAGGTGAAATGGCTATTACGATCTGACACAATCGTTGACGGAACACCGTGAAGCCTCACAATTTCCTTCACATAAGAATTCGCAAGCTTATCCATAGACCATTTCTCATTGGCTGTTATGAAATGCGCACTCTTAGTGAAGCGATCAATGACCGACCAAATAATGTCGTGAACATTCCTTGTTATGGGCAGTTTAGTGACAAAATCCATTGCAATGTCCTCCCATTTACCCATAGCATAGATAACGATTCTAAACTCCTGTATGGTTTCTAATGTTGTGCCTTGACTCTTGCACAGGTCACACACTCCGCCACGTACCTCGCAATATAAAGCTTCATCGTCGGCCACCAGTAATAGGGTTTTAGGTCCCTATACATTATAGTGCTGCCAGGATGAATTGAATACATGGTTTTGTGAGCTTCTTCCGTCATAAGATCTCTTATCCCTCTTGACTCAGGTACCCAAATACAACCTTGGAATACCTTCAGTCCATGACTGTTTGTATCGAACACTAACATTTTACCCAAACATTCCTCCTTCCAGTCGGTCTTCTCTAAAGCTTCTTCCTGAGCTTTCATTATACTATCCACAATTTTCGAGATAACTTCTATTCTCAATGCTCTTGGCCTTTTTCTCTCAAGATTGACTTTCCGACTGAGAGCATCAGCAACAAAATTTGCTTTACTGGGGTGATAAAGTATCTCACAGTCATAGTCTTTAAGTAATTCTAGCCAGCATTGCTGCCTCATGTTCAATTCTTTCTGAATAAAGAGATGCATGCTGGAGATGCTTAGCCCGAATCAGTCCCTTTGTTAGGGGATCTACTGGGTTCTCATATGATGATACCCTCTTTGCCACGAGGATTCCTTCTTCTATTCGATGTCTGATGAAGTGATATTTTTTTTCAATGTGTCTGGATCTCCCATGATCTCTTGGTGGCTAAGGCAACCGCACTATGGCTGTCACAGAAAATCTCCATAGGCTCCTTTATAGCTGGTACAACTGCAAGGTCTCCGATGAAGTTCTTTAGCCATATAGCCTCCTTTGCTCTCTCGCTTGCTGCTATATACTCTGATTCACAAGTGGAATCAGCCACTATCTCCTTCTTGGAACTTTTCCAAGTAATTGCCCCTCCGTTTAGGGTAAAGACCCAGCCCAACTGAGAGGGGAAATTATCCCTGTCAGTCTGAAAGCTAGCATCACTGTACTCTACAACTCTCAAGTCATCACTCCCACCGAGGGTAAGGACCTAGTCCTTAGTCCTCCGTAGGTACTTGAGAATATTCTTTACCGCAGTCCAGTGTGCCTTGCCAGGGTTCCCCTGATACCTACTAACCATGCTCAAAGCAAAGGCTACATCATGTCGAGTACACGTCATAGCGTACATGATCGATCCTACAGCTGAAGCATAAGGTATTCGACTCATTTATGCTATCTCAGCCTCAATACTAGGGCTTTGTGTCATACTTAATCTGGTGTTACTTTGGATGTGTAACTCTCCTTTCTTGGAGTTATGCATGTTGAACCTTTTCAACACTTTGTCCACATAGGTGCTTTGACTAAGTCCAATTAGTCTTTTACTCCTGTTTCTCAAAATCCTTATCCCTAGGATATAGGCAGCTTCTCTAAGGTCCTTCATAGCAAAACACTTCCCAAGCCAGGACTTTACTTCCTACAGGGTTGGGATGTTATTTCCTATGAGTAGTATGTCATCCACATACAGTACCAAAAAGCTGGCAATACTCCCACTAGCCTTGATATGGATACAAGATTCATCTTCACTCCTTGAAAAGCCAAATTCTTTGACTTTTTCATCAAAGCAAAGATTCCATCTGTGAGGTGCCTGTTTCAATCCATAAATGGATTTCTCGAGCTTACACACTCTATTGGGGGTACTCTATACTGACAAAACCCTCTGGTTGAACCATGTAAACATCTTTAGCCAACTTTCCATTAAGGAAAGCGGTTTTGACATCCGTCTGCCATATTTCATAATCATGAAATGCAGCAATGGCTAACAGAACCGTAATAGACTTAATCTTGGCCACTGGTGAAAAGTTCTCATCATAATCAACTCCCGGAGTTTGAGAATAACCCTTTGCAACCAGTTGTTCCTTATAAGTGTGTACATTACCATCCATGTCGGTCTTCTTCTTGAAGATCCATTTGCATCCAACTATCTTACGATCAGGTACATTGTCAACCAAGTTCCAAACTTGATTGTCATACATGGACTATATCTCGCTATCCATAGCCTATTTCCATTTAGCAGCCTCAGGTCCTGCCATGTCTTCCGTGTAGCTGTTAAGCTCATCTAGATTTACCAGTGTGTTATCACTGATAAGTGTCTCACCTTCTACAGTAATATGGAAACCATAATAATTCTCAGGTGCATTCCTAACTCTGGTGGAACGCCTCAGAGGTATAGATTCTTCAGTCGGCTGAACAGGAGTTTCCTCCTCAGGTTGAGTGCTAGGGTTTGAGGTTCCTTCACCACTTGACTCTTGAATTTCCTCAAGGTCAATTTGCCTCCCACTGTCTCCTTGGCTCATGAATTATCTCTCTCGAAAGAATCCTCTTCTTGCTACAAAGACCACATTATCATTGGGTCTGTAGAAGATGTAACCAAAAGATTTTTGTGGGTAGCCGATGAAAATACACCTTTCGCTTTGGGGTTCGAGCTTATCGTGAGTCTCGCGTCTCATGAAAGCCTCGCAACCCCAAATCTTGATGTGGTCTAGATTGGGAACTTTTCCAGTCCACACCTCGTGAGGTGTTTTGGAAACCTTCTTTGTAGGAACTAGATTAAGGATATGTGCAATAGTCTCTAAGGCATACCCCCAAAATGAGATTGGTAGTGAAGCTCAATTAATCATGGAACAAACCATGTCCACCAAGGTCTGATTGTGCCTCTTAGCGACACCATTCAACTGTGGTGTCCTATGAGGTGTCAATTGTGAGACAATCCCACATTCCTTAAGATAGTCAAGGAACTCAGTACTAAGATACTCACCACCATGATCGAATCGAAGCATCTTAATGTTCCTGCCCAACCGATTCTCCACTTCTTTCTTAAACTCTTTGAATTTCTCAAAGGTTTCTTACTTATGATTGATTAGGTAGACATATCCATATCTACTAAAATCATCAATAAAAGTCACATAGAACCGATTAGCATCTCTTGTGGTGGTTCTGAAGGGTCCACACACATCCGTGTGTATGAGATCCAACAAACCTTCACCACTCTCACAAGAACCTATGAAGGGTGATTTGTCATTTTTCCAAGCAAACAAAATTAACAACTATCATCTAACTTTAGGTCAAATAACTCCAAGACTCCATCCTTTTGGAGTTGGCCTATGCGTTTCTTGCTTACATGTCCAAGACGACAATGCCATAAAGATGCTTTATCTAAGCTAGTTGAAGAGTCAATACACAATACATTATTTCCTAGATTATTGTTAGGTGCATTTCATGTACCCATTTTGTAGTTTTAATTCATAAAAGTACATTGCATATAGGCTTAAACTCATGCATTTTGCATGTTTTTCGGGATTTTTCATGAGGCAATTTCATTCAAATACTTTTGTGATATTTTAGGGACTTTTGGAGGAAGGATATTGTTGGAGGAGGTAAATAAAAGTTGCGGACAAAATTTCAGGACTTACGGAGCACCGAGGAGCAAGATATCAAAGAAATGAGAAATTTGGCTTTACAGACGTTTACACGGCCGTGTAAATGGAAGCCTTGTGTTTACGCGGGCCGTGTAAACGTAGATTTCTGCGTAGTATATTTTTGCGTTTACACGGGCCGTGTAAATGACAGTGTTAATTTACGCGGGCCGTGTAAACGTAAATGCGGGTTTTAAAGCAGTTTTTCACCATTTTTAAAGGGGGGAACCAACTTTTTACTTAGGGAGTCGACTTTTGGAGTAGAGAAGGCGAATTTCTTGAGGATTTTGAAGTTGATTAACACTTGGGAACATTTGATTTCATTTTGTAAGAACTTTAATTTCATTTTCTAGATTTGTGATCTTGTTCTAGCCATGAGTGGTTAGAACCCTAAATTCTCCAACTTTATGTCTTGACATTTGGATGTGATTTCAATCATATGACTTGATGTTTGCTTTCAATTTTCTATCTAGTGAATTTGATTTTGTCTCAATCGAATGTTTGATTCTAATTGTGATTCTTATTGGCCATTTGAATTAGGGTTAGATCATTCAAGTTATCTAATTGCAAAATCCGTAATTGTTTTGTAAATTGGACTAGGTAACAAGCACTAATCTGGTTTCTATTGAATGAAATTAGTGTAAATCTATTCACACATTCTTATGCTCCCGAGCTTATGAGGAGTATTGAGTATTGTTGGGAACATTCACATAAAGTTTAATGCAATCTTTCAACCTAATTCTAAGAGCTTGTTTAGATTAGATTGGTAAGGTTAGGATTAATCAAAGAGCTTGTTTTGGTTAATTATTGTGGTGAATGGGAAGTGTTAGAGCTTGTTAACACTTTCAAGTACCAACTTAGATAGAATTAAACAAATATCTTGTCATCCATGGAATCACATTGCTAATTTGTCTTGCATAGAGTTGGAGTTCTCACAAATCCTGAATTTGTTTCATTTAATTGATCATTTACTTATTGCTTTATTCTTTTGTTTAAATCATTGCATACCAACCCCCCATTTATGTGACCATTATTGTACCTTCCGCAAAAAGGTATAAGCACTTGTCTCGTGTCTCTGTGGATCGACCCTGCTTACCTTGTATTACATTTTTAGTGCAAAGTAACAGTGTTTTGGAGTCATTTTGTACCCCTTCATTTGTTGGGTTTGACACGCCTAACAAATTGGCGCTGTTGCCGGGGACACGGTGTTACTAATTGTTTATGCCAAACATTTATTGAGCAGGTGCTTTCAAAAAAAAAAAGTTCAGGTAGAAGATAAGTTTTCAGTTGAAGGAATTTGTGAGAAGGTTAATGTGTTGTAAAGGCCCACCTACTTAGAACAAAGCACATTCAGGGGCCAAGTCGAGCCAACGACTTAAAACAAGGGCAGCTAACCGGGAGGCAACCCGGGGTTTTTTTTCCTTTCTGTTAAAACTTCTTAGTCTTTGGTAAATTTCAATTGTTTTTTAATGTCCCAAATGGTTTTGAACTTATTTTTTATTCCTAGAAAATGAATCTCCGGCTCCAAAAATACTTCACGGATAGCTTGGGGAGGATGAAGAGGAGGTTCACACCATAATTATGAGGCTCCAAGAACGATTCGGTAAATTCTTTCCATATCTTTAACCGTTCATATTTTACTTAAAATTCAATCATAGTGCATTTGTTACTGTTTTAGATCCATTCCCAACCCAGCTACCATCCTCCACCATCCGACTCTTAATAGGCCTACTATGCCTCTCTCCAAGCATCGAGGACGATGTTATATTTTAAGCTTGGGGAGGGGAATCCATCCATGTATAAATCTCGTTGCATGTAAAAGTACATATTGCATTAATTTTCATTTCATTTTCTTTTTCATTTTTTTTTCTGCATGGAAAATTTTTCAAAGACCAAAAAGATTTTCTTTCTATTCTAATTTTTATTATTTTCTTTGCATTTTGTTTTCATCTAAATTTTTGCATTGCATAAAAAAAATTAAAAAAAAAATTGATCCAATCCTAAGCAACCGAATCTTTTCAAAACAGTTGAGATGGTAAGTGAGTTGTGTGCCTTGAAATTGGCTTGGTTTTTTTATTGAAAAATCTAAAAGCAAGTTAATCACACACGAGCACATCTCCCGAAGCTACTTGTGCAAAACAGAAAATGAGAAGATTATCTACACTTGAGCATAACAGCAGGTATGAGTCGATTCTTTGGGACATATGACTGGTCTTATGAGTAGTAATGCTCAATTAAACTTAAAATGTCAAATTCAAAAGTTTATAAAAAGAATGCAAAATCTCAATGTCCCGCCTTCCAGCGCTCTTAAAAGTCCTTTCTACTCATTCTCTTTTATATACCCTGCTTGGGGACACAGCTTTCAACTATACTTACGGGTTTTTGCATGTTAACATTTAGTCCCCCGAAAAATGTCTTAGAAGTCCTCACGGTAATAGACCGTGAGATGTCCCACAATAGAAAAGTCAAGGACGAAAATATAAAGAAATTGGCCAGATAAATAAATTAATAAGAGTGTTATGTGTTAACTTAGTTATTTGTATATGTGTTACATTAACAAAAAAAAAAAAAAAAAAAAAAAAAAAAAAAAAAAAAAACTGTTATTAAGTTAATCTGTGACCTTTAGGATTCGATCAAGTAAACTCTGAGGGGTGTTTTACACCTAATCACCTAAAGCTAAATTTTTTGGGACTGATTGAGTTGAAAATTCGTTACATGGGTTCCATAGAAAGTCATGAACTTAATAATAGCAAATAAAGCTAATCTGTGGCCTTTGAGGTTCGGGCAAGTAAACCCGAGGGATCTCTTTAAATCTAACACACTAAGGTCATTTGATTTGGATGTGTTGGTTGAAATCCTGTTACACGGATTTCAAAGAAAACCATGAGCTTTATTTGTAAAAAAAAAAAATGTAATTAGAAAGTTTGTACATAGTTGTGTTTATAGTTTAATTAGATGTTGTGTTTAGGAAAAATACTTGGCTGTCAAAAGATTCCCTTGGACTTGGATTTGAATTTATGACATTGGACTGAATGTTAATTACTTCGACTGGTGTAAGTGGTTTGAAGTTTGTAACCAATCTGGATAAATATTAGGGAATTTTTAGAAAATATTTTTCAGAAAAAGATTGTTGTTAACCAACAAATAGCTGGAATCGGACATTGTTATATTTTATGAAACAAAGATGGTTGAGCATGTTTTGTCACATATAATTTCACGAGAGTAAAACCATAATTTGTTCCAAGAATTGACTTGATGATATCGAAAAGGAATAAGTGTTGTGATCTTTGATTATGTTGAGTTGTACTAGGGAGTGGCTAAAATATTGTCTCTATTATCATATAATATTTCGAGATTAAAGCCAAGTTAACTCGAGGCATGACAGGTATATTCTCAACTATGGTACAAAACAGGATTAATTGGGTTGGATATACTTTTTCATGTTTGTTTTGATTTCTTGCATCAAGTTTCAAAAAAAAAAAAAAAAAAAAAAAAAAAAAAGTTTAACTTTGATTTTCTTTTCTTCTCTTTTATTTTACTTTCTCCGGTTTAAATTTTCTTGTTCTTTCTTGAGGATAAGAAAGGTTTAAGCTTGGGGAGATTTGTTAGGTGCATTTCATGTACCCATTTTGTAGTTTTAATTCATAAAAGTACATTGCATATAGGCTTAAACTCATGCATTTTGCATGTTTTTCGGGATTTTTCATGAGGCAATTTCATTCAAATACTTTTGTGATATTTTAGGGACTTTTGGAGGAAGGATATTGTTGGAGGAGGTAAATAAAAGTTGCGGACAAAATTTCAGGACTTACGGAGCACCGAGGAGCAAGATATCAAAGAAATGAGAAATTTGGCTTTACAGACGTTTACACGGCCGTGTAAATAGAAGCCTTGCGTTTACGCGGGCCGTGTAAACGTAGATTTCTGCGCAGTATATTTTTGCGTTTACGCGGGCCGTGTAAATGACAGTGTTAATTTACGCGGGCCGTGTAAACGTAAATGCGGGTTTTAAAGCAGTTTTTCACCATTTTTAAAGGGGGGAACCGACTTTTTACTTAGGGGGTCGACTTTTGGAGTAGAGAAGGCGAATTTCTTGAGGATTTTGAAGTTGATTAACACTTGGGAACATTTGATTTCATTTTGTAAGAACTTTAATTTCATTTTCTAGATTTGTGATCTTGTTCTAGCCATGAGTGGTTAGAACCCTAAATTCTCCAACTTTATGTCTTGACATTTGGATGTGATTTCAATCATATGACTTGATGTTTGCTTTCAATTTTCTATCTAGTGAATTTGATTTTGTCTCAATCGAATGTTTGATTCTAATTGTGATTCTTATTGGCCATTTGAATTAGGGTTAGATCATTCAAGTTATCTAATTGCAAAATCCGTAATTGTTTTGTAAATTGGACTAGGTAACAAGCACTAATCTGGTTTCTATTGAATGAAATTAGTGTAAATCTATTCACACATTCTTATGCTCCCGAGCTTATGAGGAGTATTGAGTATTGTTGGGAACATTCACATAAAGTTTAATGCAATCTTTCAACCTAATTCTAAGAGCTTGTTTAGATTAGATTGGTAAGGTTATGATTAATCAAAGAGCTTGTTTTGGTTAATTATTGTGGTGAATGGGAAGTGTTAGAGCTTGTTAACACTTTCAAGTACCAACTTAGATAGAATTAAACAAATATCTTGTCATCCATGGAATCACATTGCTAATTTGTCTTGCATAGAGTTGGAGTTCTCACAAATCCTGAATTTGTTTCATTTAATTGATCATTTACTTATTGCTTTATTCTTTTGTTTAAATCATTGCATACCAACCCCCCATTTATGTGACCATTATTGTACCTTCCGCAAAAAGGTATAAGCACTTGTCCCGTGTCTCTGTGGATCGACCCTGCTTACCTTGTATTACATTTTTAGTGCAAAGTAACATTGTTTTGGAGTCATTTTGTACCCCTTCATTTGTTGGGTTTGACACGCCTAACAATTATCTACAACAGATATAGTTTCATACATGCCATCACAAGGTAATGCTTTAAAATAATGAACATTATTAAAGAAAGCATCAATACTACCATTATTATTATCAAAATAAAAGGTAAAACCTTGTTTATACAATGCATGAAAGGAAATAACATTTCTTGCGATTTCTGGCAAATAATAACATTTATTCAAATCTAATGTAAACCCACTATTCAGCAGTAAGGAATAAACTCCTATCTTGGTGACAGCTGAAGCTTTCCTATTTCCCATGATCAAGTTTATCTTTCCCAGCTCCACATTCTCACTTCTTCTTAGTCCCTGCAAATCACAACATATGTGAATACCACAACCTGTATCAAGGACCCAAGACTTAGAATGAGGTGAGTTATTAGACAATATAGTGAATATACCTGCATGTTTGGGTTTTACTTTCCCATCCTTCAAATCTTGCTAATACTTTGGGCAGTTTCGCTTCCAATGCGACTTTTCATGGCAATAGAAGCATTCAGCCTCATTACGGTTAGCAGAAGGAGTGACAAAACCTTTCTTGGTTTCGCTTGAAGAGGAGACTTCAAGGGTCTTACCCTTGGTACCCTTATAAGGGTTCTTTCTCTTCTTCCCTTTTCCATGCCCGATTTCCAAGACATTAGCCGCAGTTGGAGTAGGAGTAGGAGTAGTAACAACCGACTTACCATTTAGACCACTTTCGGCGGTCTTCAAGAGTCCTTGAAATTTGCTGAGGGTGACTTCTTCCTTGTTCATGTGATATGTCATGCGGAATTGATCATAACACGATGGCAAGGAGTGCAAAATGATATTTATTGCTAACTCCACAGGGAAGCTCACATTTGTGACAACCGTCAAATTTCAGTCAAGTCAAAGTCAACTAAAGTCAACAAGTCAAACCGTTTGACTTAATTTGCCTATGGGTACTAGAATTTACATTATGAAACTTCTACACAACTCTCTATTCTAATGAGAGATCATAAAGCAAAAAGTGCGAACATCTAGATCTCCTTAACCTAAAATTGTGGTACGTGGCGAGCCAAACCGATAAAACAATGTTGCATACTCATCGGGAGTGTGTAAGATCCTTAAACAAGGCTTAACAGGGTTTAAGAACCATGCATTGCGATGCCAGACGCTCGCAAATGCCACACATGAAACCTCTCTCAATCGTTTTCACTCTATCTCTTCTTATCAAGAATCTCTCCCAAATCTCTCTAAGAATGTCAAATCTCTCCCAAATCTCTCTAAGAATGTCAAATCTCTCCCAAATCTCTCCAAGTATGTGAAATCTCTCTAAGAATGTCAAATCTCTCCCAAATATCTCTTTGTATGAGAAATCTCTCCAAGTATGTGAAATCTCTCCCAAATCTCTCTCAAAAGTTTCCGTAACTTTTTAAAGTCATTTGGGTCATTCTGACCCTTAACCGGGTCAAAAACAGCTTAAAACGGGGTAAAAATGAGTAAAATAGGCTTAAGGACCCGAAACCCTCTTATAAGAGGCGAAACCTCTTAGAACTGAAGGTCCCTATAGGGACCGAACCTGCTAAGAACCGAAACCAAGAGGACCGAGCCTAGGAGGAACCGAACCCAAGCCTAGGAGGAACCGAACCCAAGCCTAGGAGGAACCGAACCCGAGCCCAGGATGAACCAAACCCGAGCCCAGGAGGAACCGAACCCGAAGGTACTGTTCATTCGGCTGATTTCGGGTCTAACCACCTTCGCCTCTTATCGTCGGACCGAGCCACCCTTCGCTTCCTCGCTTCCTCGATCCCCTTTGTTTCCCTCTGTTTCGCTTCATTTCGGATTCGGCCATAGCAAGGACCGAACCTCGGCCTAGGACCAAGAGGTCTCGCTGGAAACCCATTTTCTCCCGGTTTTCGCGTAGTTTTGCGTTTAAGGCCCGTTTTTAATTATTTTAACGTGGGATTTTCACCCAAAATCATATTTTAACATAATAAACCCTAAATATTCACAATTGAATCATATTTTCATGAAAATCTTTATTTAAATAATAAAAGCTACTGGGTAAAGTACAAAGAGGTGGAGTGTTGACTTTGCTTTACCTTATGACACAAGCAACCACTCCCACACCCACTCTATGACCAGCCACACCTCCCCACCTTACCTAAGTCACAAAAATGTCCCTTACACTCAATTTCCACTCATTATCACGTTTTTAGAGCTGGAACAAAACACCCTCTCTCCTCATTTCTCTCATTTGCTCTCATTTCACTAAGTATCAAACACCACTTTTCTCTCAAACTTTTTCTCCACCAAATTCGAGATTCAAGGCTGATTTTCAAGTGTTCTTCCATATTTGGTAAGCATAATTCATTCTCCTTATGAATATCTAACTTATTTCCACTCAAATCATGGATATCTTACACAAACTCCATCATAATTGTGTTAGAGCTTCGAATCATCAAGTGATTCTTCAAGTGTTCTTGGGTTGAACACTTTTCTTCTTCAACACTTATCTACTGAAATTACTCAAGGTGATTTCATACCCCTACATTTTCATGTTTTCTCAAGTTTTTAGGGGGGGGGGGGGGATACAAGTTAAAACACCAAGAACATAACTAAGTTTTTCTAACAGCCTTCATCAGAAAAGTTCAACTCCATTCACGGACTGTTTTGGGCAACTTAAACATTTTTGTTTTCAAAACTGTATAAGATGCAAATAGTTCAAGTTCTTAGATTTAAAATGACTACTTGCACATCTCCATAAGATTTTTATACAATTTATGGTGATTTTTACAAAACTGCCTATCATTTCAAACAACAATCCGGACCAGTCTGTGATTTTGAACTTATTCACCCAAGTTGGAGGCCATTAAAAATCGTGATAAAATTATGAGTAAACTAGACACATTTTGTGAACTCTCAGAATTACGGATCTAGTTTTCGACTTCGTATGATTTTTCTATGATTTTTCCAAAACAGTGCAGAATGGCTAAAGTTAGCCAACAACATATAAATATCATAACACTTTGTATTATGTTGAGCAAAGTGTATAATCATAAGTTCTAATTATTGAATGTGTTTCTTTGTTAGTTTATCGTCATGAACTGAAACTAAGTCATTCATAATAAATATTATACATTCATTTTAAACACGTATAATAAACTATAAAAAGTATAGTTTAGTGGATTGATAACATTAATGTCTTTCCACAAAAGAGTTCTTACATATTACAAACGTTTTAGATAAACTACAATAGGTATAGTTTATGATCATTTACATTCACACACATTTCACGTAAACTTGTTTACCTAAATTGTGAGACATTCTCTCCCCGTACGTTCGAGTGCGGGATATAATTCCTGGTAGTTATAATCAGAATCTCCTGGAAGGAGAACGTGATACTTGTATATAGATCTATATTGGGTTTGACACCCCACACCTTGCTGCTAGCTACAGTGGGACCTGCAGGTCTACGGGTGACAAATGTCATTTCAGTTTCGCGATGCCTGAGAAACGTCGTGGCAGGTTCACATAGTCATACTATGATTATAGCGACTCACATAGGGATATAACAATCCATAAAGTTTACGGGATTTTATTTATAAAACCTAAATGGGTTTTATGTCGATATAAAATCACTTTTTATCTCAATGAGTACAGATATTATTGTACACTTTCGGTTTTAGTAATTATGACTACACATCATTTGAAACTACATTCATACCTTTAAGTATGGCCAATACTTGTTATTTCTTGGTCCTCGGATTTAGGACTACATATACATAAAGTATTAACAAACATAAGAACATACAGAAATTTCATTTAATCTAAAAGTGTGCATGTCCATTTAAACACATAACATTTTCTATTAGTAAGAAATGTTACTTATACATTTTGGTCTTCGGTCAAAAGACTACATTACACAGATTTTAAAGAAAATATGTCCATTTAAACACATAACATTTTCTATTAGTACGAAAGATTACTTATACATTTTGGTCTTCGGTCATAAGACTACATTACACAGATTTTAAAGAAAATATGTCCATTTAAACACATAACATTTTCTATTAGTAAGAAAGGTTACTTATACATTTTGGTCTTCGGTCATAAGACTACATTACACAGATTTTAAAGAAAATATCGGATTTTTTGGATACATATTCTAACGCTCTCACAAGGAAAACGGTTTCTACTTGAAATGAAATCTCTTATGCACTCACCAACCTTTGTGTTGACACTTTTTCAAAACTACTTGTATTCTCAGGAAATTCAGTGAAAACAGGAAATCAACAACGTTTTGAGGATGGGACGATAAATCGTCAACAGTTCATTTTGTATCATAATGTAATTGATGTGAATCATGTAAACATGTGCTTTGATGTAACGTTTTCAATTATATTTGTAATGGTTGTATTTACTTTGAGCACTATTATAATCATTGTTGTGGTACTCTACATGAAGTCCTCCACCCCCGGACGTTTCCGCCATCCTTGGTTGGGGGTGTGACAGATTGGTATCAGAGCATTGTTTATAGTGAACTCAGTATATCAAACCACATAAGATATACAAACTATAAATGCATTGGGACTAAGGTCTCTGATTTAAAGTTTTTAAAACAATTATACTTTTAGAAATAAATAGTTTCTTGTTAAAAGTATACATGCATGCATACATACTAAGGTCAACATCATTCTAGAACAAAACAAAAGTAATGATTGTTGGATATCACATGTAAGCTTGGGGATGTATGGTCAGTCTTGGGAGTGGCATAGCCTGATCAACTATGCTGGTCCGAGGAGTAATTAGCACATGCCTAAGAATAGTTGTGATATGGCAATAAGTCTAAAAACTTACCAACACTACCACAATGAGAACATTAAAACAGAACATGGGTTTAAAATACTATGGGAGTATTTTGTAATATCATAACTTATATGAAAACTAAATAGATCCTTAATAATAGGTCTATAGTCCCTAAGTGGATACTTTAAGGTTATATATAACTTAGAAATTATAGACTTAGAATTTGTGGTCATTACTTTACTTCCTTTTCCTTGTTTGGATGTGGACCTAGAGTGGGATCACTTATTCAAAGGTCTATCGTATCTTGTTATACGTAAATAGTATGCACTATGTCATTATAGAAGTAACTAATAAGGATCACCCCCTATAAGTAATTGATGATAGAGTTAGATGCATAGTACTTATCTCCTCCACTCCTATTCTCGCAAATACAGCATAGCAAAATCCTACTTACCAGATGACCCTTACTTTCCTAATCCGAACTCGAGGAATGGTGAATGGTTGTGAGAAGAATCAGAAGCGGAATCGGAGGTAATCGATCCTCCATGCGTAACAAGGGTTCTGCGAACCATTTCGACTATATCGAACCTGTGCCCCGTTGGGCAATCGTGATCGAGGGTTGAATGTCAACAACAATAACAACAACCACTATGTGGAGACCAACGAGGGTGCTATGACCTCAACCACGGGGGACTAACGGACAGAACCCTCCCGGCAAAGACCCGGCGGATCGCGGACATCGGGGATTAAAACATGAAAACTACAATCTCAGTTCAAAAAACTACGCGCTACTACAGACCCTACTATCTCGTGTACCCATGACTCAGAATTAGACTACTATTCCTGAGATCAACTCTCTTTTTAAAACATTATTGCCACTCGTGAAGAGGAAATAGATTGACAGAGTAAACACACAACATTCAAAGGAAAGATGATTGCAGCCAAGCATCGATTAGCAAAGCTACAAAATGCATCGACCTAGCCTAGACATCACGAGGGATGGATCATCGTGAGTAGAGTTCATACTGCTCACCAGACCTGGTAAATTAGGTTATGAGTATGCGTTGGTACTACTCTATTATAAGTAAAAGCACAACACTGCAAATTAAGTGGTCATACTACTCGAGAGATCTAGTTACTATCAAAACCCGTCCATGCACAAACGTGAGGTAGACCTGCAGTGAGGTCAAAATTTTCACCGAAACCATGATTTCTAGAGTCATATTAACAAGATGGGCTTAGGATGTACCTATCCGACTCAAATGTCTACTTAGCCTTAATTATATAGCTAAACATACATCAATAGGTCATGACAAGGACCTAGCTTGGGTCAAGTGTTAGGTTTCACTTGGATACAAAACTACTAAAATACATGAGTTTACTATACAAAGAATCTCATTATAAATTGTTTTCAGAACACCCTCAACAACCGAATTACGTTACAAATCGATATGAGATAAACATAGTTAAAAAAAACTCGCGACATATAGCCATTCTAAGAACTCATTATCGTCTCACCTTTAAACATTTTGTTGAGAAGTTTCTTCTTCATAGACCTATGGGTGCGATCATACCAACACTAATGCACCGGATCCCATCAAAACTCCTCAGCCAGATGTGTTCGGACAAACATGATTCTAAGATGAGTAAAGCTTAACACCCGTATCAAACCTACTCCTACCTACTGCCATAACTCCATCTCGGGAGCATTAGCAGAAACACTAAGAATAGTGCAGTAATGTGCAAAATTTATATGCGTAAATATAAATTGTAAGGATGCAATTAAGATAATCATTTCCACTAACGAAGTCGTTTTCGTCATGAAACAGAGCTATGTCTTCACCTAGACACAACAGACCAACTAGCAAGGCACCAACACTACAGATAGACGCTGCTACTTTTCAGGTTGCTGTCACGGCAGCCGTGACAGCCGTCATGGCGCAATTCAATGCTAACAACGTCAATAGGGGTGGAAGCGGTACTAACAATACAAATTGTGGTAACAATCAGGGACACCAATGGGTACCTACCAACAAAAATACGTCAGGCCACGAACCTACAAACAAGAAGAGAAAGTTTTGGAACATGAAAGAGCGCCACCAATCTCAAGGAGACACTAAAAGACAACAACCTAGGACCACCCCTACCATTACAACAGCAGTCATGACACATGCCTCGACACTAGCCACGGGGTCTGCCACCCAAATGCCGGCCAGACCATATGAGGGATCACTCCTAAAGTGCAACCAATGTGGCTTTCATCACTATGGGGCTTGCCGGGAGTTACACTGTAAAAACTATAATAGGAAATGGCATACCGTCCGTTTTTGTAGGGCCCCAGCCCATCACCTCCCTTCAATCACCTACACCAAGGTAGGCCCAGTATGCTACCTATGCGGTGAAACGGGACACTTCAAGAGAGAATGTCCAACTGAGAAGAATGACGAAGGGACAGGAGGAGTGTGATGAACACACCAATAGGAGTAGCAAGGGAACCATGTTAGGAATTTTGTAATGTTCCCAACGACAAAACGTTTAAGTACTATATGTTTGTAATGAATTTGGTACGCTTACTAAAGTAACCTTCCTTCTAAAAAGTAGCTAAAATATTCTCTCTCATTCAAATCAAACCAAAGACATTCATATATGACCTTAGGATCATTACCTGTAAGTTGTGATGACCTTGTCCATACATCGGGGTTAATTAAAATCAAAATACTAAAGTCTTGAAACAGATAATTCCATCCTGACTCCGATTCCATGTCTAGTATTAGGGGTTGAGTGGGGTCACCCACTCGACGATTTCACGACATCAACTTGCATACAGCGATCATATACCGCTCGATCGTAAGGAGACCTATCAGGAATCATGATATCAAGTATCATTACTGGCTATCGAAAACACACCCACTACCAGTGCTAGACACTGTGGTATGAATCATCTACCATAATCATAACATCAAACAAAACGGAACACACAGGAAAGAGATACAAGACACTTTATCACTCTAGTGATCTCTTCTTATGAATACAACTTATCTCATGTTATCTAAAAAGGTATTGTTGTCGTTATCCAATTTTGATTGATATAGCCCTCATCTTCCCGATTTAACGACTACAAAAAGGGCCCTTCGCCTACCCCCCCCCCCCCCGAATATCGAAACTATCGTCTCTCATAAACATCCAGCACGGACCTTTGGGTCATCTCTCGCTGTGGAACTCCAAAACACGCACCAGATGAGTGTTATACTTCCCGAAGCCTTATCACATGTATTTACAGGAGACCTTCGGGAATGCCGCGCATGTAGCAGACAAGATTCAAGCACAGATGCTTGGGACAGATATGGTACGAGTCCTGCCATGAGCTTCGGGCTAAGGTTGCCCAGAAGGACGAGTAAATGTCCTACCATTCAAAAAGGCCTAGTCGCGTAAACCAAACCTACATGCTTCCTACCGAGCTACAAGAGCTGTCAGGTCAAACTTGTCGAACTACTCAACAATGAAATTGAAGAACCAAGCTTCTCACCCTGGAAAACTCTGGTCTTATTCGTCAAATAGAAAAGCAAATTGCTCATAATTCCATCGATTACAGAGGCCCCGACAACATCTCCAATAGAAACCTTTACTATCTGCCTCGCATAGACAAATAGGCCGACCAACCGCAAGGAACGAGGTACCATTCAGGAATTGGACCTGAGATCTGAATATCACCAGTCACGAGTATTGAAGAAGGATGTCCGAGAACAATCCTCCAATTTCGATGCGGACGCTGAAAGTTCGTAGTGATACCCTCGGATAGGAACAAACCCACTCGTAGGATTCATGAACGTAATAAATAGGATATGCCATTCTTACTAGGATCAGTTCATCATCGTCATCACAAATGACTTACGTATCTGCCCTCATAGTAAGAAGGAAACCAAGGAGAGTAGCTACAACAAACCTCAGAAGCAATACGATCAGAGAAGTATTACCCGAAGTTCTCTAGATACGAGTTTTGGAATTAAGGAGTCCAATTCTCAAGACACATCATTATCAAGGTGGAAATTCATAAGGACCCTTTCGATTTATCAAAACCGTTGAGAAACAGTCAGCACCGAAGGCGTTAGCAGGAATACGCCAAAATTTTAGGTCTTGCTGACCTACCGTCTTAGTTCCTTTGGAACTTCTCGTAAAATACGGACCCCCTCCCAACTTTGACCCTAAAGGGAGCAACCCTTGACAAGAAGAGAAGCAAGAAGGAGAAACCTTTAGAACTCCATTATAACATACCAAATACCTCTGGAAACACTCACTCTGGGAAGGCTTAGTACGCTTCGGAAAGCATGGAAAGCCAATACCCCAGATAATTATGCCTTTCGAGATTCTGTCAGAATCAACCCTGTAACTCGCTACTTCAATCTACTCTCGCGAGCTTAGTAAAACACATTCTACCCGACACGTCCCGAACTTACATAAATATCTATCCGACGAGACTCTTGTAATCCCCCTCGACGAAATCGAGTTCCACAAGAGCCTCACCTTCTTGGAAGAACCGTAGTGACCATGGATCGAGGTCAAGCAGATGAAACAACGTTGCTTCCCATTAGTGAAAGTTCACTAGAATACTAACCAAGGACCTAGAGTCACATGGGAGCGCGAGAGTCAGTCGATTAGGAAGTATCCTCACTTCTAGGCTCAATTGTTCATGCCTACTCCTTGCCTAAATTCAAATTTCGGGACGAAATTCCCTCTAACGGGGGGATGATGTGACAACCGTCAAATTTCGGTCAAGTCAAAGTCAACTAAAGTCAACAAGTCAAATCGTTTGACTCAATTTGCCTGTGGGTACAAGAATTTACATTATGAAACTTCTACAAAACTCTCTATTCTAATGAGAGATCATAAAGCTAAAAGTGCGAACATCTAGATCTCCTTAACCTAAAACTGTGTTACGTGGCAAGACAAACCGATAAAACAATGTTGCATACTCATCGGGAGTGTGTAAGATCCTTAAACAAGGCTTAACAGGGTTTACGAACCATGCATTACGATGCCGGACGCTCGCAAATGCCACACATGAAACCTCTCTCAATCGTTTTCACTCTATCTCTTCTTATCAAGAATCTCTCCCAAATCTCTCTAAGAATGTTAAATCTCTCTAAGAATGTCAAATCTCTCCCAAATCTCTCCAAGTATGTGAAATCTCTCCCAAATATCTCTTTGTATGAGAAATCTCTCCAAGTATGTGAAATCTCTCCCAAATCTCTCTCAAAAATTTCTGTAACTTTTTGAAGTCATTTGGGTCATTCTGACCCTTAACCGGGTCAAAAACGGCTTAAAACGGGGTAAAAATGAGTAAAATAGGCTTAAGGACCCGAAACCCTCTTATAAGAGGCGAAACCTCTTAGAACCGAAGGTCCCTATAGGGACCGAACCTGCTAAGAACCGAAACCAAGAGGACCGAGCCTAGGAGGAACCGAACCCAAGCCCAAGAGGAACCGAACCCGTGCCCAGGATGAACCAAACCCGAGCTCAGGAGGAACCAAACCCGAAGGTACTGTTCATTCGGCTGATTTCGGGTCTAACCACCTTCGCCTCTTATCGTCGAACCGAGCCACCCTTCGCTTTCTCGCCTCCTCTCGCTTCCTCGACCCCCTTCGTTTCCCTCTGTTTCGCTTCATTTCGGATTCGGCCATAGCAAGGACCGAACCTCGGCCTAGGACCAAGAGGTCTCGTTGGAAACCCATTTTCTCCCGGTTTTCGCGTAGTTTTGCGTTTAAGGCCGGTTTTTAATTATTTTAACGTGGGATTTTCTAACAGCCTTCATCAGAAAAGTTCAACTCCATTCACGGACTGTTTTGGGCAACTTAAACATTTTTGTTTTCAAAACTGTATACGATGCAAATAGTTCAAGTTCTTAGCTTTAAAATTACTACTTGAACATCTCCATACGATTTTTCTACAATTTATGGTGATTTTTACAAAACTGCCTATCATTTCAAACAACAATCCGGACCAGTCTGTGATTTTGCACTTATTCACCCAAGTTGGAGGTCATTAAAAATCGTGATAAAAATTATGAGTAAACTAGACACATTTTGTGAACTCTCAGAATTACGGATCTAGTTTTCGACTTCGTATGATTTTTCTATGATTTTTCCAAAACAGTGCAGAATGGCTAAAGTTAGCCAACAACATATAAATATCATAACACTTTGTATTATGTTGAGCAAAGTGTATAATCATAAGTTCTAATTATTGAATGTGTTTCTTTGTTAGTTTATCGTCATGAACTGAAACTAAGTCATTCATAATAAATATTATACATTCATTTTAAACACGTATAATAAACTATAAAAAGTATAGTTTAGTGGATTGATAACATTAATGTCTTTCCACAAAAGAGTTCTTACATATTACAAACGTTTTAGATAAACTATAATAGGTATAGTTTATGATCATTTACATTCACACACATTTCACGTAAACTTGTTTACCTAAATTGTGAGACATTCTCTCCCCGTACGTTCGAGTGCGGGATATAATTCCTGGTAGTTATAATCAGAATCTCCTGGAAGGAGAACGTGATACTTGTATATAGATCTATATTGGGTTTGACACCCCACACCTTGCTGCTAGCTACAGTGGGACCTGCAGGTCTACGGGTGACAAATGTCATTTCAGTTTCGCGACGCCTGAGAAACGTCGTGGCAGGTTCACATAGTCATACTATGATTATAGCGACTCACATAGGGATATAACAATCCATAAAGTTTACGGGATTTTATTTATAAAACCTAAATGGGTTTTATGTCGATTTAAAATAACTTTTTATCTCAATAAGTACAGATATTATTGTACACTTTCGATTTTGGTTATTATGACTACACATCATTTGAAACCACATTCATACCTTTAAGTATTGCCAATACTTGTTATTTCTCGATCCTCGGATTTAGGACTACATATGCATAAAGTATTAACAAACATAAGAGCATACGGAAATTTCATTTAATCCAAAAGCGTGCATGTCCATTTAAACACATAACATTTTCTATTAGTAAGAAATGTTACTTATACATTTTGGTCTTCGGTCATAAGACTACATTACACAGATTTTAAAGAAAATATGTCCATTTAAACACATAACATTTTCTATTAGTAAGAAAGGTTACTTATACATTTTGGTCTTCGGTCATAAGACTACATTACATAGATTTTAAAGAAAATATCGGATTTTCTGGATACATATTCTAACGCTTTCACAAGGAAAACGGTTTCTACTTCAAACGAAATCTCTTATGAACTCACCAACCTTTGTGTTGACACTTTTTCAAAACTACTTGTATTCTCAGGAAATTCAGTGAAAACAGGAAATCAACAACGTTTTGAGGATGGGACGATAAATCGTCAAACAGTTCATTTTGTATCATAATGTAATTGATGTGAATCATGTAAACATGTGCTTTGATGTAACGTTTTCAATTATATTTGTGATGGTTGTATTTACTTTGAGCACTATTATACTCATTGTTGTGATACTCTACATGAAGTCCTCCACCCCCGGACGTTTCCGCCATCCCTGGTTTGGGGGTGTGACAACATTCAACTTCAGTAAACTGTCCACATACCTTTGCATTTTCTTCATGTGGCCCGTGATGAGTTCACCATCCTTCATTTGGGTTGTTATCGTGGAGGAGATTATTTCATATTGCTCTTGACGATCACTTTAATGGTAGCGGTCCATCAAGTCCTGGTGGATCTCAAAAGGATAATATTCCTCATAGGACATTTGGAGCTCAGCTGTCATGGTGGCCATCAATGATGCATGCCACTTTTGTATAATCTCTCTCATTTACCTTATATTCAGCAAGCTCTTCAGGAGTAGTAGTTGGCTCGGGTACCTTCAACTCCTTGTCGAGAACATATTCTTTGTTCTCATACCGAGTGACCATCCTGATGTTTCTGATCCAATTTAAAAAGTTGGACCCATAAAAGATGAATCTCCCACAAAGATTCATGAGAGAGAAGGAGCTAGTAGGGTTTGAGCCTGAAGCATTGTTATTGGAAGACATCTGAAAAAAAGAAGGAATAGATTAGAGTAGATATAGAGATAGTCCTTAATAACACACCCAAATTTAATATTAAGGCTAGGACCCAACTCAATATTTTATAACTTAGAATAGGGATGTTGTAATCTAAGTTATAAGATATTTGAAGGTAGGTGAATGACGATTCACCAATTTCCACCATGAAAAACGAAATATTTAATTAGGTTTTTTTAATTGGTTTAGAAACTCCTAGCTACTTTGAGATTCATTGAACTTTCTTCAATGGCATGTTTCAATCTCGAGTGTGCCCTTCAAGTTTTGTGACTGGGATGCCGAGGATCACAAAACAAGGTGTGGAGTGTAGTGGTGTTGATTATGATGACATGTGCGGAATTAGAAAGATCTAGTGAATCATCATGTAAAATGAAGAACACAAGGAGTAAATAAATCTGTGTAAGCTCATATTAGATCTAGAAAGAATATACAAACGGGTTTGTACAAAGTTTCTCTCTCTAGTCTAACACTCCAAATGGATTCACTTACATAATGGGAGTCAATCACTTCCTATTTATAGGAAAGACTCGACCCATTTACACATACAAGAGGGTAAGCCTAAAACACTACATCCAAGAGTGACTTTGCACCCTAACATTCTCCCCCTCAAAGTTAGGATTGGATATCTGGCTTCAATTTCCAACGAGCTAGCACGATCAAGACGGAACTCCCCCTCAAAGTAACACTGGTCTTCAAATCCGCAAATGAATATTCGATAAACCCAAGAAGCTTTGAATACCCATCATTCTCCCCCATTTTATAATCCAAAAATGATTATAAAACCCATTAAGGGTGAGAAGCGCCTGAGGAATAGTCTTCACGATACTCCCCCTTGATGTGTACCAAAAATGAATCACCAAAAATCTTGCACAGAAAAACAATCACGAAAAAGCTACAAAAAATTTCCAATTTATGAAAATTTTTGACTTTTTCGATTAAAGTTCCAAGATTTTTCAAAAACCGGGTAGAAGTTGTCACTTTTTGAAACTTGCAGGGACTTGTTGCGCCAAAAACAACTAAATATGCGAAACTCTAGCCCATTTGCGAAACCCGGCATAAAGCGTAAATTCACACAAACTGTAGGGACCAGAACTGAAGATTATGCAATTTCTCAGCTTTTATTACCCATTTGCGAAGTTGGGTATAAACTGCTAGTATTACGAAACTGCAGGTGTGCGAAATGGAAATTCTGCATTTTTGTCATTTTATGACCCCATTACGAAAGTGGGTCAAAAATTGTCACGTCTTTGAAAGTTCAGGGATGTGAATCGACATAATCTGTTTCTTCTCCACTTTGCTTCCAGATGCGAACGTCTCCAAAACATCAAAGATTGCGAACGATGACTTCCTGTTTGACTTCCAAATTGGTACTAGATGCGAACGACCCATATCACAACCTTATATGAAAATGTTCTTGACCATGTATGCAAAATCATGTTTGACCATCAACCCAATCATCCAATTGCGAATCTTGTTTGACCATCAAACAAATCTAATCGACCAATTTACAACACGAAGCATTCGCATTCTCTAACTCAATTAACCTCAAACAACAAATCATGAACTTCTATGCAAACTGATTTTGATATTCACTGCCTTTGCTACAAAACTTTTTGCGTTGATTTCATTCACTTATATGCGAAAATCCAAACTTTTAAACATCGACTTCTAATTATCGACTGTGAAACCTAAGTCTTCGCAAATTGACATCGACATTTGAGTTGAGATTTTCGAAATTAAACACCAAATCAAGTATGATTTCAACATTCATAGCTTATGTTCAACTTGTATCAACTGATTTCATCCTCCAATTAAACGAATCAACTCCAGAAAACCGTAGTTGACTTTTTATGATGATTGACTTTTCGAAATCAAATGCAATTAACCACGAAATCAATGCATCTCTCAACAAATTTTAGATCAAAATGAGATTACTTCACTGTTCTTCATAACCTTCAAGTATTCTTGATTAACAATTTCAACAAAACTGATTCACTTGATAATCATCGACTTGCCATAGAAGAACCGATTCACATAACCAGTTTAACAAGCAAAAGGTATTGATTGTTTAGAATTATAAGAAAAATATATATTCGTATGAACTTTATTCAAGAACACTTTCGATTATAATCTGAGACAAAAATCGATGATGGCACAATTGGATACGTCAAAGAACAAGTCAATCTTTACTTCCGATCTCAATCGATGCTATCAACTCTCTTTAAAAGATCTATTGGGCCCCAATTGATTGATTAATGATCAGTAACATTGAGATTGGGCTCAAGATGAACAATGATGGACATTTGATTTTTGATAAATGATTTCAATCTTGTTGGGCTAGATGAACAGTAAATTTTAAAAAAAAATGAGAATAAGATTTTGATTTTGAATTGATCTAAACAAAAGATAATTGGATCAACAATGGGGTTGAAACAGATTAGATCCAATGAGGCAAATCGATCAAAAATAAAAAAAACGAAAAATACGAATTGAAATCATGGACGTTTTGGAATCCATTTGAAAATTTGGGATACCTGTTTGACGAATCAAGATCCATTTTCAACGAATGAATCAAATTTGGAAGATCTTGGTTCTTTTGTCGGAATGAGAAAATCTCCAAATCGAACATCATACCACCCACCATGCAAGATGTACAACTCGTTCTTCGTGTTCTTCAACGATCCAAGAACATCTTCAAAAGAACCATCAACACATTTGGTTTTTGACTTTCAATTCAATGCAATATTTGGAAATTGCTGCTTTGGAACCCAAATTTGCTTCACGGATTTCGATGTCACATCAACATTTGACGATTTTTGGGAATAAACCTGCTTGTTTTTGTGATTGATCTTCTTCTTCTTTTTCTTTCTCGTCTTTTTGCATTTTGAAGACTTGATTTCATGAACAAACCGACTTTCCACAACATCAACTTTGTGAGTTTGAATACTTGTGATTTTCTTGGATCACCGGCTTCCGATAAGGAATCATTCCTTCAAACGAATCACAAGAACACAAATTATCATCGGTTTGAACTACAATCGAGCAAAAAACTTTTTCATCATGAGAATCAACTTGAACTCCTTTTTCTTGAACATCAAGAACATCACATTGAACTCCATTGTCTTGAATTTCTTTTCCTTGAACATCATGAACATCAAGAGCACGATGAACATCATTAATAACATGTTCTTGAGCTTCACGACAATTTGCATAATATTCAAGTCTATTTCTTCCCAGTTTACAATTAGCAAGAAGAATTCCTTTTATGACTTCACCATTCCTCTTATTTCTTCGTCTTTCTTGATATGTTCTAATCAATCGATCAAACAAATCTTTGTTTTGATAATTTGGATAACCAATGAAATCTCCCTTTTCATCCCTTTCTGCATTTGAAATAAGTGCATCTTCACTTTGCAATCCAATAGTCATTCGATAAAGAATGCATTTAAAAGAAGTTTATACGCATAGAAAACTTTCATTTTGAATTAACCATTTCTCTATAATTGCTTCTTTCTTTTAAATCAAATGTTATGAACTTGGGTTTTCTAGAGAGAGATAGAGACACAACAAGAATTCTAGAGAGAGAAAGTCGAATTATGGATCAAATCAAGGAAAAATTCGATTTCTAGAACACAAAACACTCTCTAAACACAAAGATCAATAGGAACATGAAGAATGTAACAACAGCAAAATTCAGGTCAAAATTTAAACTTTTATAAAACCATAATTAAGTATAATAAGTGGTAGATATTGTAACAAGGTTTTCATACATATACAGAACACTAAAATCTGAGTTATAACGAAGAAGTTATGACCATTCTAAGTTTCCCGACAAAAACCGGCAATACGAAGTTACGTAAAAACGCAAAGTTTCAGCAAAACACTTTTTGACCTTAGGTGTCTAAATGAAAGTCCTAGATATCGTCAAACCGTAACCGTACATAAAAAGAACTTCCAAATCTGACTTCGTATGAGGAAGTTGTGATTTTTCTAAGTAACAGATATAGCAGTAGACAGCTAAAAACTCGAAATAGAGATCGAGAGACTTTTGGCCAAAACAACCTAAATGAGAATCAAAGGGATCAACAATTCTAGCGCAACGGTAAAAAGTCTGACGAAAACGGACGTCGGATGAAGAAGTTATGGAACATTAACGGACTTTTCCTGTCCCGACCTATTAAAAATATAATATTAAAAATAAAATCAAAACTAGCCGATGGAGTCTAAACGAAAGTTGTAGATCGTAGTCTCACCTTCTCGTGGATATAAAGAACGTCGAAAACGGAGTTCGTATGAGAAAGATATGAATTTTTGAAGTTTGTTAATTAATTTAAATATAAATTAAATTAAAGTCCGGTATTATCCGAAGAAGGAGTCATCGGTCCGATCCCTCGTACGCCCAGCGTACCGTCGTACGCCCAGCGTACTCGGATGCTAGGCTCCGGTTCGTCCACGTCGCTCCAATGTTTTGACCGAGGATGCGCTCATGCATGACGCATGAGTACGCAGCGCGTACTCTAGTACGCCCCGCGTAACGCAACCCCTCAGACCCCTATATAAAGGATGCGAGGTGCCGGCCAAAATTGCTAATTTCCCTCCTTTCTCGCGCCGAAGCTCTGCGTTTCAACCCTCGAAATCATCCCAAAGGCTCGGTTTTCATATCCAAGGTGGGAAGAAAGTTTTACACTCCCGAGACACCCGAGATTTCCCGAGAATCTCGACAGATCCGCTTTCTCGAGTAGAAGTTCTGCTCGGTTTTCGTCACGCTTTCTTCAATCAATCAAGTGAGTTCATACCCCTTTCAAACACACTTTAAATACATTTTAAATGCTTTTATAATCTTTTAGGGGGGGAATACAAGTAAACATACGGTTATTATCGTGTATTTTATAAAGTTTCACTTCACTTGTTTTATCGAATAAATCACTTGGAACTCATTACTACTATGGAGAACTCTTGTCATACTTTGCATGCATTAGACTTATACGAAGTATATAATGATTCAAAGTACCTTTCATTGTTAAGTTGTTTTATACATTCTAAAAACTTATGATTTTGCTTTATCAAACATTGTGAAAAAGGATAAACTTTGCATACAAAACTATCACTTTAATATAGACTTAGTTGAGAATCCATGAGACGTGTATATCTTCAAACGTTACTTTTCTTTATTAGAAAGTAATGCTGCAAGTCCTGTCTATAACCAGAGTCTCCCGTTCGGATAACGTGTCAAATCTGTATAGATCTATACGGGAAGTCATGATCCCGCGCCCTGACTGTTAGCTACAGTCCGTCCTTTGGGGTGACAGTTGTCATAACGCTGTGACGCCTGAAGAACGTCGTTACAGGCATATTGTGTTTAGTATGGTTATAAAACTCATCGGATATACAATTATTATGGTATTATGCTTTTATGAACGAGTAGCTATTAAAACTATTCTTCATCTAACAAATGCGATCTTCGTATAGCTTTATTTTATATAAAACTATGACACAACTTTTGAGAACGTCGGCTTCTTGCGATTTTCGGTCTTAGAGACTGCCATTTATCTTAGGAAAATAAGGGTTTTTCCTGCATACAAACCAAACAACTAATAGGAAAATAAGGGATTTTCCTGGTGCAATTATTTACAACTTATAACACGAACATTCATATGCATTTCATACTTTTATAAGAAAATAAGGGTTTTTCTTGGAAAACACAACAACTCGTATCTCAAACATTAGGGAAAATATGGGATTTTCTGGATCTAATACATTCACTTTCAACACAACAAATCACAACTCTTTACATTTGAAATGTTGCGTTTTCTGGAAAACATACACCCATTTTTGAATGGCATCCAATTTTTCTAAACTACTTATGAACTCACCAGCTTAATTGTTGACACTTTTTCTTTGAATTAACTTGTATTCTCAGGGAACCACTAAGCAGGTTTGGGAATCAACTTTTGGGATTAACGCGCTGACATTAATTACTTCTTTTGAAAGATGTTTATGTATTTAACTTTTGAACATGTAATGAATACAATTATGTAAACATTTTGGAAACTTTAATATATATGGTGGTGTGTACTTTCCTTTCTATGAACTGTTATGATACTGAATATGACGTCCTCCGCCCCCAAACGTTTCCGCCGTTCTGGTTTGGGGGTGTGACAAAGAATCACCAACTCAAGATAGCCATCAAGGTTAAATTCTTGATCAAATCAAGAACACCCGCTCTGATACCAATTGTAGTGGTGTTGATTATGATGACATGTACGGAATTAGAAAGATCTAGTAAAATCAAGAACACAAGGACTAAATAAATATGTGTAAGCTCATATTAGATCTAGAAAGAATATACAAATGGGTTTGTACAAAGTTTCTCTCTCTAGTCTAACACTCCAAATGGATTCACTTACATAATGGGAGTCACTCACTTCCTATTTATAGGAAATACTCAACCCATTTACACATACAAGAGGGTAAGCCTAAAACACTACATCCAAGAGTGACTTTGCACCTTAACATTCTCCCCCTCAAAGTTAGGATTGGATGTCCGGCTTCAATTTCCAACGAGCTAGCGCGATCAAGACCAAACTCCTCCTCGAAGTAACACCGGTCTTCAAATCCGCAAATGAATATTCGACAAACCCAAGAAGCTTCGAATAACCATGAAAATTACTTGGTACCCTTAATGTATTACCCCTCAATGGACGTGCCGGTTAACCACACACGGTCCATCGATACTATGATAAACATTAAGCCACCATTTACCTACCTTGTTATGTTCAAGTTAGTGTGCCGGTTAACCACACACGCTCCACTAACGACTTAAACAAAGTGTAAAGTGTAATTTCATGGATTAACACATTATTCATATTTTTCCTAAAGTAACTAAGATTGGGAATTTAATAAAAAAACATTAGTTACGTTATAATATTCATCATACTTTTAATTAGAATTTATAAGTCCTTGTCCTACCCGTTCGGCTAACGACCCTCCACCGATCAAGGAAGCGGTGGGCGAGAGTGGACACCCTTTAAGTTGTCGCTTTATAGGCAACAACCTTATACCCTCCTTAGACTGGCTTCGTGAATGAGGCGTACTAGCAGTAAGACGACTTGATCTTATACATACATACATATATATATATACATACATACATACATATATATATATATATATATTATTAACTTATAATATTATAAAGTATAAGGGTTGAATTTTAACTTTTAAAATTCTAAGGGTTCGAACTAAAGTTTTAACCATGACTTTACTTGTTCCAAAACTTGAGGGCAAGTTTTGTAAACTTTCAAAACTTTTCATGTCTTATAACTTATGAATTTAATTGAGTATTAAAAATGAAGACTCTTCATTTTTATAACCCTTGTGTTCTCTTAATGGTTTTTATTAAAGTGTGACCTTTGGATTTCCATAACTTGAGGACAAGTTATGAACTCCATTAAAACACATAATGATCATGAATTTAAACTACCAAGTACGTTACAAACAATTCCTATGATCATCTAATCATCATAAGTTCAAGAACATGAATATGAACATTTCAAGAATCATATATTACTCATAAAACTTGTAATTTTTTATAATAGCCATGGTAAATGGATTAGCATAAACATTACACCATCTAAAACAAGTTTTATAACACGAAAACAGTTTAGGGTAATGTTTCTAGTCCATTTCCAGCAGCAAAACATGAGAAACTACATTCTGCAAGCTAAACTCATCGAGTTCCCTAAGGAAATCATCGAGTTCATGTGTTAACTCATGAACTTGGCAAGTTTTTGACCAGAACTCGTCGAGTTTTGCAATCTGTACAGTTTTAGTTTTTGAAAAACCAACTTTTGCATCAAGTATGATACAAACAAACATGGCTTTGATACCACTGATGGGTTTTGAGCATTCTAACACTCCTATGGTGTACATGCAACCCTAGAAACCTTTGATCTATGTTTGACTATGATACATGCAAATAATTATTTTTCCAAGGTTCTTATCCTATCTAGCATGGCAGGGGGGACTTGAATCAAATAAAGCTAGTAGAGTTACTTACCTTGTAGTTGTAGTTGATTGCTTGGAGTTTTAGAGCCTAGCACCGATAGTGTGGATGCCTCAAATGGAAATCATAAATCACCACAAACTTGGAACTTTGAGAGAATAGTAATCACCTTTCTTGAAATCAGCCCTCTTACTTTACTTACCACAACTAGTGTGATTTCAAGAACCAAAGCCTCCTTTATATAGTGTGGTGGATTAGGGTTACATCCATGTAAACCCTAATACCCATGTCTTTTCATTTCCATGAGATCCATGGGTTAAAGCTCCATGGAGTATCCATGGACTTTCCATGCAAGCCTACCCCATTCCAAATAAGCATTAGCCCACACTATATAAATACAAGTGCCCATATTTAATTAGTAATACTTTTGATCTCTAAATTAATTCTAGATTAATTATAGATCAATACTAATTAAATAATATGATTTTATATTAATATATTAGAACTTATAACATATTAATAAATCATAACTTATACTATTCTCAAAAGATTATCCATAAATTGTTCGGGTGAAGTGCAACCCAAATGGACCATGCTGGGTCGGGTCAAGTACATACCAAACACAGTTATGGACTTAGACACTATATCCAATAGAAAGATACCGATGCCAGATACCGGTTGAAAGATACCGATGGCAGTTACCGGTTGAAAGATATTGATGATATGATATTATATGTGGTATGTGTAGGGTTTTGAGCATTCTAACACTCCTAAGGTGTTCATGCAACCCTAGAAACATTGGATCTATGTTTGACTTAGATACACGCAAAATTGATTTCCAAGGTTCATAATCCTATCAAGCATATATGGGGAACTTTTCAATATAAAAGTTAGCTAGAAAACATACCTTGTAGTAGTTTGGATTCCTTGAAAACCTTGAGAGCCAAGCACCCCAAGTGTGATGCCTCAAATGTCTCACACAACACAAAATACACTTAGAATAAACTTGAGAGAAATGTCACACTACCTGAAATCGGCTAGCCCTCTTCTTTCTTGCTTAAGTGGCCGATTTTGGTGAACATGTTGATCCTTATATAGTGTGTTTCAATTAGGGTTACACCATGTAAACCCTAATTTTCATGACCTTTCATTTCCATGACCCATAGGTTATATAACCACCATGGAGCATGCTATGAGTTTTATCCCAACTTGATAATCCATGGAGCATTAGCCCACTATACATGTATGAGTGATTTACACAATCAACCCATATATTTAATTAGTCACCTTATAACCACTTAATTAATTCAAAATTAATTCTTGATCAAGACTAATTAAATAATATTATTAATATATTAGAACTTATAATATATTAGTAAACCATAAATGTTATTTCTATCATTTTAGTCTATCCAAATGCATGATGCCATGAAACCCAAATGGACCATGCTAAACCTGGTCAAGTACATACCAGAAATAGTTATAGACTTAGACACCTTATCTAACAGTCTAATAACTATAACTGCAAGTATGACTTGAGGAACCAATCACCAATCGTAGCTCTTTCAAGGTCTCTTGGAACTGAGATGATGATGATACGCCATTTAAGATAGGTGATCATATAATCCTCTGTTCTAGATATCAACCGGAAAAATACATGGAACAATGTCTTACTTGTTATCCAGCAGTTTGTTTCTAGATTTTCGATTTGTTTGACAAAGAACATAATTGAACATGTCAATTTAGTTCTGACTGGGCCCGGTACATGGTTCAAAACAAAATTATCGAGGGGCCCAGATATTGCTTCTAATCCAAGAAGGAACGAGTAAACTTTGACTCATATGCTTATTCTACTTCTTGTTGAATCACACACAAAGCATGATTTATAACATCGAGATACCAATGCGTTTTCGTACGATAAATTCATAGCCAAATCATAGGCAACAATACATATCTCTAGGTTTGAAGACTTATATGATATTACCGTCTCACGATCACTCGAGATAAATTCCATGAAGTGATACCAGTGAGCGTGGCTTGAATCCAATACTCAGAACTTATGAGCACTCATGAGTGTTGTAGCCATGTCCAACATCTTAGACCTCTATAACCAACTCATGATTGTCTTGATTCATACCTACTTCCAACATATGACCGACTGTGGAGAATTAGAATAATATGATATACCAAACATAATTATTCCAGAAGTCAAAACATGCAAAATAAATATAGTAAACGATAGTCAGAAGATAGCAACACTTTACTCATAAATAAACACAATTTTTTATTCGTCATCGAATGTCAATTACACTTTACAAATTTCAGAGATATCTAACTACTAAAAATAATATCATCCTTCAACCATATAGAGTCCTTCTTCTATTTGATGTTTGATGAAATGTTATTTTCTGTCGATGTGTCTGGATCTCCCATGGTCCCTTGGTTCTTTCGCAAAGGCAACTGCACTTTCACTATCACAGAAAATTTCCATAGGCTCCTTTATAGCTGGTAAAACTCCAAGGTCTACAATGAAGTTCTTCAACCATATTGCCTCCTTTGTTGCCTCGCTTGCTGCTATATACTCTGATTCGCAATTTGAATCAGCCACTGTCTCCTGACTGGAACTTTTCCAAGTAATTGCTCCTCCGTTTAAGGTAAAGACCCAGCCTAAGTGAGAGCGGAAATTATCTTTATCAGTCTGGAAGCTAGCATCACTATACCATACAACTCTCAAGTCATCACTCCGAATGAGGGTAAGGACCTAGTCCTTAGTACTCTGCGGGTACTTGAGGATATTCTTTACCACAGTCCAGTGAGCCTTGTCAGGGTTCCCCTGATATCTGTTGGCCATGCTCAATGCAAAGGCCACATCAGGACGAGTACAAGTCATAGCATACATGATCGAGCCTATAGCAGAAGCATAAGGAACTCAACTCATTTCTGCTTTCTCAGCCTCGATACTCGGGCTCTGAGTCTTACTCAATCTGGCGTTACTTTGGATGGGTAACTCTCCTCTCTTGGAATCTTGCATGCTGAACCTCTTTAGCACCTTATCCAAGTAGATACTCTGACTAAGTCCAAGTAGTCTTTTACTCCGGTCTCTTAGAATCCTTATCCCTAGAATATAGGCAGCTTCTCTTAGGTCTTTCATAGCGAAACACTTCCCAAGCCAAGACTTAACTTCTTGCAGAGTTGGGATGTCATTTCCTATGAGTAGTTCATCCACATACAATACCAAAAAGCTAACTATACTCCCACTAGCCTTGACATATACACAAGATTCATCTTCACTCGTCGAAAAGCCAAACTCTTTGACTTTCTCATCGAAACAAAGATTCCATCTGCGAGGTGCTTGTTTCAATCCAAAGATGGATTTATCAAGCTTACACACTCTATTATGGTATTCTGTGACAAAACCCTATGGTCGACACATGTAAACATCTTCATCCAAACTTCCATTAAGGAAGGCATTTTTGACATCCATTTGCCATATTTCATAATCATGAAATGCAGCAATGGCTAACAGGACCCTAATGGACTTAATCTTTGCTACTGGTGAAAAGGTATCATCATAATCAACTCCTGGAGTTTGAGAGAAGCCCTTTGCAACCAGTTGTGCCTTATAAGTGTGTACATTACCATCCATGTCGGTCTTCTTCATGAAGATCCATTTTCACCCAACTGTCTTACGACCTAGTACATTGTCAACCAAGTTCCAAACTTGATTGCCATACATGGACTGTATCTCGCTATCCATTGCCTCTTTCCATTTAGTAGACTTGGGGCCTGTTATGGCTTCCGCATAGTTGTTAGGTTCATCAAGACTTACCAGTGTCTCATCAATGATAAGTGTATCACCTTCTACAGTAATATGGACACCATAGTAGTGCTCAGGTGCATTCCTAACCCTTGTGGGACGCCTCAGAGGTATAGACTCGTCAATTGGATCAATAGGAGTTTCCTCCTTAGGTTGACTGCTAGGGTTTGAAGTTCCTTCACCACTTGACTCTTGAATTTCTTCAAGGTCAATTTGCCTCCCATTGTTTCCATGGCTTATGAACTCTCTCTATCGAAAGACACCCCTCCTTGTTACAAAGACCACATTCTCAATGGGTTTATAGAAGAGGTAACCAAAGGATTTCTATGGGTAGCCGATGAAAATACACCTCTCACTTCGAGGTTCGAGCTTATCGTGACTCTCACGCCTCACAAAAGCCTCGCAACCCCAAATCTTGATGTGGTCTAGATTAGGAACTTTTCTAGTCCACATCTCATGAGGAGTTTTGGCAACTTTCTTTGCAGGGAGTATATTAAGGATATGGGCAGCAATCTCTAAGGCATACCCCCAGAATGAGATTCGTAGTGAAGCTCGACTCATAATGGAACCAACCATATCCAACAAGGTTCAATTATGACTCTCAGCCACACCATTCAACTGTGGTGTACTGGGAGGTGTCAATTGTGAGACAATCCCACATTCCTTAAGATAGTCGAGGAACTCTGTACTAAGATACTCACCACCATGATCGGATCGAAGCATCTTAATGTTCCTACCCAACTGATTCTCGACTTCTTGTTTAAACTCTTTACACCTGTCAAAAGTCTCTGACTTATGTTTGATTAAGTAGACATATCCATCTCTACTATAATCATTTGTAAAATTCACATAATAACGATTAGCATCCCTTGTGGCAGTTTTGAAGGGTCCACACACATCTGTGTGCACTAAATCCAACAAACCTTCACCCTTTGCACAAGAACCAGTAAAGGGTGACTTTTTTATTTTTCCATGTAAGCATGATTCACAACTATCATCTGACTTTAGGTCAAATGAATCCAAGACTCCATCCTTTTGGGGTTGGCCTATGCGTTTCTTGCTTAAATGTCCAAGATGACAATGCCATAATGATGCTTCATCCAAGTTATTATTATTAGAAGAATCAACACACAACACATTATTTCCTAGGTTATCTACAACATACACCGCTTCATACACACCATCACAAGGTAATGCTTTAAAATAAAGAACATTATTAAAGAAAGCATTTATTCCACCAACTTCATTATCAACAGAAAAAAGGTAAACCCTTGTTTGTACAAAGCATGAAAGGAAATAATATTTGTTGCCATTTTAGGCGAGTACCAACATTTATTCAAATCTAACGTAAACCCACTACTTAGAAACAAAGAATAAACTCCAATCTTGGTGACAGGTGAAGCTTTCCTATTCCCCATGATCAAGTCTATCTTTTCATGCCCCATATTCTCACTTCTTCTTAGTCCATGCAAATCATAACATATGTGAATTCCACATCCTGTATCAATGACCCAAGAGTTAGAATAGGGTGAGTTATTATACAATATTGTGTAAATACCTGCATGGGTGGGTTTCACTTTCCCATCCTTAATATCTTGCTGGTACTTTGGGCAGTTCCGCTTCCAATGCGACTTTTCATGGAAATAGAAGCATTCAGCATCTTTTGGGTCAGAAGAAGGAGTGACGAAACCATTCTTGGTTCCAAGTGAAGAGGGGCCATCAAGGGTATTACCCTCAGTACCCTTCGAAGGGGTCTTCCTCTTTATCCTTCTACCTTTCTCGATTGCTAGGACAGGGGTGGAGTTTGGAGTAGGAATAGGAGTGGTAACAACCGACTTACCTTTAAGACCTGTTTCAACGGTCATTAGGAGTCCTTGAAGCTTGCTGAGGGTAACTTCCTCCTTTTTCATGTGGTATGTCATGCGAAATTGATCATAACACAATGGTAAGGAGTGCAAAATGATATCCATTTCTAAATCCTCGGGGAAGCTCACATTTAGCTTTAGCAAACAGTCCACATACCTTTGCATTTTGTGACATCCCCATTTTCACGGCCAGAAAAGACCGATTTGTTTATGCTTTCTTTTATAAAATCAAAGTAATCTTTTAAAGAAAATGGTTGCGGAATTTGTTCCCAAAACAAGATATGATAATAACTTATCAAAACATTTCTCGAAGAGAATGTATTTTCATTTAATAATAAAACCTCGGGATGTCATGTTCCGATACAGACATATAAGCATAAACAGAACTTACATTTAATTACACAATTGATTTATATCTCCTTTAACTCTCTCTGTGAAATATGTCTTCGTATTAATACCTGTGATACAAAGAAAACTAAGTGGGTCAGGCTTGGGAGCCTGGTGAGCATATAGGGTTTTCATCCCACAATGTTATATCATATATTTATAAATATAGAACATTCAAACTTGTACAATTTCACCATATAAAGTCAACTCTTATCCCACCCCATTGATCCTCACAATGACACGATCTAAACTCTCGTATCTAAAATTTTCCTCTTTACCTGATCCCTACTCACGGATCTAAAACTAACCTTTTTCACCTGATCCATACTCACCGATCTAAAACTACCTGATCCATACTCACGGATCTAAAACTAACCTCCTGATCTGATCCATACTCTCAGAATAAGGACAATTAACTATACCCTAATCCTGATCTGATCCATACTCCCGGATCAATAACTGTACCCAATCCATACTCCCGGACTAGGGACAATTAACTTAGTCTTAATCCATACTCCCGGACTAATAACAAGTTTTATCTCTTTACCTGATCCGTACTCCCGGATCTAAAACTAACCTCTTGGTCTAATCCATACTTGCTGAATAACTAGATCAACAACAACAACATCGGGGCCTCTCATCTGTTTATCACACATCAACTATCTACCCATGTTCTACCCAACATATTAGTAGATAAAAATATATATTTTTATACATAGTTTAAAACCTGTATAACATTCTCATTCAATACCTATTCCACATAACAGATGAGGCATACCCACATAACACGTATTTCATAGAGAATAAATCAGATCTATGAGATAGAAGAAAGTGAATATACATTCACACACATAACAACAAAATTATACACATAACATGTATTTCGTATAAAATACTTCATAATTATGCGTTAGAAGAAAGTAACCACACACTCACTTGATTAGAAAATAATCGGATAGCACTACGACTTGTAGAAGTAGTATTCTTCGGTAGATCTGGAAGATCTTCACAAAACCCGGGTTCCTCGCAGGCAGAGCTTCGGCTCGGGAATCGCACTTCTCGGGGTCTTCGAGGCCTTGGGACTTGCTTCGGGGCTCGGGAATGATATCGGGGCTTCGGGATATTTCTTGCACGAAAAACGATGCAAAACGCGAGAAAAAGAGAAGAAATGAGCAAAGAAGTCGGTTGCCCTCGACACCCTTTTATAGGTGACTGAAACACGAATTACGCTGGGCATAATTCTAAATTACGCTGGGCGTAATGGGGATAAGAACGCTGACTCCCCCCATTCCGGATAATATCGAATTTATATTTAAATTAAATATCGAAAATATTTAAAAAACTTCAAAAATTCATATCTTCCTCATACAATCTCAGTTTTCGATGTTCTTTATATCCCCGCGTAGGTGAGACTACGCTCTACAACTTTCGTTTAGACTCCGTCGGCTAAATTTAAATTTATTTTTATTATTTATTTTTAGTAGGCCGGGATAAGAAAACTCCGTTATAAAATCATAAGTTCTTTATCCGACGTCCGTTTTCGCCTATCTTTTCATCGTTTCACTACAATTAATGAGATCTTCGATTCTCATTTAGATTTTTTCGGCTAAAAACCGCTCGATCTCAAATCGAGTATTCGGGTTGCATACCGCTAAGTCGGAACTTAGAAAAATCATAACTTCCTCATACGAAGTCAGATTTGGACGTTCTTTTGATACACGCTCATGGTTTAACGAACTCTACAACTTTCGTTTAGATTCATAAGGCTAAATATCACTCTAACGTAAATTCACTTTTTACATCATTCTGCGTCGTGTCGGTTTTGTCGCGAAACTTCGACAGGTCATAACTTCTTCGTTATAACTCGGATTTTGGCGTTCTTTATATGTACGGAATATTTGTAACGTATACTATAACTTAGTTAAGATTATTCCTTCAAAATAATCTTCCGTCAAAAAGTCATTTTTGACGCTTAACGTCTCTAATTGACTAGCCCGGATCTACATGCGTTACAATTATCTCCCCCTTAGGATGATTACGTCCCGGAATCATCAACGAAATTGGACTTGCATAATGATTCCACACGTTATTTATTCATCCTAGGTAATAACCGTAACTTCTATGTTTCCTCGAAAGAGTATTTAACTCTATGGCTTTCTTGATCGCAGAAGATGCCCAATCTCGCATCTGCTTATCGTACTATGTTGTACTTTCAATCGTAACCTTCAAGTTACCAAATAAGTCCTTATTGTGGGCTCCTTCTTCTTAGGATAATTACTTTCATTTATCTATTGTAACAAACCGATGGGTCATGCTCTATTGACCTCTCATCGCACGATGCGACGCTTTGACTCGGTCTTTAATGAAGTTAAATTCCATGATGGAATATATCTTTCTTCATATTCTAATGTGATATAATCACATTTCAGCATGTAGCATTTCTACCTGCAAACTTCTCTTAACAACGAGCGCGACACTATCAATCGCATTAACTTCAACCTTCTGACTTAAGTAAGATGTTACATCTAACTTGGTCCTCTAGACCACGTAACATACTCCTCGTAGTTGAACTCAAATTTAAATATGACCACTAGGGTCGGAACAAGAACCATATTACTAGTCATTACCGAAACAATGGTAATGACATACCAAAATAAAGTGGAATCAATGACTAGCTTCTTGGTAACCTTGTGACTTTTCCTAATCCAAGTGCGAGTCATGTGCTTCCGGTAGTATATGCATCTACTACCTTTCACACCTACTCATACTCGTCCCAAGTATCGTCCCGCAGTCAACCAAGTCACCATGCAAGAAAATCAGACAATCATTCAATAGATCAGTTAGTAAAACTCGGGTTTATATTAATTCCTTGAAACGATTACACAAAGGTTCAAGTTCACCCTATACTACGCCTCTAATAGGCTACACTTCCTGATACATACTTTATATATTGACATGAAGTCTTCATCCTTGAATCCTCGCATTGTTTTCTGCTTCATCGAGGATCATGTGGAATGCTCTTGGCTTTGGTGGTGCATTTGGCTTTATAGCCTCTTCTCTTCTTGGGCAGTTTTGCTTGAAGTGTCCTTCTTCACCACACTTAAAGCATGCTTCTCTTTTGTTTGGGCATTTTCTAGCATAATGATCAGTTTTCCCGCATTTGAAGCAGGTCATTTCTTTAGAGCACTCCCCAATGTACTTCCTTTTGCACTTGTCACACCATTGTGCTCCTTCTTCAAGCTTCTTCGAATCAGACTTCAAAAAATTTCTTTTCTCATTAGACCCTGAAGTTCCTTCTAACTTTCTCTTCTCACCAACTTCAACCTTACTGTCAGTCCTCCCCTTGATCATATTCTCAACAGACTTGGTAGCCCAAATAGCTGCCACTAGAGTAGGTGCCTGACGCACTGGTATCGCATACTCCCAAGGGAGTCCCTTTGTGTACCGGTCGACTTTTGTCAGTTCGTCTAGGACGATACGCAAAGCAAACTCCATCTTTTCTGTGAAGGCATTAGTGTATTCATCCACTGACATGCTGCCTTTCTTCAATATCAGAAATTTGTTCTCCAACTCTAGCAGGTTTTGGGCCGAGCAGAACTTGCGCTTGAATTGCACCAAGAACTCTGCCCAAGACAGTTGCAGTGGCTCATTAGGGCTTAGGATCTTCCCTAGAGTGTTCCACCATCGAACGGCTCCACCTCGGAACTGACGCGCTGCATAGATAGTTTGCAACCTGCCTCTACAGCCACAAGTCATGAAGGCTAGCTCCATTTCCGATATCCAATCCATAACTCCGATCGGATCTTCCTTTCCAGTGAAGGTCGATGGTTTGCAAGTCAGAAAATCCTTATACTTGAATCCCATTCCATCATTCCTTCCATTCTGGTTGTTTTGCCTAACTATCGGTGGGTTGGCTTGACCAACAGATCCACTAAAGTTTCCACCTTCCGAGTGCCCTTCATTCACTTCGGGCTCTTCCACTTGAATTAACAGTTCTTCACGATTTTGTTGAAGCAGCCATCTCGTTTCATCCATCTGACGATCCAACATCGTCTGAATCATCAATTGTACACCGGCCATTGTTATCGGCTCAGGTGTTGCTGCTATGATAGGTATTTGCTCAATCACTGGTGGTTGATTCCTGTTTTCATCAGCATTTCCAACTCCACTTCTTGTTCTCACCATTTTTGATCTATACACCGAATAAGGTGAAATTAGATCCTTATTCACAATAGATATTCAAATCATCCTTATCACCCCGAAACGTTTACATGCTAGTTCTAATATCGTAGACATACGCTTAGAATCCTAAACACATAAGGTTTCCAGATCTGGTCGGCAACAGACCATAGATCCGAATAAATAATAGCACCAATATAGCTATCACACAAAACATTTAGCACATAAAAGCATTTTAGGCATCATTACTAAAATAAACTAGTGCTTGTGTCAATTTCGGTGTACTACCTAACATATTTTAGACACACTGCTCACAATCATTACTTAGCATTCTAAGTTTAAGTCTAGAAATTTCCTACAAATTCCTAGTTAGCTTAAACTAATGCTCTGATACCAACTGTGACATCCCTATTTTCACGGCCAGAAACGACCGATTTGCTTATGCTTTGTTTTATAAAATCAGAGTAATCTTTTAAAGAAAACGGTTGCGGAATTTGTTCCCAAAACAAGATATGATAATAACTTATCAAAACATTTCTCGAAGAGAATGTATTTTCATTTAATAATAAAACCTCGGGATGTCATGTTCCGATACAGACATATAAGCATAAACAGAACTTACATTTAATTACACAATTGATTTATATCTCCTTTAACTCTCTCTGTGAAATATGTCTTCGTATTAATACCTGTGATACAAAGAAAACTAAGTGGGTCAGGCTTGGGAGCCTGGTGAGCATATAGGGTTTTCATCCCACAATGTTATATCATATATTTATAAATATAGAACATTCAAACTTGTACAATTTCACCATATAAAGGCAACTCTTATCCCACCCCATCGATCCTCACAACAACACGATCTAAACTCTCGTATCTAAAATTTTCCTCTTTACCTGATCCCTACTCACGGATCTAAAACTAACCTTTTTCACCTGATCCATACTCACCGATCTAAAACTACTTGATCCATACTCACGGATCTAAAACTAACCTCCTGATCTGATCCATACTCCCGGAATAAGGACAATTAACTATACCCTAATCCTGATCTGATCCATACTCCCGGATCAATAACTGTACCCAATCCATACTCCCGGACTAGGGACAATTAACTTAGTCTTAATCCATACTCCCGGACTAATAACAAGTTTTATCTCTTTACCTGATCCGTACTCCCGGATCTAAAACTAACCCCTTGGTCTAATCCATACTTGCTGAATAACTAGATCAACAACAACAACATCAGGTCCTCTCATCTGTTTATCACACATCAACTATCTACCCATGTTCTACCCAACATATTAGTAGATAAAAATATATATTTTTATACATAGTTTAAAACCTGTATAACATTCTCATTCAATACCTATTCCACATAACAGATGAGGCATACCCACATAACACGTATTTCATAAAGAATAAATCAGATCTATGAGATAGAAGAAAGTGAATATACATTCACACACATAACAACAAAATTATACACATAACATGTATTTCGTATAAAATACTTCATAATTATGCGTTAGAAGAAAGTAACCACACACTCACTTGATTAGAAGATAATCGGATAGCACTACGACTTGTAGAAGTAGTATTCTTCGGTAGATCTGAAAGATCTTCACAAAACCCGGGTTCCTCGCAGGCAGAGCTTCGGCTCAGGAATCGCACTTCTCGGGGTCTTCGAGGCCTCGGGACTTGCTTCGGGGCTCGGGAATGATATCGGGGCTTCAGGATATTTCTTGCACGAAAAACGATGCACAACGCGAGAAAAAGAGAAGAAATGAGCAAAGAAGTCGGTTGCCCTCGACACCCTTTTATAGGGGACTGAAACACAAATTACGTTGGGCATAATTCTAAATTACGCTGGGCGTAATGGGGATAAGAACGCTGACTCCCCCCCTTCCGGATAATATCGAATTTATATTTAAATTAAATATCGAAAATATTTAATAAACTTCAAAAATTCATATCTTCCTCATACAATCTCAGTTTTCGATGTTCTTTATATCCCCGTGTAGGTGAGACTACGCTCTACAACTTTCGTTTAGACTCCGTCGGCTAATTTTAAATTTATTTTTATTATTTATTTTTAGTAGGCCGGGACAAGAAAACTCCGTTATAAAATCATAAGTTCTTTATCCGACGTCCGTTTTCGCCTATCTTTTCATCGTTTCACTACAAGTAATGAGATCTTCGATTCTCATTTAGACTTTTTCGGCTAAAAACCGCTCGATCTCAAATCGAGTATTCGGGCTGCATACCGCTAAGTCGGAACTTAGAAAAATCATAACTTCCTCATACGAAGTCAGATTTGGACGTTCTTTTGATGCACGCTCATGGTTTAACGAACTCTACAACTTTCGTTTAGATTCATAAGGCTAAATATCACTCTAACGTAAATTCACTTTTTACATCATTCTGCGTCGTGTCGGTTCTGTCGCGAAACTTCGACAGGTCATAACTTCTTCGTTATAACTCGAATTTTGGCGTTCTTTATATGTACGGAATATTTGTAACGTATACTATAACTTAGTTAAGATTATTCCTTCAAAATAATCTTCCATCAAAAAGTCATTTTTGATGCTTAACGTCTCTAATTGACTAGCTCAGATCTACGGGCGTTACACATCTTCGCCTCTTATCTTCGGATCGAGCTCTCCCTTCGCTTCCTCGCCTCCTTTCGCTTCCTCGCCTCCCTTCGTTTCCGGCTCGGTATCAGTAAGGACCATACCTCGGCCTAGGGACCGAACATCGGCCTAGGACCGAGAGGTCTCACTGGGAATGCTTTTCTTCCTGGTTTTCGCGTAGTTTTGCATTTAAGGCCCGTTTTTAATTATTTTAACACGGGATTTTCACCCAAAATTATATTTTAACATAATGAACCCTAAATATTCACAATTTAATCATATTTTCATGAAAATCTTTATTTAAATAATAAAAGCTAGTGGGTAAAGTACAAAGAGGTGGAGTGTTGACTTTGCTTTACCTTATGACACAAGCAACCACTCCCACACTCACTCTATAACCAGCCACACCTCCCCACCTTTCCTAGGTCACATCAATGTCCTTTCCACTCAATTATCATCCTTTCCCACGTTCTTGAGAGTTGGACATTCATCCTCTCTCCTCATTTCTCCTATTTTCTCTCATTTCAACAAGAAGATCAAACTCTTTCCTCTCTCACTTCCTCTCTCTAGAAATTCGAGATTCAAGGGCTGATCTTGGGTTTTTCCTCCACATTTGGTAAGCGTAATTCATTATCCTTATGAATATCTCACTTCTTTCCACTCAAATCATGGATATCTTACACAAACTCCATCATATTTGTGTTAGAGTTTCGAATCTTCAAGTGATTCTTCAAGTGTTCTTGGGTTGAACACTTCTCTTCTTCAACACTTATCTACTGAAATCACATACGGTGAGTTCATACCCCTACATTTTAATGTTTTCTCAAGTTTTTAAGGGGGGAATACCAGTTAAAACACCAATAACATAACTAAAATTTTCTAACAGCCTTCATCAGAAAAGTTCAACTGCATTCACGGACTGTTTTGGACAACTTAAACATTTTATTTTTCAAAACTGTTTTCGGTACAAGTATTTCCATTTCTTAGCTTTAAAATGACTACTTGCACATCTCCACACGATTTTTCTACAATTTATGGTGATTTTTACAAAACAGTCTGTCTTTTCAAACACAAATCCGGACCAGTCTATGAATATGAGTATATTAATACAAGTTAAAGGCTTCCAAAAATCATGATAAAAATTATGAGTAAACTAGACTCATTTTAGGAACTCTCGGAATTTACAGATCTAGTTTTTGACTTCGTATGATTTTCCTATGATTTTTCTAAAACAGTGCAGAAGGGTTAAGAATTAGTTAACAGCTTCTAACTATCAAAACACTTTGTAACATGTTGAGCAAAGTGTTAAATCTTTGATAACTTCATATATTACATGTATTTCTTGTTATGATATATGTATATAATAGGAAATTACTTACTGAATTTATAAGAATCCTCCATCATAATCATTAGTACAAAACAAAGCAAGTTAATCATAGCTATATCGTACTATACATTTGACTTACTTAGGATGGGATTCTTAAACACCACAAAGAAACATACTAAACTATAATAGGTATAGTTAGGGTACATATATATTTTAAAGATTTTAATAAACTATAATAAGTATAGTTTATGATCATTTACATAACACACTCGTACAAAAAGAAAGGGTACAAATAGAAAGTGTCGGGTTTATATACAAAACGGGGTACAAATACAAAGTACCGGGTTTTTATACAAAAAGGGGTACGAATACAAAGTACCGGGTTTTTATACAAAAAGGGGTACAAATACAAAGTACCGGGTTTATATACAAAAAGGGGTACAAATACAAAGTATCGGGTTTTTATACAAAAGGGGTACAAATATAAAGTGTCGGGTTTATATACAAAAAGGGGTACAAATACAAAGTATCGGGTTTTTATACAAAAAGGGGTACAAATACAAAGTGTCGGGTTTATACAAAAAGGGGTACAAATACAAAGTGGCGGTTTTTATACCAAAAAGGGGTACCGCTACAAAGTACCAGGTTCATTTAAAATAGTTATTATGATATTAAAACTATATTTCATCTAGAATTGTTAGACTTCAACTATAATTGATGAGTGTATATGCTTGAGTCATAAAAGAATTTAGTCTTGATTGGCCTAGAATTTGTGGTGCCCGCCTCATCTCCTGTTCCTTGTTTGGTTGTGGACCTAGGGCAGACCCACTATATTCAACGTTTTATCTAACTTAAATCTTATATAACTTATATACGTTGGACGATTATAGGGGAACTCTATAGGTCATTCTAGGGTTCATTAATGCATCATATAGGAATATTTCTATTCACACTTAGCTAAGAAAATATTGGATTTTCTGGAAATCAAACTATATCGATTTTACAAGGAAAACGGTTTCTACTTCAAACAAAACTCTTATGAACTCACCAACTTAATTGTTGAATTTTTTTTTCAAAACTACTTGTATTCTCAGGAAATCAATGAAACAGGAAAACTTCAGCGCTTTGAGGATGGGACGTTAAACCGTCAACAATTTACTTTTGTCATCATAATGTAATTGATTTTGAAACATGTAAACATATACTTTGGTGTAACTTTTTCAATTAAATTTATGATGGTTGCATTTACTTTGAGCACTATTATACACGTTGTTTGGATACTGTACATGAAGTCCTCCACCCCTGGACGTTTCCGCCATCCTAGGTTTGGGGGTGTGACATAGTATGTTCCCGTACTATTGGAAGCAGAGGATCCGTACTCGAATCAAGGATGCCTTGTTGGTACCTCAGTATGCAGGGGATGAGGAGATGCAGATGACCTACTATCATGATACGTGGACGGCTGACATCTAGGAGCATGTCAGCTATTCTGCTTGCCCAACTCTGGATTCCATGATTGCCACGGCAAGGGAAAGGGAGATTGATTTAGAGCACCTCAGGAAAAGGAAAGTGGAGGAAAGACAGGTTGTTGGGGTTTCAGGGAAGAAACCCAAGGGGTTCGACACTAGGTCAAAGGGCCATCAGGGTCGGGACCGCTGTGGGAAATGCAATAGGTCACACAAGGGAGTTTGCCGCACTGGGTCGGGATTAGGATGCTATAAGTGCGGCAAGACCGGGCATTTTGGCAGGGATTGTACTGCTCTTGCCCACACTGTTCAGATTACAGACTTGTTTTGCTTCCATTGCAATCAGAGGGGCCATAAAAAGGTCAACTACCCCAGGTTGACAGCAGCAGCAATAGCGCCATTAGTGGCGCCAACTCCAGCAACTACATGGGTTACGGATGGCTGGAAGATCAATTCAGAGGCTCCAGTGTTGAGGGTCCTAGCTTTCCAGTTGACAGCCACATAGGCACATGCCACACCCGATGTAGTGACGGGTATGGTTTCTTCTCTCTAACTTATTATATATGTCGCTTGTGATATTGATGTATTACGTTATATGTTTTGTTTAGGATCATTCCATGTGAACAGTATCCCAGTTCAGGTGTTGTTTAATTCAGGTGCTACCCGATCATTGTCTCTCTTGCACTTAGCAAGAAGTTTTCTTCATTTTCGGGCATGTTAGATTGCCCTTTAGAGGTCGAGATTGCGGACGACCGATCAGTGTGAGCGTCAGAGATTTTCAGAGATTGTGTTTTGAGGTTGTATGAGGAGAGCTATTTGGTAGATTTGGTTCACATACCATTGCGGGGGAACAAGGTTATTATACGGATGGATTAGTTGAGGCCCAATGGGGCGGTGATCGATTGTGCGCAACAGTTGGTTCGGATTAGGTGATGGGTTTTGAGCATTCTAACACTTCCTAAGTGTACATGCAACCCTAATAACCTTGGATCTATGTTTGTCTAATTATCATGCAAAGTTGATTTCCTAGGCTATGATCCTATCTAGCATACATGGGGAACAATTTTAACTTGAATAAAAGATAAAACTACATACCTTGTTGTTGATTTTGATCCTTGAAACCTTATGAGCCTAGCACCCCAAGTGTGATACCTCAAATGCTTCACACAACACCAAATTCTACATATTAAACTTGGACAGAAAGTATAACACTCTAAAATCGGCTCTAGCCCTCTTGTTTCTTAGTGTAACCGATTTTGGGGAGAAACACATTGCTTATATAGTATGTTGACACTTCTAGGGTTACACCATGTAAACCCTAATGTGTCATGACTCTTCATTTCCATGACCCATGGGTTTGTAACTCCCATGGAGCCTACATGGACCATCCAATGGGTTTAACCCAACTTGATTATCCATGGAGCCTCTTAGCCCACTATAAAAGATATGGATGATTTACATAATCAACCCATATATTTAATTAGTTATCTTTTGATCACTTAATTAATTCTAAATTAATTCTTGATCAAACTAATTATATAATATTATTAATATATTAGAACTTATAATATATTAATAAACCACAAGTGTTATTTCTCTCATTTAGTCTATCCAATTTCATGGTGCCATGCAACCCAAATGGACCATGTCGGGTCGGGTCAACTACATACCAGAAATAGTTATAGACTTGGACACCTTATCCAACAGTCTCCCACTTGGATAAGTCTAATAACTATAACTACGAGTATGACTTCAAGAACCGATCGGAAACCGTACCTCTTTTCAAGGTTTCTCGGAACTGAGAAGATGATGGTACGCTATTTCAAATAAGGGATCCTATAATCCTCTGTTCTTAGATATCAGCCAGACAAACACATGGAACATAGTCTTGCTTATTGTCCAGCAGTTTGTTTCCCGATTTTTGATTTGTTTGACACAGAACTTAATTGAACACATCAACTTAGTTTTGACCGGGCCAGGTACATAGGTCAAAACAAAATCATTGAGGGGCCCAGATATCAGCTTCTAATCCAAGAAGGAACAGATAAACTTCGACTCATATGCTTGTTCTACTACTTGTAAGTTACACACAAATGTACGTTTTATAACATCAAGTTACCAATGCGGTTTCGCACGTTCAATGCATAACTAACTCATAATTAACAAGTCATATCTCTAGGTTTGAAGACTTATATGATATTACTATCTCGCGATCACTCGAGATAAATTCCATGAAGTGATAGCAGCGAGCATGGGTTGAATCCAATACTCAGAACTTATGAGCACTCATCAGCGTTGAGGCCATGTCCAACATCTTAGACCTCTACAACCAACTCATGACAGTCTTACTTCATATCTACTTCCAACATATGACTGACTGTGGATAATTTGAATAATATGTAAAACAACATAAATATTCTGGAAGTCAAAACATGCAAAAGAAATAATAGTAAACGATTGACAAGGGATAGCAACACTTTACTCATAAATGAACACAACTTTTATTCATCATCAAATGTCAATTACATTTTACAAATTTCAAAATTATCTAACTACTAAGACTAATATCATCCTTCAGCCCTATACTCCTAGCATGCTGGAGATGGTTAACCCTACCCAGCCCCTTCATGAGGGGATATGTCGGGTTCTCATCCGATGATACCCTCTTTTCCACGAGAAGTCCTTCTTCTATACGATGTCTGATGAAATGATATTTTATGTCAATGTGTCTGGATCTCCCATGATCCCTTGGTTCCTTTGCTAAGGCAACTGCACTTTCACTATCACAGAAAATCTCTATAGGCTTCGATATAGCTGGTACAACTCCAAGGTCTCCAATGAAGTTCTTTAGCCACATAGCCTCTTTTGCCGCCTCACTTGCCGCTATATACTCTGATTCGCAAATTGAATCAGCCACTATCTCCTGCTTGGAACGTTTCCAAGAGATTGCTCCTTCGTTTAAGGTAAAGACCTAGCCTGAATGAGAGCGGAAAGTATCCCTATCAGTCTAGAAGCTAGCATCACTATACCCTACAACTCTCAAGTCATCACTCCCACCAAGGTTAAGGACCCAGTCCTTAGTCCTCCACAGGTACTTGAGAATGTTCTTTACCACTGTCCAGTGAGCCTTACCAGGATTCCCCTGATACCTGCTAACCATACTTAAAGCGAAGGCTACATCAGGACGAGTACAAGTCATAGCATACATGATCGAGCCTACTGCCGAAGCATAAGGTACCCGACTCATTTTTTCTATCTCATCCTCAGTACTCGGGCTCTGAGTCTTACTCAGTCTAATGTTACTCTGGATGGGTAACTTTCCTTTCTTGGAATCTTGCATGCGGAATCTGTTCAACACTTTATCCAAGTATGTACTCTGACTAAGTCCAATTAGTCTTTTACTCCGGTTTCTCAAAATCCGTATCCCTAGAATATAGGCAGCTTCTCCTAGGTCCTTCATAGCAAAGCATTTCCCAAGACAGGACATAACTTCCTACAGAGTTGTGATGTCATTTCCTATAAGTAGTGTGTCATCCACATACAACACCAAAAAGCTAACTATACTCCCACTAGCCTTGACATATACACAAGATTCATCTTCACTCCTAGAAAAGCCAAACTCTTTGACCTTCTCATAAAAGCAAAGATTCCATCTGCGAGGTGCTTTCTTTAATCCATAGATGGATTTCTCAAGCTTATACACTCTATTAGGGTACCCTGTGCTGACAAAACCCTCTGGCTGATTCATGTAAACATCCTCAGCCAACTTTCCAGTAAGGAAAGCGGTTTTGAAATCCATTTGCCATATTTCATAGTCATGAAATGCAGCTATGGCTAACAATACCCTAATAGACTTAATCTTGGCTACTGGTGAAAAGGTCTCATCATAATCAACTCCTGAAGTTTGAGAAAAGCCCTTTGCAACCAGTCGTGCCTTATAAGTGTGTACATTACCATCCATGTCGGTCTTCTTCTTGAAGATCCATTTGCACCCAACTGTCTTACGACCTGGCACATTGTCAACTAAGTCCCATACCTGATTGTCATACATGGATTGTTTCTCGCTATCCATTGCCTCTTTCCATTTAGCAGACTCAGGGCCAGTCATGGCTTCCGCATAGTTGTTAGGTTCATCCAGACTTACTAGTGTCCCATCAATGATAAGTGTCTCACCTTCCGCGGTAATATGGAAACCATAGTAATGCTCAGGTACATTCCTAACCCTTATGGAACACCTCATAGGTACAATTTGAGGTATAATTGGATCAACAGGAGGTTCCTCCTCAAGTTGACTACTAGGGTTTGAGGTTCCTTCACCACTTGACTCTTGAAGATCTTCAAGGTCAATTAGCCTCCCACTGTCTCCTTAGCTTATGAACTCTCTCTCTCTCGGAAGACAACCCTCCTTGCTACAAAGAACACACTCTCACTAGGTCTGTAGAAGAGGTAACCAAAGGATTTTTGTGGGTAGCTGATGAAAATACACCTCTCGTTTCGAGGTTCGAGCTTGTTATGAGTCTCGTGTCTCATGAAAGCCTCGCAACCCCAAACCTTGATGTGGGCTAGACTAGGAACTTTTCCAGTCCACATCTCGTGAGGTGTTTTGGCAACCTCTTTGTAGGGACCAGATTAAGGATATGGGTGGCAGTCTCTAAGGCATACCCCCAAAATGAGATTGGTAGCGTAGCTCGACTCATCATGGAAAGAACCATGTCTAACTAGGTTCGATTATGCCTCTCAGCTACACCATTCAAATGTGGTGTCCTAGGAGGTGTCAATTGTGAGACAATCCCACATTCCCTTAGATAGTCGAGGAACTCGGTACTAAGATACTCACCACCATGATCGGATCGAAGCATCTTAATGTTCCTACCCAACTGATTCTCGACTTCTTGTTTAAACTCTTTACACCTGTCAAAAGTCTCTCAATTATGTTTGATTAAGTAGACATATCCATATCTACTGTAATCATCTGTAAAAGTCACATAATAACGATTAGCATCCCTTGTGGCTGTTTTGAAGTGTCCTCATACATCTGTGAATACAAGATCCAACAAACCTTCACCCCTCTCACAAGAACCAATGAATGGTGACTTTGTCATTTTTCCAAGTAAGCATGATTCACAACTATCATCTGACTTTACGTCAAATAATTCCAAAAATCCATCCTTCTGGAGTTGGCTTATGCGTTTCTTGCTTATATGTCCAAGATGACAATGCCATAATGATGCTTTATCCAAGTTATTGTCATTAGTAGAATCAATACACAATACATTATTTCCTAAGTTATCTACAACAGACATAGCTTCATACACACCATCACAAGGTAATGCTTTAAAATAAAACACATTATTAAAGAAAGCATTTATTCCACCAATTTCATTATAAAAAGAAAAGGTAAAACCTTGTTTATGCAAAGCATGAAATGAAATAACATTTCTTGCCATTTCTGGCGAACAACATTTATTCAAATCTAAAGTAAATCCACTACTAAGCAACAAAGTATAAACTCCAATCTTGATGATAGGTGAAACTTTCCTATTCCCCATGATCAAGTTTATCTTTCCATGCTCCACATTCTTACTTCTTCTTAGTCCCTGTAATTCAGAACAAATATGAATACCGCAACCGGTATCAAGGACCCAAGAGTTAGAATAGAGTGACTTATTAGATGAGATAGTGTAAATACCTGCATGGTTGGGTTTAACTTTCCCATCCTTCAAATCTTGCTGGTACTTTGGACAGTTACGCTTCCAGTGCGCCTTTTCATGGCAGTAGAAGCATTCAGCCTCTTTGGGATCAAAAGAAGGTGTACCGAAACCTTTCTTGGTTCCGCTAGAAGAGGATCCATCAAGGGTCTTACCCTTGGTACCCTTCGAAGGGTTCTTTCTCTTCTTCCCTCTACCTTTCCCGATTGCCAGGACAGGTGCTGAGTTTGGAGTAGTAGCAGGAGTGGTCACAACCGACTTACCTTTAAGACCTGATTTTGCGGTCTTTAGGAGTCCTTGAAGTTTGCTAAGTTTAACTTCCTCCTTATTCATGTGGTATGTCATGCGGAATTGATCATAACACGAAGGTAAGGAGTGCAAAAAATTATCTATTGCTAACTCCTCAGGGAAGTTCACATTCAACTTCATCAATCGATCCACGTACCTTTGCATTTTCTGCATGTGGCTTCTAATGGGTTCACCATCTTTCATTCGGGTTGTGATCATAGGATATGGCTTCATATCGCTCTCGACGAGCACTTTGATGGTAGCGTTCCATCAAATCCTGGTACATCTCAAAAGGATAGTAGTCCTCATAGGACTTTTGGAGCTCGGCTGTCATGGTGGCCATCATGATGCATGCCACTTTGGTAGCATCTCTTTCATGTGCCTCATATTCAGCAAACTCCTCAGGAGTAGCAGTTGGCTCAGGCACCTTGAGCTTCTTGTCAAGAACATATTCCTTGTTCTCATAACGAGTGACCATCCTGATGTTTCTGATCCAGTCAGTAAAGTTAGATCCATCAAAGATGACTCTCCCACAAAGGTTCATAAGAGAGAAGGAGCCAGTAGGGTTTGAGCCAAGAGTAGCATTGTTGGAAGACATCTGAAAAGAAGAAAATAAGTTTAGTTTAGATATAGGGATAGTCCTTAATAAAACACCCAAATGTAATATTAAGGCTAGGATCCAATCACAATATATTATAACCTAGAAGAGGGATGTCGTAATCCAAGTTATAAAAAATTTGAAAGGTAGGTGAATGACGATTCACCAATTTCCACCTTGAAAACGAAATATAAATTATTAGGTTTTTTTGTCTTTTAGAAATTCCTAGATTCTTTGAGATTCATTGAACTTGTCAATGGCATGTTTCAATCTCGAGTGTGCCCTTCATGTTTTGTGACTGGGATACCGAGGATCACAAAACAAGGTGTGAAGTAACCATGCAAATTACTTGGTACCCTTAATGTTTTTCACTTAATCATTATGCCTGTAAACCACACACGCTCCTTCTGACCTCATGAAAAACCCTAAGTCACCCTTTGCCTTCCTTGTTAAGTCCAAGTTAGTGTGCCGGTAAACCACACACGCTCCACCAACGACTTAAACCAGGTGCAAAGTGTAATTTCATGGATTAGCACCTTATTCACATTTTTCCTAAAGTAACTAAGATTGGGAATTTATAAAACATTTAGTTACTTTATAATAATCATTATACTTTTAATGAGAATTTTTAACTCATTGTCCTACCTGTTCGGCTAACGACCCTCCACCAGTCAAGCAAGCAGTGGGTGAGAGTGGACACCGATTAAGTTGCCATTTTATAGGCAACAACCTTATATCCACCTTATAGACTGACTTCGTGAATGAGTCGTACTAGTGGTAACACGATTTAATCTTATACATACATACATATATATATATATATATATATATATATATATATATATATATATATATATATATTAACTTATAATATTATAAGTATAAGGGTTGAATTTTAATTTTTAAAATTCTAAGGGTTGGAACTAAAGGTTTAACCAAGACTTTACTTGTTCCAAAACTTGAGGGAAATTTTTTTAAACTTTCAAAACATTTCATTTCTTGTAACTTATGAGTTAATAGAGTATTAAAAATGAAGACTCTTCATTTTTATAACTCATGTGTTATTTTAATGGTTTTTAACAAAGTGACTTTTGGTTTTCAGGACAAGTTATGGAGTCCATTAAAACACGCTCCTTCTGATGTTTAGTGTACCCATGGGTTTGTAACTCCCATGGAGCCTCCATGGACCATCCAATGGGTTTAACCCAACTTGATTATCCATGGAACCTTTTAGCCCACTATACAAGATATGGATGATTTACATAATCAACCCATATATTTAATTAGTTATCTTTTGATCACTTAATTAATTCTAAATTAATTCTTGATCAAACTAATTAAATAATATTATTAATATATTAGAACTTATAATATATTAATAAACCACAAGTGTTATTTCTCTCATTTAGTCTATCCAATTGCATGGTGCCATGCAACCCAAATGGACCATGCCAGGTCGGATCAACTACATACCAAAAATAGTTATGGACTTAGACACCATATCCAACATTAGGACCCCAGGTGGGGGAGATCTAGTGATTCAGGACGAGAGGCCACAACACGGACCGACTTTATATTCAGCAGCGAGGGCTAGGCACTACCTCCAGCATGGTTGTGCAGGGTATGTCGCCTATGTTATGGATACCCGGGTGGCGGGTCAGTCGATGATGAGTGATGTGTCAGTGGTACGAGAGTATACTGATGTATTTCCATAGGAGCTTCCTTGGATACCTCCGGAGAGGCAGGTGGAGTTCGGGATCGACCTAGTCCCTGGTGCGGCTCCGATAGCCAAGCCACCATATCGGTTGGCTCCTCCTGAGATGTAGGAGTTTTCTACACAGCTGTAGGAGCTTTTAGACAAGGGATTCATCAGACCGAGCAGTTCACCTTAGGGAGACCCGATTCTATTTGTGAAATAGAAGGACGGTCGCATCGGATGTGAATAGATTACCGGGAGCTAAATAAGGTAACGGTGAAGAACCGTTACCCACTCCCGAGGATTGATGATCTCTTTGACCAGCTTCAGGGAGCATCTTGGTTCTCCAAGATTGATTTGCATTCAGGATATCACCAAATGAGGGTCAGAGAGGAGGATGTGTAGAAGACTGCCTTTCGAACACGATATGGTCACTATGAGTTTGTGTGATGCCTTTCAGGATCACCAATGATCCAGCCACATTCATGGATATCATGAACTGTGTGTGCAGACAGATGTTAGGTCGATCCATGATAGTTTTCATTGATGACATCTTGGTCTATTCCAATACTCGGGAACAACATCAGGAGCACTTGCAGGAGGTGTTAGATACCCTGAGGAGGGAGAGCTTGTATGTCAAGTTCTCCAAGTGTGAGTTCTGGTTGCGCGAGGTGCAGTTTCTTAGGCACCTTGTCAACCAGAACGGGATTTTGGTCGACCCGAACAAAGTGAAGGCTGTGATGATGTGGGAGGTCCCGAGGTCTCCATCTGAGATTCGGAGCTTCTTGGGACTGGCAGGTTATTATCGGAGATTCATTCAGGACTTCTCCAAGATTGTTGTGCCCTTGACCTGGTCGACAAGGAAATTTGTGGTCTTTCGTTGGGGGCCTGAGCAGCAGGCTACATTCGAGATGTTGAGACAGAGGTTATGTGAGGCACCAATCTTAGCCCTTCCAGAGGGAGTTGGGAATTTTGTTCTGTATTGCGATGCATCCGTCTCGGTTTTGGGATCGGTATTGATGCAGAAGGGACGTGTTATCTCCTACACTTCGAGGCAGCTGAAGCCTCATGACGCGACCTATACGATGCGTGACTTGGAGTTGGGGGCAGTTGTTTTCGCCCTCAAGATTTGGCGTCATTATCTCTATGGGGTCCGTTGTACCATTTACACATACCATAAGAGTTTGAGATCCTATACCATTCGGGGAAGGCCAATGTCATGGCCGATGTGCTTAGCCGTAAGGCAGTGCCGATCAGATACATCTGCATGAGGATGACCGTGGTGACTCCGCTGTTGGAGCGGATTCAAGAGGCCTAGCAGAAGGCTATGAAGGAGGAACATCGTAAGAGTGAGCGTGTTGTAGGCCCAGTTTCCTCCTTCGATTATGACAGCCATGGATTGTTGACACTACACTGTAGAGTGTGGGTCCCATATAATGGAGGTGTGCACCAGGTATTGATGGAGGAGGATCACAAGTCTAGGTTTTCCATCCGTCCACCAAATATGTACAGGGATGTTCGTGTTGATTATTGGTGGCCCTGTATGAAGTAGGATGTAGCTTGGTATGTTGAGAGATGCCTGACCTGCAGGAAGATCAAGGCTGAGCACTAGAGGCCTCACAGAAAGATACAGCCGTTGGACATCCCCATGTGGAAATGGGAAGATATTACCATGGATTTTATCACCAAGCTTCCCAGGACTGCTTGGGGAGTGGATTCGATATGGGTCATCGTGGATTAGTTGACAAAGAGTGTCCATTTCATATCGATCCAGGAGAACATTTTGGCCGAGAGGTTGGCCGAAATCTATATTCGGGAGGTTATGGTCTGACACGGAGTTCCAGTCTCCATGATTTATGACAGGGATGTGTGGTACACTTCCAGGTTCTGGAAGAAGTTTCATGACGAGCTGGGTACTCATCTGCACTTTAGCACCGCTTTTCACCCGCAGATGGATGGTCAGAGTTACCGGACCATCCAGTCTTTTGAGGGTATCTTGCATGCGTGTGTTTTAGACTTCGGGGGAAGTTAGGACACTTTCCTTCCTTTGGCTGAGTTTTCCTATAATAACAGCTATCATGCGAGTCTTGACCGTCCTCTCTTCGAGATTTTGTACGGGAGGAAGTGCAAAACCCCGATATGTTGGGGTGAGGTTGGCTAAAGGGTCATGGGGAGTACTGAAGTTGTACTCAAGATTATGGAGAGGATCTAGCAGGTGCGGAGCAGGCCTCAGACTGCTCATAGTCTGTAGAAATGTTATGCCGACAGGCGTTGTTCGAACCTGGAGTTCCAGGTCAGGTATATGGTGCTCCTGAAGGTGTCTCCTTGGAAAAGCGTCATTCAGTTCATGAAGCAGGGCAAGTTGGGGCCCAGGTACATTGGACCTTTCAAGGTCGTCGTCCTGGTGGGCAAGGTGGCGTATATGCTAGACCTGTCAGTCGAACTCAGTCATATTCATAGCACTTTTCACGTCTCCTAGTTACGAAAGTGTCTGATGGACGATTCGGCAGTGGTGCCTTTGGAGGTTATTCAGGCGGACGACAGCCTGAACTACATTGAACGGCCTGTGGTGATCCTCGATAGGAAGTCGAAGGATCTAAGGAACAAGAGGGTGGAGTTGGTGAACATGTAATGGTAGCACCGCAAGGGCTCAAAATGGACTTGGGAGCTAGAGGACGAGATGATGGAGCACTACCCTGAGCTTTTTCAGGACTCAGCAGCAGACTTCGAGAACGATGTCTAAAATAAGTGGGGGAGATTTGTAACACCTAGTTCCTGGTACGTACTTAAATTCAAGTACATTGGTATTCTACTTTGGGACTCGGCGAGTTGGAGGCCCAACTCGTCGAGTAGACTCGTCATTATGCGATGGTTTTAGTGATCTACTCGACGAGTCGGGGGACCGACTCGACGAGTAGGAGTTGTCTGGAAAAAAAACCTAATATTTAGGGTTTGCACCCTATTTAAACACTTTATCTCGTCCCAAACCAGCCTCTCTGACCCCTCCCAATTCAGAGTAGCCCTAGATTGAAGCCCTAACCTTGTTTGAGTGATCTTCAGCCATTTTTGGTGTGTTTTATGGTAGTTTGAAGTTGAAGAAGAGAAGAACGCTTGGAAGATCAAGAGAAGACTAGTAGATCCAAATGTTTTGATTTATTTCCATCCTATTCAAGGTAAAAAGCTAGAACCTTGACCATCTATCTCTTAGATTTTGATTTGGGGCTATTTCTACTCTTTTTATGAGCATAGTGAGGCCATAATCGGATTTTGTATGTGTGCTTCGTGTTGCACTTCAGATCTGGAACTATTGGAGGTCCATATGGCATAAAAGTGCTAACTTTGTTTCCATAAGCACCCCATGCATCTTGTAGACTTCTTTTTACGGATTTTGGAGCCAAAACCCCCATGCATGTACATCAAGTCCGTAGCTTTACGTATGAAATGGACCCTAGGAAGTCAGATCTATGGTTTTAATACATTAAGACCCATTACAATTGACTGTATAGTTTTGGACTAGGATGGACTCGACAAGTCGCTTGGGTGACTCGGCGAGTCGGGACACATTTTCCCCCAAACATCTTCTGGAAATGGTTTTGGTTGAGTGGAAGGAAAACCCAGCCTACTAGGGGTTTGTTTTGGACCTACTCAGCTAGGGTTGTTCACTATTCAGATAAAACCGAATTATCCAATTCGACAATTTAGATTGGACTATTTGGTTCGGATATTCGGATTTTTGGATTGGTTTTCAATAAAACCGAATTATTATTTTGGATTTCGGATTGGTTTGGTTTATAAAATAAGAACCGAATAGTCCAAAAAACCGAAAAACATTTATTATTTATCTATTTATACTATATATCTATAATTATTTATTAATTTTGTAATTTATTTTTTCAAATACGCTCAAAACGTTTCACCCGATAAAAAAAACATTAATATGCATTTTCTCTCGAAAGTTTTGTATCTATAAAATATTGAACTATAATATATCTTCTTATTAGTTGTTTATAAATTTCAAATCACAACTAAATTATTTGTTTTTCTTCTTGTGTAAAGTTGGGTAATATTATAATTATATGTCGTTTTAAAATGTTTCGGTTTTTGAAAACCGAATTATAAAAACCGATCCAACCAAATTATAATTGAATCGGATCAGATTGGATTTGAATTTAGTTTGGACAATTCGGATCCATGTTTGAAAACCGAAATCAATTTGGATTTACTTGATTGAATTGGATCAAACCGATGCATCCAAACGAACACCCCTATTCTCGGCGGGTTCAAGACAATGTCCCAACTACATGAAGATGGACTCGACGAGTTCAAGGAGAATTTGGCGAGTCATAGACTGAACATCTTCATATGGATGAAGATGAACTCGACGAGTTCAAGGACAAACTCGACGAGTCGATTGAAGATAGTCAGATGTGTTGTTGAAGGCGAACTCGTTGTGTTCTTGCTAGACTCGATGAGTAACGACGGGATTATGGCAGTAGGTGAACATGGGGACTCGGCGAGTTAGCGGACCAACTTTGCCAGATGATTGACCATTAACCAAGGTGTTGACCTTGACCTTGTCTTGGACTTGAGTTGACCCTTGTAAGGGTTACGAGTATGAATTGATAAGTTAGAAAAGTTGTTGTGTAGGGATTGGGGATTCAATGAGAGTTGGTTTTCATACCGAGATCAGTGCAGACACTACACGACTTTGGGGTGAGTTTTCTCCTAGTAGGAGTGGGCCTACGGCCACAATGTCGGCCCACAAGTAAGAGTGTTTGATAGATGATTGTCTTTGTGATAATTATCTAGTGTTGATATGAGATATGATTGTTGTACCTGATATGATTATTGTGCTTGATATGTTTACTGTGCTTGATATGTGTTAGTATTATTAGGGTTGAAATAGTCCCTGATTATCGGTTGAAAGATATCGAAGGGGAGGGTAGCTCCCAGTTACCGGTTGAAAGATATCGAATGGGAGGTTAGTTCCCGATTACCGGTTGAAAGATACCGAGGAGGAGCCCAGCTCGTGGCTACGTCCGACAGTTACCGGTTGAAAGATATCGAAGATTATGCATTATTTGGTATGAGTTTGATGGGGGAACTCACTAAGCTTTGTGCTTACGCTTTTTAATTTTGGTTTCAGGTACCTCTTCATCTAAGGGGAAGGAGTCGGCGGGGTAGCAGCGCATCACACATTCACACATGATATTCCGCATTTGATAAACTTGGGATTGTACTCTGATATTATACTATTTTGCTAATATGGTTTTGAGACTTGTGATTTATGAATTTATGTTTGAAAGGATTTCAATGTTGTTTTCTGTTAACTATTTTTACAAGTAATATACTTTAAAACAAAAAAAAAAAATTGGTCTCGATTTTGGGATGTTACATAAATATTATAATTTCTACGATTTAGTTTTTTTTTTTTTGGCTTTTTTTTTTTTTTGCCTTTTTTATTTATGATAGTTAGGATAAAGTTTCCTATACTTTTTTTTTAATTCACAGAAGATCCTTGTGAGAAGTTTCAAAAAATTTCACAAATGTTCTTTATGCAAAGTTTTAAAAATTACACAAATGATCCTTATGGCACTTAATGTTTCTCTAATGGACGTTAGTCACAAAGAGAATTTATGTGTGAAGTTTTTTCCAAAAGGATCATCCATGTAAAAAAAATCAGAAAAACTATTTTAGTGACAAATTTAAAACCAAATTGACCATTTGTGAAATTTTGTTTAACATTTCTGATGTGTTTTATTGTCCCTAGTTCAAATCAAATAATAGAGGTTTTCATTTTTCTAATTTATAGAACTACATAAATGGTCCTTATGTCATCAAAATACAACTACTATAGAAATGTTCTTTGTGTTTTTAGTTAGAAAATTTACAAAAAATGATCCATGATTAATAGTAAAATTATAGAAAATGTTCTTGTGTAATGATAAAATTATAGAGATAACTATTATCTAATCCTTTAAAACTATTTTGCATAAATGGTCCATATGTAACAGTAAAATCACATAAATGGTCACTTTGTCGTTATATATTGCAAAAAATAACCTTCTATATAAGTTTGTTTGTTCAGTCGAAAATAACCATTTAAGCTTTTGTATTATTTTTTTAATAAAAAATAAACATTTTCACTTGTATGATTAATAAAATCTTATTGCAAGTCATAGGCTTAAAACCCTTGTTAGACACACAGATTTCAACCTACTTTCTTTATCCACCATTTTTACTCGATTGTTATTATCCTCAAACATCTTTAGATATCCAAGACGATCTAAATATTAATCGTGACATTATACACAATTGAATGTCATCATGACTTAATAAGTAGTAGTAGACAAGTGATTAATATTTATCATTTTGGGGACATTATTCTAGTTTTTTTGAATGATGAGAGATAAAACAAAAGTTAGCAAGATGTTGAGCGAAGTCTTATAAAGTATAACTTATAGAATGAGATCAACACCAATACACTCAATTTGAAATGTCCAAATTACCCTTATGATTCAAGAAATAAACACAAATAGTTGAATCTCATCCATCATCTTCATGGGAGAACATTTTTCTCCTTTAAAAGGAATTTTTTTTTTCTATCTTCGAAATGAACCATAGAAACATATAAGTGATCGACAACTTCATATTTAACCTCATTTTTCTATTGACTGTATCTCCAGGCTTGTAATAAGATGATAAATGTTCTTCTTAGTAAAATAAAACTAACCACTCTAAGAACGCACCCAACTACAAATGTCCCGATATAAAAATAGTTGATGAAAACATGGCCCACCAAATCCTCTTCGAGGTTGTAAATTACACATAAGGAAGACAAAATCATCATACCCCTTCTCACCAAGTACGTAGTCAGCGGTATCGTATTTTGGAAAACTTTCCATGAAAAACATGTAACCTCCAAGGGTACCTACCTACATTATTTGAAGCTGACATCCACGTCTACTAGAACCAAATCAATCATTAACCTACTCAAAAAGCTCACTGGGAATCTCCCCAAGCTATATCCAAACCAACATGAGTTATAACACAAATGGAACTTCAATTATTCAAGAATTGCTTCATAACATAAAGTTCTAGGCTTTCACAACCTGCATAAGTCAACCTTTTCCAATCAGAGTCAAGTTGTCGGGGGCAGAACTAGAAATTTCTGTCAAGGTTATCACAAATATTTTTTTTCCCGATAAAATATAAAAAAGATAAAAACAAATTATGATTTCATTAAATATAAAAACTAGTGTTAATATTACATTTTAATGTTAAACTATTTTCCTACTCATTTTTTGAAAGTGATCCATTACTTTTTTAATCTTAACATCATAAGTGCTTCTTTTTCAATACTACAAATCAATGTATTGTTCATAAAATCATCACCCATTTTGTTATGCAAGTCTTCAAGATCTTCATCATGGAAAAAAAATCTTTATCTATTGAAAGTTGCATCAAGCAAAACCAAAGTTAATTTTAATAACCTATAAACCAATGGAAAAGAACGATGTTTCTCCGTTTCCACCATCAAACGAAAAATGTAAAACATCCATGTTTATATTAAAAAAACTACATATTAGAACCCTACAATTCAATATTTCAACAATAAATTAGCAAAAACTCAACAAGTAAGCAAGTATGCAAGGTAATAACTCAACAAGTAAACAATTATGCAAGATGCCAACTCAACAAGTAAGCAAGACAATAAATTGATTAATGGAAACAAGTTGACAAGAACAATTTCAAGAAAAAGAGCAACAAATTTCACTAATACAAGAACTAATTTCCAGCAAAAACAACTAATTTCATTTAACTACAAGATTCATACATGTCTCATTCTTGGACTTAGAGTGAGTGTGAGGAGAGAGCTCGGTTTCTGATTTTTTGGTGTGTAACATGAACGTGGAGACGAGATGGTGGAATACAAAAGCTTATTTCATTTTCTCTTCCCTCCTGTCTTCCTATCATGATGATGTAGCTTTGTGAGTCCCCTTTTTTAGATTTGGTCTATTAGAGTATTAGTGTAAGATTGACTAATAGTGTGTAGTTTTGGTTATTATTTGTAATATAAGCTAATAAGACCTAGGTATTGGTATATTTTATTGAATATTATCTTTTTGATTTTGGACTTAGTAGTTTACATTTATTTTTCTAGGAGTAGCACCCAAATAAATATTTTTTTAAATAAACTTATCACCAAAAATTAAGGGGTAGCACGAACTACCCCATGTTACCCTTCAGGGTCAGCCCAAGGTTACATTTTCGTAGTTTAAATTAAACTAGATTATGTTCGAAGGGAGGCATTCCATAAAGCACTGATGTCATAAAGTTTGGGAAATTTATCGTTTAGAGCCACATTTCCCAACCACTTATCTTTCAAGAAAAAAATTGTTTTTAGCATCTCTCATCCCTTTTTTTTGAAAATAAAAAAGTTGTTTAAGAGATATACCTAACTCTATAAGATCATTTTTAATTTGAGAAATCTCTAGCTAAGTGCCTTTGATAGATTCTTTGCAATGGACTTGTCATCAACAAGGTAAATATTATGAAAACCCTTAATCTACTTTACCAAAACGAACCCCTATCAGTTTTCAACCTCCGTCACTATTTAGAAATGAGTGATACAAATAATAGATGTCAAACTAATCATCCTAATGCCCCCTCTATTTTCAAGAAAGAGAATGTTTTTTCATGTTACCCAACAAACTTTTTTGTTAGTCGTGTCTCCCATAAAGAAATATGGAAATTAAGTAATCTAACCATTTTTTTGGGTATTTTTAAAAATATAACCAAGTTTTTTTTAAACTAACCTTTTTCCGGACCCAAAAACTGGACCAAGCCTAATATAGTAGCCCAATTGTATATATCTAAGTCTCAAATACAAAAAAATCTGGAATACACGTTCCAGAATTAGCAGATCCGAAGCACAATCTACTCGCATTTCAAACCAAAATTTTAAGCATGTATTCATCAAAAGAAGTTATACACTTTAAGTTACTTTGCATTTGATTTTCTGAAACAATTTACGTATTCTGGAATTGTCCGGAATGGTTCAGAACAACTCCGGAATATCTTTTTATGTAACGACCCAAAATTCGCGTCCAAAATTTTCATTTTTTAATTAAGTGATTTGCAAAACATTTGTAACAAAATATCATCCGATCATATCATTTAATAAAAAAATGTCTCGTATCTAAAAACCGAATCGTAAAAATGTAATAATGTCAGAGTACAAATCCCAGAATAACTCATAGTGCGGAAAACAAAGAGTGTGTGTATGATGTGCCGCTACCGCGCCAGCTCCTTCCCCTTCGCTGAAGAGGTACCTAAAACCAAAACTGTAAACTGTAAGCACGAAGCTTATTGAGTTCCCCCATCGTACCACAACCCATACAATCACATAGCATACATACTGCTGGACAATTCTGGGGTGCCCGACCTACCCGGTACGACCATTTTGGGGTGTCGACCTACCCATGTGGCCATTCCGGGGTGCCATCCTACCAATGCGGGCATTTTGGGGTGCCGTCCTACCCATGTCAACCAATTCTGGGGTGCTGACCTACCCGTCGGTCCTAACAATCGACCCTCGGGGACTATTCCACCCCTTACTGCTACTATCACATATTTCATAACATAAACATACTATCAGACATATTTGGGGTGTCCGAACTACCCTTCGGTCCGAACAACCGAACTTGGGGACTATTCCTCTCCTACTACCACTATCACATATAACATATCATGCCAGCATATAAACATATCATCACATATTGTCAGACATATATGGGGTGTCTGATCTACCCTTCGGTCCTAATAACCGAACTCTACCACTGTCACATATAACATAGCATACCATCATATAACATATCAGGTAGTAGCAAACCTAGATGATATCACAAAGATAATCATCTAACATACAAATCTTACTGGTGGGACGGCATTGTGGCCGTAGACCCACCGCTACTGAAAGGTAACTCACCTTGTAGTAGTTGTCGATCTGTGCAGGAATCCTCTGACTGCTGCCACTGATGCTCCGGAAATCCTCTGGCTATAAATCCCACAAAACACTTAGTCATACACTGCTAACTGTTCTTAGGGTAAAATGACCATTTTACCCTTGACAAAATCAAAGTCAAAGTCAACTTCTAGTTGACCCGACTCGCCGAGTTGGCTTGCCTACTCGTCGAGTCCCTATCCTTCCATTCGTCCTTATACACGTCTCTACTCGTCAAGTTAGGCGATGACTCGACGAGTTTTCCTTCTAAATGAACATCGACTGAATCCTCATCCGACTCGCCGAGTTGTATGAACAACTCGTCGAGTTCATCTTCAATTGATACATAGGTCCTGTCCTTGACTCCCTACGTTGTATGAACAACTCGTCGAGTTTATCTTCATCCTTAAGAAGATTGCCTTGGACTCGCCGAGTCTGCCCATGCACTCGCTGAGTCCCATGAACTTCCAGAACAATGGCTTAGTCCAGAACGTTGGGTCACTCCCCGGGACCCCCTAAAGCCTTTACACACTTAACTGGGACAAAAGCCTAGGACTCGCCGAGTCCAAGAATGGACTCGTCGAGTTGGTCAAATCCACTCACTAAATCTTCGATTTCTGATGTACAACCCTTGATCAAAAGATAGATTTATGCTTCTACAATCGATCTAGCACGTAAAGTTACAACCTTTACGTGTTTGCATGGGACTTTGGGCTCAAAAGGTCCTTAAACAAGCTCTTACAATGCATGGGGCCTTCTTTGAGTGCAAGAGCCAATCCTTTCTACCTTGTAACCCCTCTAAGGGCCTAGATCTGAAACATCAACGACTAACCATGCTTGTAATCATGGTTGGTGACCAAAATGGCATAGAAAGCCCTAAAACTCAACAAAATGGGATCCATCAAAAAGAACAAACAAGGTATAGACGTTATACCTTCTGAAGACTGCAAATGATGCTTAAAATCGGATCCTTCTAGCCTTCTCTTGATCCTGCAAACTTTTCCTTCCTTCCTTGGGTCACAAAAGCACCAAAATCACTCCAAATGCCTTAGATTGCTTCAATAACAGCTAGGGTTTGCTATGGGGGTCTTTTGGGAGCAAATGGGATGAAGGAGGCCGAGTTAAGGTGTTTAAATAGGGTGCAAACCCTCGGGTTAGGGTTTTTTGTCCAGACAGGGCCTACTCGCCGAGTCTGGGACCCGAGTTGTCGAGTCCACAAATTAAATCCCGCAGTTCATCCCACTTCTACTCGGCGAGTTGGTCCTTATGCTCCCCGAGTCCGAGGCCAAAATGCAAAAATATTAATAAAAGAATACGTACCAAGAACCAGGTGCTATATTTTATCTTTTTCTCATTGTACGTGTATGAATGTCATGTAAGTACTTTGTAATTTGTTTCTGACCGGTTGTTTTAGTACAGAATTAGGTATTGTAGGGGTGTTGGAATGGTAATGTAAATCCAGAACATTATGAACGTGGTCTGGAACACGATGATCTACTTTGGAATGATGATCCGGAATAACTATAATATATAATTTTTTTCCAAGTATTTTTTAATAACTCATATTAGTCCAAAGACGAGTTAGCGTGAATGTTAAAAAAGGTGAGTTTTACGGATGACGAAGTTGTATTCCATTTACAAGAGCTTTCGAAATTACGTTCGATAAAGGTAAAATCGAAAAACAATAATTTTATAATTATAATTTATTTTTACGGTAATGTATTAAACTGTTCTTGGAATTTTGTTTTTGTTGATAAAAAACGAAGATGCTAAGTTTCAAAATAAGATAAAAAATAAACCAACAAAGGCACCCTTAAGATTAAGAAAGAAATCAGATAGGGTGTTAAAACTTAAATTGAAAGTAGATATGACAGCGAAAGGTGGCACTAGAACAAGTGCAGACAAATATGTTATGATTGACTAGTTACAATTATGTTTTTTGTGTTATCAATATGTTTCAGGAGGTGTTTTATTCTTATTAAATAATTTTATACACATTGGTTTTTAAATAGTATATTAATATAATTTAGGTATATTTTATTTTGAGTCTCCAACATCCAGTGACTCAAACGATGTTAATGAATTGCCTATAGAGTATGTTATACCACATCTCGAAGACGAGCAATGACATCTTGCTGATACGACTGCATTAGAAATTATTTGTGATTATCAACATGCTAATCAACGAATGATAATACTGGAAATCTCATTACCGCCTTCACCGACTGATGGTCGGAGAGAAGTAGCATAGTATAACATGAAAATGCTCCTCATTACCATGTCTGAAGATATACAACAATTTGTGAACACAATGGAAATCATCGAAGAAACATGTAGGATAACTCCAACATTAGAAGATCGAGTCGAATTGACTGATAATGGTTTCAAACTAACCGAGACCTACATGGAATTGTTTGAAAATCATGTAGACACGACTACTTTGCATCGGATGCAAGTTCCCAATTATCGGCCATAAATTTAATCTAATTTTAAATATGGATATTGTAGTGTCCTTTGAAACTGAATTTTGTTAAAGGAATGGTATGATTATCTAAAATAACAGTTATCATTTTTTCATTAACATTATTGCAAAAAGCGTTATAAAACCTAATACACACTTAGATTGGTTTCCACAAATTAAGAAATTGTAAGGGATACATATTTTGTTCCCGGCTAATAAAATCTCATGTAATTCTAACAACATCTGTTAGACGGTCCCATTTTTCATGCAGTTTATTGAACTCCGCATTTGCATTTTCAATCAACTTCTTAGCTTGTTTCACTTCTTTCATCGCTTCAGCAACCCATTTTTCTTTTTCATTTACTTGTTCCTCTATATCGCCTGCACGTTGATTTAGTGTGTGAATTCTTTCAGAGTTCCTTTCGTTTGCTTCTTCAATAGCCTTCACAGCTCGGAAAACGTCATCAGACATTTTATCCAAGAGTGGGAAATTTGGACCTTATGGAAACGAGTTATTATTTGAACAAACATAACCATATTCTTCTTCACAAGTCAAACACCATCGTGATATGACTTATTCCATATGTATTTCAATGTTGAGGATGCATGCTAAGTGCATTTTAAGATCCAAAAGCAATATCCAGAACAAGTGTCCGAAACAGCCATTCTGGAAAGTGGCTTCGGCATGGGGTTCCAGAATAAGGGTCTGAAATACTATCAGGAATCTATGACATTTACTGTTCGGAATGACTACACCTACTATCAAGAGTCTATGACTTTTACTGTTGGGAAATGACTACATATATGTGACAACCCGAAGTTCGTCCCATTGCCATAACCCGTTTCCGTCTATAAAATTTGTCTTTTTCGAATGATTTTCGTTTACATTTTTAAAATTAAGTCATTTATTTCGAGAGTTCTATTATGACTTAATTAGCATCCAAACCCATTAGAAACTCAATAAAACACCCCAATATGATAATTAGATAAGTTTTAGTTTTGACCATATCGGGTTACGACAATTTAATCGGGTGCGACCAAAAGCACTGTTTAACGTCGGTATCGGGTAGAATTCCACCGTGTCCCAAACCCAAACCATATATAAAGTTGTTTAAGCCTCATTTGAAGCCTTTTCACAGTCTGTCTAACCCTTCTCCTCAAATCCAACTTTTTGATGCAAAATCACTCATTTCAAGCTTCAAATCATCAAGGTAACTATCCTAGCTCCTAGTATAACATCTTTAGCCTTCATTTTCAAGTTCAAATCATGGATTAGGACCATAATAATGTGTTTACGGCCTTGGAACACTCTTCGGCTGTGAATAATATAAAATGGGTTTTGGAGCCCAAAAACCCTTCCAAACCACATTAGGAGCTTAGATATGACTTAGGGGCTTACCAAAATGGACTTAGAACACCTTGAACTTAACTGTTGGGGAGTAAACATGAGTTTACTGCCCAAGAACATGCTTGGGCCGTAAACTCCATATCATGGGGAGTAAACTCATTTTTAAGTGTTAAATTGCCATTTAAACACACCAATAGCCTTGGAATAAAGTCTAGAAGCAACCACAAACGAGTTAGAGGCCTTAAACTTAATGAAAACCCCTCCCTTAGGAGTTCATGGACGTAAACCCCCCAAGGATGGGTTCCTGGGCCGTAAACTCCTATAACATAGTCAAATGATGCCCTAAATTACATCCAAGGCTTGTAAAATGAGTTTAAATCACATGTGATTGTCCTAACACCACCAAAACACATAAGGAAAGTGTGTGGGGGAGTTTACGGCTATAAACTCCTATTTTACTACCGTAAACTTCATTAAATGGTCCATATGTGAGTTTAATCCACTCCTATGCCCTAGATTTGATCCTAGCTAATTTTCCCAAGTGATATAAGACCATTAGGCACCCTAGAACACCCTACTATGAGTTTACGGTCGTAAACTCATGGGGAATGGGTCATTAGGGCCGTGAACTCCCTTAGGAGTTTACTCTTGAAGAGTAAACTCCATATCCAAACCATATACGTCCGTAGATGTCACCCGGGTCACTCCAAACACTTGATTTGAAGTGTTTTCGCATCTTGGAGTGTATAATCATATCTAATTAGTGATTTAAAATCTAATTAGATACATTTGTATATCATTTCATATTACATAGGAACCTCACACGTTATCAAGCCCAGAACCGACACTTAGCATCCAATCCGACACGCTTCTCGACCGGTGAGTTCATACCCCTACCCTTTTTCAAATGTTTTCAAGGGGGAATACAAGAAAAAGTACAAGGAAATCTTGTACTCAAACTTATTATTTTAGTTCAAATATTTATATTCTATATGTTTTTAATATCGAAAACCGTTTTAACCAAATAGTTCGAATTACGAAGTTAACTTTCAGACTGATAGTAGATTTCTTGAATAAGTGTTACAATCTATATTGTATTTCATAATCTACGAATAATTCATACTAATCATCAATTAGAACTAATACGAATACGAATACGAAAATACAACTAGGAACAGAACGAATACGAAAGTACAACTAGGAACAGAACGAATACGAAAGTATAAGTAGGAACAAAATGAATACGAAAACACAACTAAGAACAGAACGAATACGAAAGTAAAGCTAGGAACAGAACAAATACTAAAGTAATAATGCGAAAATAATAATGTGAATACGAATACGAATATGAATACGAATACGAATAAGAATAGGAGTAGGAATACGAATACGAATACGCTTGCGACTGCGAATGCGAATACGAATACGAATACGAATATGAATAGGAGTAGGAATAGGAATATGAATATGAATGTGAATGCGAATACGAATGCGAATACGAATACGAATACGAATAGGAATAGGAGTAAGAGTAGGAATAGGAATACAAATACGAATGCGAATGCGAATACGAATACGAATATGAATAGGAATAGGAATAGGAGTAGGAATAGGAATACGAATACGAATACGAATGTGAATGCGAATACGAATGCGAATACGAATACGAATACGAAGAGGATTACGAATAGGAGTAGGAATACAAATGCGAATACGAATGCGAATACTAATACGAATACGAATAGGATTAGGAATAGGAATACGAATACGAATATGAATGCGAATGTGAATACGAATACGAATACGAATACAAATACAAATATGAATACGAATACGAATACGAATACGAATAGGAGTAGGAGTAGGAGTAGGAATACGAATGCGAATGAGAATGCGAATGCGAATACGAATATGAATACGAATAGGTATACAAATATGAATATGAATACTAATACAAATATAATGTGTGAATAATGAATATGATTAAGAATAGGAATACGAATACAAAGGCACGCTTCTAGGTACATTCAAGTGTAACATAACTAGGATATCAAAATACCTAGCTAATATAACAAGCATGATAGATAATCAAACACTACATTGGGATTCAATAACTAAACTTTACTTTTAGGAAAATAAGGGTTTTTCCTGGGATAACAATTGTTCATAACCAGAATCGTATAACAAAACAGTTAACTAAACTTTACATAAGAAAATATGGGATTTTCTTAGATAACAAACTTTTTTTTGGAAAAACAAATGAAACTTGTACATTTTCAGAAAAACTAACTACTTATGAACTCACCAGCTTTATGCTGATTTTCAAACTGCTTGTATTCTGAGGTCCATATTAGACAGGTACCCACGAATCTTTTGGAGAAGACAGAGCGTACTGAAGACTCATCTTTACTTTTGTTCATATATACATATGTATAACACTGGTAACACTTTGTTTTCAAACAAATGTAATTATTCATATGTAATGTAATGTTTTGTGTTTACTATGATTACTATGTACATTGGTTGCGATATTCATGACGTCCTCCGCCCTGGAACGTTTCCGCCTTCGATTTCGGGGTGTGACAATATATGTCAGGAATCTATGACAATTACATAAAAAAGAAATGTCTGGAACAATGGTTCAAAATAGCTGGTTCGGAACATGGCTCCGGAATGAGGGTCCGAAATAATTTTAGAAATCTATGACATTTACTATTCGGAATGACTATATATATGTTAGGAATCTATAACTTTTACTCTTTGGAATGACTACACATATGTCAGGAATCTATGACAATTACTATAGCGAAATTAGGGTCTAAAATATCAACTCCGGAATGTAGCTCCGGAATGTGTTTCAAGAATAGTTTCAGGAATCATAACCCTGGTAAATGTCATTATATAAAGGAATTCAATTGTCCAAACTCTTTACCTTGTTAAATTTACTACTAAAAATTCATTTCTCATAATCCAAAGAAATGGCATATTGTGATTGTGGCTCTGAAGGTATTATAAGGACATTAATGACTAGAAGGTATTATAAGGACATTAATGACTAGAAATTCATTGACAATCAGTAACTTATTTCGATCGAAGAAGAAACTTGAAAGCCAAAATATGCACTTGAAGATAGCGTTAATTTGTAGTTGGATTTTATTTTTTGGAATCGTTGTGTACAAGTTGTAAGCTTTATGTTCATCAACTAAGTTTCCCTTCTATAACACTTATTAATCTCTTTAATATGTAATGTTTGTTGTTTGTTAGTATTAGTTTGGTATTTCCCATTTTGATGGAGGGGGAAGAGGGTGCATAGTTTGTGTCAGGTAGGCAATCTGAAACACATCAACCCAGTAATATATCTAAATCAAATCAAGTAATTCATGAATGTTTGAATGACTTGATGCCGCAATATCATGACCGCATGCTATACCCAAACTACGTCATTTCCCACATGAACATGTGTAACAGTTCATATCAACAACACAAGTGGGATCTTTGTTGCTTGCTATCGAACGCGATAAATGTCGTACGGGAGTGGAGATGGGATCTCTAGTGGGATCTTTGTTGCTTGCTATCGAACAGACTTTTGCATCCTTTTATGAAGCACTATTTCAGCATACATGGTGAGTACAATAGTCAAACTCATGGAACAGTAAATATGATCAAATAAGGTTCTTGTGCAAGTAGTTAAATAAATTTAATATTTCACCCAGTATTTTACTTGCCATTAATCTGCGTTCATCGAAAGTCCATTGAATGTAGTCACGAATTGCCTTGGTAAGTATTATTATCGGTACATTGCATTGATTTATCGATAACACAAATTTTTTTGGGAACATCAATGTTGAACACATTCGAACGGATGTTAGGGAAATTAGCTCTTGCCCATTTCTCATGACTGATGTTGGCAAGGACTTCATGAACATCAGGGGTCAACCGATAGAAGTTTTCTTCAAAATCAGACATAGTATATAAGTTGGATGTTATCCATAAAAAAGGTTGTAATGTTCTACCAGAGACACTTCTTGTGCGCATATACTTGAACACACTTTTAGAAGTATACCCATGATAAGAATCAAGGAATACATGCTCCATGCAAGAACTAACGACATCGTCCATATTTGTTATGAACGATACTTCCCTACACTGTCTTAGAGCTTCTCTTAACCTCATAAAGAACCAGGTACAACAGTAGAGATTATTTTCCATGACCATATGATATAGGGAGGGAATGGTTGTTTCTGTCGATAGCAACCGCTACAAACATTGTTTTTAGGTAGTCCCCTCTAAGAGGGACATTACTTATGAAGATCACATGCAAGAAGCAGCCTATGAATGCATGGAGTTGCATTTTTTAGGGAATAAAAACAAATTAATTTAGATATAGAAACATTATCAATTTTAAAGAAACAATAGAAAAGTACAAAAAAAATATACCACCCATCCAATAGCCACAAAACAAGTTCCGAAAAGATCCTTCAAATCAGTTCTGACGTGTGTGTAAGTTTGCGGGTTAGTTCACCAAAGGTTGTGAAGGTAAACAAGAAGGTTGTTAAAGCTTTCTTCGTGCTGACTCTCTGAGAAACTCATTTTGAAGTTGTTTTATTAGAGGTAGTTACGAATTACTTGGTTAAATGTAAGGTTCTACGCGTGCACACACACACACGTATATATATATATATATATATATATATATATATATATATATATATATATATATATATATATATATATATATATATGAGATGAAAAAAACTGAGGTTATAATCCGGAGTAGGAACTCCGGAATGGAGACCACAACTCTGGAATGCTATGTTCCAGCGCAAGTGGTCATTTTACCAAAAAAAATGTTGGTTATTTTGGTTAAAATTATCATTTATAAGTGTTAGATTACTCAGTTTCCCAAAGAAATGTCTTTTAAATACACTTTAAGGAGTCGACAAAGTTTTCTAGGGCTTTAGAAATAACAATTAGTAGTAATGCCGATTTGATTATAGTTAAATGACCTCTAAAAGGAAAGACTCTTAGCTTTCCACTCATTCAATTTAACATGGAATCTATCAACAATTAGGTTCCACTCTTTGTAAGCTTCACATTGGACCAAATCAGGAGACCTAAGTATGTGAAAGGGAATGAGGCGGTCTCACATTTCAAAAAACTAACAAGCCTAGAAATAGCAACATTTTCGATCTCAATATCATAAACCTTACTTTTGTCAAGGTTCACTTTAATCTTGGAGGTAAGATAAAAGCATTAAAGTCCATTTGGAAGATTATAACATCCTTTTCACCTTTTTATCCCACATGTAAAGCTGATTATATGAGCATATTCAGCACGTAGCGTTTGGGAGCTTCTGGCTAGTGTAAATTTCTCCCTAGTCTCCATCATGGCCACATGAAGCCCATCTATAAGGATTATGAAAAAAGATATAATATGATGTATCTTCTTACCTTAAATATGTTTTAATATTAAACTCCTTTGTAGGAGAGTCGTTAACTAAACAACAAAGACCAATCAAAGGAGAGACGCCCTTCAATCAAATTCTCCTATTTGTGACTAACATCCTTTTGTGCTAAAACCAAATCAAAGAAATTTCACTTTAATGAGTCAAAGGCTTTATCAAAGTCCATCCGGAGGATTATAACATCCTTTTCACCTTTTTATCCCACATGTAAAGCTGATTATATAAGCATTTTTGGCACGCATCGTTTGTAAGCTTCTGACTTCTAGCTTTTAAGAAAAAGCTAGTAAAAAAGAAAAAGTCTCGTTCGGCGACAGGAGCGTTTAGCTTTTAACCTAAACAAAACGCTCCAAAATCAAAAGCTACATGGAGTAGCTTTCAACAAAACATTCGAAAATCAAACGCTACCGCTACACGCTATCGGCTACCCATTACCCGCTACCAACTAGTTTTGCCGAATACATCCTATGTATTTAATTATAGGTTGACATTTTATAAACAATGTGGTGTCTAAGAGGTGCAAGAAAACTTTATATGTCTTTGGTAATAATTGCTTTGTGATGATTGGGAAGAAACTTCAAGAAAACTTTATACAAACAACGACTTAATTATCTAACCCAGGATGCTTTGTGCAAGCCACTCACGCCTCTTAAGTTTGCATCATCACCACTGAAAATCTACAAGCACTGGCAGCACCTTTCTTTTTTTCTATACTATCAATCGTGTATTTCAAGGGGCCTATGTTGGTGGTCAAGCAGTATAACAATAAGCAAGAACAGGGGTAACAGGGGTAAAAATGGAAATGACAGCCAAATGATTATCTATATTGACTGAAGAATACTAGCATCCTAATGATTAAGATGCTATACAATGAATTTTCGACTGATGATTGTAAACACTAAGCTACTCTATTTAAACTACAAAACTGAATAGAAAATGAGAAATACTAGGGTCAGCTCATTTTTCTAACGGTCATGACTGCCCACATTTTATTCTTTCCTAATTACCAGGTCAACCTTTGACCAACATTTCTCCCCCTCAAGGTTTACCTTTCTTCTTCAGATCTTCTATGCCAATTAGTGCTCTCATCTCAGCAAACTTTATCCTTGGCATTGCCTTTGTTAAAACATCAGCCTTCTGTTGATCTCCACTCACATGTTCCACTTGAATTTACTCCCTTTCAACACACATGCGAATAAAGTGGAACTTTGTGTCTATATGCTTGCTTTTACCATGAGATACCGGATTTTTTATGAGTGCAATAGTGGATTGATTGTCGATTAGCAGCTTCACCTTCTGTGCTTTCTTTCCCATCAGCTCACTGAACAAGTTTCTTAACCACAGTCCTTGACATGCTGCTACAGTTGCAGCCATATACTCGGCTTCACATGAGCTAAGTGCCACTGTTTTCTGTTTCTGCGAAGCCCATGTTATGAGATTTCCTGAGTAGTATAAAGCTACTCCAGTGGTTTCCCTTCTATCTTCACAATCACTGTTACAAGTCTTCCATCACCTCCCCTATGATACTTTAGCCCATGCTGGGTTGTTCCCTTCACATATCTCAAGATATGTTTTATAGCAGCATAGTGACTCTGTTTGGGACTTTGCATAAACTTGCTCACCACTCCAACACTATAATTGAGGTCTAGTCTTGTGTGGACCAGGTATCTCAAACTCCTAACAAGCCTCCTGTACATGGTTGTGTTTATTGGTTCACCATCTTCATCTTTGGTTAACTGGAGTTTTGGCTCCATTGGGTATTGGGAACTATTGCAGCCTCCCATACCTGAAGTCTTTAAGATCCTTTCAGCATACCCCTTCTGTGTGAGCCTTGTACCATCCTTACCCTGTACTACTTCAATTCCAAGGTAATATGATAACAATCCCAGGTCACTCAATTCAAACAAACACTTCATTCTATTTTTGAACTCTTGGATTCCTTTCTCACTTGACCCAGTGACTATAAGGTCATCTACATATATACCCACTATAGAATCAGATTGGTTTTATGTACCTTGTAGATGGCTTGCTCATGAGCACATCTAGTGAATCCAATTGACTTGAGTGATTGGTCAAGTTTTATGTTCCATGCCCTTGGCACCTATCGTATCCCATACAGGGCCTTGTGAAGATGGTACACCCATCCTTCCTTTCCTTTGACCATGAAACCAGTTGGCTGAGTCACGTAAACTTCCTCCTTAAGATCACCGTGTAAGAACACTGACTTGACATCCAGGTGATGTACAAGCCAATTTTCTTCCGTCGCTATCGAGAGAATCAATCTTATCGTTTCCAGCCTGGCTACCGGTGCAAATGCGTCGTCAAAGTAGACTCCCCTTTGTTGAACCTAACCCTTGGTGACTAAACGAGCCTTGTACTTGATTACCTCCCCAGATGCATTCTTTTTCACCTTAAATACCCACTTTACCCCTATCGCCTTGCAATTTGGGGGTAGCCTGGTTAAAGTCCAGGTATTGTTTTTCTCAATTGACTTCACCTCTGTTTCCATGGCTCGTTTCCACCCTTCTGCAATTGATGCTTCTTCATAGGTTGTGGGTTCATCATCGACCAACATCAGCTCTTGATTGCTTTCATACAGTTCTCGTATCTCTTCTTCCTCCAATCTTGTTGTGTTTTCATAGACTTCATTGATTAAGCGGAATCCTCTAGGTGGCGTGTCATCATACGAAGCTACAGATCCACTTCGCTCTTGGATCATCGATATTCGACTGGGAGGTGTCGAGTTGGTACCGGGTTCATACGACTGTGTCAAGCCTTCAAATCGAGAGTCATTTGATCCAATGTCTCCATAAAATATCGTTCAACGGCATCACATGGTCTTCGTTAGTGTTAATTGTCTAAGCAGTATCTTGGGTCGGCTGGGATTGGGCTCCTTCATGAACGATAACATTGGTCCAGTAGGGCGTTGAAAGTGGCTCCCCCATTGTTTCAGTATTCCAAGCCCAAGGCCTTCCTTCGTCAAAGGTCACGTCTCTCGCTATCACTATCCGTTGACTTATGGGGTTAAACATACGGTACCCTTTTGTTCCTTCTTCTGTTCCCAGGTACATCATTTGCTCGCTTCGATCAGTTAGCTTGCTCAGGCCTCGTAATTTCTTCACAAATCCCACGCAACCGAAAATATTCAAGTGTGAGATTGAAGGTTTAGAAGCTTTCAGTGATTCGTATGGGGTTGTATCTTTGAGCGCTTTTGTGCTTGTTCTGTTCAACAAATACACTGAATGTCTCACGGCCTCTCCCCAAAATTGATCTGGTATCCCCATAGCCTTGAGTAGTGCCCTAGTCATCTCCAAAATCGTCCTGTTTCGATGCTCCACAACCCCATTTTGCTGTGGGGTGTGTGGTGTTGTCAATTGTCGCTTGATTCCTTCCTGCTCACAAAAGGACTGAAATTGATTCGAATTGAACTCACCTCCACGGTCAGTTCTTACCATCTTGATCTTGTGGCTGTTTTCTTTCTCAACTTGTAGTTTGAACTTCTGAAACCTGCTCAACGCTTCATCTTTTGTTTTGATCAGGTATACCCACATATACCGTGAGTAGTTATCCATGATTAAGAGGAAATATTGATTCCCTCCTTTGGTTGTTGGGGTGATGGGTCCGCATAAGTCTGTGTGTACTAACTGGAGTGGATCTTTAGCTCTACACGTGGCTTCCTTTGGAAAGGCTTGTCTTGATTGCTTGGCCAGCATGCATCCTTCACACACCTATGATGGATGAGTCACCTGGGGCATGCCTAGTAGCATCTTCTTACGTGTCATCTCATTGAGTGTTCTGAAGTTAGTGTGGCCCATGCGTGTGTGCTATAACCATGAGTCATCGTCTATACTTATGGCTAAGCATACAGGCTTCCCAGGTGTAAGCTTAATTTTATAAAGTCTGTTCTTGGATCTCTGCACCTTCATAACCAGTCTTTCTGCTTCATCATACATCCTCAAGAACTCTTTCTTCATCCCTATGTCATACCCTTCTTCAGTCATTTGTCCCAGACTTATTGTATTACTGTGCAGAGCAGGAATATAATATACATCTGGGATGACAAATTGATCACCATTCTTGCAATCAAATAGGAGAGCACCTTTTCCTTTGATCGGAACTCTAGACCCATCACCGAATCGGACCTGCCCAGTCACTTTCTCATCAAGCTCAGCAAACAAGGCTTTGCATCCAGTCATATGGTTACTAGCTTCATTGTCTAGATACCATATGCTCTCTTCATTTCCCTCCTTCAATTGGTTTGGGTAGACCTTTTCTTCATTCAATAAGACTACTTCATTGTTCTCTTCACCACAAACAGCCAACAACAAGGTTGGTTCTTCTTTATCAGTAGCCACGTTTACTTATTGGTCCTACTGCTTCTTTCCATTGCATTCCGATGCATAATGGCCAAGCTCTTGGCATTCATAGCATATAATGTTGCTTTTGTCACGTGGCTTTTTGTTTGTGTTATTCAACTCCTGTCATGGGTCACCGCCCCAGCGCCCACCTCTGTCACGAGATGAGCCTCGCCCTCGTGTGCTACCTCTTCCTCCCCGGTGATTGTTTCCGCCCCTTCCTCGACTACCTGTTGAACTTTTCTTGCTTGGACTCCGGTGGGTTGACGAGCCTTCTGCCTTGGCAAGTAGTAGGGCATTATCTCCCTATGTGTTTGCCTTCTGGAGCCGGAGCCTATCCTCGTATGCCTTTAAGTGCCCAATCGCTTCTTCAAATGGCATCGATTCCATATTACAGCTTTGCTCAATTGATGCCACCAGGTTTATAAACCTCTCCGAAACTATGTCGAACAACTTTCTCACCAATTCTTCATCTTCCAATATTGCCCTTGCACTCCCAAACTTCAAGATTATAGCTGATATCTTTCCTGCATAATCATATATGGTTTCAGACTCCTTCATTTGAAGTGCTTCAAACTCACTTTTGAGTATCCTTAGTCTTGCCTTTTGGACCCTCTCTGCACCCACATACCGTGACTTTAGAGAGACCCAAACTTCCTTGGCTGTCTTCTTCTTGGCTGCCTGTGCAAGAATCTCCTCTGGTATAGATTGGATGATGAAAGCTCAAGCCTGCTTGCTCATCTTCTTATCCGTAACCACTCCGGTTGGTGGATCTATGGCATCCCATAACCCACGGGCATCCATGATGGCTTCCATCTTAATTGACCAGGTATTGTACTTTAGTGAGGTTAACATTGGGCATTGCAGGGTGAAGGGGCTGTCCTTGGACTGATTGGATGATGATGAGGCTGTCATCTTGTTGAATCGAGGGTACTTGGGCATACAATTGATCAGGATTTGTTTGCTCTTATACCAAATGTTGGTGGTCAAGCAGTATAACAATAAGCAAGAATAGGGGTAACAGGGGTAAAAATGGAAATGACAGCCGAATGATTATCTTTATTGACTGAAGAATACTAGCAGCCTAATGATTAAGGTGCTATACAATGAATTTTCGACTGGTGATTGTAAACACTAAGCTACTCTATTTAAACTACTAAATTGAACAGAAAACGAGAAATACTAGGGTCAGTTCATTTTTCTAACGGTCATGCCTGCCCACATTTTATTCTTTCCTAATTACCAGGTCAACCTTTGACCAACAGGCTACGACTGAAGGATCTTTAATGATAGTGATTATTATATATGGTCATAGCAATACTCAATCCGGTTTCAACGTATGCTTGTGCTAGTAGATTTTCAGTGGTCACGATGATGACTTGTGTAATTGTGTTTACTATGCTTAAGATGTACATGAAATTTTATTTCTAATAAACTGATTTTTTGTTGCATAGTTTGCTTTCGGTATACTTTTCGTAACTGCAATTTTTTTAATCAGAAAATTCATAATTATATATAGGGAGTTTGTTTGATATATATATATATATATATATATATATATATATATATATATATATATATATATATATATATATATATATATATATATATATATATATATATATCCTCCTTGACAAATAAATGTTTTTTTTGCCACGTGTCAATCTCTCATTAGTTTTGACACTTGTCATTTTGTGGTATTTTTGAAATAAATATTATCCACTTGTCAATTTTTTATTTGTTTCAATTTTTAAAATTAAAATCACATACTTATATATGTAAAGTATTAAATATCATATATATGATATTAAATTGCAATAAATACATTTTTCCTTACTTATTTTAAAGTTGTACATTAAAAAATATTTGATGTTTACAGTTTAATTTAATGTTTTTTTTAAATCAACCTGTATAATATACAGATCTCACACCTACTATATATATATATATATATATATATATATATATATATATATATATATATATATATATATATATATATATATATATATATATACTTTAATAAATGAAGGTTTTTTTTTGCGACTTGTCACAATCTCGTTCAAATTGCCAAATGTGTGGTTATTTTGAATTAATTTTTATTCCACATGTCATTAGTATTTAAATGCAATAATAAATGCATATTAATTTCCTTAACGAACACTCATTTTAATTTTAAATTTACTAAATTAAAACTTCATTAATTTTCTTTATTTATTTATATAAATTATTTTGTTTAAATGTAGAGAAAAAAAACTTTATTTATTATAACTCGATATATTTTTTTATTTTTCCTATAAATTCAAACTTTTTAAATGTTTAGAATTTTATATTTAGTTTTTTCTTTTAAATAAACTTATGTAATAAAAATAGATTGAGTAAAATAATAATATATTTTTAAGATGTTCAAATCATTAAGCTAATTGTACAACTAATCACTAATAAAATAATATTAAAATTTAAACAAACTCCTATAAATCTTTTCTTCCAAGGTTTTGACCAGATCTTTTTTCATCTACAAAATACTCAACACCTTATAATTTGGTCATTTCATGAATTTTCTTTATTTTTAATATGACATGTTTTCTAAAACAAACTAATGATTGAATTGAAAATAATCATTCTCCATGGAAAAGAAATTAATTGTCGAAACAAACTATTTATCATCCGCCGCTTTGCGCGGGTAAACGTGTAGTATGTATATATATATATATATATATATATATATATATATATATATATATATATATATATATATATATATATATATATATATATATATATAGTTTTGATACATTAATTTAATAAAAATTATGTTAAGTTAAATATGGAAGTTTTTAACAACCGAACTATGAGTAGAGTACTATGAGTTCTAGAAGAGGAAGGGTTGACACTTATTGTATTTTATTTTTTTGATGGTGACCCTTTAACCCCCTTGGTATTCTTTTTCGACTAATTTTATATTTTAAAAGCATGTCATGGGTTGGACTCGAATATTTAATTAGTCAAAAATAAATTTAATAGTCATTACAAAATTAAGTGTTTGAGTAGAGTATTATTTAATAAAATCTTTGACTATTTAGCTATATCTTATCCAATAATAAACAAAATTTAAAATTTAAAAACTTAATGTATTTACTGGACACAAAGATTGATATTTTATTTTTGAAGTATTTAAACAATATAATTCAAAATATACCGATAGAAGTGAGAGAATGTGGGTAGGTGGTAGGTTGTTGATCCACTACCAACCACAACTTTGTTTTTGTTAATTTTCTCATTCCTTTGACTTCTTTTCCGTTCCATATTCCATATCTACAAATTATACTATTCTTTTAATTGAAATAATCTATTACGTCTATTTTCTTTAAAGTTCTCTCTCTCTCTCTCTCTCTATATATATATATATATATATATATATATATATATATATATATATATATATATATATATATATATATATATATATATATATATATATATATATATATATATATATATATATATATAGAGAGAGAGAAATGATCTTTTGAGAACTCAAAGTTTCCCGAAAACCCGATAACTAAAGGTGGAACGTTGGATCAAAAAATAAAAAGTCGAGATGCAAGGTGACGTTTTTGTATATAAGTAGACAAAAAAAGAAGGGGTATCTTAATTATTCAATCAGGGGTATTATAGGAATAAAAGTATAATTAAATGATTTCTTAAATTTAATATGTGATAAAATAATTTTTCATCTCTCTCTCTCTCTTTCTCTCTCTCTCTCTCTCCCCCCTCCTGTTTTCCTCTCTCGCTCAAACGTACGATCCATCCTCCAACGACTCACCTCCGTCGAATAGTCTCCAACCTCCTCCATCATCCGACGTTGATCGCCTCCATCCTCCCTTCATCGACCATCTCTACCTATGTCGACCGCCACACTCATTGATCTCACGTTCTTCATAAAAAAACTCCACTTAAGATGCTTTGATTTTGAATCGGTTTGTCCGCCATTATTGCACATCCGTTCTCCCTTGTTTCTCTATCATCATCGGACTACTCCACTACGATCGAGATCTCTCTTCTTCTTTTGTCGTTGCGCCTTCACGGCCAGATATGTTTCTCCTACACATCAATCTGATTTGGTAAACGCCTTCATATCTATATTGATTTCAGATTTTTTGATTCAATCATGTTGGCTTCGATCTGACCTACTACCTTTATTTTCTGCGTATTGTAAGTCCACTAGATGAAACCAACACCTGTGTAAAAGGAGAAATAGAAATATTAGGGAACTTTTTGATAATCGGTAGAATACCAGATTGTTCTTCCTCTTAAGAACTCTATTCTTTGCAACTACTGATTAGATAACAGAAGGAGAAAAGGATAAGTGTTCTTCATTTATTCTCATATTTGTAACTACCATTGCTTGTTTCCAATTTTCTTTCTCTAATCTTGAATATTGTATTAGTTTCCTTCACCTTGACGGATTTTCAACCTTTCAGAGTTGGAAAATATCTTTTGTTTGTTTGTAGCACACAACGTGTTTGTTGAAATGCTTCAAAGAATGTTTTCACCCTTTACCTTTGTTAATTATGCTTCTGTATTGGTAATTTCATCCCATTGACTATGGTTCTTGTGACGTGCCACCTAAGGATATTTCCAAACCAAATGATTGGCAAGATTTTGCTGACCAGTTAATCACTAAAGATGATGCTACAATGCCAAATTAAGGAAATATTAGTTAACTATTAGAAGTTAACTTGGAAATCCACATGTATTTTCTCTGTTAAGTCGTGCTTTATGTCATAAGTAAAGAAGTGGTTTGTAAGATAGGTTAGGAAGATTAAATATATAGCTTAATGTTTGATTTTGGAATCTGATTCTTTTGGCACAAAAACTAAATGTAAAAAAAACATTGACGGCTTTTGTATAACTTTAGCTCAGTGTTGGATTTGTTCATTTGTTCTTAACAGGAACTATGGTTATAAATGTTAGTATTTGGATGGATTATAAGGTGTGTATTCTGATATAGCTTGGGATTTTGATTGTGCATTTGGTTTTTGTTACCAGGTAGCTTTTCGGATTCATACGTTTCACTATTTTGTTCTGAGTGCGGATTGTGCACATAACCTGTTTGATGAATTGCCACTCAATCAAAATCTTGGCTAGTTCATTCATATGGGAAAGTTAGAGAAGAAATTTTGTTTATATTTAGTTATGGGTATGTTTTGTTGTTATTTTTCTTTTTGAATTTGAATTTTCCCATTGTGATTGTAAGATAAAATTGAGTGATATTAAATTCTTTCTTCATGTATTAGTTTTCCCCCAACTAAACGCAGATGTCGACTTGGAAGATAAACTCCAACTCTCGGATCACTTGACACAGGCCCCACCACCTATGATCATTATACAATATACTCATAAGTCCTTAACCTTATAAGGTACTCCACAACCCACTAGACAACCCCTGGTCAAGGTCAAAGTCCTCAATCAAGGTCAACAGTCCATGTTGACCCCAACTCGCCGAGTTCCTTCGATTCTCGTTCAAACTTTAAGGCCACCCGTCGAGTTCCCTCCTCGCAACTCGATGGATACACATGCATACATCCTAGGGAAAAATCATCCGACTCGCCGAGTTGTTCTTCAACTCGTCGAGTCTTATGGTAATCTTCATCGGACTCACCAAGTTGTTCATCCAACTCGTCGAGTTCACGGCCATCTTTATGTGACTCGTCGAGTCAACCTTGTGACTCACCGAGTCCATTCAGACCTTTTTCCATACAGGCCTATTTTGAGCCATGCAGCGGCTCCAAATCACAAATCCAAGCTTCTAGGGCATGCTTTTCATGTAAAGTTGCAAACTTTACGTGCATGCATAGCTACAAAGGTTCTAAATGCCAAATCTAAGCTCTTAATGGGGCTTCATGCCCAAGAGGGACCTCAATCACGAACAATACAACAACTTTATGATTCTAAAATTAAGGAGGGTCCAGATCTGAAGTTACAACTTCAGATCTAGCCCATAGGCCACTTTATCAACCTCAAAATCCATCGAAACCCCCAAAGCTCAACAAAAAGGAAAAAGGGAAGTAAGGATGGCAAATTGATACCTCCAAGGGATGCTAGCTGAGGTAATTTATGTTTCCCCCACCTTCCTTGCTTCAATTCCTTTGCACTTCTAGCTTTTCTCTTCTATCCAACCTTCTTTCCAAGCTTAAGACGCACCAAAATGGAATACCACACGGAATAGGGTTTTTAAGGAGCTCTCAAAGACTGCAAAGAGGCCAAAGGAGGCTGAGGCTCCTTTAAGTAGAGGTGCAAACCCCGGGATTTAGGGTTTCATCTGCCAAATCCTAGTCGTCGAGTCCCAAAATGGACTCCTCGAGTAGGTCACTTAACACGCGATCCCACCCCAATGCTACTCGACGAGTAGGTCAACCAACTCGTCGAGTAGAGCTTAACCCAATAAATCTTATTTAAACAATACCTAAGAATCGGGGCGTTACAAAATCCTATCTTTTAGTGTAACCAGAGTCTCCTGGAGGGAGAACGTGAGATTTGTGAATAGATCTATTCGGGACTGACAATCCCACACCTAAACTTCTAGCTACAGTTAGGCATGCATGCCTGGGGTGACAAATATCATAGCGTCCGACGCCTGAAGAATGTCGCAAAGGTCATCAGTCATATCAAGCATGGTTATACGACTCACAATAGTATAAACTAACCTTTGTTTACGAGATTTCATTCTTCATCTAGTTTTATTTTAATTAATAAAACTATTATACATTACACTGGAGGATCTAGGAATACAATACATGGTTTTATTATAAGCAATAAAACTACTATTCATACTGGTGGCAACCAGGGTTTTCAAACAGAACATCTATACATTACTACTGGTAGCAATGGTTTTCATACAAAAGGGTTTTTCATTCAAAATAACGATATACAATATAGCCGGCGGTAACCAGGCATACGAACTAACACAGTAACAAACACATATGTTAGAAAATATTGGATTTTCTTGGAAAGCATACAAACATTATTTTACATATTCAAATACAAGTTTACATTCAAAAACATTCTTATAAACTCACCAACTTTAATGCTGATACTCTTTTCAAAATTGCTTGTATTCGCAGGATATCAGTAGACAGGTACTCCTGTAGCTATTGAGAAGACGGAGCGTATAGAGCCACGTCTTTTATATTTTATTATACTTTTGGTGTATATAAACTATGTATCAAACATATGTAAATATTTTACTTATATAATCTAATGGTTGTGTTTACTTTGATTACTATGATATGATTGTTGTGATACTACATATGACGTCATCCAACCCTAAACGTTTTCGCCATTTCAGTTTGGGGGTCTGACAGAGCACCAAAGGCCTCCCGGCAAGATGCAACTGTTAGATATTTCTGTGTGGAAGTGGGAGGACCGCACATGGAGTCGATTCCATATGGGTCATAGTGGATCGGTTGACCAAGAGTGCTCATTTTATCCCAGTCTAGGAGAGTATATCGGCTAAGAAGTTGGCCGAGATTTACGTGTGTGAGATAATGGCACGACACGGGGTACCTATCTCGATGGTGTCAGACCGAGATATCCGTTTCACTTCTCTATTTTAGAAGGAGTTCCACGATGAGATAGGTACTCGTCTCCACTTCAGCACCGCTTTCCACCCTTAGACGGATGGACAGAGCGAGAGGATGATTCAGACTCTCGAGTACATGCTACGTGTATGTGTCTTGGATTTCGGTGGCAGTAGGGATACGTATCTTCCATTAGTGGAATTTTCATATAACAACAGTTACCACGCCAGCATAGACCGACCTCCCTTCGAGATGCTCAACGGGAGGAAGTGTAGTACCCCAATTTTTTAGGGCGAGGTCGGTCGAAGATTCATGGGGGGTACTAAGGTAGTACTCAAGACCACAGAGCGGATCCATTAGGTTCGGAGCATGCTCCAAACTGCTCAGAGTCGGCAGAAGAGCTACGCCGACAAGCGACATTCAAACTTGGAGTTTCAGGTGGGCGACATGGTCCTCCAGAAGGTGTCACCTTGCAAAGGTGTCATTATTGTTCCGGAAGCGGGGCAAGCTGGGCCCCAAGTATATATGCCCTTTCAGGGTTATAGCCCGGGTGGGCTAGGTGTTGTACCGATTGGATCTTCCAGCAGAGCTCAGCCAGATCCACAGCACTTCCGACATTTCTCACTTACATAAGTGCTTAGTGGATGACTCAACGGTTGTGCCTCTAGAGGACATTCAGGTTGATGACAGTCTGAATTACATAGAGAGACCAGTAGCTGTTCTCGATAAGAAGATGAAAGAGCAAAGGAACAAGAACGTTGAGTTAATGAAGGTGTAGTGGCAGCACCGCAGGGGTTCAGAGTGGACTTGGGAGCCCGAGGAGGAGATGAGGGAGCACTACCCGGACTTATTTCCAAACACGGCAGACTTTGAGGACGAAGTCTATGTCAAGTGGGGGAGAATTGTAACACGTGCTTCCTGGTACACATTTAATTATAATTTATTAATCTTTATAGAGCTACTCGACGAGTTAGGAGCCCTAGACTCGTCGAGTAGAAACGATATTGTACGCAGGGTTTTAATAAATCTACTCGACGAGCTAAGAGCCCTCAACTCAGTGAGTAGGTCTGTGTGACATCCCCATTTTCTCGGCCAGAAAAGACCGATTTTGTTTATGCTTTATAAAAATCAAAGTTCTTCTTTTAATAAAAATGTTGCGGAATTCGTTCCCAAAAAAACACGATAAATATGTTATTAAAACATTTTCGAAGAAACGTATTTTATTCATTTTAAAAAGTTTAGGATGTCATCGTCAATACAGGAACATAAGCATAAACAGAACTTACATTTATTTACACTAGTGATCTACATCTCTTTAATCTCTCAGTGTAATGTGACTTCATATCAACACCTATGATATAAATAAACTGAGTGGGTCAGGTTAGGAAACCTGGTGAGTACATAGGGTTTTCAACCCACAATAATATAATTATTATGTTTAAACAATCTGTGACAACCCGATATTTCAGCTACATGTAAACGACCTAAAAAGTCAAGTATTGTGACCACGTTAGTTGTAATAAAATTAACTTCGAAAATAAAATATCCAAAATCCCTAATTAAATTACCTATTATGTTAGAAGTCATTAAACCGTGATCGCACGTAAAAAGAACGCCCAAACCCGACTTCGTATAAGAAAGTTAGGAATTTTTCAAGTTCGGCTTAACGGCAGACGGCTAAAAACTCGAATCAGAGATCGAGCGACTTTTGGCCGGAATGACCTAAACGAGAATTGAAGGTCTCAACAATGGTATTTTAGCGGTAAAAAGTCTGGCAAAAACCGCCGTCGGATAAAGAAGTTATGAATTTCTAAAGAAATTTTCTTACCGCGACCTTTTAAAAATAAATAATAAAAATAATTACCGAATTTGCCAACGGGATCTAAACGAAAGTTGTAGAGTATGGTCTCACCTTCACGTGGATATAAAGAACATCAAAAACGGAGTTCGTATGAAGAAGATATGAATTTTTAAAGTTTATTAAATAATTAATATATAAATTTAATTCAAAATTTGGTCTATCCGAAGGGTGAGTCACCGGGTCCATCCGAGTTACACGCCGCGTATAGGCGTACGCCCCGCGTACGCGAGGCCTTGGTCTCGGTTCGTCCACGTCGCCCCTATGCGAGACTACCCCGTCCCGTCCCATTCGAAGCCGAGGCAGTCGAGGACTCGGTTACGCATGACGCACGAGTACGCCCCGCGTACCGAGGCCTCTCAGCCCCCTATAAAAGGGTTGCGTGGGTTCCGGGAAAAACACACCATTTCTCTCATTTCTCTTACGATCTTGCCTCGTTTTCCGTGCCCGTACTACCCCGAAGCCCCGATCACTTTGCTCGAGTCCCGAAGGTCGTGTGTGCCCCCGAGATTCCCGAGAATCCCGAGGAAATCCACTTTCATGAGCCGAAATTATGTCCGGTTTTCATCCCGTAACCTCCGATCTTACAAGTGAGTTCATACCCCTATAATTCACACTTTTAAATGTTTTATGAGTACTTTTACATGCTTTTAAGGCGGGGGAATACAAGTAAAACACTCTATTATTATCGTGTGTTATATAAACTTTCACTATACGCGTTTTATCAAAGGAATCATATGTGATTTAAAACTATTAAAGGGAAACTTTCATATGCAAATTATACCACGACAACATTTTATCTTTTGAAATGAGAAACGATTTATGTATTTATATAAATCAGATACTTTGCTTATACTACATCTCTGTGTGTCGGTTTTGGCACTACAAAAACTACACTTTTCATAACAAGTGAACATTTTCACTAAGGGTTTATTAAATAAATGAAACACACTTTTAGGAAACTAAAATAGGTATAGTTTTACGAGAATACTACGAACTTTTACATACATGGAAATACTATTTCAAGAAGCTACTTTCATATACAATAACGAACGATCGTTTTCACACGTAAATCAGTTTTATACTAAGTTTTGTGAGACATTAACTTCACGTACGGTCGAGTACACATTTCAAGTCATGTATTATATACCAGAATCCCTTGGCGGGGGAGTATGATGTTTGTGTATAGATCTATACGGGCTTGACAACCCGCGCCCTGACTGTTAGCTACAGTCCACCATTTGGAGTGACAAACATCAGAACATTCCAACGCCTGAAGAACATTGCGTATAGGCATTCCTTGTCAATAGCATGGTTCTAAAACTCACATAGAGTATTAAAAACACAATGATTTACGGGGTTTTTCAGACGTATTGGAAATTTTATACATACATACATTTACTAGAAACAAACATTTGTCCTGAAAGAAGGTTACATTTATACTAGTAGAAAATATAGGATTTTCTAGGAACATGCAAACAAAGAACAAAAACATTTCATTTCATACAAACATTGTCATTAAATACTTATGAAACTCACCAGCTTAAATGTTGATCTACTCTTTGAAAACTACTTGTATGTCCCAGGGATTCAGTAATTACAGGTAACAACCAGGTTTTGGAGAAGGGACGCTGTGGCGCCAGTTTAATTTCATATTTTGACATCATATTGTAATTGATTTTGAACATGTACACTTTTAAACTATGTAAACTTTCAATTATATATATATATATATATATATATATATATATATATATATATGATGGTTGTATTGCTTTCTTTACTATGTATTCATTTGTTACGTTACCACATGAAGTCATCCGCCCCCGAACGTTTCCGCCGTTCCGGTTTGGGGGTGTGACAGATTGGTATCAAAGCAATGTTTATAGTGAACTAAGTATATTGAACCTCATAAGATATACAAACTATAAATGCTTAGGGACTCAAAGTCTCTGACAAAAGTTTTCGTACCTAAAATCCTTATTTCACATAAGTAGATTATTTTAGGTTATGAAAATCCAAAATACATGCATACAACAACACATTTTTATGATAAGAACTATACAAAAGTATTAAGACAACTTGGACACTAGGATTAGTTCTCGAGATATGTAATCAAATTTGGGACGAATATAGCCTGATCAACTATGTTTATCCAAAATTAGACTAAAGTATATCGAGGAATGATCGTAGTGAGCAACAAGTCAAAACTTAACAAAATAGACACTAGTATCTAACGTACAATTTAAATACTATAGGAGTATTTGGTGCATACAATAGATTAATTAGTATTACATGCGTCAAGTTTTGTTCAAATCTTATAACCCTATTCTCGTATAGTCAAATGGCTGGATTTCACCCGCATGGGGACCCCTACTACCCAACCCAAGGCAACGGAGGATGGATAGAGGAGGATCCGGAAGAGGATGAAGAACCTATCGAGTTGGATGGAGGGAACAACTCCGGTACAGACTCAGAACCAGAGATAATCAACCCTCCAGCCATTAGGAGGAACTTCCAAGGACCGACTCACGTTTGGGGAAGTCACCTCGTCCACTGGAGCTAACAACAAGGGATACGCTCTCCCTACGGTGTGTGTCGAGACTTCTACGACATCAGGGACGGAGGTTCAGCCGACCGAGCGCTTCCGGCGATGGTAGGTAAACTGGCCAACCAGTCCTACCAATCGGGGGTTCAAGCAAACCGAATCCGAGAGGTCAACATGGAAGTACAAGTCCACACGGCCGATATCCGCCGCCTGGATATGTTGCAGAATGACATCCACCTCCGCGCCGAAGCATTCCAAGCACAAACGAATGCAGCCCTCGCAGAGTTGAGGAAACAACAAGCCGCCTTCGATAGGCATCTTATGGAGTCGAAACAATCGGATGCGGAGTCGAGCTCCAAGCGCAACACACATCGCAAGTAGTACTTGCAAAAACCTCAAATTTTGTTATAATATAGGACTTCGGCTAAAAGTTTTTACTTCCTTTAAATTCTTGTAATCGGAGACCCTTTTAAGGGTCAAATTTTCGTGATCGTTGTATCATCTATCATATTAATATAATTCGCACGCTATTACTACTACGTTGAGTATCGCGTTCAATCTTTAAAATATTATGGAAAAACCATACGCTTGTTCATATATTCGGATTTACGAATAACCTTCGCTCTTCTATCTGTGAGACTCATACTATCGTCTGTTGTTGAACTATAGCAATTTAGTTCATGAAACACATTCATTATTCATTTATTCTTATCCATATCATCATCTTTTAAACGTATAGTTAAAGATGCCGCCATGCAGGAATCCCAGGCGTAACCCTAACAACGAAACACCGATACCACCACCACCTCCACCTCCTCAATTTGATGCTGTCATGTTCCAGGCAGCAGTCACTGCAGCTGTGGCAGCTGCCATGTCATAGATCAATACCCCTATTACTACTGGTTCAGGAATTGGCATACATCCTTCCAACCATGGCGATAGTCATGGACAACCCCGGGAGTGCACCTATAAAGACTTTACGAATGCTAAACCTCAGATGTTTAATGGAACGGGTGGTGTGATGGTTTTAAGGCAGTGAATTGAAAGAACGGAATTAGTATTTGAAATCTGCTCCTACCCCGAGCACAGCAAAGTCAAGTTTGCAACTTACACGTTTGCTGATAGGGCTTTAACTTGGTGGAATGGTCACGTTAAGGTACTTACCCTGATAGTGGCAAACTCGATAAGCTGGGAGAGCTTGAAAATCATGTTGATGAGGGAGTACTATCCATGAGGAGAGATTCAAAAACTCGAGCACGAACTCTGGACTCTGGGAATGATTGGTACCGATATAGCAACTTATACCAATAGATTCTGCGAGCTGGCAATCCTTTGCCCAGATATGATTGCTCCCGAGAGCAAGAAAATAGAGCGATACATTTGGGGACTGTCGCCCCAAATTCAGTCAAGCGTGTTAGCTTCAAAACCTGACACATTTGAAAGTGCCAAGGAGCTGGCACAATCACTTATTGATTACGGAAATCATCAAAACTCAACAACTTCTGCACCAGAACCACACAAGGGAAACAACAATAACAACAACAAGAAGAAGAGAGTGTGGAATAAAGGGAAGGGTGGGGCTTCCCAAGAATCCTCGAAGAAACAACAACTAGTTGCCGTAAACGCTGTGACGGTACCTACTACCGTTCCTACAAATCTCTAACCAACAAAGCCTTATGTAGGAAACCTCCCAAAGTGCACCAAGTGCAATTACCACCACCACGGGCCGTGTCGAGAAATGCAGTGCTCCAATTGCAACAGAAAGGGGCACACTGTCCGTTTCTGCAAGGCCCCCGCAAAACCGATCACACAAGTTCCCGGTGCTGGTGTAGGCCAAGCATGCTACGGTTGTGGAGAGGTGGGCCACTACAAAAGAAACTGCCCAAAGGAAGCAAATACCGGCGGGGTGGGACGAGTATTAGCTATTGGTCATGAGGAAGCCGTAGCTGATCCTACAGTAGTTGCTGGTACGTTTCTTCTCAATAATTCATATGCATGCATCCTATTCTATAGCGGAGCAGAGAGAAGCTTTGTGAGCCGAAACTTTATTCACTTACTTAAACGTAAACCTAGCATGTTAGAAGAATCATTCACTGTAGAAATGGCAAATGGGAAAACGGAAAACACTAATTGCATATACATGGGTTGTACATTAACTTTAGACGGTCACTCTTTCCCAATCAACCTTATGCCAGTCCAAATAAAAAGTTTCAACGTTATAGTTGGCATGGATTGGTTAAGTCCTCTTCGCGCCGACATCATGTGCTTTGAAAAACCCGTTCGTCTAAATCTCCCTAACCATGAAACATTAGTGATCTACGGCGACAAATCAAGTACAAACCTTCGCATCATTTCGTGCATCCAAGCTCGAAAGTCTTTGCGGAAAGATTATTAGGCATTTCTTGCACACATCATCGATACAAGTCAGGAGGTAAAGGATATAAACAGCATCCCAGAGGTACGGGATTTCCCCGATATCTTCCCAGAAGAACTACCGGGATTACCACCACAACGCCAAGTCGAGTTTAGAATCAACTTAATTTCAGGGGCTACCCCTGTAGCAAAATCGCCTTATCGTCTGGCACCATCAGAGATGCAAGAACTTTCCAGTCAGTTTAACGAACTTCACCAAAAAGGATTCATCAGACCAAGTTTCTCACCTTGGGGAGCACCGGTCTTGTTTGTAAAGAAGACAGACGGATCGTTCTGGATGTGCATCGACTACTGAGAGCTGAACAAACTCACTATCAAGAATCGTTACCCACTACCCCGCATCGACGACCTATTTGATCAACTTCAAGGAACGAGCTACTTCTCAAAGATAGATCTACGATCCGGATATCACCAATTACGAGTGCTAGAGGAAGACGTTCCCAAGATAGCCTTCTGAACCCGTTATGGACACTACGAATTTGTAGTGATGCCGTTCGGATTAACCAACGCACCAGCAGTATTCATGGACCTAATGAATAGAGTGTTACGTCCTTACTTGGATCAATTGGTCATCGTATTCATCGATGATATACTTATCTACTCCCGAAGTAAGGAAGAACATAGTCAACACCTACGGAGGGTCTTAGAAACACTACGATCAGAGAAGCTCTATGCGAAGTTCTCTAAATGTGAATTTTGGATTCGAAGAGTCGAATTCTTGGGACACGTTGTTAGCGAAAAAGGGATACACGTGGACCCCTCCAAAATTAAGGCCATTGAGAACTGGTCGGCGCCAAAGACACCTACAGAGATTCATCAATTTCTAGGTCTAGCTGGCTACTATCGCCGATTCATAAAGAACTTCTCTAGCATCGCGAAACCTCTTACTACATTAACCCAGAAATGCGTGGTTTTTGACTGGGAAGCAAAACAAGAGAAGGCGTTCCAAACTCTGAAACAAGCCTTATGCACCGCACCAATACTAACCCTCCCCGAAGGGATAGAAGATTTTGTAGTGTATTGTGATGCATCGAATCAAGGGCTCGGTTGTGTTCTTATGCAACGATGGAAGGTTATTGCTTATGCCTCCCGTCAGCTTAAGACACACAAAGTAAACTATACGACACACGATCTCGAGTTGGGAGCAGTGGTATTTGCTTTAAAGATCTGGAGACACTACCTGTACGGAACGAAGAGTACTATTTACACCGACCACAAGAGCCTTCAACACATTTTCGATCAGAAGGAGCTCAACATGCGACAACGACGATGGGTCGAGTTACTCAATGATTACGAATGCGAGATTCGTTATCATCCGGGCAAGGCCAATGTAGTAGCTGACGCCCTCAGTCGAAAAGAATACACTGGTCGGAAAGTCAAATCTCTGAATATGACCATTCATTCCCCCTTATCCACGCAAATTAAAGAGGCTCAACTGGAAGCTTTACAACCCGAACATGTGATGGGTGAATCCCTGAGAGGAATGGAAAAGAATCTAGAAATCAAGGGTGGCGGAGCCAATTATCTCATGGACCGTATCTGGACACCAAGACATGGTGGTTTTAGGGATGTGGTCATGACTGAAGCGCACAACACGAGGTATTCCGTTCACCCAGGTTCAGATAAAATGTATTTGGATCTTAAGAAACTGTACTGGTGGCCTAACATGAAAGCAGAGATTGCTACCTTTGTAAGTAAATGTCTTACTTGCGCTAAGGTTAAGGTCGATTACTAGAAACCTTCAGGACTACTACAACAACCAGAGATACAGGAATGGAAATGGGAACGGATCACTATGGATTTTATAACCAAGTTGCCCAAGACAATGGGTGGACTTGATACCATATGGGTCATTGTCGACAGATTAACCAAATCCGCGCATTTTCTGCCAATCAAGGAGACTGACAAGATGGAAAGGCTTACAAGAACTTACATAAGGGAAATAGTACGATTGCATGGGATTCCGATGTCCATTATCTCCGATAGAGATAGTAGATATACATCAAGGTTATTGCAGTCACTACAAAGTTCCCTAAGGACTAGATTGGACATGAGTACAGCCTACCATCCACAAACAGACGGGAAAAGTTAGAGAACGATACAAACTTTGGAGGATATGCTGAGAGTCTGTGTGATTGACTTTGGAAAGGCATGGGATATCCACTTACCTCTTGTCGAATTTTCATACAACAATAGTTATCATACGAGCATAAAGGCTGCTCCATTCGAAGCCCTCTATGGCCGCAAGTGCAGATCCCCTCTGTGCTGGACCGAAGTTGGCGACACACAACTAGCTAAAGGATGAGACACTAAAAGCACTCTCACCGGTCCGGAAATCATACAAGAAACGACAGAGAAGATCGTTCAGATTCGTCAACGGTTGAAAGCATCTAGATACCGTCAGAAAAGCTACGCTGACCAACGGAGAAAACCTTTGGAATTCCATGTAGGAGACCGTGTTCTATTGAAAGTCTCGCCATGGAAAGGCTTGATACGCTTTGGAAAGCGTGGAAAGCTAAACCCAAGGTACATAGGGCCTTTCGAGATTCTCGCCAGAGCAGCCTTGTAGCTTACAAACTTAATCTACCACGTGAACTTGGTAACATACACCCAACCTTCCACCTATCGAATTTGAAAAAGTGTATGTCCGATCAGAGTCTTGTTATCCCACTCGACGAGATCGAGATCAACGACAGCCTCAACTTCGTGGAAGAACAGGTAGAAATCATGGACCGAGAGGTCAAACAAACGAAACAAAGTCGCATACCCATCGTGAAAGTCCGCTGGAACGCCAAGCGAGGACCTGAATTCACATGGGAACGCGAAGATCAGATGAAACAAAAGTACCTGCATCTTTTTCTCTGATTCACTTGTATCTTTCTTGCTTTAAATTTCGGGACGAAATTCCCCCTAACGAGGGGATGATGTGACAACCCGATATTTCAGCTACATGTAAACGACCTAAAAAGTCAAGTATTGTGACCACGTTAGTTGTAATAAAATTAACTTCGAAAATAAAATATCCAAAAATCACTAATTAAATTACCTATTATGTTAGAAGTCATTAAACCGTGATCGTACGTAAAAAGAACGCCCAAACCCGACTTCGTATAAGAAAGTTAGGAATTTTTCAAGTTCGACTTAACGGTAGACGGCTAAAAACTCGAATCAGAGATCGAGCGACTTTTGGCCGGAATGACCTAAATGAGAATCGAAGGTCTCAACAATGGTATTTCAGCGGTAAAAAGTCCGGCAAAAACCGCCGTCAGATAAAGAAGTTATGAATTTCTAAAGAAATTTTCTTACCGCGACATTTTAAAAATAAATAATAAAAATAATTTCGGAATTTGCCAACGGGATCTAAACAAAAGTTTTAGAGTATGGTCTCACCTTCGCGTGGATATAAAGAACGTCGAAAACGGAGTTCGTATGAAGAAGATATGAATTTTTGAAGTTTAATAAATAATTAATATATAAATTTAATTCAAAATTCAGTATTATCCGAAGGGTGAGTCACCGGGTCCATCCGAGTTACGCGCCGCGTACAGGCGTACGCCCTGCGTACACGAGGCCTTGGTCTCGGTTCGTCCACGTTGCCCCTATGCGAGACTACCCCGTCCCGTCCCATCCGAAGCCGAGGCAGTCGAGGACTCGGTCATGCATGACGCACGAGTACGCCCCGCGTAAGCTCGTACGCCCCGCGTACCGAGGCCTCTTAGCCCCCTATAAAAGGGTTGCGAGGGTTCCGGGAAAAACACACCATTTCTCTCATTTCTCTTACGATCTTGCCTCGTTTTCCGTGCCCGTACTACCCCGAAGCCCCGATCACTTTGCTCGAGTCCCGAAAGTCGTGTGTGCCCCCGAGAATCCCGAGGAAATCCACTTTCGCGAGCCAAAATTATGTCCGGTTTTCATCCCGCAACCTCCGATCTTATAAGTGAGTTCATACCCCTATAATTCACACTTTTAAATGTTTTATGAGTACTTTTACATGCTTTTAAGGGGGGGGGAATACAAGTAAAACACTCTATTATTATCGTATGTTATATAAACTTTCACTATACGCGTTTTATCAAAGGAATCATATGTGATTTAAAACTATCAAAGGGAAACTTTCATATGCAAATTATACCACGACAACATTTTATCTTTTGAAATGTGAAACGATTTATGTATTTATATAAATCAGATACTTTGCTTATACATCTCTGTGTGTCGGTTTTGGCACTACAAAAACTACACTTTTCATAACAAGTGAACATTTTCACTAAGGGTTTATTAAACAAACGAAACACACTTTTAGGAAACGATAATAGGTATAGTTTTACGAGAATACTACGAACTTTTACATACATGGAAATACTATTTCAAGAAGCTGGTTTCATATACAATAACGAACGATCGTTTTCACACGTAAATCAGTTTTATACTAAGTTTTGTGAGACATTAACTTCACGTACGTTCGAGTACACATTTCAAGTCCTGTATTATATACCAGAATCCCTTGGAGGGGGAGCATGATGTTTGTGTATAGATCTATACGGGCTTGACAACCCACGCCCTGACTGTTAGCTACAGTCCACCATTTGGGGTGACAAACGTTAGGACATTCTAACGCCTGAAGAACGTTGCGTATAGGCATTCCTTGTCAATAGCATGGTTATAAAACTCACATAGAGTATTAAAAACACAATGATTTACGGGGGTTTTCAGATGTATTGTAAATTTTATACGTACATACATTTACTAGAAACAAACATTTGTCCTGAAAGAAGGTTACATTTATACTAGTAGAAAATATAGGATATTCTAGGAACATGCAAACAAAGAACAAAAACATTTCATTTCATACAAACATTGTCATTAAATACTTATGAAACTCACCAGCTTAAATGCTGATCTACTCTTTCAAAACTACTTGTATGTCTCAGGGATTCAGTAATTACAGGTAACAACTAGGTTTTGGAGAAGGGACGTTGTGGCGCCAGTTTAATTTCATATTTTGACATCATATTGTAATTGATTTTGAACATGTACACTTTTAAACAATGTAAACTTTCAATTATATATATGATGGTTGCATTGCTTTCTTTACTATGTATTCATATGTTACGTTACCACATGAAGTCATCCGCCTCCGAACGTTTCCGCCGTTCCGGTTTGGGGGTGTGACACAATAAAACAATCAACCCAATTACCCATCCCCATTATCTTCTTTACTCTTAAGGATTTATCCTAAGAGTCATCTATTCTGCATTCGTTTATTCTGAAGTCCCTTACTTCCAGGGTTATAGGATTGACACTAAATCCATAGCTGCTAATGTTCGTTCATAAAGCACTAATTCCATAGCTGTTATAGTCTATTCATCGGGTACTAAATCCATAGCTACCAGTGTTTATCTAATAGGTACTAAGTCCATAGCTACCGATTCCTTAACAGGTACTAAATCCATAGCTACCGGTGTTTGTCCAATAGGCACTAAGTCCATAGTTGTCGATGTTTATTAGATAAGAACTAAGTCTATAGCTGTCAATGTTTACTCACATCATCTTTTATCTCTTATCATTCATCTACCCGTATCATACCCAACATATTCATGAATATAAAATACGTATACAGTTTAAATCATCTAAAACATGTATAAAAACGTTCATCCAACATAGACAGCAAGTATACAGATAATATGCACACATAGCACGTAGTTTATATAAAATACTTCATATCTATGTCTAAGATGAAAGTAACTATGCACTCACTTGAAAAGGTGGTGATTCCGAACTCAGACAGCGCTTCACTTCTTGAAAAAAAAAATTCCTTCGACGAAACCTAGTATTATTACCACTAGAGTTTAATCTATTATTCACCGAGACTAATTAATAGTCTAGCTATTATTACTATTATATAACCGTTAAATAATACTTATATAACCCATAATAATAGCCCAATTACTTATTATATGTTCTTAATAACGTTAATATAATTAAATAAAAACTATATTAAAAATAGCGTAGACGTAGCTTACTTACAGCGAGTTTTATAGAAAACCAAGTTTTGCTTGGAGCAGCATTCCCATGCGGAAAAGCACTTCTTCTCAGAGCCGTCGAGCACTCAAGGGCTTCCACCTTGTGCTAGGGAGGTTCCCTAGGCTTTTCGGGGGTTTCGGGGCTAAAGAGAGGTTATAGGGAGAGAGTAAAGAGAAGAAAGAATGAGAAAGGTGTGAAGAAAATGAGGGTGGGAGATGTTCTATTTATAGGGTGAAAATGGCTGAACTTGGTGCCACATGTCACCATCTAGTGGCAAGACTTTGGGAGAAAGCAATGGCCAAGATTGTGCCACATCACCCATTTTCGCACAGCACACTTCCGACTTCTAAAATCCGTAACTTTCACATAAGATCTCCGTTTTTGACGTTCTTTATATCCACGCGTAGGTAAAAATAATATCTATAACTTTTATTTTGACTCTGTCGGCTAATTCTCGACCGATCTTAAATTTAATAGTACGAGGCGTTTAGACTGTTAAATGACCGCAAAGAATCCGTAACTCCTTCATACGGACTCTGTTTTCGTCTGTGTTTTTACTGTTAAGTTCCTATTAATGAGATCTTCAACTCTCATTTAAGTCACGTAAGCCAAAAACCGCTCGAACTAAAATTCGAGTTTCGGGCCATGCACTGCTAAGCCGAATCTTAGAAAAATCATAACTTCTTCATACGAAGTCAGATTTGGGCATTCTTTTTATGGATTTTCTCGGTTTACAATATTATACGACTTTCGTTTATATCACTAAAGCTAAAAAGTCCTCCATCGTAAAATCACTATTTACGCTTTCCGGTGCCGTGCCGGTTCCGTCGCGAAACTTCGACGGGTCATAACTTCTTCGTTATAACTCCGATTTCGACGCTCTTTATATGTACGGAAACCTTGTGACATATTATACAACTTGGTTAAGATTATTTATTCTAAATAATCTTTTGTCGAAAAATCATTTTCGACCCCTATTACTGATGGGTTTTGGTCATAAGAACATCCTATGTGCTCATACAAACCCTAATGCTTGGATATAGGTTTCTCTATTGTACATGCAAGTTATCCAAGACTATAAACCCTAATTCTAGCAAACAAAAAATCATATTAACATAAGAATGGGTTTAAGATCATACCTTGATTGTTATGTAGCAATAACAATCTCAATTCCTCCTTTTATTGACTTTAGAAAGCTTAGAGTCACAAATGTCACTCCTCTAATGGTTCACAAACACCATAAGCAAGAGGATGAGGAGGAGAGAGGATGGAGGCTGCCCAAAAACGTCTACCAACCCTAGAGAAGTCTTAGCCACGTTTTTGGTCCTTAAGGGATCTATATATAGTTAGGCTATTAGGTTATCTAACAAGGAAACCCTAATTTAGATGCTTAAGCCCTAAGAAACCCATGGAGCCCTTTCCTCAAGGCCTTGGACGATTTCATATGGGCTTCCCCCATAGAATTCGTCCACCTTATAATATAAGGCAATCCATGGCCCAAATAGCAATTATCTTATAATTACAATTCCAGTCCCTTAAGTTTAATTAATCTCTATTAGTCACAAAACTAATTACCAATACATTATTGACTAATATTAATTAAACAATATGATTTCTCCTTTAATATATTATTCTCATAATATATTAATAAACCATATTTAATCCTTTCTCTCCATAATTCATCCTATCAAGTTGCTTTGGTGAAGGCAACCCAAAAGGACCATGCACCATCGGGTCAAGTATATACCAAAATAGTTACGGACTTAGACACTAATCCAACAGTCTCCCACTTGGATAAGTCTAATAACTATTATGCGTATGACTTCAGATCCTGATATGCAATCGTAGCTTTCCAAAGTCGCTGTCAACTCTGATCCTATCAGATACGCGTGTCCTTTAGATAAGGGATCATATATTCCTCCATTCTAGATATCGTATGAGATATGATTTCTAATCATTATCTTTGTACTATATCTCGATTTCCGATTTATGATGACTGACTAATTGAACAAATCAAATTAGCCCTAGCCCGGTCGAGCATTTACGTTTGTCATCACTAAATCATCGAGGGGCCCAAAGATATCGCTTTTATCCTTCTTTGGATAAAAGGAACGGATAAACTTTGATACAATGCTTGCTTACACTCACTCACCGAATCACACACAACAATATGTTTTATAACACCAAGTTACTAGTGCGTTTACATATTATCAATGTGCAACCGATTAGCAAGATACAACTCACACATCTCAGTTTCAAGAATATAAGATGTTATCGTCTCACCAATCACTCGTGATACAATCCATGGAGTGATCCAAGTGAGCGTGGGTTTAATCCAATGCTCAAATTCATATTCATAAGCACATGAACGTCGCAGCAAACATTTTCTTATGTCTAATACTCTTTTAGACAATCCACACACCAATTCACGATAGTCTTCATTCATACCTACTTCCAACATATGAACGACTGTGGCCCGTTCGAATAATTTGACTGTACTTAACCAATTAAATTATTCAGGAAGTCAAAACATGCAAAGTGAAACACAAGAATAATACTAATCCCATATGGCCTCGAACCTTTGAGTATAAATAAAACTCCTTTTATTTATCACCATATCGATTACTCATTATTTGTCGTTTCGGATAATCAACTTCTTACTTGAATTATTACACTTGTCCCATGCTCCTAGCATGCACATAATGTTTACCTATGGTTCTTACTTTGTGAAATAGATCAAATTGAGCACATTTCCAATCATTCTCATTTCACAACTCCAAATCCTTTTTCATAAGTGAAAGAATATCAAATTCTTGCTACTTATAGAATATGCTAGATTCTAACATTCTATGCAATGAGTCTTTCGTAATATCACTACACCAAAGTCACAAAGACTATTACCAATGATATTACAAAATCTTCTATCGGAGATTGTTACAAGACAATTCCTTAGATATGATGTCTCTCACTCAAAGTACATTCCTTTGAACATCCTTTTGCATAAAAGTTGCTAATCTAGACATAGATTTTCAATATTCAATTCCTAATATGGAAACGCTTCCATATTTCCCATATGACAACTCATTCTTAATAGAATCTTATCTATTCGTAATGATGTCGATATGGTCCATCCAATATGGAAACATTTCCATATTTTCCATATGACAACTTATTAATATAATATTTTCTATTCATAATAATGTCGATATGGTCCATTTAATACCATGCTTCCAACTACTCATAAGCAACCAATCCTCGTCGAACTTTGGATTGTCCTTTGATAGTTGTTTAATTATTTTAGTCAAAACCGATTCTAGTCCCTTTTCCCTCTAAATGCGCTAGGCATTTTGAAAACTTTAGAATGGTCAAACATTAAAGCATTTGCAATCGATCCTATACCCGAAGCATATGGGACACAATGCATAATGTTTTATTTGCTATGTTCTCAAAATTCAAACTGTGAAGAGGAATGCCGTAATCATAATTGAAATTTTTAAGAACACACTATGTACCTTTGACTAAATTTATTAACATTTCTCAACCTAAGCCTTTAGATTTGAAATGAAGCATAATAGTCTCTCCCTTAATTATAGCAAAACAACTTTACAACCCTTACGACTTTGCAAGGTATAACTCTTGTTTTCTATAATTAATATTGCCAACTTGCAATACGTGCCTTAATAATCATACAATCATAACATTTATGCTCCCACTATCATGATGATTATTATAAAACATAACACTTATTCTCCCACTAGCTTTGACATGTATTCAGAAACAGCTTAACTTTTAGAAAAACAATACCTATTGAATTTCTTAAGTCCATGTTTCTAATACTTAGTGCTTTGATAATCTTTTATCAAAGCTTCTTGAACTTATACACCTTTGCCTTAGATAGTTCATATGTGTGTCTAAACAATTAAGACTAATTGCCAAACCTCACAACTCAAATCATGGAAAGGGATACTGTAACCATAATCGAATTTGAGAATGCAATTTTACAATCACTATCTTCTTAAAATCTTTCTTAGTGAAAGCATTTCCTCACAATCATTTTCATGAAGGATGAAATCTTATGACACTTAGATTTAAACGGTGTATGTGTTCCTATCCATGTGAATTTGTTAAAACCAAAGTTTACGACAAATTCAAACTCATATGGACCGAACTTTCTTAATCTTGATTTCTTGCCTTATGGTAGCACAGCTGCCCACCACGTCTTCCAAGTAGTTAAGAAGCTCACCTTTTCCTATCAATGTACCTTTCATTGATCAAGGTGTCTTTCCTTTTATGCGTTCAAATGAGAACTCATAGGACTCATATGCACAATTAACTCAATTGAAATGGCATAGAAAACAAAATAGTGTCAACACAATAGGTTGTAAACCTCAACTTGTGTGCTAGTGATGATCGATAAGGTTTATTTGATTTGTTCTTGAAACCTTTCAAGACCATTAAGACTCCCACTAACTCCTTGACATATAAGATTCTCTTGTCAATAACCATTTCTTGACAAAACAAATATTCAAGAGTTAGTGTAGCTTTTATCAAAACACTTCATAAATTGGTCCTAGTTGGCCTTTGTATTATCCAAGACATCACAACTTTCCACATTTGATGAATGTTATAAACCTTCTTAATATTTTTCACTTATTGTCACAATCTTAACTTTAAGACTTGTTATTGGAACGAAGTATGATTGACCTTTTGATTTAACCATTTCTTCAATTCTTGATTCCTCTTCTTAAACATACAATTGTACTAAGACTCACTTAGAGGATCAATTGAGATATGGTTCTTAATCATTAAGACCTATCATAAAGCATAAAAGGTACTCTCCCTTCTTCTTAGAATGGAGAAACTTTTATCTTTCTGCCTACTTGATTCTTCTTATTCGTTTTGCTATTGATTTAAACTTTTTCAGTCTATTCAGAATTACACTTAATCTTATGAGTATAATCATATTTACTAAACCTTTAGTAAATTATGACAAATATCTTTGTTACTTTTATGGTGGACTTGATCAAAACACAACTTTGTGTACTCGATCTCCTAGTCCTTCACTTGACACTTTGTCAATGAATTAGTCTAATTTCCAAATATGAAATTTCTCATTCTTCGTGCAACCAAGTTGCATGATTCCAAATTTTTGTCCAGTTGAAACTTGGGTGATGAGAAACTCTCCCTATTTGGTAAATTCTCGACTTTTCCATAAACACCAAAAATAAGAATCATATCCATTTGTTTTAAAAATATGCAAACACCAATTTTCATAACGATTTCATTGCAAGGAAATAAATAAATAAATAAGTCAAACGAAAATTTATTTTATTTATAAAAGCAGCGGAAAACATTTGTCCTTACAATGCAAAATCCATTGAAAACTATGTATTTCAAAAGGAAAATTTCTAACAACTCTATCATAACTATCTAAGCTCAAAAGCTAATCTTCAAATTCATGCGATCGAGATCCATTTCTTCGTGATTAGACTCATCTTGCTCTATTTCATCAAGCTTCCTCTCCTTTCATCGATCCTACAAAACATTCAAATGCAATCTTATCACATCATGTATTAAGAATCAATGAATAGGAACTTAATGGAGTTAGATAGTGGGTTTTACCTGAAGCGCAGCCATACACTTTGACTCTCCCATCTTCTGGACTCTTCAGGCTCTTTGGGCAGACTTGTATCCAACACCCTTTCTTTTGGCAGCAAACGTAGGTCGGTTCTCCTAGAACGTCCTCGGAAGCATGGTCGGTTGACTTTCCCAACAAATATGCTCCATTGCTTCGCCAAATCATTTCAGATTCAGCAGCAATGAGCATGTAAGTTAGGTCAATGAGGTTGTCATCATGATCCATTATATGATTCAGGAAGTGACTGCAAAACCCAATTCACAGCCAACTCATCTGGGAATGACACACCCAACATTATCAACCTATCAATGTGTGATTTCGTTCCTAGAACGTGGGAAAACACGGGTTTACCATCTTCATGTTTCATTTCCAATAGGGCTTTAGTGATATTGAACCTTTCAATTCTTCGATCTTGTGGGTAAGGGAGAACAATTGGAGGAGGTGGAGGAAGTGAAGCATGATTTCTTGTTCCTCGATCGAATCGTGGAATACCATCTTCATGTGGAATGCTTGTTCCACGGGATTTGGGAAGACCATAGTTGTCAAACTTAGCCATCTACAAAACGAGAGAAACAAATTCAAGTTAGTTGATTGATTGAGTCCTTAGTAAATCACCCAAATGAGATACTAAGGCTAGGACCCAACACAATATTATACAACTCGGGAGAGGGATGCCGTAACCCAAATTGCAGAACATTTGAAGGTAAGTGAATGACGATTCACTAATTTCCACCATGAAAACAAAAAATAAATTTAAGTTTTAAATCTATAAAAACTCCTAGATCCTTTGATATTCATTGAACATTAGGTTTTCAACTATTTAAATTTCGAAACAACAAAACTTTTGAGTTCAAATTTAAACTATAAAACTTAAAGGGGAAAATATGAAATTTTTCATAACAACAAGGATCAAATAACAAATAATCTAAAATAACATTTAATCACATAATTATCCATATTTGACTTATTTAATGATTTTTTGCAAAACAATTTACCAATTTAATCAAAATAATTAATCAATTATCACATAAGGAAACAAATATTTTATTAATTGATAAATATCTTCAATTAGATCAAGAATATACTCATATATATCATAAAATCGGATTTATATTGATCTAATATGATAAAGGCAAGTATCTCAAAGATAAACAGCAAGAAATTCCGAAAATAGCTCCATCTGACGCTCGAACTCGCCGAGTAGGGGGCAACTCGCTGAGTCCACAGTGGGACTTGCCGAGTCCATGATGCAGAACCACAAAAAACCAAATTTTTTCAACATACAAGGCATCAATACAATGGAAACCAATCTAGGCTCTGATACCACTGATGGGTTTTGGTCATAAGAACATCCTATGTGCTCATACAAACCCTAATGCTTGGATCTAGGTTTCTCTATTGTACATGCAAGTTATCCAAGACTATAAACCCTAATTCTAGCAAACAAAAAATCATATTAACATAAGAATGGGTTTAAGATCATACCTTGATTGTTATGTAGCAATAAAAATCCCAATTCCTCCTTTTATTGACTTTAGAAAGATTAGAGTCACAAATGTCACTCCTCTAATGGTTCACAAACACCATAAGCAAGAGGATGAGGAGGAGAGAGGATGGAGGCTGCCCAAAAACGTCTACCAACCCTAGAGAAGTCTTAGCCACGTTTTTGGTCCTTAAGGGATCTATATATAGTTAGGCTATTAGGGTTATCTAACAAGGAAACCCTAATTTGGATGCTTAAGCCCTAAGCAACCCATGGAGCCCTTTCCTCAAGGCCTTGGACGATTTCATATGGGCTTCCCCCATAGAATTCGTCCACCTTATAATATAAGGCAATCCATGGCCCAAATAGCAATTATCTTATAATTATAATTCCAGTCCCGTAAGTTTAATTAATCTCTATTAGTCACAAAACTAATTACCAATACATTATTGACTAATATTAATTAAACAATATGATTTCTCCTTTAATATATTATTCTCATAATATATTAATAAACCATATTTAATCCTTTCTCTCCATAATTCATCATATCAAGTTGCTTTGGTGAAGGCACCCCAAAAGGACCATGCACCATCGGGTCAAGTATATACCAAAATAGTTATGGACTTAGACACTAATCCAACAATTACCTCTAAATTGACTAGCCTGGATCTACGGACATTACAGTTTGTCAGAGTGAAACCCTAATTTCGAGGTTTTGCACCCTTATTTAAGCATCTTAATCCCCACCTTATGGCCTAATTTCCAGGCTCTAAGTCCTAAACCCTAATCCACCAAACCCTAGAGCGTTGTGTGAATGTGTGAGCCATTTTTTGAGTGATCTTGTGTGATTTGAAGCTTGTAGAAGAAGAAGAATCTAGAGGACTCCAAGGGAAGATTGTAGATCCAGAAGCAACATCTTATTCCCTTTATTTTCTGGTAACCAATCCTCTAACTTGTCTATTAGTTTATTAGATCTCCTTATTTCCATTTTATTGGGTTTGGGTCCAAGAAGCTTGACCCTTGGGATATTAACGTCCCAAGCAAGGATCCTTTCAGATCTGGGATCATTAAGGGCTGTTAAGGCATAAAGGTGCAAACTTTATGCCATTGAAGCCCCCATGCAAGCTCTAAGGTGTTGGTTTGGCCTTTTTAAGCCCAAAAGGCCATGCATGGAAGGAAATTTTGACACTTTACGTGTTCATTTGGTGTCTAGGACCCAGATCCCGGTTTTCATGCTTTGGTTTGGAGTAGGATGGTTTTTTGACAAAGATCTAAGCCCTAAAGAGCTAGGGTTTAAGCTAAACCCCTTAAGAAGGACTATTGGCGGGTAAAGTTGGAAACTTTACCCTTAAGAGGGCATTTCCAGTATGTGGATAAAGTATGGACTTTGGATCTGGAGTGCAGAGGCTTAATCTATTAAGATGGCCAAACAGACAGAGGAACTCGTCGAGTCCATAAAGGAACTTGACGAGTTGGGTCATGTTGTCCCGTTCCAGCTTAAGGTAGAACTTGACACATCTGTGAAGGGACTCGACGAGTTGATTCGCCAAATCGCGACTATGCGTAGCCAGGGAACTCGGTGAGTCAAGGGGTGACTCGACGAGTTAGATTGCGATTTTAGGGTCCTAAGACTCGGCGAGTTGGTTCAACCCAGAATGTTGACATTGACCAGATTGTTGACCTCGACCAGGGATAAAATGGTCATTTTACCCTTAAAAGGATTCTCAGTTTTTGACATAGTGATTATTGTGATAATGATAGTCGGGGAGTCGTTGGAGCAGCCATCAGAGATTCCTCACTCGAGATTTCAGCAGCCAGCTTGAGAGGTGAGTCTTCTCATGTAGGAACGGGTCTAAGGCACCAATTCCGGCCCAATTATGTATGTTAGTGTATGTCGGACTTAGGTCTGATGTCGGGGTTTCCCCGATGTAGATTATATGCTTTCGTACTTCGGTCCGATGCAGGGACAAGCCCGATGAATGTCTGTATGCTTGATGTCTTCATGATTCTTGCATGTGTTTGTTATGTGTCCCGAACTTAAGTCTGATGTCGGGGCAAGCCCGAGGAATGTTTATTTGTTTATGTTATGTGTTTATGATATATGATTGTTGATATGATTTATGTATACCAGACTTCGGTCCAATGTCGGGCGGGGCCTGATGTTGGATTTTGGTTCGATGTCGGACGGGTCCCGATGTCGGATTCGTCCGATGCTAGGCGGGGCCCGAAGTAGTGGGCAAGGCCCAATGTATTCTATAATGTGATTATATGTATGGTATGTGATATTTTGGGGGGACACACTAAGCTTCGAGCTTAAATTTTTCAGTTTTGGTTTCAGGTACTTCCGGTAGCAAAGGGAAGAGCTAGGGATGATTACGGTGCACACATCATTCGTTCAGCATGGGATGTTTTAGACTCTGATATTTTGACACATGGTTTTGATACAGTATATTGTTATGATGATTTGAGATACATTACTTATGTTTTTATGAGATGATGGATGGTACTTGTGTTTTATTAATAAATAAAAACAAAATTTTTGGCTCGTATTTTTGGGGTGTTTCAATGTTTATATAATGTATAACTTGGTGAAAATAAAGTAATCAATGTAAAATAACTTTTTCAAAAAATGAAACGAAAAAAACATGTAACCCTTGGAAAATGAAAAATACAAAAAAATTTGTAGGTAATATATAGATAAATACCTATGGAATACCTACGGATACTGAATTCCATAGGTAATTTGTAGTTTAGTACCTACATATTACATACAAAAGTTTTTGTATTTTTCATTTTCCGAATATTAAATATCGTTTCTTTTTCGCTTCATTTTTTTTCACTGCATTATTATACAGTGATTACATTTTGTTTACCAAGTTATATATATATATATATATATATATATATATATATATATATATATATATATATATATATATATATATATATATATATATATATATATATATATATATATATATATATATATATATATATATATATATATATATGACTTGATGAAAACATTCTAGTCGATGGTTAATAATGTTGCGGAAAAAATATATCAAAAAAAGACATTTAACCTTTGACAAATGGAAAATAAAAGAATGGATATAATTCATGTTTGGTGAATGTTTACACTATTAGCCGATCATATAATAGGATACAAATGAATACACCTGCATACGAGGAAATACGTATCCTAATCTATGTTTCCTAATATGTGTATCATAATATATGTAAAGTAAAATATGTATCCAAATATATGTATGCTATTATATGTATCATAATATATGTATCTAATATATATATATATATATATATATATATATATATATATATATATATATATATATATATATATATATATATATATATATATATATATATATATATCATAATATATGTATTTTAAAAGCCAATCCTAGTGTGTGTATATATATATATATATATATATATATATATATATATATATATATATATATATATATATATATATATATATATATATATATATATGGGAAAAGTGAATATACTGTTAAGGGTATATAAGCTTAGGTACCCAAACTCACCATACTACGTCGTTTTGTATCATATATATATATATATATATATATATATATATATATATATATATATATATATATATATATATATATATATATATATATATATATATATAGTAATTGTCTAATGTTCTTATAATTCAACTTCTAACTTGATTTCATTCAAAGATTTTTATAAATTTCAAATTTATTTTCATCTTCCATAATTTTCATTCTCAACTATAATATATATAACCTAATTGATGTTCGTCAAAAAGATGTGATGTAAGAGAAAGATAATAATGAAATTTTGAAAATCTTAAAAGTAAATCAAGTTAAGGATTGAAGTTGAAGAACATTATAATAAATATATCAAACAAAATGATGTATTATGGTGAGTTTGGGTACTTAAGCTTATATACTCTTAAGGATATATTCACGTTTCCCTATATATATATATATATATATATATATATATATATATATATATATATATATATATATATAAAGAGAGAGACAGAGAGAGAGTTAGGTTCATTTGAGACCACCTATATTTTGTGAGACTGTAAGACGCATTTTTTTATTTTTTTTTATTTTTTTTATTTTTTTTAGCTAATTCAAGTTCCAAAAATAATATTTAATAAAAAAAATTTTGGGAATTTTCCATTTATTTTGCATTTTAAAATTATTTTATAGAATATGTACAGTGTAATATTCTATTAGAATATTTCACGTATTTTTAAAAAAAAAAACGGGATTTTTTTTTAGTTAATTCAAGTTTTGAAAATAATATTTAAAAAAAGAATTTTTAGATTTTTCCATTTATTTTGCATTTTAAAATTATTTTTTAGAATATGTACAGTGTAATATTCTATTAGAATATTTCACGTATTTTTCAAAAAAATAGGATTTTTTTTAGTTAATTCAAGTTCTGAAAATAATATTTTAAAAAAGAATTTTTAGATTTTTCAATTTATTTTGCATTTTACAATTATTTTTTAGAATACGTCAGTGTAATATTCTATTAGAATATTTCATGTATTTTTCAAAAAAAACGCGATTTTTTTTTTTATTTTTTTTTTAATTTTTTTTAGTTAATTCAAGTTACGAAAATAATATTTAAAATAAGAATTTTTGGAGTTTTCCATTTATTTTGCATTTTAAAATTATTTTTAGATTTGGTCTCACGGTCTCACAAAATTATAATGATCTCAAATGAACCTGAACATATATATATATATATATATATATATATATATATATATATATATATATATATATATATATATATATATATACCAATTTTGGGTGTCTGTCTCGGAAATTTATATCTAACTCGTTAAGAATAGTGCAACCGATTGAGAAAGGGAGAAGCGTATTCTCCTTGTGTCCTTGCCCTACCGCTTCTTTTCCAGTGCATACATAGCCTCGATTCTTCTCATCTTTCGACACATTCCGCCTCTTCTCGTCATGTGTGTTTTTTTCTTAGATTTTTCTGATTTTTTCTATTCATGTTTGGTGAATGTTTACACTATTAGTCGATCATATAATAGGATACAAATGAATACACCTGCATACAAGGAAGGACGTATCCTAATATATGTATTGTAAAATATGTATCCAAATATATCTATGCTATTATATGTATCATAATATATGGAGGAGGCATAAAGGATGTTGGAGGGTTTTTGAGACAGGGTCCAGTGGTTTAGGGTAGTCATGAAAAAACTATGGCTACATACTACCTTTTTTAGGTCGAACATGGCGACAACTTGCAGTTTGTCCACCACGCTTCGGTCACCTGCACCGCCATCAACAGTGGTGAGAAAATACACACTCTCACTCAGACTCGTTGAATCCATCGATAGTGAGTCTCACAGAGTTGATTTCTTCACCTAGGACTTGATATGATCATATATGAGAAGGGTTTTAGATGATGACAGAGATGGAGAGGTTTAATCAGATTCTTTGCAGATTTGATTTCATCATTGAAGAATGGCAGAATTTCTGTTGACATCGAGAATCAGAGTGTGTTTTTGGGGAGAAGACACCATTGTAGCATTATCTTTTACTGAGGTGAATTGTGGGGGAGGGTGAGACGAAGGTGATGATTCGGAAGAGAGAGAGAGAGAGAGAGAGAGAGAGAGAGAGAGACGTTTTTATTTTTTAAATTATTAAAATAAATAAATTAGTAATAGATTTATAAAGAAATGAAAGAAAAATGGAAAATAAATACCCCAAGGGTATTACAGTTATTTTACTATTCAGAGGGACCAAAAACGCAACGAAATTAGCTCAAAAGAACCACCAATCCAAAAAAATCATGGTTTGGACAAAACCCCCCCAAAAAAATACATGCCAGAGGGACCATTTTTGCAATTTTGTCTTATTATTTATTTATTTATTTATTTATTGTCATTTTACATTAATGGAACAAAGTAATATCTAATCGATTATCCAAATGAAAAATCTATAATACGAAACTTAGAGATTGCACCTAACTATGTCGACATTTTATGTAAACGGCTAATTTATCTAAATACATGTTGTCCTGTCCCTATTCCTATGTATATATTAATGTATAAACAGGCCCGGTGATGAGGAGGAGCGAGATAGGCATGTGAACAGGGCCAACTTTTTTAGGGGGCCATTTTTTTTAATACCATGCAGGAATCGGATGCATGAATCAAAATTGAATATGCCCAACACACAAAGGTTGTCCAACACACGAAGGCAGGAGACTAGCAATCATTCAAGTGAGGGTAGATTAAACGATTAGGGTTTAACACCGAACACTATATGCTCCGTGCTCACTGAGTTTGGCCTTCTATTACACCATAATCAAAAGGTATGCCTTCTCCGGTCAAAAGCTTTCTTTGGTTATCAAAGGACACAAATTTTCATGTTTTCTTTTCATTTATATGTTGATCGATGAGGTTAGGCAAGAAAAATAAATTAATTTTGGTGAAAATTTGCAGAATTTTTGTGTAAGATATTAAGATAACATAGTTATAGAGAAGATTCCAAAATCAATCAATGTATATGTGGTTTTAAAGCTCTATAACGAAATTAAAAATAAAAAAATAATAAAAATAAAAATAAAAATAAATAAATAAATAAATAAAATAAAATAAAATAAAAAAGAATAATTTACATGCATAAAATATTAGTTTCTGATTACTTGCAATGGTCTAACATATATTGGTAGAAATTAGAAAGTAATATGAAGTAAAAAACTGTTGTATTTGGGAAAATTATGTGATTTAAGGCATAAATGACAATGAAAAGCAACCAGAATGAAGGGTTCTTATAGTTTATCCTTATTATTAGGCAAACATGCTTAAAGTGTGATTGATTAATTGGGTTGTTATGGAAAAAATCTTAATTTTTCTGTAATATTCACAAATTAACAACTTTAGCAACATTGTATTAAATCTTCAACGATAACAATTTTAACATATCAATAGTAGGTCAAAATTATAACCCATGCATCCATTTTTCAAAGTAGTGGCGGAGCCAGACTCAAAGCAAAGGGGTATCTTAATTTTTTTTTTCCGGGTATCACCGCAACGGGTGAGCATGGGGCGGGTCGGGTCAGTTTTGACCTAAAATCGAACCCAAAACCAACAACCACGGTTTTGAAACTTTTAGAATCAAACCAAACTCAAACCCATTAGTTCAGTGTTATGGTTTTCAGCTTGTACATAGGTTTCCTCGTTTGGTTTTGGTATTAAATTCAAACCTTAATAGAATCCTTAGTTAACTTTAAGTCTTGTTATATACATAAAGTTGAAGTATCTTTTGATACTTGAATCAATGTGGGACTGAAAGTTGATATAAAATGAATCATGATGATAACAAGTTTTTATAATAGATGAAAAGAACTGAGTTTACATTTGTTTTGCGATGTGGGATAGAATAGCTTAGAAATTAAAAGAGAATAGAATAGCTGGAAAAATAAAAGAAATATAAACAAAGGATTTATAGGGAGCGAGAATTGATCTTGAGACCTTTGTTTCAATAATCCAACACATTAACCAGTATACTAGCTATATGTTTGTGTTTATAAGTGAAGGGATGCGTATATATATACACTATAAAAACGAAAATTTTCTAAAAAAATTACATTACCGAAATTTTTTTGAGGGGTATCCCGGGATACCCCTTGGATCCGCCTATGTTTCAAAGAAGAAAATCCATAATAACTTTTATAAAACAATATTAATCTACCAGCAAATGTTTAAGAGACATGAAAGAAAAAAAACGTTCATTTATGTTGTTGGAAATTAAAATAATTTACGTTTATTCTTATAAAGTTTATTGTCGTTTTAAAAAACTTTAGTATATATAATTTAATCCGTTGTGTGTTAAGGCCTAAAGTTTTTTTTTCCGTTCGTTCTGGGTATTTGAATCCTCAGAACCAACCCTATGTATAGATGAGTTTATGTCATTGAATAATGATTACTTTCTTATGATTTTACTTTTATTGGGTGATTAGGAATTTAAACATGACCACTCTTAACAATCTTATCATAATTTTAATTACTAATAATAATTTTTATTTATTAAAAAGTAACATGTTGATGATGCAAAACTTTATTATTTTAAAAATAAATATTTTCACAAGTCAATATGATGGTGACTCGTGATCAATCCGCTCAAAAACACTGTATAATTACACCTTCTAGAAACATTTCGGTTTTTATTTATTTTTCGTTTTATATATTACTGAATATTATTTTCTTGATGTAATGATAACTAAGTATAGAAAATGAAGTGAATGGTGGACCTCCAGAATTGAATAAAAGAAGGATAGTGAGGTGGATATTCTGTTCTAGTGACAAAAAGTGAGCTTGAAAAGAAGTTCAAAAGGATGTTTGTTGGCTCAATTATTTTAGTAAGTATTTTTATTGTGCATATAAGTCCTATAAATCATCGGAGAGGGACGATCGGCCTACTTCCGCTCATTAGCTATATCATTGTCTTCAAAGTATTTCAATGATGGTTTTCTTAAAAAATGTTCAGGTTGCATTTAATTACGGAAAAACAATTTTTATTTTTCGTTTTTCGTTTTTCGTTTTCCTTTTTTATTTTTTGTTTTTTGTTTTCAGTTTTCATTGGAAAATTTTGAAAACGCGTTTAGTTGAAACTTATTCATTTTTCATTTGTAGTTTTAGAAAATTAGAAAACACGTTTAGATGTGTATATTTCTATTGGTTTTCATTTTTAGATAACGGTAGCGGTAGTAGAGTAGGGGTGGGGCAGCAACAAGGGGCAATGGTGGTGTGATGCCGATAGTGGTGGTGGTGGTGGTGGTGATGACAAGCAGTGGTGATGGTGGCGCCGGCGGTGTTGATGATTGTAGCGGTAGTCATGATGCTAGTGATGGGGTAGTGGTGGTGGTGATGGTGATGGTAGGTCGGTGATTGTAGTAGTGGTGTGTGTGTGTGTGTGTGTGGGGGGGGGGGGGGGTGTATGGGTTTGTATGTGTGTTATGTGTGTTGGTGTGTATGTGTGTATGTGTTTGTGGGGGTGAGTGTGGGTGTAAGTGTGGGTGTGGGTAAGGGGATGTTGGAGGGGAGGGGGGTTGCACGTGTGAGTGGTGGGTTGGGGGTGTTAAGGTGGGAGTAAGTGTGTAATTATATTTTAAAAATATTTTGGAATTAGAAAAATATGGAAAACAGTAATTATTGGTTTTCCAAAAAAATTCAACTTCTTTGTAATTTTAGAAAATAAAAAATTTTCATTTTCCGTAAAAAAATTAGAAAAATAGACGAATTAAACGTGTTTTCAAAATTCTCATTTTTCTTGAAAAAAAATTCCAAAAAACGGCCCATTTTTCCGTGAAAATTGTAGAAAACGCGTTTGGTTGAAACCGGGAGAGTTTTCATTTTCCATCTTACAAATTTGGAAAACTGTAAAAATCACTTTTCTAATTTACATACCATTTAGAAAACTGAAAATTTTCATTTGCTTATTAAATTTTGAAAAACTGAACGACCAAATACGTTTTCAAAATTTCCGTTTTTCTTGAAAAAATTTCTTACAAAACTAGAAAAATTTTCACAACAAACCCACCCTTAGTGTTTGACTTTTTTTTAAAGCACTTTACCATGAAGATGATGTCTTTTTAAGATGTTACCCCAATCATAACACCTTCAACCATGTATTACTTTTATAGTTTTGTTGTTTTGACCCTTACATTAATAATATTTCATTTTACATCATTTTTAAAATTAACATATAATTAACGAAAAAAATTACAAGATTAAAAAGAATTTTCATTGTATACCAGAGTTATATTTAGATATTATTTTTTTCTTTTTTACTAGTTAATCTATTAAATTAAATATAGTAAATAAAAATACATAAAGTATATAAAAAATATTATTAAAATGTAATCAGAACTTTAAAATTACACAAATATCAAACATTAACAATCATTGGATAATAACATAATATGTTATCATTTTTTGTTTATATTGATTTTAACGTTGTTACACTCACCTTTTGTCAAAGAGCTAAACAAATACCAAATTCCTATTATCCAAAAACAAGAGGTCTTCGGTCTTCAAGATCTTAAACAAATATCTAGATGTAGATGTGCTATTGAAGAGGCCAAAAACTCCAGCTATTTGCATAGGTTAATTAATTCCCAGATTAGGGCCATTTCCTTTAAAGATCAAGGAAGAAGGACACAATTTTTTCTGGCAGAAAGTTCTTCAGCTATTGCTCTAGATGAAGTCCAGCCCACTTAAACCTACAAGTTCGGGCCCAACGTCTTAATATTAATTTGACTGTGGGCCATAAGCCCTGTAATTGCTATTGAATGTACGCATCCTCAATCAAGATACTTATGTTTTAACGTTTTGAATGTCGATCTCCAGTCGTAAAATTTCGATTGAATCTTTATATACACACTCATGATTTATTTTGAGGATACTGTATTTAAGGCCAATTGAATTTTTATAAGACTTTTGCTTTTGTGGCATGTTTTGTCTCAACAAAATATATCACTTCATCATTTAAACATTAGTTACAATTTAGTTTGAGAAAAAAGAATCATCCAATCAAACGTAGTTAAAACTGTGTCGGAAACAACCTCATCATAGTCCAAGCTTCATGACATTTAATGTATGTCCGCATGCCTAACTCACATCTTGTTGAAACTCTTTGTCGTGTTCTATCATCTTTTTTTTTTCTTGATGCAGTAGAGACCATTCCCACCATAAATAATTACAAATCAATCCGTTGAATTGTTACCCAAACGACTTCATCTCATTATCAAAATGTTGGAGTTTGATCGATTTATACACTTTAAAGAATAAAAGATGCAAGGTAAAATACAATTTCCAATTTTAATAACCCTAATAGTTATATCCCACTAGAAAAACAATAATAAATAATAAAAAAAAACAATTGAAGGATGTTTGAAAATCATACATTGTAATGTATGGATCCTTTGATATACGAAATGATAATCACAATCAATTATCACTATCGATATCGATAGGAGTATATATGGAATGTTGTTAGGCACCAACTTGATCAACATTATTTATCATTTTCCTTGCTTGAAGTCGTCGACCACTAGGTTTAAGAAGGTGTTTGACACCATTTTCGTCGGAGGAAGAGGATATGTTGGAAAGTATAAAGGAACTAGCAAGTTCGTTAGTTTTCTTGTCCCATATAGATGGGAGGAAAAACATTTTATGGATTAATAAGGTTTCATTACCTTTAGTATCCAAATGTTTTATTGGGTTGAAGGATTGACCAAGGCAACGCTTTATGCCTAGATGGTTTGTGGACATGATTCACACAATAACACAAATTAGGTGTACACTATATCATCGATAAGAGTTAAGGATCTTTTGTTTTTAGTGGATCTTGGTACGTTTTGTTTTTCGGTTAGAATTTTTGGGCTTTTGAATAAAAGTAAAGAGCTTCTTATTTAAAATAAAATAAAAATGAAGTGAAATAAATAAATAAATGGAAGTAAAAGTTTTTGACAGATAACGATAATAAACCTTGTTTATAAGTTAATCAAAATATGATATAATGGTGTTAAAATAAAACTTTTGTAGTGAGGGACCAATAATGTCAACTTAGAAAAACTTGTGTTAGAACCGAGAGTTTGACCAAATAAGTATATTAGAGTGAGTTTGTATAACCTACGATGGGGAAGGGCCATTTGTGAACTAAAACAAGTTTCTCGTTAAGATGGGGACCATTTGCAGATATATTTGGAAGATTGACCAAAAGTATCAACTTAGCCAAACTTGATGGACATGTTGCATCCTATAGAGGCATGCGCTTCATCTATGACATAGATCAAGTTTTAAATCAATGTTTTTAGCCTCTTTTCCTCATTCATTTCTTCCCAAATCAGCTCCAGCCTCCCGTCCACCTCCGTGAATAAATTTCCCCTCCCATTTCCAGGGTGTTTGAAGCTTGAAATCCTTGTATGAAGCCTTGCTATCCTTTCATCATTTAGCTTGAAATGTAGATGTCTTCCATTTTCCTACAATTTCGAACTAGGGTTTTTTGTATTGCAAATCCGAAATTTATGCTAAATTGTGTTGTTCTTATGAGATTAATGTTATGGTTTCATTCCTTGATTTATATACAAGTTTCAACTAACAAATAGTTGTGAGATTTGTGAGTTTGGTTTCCAAAACCATATATCTTAAAATTCGAGGGATTTTTTTTTGTACCAAGCAATAATATGAGCTTGAATTTGTGATTAAATTTCTTAATTTCTTTCAAATCTATTACACATTTGTTAATTCATGACTAATGGTGAGATTTACTAAGGTTTGATTCAAGTCTATCTTCTATATGATGATTTGGGTATTTTCAAACCCTAAGTATTCTAGATCAACTCATAGTTCCAAATAATTATGTGAGTTTGATGTTACGTCTAGATTATGTGTTTCTATTCAAATCTGTGTTCCAATCTTGAAGTCATGTTATACCCTTACCTCCATGTCTAGTTTTAGTATTCAATTATCCCTTGAGTAATTGTGAAATAAATTGTTTATCTAGTGTCATAATTAGTGTTCAAATGGTTTGTAGAAGTTCTTTATAATGTTGGGTCTTGGTAATAAGTTATGTTTCAAGTTCTAGTTTCTCATAACATTTTCCCCTCATGAAAATGGTATATGAGGATGCAAACCAATTGGTCTTTTGAAGCAAATCTTCTACCTTTGGAGTTTAAGTCCTCTTTAATCTTTAAATATGAGTTTTAGAAAATTTGGTCGTGTATAGTTTATAACAAGGATATGAACCAGTTAGTGTTCCTTTACATGTTTAATTAAAGTGTTATAACCATTTTTGAAGTTCTTTAAGTCACTAGGATCATCTTCAAGTTCTATTGAAAGTTGGTTGGTTAAATGAGAAATAAAATGTAACACCTGATTCCTGCTATATATTTTATTCAAGAATTGTATGTATTTTCTCTTGGACTCGACGAGTTAGTGGCCCAACTCGTCGAGTAGAGTCGGGATCCGCGGGAAGTTTAAGTGACCCACTCGACGAGTCGGAGACTGACTCGGCGAGTAGGTGTTGTTTGAGTGAAACCCTAAATTTGAGGGTTTGCACCCTATTTAAACACTTTATCTCAACCTCCATTGTCCTTATCACTCCCAGAGAGCTGTATATCGAAACCCTAGCCATTTTGGTGAGTTCTAAGGCCATTTTGGTACATTTGCTGAATTATGAAGCTTGAGAAGAAGAAAGAAGCTTGAGAGTTCGAGTTGAGGCTTGGAGATCCAGAGATTTTGGTCCATTTCCAGCTCAATCAAGGTAAAATACCCCTGTCTTGGTCTTCTATGTGTTATTCATCCTTAGAAGCTTGGACTTTGGGTACATTTAGGGCTTTCCAAGCCATTTTCGGATTTGTGAGGTGTACATGGAATCTTGACTTCAGATCTGAGTCATTGGAGGGGTCTCATGGCATAAAGGTGCCAAATTTAAGGCCATGAGAGCCCCATGCATCCTGCACAATACCTTTTATGGCTTTTTGAGCCAAAGACCCCATGCATGTGCACCAAGTTTGGAGCTTTACGTGTAAAATGGACATTAGAAGGCCAGATCTATGGTTTTGAGGTGTTAAGACCCATTTAAATCGAATGTATAGTAATGGTCAAGGTTGGGCTCGACGAGTTGTTCTTGGGACTCGGCGAGCCAGGTTGTTTTGACCACCAAATCCCTTTTGTGGATGAACCAGTTGTTAGGATGGAAAATCCCTTAGTTGTTTGGATGTGTAAAGGGACATGGGAATCATAGGACTCGGTGAGTGTATGAACAGACTCGGCGAGTCCAAGGTAATCTCCCAACGTTTGAAGATGAACTCGACGAGTTGTCCATACAACTCGGCGAGTCATAGACTGGATGTATTCATAGGAGGGAGATGAACTCGACGAGTTCAAGGTCAAACTCGGCGAGTCGGATGAAGATGGTCCCGATGGTGATTGAAGGAGAACACGTCGAGTTGTTGCTAGAATCGACGAGTGGAGACAGGGATTGTATCGGGTTAGAGGAATATGGACTCGACGAGTTGGTAGGCCAACTCGGTGAGTTAGGTCAACTGGATGTTGACTTTGACCAATGTTGACTTTGATTGAATTGAGTTGACCTGGATTGGGTTGCATGTTCATATTGATAACTTAGAAGGATTGTCGTGTGGGGTTTGGGGAGTCGAAGGGAGTCGACCTTCACGCCGAGGATGTGACATCCCCAAAATCACGGCCAGAAAAGACCGATTTTTGTTTATGCTTTATAAAAATCAGAGTACTTCATTTTATAAAAAGGTTGCGGAATTTGTTCCCAGAAAAACATGGTAAATACGTTATTAAAACATTTTCGAAGAAACGTATTTATTTCATTTTAAAATGTTTGGGATGTCATCGTTAATACCGAAACATAAGCATAAACAGAACTTACAATGATTTACACTAGTGATCTACATCTCTTTTAAATCTCTCAGTGTAATGTCACTTCACTTCGTCACCTGTGATATACATAAACTGAGTGGGTCAGGTTGGGAAACCTGGTGAGTACATAGGGTTTTCAACCCACAATAATATAATTACTATGTTCAATCAAACAATCAACCCAATTACCCATCCCCATTATCTTCTTTACTCTTTAAGGATTTAACCTAAGAGTCATCTATCCTGCATTCGTTTATTCCGAAGTCCCTTACCTCCAGGGTTATAGGACTGACACTAAATCCATAGCTGCCAATGTTCGTTCATAAAGCACTAATTTCATAGCTGCTATAGTCTATTCATCGGGTACTAAATCCATAGCTGCCAGTCTTTATCTAATAGGTACTAAGTCCATAGCTACCAATGTTCAACAGGTACTAAATCCATAGCTACCAACGTCTAACAGGTACTAAGTCCATAGCTACCGGTGTTTGTCCCATAGGCACTAAGTCTATAGCTGCCAATGTATACTCACATCATCTTCTATCTCTCATCATTTATCTACCCATCATCATACCCAACATATTCGTATATATAAAATACGTATACAGTTTAAATCCTTTAAAACATGTATAAAACGTTCATCCAGCATAGACAACAAGTATTCAGATAATATGCACACATAGCACGTAGTTTATATAAAATACTTCATATTTATGTGTAAGATGAAAGGGACTATGCACTCACCTGAGAAGGTGGTGACTCGGTACTCGGACAGCGCTTCAAAACCTAATATTATCACCACTAGATTTTAGTCTAATATTACTGTCACTAATTATTAGTCTTATTATTATTATTATATAAGCGTTTAAACAATACTTTCCAACTACTATGTACAGACAGGGGCCAGACATAAAACACCGGAGGGTAGGACCATTTTGGCGTATAGCACTTCTGAAATCCAACAACCCTATGCGGCCCTTTAAACCAGATTCCCCGTACCGCGAGTAGTTGAAAGATATTATAACGACACTTATATAAGTCATAATAATAGCTCAAATATTTATTATAAATTTATAATAACAGTACTAATTTTAAATATAAACTATATTTAAAATAGGGTAAGCATAACTTACTTTCAAGGGGATTTTAGCTAGGAGTCGGGCTCTGCAGGGGCAGAACTTCGTCGCTGAATCTTTCTAAGAAAGATTCGTGCAGCGCTTCAGCGCCCACCTTACTATACTAAAACTACAGAAAGAGAAGTCGAATCACGAGGGACCGAAATGCTCGGGGGATAAGGAGAGAAAGACTCTTGAATCAAGAGAATGGTGCAAGAAATATGAGAGCCCAAGGCTCTTATTTATACTAATTGGATTTTCAAAAACTACCATCCATAATTACTTAATGACCTTTTAGTTATATAAACAACTAAACACCCCTCTATAATACCATTTTAAATGGATTTAATGATATTTGTACTAAACTAATGTCGAAAGAACTCAACATTAGTCTTATAATGACCGCATCGTCGATACCTTTCTAATGATATATACATATGTATATATATGTGTACGTATACATGATTTATACTTTATTTTAATACGTAAATATGCTATTATAATTTGTAACTCGTTCATACGAACTCCGTTTTTGACGTTCTTTATATCCACGCGTAGGTGGAGACGTACTCTACAACTTTCGTTTAGACTCCGTCGGCTAATTTTGACTTTATTTTTAAAGTTATATTTTTAACAGGCCGGGACAGGATTGGTCCGTTAAATCTCATAACTTCTTTATCCGATGTCCATTTTCGTCTGTCTTTTTATCGTTATGCTACTAATAACGAGATCTTCGATTCTTGTTTAGGTTGTGTCGGCTAAAAATCAATCGATCTAAAATTCGAATTTCGGGTTGTACACCGCTAATCCAAAACTTCGAAAAATCATAACTTCTTCATACGAAGTCAGATTTGGGCGTTCTTTTTATCGATGTTCTTAGTTTAACATATTCTACGACTTTCGTTTAGAGCGCTAAGGCTAAATCTCTCTCTATCATAAATTTACTATTTACGCTTCCCGGCGCCGTGCCGGTTCCGACGCGAAACTTCAACGGGTCATAACTTCTTCGTTATAACTCGGATTTCGGCGTTCTTTATATGTACGGAAACCTTGTGACATATTCTACAACTTGGTTAAGATTATTTATTCTAAATAATCTTTTTGTCGAAAAGTTGTTTTTGACCCCTATTGCCTTTAAATTGACTAGCCCGGATCTGCGGGCGTTACAGAGGACATTTCAGACACTACACGACATCGAGATGAGTTACCTTCCAGTAGAGGTGGGTCTAAGGCCACAATGCCGGCCCAACAGTAGTGGTATTTAGTAAGTGATTGTCTTTGTGATAATTATCTGGGTATGTTCATGTGATACGGTTATGAGATATGCTTGCATGATATGCTATGTGTGTTAGTGGTAGTGGCAGGGAATAGTTTTCCCTGATGTAGGTCGTTAGGATCGAATGGTAGGTTAGTACCCAGATATGCCTCACTGTATGATTATATCTTGTTATTGCATGATAGTGATAGGGGGTGAAATAGTCCCCGGTTATCGTTTGAAAGATACCGATGAAGGTTACCAGTTGAAAGATACTGATGGTAGTTACCGGTTGAAAGATACCGATGATATTATATGGTATGTGGTATGATGGGTGAACTCACTAAGCTTTGTGCTTACAGTTTCAGTTTTGGTTTCAGGTACCTCCTCATCCAAGGGGAAGGAGTCGGCGGTGTAGCAGCGCATCACACACATACATGATTCCGCATGGAGTTTCTGGGATTGTACTCTGATTTTCATTACTTCTGATACTGTGAATTTAAGACATGACATTATGGTTTTTATAATTTGATGGAACCTCGACAATGCTTTGGTACACTAATTTATGAAGTACTTAATTTAAAAATAAAAATTTTGGCCTTGAAAATTGGGATGTTCGATAAAAACCCAAAAAACTGTTTTTTGTTCAGTAGTCGCAAACACGACCTTGTGGAAGTGGTGACACATTCTTGGTCTATCCCATTTTTATCTTCATGATTTTATTATGCTTTGAGTCTAGTTTACTCCTTTGATCTCCTTTGGCTTCCCTAATTCACATTAGAACATTTTTGGAGTATTTCGAGCTTAGATTGATTCTAAATGTTTTCGCTTGATGTAAAGCTAAAAATGTTTATTTTGAGAAAAATATTTTTTTAGCATCCTACTTGTTGAATACATTCATACTAGGATGAGAGACTTGTGCGGTTATGTCCTTCGAATCCCCGTTTGAGTTGTGAGTTGATGTGAGTAAATTTCTAGATAATCTTCACTTGAAGAAGTAGAGGCTAGCTACCTCTTTGTGTGGGATTGGGGCAGTATTTTGTACGTCCTCGCCTCTGACCCGCATCTGATGACAATTGGAGCGCAAATCAATCTTGGAGAACCAAGATGCTCCCTGGAGCTGATAAAAAAATTCATCTATCCTCGGAAGTGGGTAACGGTTCTTCACCGTCATTTTTTTCAACTCCCAGTAATCTATACACATACGGTGTGACCCGTCCTTCTTCGTCACAAATAGGATCAGGGCTCCCCATGGTAAACTGCTCGGTCTGATAAACCCCTTGTCTAGCAGCTCCTGCAGCTGCGTAGATAACTCTTGCATCTCAAGAAGAGCCAACCGGTATGGTGCCTTGGCTATTGGAGCCGCACCAGGAACCAGGTCAATCCTGAACTCAACGTGTCTCTCAGGAGGTATCCCAGGAAAATCCTCTGGAAATACATCCGGGTACTCGCGTACTACCGGTACATCGTCAACTATCGCCTTGCCCTTCTCCCGGGCATCTAAAACATAGGCGATGTACCCCACGCAACCCTGCTGAAAGTAGCGCCTCACTCTCGCTGTTGTACACAGAATTGGTCCGTGTTGTGGCCTCTCGCCCTGAATCATTAAATCTCCCCCACTAGGAGTGCGAACCCTCACTAACTACAGTTCACAATCAATCACTGCCCCATTGGGGTTCAACCAGTCCATACCCACTATGACCTTATTCCCTCGTAGGGGAATAGGAACGAGATCTACTGAAAACTGCTCATCAAATAACCGCAGTAAACACCCCCTATGTACCCTTGCGACCTCGAAGGTCCTGTCATCAACTATCTCAACCTCAAGTGGACGGTCCAGCTCCATCAGAGCTCTGCTAAACCGCTTTCTAAGCGCGAGCGAGACAAACGATCGGGTGGCCCCCGAATCAAACAATATTGTAGCTAAAATGTCGTTCACTAAGAACGACCCTATATACAAACACATAACCATGAGAAATAATCAATACCAAATACAGATAAAAAAAAGAAATACATACCCGTCACCACATTAGGAGTCGCCCGTGCCTCCTCTGATATCATCTGGAATGCTCTACTCTTTGCCACTGGCACCTCAGCCCGACCCTGACGACCGTCTGTAATCCTCAAAGTAGTAGGGGCAGGTGTTGCCACCTTCCCTGCTGCTGCTAAACTCGGGCAATAGGAATTTTTATGTCCCCTCTGATTGCAATGGAAGCAAATCAGATATGCTGTTATGGTGGTGGTGGTGGTTGTACAATCTCTACTCATATGCCCGGTCTGACCGCACTTGTAGCAGCCGGAGATCCCTACCTTGCACGCCCCATCGTGCAATCTCCCACACTCGCCACACCTATTGTGGCTCTGCTGTCCTTTGGATCTGTGATCCGATACCTTGGGCTTTTTGCCCAAACTCCTTGTGCCAAATGCCGCCTCTGGCTTCCTCTTCTTCTCCATCTCCAAATCTATCTCTCTCTCTCACAAGCCCTCGCAATCATGTCATCCAGCGTTTTACAGCTGGACTGGCTCACAAATTTTCTGATATCACTCCTCAACATCTCATGATAACGAGCCTTCTTCATCTCCTCATCAGCCGCATACCGAGGAACGTGAAGATCCCTCTCCCTGAACTTGGCGGTAATCTCCACCACAATCTCAGTAGTCTGAGTAAGATCTTGAAACTCCCTCGCTAACTGCTGCACCTCAATAACCAGTGCAAACTCGGCTCTGAACCTGGTAGTGAAATCGATCCACGTCATCGCATCGAGAGTTTCATCATCTCCCATGACATATCTGATATCCTCCCACCAATCTCGTGCCCTGTCCTTCATGAGACAGGATGCTAGTCTGACCTTGTCCCCCTCGGGACATCTGCTGGTGTGGAATGCATTGGCGACATCCGCCAACCACCTGGTACTCGCAATGGGATCCCACGCCCCATGGTAGTCAGGAGCTCCACATGCTCTGAACTCGCTGAAAGTGAGGGTGCGCGACCCCATCATGGCCGCCACCTCAGCACGGAATGTGCTCAACTTCTCGTCCATTAACTCCAAAATACCCTCCTTGATCGAACTGAAGATCACAGGAATCTGCTTGAGTATGATGCGAGTAGCCTCTGAGGAGAGAAACTCCCTAGTCTGCTCATCCAAATGCTCGGTCCCCGAGCCCGATCCTGATCCCTCATCGGCACCTGAACTGCCGACTGCTGGTCTAGGGCGTAAAACCACCATTCTGAAAACAAATAATGACAATGTCAGGAATACATATATATCTCGAGGGATCGCTACTACTACAAGTTTCCTGGTCTCATCTCATCCTTCCTTGATTTGACTACGGATCCTCTGCTTTCAGTAGTACGGGCCCATACTACCTTCCATATCTATCCGTCCTTTCCTCAAGAACTGCCTTGACTCCACCAAGTCCCTTTTACTACCACTGCTCTCTGCTACACTCATCCTAGGCTTGCCCTAGGGTAATCACCAACCCACTCTCCGCTATCAGTTGCACAAGAAGTCCCAACTACCTCCCCTGTAACAGCCCGGAATTTCAGGTATTGTTATAATTATGTTTTTGGGGTGTTTTAAGAGGGGACTCGGCGAGTTGGAGCCAGACTCGCCGAGTAGGACCACAGACTTGGTCGCGGGTTCACGACTGGACTCGACGAGTCCAGATATGGACTCGGCAAGTCTGCGTTGTTCAGCGGAAACCCTAGCCGTTTGGTTTTGGAACGTATAAAATGGACTTATAGGCCGTCATTGTCCGTTTTAGCCTACTGAGAAGAACCCTAAACCGATTGTGTGCATCTGGAGCAAGGATTGAAGATCATTGTTGAGTTTGGAAGAGTTGTTGTGCAAGGAAGAGAAGGGCTTTGCTAAAGGAACAGCAAGAGAATCACGTTCTGAGGTTTGGGGACGCAGAGAACACGTTATTCATGTAATAAATCGAATTACACTCTTCCATGTTGATGTGTATATGGATTTAGGGTTTATGGAACCCTTTTGGTGGCTAGATTGAATGTACCTTAGTCCCCAAACGATTGGAACCCTGTACTGGGACCTTTAGAGGTCCAGAATGTCCCATGCCTGTGCATTTCGGGAATTAAGAGAGGTTTTGGATTGGAATCCTTATGCCTTAAGTCAAAATGTAAATTATAAGTCTTGGGGTGTAGCATGAGCACCTAAATGAAGGCCTTACGTGATGGACCAGCTTAGGAGGACCAGATCTATGAATGGTCGGGACAATACTGATCTTAGGAAGCAGTTTGATCGACTGCATGGCATGGACTCGCCGAGTCCAATGAACAGACTCGGCGAGTAGCTTGGAGAATAACTGGGACTCGTCGAGCTGTTCTTCAGACTCGGCGAGTGGAGTCGGGGTGGCCCCGCGATTCTTCCACGAGGAACTCGTCGAGTCAAGAAGGATACTCGACGAGTAAAAAGGGAACATCAGGGAATTGGTGAAGACGTCTAGACTCGCCGAGTCGCCATAGCACTCGCCGAGTCCGGTCAACTTGACCGTTGACCGTTGACCAGAGTTGACCTACATGTGATTTCTTAGGGGCAGTTGTCTTGAATGATAAAAGTGTTAATAAGGGATATATGATATTATAGGGAGTCTGTAGCTCGGCGGATCGAGTACGAGTGATTTCAGGAGTTGCTAGCTTTCGATATTCACGAGGTGAGTCTTCTCACTACTGTACCCGGAAGGGTTTGACTGTGTGACCGGAAGGTCAGATATGATATGTGATATATGTGCTATATGTGGTAAGTTAATTATTATATGTGCTGTGTATGTTTTATGGGCCGGAAGGCAATATGTTATGGGCCGGAAGGCGAATATGTTATGGGCCGGAAGGCGATTATGTTACGGGCCGGAAGGCGTTGTGTTGTGGACCGGAAGGTCAGGGCCTGGAAAGGCGTATATGTGTAAGTAGTATACTGGGGAACTCACTAAGCATTTATGCTTACAGTTGTTATGTATGTGTTTCAGGTACTAGCGAGGACCGTGGGAAGGCGCCGGCGTGATGCGTACACACTGTTCGATATTTTGAGATCTTGGGGATTTTATGATTATATTTTGACCTAAAACTTGGAATAATTATATTTAATTTGAATAAAGTCACTTTATTTGCAATGGAAAATTTGTTTGAAAATTTGCGTTGTTACATCCCCCTAACTAGCTCGTGAATACTATTACATATCACTAAGACTAGATAATTCTTCGAATGAGAGATCCTACCTTACAACGGTTGGACTCAAACAAGAGTTGCGCAATAGAGCTAGACCTAACCTTCTAAAATTATTTAGTCCTGACCATATGTAATGTAACATATTCATTTAGTAGTTAGTGAAAGATAACTAAGACTCCTAAAAGCACAAAGCAAGCAGCATTCGAGCATCGAGTACTCATAATCAAGCATATACTACTCTAGCTATCATATTGACAATTCTGTACTAGCATGCAGTTTTCATAAAGCTGAAACACATATAACAAGCACATAAGGCATCCTTCCTAGATCCTTAGTCCTAATATAGCATGTTGTTCTCATAAAGCTGATAATCATAACCTAACATAAACTTGTATGGATAATTTAGGAGTACTTACTTGAGCTCCGCTGATTGCATGCGCCACACCCTTTTTCTCTTTTCAAAGTTCCTTTCTTTCAAAAAAAAAATTCTTTTTGCTTCTTTAAAACTCTTTTCTGTTGAAACTTTATACCACTTCCTTAGTTTGAGTTCAGACACACTCGGGAGTGGGCCCGAATCCCTCAAACCAAGGCTCTGATACCAACTTGTAACATCCCAAAAATACAACCCAAAAATTTTTGTTTCAAAACTTTACTAAACCATAATATCAATTATTAAAAGATAAAACCATGAATCGTGTATCTCAAAATGTCATAATAAATTTATCAAATTGAAACTAGTGTCAAGATCATATCAAAATATCAGAGTCTAACTCCTAGGCTAAGACTGTGGTGTGTGCCATGCCATCATCTCGAGCCCTTCCATTTGCTAGCTGAAGTACCTGAAACCAAAACTGAAACTGTAAGCACGAAGCTTAGTGAGCTCCCCCAAACTACCACATACCATACAATAACATATAAAGCACATATTGGGCCTCGCCCACTGCATCATACCAAAGTCCAGAATTGACTAGGTCCTTGCCCACTGCATCGGACTGAAGTCTGGAACTGACTAGGGCCTTGCCCACTACATCGGACCGAAGTCCGGAACTACTAGGGCCTTGCCCACTGCATCAGACTGAAGTTCAGAACTAACTAGGGCCTTGCCCACTACATCGGATCGAAGTTCGGAACTGACTGAACATAGCATAACATAATCATAGCATATAATATGAACACATATACTGCATACTGCATCGGACCATAGTCCGAAACACATAACACATACCATGCCTGTATCACAAAGACACCAAGCATACTGAACTATTGCATCGGACTATAGTCCGGAACTAGTGCTAACTAAACGAGCCAACATTGTGGCTGTAGACCCGTTCCTACTGGAAGGAAACTCACCTCGTAAGGCTGGCTGCTGAAATGCTCCTCGGGAACTGTCTGATTGCTGTTCCGGTAACTCCCCGGCTTCAATTCCCAAAAGACACTTAATCAGACACTGATAACTAATCTTAGGGTAAAATGACTATTTTACCCCCTGGTCAAAGTCAACAATCCGTTGACCTGACTCACCGAGTTGGGCCGCCAACTCATCGAGTCCCTATCCTTCCTTCTACTCCCTTTCCCGACTCTACTCGTCGAGTTTAGTGAAAACTCGATGAGTTCTCCTTCTATAATAACATCGAGTCAACCTTTATCTGACTCGCCGAGTTGTATAAACAACCCGTCGAGTCCTCCTTCATCATATGTACACATCTAGTCTATGACTCGCCGAGTTGTATGAACAACTCGTCGAGTCTGTTCTTGCGGGAAGAAGATTGTCTTGGACTCGCCGAGTCAGGGCGTAGACTCGCCGAGTCCCTCTACACTCAAATCCATGTCTTAACTCACTGAGTCATTACTCCACTCGCTAAACAGACTCGCTTATACTAAACAGGGAATCCGAGACTCGCGTCCTGACTCACCGAGTCCTTTGCATGCAGATTCTATTCAGTCGATTCTAATCAGTTTCAGTGCATCCAATTCATAGATCTGGCTTTCTGGGACAATCTGAACACGTAAAGTTGCTAACTTTACGTGTATCTATGATGTAATGAATCAATAACACTCAAACTTGGCTATAATGGGGGTTACTTGTCTAGAACAAGGCCAAGGCTGCCAAAAGGTGGCCTTCTTGAGCTCCTGGAACTCAAGAGAGGCTAGATCCCAAAAATGGCTTGATTACAAAGCTTCATCAGTAGGGATTTTGGGTTTTTGAGCTCAAAACCATCAATTTGGGGACAAACTAGATCTAGCAATACAATAACCAAGATGAAAGCTTTATTACCAGAAAGGATGGACAAAGAGGAGTATAATCTGGATCTACTTCTTCTTCCTTGAGTTCTTCTACCTTTTCCTTCTTCTTCTTGCTTACCAATGCACCAAGATTCCTTCACAAGGGGAAAAAATCACTCACACACACTTTAAGGAGGCTAGGGTTTCGGGAATAAGTCTTTGAGAGGTAAAGGAGGCTGGTTTGGGGCTATAATGGTGTTTAAATAGGGTACACTTCCTAAAATTAGGGCTTCATCCAGACTGGCGGACTCGCCGAGTCTGGAATATGGACTCATCGAGTCGCCACGCCTACTCCACGTGCTAACTTGTAACGACAAAAAAATCACGACTAAAAATTTCTTTTAAAACATTACTAAAACCATATTTATAAAACCGTATCATAATTCATAATATAATTTTCGAGTATTAATTCAAAACATAATCTCATTATCAGAGTAAAACATTCCCAGACTAACTGACTATGGTGTGTGCACTGCAACCTCTCCGAGCTCCTCTTTTGAAAACTGAGTACCTGAAACCAAAACTGAAAACCGTAAGCATGAAGCTTAGTGAGCTCCCTCAAACTACCACATACCATACAATAACATATAAAGCACATACTGGGCCTTGCCCACTGCATCGGACCGAGGTCCGGACTAACTGGGGCCTTGCCCCCTGCATCGGACAGAAGTCCGGAAACTGAATGGGACCTTGTCCCCTACATCGGACCGAAGTCCGGACTATCTGGGGCCATGCCCCTTGCATTGGATCGAAGTCCAGAAACTGACTGGGACCTTGTCCCATACATCGGACCGAATTCCGGACTAACTGCATCAGACCGAAGTCCGAAACTAACTGAACAAAGCATAACATAAACATATCAACTAGCATGAACACACATATACTGCATACTGCATCAGCCCGTAGCCCGGAACACATAACACATAAATCCTGCCTGAGCCAAGAAGGCCTCAAACATACTAACTACTGCATCAGACCGAAATCCGGAAACTACTGCTAGCTAAACAGTCTGGCATTGTGGCCTTAGACCCGTTCCTACTGGAAGGAAACTCACCTGAACTGTTGAGCTCTGTTGATAACCCTCTGGCTGCTAACCGACAACCCTCTGAGGCACTAATCCTCTAGCTCTCCAGGCTACCAATAACAATATATCACTTAGTCTGACAGCCCTTCAAAAGTCAACTAAGTCAACTCTGGTCAAAGTCAAAGTCCTGGTTACAGTCAACCTTCCAGGTTGACCCTACTCGCCGAGTCAGCCTACTGACTCGCCGAGTTCATAAGCTCTGAAATCCCTTTCATTCGCGACTCGACTCGCCGAGTCAGACCATGACTCGCCGAGTCTACTGATTTCCAAGTCCTGACCTGTCCACTCACTAGGTCCCCACTCAACTTACTGATCCGAGTCTTAACTCGAAGGGTTTGAGGTTCTACGACCAGACTCTCTGAGTCCAAGAACAGACTCGCCGAGTCCAAGGCAATCTTCAACGGACTCGCCGAGCTCATGCTCATGATCATACAACTCGCTGAGTTCACCCATGTGACTCGCCGAGTCTCTTCAGTTCTTAATCCATACAGTGGCTTTTCGAGCCATGCAAGGGCTTAAATCCATAGATTCATTCCTCTAGATCCTAAACCCAACGTAAAATGGCAAGCTTTACGTGTAACCAAGGAGTTATAGGCTTAGAACACTCTAGGGCTAGGGTTTGTAACAAAGGGGCTTCACCAACAACTTATTGGCCTAAACTTTATGACTTTCTGGGTTATTACCCACCTAGATCTGAGGTAGCAACCTCAGATCTACTCCAAACTCGAAATAGATCTCATCCATACTCAAAATGCCCAAAACTCAAACATAAGATAGATCTAGATGCACATAAGCCCAAACAACTGGTGGGTTTTATACAAACAATCCTATGTGTGCATGCAACCCTAGATTTGGATCTATATCTTCACTATTAGATACACAACATTATGAACACATAATAAAACCCTAATGATGATTGCTAATTTTGAAATTAACCAAGAAGGTTAGATTACGTACCTCTTGTTGTTATATTGTAATAACAACTTGAATCTTCAAACCCTAAGTCTTGAAAGCAAGCACCACAAGTGTAGTGCCTCTAATGGATCACAAACACCAAGAGCAAATGGAGAGGCTATAGAGAGAGAGAGGAGAGGTATAAAAATTCATCCCTAAGAAGCCCTGGGAGGGTATGGACGAAATCATGAGCCAAAGGGGTGTTTATATAGGTGTAGAGATAGGGTTTCAGTCCTTATCCTTATCTAGTTGCTTACCCACCAAGCAAACCATAAGATAAGCCTTGAATCCTTATCATGGACGAATTCTAAGGCCTTATCACCTTAAATTCTTCCAACCTATCCTTAGGATAATCCTTACCCTATTTTGTAACTATCACATAATTACAATTCAGCCCCTCTAGTTTAATTAATTACATTTGATCACAAAATTAATTCTTAATTAATTATTGACCAATATTAATTAAACAAATATGATTTCTCCTTTAATATATTATTCTTATAACATATTAATAAATCATAATAACCTCTCTCTCTCTCTCTCTATTATTTCTCCAGTCAAGTTGCTTTGGTGAAGGCAACCCAAAAGGACCATACACAATCGGGTCAAGTACTTACCAATTATTGTTACAGGCTTAGACACTAATCCAACAACAACAGACTATTACCTCAAATGAAAGCTCCAACTGAAGTAAATCCCAGATCTACACCACTCCTTTGCAGCAAAGCCCTTGATCTTCAAGCCCCTCTCCAAGATTCTCTCCTCCAAGGCTCTATTCCCTCAAATAATGAAGGCTCACTCAATTCTAGGGTTTCTGGAACTCAAAAGGGGAGCAAAGAGGCTGAGGGTGGGTTATAATGTGCTTTATATAGGGCATAACCTCTGGGATTAGGGTTTTTCTCGCCCAGACCAGACTCGCCGAGTCCACTCGTTGACTCGCCGAGTCGGTCACTTACTCAATGACCCGGATCCCGCTCTGACTCGTCGAGTTCCTCCCTGGACTCGACGAGTTGACTCTTGATTTAGAGCTTAACCTTTCTTTTGTTGGTCTTCCTGATTCTGGGTGTTACAACTCTCCCCCACTTAAACTAAACTTCATCCTCGAAGTCCACCACGGCCAACTATTTCACAACCCACTTACTGCTTACCACTAGCTATGCACTGGACACTTTTCGCCACTATAACTTAGTATTGAGTACCCATCAATCAACTAGTCGAATTCTACCATAGTATGCTTTCCATTACTGCCACTGGCTGAAAATTTCTGTTGTCCCTTATCCGCCTCCCGGATGAACCGAGACCACCCTGGTCCCTACTGATGTCTCCATATCTGGGTTACCGGACTCCTATCGGTTACCACACCCCATCGTAATCTCCTAGTCGCTTTCAGTGACTTCTGAAGATACCTCGACTATCTATAATTGTTCTACCCACTCTGCCACTCATACTGAATCGATGTTGCTGGAACTAGCCTGCTTATCTCTCATCTGACTACTCAACTTCCAATAACTCGAGCCTTCCATCCAGAAAGAAAGGCAACCTACCTAATTATCCTTGCAGATCACTTATACTTGGCAGAAGACTCAACTGATCCTGCTGAGAGGGACTTGCCATTTCAAATCGACCAACTATACCGTCAGCACTTGCATTCCAGCACAAATACTAATACTAGCCATCACACTGAAACTATCTGAAACATTGAACTGCCTACAGTACTGAACTACCTGAAACACTGAACTACCTGAAACACTGAACTGGCTGAAGCACTGAACTGGCTAAAACACTGAACTGGCTGAAACACTGAACTGACTGAAACACTGAACTGGCTATATGGCTGCTTCCCACAACATCTCAAGACCCTCCTGGTCTCTAATCATTCATCGGTTATCTGCAACACCGAGTTCCAACTCAACTGTGGAGCCCAAGGACTCCTTACTTAGTCGCTCCCACAACTTCTGAACGAAATCTTTCTCTGGAACTAGTTTCCACTAGTCATCCTGACACTGTGACTCTAACAACCTCCCGATCCAACCGACCGGGTCCATACGTCGAATCCTGACATCATCAAATCCAAGACTAAAAATGGTGGCTCCCAGACTAATGGTAGCCCTTAACATACACGAACCCAAGTGGTCCACTGCTTCCCTGATCTCATAATTGTGGTGACGATCCACTGACAAATCGCCGACTTAACCAAAACTGAACCATTTGGGAAATCCGAAATCTAACCCGTGGATTCCCATATTCTCACTGCTGCACCCGAACTGGTTGGTATTACTGCTTTCCCCGCGTCTAAACAACATGCTCATGCTGCCTACCAACATGGTAAATGCTACAGTTACACCCGCAGACTTACAACTCTCTAATACTATCTTGCTGCTAGTGAATGCTACAGCTACCCCCGTAGACTTACAACACTCTACTACTATCTGACTGCTAGTGAATGCTACGGCTACCCCCACAGACTTACAACACTTTACTACTATCTGACTGCTAGTGAATGCTACGGCTACCCCCGCAGACTTACAACACTTTCAAAGGCTGCAGCTAGCCATGCGGCCTCTGATGCTCGACCTTGACCATCCTACATGTCAAGCACCTCTCAACGTACTAGGCTATATTCTTCTTCATACAAGGTCACCAATAACTCAAACTCAAATCCTGATACATCTTGGTGGCTCCCGGGTGTATAGAAAGGTGATACTTATGAGCCTCCTCCAGTACTATCTGTCTGATCCCACCGGAAACTGGAACCCAAACCTGACCACACCAGGTCAACAGCCCCTGACTATCGGTGACAAACCTATCGATCTCGGCTCTGATCCTCTCATGTTTCCAGTTCTACTTCCGAACTCCCTCTTCCCTAGCTTCTCTGAAAATCCTACTAACTTACAGCTTACTGCATCTGCTACCACATTCGCTTTACCCGGATGGTAAAGGATCTCGCAGTCATAATTCTTGACCACGTCCAGCCACCTGCGCTGCCACATGTTCAAGTTTAGCTGATCCATAAGATATCTTAAACTCTTTTGATCTGTGTATATAGTACAAAAACCCCATAAAGATAATGTCTCTAAATCTTGAGAGCAAACACCACTGCCCCCAACTCCATGTCATGAGTAGGATACCGCACCTCATGTGGCTTCAACTGATGCGATGCATAAGCAATCACTTGTCCCATATGCATAAGGATCACCCCCAAACCAGTGATGGATACATCACAAAATATTACAAAATCCTCAACACCCTTTGTAACACCCCAAGTCCAGGTATTCCTTGTGAACCTTAGTCTATTGAGCCTTTGTTCATTTGGCTGTTGGTAGAGAAAAAGTGATTAATGGGTATGCGGGGCGTACTAGAGTTTACGTTCAATGTACTCATGTGTGTGCTTTGGACGCGGAGGCCACCTAGTACGCTGGGCGTACTAGGCCCAAAATGGAAACCCTAATTTGAGATGTGGTCCTATATAAAGGAAGTGATGGCCTCATTCCTGGCCACCACTCCCAGAATCCAAACCTTCCTAACCCTAAATATTCATCTTCTTACCTGGGGAGTGCATTGGAGAGCTTGTGAGCATATTCTTGTGATCTTGAAGAGGAGACTGAGCTTTGGAGAAGAAGAGTGAGAGTCCAGGTTTTTGGATCTGAGCTTAGCAGTGAGGAAAGCTTCACATAGAGGTATAAAGCTCCAGGCTTTATCACTATTTTGTTTTGTGCATTTTCATGGAGTATTTTAGGGGTTTATCCCAAAAGATGGAGACTTTAGGTGATAATGAGCTCCAAAGACCTTGATCTACCCCTTTCCAGTGTATTTTGTGGACTTGAGTGATAAAAATCCAATCTTGGACGTTAGGAGTAAGCCATGCATGAGATATGAGCTTCATGAGGAAAGATGATGGATGTTTTGAGTGTTAGAGACCCAATCAGCCATGCAAAGGCTTAAAGTCACTGACTTTATGGATTAAGAGACATTAGAGAGTCCATATCTGAGATATGAGCCTATGTCTTAACTGGTTAAGACCAAAAAATGTGAGAAGAATGGAACTGGGGTGTATGCTGGGCATAAACCCCATACGTGCAATGTAGGGGTCGAGCATCCCCGATGCCTACATGGCATTCGAGTACGCGCAACGTACTCCCTGCGGTTGACTTTTGTTGACTTTTAGGGTTTGGTCAAAAGTGTGGACTATTAAGCCTATGGAGGGGTAAAATGGTCTTTTCACCCTTACGTGAGTGTAAAAGGGTTAGTCTAGTTCTTGAGAGCCAATATTGATTAGGGATAATTATTATGTGCTAGGTGGAGGCTAGACTGGTGGGTAGAGTTCGAGATTCCGAGTTTGGGGTTTTCTTTTGCTAGCTTACGAGGTGAGTCTTCTCACTATACTTACCTTGACTTGTAATTTTATGTGTGACCAGAGGGTCTTATGTGAATGAGTTGTGTATTGATATATCCTACTATTTGTTATGTGATATGTTTACTGTGTATTCTATTGAGCTGCTGAGTTGACGGACCAGAGGGTCCATCTAAGTTGTGAGACCGGAGGGTCCCACTGAGACACATTGACCGGAGGGTCTTATTAAGTTATAGCCTCGAGTGGCTGATGTGATGTGTGTGGTATTTTGGGGAACTCACTAAGCTTTTATGCTTACCGTGTTATGTGTTATGTGTTTCAGGTAGTTCCGAGGATCGCGGCAAGGCACCGGCATGATTGTACACACTGGCGGGAGATGTTTTTTTATGATTCTGGGATTGTGTATTACATTGTGATGTGAATTTGGATACGTGTGTTTTGAGATGTTGAAATGAGAATTTAATGTGTTTTAAAAATGAAAATTTTGTTTGAAAATTTCAAGTCGTTACAAGTTGGTATCAGAGCCTTGTGTTGAGGGATTCGGATACACCCTCGAGTGTGTTTGCACTCGAACTGAGAATTTGAGAAAGATTTTCAAAAGAGATAATTTTTTTTTTAAAATGAGAAAGAGTTTAAGAGAAGACGAGCCGGGGCAATGTGTACAATCAGCCAGAGCTGAGCGGTGATTTCCCAAAATACCCTCATTTTGTGTTATGAGATATATTATGATATATAATGCATGCTAGAGAATAGTCTAGGTAATTCATATATTAGGACTAGGGTGGCCTGATTTGTGATGCCTTAGCCTAGGGATTTCTACTGTTAGTGATTTGTTTTGAGTATGAGTATCTAGCAGGAGTGAGCCAATGAGAGGACTATTGTAAGAGTAGCTGGTGAGGCATAGAGTACTTGTAATTGGGATCCGAGGAGGACAACTTGGGGTGAACACTGACATGGTGTGGAAGGTAGTATTGGGACCGTACTGCTGGAAACACAGGATCAGTGAGCGGTCCAAGTAAGAATCTTTAGGATGCTAAGGAACAAGTAGGGTGAGTGATCGAGTGTAAGTATGCTCGAGCGAGTCTGTGATGATTTTGTGCTGTGTTTCAGAGACACCATGGTAGGTACACGCCACAACCCGGGAGGCAGTGGTACCAGTGACGATGAGATTCGGAGGATGATCCATGAGGAGGTGGCTGCAGCTATCCGAGCAGAGATTCCAGAGATGTTTGGGTCTATCAAGACCACCTTGATACAGACGTTCGATGAGCGATACGCTGCTGTCACTAAGGTTGTTGCTGTCGCGGCCACTGCAGTCGTCCCTGCTGCTAGGCCTCAGGGAGGTGACTTGTTACTGTTTCGAGAGTTCATCAACACGAAGCCACCAGATTTTGATGGGATGCAGGATCCGGTTGCTTCGATGAGGTAGATCTTTGATATCGAGGGGTGTTTTTATACGTGTTCATACCCCCGACCACTTGAGAGTTCGGTTTGCACTGAACTAGCTTCGCTTGGGAGCGAAGGACTGGTGGAAGTTTTTGACAGCTGGTTTTACCCCTATAGATCATGCTGCAGTGACATGGGAGAGGTTTGTTCATATGTTCCGAGATGAGTATTTTCCCCCGGTGGAGAGGGAACGTTTGGCACAGGAGTTTCTGTCTCTCAAGCAGAAGACAGAATCAGTGACTGAGATTTCGAGGATGTTCCATGAGAGGGTGATGTTTTGACCTGAACACGTGTCCACTGAGCAGGCATGTTTGAGCCGATATCTGAGCATACTGAGGAGGGACATACAAGAGTTCGTGGCGAACTCGTCATATAAGACATTGGCCGAGCTTCAGGCCAATTCCAGGAGGAGGGAGATTGAGCTTGATTTGCAGACCAGGGAGGAAGAGGAGGAGGACTCCCGGGGGAGGGACCAGTGCAGTCGCTGCCAGCAACGAAGCGGGCCAAGCCCGCTTATTCCAGAGTTGGGGGCCAGAAGGGCCGCACTTGTGGCAAGTGCTGCAAGAGTCATGAGAGTTCTTGCCGATTGGGGATTTGCTACAAATGTGGAAAGGAGGGGAATATGGCGAAGGACTATCCCAAGGGATTCTCGGTTTGCTTTCATTGCAACCAAACTGGCTACCAGAAGGCCGAGTGCCCTCAGCTCGTTCAGGGATCAACCCAAGGATATACACCTACTTCTGTGCGTGCTACTGAGATTCGTCCAACGAAGGCCGAGACACCGAGGGTTCGTGGGAGAGCCTTTCAACTGACAACGGAGGAGGTCCGTGCAGCGCCTGATGTTGTGGCTGATACGTGTTCTTATTATGTTCTTTTGAGAAATTTTGTGCTTATATTGTGATTGTGTTTAGGTACTTTTCTTGTGAGTGTTGTGCCTGCCTTGGTGTTATTTGACTCAGGTGCGAGTCGATCCTTTGTATCATTAGCATTTAGTCGTCATATCAATATCCGATGAGAGGCCTTGAGTCGACCTCTGAGAGTATCCACAGCCGACGATCATGCGGTATTTGCGACTGATGTGATTTGTAGATGTGTGCTTGAGATTTTCGGAGTCTAGTTTCCAATTGATCTGGTACCGATCACGATGACGGACATCTGTGTCATCGTGGGAATGGACTGGTTAAGTCGATTTGGAGCTATAATTGACTGTGAGCATCAGCTGGTGACCATACGAGACCCTGTTAGGGGAGTGCTTACAGTATATGGCGAGGGTACCCGATCTGGGTCGGCATTTTGTTCGGCCGCCAGAGATTTTTGGCGTATGTGATGGATACGCGGGCTACTGTAGAGAGATCGAGTTATATCTCCAAGGTTCTGATAGTGCGCGAGTTTCCGGATGTTTTTCCCGAGGAGTTGTTGGGAGTGTCTCCCGAGAGGCAGGTAGAGTTTCGGATCGATTCGGTGCCAAGAGTGGCGCCTATTGCCAAGGCACCTTATCGCCTTGCACCTCCGGTGATGCAGGAGTTATCCTCACAGCTGCAGGAGCTGTTAGGGAAGGGGTTTATCAGGCTGAGTAGCTCGTCGTGGGGAGCCCCGATCCTTTTTGTCAAGAAAAAGGATGGTTCACACCGGATGTGCATTGATTATCGGGAGTTGAACAAGTTGACGGTCAAGAACCATTACCCACTTCCGAGGATCGACGATTTGTTCGATCAGTTGCAGGGGCGTCTTGGTTTTCCAAGATCGATCTGAGGTCTGGGTATCATTAGATGAGAGTCCACAAGGAGGATGTCTACAAGACGGCTTTCAGGACACGTTATGGGTGCTATGAGTTTGTGGTGATGTCTTTCTGGCTCACCAACGCACCGATAGTGTTCATGGACCTCATGAACTGGGTGTGTAGGCCCATACTGGATCGTTCGGTGATTGTGTTCATCGACGATATTTTGGTGTATTCGAGGTCCAGAGAGCAGCATGAGGAGCATCTTAGAGAGATTCTGGGTATACTGAGATCGGAGAGGCTCTATGCCAAGTTCTTCAAGTGTGATTTCTGGTTACGAGAGGTCCAGTTTCCGGGACACCTCGTAAATCAGAATGGTATTTTGGTCGATCCGGCCAAGATTGAGGCAGTTATGAGACGGGAGGTGCCAAGATCCCCCATCGAGATCAGGAGTTTTCTGGGACTGGAAGGATACCATCGGAGATTTATCATAGATTTCTCCAAGATTTCCGTCCCTCTCACCAATTTGACCCGGAAGGACGTTGCGTTTACTTGGGGTCCCGAGCAGCAGACCTCATTTGAGACCCTTCGCCAGAGATTGTGCGAGGTTCCCGTGTTGGCCCTTCCAGAGGGAATGGAGGATTTTGTGGTTTATTACGATGCATTCATTACGGGCATGGGTATGATACTGATACAGAGAGAGCATGTGACAGCGTATGCATCGAGGCAGTTGAAGCCTCATGAGATGAGATATCTCACCCATGATCTGGAGCTACGGGCAGTGGTGTTTGTCCTCAAGATCTAGCGTCACTATCTGTACGGGGTTCGGTGTATCATATACACGGACCACAAGAGTTTGAAGTATCTTATGGATCAGCCCAACCTTAACATGAGACAGAGGAGATGGTTGGATGTGGTGAAAGATTACGACTACAAGATCTTATATCATCCGGACAAGGCTAATGTGGTAGCCGACGCCTTGAGCCATAGAGCAAAGAGTACCCCGATCCGAGACGTGTGTATGAGGATGACAGTGATGACTCCAGTCTTAGATATCATTCGAGAGGCCCAGGCGGAGGCCGTGAGACCGGAGAACTGCAAGAGGGAGCAGGTGATTGGGCAAGTGTCTGAGTTTGTGACAGACAACTGGGGACTTATGACCTTTCAGGGGAGGATTTAGGTGCCCTGTACAGGCGGAGATCGACGTACACTGATGGTGGAGGCGCATAGATCGAGATTCTCGATCCATCCCGGGGCCACTAGAATGTATTTGGACCTGAAGAGAGATTACTGGTGGCCCTGTATGAAAAGGGATGTTGCGTGGGTAGTCGAGAGGTGCTTGACCTGTCGTCGGGTTAAGGTAGAGCACCAGCGTACTCATGTCATGTTGCAGCCACTGGAGGTTCCCCAGTGGAAGTGAGAACAAATTGCTATTGATTTTATCACCAAGTTCCCGAGGACCGCGCGGGGTGTCGATGCGATTTGGGTGATTGTGGACCGGTTGACAAAGAGCACTCACTTTCTTGCTATTAGTGAGAGCTCTTTTGCAGAGAAGCTGGCAGAGATATATGTGAGAGAGGTGGTAGCTCGTCATGGGGTGTCGATATCTATAGTTTCAGATCGGGATGTGCGATTTACTTCCAGATTCTGGAAGAAGTTCCATGAGGAGTTGGATACGCAATTGCATTTTAGCACAACCTACCACCCACAGATAGACGGACAGAGTGAGCAAACAATTCAGACGCTCGAGGACATGCTTAGAGCGTGTGTTATGGACTTCGGTGGAATTTGGGACACGTACCTACCCCTGGATGAGTTTTCTTAAAACAACAGCCACCATTCCAGTATCGACATGCCTCATTTTGAGCTCTTTTATGGGAGGAGGTATCGGAACCCCATCTATTGGGGAAAGGTAGGGCAGTGAGTGATGGGTGGCACTGAGATAGTGCTCTAGACGACTGAGCAGATTCAGCAGGTCAGACAGAGATTACTGACGGCTCAGAGTCGCCAAAAGAGTTACGCGGACAGGCGACGATCCGAACTCGAGTTTCAGGTTGGAGATTTCATTCTCCTAAGGGGATCCCCATGGAAAGGGGTAATACGGTTTAGGAAGAAAGGAAAACTGGGGCCCCGATACATCGTTCCTTTCAGGGTGACCGCTAGGGTGGGTAAGGTAGCATACCGCTTAGAGCTACCTACGGAGATGAGCCAGATCCATAACACCTTCCATGTGTCTCAGTTGAGGAAGTGTGTGGCCGATGAGACAGCAGTAGTGCCACTAGAGGACATTCAAGTGAATGCGAGCCTGAATTATATCGAGAGACCGATCGCGATTATGGATCGAAAGGTGAAGGTTTTGAGGAACAAAGAGGTGCCCCTGGTTCAGGTTCAGTGGAAACATCGGAAACGGTCCGAGATGACTTGGGAGCTAGAGTCCGAGATGCGGGAGCAGCACCCGTAGCTATTTGAGGAGCTTGACTTCGAGGGCGAAGTTTGATTTTAGTGGGGGAGAATTGTAACACCCCAAGTCCAGGTATTCCTTGTGAACCTTAGTCTATTGAGCATTTGTTCATTTGGTCCTTGGTGGAGAAAAAGTGATTAATGGGTACGCGGGGCGTACTAGAGTGTACGCTCAACGTACTCATGTGCGTGCTTTGGACGTGGAGGCCACCTAGTACACTGGGTGTACTGGAAGGTACGATGGGCGTACTAGGACCAGAATGGAAACCCTAATTTGAGGTATGACCCCATATAAAGGAAGTGATGGCCTCATTCGTGGCCACCATTCCCAGACTCTAAACCTTCCTAACCCTAAATATTCATCTTCTTAGTTCAGGAGTGCATTGGAGAGTTTGTGAGCATATTCTTGTGATCTTGAAGAGGAGAAGGAGCTTTGGAGAAGAAGAGTGAGAGTCTAGGCTTTTAGATCTGAGCTTAACAGTGAGGAAAGCTTCACATAGAGGTATAAAGCTCCAAGCTTTCTCACTATTTCGTTTTGTGCATTTTCATGGAGTATTTTAGGGTTTTTTCCCAAAAGATGGAGACTTTATGTGATAATGAGCTCCAAAGACCTTGATCTACCCCTTTCTAGTGTATTTTTGTGGACTTGAGTGATAAAAATCCAATCTTGGACATTAGGAGTAAGCCATGCATGAGATATGAGCTTCATGAGGAAAGATGATGGATATTTTAAGTGTTAGAGACCAAATCAGCCATGCAAAGGCTTAAAGTCACTGACTTTATGGATTAAGAGACATTAGAGAGTCTAGATCTGAGATATGAGCCTATGTCTTAACTGGTTAAGACCAACAATGTGAGAAGAGTGGAACTGGGGTGTACGCTGGGCATAAACCCCATACGCGCGGCGTAAGGGTCGAGCATCCCCGATGCCTGCATGGCAGTTGAGTACGCGCAGCGTAGAGATCGAGTACGTGCGAAGTACTCCCTGCCGTTGACTTTTTTTTTTTTTTTTACTTTTAGGGTTTGGTCAACAGTGTGGACTATTAAGCGTATGGAGGGGTAAAATGGTCTTTTCACCCTTATGTGTGTGTAAAAGGGTTAGTCTAGTTCTTGAGAGCCTATATTGATTAGGGATAATTATTATGTGCTAGGCGAAGGCTAGACTGGTGGGTAGAGTTCGAGATTCCGAGTTCGGGGTTTTCTTTTGCTAGCTTACGAGGTGAGTCTTCTCACTATACTTACCTTGACTTGTAATTTTATGTGTGACCAGAGGGTCTTATGTGAATGATTTGTGTATTGAGATATCCTACTATATGTTATGTGATATGTTTACTGTGTATTATATTGAGCTGCTGAGTTGAGGGACCAGAGGGTCCATCTGAGTTGTGGGACCGGAGGGTCCCACTGAGACACATTGACCGGAGGATCTTATTAAGTTATAGCCTCGAGTGGCTGATGTGCTGTATGTGGTATTTTGGGGAACTCACTAAGCTTTTATGCTTACCGTGTTATGTGTTATGTGTTTCAGGTAGTTCCGAGGATCGCGGCAAGGCACCGACATGATTGTACACACTGGCGGGAGATGTTTTTTTTATGATTTTGGGATTGTGTATTACATTGTGATGTGAATTTGGATACTTGTGTTTTGAGATGGTGAAATGAGAATTTAATGTTTTAAAAATGAAAGTTTTGTTTGAAAATTTCACTTCGTTACACCCTCTGGCAAGGTCAATATTGGGGCCTCACATAACCTCCGCCGTAGAATCCCAATTGTTGTCTGCCGCTCAGGGCACCATCGAAAATCCACTCCCTTCCTTGCCAGATGAGTGAGGGGTACCACGATCTTGGAGAAATCCTGAATAAATCTCCAACAGTATTCCGCCAAACCCAAGAAAGTCCTGATCTATGAGGGAGATTTCTTTACCTCCCACTGCATCACAGCCTCGATCTTGGCCGGATCGACCAAAATCTCATCTTGATTAACGAGATATCCCAGGAATTGGACTTCTCGTTACCAAAACTTACACTTCGAGAACTAGGCATACAACCGTTCCTTCCTCAACACTCCCAGAAGCTCTCGAAGGTGATCGTCGTGTTGCTCTCTGGTCTTGGAATACACCAAGATATTATCAATGAACACGATAACAGAACGGTCGAGCATCGACATGCACACCCGATTCATCAAACCCGTAAACACTACAGGCAGATTGGTGAGCCCAACTGGCATCACCACAAACTCGTAATGCCCATAACGAGTCCGAAACGTGGTCTTATCCACGTCCTCCCCTCTTACCCTCACCTAATGATACCCCGACCTCAATTCGATCTTGGAGAACCAAGATGTACCATGCAGCTGGTAAAAGAGATCATCAATCCGCGAAAGGGGATAATGGTTCATCACCATTAACTTGTTCAACTCCCGTTAATCAATGCACATCCGTTGTGAGCCATCCTTCTTCTCGACGAACAGTATCGGTGCTCCCCGCGACGAACTACTCGGTCTGATGAAAGGTCTTGGGAAAAGAGGGGATTTTAAAGAAAAAACGAGCGTCACGAACCGTCTCGGGATGGATCTGACACATATTGACGACGTTGTCTAAAGCATGTCAAACGCTAGAATAAATCTCAGACATACACGTGTTGATATATACGCTCGAACGACGACGCTATCAATCCGACGCATACACCTACATGCCTAAGGGACTTGTTAACGTATCCCTCAGGAAGAACGTCAAAAAAGGAGAAGTTTAACTAATGCCAAGCTTGGCATGGTCAAAACCCGGTTAGGCCCAGTCCGAGGCCAAGGTTGGGACTTCGCCAATGCGAAGATCACTGGTATGGCGATTAAGGTGCAGAACTGTACCTTAACCTCTTCTCTAAGGAATAACACCCTGATAAACGTGGGACCAATCAGAGAGTTACACATGCTCATATGATGATAGCCATAGTCATCATAATATTAAAGATTCCCCTCTAGCCAATGAGGGGATGAGGCAAAAATACGTGACGAAGGATCCTCCAATATGTGTCCGCCACATTGCACCTCACGAGGGAATGCTTAACAGAATCAGTTGAGAGGCACATGCCTCTCAAATAGGTATAAAAGGATCTTATTCCTCATGAAGAAAGGGAAGAGACTCTTTTTCTTGTAATTTACTCTTACTTCTCTCGAGCCTCATTCTAACTTGATCATTGGAGCTTCGTCCCGGGAATTCCTCCCGGACGTCGACTAACGATCATCTTTCTCTTTTGCACTTTGATATCAGGAGTAGAAACCTGCATGGAGCCTATCAACAATCTCAATCTAATCATTTACGATATATCATAACACCAACCAATCAAACCTGTCGGTCATGCTAATACAAGACTATCCTAGTCTAGTACATAATCACATACTAACAGAACACTAACATCCTACCATACTCTGGACGTATACTGTTATACATGGTATAATGAGAAAACTCAATTGAACTGGTAGTTAACGAATCACAACTACACTCACGAACTCATAAGAATCGATCTCACGAACCACCTAGATAACAAATAAAGGTTAACCCTCTTCCTACAACTTAATCCCACAAAATCAAACCTAAAGTCAAACCGGTCAAAAACCAACAACCAACCGGTCAAAGTTAACGGTTGATTAGTTAAAGTCAATGATCAACAAGCTTCTAGTTGCGTCACAACCACTAAATGGCAAAAAGTTGCTGACTCATCCGAACATTCGTGTCGCGACCTATCCTTGGTCGCGTTGTGATTCTACTGGTGGAACCCCTTTAGTTACTTAATCTCTTCATCTTAAGGATTAAATCTTTAGATTTGAATCTTTCCAGTGGTTTAATGGATAAAGTTTCTAACTTTATCCATTCTAATGTCTAGATCTTAGCAAATCTACATCTCTAACTTGATTATGTCCAATAATGCTCGTAAAATTGTGCATGGTTGAAAGAGGGCACATGCACACTCATCTTTCTTCTTCCTAAAGGTTAGAAACATGTCCATTTGCATGATATAGCTATGGAGATCCTCAAACTCCAAGAACATGAGATCAAAATGACCACAAGTGACAAAAAAAGTCTTTTAAAACTTAGATCTATGCATGGAATCGAATAAATCAAGGATTTCTGAGACTTACAATGCAAAAGAAGTGACAAGAAGGTGGATTCTTCACTGGAAAACTCTCCTCCAAGGTATATAAATTTCATTTCTTCTTCAAACACCTCACCAACACTTCACAAATCTCTTTAAAACATAAAAGGGGTTAGGATTTCGTATCAGATGAAGGAAGTTAAATAATAAGGGAAGCCCTAAAGGTTAGCACCATTAAATAGGACCTAAGGCCCGAGACCTGAGGTTTTGCATCGTGGCGGCTTCATGGCGTGACCAAACACTCGTCACGTTGCTACTTATCGACGTGGCTCGCGTATTGACCCCTTAGAAGTAGTTACATACTAACTCCAAAAACCCTAAATCAACACTTAATCAATTCAGCACAAAACAACCCGTATCTAGAAAACAGATGTTACATAATAATCATTACATAATAAAATTTCATATTGTTTTAGCTCATCAACATCAAATCTACTAAAATAATATCGCTTAAGCCAAGTCATTTGAAAATCTAATGTCAATAGGCGTAGTCTCAAAATCATGTTTCGTCTGTGACAGTAGGTTGGCAAATGGATTAACCAAATTCCCTTCTAATTCAGATCATTTGACTGTAATGTCTATTTCTTCCACAATCTTTTGAATGTAATGATATTTCCTGAGTATATGTCATATGCATTTATATGACATGGGTTCTTTATCTAAAATGACTACACCCTCATTATCATAATAGATCTCTATGGGATCTTTAATGCTTGGAACCACACCAAGATCTCCAATGAACTTCTTCATCAACAACCATCCTTTGTGGCTTTGTTAGCTGCAATATATTAGGTCTCCATTGTTGAATCAATTATGGTATCTTGCTTGGAACTCCTTCAAGTCAGCGCTCCTTCATTCAATAAGAACATAGGTCATGACTATAAACATGAATCGTCTCTATCGGTTTGCAAGCTAACATACGTCTAACCCGCTACTTTAAGTTTTTTTTCTCACGTCATATGTCAAGTACATCTATTTTGTTATTCTTAAATACTTAGAATTATCTTGGACATCCATCCAATGAGCCTTTCCAATATTGGCATGATATCGACTCATTATGTTCAAAACACACGACACATTAGCCCTAGTACATATCATGTCATACATGATTGATCCCACTACATCAACATACAAGACGCAACTCATATTTTCTAATTCCTCAGTCAAACAATGACATTAAACTCCGCTCAATGCTAAACCACATGCCGCATAGATATAAACCTCTTCTTAGAGTCACACATCTTGAATTTTTTCAAGATATTATATATGTAGGTAGTTTGGCTTAACCCGGTAAGACATCTAGATATACCTCTATAATTCTTGACGCCTAGAATGTATGAGGAATATATCATTAACATATAAAACAAGGAATACTAGAACACTCCGACTAGAGTAAAACAAGGAATATTCACAAATTTGTATATAGTTATTTCACTAAAGTTTATAATTTTAATTATTTTTTTTAAAAAAGGTAAAAAAAAAATCTTTTTATATTAGGCTTAACAGATAATTCCAATGATATAGACTAAAATAAAGGACAATATTTGAAACCATAAAAACCGCATGTTGAACCAAGGCTAACTAGAATACATATCACAGAGACCTTTGTGGTCCACTTGGCAACAACCACTATCCGTGAACACCACCTCATTGGTTAGCGGTCGGTAGTAGTCGTGGTGTTTTGTGGTGGGGAAGACGAAACACAACGATCGATCAGTTTCTTTCTATCTCTATATCTCTTTAATTCTCACTACGTACCTCTTTACATTTTAAATAATTAGAAACTATTTTTTTATTTGAAGAATCAAAAATAAGAAAAATATAATGACGTGGAGTAGTGAATATACCAACCTAAGGCTGTTCGGTATGGTGGACTAAACGTGTGACATCCTACGTGGCTAGCCAACCAATTGGTTGTGACGTGGTACCGAAGACGGAGGAAGACGACCAATTTGATTGGTTCTTTCTTCCTTGCCTCACATTTTCTCTCTTCTTTTTGCCTATTTACTGCGTTTCTAGTAGTGAATACAATTTTCACAACCTAATGGATTGGTTGTAGAATAGTTAAATAATAATGTGGTATTATCTTCACTCACAAATCGTGCGTAAGGATACCCCTCAACCTAATATAATTGTATTTGGTGATGAGGTGACAACAATATAACACCCATCATATTTTAGATTAGTGATAGATATTCCAAAAAAAAACTTACCAACAAGAATACTTTTATACTATGTAAATGAGGTTAGAAGAGATAGATGGTTGTTAGCCTCTCCCATTGATCTGAGACTTTCTATTTTCGTTGAACTATGCAGCAAACGAGTGCCCAAGGTAGGGGCCAAAACTGTAATTTACTCCATCAATTATGTATGCGAAAAAAGCGATGCGGAAATCGGTACAGCCTAACAGGAAAAGTAAAAAAATAGAAAAAGAAAAAGGAAAAGAAAAAGGAAAGGACGATGAAAAGGACGCGTGTCAAATAAAATAACCCGCAGGTGACGCTATCAGACAGCAGCATCAGTGCTTTACTTGTGCTGTATCCAGTGTGTCAGTGTGTATGTAATTCAGAAGACATACCCTCGTGCCTTTTCCTACCTTACCCCTCTCCATTTTCACACCCACAAAACCCCTACACATTTTTTTTTTCTTTTTCACATACACATCTGTATATCCATCTGTCTGTATTCTCTCTCTCTTTCTCTCTAACCTACATTCATCATGTATTTCATCTTTCTCTAGACGCTTTTCCGTTTCCTCTTTGAGATTCTGATGAATTGATTATCGAATGTTGAAGCGATCTTAGGGTTTTAGCATCTTTCAAGCTGTATACTGCTCTTCTTTGCTGATTTTGAAGGTAACCACTTAGATTGATGCTCTGATTTATCTTTTTTAATGATTTGAACTGTTCTATTGCTTGATTGCAAAGCTATCTGCTCTGATTTCGATTCTTTCTGCACTTTATTGGTTTGATTTTCGGTGATAACGATGAATTCGTTTGATTTATGCTAATTTGACATGGGTCTTAAAAAAAACCTGCTTTTTAGGTTTAGTAATTGATGTGGTAAGCATTTTGTTAAATCTTTATCATCATCGCTGTTAAACTGATCAGTAATTTTAAATTTCTGCAACGGAGGAAGCAAACGAGAAGAGATATGGAGTAAAGATTATGTTATATAGCTATGAAGTGATGATGAACTTATCGATGTCAAAACAGTAATCATACTATATCAAAACGTTCTCATAGCTTTATCCTAAATGAATGGTTGTGGTGAAACATGTATTCATCAGCTTTTCCCTATAGATTATCTGATCATCTGTGTGTGGTCAAATTTTATCTGGCAAATTACTCCGATACAATTTTTTCTTCTGATATGTTAAAATTTGCAAGTGATGAACTTTCTTTCCTGTTTCTTGTTCACCTCAGATACTATTAGAAATGGCAGCTGAACTTGTTAATGCAGCAACAAGTGAGAAACTTTCAGAAATGGATTGGACCAAAAGCATTGAGATTTGTGAATTAGTTGCAAATGATCATAGGTAAAAACTAAAAACCAAATCTTATCTTTCTTTTTGTGCATATAAATTTACTTTGTTTCTTACTATGTAAAATAGCATTGAAACTTTCCTCTTTAATATTCCCCCAATAATCTTTCCATGTTTGTATCCATAATAATTGAAGAAAAGAATGGTCATAAATGTGTGCTTTCTTTTACTTAGGGAAACTATATATAAAAACCAAAGAAAGAACATTATCAATACACCATATACAACTTTCCACCTTATTTTTACTACTATTAATGAATTTAGGTTTTATATACTTTTCATTTTCATTTGTTGTAATTTACAGGCAAGCTAAAGATGTCATTAAAGCCATCAAAAAACGTTTGGGAAGCAAAAGCAAAGATACTCAACTATTTACTGTTATGGTAAGTTTAACTTTAACACATGTTTTTACCTTTTACACAATATAATCAACATTTTCACTTCTTTAGAGCAATTTTTTTATATCTTTATAATATTTTATTCCCAGTTGCTGGAGGTGTTGATGAATAATATTGGAGAACCAATTCATACACAAGTGATTGACACTGGCTTGCTACCTGTACTTGTTAAAATAGTCAAGAAAAAGGTATATCAAGTCTTTATAAATTATAAGTTATGTAACATTTTTCATTTTTCATATTAACTTTTTTTTTCTCTTTTTTCAGTCAAACTCCAATCTACCTGTACGAGAGAAGATATTTCTTCTTCTAGATGCAACACAAACATCTCTTGGTGGAGCTTCCGGAAGGTTCCCTCAGTATTACTCTGCATACTATGATTTAGTGGTAAGTATATATATATATATATATATATATATATATATATATATATATATATATATATATATATATATATATATATATAAGACTATGTTGACTTTTGTCTTGACTTTTGACTTTTGACTTTTTGAATTTGTTAGAGTGCTGGAGTACAATTCTCTCAAACACCTGAAGTTCTTCCAAAAAACAATTCAACAGCTTCAGACAGCAGTAAAAGTAACTCAAGTAATGGTGAAGTTGTGATCAATGGACATGATAGGAGTGCTCCACCAACTGTCCCACAAGTTGTTCCTGATTCTAGGTATGTGTAGGGGTAAAATAGTAATTTTCTATGTCTGGAGAATTTTGTAGGTTGTAATTGGTTTTAAAGGTTTGTTTTTGTTATTGTTACTACCGTTTTTTTTTTCGTGAAATAGTATTATTCAAAAAGCTGTTCCTGATTCTAGGTATGTGTAGGGGTAAAATGGTAATTTTCTATGTCTAGAGAATTTTGTAGATTGTAATTGGTTTTAAAGGTTTATTTTTGTTATCGTTACTACCATTTTTTTTTTCTTGAAATAATATTATTCAAAAAGCTGTTCCTGATTCTTGGTATGTGTAGGGGTAAAATAGTAATTTTCTATGTCTGGAGAATCTTTGTTACCATTTTTTTTTTCTTCTTGAAATAGTATTATTCAAAAAGCTGGATCTGCACTAGAAGTGTTGAGAGATGTTCTTGATGCCATTGATACTAGACATCCAGAGGTATTTAAGTTTAATACTTGAATTATTATTTAATATTTGAATATTTTAATATTTAATTGTTACTTTAAATTTATTTTTTTAGCAAGCTAAGGATGAGTTCACTCTGGATCTTGTGGAACAATGTTCGTTTCATAAACAACGAGTTATGCATCTTGCAGTTACTTCTAGGTAAGATTTATGTTTCAATAAATATTTATATAATATATGTAAAAGAAATAAAATATGATTATGAAGATGCTAATTTATATTTTATTTTTCTTTTTTAGGGATGAAAAGACAATATCTCAAGCAATTGAATTAAATGATCAACTTCAAAAAGCACTTTCAAGACATGATAATCTTATTTCAGATACACCAACACCTGCAGTCAACCAAATTGACCATGAAGATCCAGAAGAAGAAGACCCTGAACAACTCTTCAGAAGGTATATTTGTAGAGTAAATTACTAAAATCGTCCCTATGGTTTGGTCAAAATTGCACGTTTGGTCCCTAACTTTATGTATGTAAGGGACGAAAAACGCAACAAAATCAAACCACAGGGATGATCCAAGTGCAAAAAAAAAGTTAGGGACCAAACGTGTAATTTTGACCAAACCATAGGGACCATTTCAGTAATTTACTCATATTTATATTTCCAACTTATTTAATTTATATTTTTTTAAAAAGTTTAGGGTTATTATCATAAAAGACCCTATACATTAGGTTTTTTCACGGATTAAACCTTAACTTTATTTTTTTTTCCTGAAAATGTCCTTGCATTTTTTCATTTTTTATGGTTTGGCACTTTTAGAAGGCTTATGAGTAATCTTCCAATTTTATACTCTTTTTTTCTTTTGGAAAACACTTGACTTTTGTTTTTTTATGAAAAAATTGAGGGTTTTTTCTGAAAAAATAAAAAATTGAGGGTTTTTTTTTTTGGAAAAAAAGGGGTTAATCTCATAAAAGATGTTATATTTTGTGTTTTTTCCTAATTAAACCTCAAATTAATTTTTAGCCTGAAAAAAACCTTGTTTTTTTTTTTTTTTTTCACTTTTTCCGATCTGGCCCTTTTAGTTATTTTTTTCCAAAAAAAATTTGTAAAATGTGAAGGTTTTTTCGAGAAAAACTAAAAAAGGTGAGGGCTTATTTGGAAGCAGTTATAGAATTTTGAGGGTTTTTTTTGGAAAAAAATACAAAGTTGAGGGCTTTTTGGAAAAAATGAAAAATACAAGGTGTTTTTCAGGCAAAATTTTTTTTGAGGTTTAATTTGGAAAAGCCACAAAATATAAGGTTATTTATGAAATTAACCCTTTATTTTATTTGTCCATTTTAGCAAGTTTGCCAGTAATCTTATGGTTTTAGATTTTTTTTCCCGAAAAAACCCTCAACTTTTTTTTTTCGAAAAAAATTGTCAAATGCAAAGGATTTTTTGGAAAAAAATAAAAAATTGAGGGTTTTTTTTTTTTTTTTTTTTTTTTTTTCTCGGAAAAACTGTTTAAAACTGGAAGATTATGGGTAAACCTACTAAAAGGGCCAAATCGGTAAAAATAGAAAAATTCAAGGTCTTTTTTAGGAAAAAGGTAAAGTTGGGATTAATTCGGAAAAAAAAACAATATATAGGTCTTTTATGATATTAACCCAAAGTTTTATAAAAACTAAGAAATTGCAAACTTAACAGGATGAGGAAAGGAAAAGCGCGCGTAAGACCCGAAGCTGAAAACCACCAAACAGATCGCCCATTAGGGGTATTAACGTCTTTTCCACCAGATAGGCTTAACAGACCACTCACTTTGGAGCCAAAACAAGAACCAACCACCACCACCACTACCGCCGCCACAACCCGCCCGTCTGCCGCCGTGACAATCCCACCGCCGCCTGCAAAACATGTTGAAAGGGAGAAATTCTTTCAAGAAAACAAAAATGACGGTTCTGCCCTTGGTGGACACATGAGGGGCCTCTCTTTACACAGCCGAAATGCTAGTAGCTCTCGCAGTGATAGTTTTGACTTGAGTGATTGATGGAAAGCGATGGTTTTTTTATATTATGGTGGGAGTATATATTATGTTGAATTTGGATTTGTTTTGTTTTTTTTTTTTTTATTTATTTTTTATTTTATTATTATTATACAAAATGGTGATATGTGAAAGATAGGAGATGGTGGTGAAGGAAAGAGGAGAGGGGAGGGGAGGGGATAGGACGTGTTTTATAAGTCGAATAGGAGATGTTAGAAGTGGTTAGTTCTTGTTTGTTTAATATGGGATTTGTTAAAATGTTGGATTATTTTATTTTGTGTGTTTTATGTTTTTGTGTAAAACAGGAGGTGTTGTTTTATTAATTTTTATTTATATCTTGAAAAGATGGTGTTGGGTGATTGGGATGGGGAGTGTATTTGTTATAAGTTATAACCTAGAAATCATTTTTTAACCATTTATAATCAAATTACCTATCTTAAAAACATTGTAACTTAAGAAGAAAAAGTTCTTTGACCAAACTACCACTATTAAATATATTAAAGAAAAGGATTGACCAAATTGTCAGTAACCCTTGAATCCCATCACGTGAGCATATATACATGTTCCTAAACCTCCATTGATGTTTGCAAAAAGCATATAGCTCACTGTCGTTCACTTTCGATCAAACAATGAAGCATTTAATGTCGCACTTTCACTCACGAACAAGGCTCATTCCACCATTTTCCTAACCCACACTTGTTTAATTATAATTGCATGTTCAATTTCAATTTCGAAGAGGAAGAATTTAATTTCCACATTTGCAAATTAAGAAATCAAGAGGAGAGACTTTGATTCAAGGTTTTATCTTCTACATTTCTGATGTGTGATCTTTTTTCCATCAGAATTTGGGTGTGATATAGTTCTTAAAACATCTCAACATCAAGGATCGCTGGGGCATTTGTACTCCCTGTTTGTTTTTAATGAAGTTCTCATACATAGTGAGCTTACAATCCATGTTACCATTTTCATGTTGCTACGGCTTCTTTACATAAGATTCTTGTCTGTAATCAATATAATAGTTGCAAAAAAAAACATATTTTCACAAAAAAACGATCACTCAAAAGTGCATGTGTTAATGGGTTCACATTCACTAGTGAAGCCGAGGTTTAGTGAAGCCGAGGTTATTTGACCAGATGTTATTCTTTGTTGTCACATAAATAGTTAATTATTTCTTGTTTTCATACATAGTGAGCATAGCCATGAATTTCTCAGTGGAATCAAGCTCGATAAATGATTGGGATGTGCTTACTTGTCAATATAGCAAATTAAAAAAATATGGCTTGCTCTTTCATGAATAACGCTTTATGACTTCTTCATTTAGTCGTCCGAAAATTGTATGACCATGTTTCTATGTAGATTTTTTTTTGAGAGCCAAAGCAATAAATTTTTTTGCATGTCTTCTTTGATAACCGAAAGATACCCCATATTTCACTTTTATCTTGTACTTGGACGATGGTATAGTCGCAAAAATATAATCAAATGTTGGAGACTCAACCATGCTCTCCCGTGTAGGTTTTGAGATTTCATCAAGCGTGTCTGCGTGTGACTACACAAAACCTTTAAATCAGTACAAATTCATGGAAGATAGATTGAGAATAAAGTATATGTACATGTTCCATGAAACTCATGATGTTTTTATTAAGTTGTCATTCAAGATTTCGTCTGTTAACTTGTTGGTATATCAGTTAGTCTTAACAACTATTTGTTAATAACTTCATGTGTTTATCACGTGATTGATAGTTGGTTAAGCTTCTATATCAAGTTTGTTAGTGATTAGCTTGTATTAATGTTCCGCTTTACTTGTAAGATGCAATCAGTTAGTTAACAGAGAAATAATAAGAAAACAGATTCCATCTCTCTTCTTCTTCTTTCTCTCTCTACATTTCATGTTCATGTGCATACCAAAATCAACATGGTATCAGAGCTGAATCTGATTCATGCTCAAAGTTTGATTCATCTTTTTCATTAAGATCTGTTTAATTCGTCTTCTTCATCTGTTGCTTCAATGGCGTCGACTGGAACAGTACCTGAAAGTTCTAATTCCGCTAGAACTCAAATTACTTCTTTAGATCCACTCTATCTTCATCCCTCAGATCATCCTGGTATGCAATTAGTTACCAAACAATTTGATGGATCCAAATTTTGGATCGTGGAAGAAGGCGATTACAATTGCACTATCAGCAAAGAACAAATTGGGATTTGTCAATGGTAAAGTAACTAAACCTTCCACGAATCACATCAATTTTGATCTCTGGCAACGATGCAATGACATGGTGATGTCATGGATTCTGAATGTCCTCTCTAGTGACATTGTTGAATCTGTTCTCTATTCATCCACTGATGAAGAAGTTTGGAAAGATCTTAATGATCGTTTTGGTCAATCGAATGGTGCAAAACTGTATCAACTTCAAAAGGAAATTTCAGATCTCACTCAAGGAACTAGCGATTTGGCTAGTTATTTCACAAAATTGAAGAAATATTGGGATGAATTAAGTGCTCTTTCGATCATTCCCAACTGTACTTGCTCTGCAGCTCATGAGATGCAAGAACTTCAACAAAATCAAAAGCTTATCAAGTTTCTAATGGGACTAAATGGAGATTACAGTGCTATTAGAGGAAGTATTCTGATGATGAATCCTCTTCCCACAATTACCAAGGCCTATTCTCTTCTCATTCAAGATGAGAAGCAACGTGAGGTAAATCTCCATCACATTTTTTTCCTGAATCTGCTTCAATGAATACAAGATCCAATGTTACAACAAACAATTTCAAATCCACAAATGAGAACAAGAAGGGTCTATCATGTTCTTTCTGTAAGAAAAGTGGTCATACAACCAATAAATGTTATAGACTGATTGGATTCCCAAAGGATTTTAAGTTCAACAAGAACAAGGTTGTTGCTAATGTTTCTGGTCAATTTACATCACAAGATGGTCCTAAAGAGTCTTCAACTTCGACTCATTCCATGCAAGAACTCTCCAATGATCAGTATCACCAATTGTGTTCTCTATTGAGCAAGCTTAATGACAACAATGTTGGACAAGAATCTCCACAAGTCTTTGCAAATTTGGCTGGTAATGCTTTATTCTCCCAAGATATTTCTGATTATCCAATTAAATGTCATTGTCTTGAAACTAATACAATGACTTGGATAATAGATTCAGGGGCCAATGATCATATGTGTTTCAATAAATCTGCTCTTATTAATATTCAAAAGCTCAAAAATCCTTATCGTATCACTTTACCACATGGTCAACAAACTAATGCTCATGAGTTTGGGAGTGTTGTCTTAGCCGAATCTGTTATACTTCATCATGTTCTTTATGTCCCTTTATTCAAATTCAATCTTCTTTCCATAGCCAAATTGTGCAGACAATTAAGATCTTTAGTTGTTTTTTCAGAACATTCTTGTTTCTTGTTGCAGGGCCCTTCTTAGAAGAGGCCTCTGGTTCTTGGTAGACATTGTGCTGGGCTCTATTTTCTTCAATCAACTTCCAATAGCAATGAAGGAGTAGTACTTTCTGTTACTTCAACACCAAAATTTCATTCATCCGTTTTGTTTCCATCTTGTAATGTTGTTTCTAAAACAATTTCTGTATCTGTCTGGCATAAAAGACTTGGCCATCTTCCTATGTACAAGTTAAAAACTCTTGATTTGCTTAATAAATCACATTTCATTGATACTTCTTGTGATTCTTGTGAAGTTTGTTCTAAAGCTAGACAACACAAACTCCCATTTTCCATTAGTTCTATTCATACTTAACAATTTTTGAAATGATTCATGTTGATACATGGGGCCCCTATCACACTAAAACTTATGATAATCATTCATACTTTTTGACCATTGTGGATGATTACTCAAGAGCTACATGGACTCATTTACTTAGTACAAAGAGCAATGCATTTGAGGAAATCAAAGGATTTATTGAAATGATTGAGACCCAATTTGGGAGAAAATTAAAGGTCTTAAGAACCGACAATGCTTTTGAATTGGGGTCAAGTAATGAAGGGATTTCTTTTCTACAACAAAAAGGTATCATTCATCAAACAAGTTGTAGATATACCCATCAACAGAATGGAGTTGTTGAAAGAAAACACAAACACTTGTGAGAAACTTCCAGAGCTCTTCTTTTTCAGTCCAAATTACCCCTTAGATTTTGGGGAGATTGCGTTTTAACTGCTACTTTTCTTATAAATAGATTCCCTTCGAAAATCCTTCATGGTAAATCTCCATTCTCACTTCTCTATGGTACTCAACCTTCTTATGACCATTTGAGAACATTTGGATGTTTATGTTATGCTAATACTTTACAACATAACAGGGATAAACTACAACCAAGATCAATACCTTGTATTTTTATTGGTTATCCATTTGGAAAGAAAGCTTACAAATTGTATGATTTGGAAACCAAGAAGATTGTTATTTCCAGGGATGTAGTATTTCATGAAGATATTTTCCCTTTTCAACTTCACAATGACCATTCTACCCCTGTGTTTTCACCACAACCAAGTCTATCTCCTTTTGAAGATAGTATCAGTTCATCACCTGATCCATCCTCTTCTCCTTTACCAGTTCAAAATTCAACTAACAACTTTGTTCCTAGAAGATCTGAATGAGTTCCTATTACCCCTGCCCATTTAAAGGACTACATTTGTAACAATGCCTCTGTTACAAATTTAGATGATTTTTGTCCTCACTTTGCATCATGTATACACACTGTCACACACACTCATCAGCCCAAACATGTATGTTTTAGTTCTTTATCTGAACAGAGCCAACAATCTTTTCACAATATGTCTAAGATCATAGAACCATCTTCTTATGATGAAGCTGCATCAATCCCTGAATGGCAAGAAGCCATGAATAAGGAACTTGAAGCACTTGAAGCTAATAACACTTGGACTTTAGTTGATATTCCTAAAGGAAAGAAGCCCATCAGTTGCAAATGGGTTTACAAGGTTAAATACAAGGCTAATGGGGAAGTGGAAAGATATAAAGGAAGATTAGTTGTGAAAAGGGTTCACTCAAAAAGCTGGAATAGATTACAATGAAACTTTCTCTCCTATGGTGAAAATGACAACAATCCGGGCATTAATTGCAACCGCTGTAAAGAAAGAATAGCCATTATATCAACTAGATGTGAATAATGCATTCCTTCATTGAGAATTGCATGAAGAAATTTACATGAAACCTCCTCCTGGTTTAAAACTTATTAATTCACATCAAGTTTGTCTTTTACAGAAATCCTTATATGGTCTTAAACAAGCATCTAGGCAATGGTATGAAAAGTTGACATTTGCTTTAAAGACTAAAGGATATCAGCATTCAAAGAATGATTATTCATTATTTTTCAAACATGATGACAAGTATGTTACATTTGTTGCTGTTTACGTTGATGACATTATGGTGACGGGCAACAATGAAGAAGAAATTACAAGTTTAAAACAATTCCTTGATTCTACCTTCAAAATTAAAGATCTTGGTCATTTAAATTTTTTCCTTGGCATTGAAGTGTTATATTCTGATTTGGGGGTGATTCTTACACAAAGGAAATTTGCAAACGAAATTTTGAAAGAATTCGATTGCAATGGAACTGTTGCTTGTCCTCTTCCAACCAATTCCAAACCACTTTTAGGACAAGGGGAAGTTTTGGAAGAACCGGAACTTTACAGGAGACTTGTGGGCAAGCTTAATTTTTTAGTCTACACTAGACCCGATTTGGCTTTTGCTGTTCAGCATCGAAGTCAATTTATGTCTGATCCAAGAAAGCCACGCCTTGATGCTGCTAAACATGTTCTAAAATATATCATAAATGATCCTAATCAAGGTTTATTGATGAACAAGTCCAATGATTATTCGTTACAAGCCTACTATGATTCTGATTGGGCTTCATGTCCTCAATCTAGAAGAAGTGTGATAATACTTCTTGGAAACAACCCCATTGCATGGAAGTCAAAGAAACAAACTACAGTTTCCTTATCCTCTACAGAAGCAGAATATCGTAGCATGCAAAGAGTGACAGTTGAATTGGCATGGTTGACTCGTTTATTGCATGAATTTACTGTCCCAAATGTTACTCCAGTCGAAGTCAAATGCGATAGTCAAGCTGCCATTCACATTGCCAAGAACCCTGGATTTCACGAACGGACAAAGCATGTTGAGTTAGATTGCCATTTTGTCCGGGAAAAACTTCAAGATGGTTTAATATCCTTAAAACATGTCCCTACTAATCTTCAACTTGCAGATTTATTCACAAAATCATTACCAAGCAAGCAACATCATTTTCTATTAAACAAATTGGGAGCTCAACACTCTCCAATTTGAGGGGGGGGGGGGGGTGTTGGTATATCAGTTAGTCTTAACAACTATTTGTTAATAACTTCACGTGTTTATCACGTGATTGATAGTTGGTTAAGCGTCTATATCAAGTTTGTTAGTGATTAACTTGTATTAATGTTTCCGCTTTACTTGTAAGATGCAATCAGTTAGTTAACAGAGAAATAATAAGAAAACAGATTCCATCTCTTTTCTTCTTCTTTCTCTCTCTACATTTCATGTTCATGTTCATACCAAAATCAACATAACTTGTCACCATTCAAATCGTCTTTTAGCTTGTTGTCATTCGATAAATCACTAGTCACATTAGATAACTCAATGAACGTTGTTAAAAATAGAAAATCATTTATCAACATAATAATTAAGCGAAAAATCAAAATTTAGAATTTGCAATCAAAATTAATTATTACAAGTTGAAAAACCAGAAATAGCTTATCGAGATCAATTGACATTGTGTAATCATGTGTTGGTATATACGACCAATGTTGATTTGATGTTACAATTGCATAGTGATGTACGACCCTTGCATATTTGAAGTGTGTATACATAATTAGGCTGATTGAATGTGTGATGATCTAACATGTGTGTAGACTGTGTGAATGTATCTACATTCGTGAACGTTAGTATGGATGAAAATAGGGAGGGGTTGACTATCCATGTACCCATCCCGAGTATTTAACCTCATCCTCATTCCCGACAGATGCAGGGAATCAAATCCTCCCCTCCTTTAGATTTTGGGCTTTTTCCCGGCCCATCGCCGATCTATCAAAATAACAAACTCTACTTACGCAAAAAAAATAATTTCAAGTTTAATAAGCAATCAAAACCAAAGACCATAATCAGATTGTGTTTATATCAATCATAAAGATTAACAAGCATCAAAACGAAAAATGACGATTTGGTATACGAACCGTTGAACGAAGTGACAATTGATGAACTTTTGAAATTGTGAAAGTAATTTGGCATGCGAACTATGTCTCTCTGATTGTCTAATACATATCAATTCATGCTAAGTGGACTTAATTCAAATTATATATATATATATATATATATATATATATATATATATATATATATATATATATATATATATATATATATATATATATATATATATGAGCTTAGGGAATATGTGGCTGTCATGTATCTAAGCTTATATATAGAACCCTCCAAACAATGTAGTTTTGATCCATTTATATCCAAACTAATCATGATATCTCTTTTACTATTCTTCCTTAATCATGTGACTTACTAAATCGATCAAATTTATGTTCTTTTTCTTCATTGTGTCTAAGAACATAAAGTATTAAAAGTCGTGACCATTTAATCAACCTTACTAAATTCTAAATGAAAACTAATAGAATAAAAGATAAAAGAAGAACATGTCATAACTCAATCAAGCTTTTCACAAAATCATTGGATATAGTTTTTCAATTGAAATACAAAACGCTTGAGTTATATTCGTTAAAAACTATTATTATTTTTTTTATAAACTTCAATAATTATTTGCAATAAAAATATATATACTTGATTTTTTCATTCCATAATTGAATTTAATTCAATAGTATTCTATTAAAAAAAACTAAGATAAAATAAAATTGGGGATTGGTAGACCTGACTCCGGTCCCATCCCCAATTTTAACTTCATGGGGATCCCCTTTACCATCCCCGATATCCGTTTTTGCAGGGAATACCTGTCCTCGATTGGGGTACATCAACCGGGTTCCCCATTGGATAGAGTAAAGTTTTCATGTCTAAACAATAAACATGAGCCGATTTTGTTCCAAAAAGGTTAGAGGCAATGTTATCAGTTTAGTTTTTGTTAAAAAGGTTTTAATATCAAGGGAACAATATAGTTAATTTACTACCTTTCTTTAAATTATTAAGGTTAGATCATAATGTAAAAATTGATTATAATATATTTAAAAGATGTTAAAAAATTATTTAGACAAATACAATATTTTAAAGGTTAAAAATGAAAAATATGATATTTTGTTTTTAAACCGGACACAAAAAATGATATTTTATTGTTTAACAAGGATATATATGAAATTAGCCCCTCAACCCCTCAACTAAATGATTATTCTGCTTTGACATCTATTTTAACCTGATATGGATTTCTTATAAAAGAAAAAAATGATTACTCTAAAGCTGATGTGTTTGTTATACTTCTAGCAATTATGTGCATGAAACAACCAGTGTTAGGGTTTTTGAAAACAAAATTTAGGATTAAGAATTGTGGTAAAATGCAATACGTTCTAGGGATTGAAGTTTTGGAAAAATATACTGGAATTTATTTCTCTAAACAAAAGCATTGCTTCAGAAATTTTGGTTGGTGGGGTGCAAGTATATCAACACCCTAAATTTAGCCATAAGTAATCAATGAATTAATGATAATGATGTGCTGGACAATATCACGGAGTAGCGGCAACTTAATAGGAAACTGATTTATTTGACTATCACGAGGCATATCTCATGTTTTCCATACACAAAACACAATACTTGAGTTAATTCATTAAGTGTCACAAAAATCACATGTAAAGTTAGTCATTTGAGTATTAAGATTAAGATATATTAATATTCTTAGTCAAAATTATGTTTGTTATATTTGTATATTCTCGAACCACTTGTTTATTCTTTGCATTTAGCCAGTGTAACCTTATATAGTATTTCTAATTAGGTGTAAGACCCATGTATTACATGAGTTAATTAAAAAAAAATTAAATATAAATATCTAAATATTTAAGAAATTTGAATTTATAAAAAAATAAGAAAAATAATGAATTACTAAAATTGATTTTTTTATCTTTTAAATTTAAATAAATAAACAAAATAAAGTAATGAGCTTTAATTTGAGAATTTTGAAATAAGAAAGCAAGTCCATTAATGAAATTGATATTCATTTATTACTACATTTATTGTAATTATCACATTAAAGTATTATGTGAAATTTATTAAAATAGAAAAACTCATAAAATGTCATGTGGAAAATAAATTAATTCAAAATAACCACAAAATGACATTTGGCAAATTGAATAAGAGTGTGACAAGTGACAAAAAAAACTCTTCATTTATTAGAGTAGAAGATGTGAAGATATCGATTATGAGAAAATTATTGTTAACATGAGAACCTTAATCCAATCCTTAGCCTTAATACAATCTTTTTCTATCTCTCTTTCCTTCTTCTCTCCCCTACATCGAACCCTAAAACAGTCGGTGAATCCCCTTTGTCGTCGATGTTCTTCCTCCCTCTCAGTTTGTTTTCTTGCTCATCACTATTTCTTTTGTAATGGTGGTTGCCACCATTGAAAAACCTTATGGAATCACCAACATATGAACATACATTCCTCTTATTATTGACCTAAAAATTTTGAATTACTATGCATGACGTGAACTTTTTAAAACCCACAACAATGTTAGATATAGGGTTTCAGAATAACAATTAACACTTGGATAATTTATAGGATCGTATTTGCAACACTTTTTGAAATCGGTAATTTGTCCCTTACTTTATCTTATGCCATGTTGCATTGGTAGAAACCCCTTTCTTGGAATCATGCAACTTGAACTTCTTTAAGATTTTATCCAAGTATGTATTTTTGCTATGTCCTATTAGACGTTTTGATCTATCCTTATAAATCCTTATACCTAATTTATAAGGTGCATCTCCTCGGTCCTTCATAGCGAAACATTTCCTAAGCCAAGTCTTCACACTTTGAAACGTTAGGATATCGTTTCATATAAGGATTATATCATTGAAATACAAGACCAGGAAGACTATAATATTCCTACTAGATTTGACATACAAACATGATTTCATCTTCACTTCTAGAAAATCAAACTCGCTGACCTTTTCATGAAAGCAAAGAATCCAAATGCGAGATACTTGTTTGAGTCAATAGATGGACCTTTCAAGCTTACATGCTCTATTTGGACCGAGAGCAAAGAGAACTCCTCTAGTCAAAAAGAAAGAATCACTCACCTCACGAGGCTGGGTGGATACTTAGGATCTATGAAACCCTCAGGTTGTGCCATATACAAATCCTGTGCGAGATTTCAGTTAAGGAAAGTGGTTTTCACATCTATTTGTCATACTTCATAGTGATAGAAGTTAGCTATGGAAAGTATTATCCTAATAGACTTGATCTTGGCTATCGATTAGAAGGTCTCCTTATAATTAATTCCTTGAGTTTAAGTATAACCCTTCACAACCAACCTTGCCTTGAATGTGTGCACATTCCCATCCATGTCGATCTTCTTTTTGAAAATTCACTTATACTCAACCGTTTTAAGGCCAAGTGTCGGATCAACCAAATTATAAACTTGGGTATCATACATGGATTAAATTTCGCTCTCCATGCTCTCTTCCATCGGGAAACCTCTGGGCTTGCCATCACTTCCTTTTAGTTGGATGGCTCATCCACACTAGACAATTGTAACACCCCATGATCCAGATTGGTTAAGCTTACTTATATCAAGAACAAAAAATAGAGTTTTGGAGGAAACTCTATGCCACGACGTGGCCAAGGAAGGCCACGACGTGACATTAATTATTTGACCACATGACTTTTGGATCGCCACGGCATGGCCAAGGAAGGACACTGTGTGACAACTGATCAATCCCAAGCCCATGACTCTTTTAGGGTTCCCTTCATATTTAAACCCCTCTAAGTCATTTTTAGGGTTCCTTATCAGCCTCCACCACCCTCAAGTTTCAAAAACCCTAACCCTAATTCCTTTTTGTGTGTGGTGAGTCTATTTTGGAGATTTTGGTTTCTTGTAAAGAAAGAGGAAGCATTAGAAAGGATTTGGGTGCTTCTTGGGTGAAGTAAAGATCTCTTTTGTGTACCTTTTGACATTTTTAAGTGTCTAAGTTCCTTGCTTTATGACTTTTGGTGGTTAGATCTTGAATATTATTCCATGTTCCTCATGTTTGAGCTAGTTTGGAGGGAATGAACTCATAAAGTTGGCAAATTTATGACTCTCCCGAGTCCCAAGAGCATCAGGTGTTGGGCATCTAGTATTTGGTTTAATTTCTTTTTATTTGCTTAATTTTTGCTCTTTAGAGCTCAATTTTGACCTAAAATGGATCTTAGACATGTATTGGACATAGATGTCTATAAATCTTCCACCTTTATGATAGAAACCCTTTTAGAGTGGTTGGTTTAAGCATTTTTTTTCAGATTTAAGGACTTAACGCTTAAGACATTATGGATTTTGGCTTTATTTGGAGTTAGGGTTTGAGATCTTGATCTCTTTGGGTGTCTTAATGGATAAAGTTGGAAACTTTATCCATTTAGACCATAGTATAGACCAGATCTGAGCTTTACAGCTCTTGGAATCAAAGAAAGTAGCTTAATTGTAACATCCCAAAAATGCAACCCAAAAATTTTTGTTTTAACATTACTAAAACCACACCATCAAATGTTATATAATAAAACCATGCATCGCATGTCTCAAAATGCCATAATAAATGTATCAAATCAAACTGAAGTCAATATCATATCAAAATATTTGAATAAAACTCCCAGGATAAAACTGTAATTGTGGTGTGTGTCATGCTATCATCCTGAGCTCTTCCCCTTGCTAGCGGAAGTACCTGAAACCAAAACTGAAACTATAAGCACGAAGCTTAGTGAGCTCCCCTAAACTACCACATACCATACATTAACATATCTACTAACATAACACATAAACTTCATACTGCATTGGACCGAAGTCTTGAACACATAACACAAAGACATGCTTGAATCACAAAGACATCAAGCACACTGAACTACTGAATCAGACCGAATTCTGGAACTACTACTGACTAAACGGGATAACATTGTGGCCGTAGACCCGTTCCTACTGGAAGGAAAACTCACCTCGTAACGCTGGCTGCTGAGATGCTAAATCTGGAACTGGTTGACTGCTGCTCCGGAACTCCCCGACTACAATCCCATAAACACTAAATCAGATACTGATAACTGTTCTCATGGTAAAATGACTATTTTACCCCTGGTCAAAGTCAACTTCCTGGTCAAAGTCAACTTTTAGTTGACTGGACTCGCCGAGTTGGGCCGCCAACTCGCCGAGTCCCCGACACCTTTTCTAATCATCTACTCGCTTCAACTCGTCGAGTTTGGCAACAACTCGACGAGTTTTTCTTCCATACTAACGTCCAATCTAACTTCATTTGACTCGCCGAGTTGTATGAACAACTCATCGAGTTCTCCTTCATCTTATGAACACATCCAGTCTATGACTCGCTGAGTTGTATGAACAACTCGTTGAGTCTGTTCTTGAGGCAAGAAGATTGCCTTGGACTCGCTGAATCTCCTGCATGCCATTACTATACAGTCGATTCTAGTCAACTTCAGTGCATCTAATTCATAGATCTGGGCTTCTAAGGCTGGTTTTGCACGTAAAGTTTCCAACTTTACGTGCATGCACACGAGAATGGGGATAAAACACCAAAATCATCCAACACTAAACACTTAGGGTTTGGAACAAGGCTATATTTGCATAAAGGTAGCTACATAGAGTTCCTAGAGCTCAATAACATCCAGATCTATGGTCTCCATCCTAAGGAGAGCTCAAATCTCGAGTTTAAATCATATAAAGCTCCAAAAGAGACATAAACAGTCATAAAAGAGGGTTTAATGGAAGAATAAACAAGGTAATAACTTTATTACCAGAATATGAAGCAGATGGAAGCTAGCTCTTGGATCTCCTTTCTCTTCTATTGATATTTTTTCCTTCCTTCCCTTCTATAACTCCCAAGCTATCACAAAACACTCAAGCTCAGCAATGGGGACTAGGTTTCTACAGAGAAATGCTCTAAAGGTGTTGGAGGCTAGGGTGGGAGGCTATAATGATGTTTAAATAGGGTACAGACCCTGGGATTTAGGGTTTCTTCCAGACAAGCGGACTCGCCGAGTCCGGAATATGGACTCGTCGAGTCGCCAACTAAAAAACGCGTTCAAATCCCGTCTCTACTCGACGAGTCGGGCTACTGACTTGTCGAGTTCATCTTAAGGAAGGAAAATAATATATTTAAATCACATACCAGAAATGGGGCGTTACATTAATCGATTAAGTTGCTGGAAACCCAGTGCTCACGACGTGGCTATAGGTCGCCACGGCGTGACGACTGGGAATTTCTCGTATGTTTGGCTGGGTGAAGGCCACGACATGGCAGTTAGCTAAAGTCAACTCTGTCTGTTGACTTGTAGCATAGGTTAACTTTTGTTCAATCTCTATTTTTAGAAGGTAGACTTAAGGTTTGCCTTATGTGGATTGTTAGTTGGTGTTTAGTATCCATCTTTAGGCAGTGAGAGTTGTTAGTTGTGATCGGTGTGGCGTTGCACGCGGTTTTAGTTAACATTGTGATTTCAGGTGAGTCTCCTTACTGTACATGGGGGTAGAAGGCACCAATGCCAGCCTACTGGTTTATATATATAGGAAGACCATGGGTGGCTCCTAAATTTTGTATGAAAGGCCTAGAGGTGGCTCTCGACAAATTGTATGCAAGAACATGGACCGGACCTTGACAGTTATGTGTAGAATGCTAGTTGTCTTTATGATACTTGCATGGAAGACCAGGGAGGTGGCTCTTGGCACTTGTTTGTAAGACCCGAGTTTTGGCCCTCGGACTGGCAAGGAAAGGCCATGATATAACTCATGGCATAATGGCAAGACTATGCTTGGCATATATGTATGTATGGTATGTAACACCTATTTCTTGAGGAAGGTTGGCTAAGACTTAAGGAATCAAATATGGATTTTTGGAGCAAACCCTCAGCCACGACGTGGGCATGGATGCCCACGACGTTGCGTAAAATCTAGTAAACATATGTTTTAGAGGGCCACCATGGAGTGACAATGGATAGTCATGGCGTGGCAGTAGTAGCAGCCCAAGCCTATGTATTTTAGGGTTTATCCCATATTTAATCCCCTTAACTCCCATTCTAGGTCACCTCCTTCGGCCTCCATCTCCCCATTACGAAACCCTAGCCTCATTTCCTTGATTTTGAGCTTAGTGACTAGTATTTGAGGTATTTTTCTTTATTTGGTGGAACTTGGAGAAGAAGGTGGTTCATTTTGGTGCAAGGAAGAAAGTAGCAAGCTTGGATCCAAGATTTTCTTCACATTTCTGAGTTATTAGAGTGTATTCGTGGGAGCTAGCAGTGCAGAAAAGGAAACGCATCTCAATGTTTTAGGGTCCTTCATTCATGTGAGTTTTGCCTCATTGTACCTGTGGGTCGAAGGCACCAATGTCGACCTACTATTTTTGGTTATTAATTAGTAGATGGATGCCATAGGGACTGTATGTAGTCATGTAGGATAGACTGAGGACTCTTGATCTAGGTTTTCTTGCATGTTCCTTGTTTGGTTGTGGCTCTAGAGTATGATCACCCGCCCGTGTGTCTATCTCACCTCTGAGTATATATATAGTTATGCATTCCTTCGATTGTTGGTTATATATCATTATGTATAGTATGTTGTTGTGTTGTGGTGATTTGCTCGATCTATGTATATATCTTAGTATGGTAGCATGATGTAGTAGTGGTATGCTAGTTAAAATGCTTGTAGACCGGTTATCATCTAGTAGAATGCCCTAGGGGTTGTGTGTAGTCATGTAGGATAGCCTAAGAACTCTTGATCTAGGCTTTCTTTCATGTTCCTTGTTTGGTTGTTGCTTTAGAGTCTGATCATCTGTTCGGGTGGCTATCTCACATATGGCTACTTGTAACATCCTGTTTCCTGTCATTTCTTATTTTAGGGTCGTGAGTTGGAAGTCGATTGTGTAAGGATTTGGGCCTTAAGGAGGCGAAGTTTAGTCCTTGTGGAAGGAGGTAATGATAATTAAGAGATTTAACCCTTGAATTGTGTTTTGGGCCGAAGGGTTAAAAGGGAAAAGTCCTAGGCCAGTTTTTTGCATGAAATATGGATTTTAGTTTGAGAAGTTTTTAATCCAAGATATTTAAATAATATTGTGGGGAACTTCAACACCTTTATGTGGTTATAAAGATCGTCGAAATCGGAGTTAGAACGAAGAAGTTATGATTATTCGAAGATAGGGAGGTTTGGGTTTAGTCTAATATGCTGGGAGTACTAGACCTAGCCAATCGAGGAGACCTAAACTAGTACGTTGGTCATAACAGGTGTACGTTGGGCGTACGCGATCAGATGTCGAACCCTAATTTGAGGGGTTTGAGTGCTAGTTAAGCTCCTTAACTCTCCCAAACCCTTTCCATTTTCAGCCTCCACCTTTCAACGTCCTCCCTTGAAACCCTAATGTAACGCCCTAAATCAGGTATGGATTAAACCTCAAAGAATTCCTATTTTGACATAATTGGTCCCTTGAGTACGTTGGGCGTACTTATAGTACGCTTAGTGTACTCTGCATGAAGGATCGCATAGGAGCCTTACGTACCCTGGGCGTACGTAAGGGTACGCCGAGCGTACGCAACAGAGGGCCAAAACCCTAAATCTCGGACTTGTACCGTATTTAAACATATTTTGCCTCTTGGACCAAACCCTATCAGTCTCTTTAGCCTCTTTTCGTCTGCCTTCAGCTGAGATATTGTGTGTGAGGGTTTTGAGCTTAAGGAGTAGGTTTTTGTGGCCATTTTAGAGTTCTTTCAAGAAGAGGAAGTGGTCAAGCAAGCTTGGGATGGTTTGGTGCTTCAAGAATCTGCATCTTGGTCATCTTGCAAAGCTTCTGGAGGGAAAAAGCTAGCACATTTCCATTTAAATCTCTAGATCTAGCTAGGGTTTTCTAGTTTTGTCCCTTTGGTTGATTTTGGACCTCCACTTGTGAGTTAAGAAACTCCAGAAGATGGGAATGACAGATTCAAGGTCCCTTGGTCCTTTAGTATCATAAAAATGGAGTCTTGATGGGAGTTTTGGCCTCATGCATGGGTTAAAGGCCTTGGAAATGTCTTAATGGAGGTGTTGGGTGTATATGAGGCATGCCAAGGAATAAAGTTTCCAACTTTACGCCTTAGGACGTCTTAACAAACTTAGATCTGGCTTTTGGATGTAAAGGAATCGAGTATTAAGCACTTAATGGAGAAAGTGCTTAACCTGGTAGTACGTTGGGAGTAACCCAGTGTACGTTGCGCGTGCCAGGATGGTACGCCAAGCGTACGCATCACAGTTGGGCCTAAATCTGTTTTGGGCCTTTGAGGTATTGGGCCTCATTTGGTTATTGGATATGGTTGTATTATGGGAATTATGGGTCATTTCATCTGTTATGGGCCATAGACATATTGATTGGGCCTTATTGGGCCGATAGGCCCATTAATGATCTTGGACTTGGACTTTGGGGCCCATTAACAAGGGAAGGATAATTGGGCCTCATGGAGGGGTTTGGAGTTTGGGTTTCCTTTGATTAATTAAAGTCCTAACATTGATTATTATTATTATTCAGCACGAGAGGTTACAAACTGTTAGGAGAGCAACTTTTGTATTTAGCTGACAGAGGTGAGTCTTTTCACCATACCCATGGGTCTAAGGCACCAAGGCCGGCCCATTATGTGATTATGGCATATGTGTTAGTCTTTATGTGATTTGATATGATATGTGATTGTGTGTTTCGCATGGAAGACCCCAGGGGGAGCCCGTGGCATTGGATGTAAGACCATGTGGGGTAATCCATGACATTCCTAGGTAAAGACCATGTGGGGTACCCCATGACATTGGATGTAAGACCATGTGGGGTAGCCCATGGCAGTCCTAGGTAAAGACCATGTGGGGTAGCCCATGGCATTCTTACAGGATTTATGTATGCATGGATTATGTGATATGTGTGTAGCTTTAATTAGCTAACAAGATATGTGTATGTGTATTGTGTGTGGTGTGCTCTGGGGAACTCACTAAGCATTTTGCTTATTGGTTTTTGATTTGTTTTAGGTACATCTGAGCCCAAGGGCAAGGGCAAGGTGTGATGGCGCGACGTGTACTCTATTTCTCTTTCACTGATATGTTTTGGGGACACTCTGATGAATTAAATAAACTTTTAATGAATGTTGATTTTGAAAACAATTCTGTTGGGATTCATGGTTCATGTAAATGTGTTTTATTAATTAAAAATGAAAAATTTCTTTGTAAAATTTGGGTCGTTATACCTAACCCTATTTTGAGCCTTGTGAGCAAAAAAAGGTGTTTTTAAATGATTTGGAGTTTTCTTGGTGCATCTTAGAGAAGAAGGAGCTAATTGGAGAAGTGTTTGTTGAATTAGAGCTTGTAGATCCATACCTTTTTCACCTTGATCTTTCTTCTAGAGGTATAAAGTTTTAATCTTGATGATGCATTTGTTAAATCTAGCTACTTTTAGGTGTTATGAGCTTTTGGTCACTTTAAGTGCATAAAGTTTAGATCTTGAAAGTTGGTGACCTTGTTATGGATAAAGTTGGAAACTTTATCCATCTAAACATCATATTAATTTAGATTTGAAGTTTGGAGACTTGTACTTAATGGATTAAGTTGAAAAAGATGCACTTTTGGTCCTTTTGAAACATAAAAGACTAGATCTTGGTTTCTTGGACCATTCTAATGGATATCCTTCAGCTTTATCCATTATGGAGCTTTTAGGAACCCTAAAAATATGATATTTGTCCTTCAATCCCTTCCATGAAAGATTTAAGATGTCTTAATGGATAAATAAGTTAGGGTTTTAGCTTTTGGACCTTTTCTGGCCATGGAAAGTCATAAAGGTGGAAACTTTATGACTTAATTCGATGTTGAGTCTAGATCTGAGCTCTGGAAAAAAGGTCTTAAGGGATTAAGCACTAAGGAGGGAATTATCTTGGACATATGTACGTCGGGCATACCTGAGATTATGCTCACATACTGGCCCTGAATCACGTACGTTGGGCATACGTGGAGTATGCTGGGCGTACTCAACTGCCTTGGACTTTGACTGTTGTTGACTTCCGTTAACCGTTGAATTTTGACCAAGTTTAACTTTGGGTAAAACTTGAGGATTTTGGACTATTTATTAAGATTTTATCCGGTTCTGGTGTTAGTGGATTCGCGGGTGCAGGCAGTGCATAAAAAAGGATCATATCGCAGTGTTTCAGGGTTCTTCGATTCAGGTGAGTTTTCTTCACTGTACTTATGGGTTGAAGGCACCAATATCAGACCACGAGATTATGTATTCTGGTATATAGGGTGTTGTTATGCAATAGTGATATGTTAGATTTGTATCCTGGTATATAAGATGTTGTTATACGGTAGTGATTTGTAGATTTGCCTGTTAGTTTGTTGACTAGTTATATGATTATCTAGTATGGTTGGGTTGAGGCAATCCTACTCTGCGTGGAAGTCAACAAACCTGGGAACAATCCAGACCTAAGTTGTGGGCCAGTACGGCAAGCCAAACTTATGTTGTAGGCTACAAGCCAGACATAAGTTGTGGGCCAGTAAGGCAAGCTAGGCTTATGATGTGGGCTCGGGAGCAAGCCAGACATGAGTTGTGGGCCGGAAGGCAAGTCATAATCATGTTGTGGGCTCAGAGGTAATCGAGTTTGTTAGTTGTGGACCCAATATGCATGCTCTTATATGTTTGTGTGGTGGTATTTATTGGGAAACTCACTAAGCTTCGTGCTTATAGTTTTAGTTTATTGTTTTTTTGAAAGAGAGTTTTAGTGTATTGTTTCATGTACTTCAGATGATCATGGCAATGCGAAGGAACGATCGTGCATATCCATTGGATTTTATATTATTGGATTTTGGAATACTCTGATTTATGAAATATACTTTTGAAACAATGTTTTTGTAAACAATTATTGTCTTGGGGTTGTTTTGGAAAAATGAAAATTTTACCATGATTTTTGGGATGTTATTCTATTTATGGTTACGCATTTCATGGAGGTTAGCTGGTAGTGAAGTGATGTGTAGTGAGAGATCTAGTAGGTGGTAGCGAGCTGTATAATTGATAATTGTCTGTATTATGCGCCTACTTGATCCTTGTTTGTTATATGTTGACATATGGTGGTAGTGGGTTGAGGTGGTCCTGCTTTGTGCTATAGGCCAAGATACTTGGTGCGGGCCAACCTTAAGGTTTAGTCGTGGAGTCTTGGGAAGAGCGGTTGGGTTGAGGTGGTAGGCCAACAAACCCTGAGTATTCCAATCTAATGATTGATTGGACCCGTTGCATGTTGGCATTTTAGTCTGATGACTGATTGGGCATGGGCATTCCAATTCGATGATTGTGGGCCATTATGTATGCTTGCATGTTTATTGTATGTGATATTTTAGGGGAAAATCACTAAGCTTTGTGCTTACCCAATTGTTTATGTTTCGGGTTCTATCAGTGATCGTATGAAGGCGAAGGCGGGACTGTACACATGCATCAGTAACATTGAGGATGTCGCGTTATTTATATTACTCTGATTTTTGATAAATGTAACTTGGAATAAATGATTTTCTTAAAATGGATTTATAATCGTAAACTTTTACCTTAATAAAAATAAAAAATTTGGTTGTGAAAATTGGGATGTTACATGGTATGTGGTATTTTGGGGAACTCACTAAGCTTTGTGCTTACAGTTTTATGTTCATGGTTTCAGGTACTTTCGGTTCGGAAGGGAAGGACCCGCCATGACTACACAACATCCCCTAATTTTTTTTGCAATGGAAACTTATGATCTTCACTCTGATTTTTAGATTAATACATTCACTTTGACCAATTTTGGAACAACTCATTTGTATGGTTTATTGTTTAAAAACGAAAAATTTTCTATGAATTTTTGGAACGTTACACCAATATATGATCACAGATCAATACATCTCCTTATGTGATAATATAAAACCATATAACTTAGGAGGAAAATGAACAATACTGGACATGCGAAGAAGAGGAGTAGGAGATATGTTAGTTTTTTTAACAGGTTGTTCTACCTCAGGTTGAGTGTTAGTGTCAACTATAGGTTCTTCTGTGACATCCCCAATTTCACGGCCAGAAAAGACCGATTTGTTTATGCTTTGTTTTTAAAATCAGAGTAATTGTTTTAAGAAAACTGTTGCAGAATTTGTTCCCAAAACAAAATATGATAAGAATTTATCAAAGCATTTCTTAAAGAAATGTATTTTCATTATATAACAAAATCTCGGGATGTCATGTTCCGATACAGACACATAAGCATAAACAGAACTTACATTTATTTACACTAATGATTTACATCTCCTTTAATCTCGCAGTGAAATATGTCTTCGTATTGATACCTGTGATACAAAGAAAACTGAGTGGGTCAGGCTTGGGAGCCTGGTGAGCATATAGTGTTTTCAACCCACAATAATATAATTATTATATTTAATCATCAAACAATCAACTCAATTACCCATCCCCATTATCTTCTTTTAATCTTCCCTAAAGATATTATCCTAAGGGTCATCTCATATATCATATTTACCTCTCATCTCCTTACATCTTATTTCCTTATATGTTTGTTCCTAAGAACTTTTCCTAAGGATCATCGCCTACATCGCATAGAAAATACTAATTCGGGGATCACTCCCTCAATATGTGTCTAGTAAGGGTTACGGTATCATCGCATGATTATGCAGCCACAACATCGCCTGGACTCATAAATCATCATAAGGGTTAGACTATCATCGCATGAATACGCAGCCACAACATCGCATGGATTCATAAATCATAATAAGGGTTAGACTATCATCGCATGAATACGCAGCCACAACATCGCCTGGACTCGTAAATTATAATAAGGGTTAGACTATCATCGCATGAATACACAGCCACAACATCGTCTGGACTCGTAAATCATAATAAGGGTTAGACTATCATCGCATGAATACGCATCCATAACATCACCTATCTATCATCACCTAATTATCATCACCATTATATCCTTACCTATCTCTTATCTCATTATTTCATCACACACCAACTATTTCATCTACCCATGTTCTACCCAACATATTTGTAGATATAAATTACATATACAGTTTAAAACCATTTAAAAACTCATATAAAACATTCATTCAGCATCCATCTCAAGTAAACAAACAATGTATAAACACATAGCACGTATTTCATAGCAAATACTTCATATCTATGTGTTAGAAGAAAGTAACTACACACTCGCACATATAAACAACAATATACTTAATACATTCAAACAATACTTGTATTATTATCGTGTTTATGAAAGGGACTATACACTCACTTGATCAGAAGATGATCGGATAGCACTACGGCTCTAAGAGTAGTACTTCTTCGGTGAAACCGGGATCACTTCGCACACCGGGCTTCTCGCGGTCAGAGCTTTGGCTCGGAAACTCTTTTCTTCTCGGGATCTTCGGGCTTCGGGACTTGATTTGTGTCTCTGGATGATACCGGGGCTCTGGGGGGGGGGGGTTAAAATAGGGCTTAGAGAGTGTATCGGGAGTGGGAGAGAAGAGATTGAGCAACCAAACTCGGCTGCCCCTTGAATTCTATTTATAGGGCCAGTTTTCTGGATTCACGTCGTGAATCTCAAATATTCACGTCATGAGTTCAATAGTCATCAGGTGCGTCATCGCAACTTGCGTCTGGCAGGCTCCAGAAGTCATAAATACCGAGTTCACGTCGTGAACACTGTATTCACGTCGTGAACTCTGATAATTTTGGGGTTTCATGCCCCGAACTTCAGAAATTCATAACTTTCGCATACGAACTCTGTTTTCAACGTTCTTTATATCCACACATAGGTGAGATTATGCTCTACAACTCTTGTTTAGACTTCGTCGGCTAATTTTAACTTTATTTTTATTATATTATTTTTAGTAGGTCGGGACAGGAAAACTCCGTTAGAAATCCATAACTTCTTTGTCTGACGTCCATTTTCGTCTGTCTTTTTACTGTTGGACTACTATTGATGAGATCTTCGATTCTCGTTTAGATCTTTTCCGCTAGAAATCACTCGGTCTCATATTCGAACTTCGGGCTGCATACTGCTAATGCTGAAACTTCGAAAAATCATAACTTCCCATACGAACTCAGATTTAGACAATCTTTTTATGCACGCTCTCGGTTTAACGTATTGTATGACTTTTATTTAGATCGCTAAGGCCAAATATCGCTCTAACGTAAATTCACTATTTACATCGCATTGTGTCGTGCCGGTTCTGTCGCGATACGTCGACATGTCATAACTTCTTCGTTATAACTCGGATTTTGGTGTTCTTTATATGTACGAAATCCTTGTAACATATACTATAACCTAGTTAAGATTAATCCTTCTAAATAATATTCCATCAAAAAGTCATTTTTGATGCTTATCGTCTCTAAATTGACTAGCCCAGATCTACGGGCTTACAATTCTCTCCCCCTTAGGATGATTACGTCGTGGAATCATCAATGAAATAGGACTTGTATAATTATTCCATACGTTGTCTCTTCATCCTAGGTAATAACTGTAAGTTCTATGTTTCCTCGAAAGAGTATCTAACTCTTGGACTTCTCGATAGCAGGTAGTGCTCAATCCTGCATCTGCTCTTCGTACTATCTTGGACTTTCAATCGTAACCTTTGAGTTACAAAATAAATCCTTAATGAGGACTCCTTCTTCTTCTTAGAATAAGTACTTTCCTTTATCTATTGTAACAGACCGATGGGTCGTGTTCTAACGACCTCTCATCGTATGATGCAACGCTTAGACTGAAGTCTCTTAGAGTCAAATTACAGAATGGAATATACCTTCCTTCATATTCTAATGTGATATAATCACATTTTTACATGTAGCATTTCTAGCTACAAGCTTCCTTAACAACGAGCGTGATGCTATCAATCGCATTGATTTCAATCTTCTGACTTGAGTCAAATGCTACCTCGAACTTGGTTCTATGAACCACGTAACAAACTCATCGTAGTCGGACTCAATTTGAAATGACCGCTAGTGTCAGAATATCAATCATCTTTTTAGTCATAACCGAAACAATGGTAACGACATACTTGAATAAAAACGAACTCAATTACAAGCTTCTTGGTAACCTTGTGACTTTCCCTGATCCAAGCGTGAGTCCTGTGCTTCCAGTAGTATAGATATCTACTACTATTCACACCTACTCATACTCGTCCCAAGTATTATCTCGCAATTAACCGAGTCACCCTACAAAAATCACACAATCATTTAACCATCAGATAACAAAACCAGGGTTTATATTATATCTTGAAACGATTACACAAAAGTTCAAGTTCACCCTATACTATGCCTCTAATAGGCTACATCATAAGTTACTATTCACACTGCTACTTCATAACTTGATCCTTGGATATAAAATCCTCATCCTTGATTCGCTTCGTCGAGGATCATGTGGAATGCCCTTGGCTGTGGCAGTGCGTTTTTCTTTGCAGCTTCGTCCTTCTTTGGGCAGTTCTTTGAAATATGCCCACCATCTCCACATTCGTAACACTTCCTATTGTCGAACGTACAATCTTTGGAATAGTGACCGGTCCTACCACACTTATAGCAGGTCACTTCTCCATCGCATCTTCCAAAGTGCTTCTTCTTGCACTTCTCGCACCATCTTGCTTCACTTCCTCTTTCTCCTCCTGAATTTAGAAATTTGATCTCCTTGTTGGATCTTGAAGATCCTTCAAACTTTCTTTTCTTGCCCACTTCAACCTTCTCCAGATTCTTTTCCTTTATCTGGGTCTCAACATTCTTAGCATCCCAGATGGCAGCTTTCAGAGTGGTCGCTTTCTTGACTATCGGACCAAAGTCCGCTAGTAGTCCATTGGAAAACTTGTTGACCTTGTAAAGTTCAGTTGGAATTAGGTATGGAATAAGCTTCATCTTCTCCGTAAAGATTGTAGCGTATTAAGTGACGCTCAATCTTCCCTTCTTCAGATTCTGGAACTCGTTGTTGATTTCCAGAAGATCCTGCTCAGAGCAGTATTGCATTTTTAATTGCACTACGAACTCTTCCCAAGACATCTTGCTAGCTTCCCCCTTGGGCATCGAACCAGCCAGTAACTTCCACCAGCTTAGTACTCCAGATTTTAACAGAGGAATTGCAAGAGCAGTCTTCTGTCTGTTGCTACACTCGCAACTTTCAAACATTGTCTCCTTCTCGGAGATCCAGTCCATGACTTGCACCGGTGTCGGGCTCCCAGAAAGACACGGTGGTTTGGATGCCATGAAATCCTTATACTTGCATCCCCGTCTGTCATTTCCTCCATCCTGATTGTTTCGTCTATCTATCGGTAGGTTGGCTTGACCAACGGTCCCACTATAGTTCCCTCCTTCTGAATGCCCATCATTCAGCTCAGGCTGTTCAAATGGTATTGAGGGTTCACTCCTGTTGTTCAGCAATAATTGTCTCATTTCCTCCTTTTGTTCAGCCATCATGGCTTGAATCATGTTTCGCACTCCAGCCATTGTGATTGGTTCAGGTGTTGCTACTACAACAGCCACTCGCTCAACCACAGGTGGGTGATTCCTGTTTTCGTTCACGTTTCCAGCTCCACTCCTGGTTCTTGCCATTTTTGATCTATACACCGAATAAGGTGATTTTAGATCTTCATTCACAGTAGATATTCAAATCATCCTTATCACTCTGAAATGTTTACATGCCAGTTCTAATATCGTAGAAGCACGCTTAGAATCCTAAACACATAAGGTTTCCCGATCCGGTCGGCAACAGACCATAGATCCGAACAAATAATATCATATATGGCAACATATAACATTTAGCACATAAAAGAATTTTAGGCAACTTTCCTAAAATAAACTAGTGCTCGTGTCTAAAATATAACAGACACACGTCTCACATAAGCATAAACAGAACTTATATTTATTTACACTAATGATTTACATCTCCTTTAATCTCGCAGTGAAATATGTCTTCATATTGATACCTGTGATACAAAGAAAACTGAGTGGGTCAGGCTTGGGAGCCTGGTGAGCATATAGTGTTTTCAACCCACAATAATATAATTAATATATTTAATCATCAAACAATCAACTCAATTACCCATCCCCATTATCTTCGTTTAATCTTCCCTAAAGATATTATCATAAGGGTCATCTTATATATCATATTTACCTCTCATCTCCTTACATCTTATTTCCTTATATGTTTATTCCTAAGAACTTTTCCTAAGGATCATCGCCTACATCGCATAGACAATACTAATTCAGGGATCACTCCCTCAATATGTGTCTAGTAAGGGTTAGGGTATCATCGCATGATTACGCAGCCACAACATCGCCTGGACTCGTAAATCATAATAAGGGTTAGACTATCATCGCATGAATACGCAGCCACAACATCACCTGGATTCATAAATCATAATAAGGGTTAGACTATCATCGCATGAATATGCAACCACAACATCGCCTGCACTCGTAAATCATAATAAGGGTTAGACTATCATCGCATGAATACGCAGCCACAACATCGTCTGGACTCGTAAATCATAAAAAGGGTTAGACTATCATCGCATGAATACGCAACCACAACATCGCCTGGACTCGTAAATCATCACCTATCTATCATCACCTAATTATCATCACCATTATATCCTCACCTATCTCTTATCTCATTATTTCATCACACACCAACTATTTCATCTACCCATGTTCTACCCAACATATTTGTAGATATAAATTACATATACAGTTTAAAACCATTTAAAAAGTCGTATAAAACATTCATTCAACATCCATCTCATGTAAACAAACAATGTATAAACACATAGCACGTATTTCATAGCAAATACTTCATATCTATGTGTTAGAAGAAAGATAACTACACACTCGCACATATAAACAACAATATACTTAATACATTCAAACAATACTTGTATTATTATCGTGTTTATGAAAGGGACTATACACTCACTTGATCAGAAGATGATCGGACAGCACTACGGCTCTAAGAGTAGTACTTCTTCGGTGAAACCGGGATCACTTCGCACACCGGGCTTCTTGCGGTCAGAGCTTTGGCTCGGAAACTCTTTTCTTCTCGGGATCTTCGGGCTTCGAGACTTGCTTTGTGTCTCGGGATGATACCGGGGCTTCGGGGGGTTAAAATAGGGCTTAGAGAGTGTATCGGGAGTGGGAGAGAAGAGATTGATCAACCAAACTCGGCTGTCCCTTGAATTCTATTTATATGGCCATTTTTCTGGATTCACATCATGAATCTCAAATATTCACGTCATGAGTTCAATAGTCATCAGGTGCGTCATCGCAACTTGCGTCTGGCAGGCTCCAGAAGTCATAAATACCGAGTTCACGTCGTGAACTCCGACAGTTTTAGGGTTTCACGCCCCGAACTTCAGAAATTCATAACTTTCGCATACGAACTCCGTTTTTGACGTTCTTTATATCCACACGTAGGTGAGATTATGATCTACAACTCTCGTTTAGACTTCGTCGGCTAATTTTGAATTTATTTTTATTATATTTTTATTATATTATTTTTAGTAGGCCGTGACAGGAAAACTCCGTCAGAAATCCATAATTTCTTCGTCTGACATCTGTTTTCGTCTGTCTTTTTACCGTTGGACTACTATCGATGAGATCTTCGATTCTCGTATAGATCTTTTCCGCTAGAAATCACTCGATCTCATATTCGAACTTCGGGCTGCATACTACTAATGGTAAAACTTCGAAAAATCATAACCTCCTCATACGAACTCAAATTTAGACAATATTTTTATGCACGCTCTCGGTTTAACATATTCTATGACTTTTATTTAGATCGCAAAGGCCAAATATCACTCTAACGTAAATTCACTATTTACGTCGCGCTGTGTCGTGTCGGTTCTGTCGTGAAACTTCGACATGTCATAACTTCTTCGTTATAACTCGGATTTTGGCGTTCTTTATATGTACAGAATCCTTGTAACAGGGTTTGACGCCTAACAACCTATTTATTGTCTCCAGTTGAATTTAAATCTTCAAGAATAATCGTTATCTTTATTTGGATTAGTCCACATTTTTTATCCTTAGATAAAATAAATCCCTTCTTTATTTTGGAAGGTTCTGTAATATTTCAATTAATTACAAATTAATTAATTAATATTCAACATATTTAATTAATTAAAACTATTTAATTAATTCCAAAATAATATCTAATTAGTTTATTAATTCATAATAAATTAATAACTCATTTCCTCTTATTCCTTATTGCTAAATTGGGTTATGAGGATAACCCAAAAGGACCCTACTATTATTAAAAATATTATTGGTTAGTTAATGACGATTGATACTCAATCTAACGGTTACATACTACTAAACTTAGTATACTTACATATTCATTGCAGATGATGAAACACTTAATAATCCAATGAACGAGAACGATATCAAGATTGATTACTGATAAGTGGTTAAATACTTCTGATGTGGCCCCTTTTGATATTATCAAAAGCTTCTAACAAACAAGACTAAAAGACTCGGTTTGCATAACAAAGACATCATACTTATTATATGTATGTATGTCAATATGTATGTGAATATCTTTTGTAAACCAAAAATTTAGTACCAATATATTACGTTTGTTGGATTAGTATCTAAGTCCATAACTATTTTGGTATGTACTTGACCCGATGGTGCATGGTCCTTTTGGGTTGCCTTCACCAAAGCAACTTGATAGGATGAATTATGGAGAGAAAGGATTAAATATGATTTATTAATATATTATGAGAATAATATATTAAAGGAGAAATCATATTGTTTAATTAATATTAGTCAATAATTAATTGGTAATTAGTTTTGTGACTAAAAGAGATTAATTAAACTTAAGGGACTGGAATTGTAATTATAAGATAATTTCAATTTGGGCCATGGATTGCCTTTTATTATAAGGTGGACGAATTCTATGGGGGAAGCCCATATGAAATCGTCCAAGGCCTTAAGGAAAGGGCTCCATGGGTTGCTTAGGGCTTAAGCAACCAAATTAGGGTTTCCAAGTTAGATAACCCTAATTGCCTCACTATATATAGATCCCTTAAGGACCAAAAACGTGGCTAAGCTTCTTGCTAGGGTTTTCACACGGTTTTGGCAGCCTCCATCCTCTCTCCTCTTCATCCTCTTGCTTATGGTGTTTGTGAGCCATTAGAGGAGTGACACTTGTGACTCTAAGCCTTCCAAAGTCAATTCAAGGAGGAATTGGGATTGTTATTACTACATAACAATCAAGGTAACATCTTAAACCTAATTATATGTTAATATCAATTTCCATATGCTAGAATTAGGGTTTATAGCCTTGGATAACTTGCATGTACAATAGAGAAACCTAGATCCAAGCATTATGGTTTGTATGAGCACATAGGATGTTCTTAGGACCAAAACCCATCAACGTTAACACTAGAGCATAAAGAAATTTGTGATAATTTAACAGCACCGTGCAACCGCCATAAAACATAAGAAAGCTAAAATCTCCTAAGCTTTCAAAAACTCGATGTCTAACATACCCATAATATATAAGTGTCTGTGGTGTTCAAAGAAGAATGCTTTAGTTTTCAGTTAGTAATTTTGAATTATTAAGTTTTTCTCTTTATTATTAGTATATGTTTTGGTCTCCTATTGTGAGTTCTTGTTAATATATGTTCTACATGTTTCAAAGAAGTGAAACTAAAGGGCTACATTGCTTTTTATTTCAAATAAAACAGTGCCTTAAAATCAGGGTTCTAAAAGTTGTACCACATCGGTAAGACGTGAATATGCCATCTAAAAACCTTCATGGTTGTGATGTTAGGTATAACGAGTGTGTGTATGAAGATCAAGATCCATAATCAGGTATAATGGAAGTTTCTTTTCATTTTTCAAGGCAATTTTTGTTTCTTTTCTAATCGGCACATGAAATTGAGTTCTTGTTTGTAACACCCAAAAAAAATTCAAGCCAATTTAAACTTTTAAAAACATTTCGAATCCAATAACCATTACGAACTTGTTTTCAAAATGTATCATATCAGAGTATCCCAGAAACAAAGTCATAAAAAGTGAGGAGTTGCATGATCACGCCTTTGCCTTGCCACGATCCCCTGAAGTACCTGAAACAATAAACTGAAACTGTAAGCCCGAAAGCTTAGTGAGTTACCCCCAAAATACCGATACAGTCCACATAACGATATCAACAATATCATAACATTACAAACTGAACATAACAACATGCACTGGGTCCACAGCTCTTAAAGCTGGACTACACCCTCGGCCCTCAGTACGAGTCTGGAATGCCTACCGGGCCCTCAGCTTGTTTCTAGAATGCCATCGAGCCCTCAGTACGTGTCTGGAATGCCTACCGGGCCCTCAGCTTGTATCTGGAATGCCATCGAGCCCTCAATACGAGTCTGGAATGCCTACCGGGACCTCAGCTCGTATCTGGAATGCCATCGAGCCCTCAGTACGAGTCTGGAATGCCTACCAGGCCCTCAGCTCGTATCTGGAATGCCATCAAGCCCTCAGTACGAGTCTGGAATGCCTATTGGGCCCTCAGCTCGTATCTGGAATGCCATCGAGCCCTCAGTACGAGTTTGGAATGCCTACCAGGCCGTCAGCTCATATCTGGAATGCTCCAGAGTCCTCAGTACGAGTATGGAATGCCTACCGGGCCCTCAAATCGTATCTGGAATGCTCCAGAGTCCTCAATATGAGTTTGGAATGCCTACCGGGCCCTCAACTCATATCTGGAATACTCTAGGGTTTGTTGGCTACCGCACGGAGCAGTACAACCTCAACCCATCCCACATAACATGTCGACATGTATCATGACCAATGCACATACAAATAATCATACAATATCACAGACAGTCCTACAGATCTACCCGACTAGCATATCAACTGGCATTCATCACTAACTCAACTCAACATATCAATAACTACTAGGATGTCAAATCCAATGGGTCGGCCTTGGTGCCTTAGACCCCTTAGTATAGTGAGGATAACTCACCTTGCAACTGTCGGACCGAATCACAAGAGCACAATCCCGAAGCACCGCCTCAAACTCCAACACCTATATCCATCAATAACCATTGACATAAATATCCAAATTACCATAATACCCCTGAAGGTCAAATTCAAAGTCCTCAGTCAATGTCAACCTTCCTGATTAACTCTACTCGTCGAGTCAACCCGTCGACTCGCCGAGTTCTCATATCCAGAAAACTCTCATAGCACGACTTAACTCGCCGAGTCGCCCCAAGACTCGCCGAGTCCAACGATCTCTGTGTTCCATCCTGACCAACTCACTGAGTCCCCAACCGAATCACTAATCCAAGGCTTTAACTGAAAGAGGTTAGAATCTGCGAGCAGACTCGCCGAGTCCAAGAACAGACTCGCCGAGTTCACGACAATCTTCAATAGACTCGTCGAGTTGTTCTTCTAACTCGTCAAGTCCAAGCTCATCATCATAAGACTCGCCGAGTCGCTTATGCGACTCGTTGATTTACTACACGAGTCAATGTCTGGTCTCTAGCCCGACTCGCCGAGTCATCTCCCAGACTCGCCGAGTCCATACGTGCATTCTCATAATCTCGAGTCACCGAGCTACTCCTTTGCTCCAAACAATAGATCTGGGTCTCTAGGGTCCATTAGCAACATAAATTTGCCACCTTTACGTGCTTCTTGCCCCAAAATACCAAAAACCAAGCTAGAAAGGTGTAAGGCCCGTAGATCCGTGCTAGTCAATTTAGAGACGATAAACATCAAAAATGACTTTTTTATGGAAGATTATTTAGAAGTATTAATCTTAACCAAGTTGTAGTATATGTCACAAGGTTTCCGTGTATATAAATAATGCCAAAATCCGAGTTATAACGAAGAAGTTATGACCTGTCGAAGTTTCGCGACAGAACCGGCACGACACAGCGCGACGTAAATAGTGAATTTACATTAGAGCGATATTTATCCAAAACAATCTAAATGAGAATTGAATATCTCATCGATAGTAGTGCAACGACGGAAAGACGGACGAAAACGGACGTCAGCCGAAGGAGTTATGAGTTTATAACGGAGTTTTCCTGTCCCGGCCTACTAAAAATAATATATAAGTAATATAATTATAATATATTAAAAATAAAGTCAAAATTAGCCAATAAAGTCTAAACGAGAGTTGTAGAGCATAATCTCACCTTCACGTCGATATAAAGAACGTCGAAAACGGAGTTCTTATGCGAAAGTTATGAATTTCTGAAGTTCGGGGCGCGAAACCCCAAAACTGTCAGATACCACGACATGGCAAGCAGTGCCACGACGTGGCCAGTCTTCTGACACCTCCGGGAGTCCCCCAGATGTAACTTGCGATGACGCATGAAGTGACGGCCAAGCCCACGACGTGGAAAAAGGTGCCACGACGTGGCAAGGGCCAATTTTGCCCTATAAATAGATTTGAAGGGCCAGCCGAGTTTGGTTGCTCATTCTCTCATCTCTCACCCATACTACCTCGATTTATGTGTAAAGAAGTACCCCCGAAGCCCCGGTATCATCCCGAGACCCGAAGCGAGTCCCGAAGCCCGAAGATCCCGAGAAGTGCAATTCCCGACCCGAAGCTCTGCCCGTGAGGAGTCCGGTTTTTGTGAAGATCTTCCAGATCTACCGAAGAATACTACTTCTGCAAGTCGTAGTGCTGTCTGATCATCTTCTGATCAAGTGAGTGTATAGTCCCTTTCACAAACACGTTTTTAATATAAGTATTGTTTGAATGTATTAAGTATATGTTTTGTGTGAGTGTGTAGTTACTTTCTTCTAACTCATAGATAGGAGTTATTCTCTATGAGATACATGTTATGTGTATGTGTCTCATCTATTATTTGGAATGTGTATTGGATGAACATGCTATACAGGTTTTAAACTATGTATAAAAGTGTATATTTATATCTACGAAAATGTTGGGTAGAACATGGGTAGATGGTATAGTTGGTGACTATGGAGTTAGCGCCTATTGTATAAACCTTGGTGACTATGGAGTTAGCGCCTATTGTATAAACCTTGGTGACTATGGAGTTAGCGCCTATTGTATAAGCCTTAGTGACTATGGAGTTAGCGCCTATTGTATAAGCCTTGGTGACTATGGAGTTAGCGCCTATTGTATAAGCCTTGGTGACTATGGAGTTAGCGCCTATTGTATAAACCTTGGTGACTATGGAGTTAGCGCCTATTGAGTAAACCCTGGCAACGATGTGACTTCGTGCCTATACCTCAGGTCAATCCTTAAGAATGAAGGATAGATGATTCTTAGGGTAGATCCTTAAGATAAATGGAGATAATGGGGATGGGTAATTGGGTTGATTGTTTGATGATTAAATATAATAAATATATTATTGTGGGTTGAAAACCCTATATGCTCACCAGGCTCCCAAGCCTGACCCACTTAGTTTTCTTTGCATTACAGGTAATGGCACAAGAGTATAAGTTGGTGGACTTGACGAGAGATTTTGGATTATAGATCAGTAGTTATAAATAACTGTTGTAAGGTCTATTTTATACTGTTTATGCTTTTGGTCTATATCGGAACATGACATCCTGAGATTTTGTTATTTAATGAAAATACATTTCTTTAAAGAAATGCTTTGATAAATTCTTATCACATTTTGTTTTGGGAACAAATTCCGCAACCGTTTTCTTTAAACGATTACTCTGATTTATAAAACAAAGCATAAACAAATCGGTCTTTTCTGGCCGTGAAATTGGGGATGTCACAAAAGGGACTTAACTCTTGGGGAAGGGCTTTTCCATAACAACTAGAAAGGCTTTCTGCATCAATGATCCATATAGAGCTCAGATCTGGAGTTTCAACTCTAGATCTAACTCATGCTTCAAGATCTCATAAATATTTCTCCAACCAAACCCTAAAACTCCATGAAAATGGAACTAGAAAGGAGAAGGCCAAGGATAACGATTCCTTACCTCCAAAATGATTTCCCACTGAAGTATAATTTGGATCTCTTCAAGTCTCCTTGATCCAAGCTTCTTGATCTTCAAGATTCCTTCACAAATCACACCAATTTGCTTCCAAGTCTTCTCACAAATGAAATTAGGGTTTTTGGATCTCAAAAGGGTAGCAAAGAGGCCGAGGGTGGGTTATAATGTGCTTTATATAGGGCACAACCCCTCGGGATTAGGGTTTTCTCCCTTCAGCACCAACTCGTCGAGTACAAGCCGCTGACTTGGCGAGTTGGCCACTTAAACCCGCGACAAATCCCACTCCGACTCGGCGAGTAAGCATGCCTACTCGTCGAGTCCCTTTCCTTAATTTACAATTTAAGCCCTTCAATAGCACCTCTGGAATTTGGGGTGTTATAACTCTCCCCCACTTAAATTAGGCTTCCTCCTCGAAGCCTACTGCATTATACACTTCAGAACAAACCCCTTGCACTGCAGACTCCGATTTCTCAATCAACTCATGCTCTTACAAACCCTACTTCTGTATCTTTCTTAAAATGGCTTATTCGAACGTGGCATCCTTACCACTATTCCAAGCCAACCATCGGTCTTTCAACTCCATATCACCACATATCAGTCACATATCACCCGATGATACCATCCCTTCAAATCAGGACACACCTTCGCGCCCTGCGAACGCTAGATACCACAAACGCCCACTAAGCTCTGTTAAGACACTAATCCATCTTCCTTCGCCCATGATTGGCAATAACCCTGATAACTTGCAACCTGGAACGAACCCTGTGCTTACTATCACTAACTGAAGTACTTTCGATCATCCATTTACACTACTGCTTTCCTTTCAGAGGACCCACACTCCTTCCAGAGCTACATACCTTTCCTTTCCAGAAAATCTACTCAACAACCCTTACCGCACTTATAAGTGCTGCTGAGCTAAACTCCAATCTACACTATCTATGTAGAGCAACTGTTATTCCCAAACTCCCATATACTCCGAATCCGATCACATACTAACTAGGTCCATACACGACCTCTAGCCAACTCCATCATCATGATCAATACTTTGGGCCAGACCATCTCGATTACCATTGCATGGTAACATATTCACTCATTCTCCTCATACCGATCCACTAACATATACAAAGTCTTCAGCATGACTGGACCGCCTTTCCAGGCCTTCGGCCTATCTAGAACACTCTCAGAACCTTCAACATTTATGGACCGTTCCTCGAGATCATAATACCACTATATATGAAACTCGGGTCTAAACTCATAACTTGAAGTTCAAGGACCTACCCTTGTATTTCACACAAATCTTGTGATTCCTTGCAGCTGATTACGGCTCGCCCGAACCTCAACAATATTTCCATTCCGAAAGTGCTCCAACAGAAGAATGAACTACTAGGATCACTAGGCCCACAACCTATGCCTGGAATACCCCTACAAGGCCCTCAACATAGGTCTAGATTGCCTCTGAGCCCACATCATGAGTCTGGTATACCCCACCTGGCCCTCAGCTCATGACTGAAATGTTCCTGATAAATTATCAACCTTGGCCAAAAAAAAACCTAACCAACGTCCTTTACAACACCAACCTATGCTACCATGTTGAAATCCCACTATGCATGATCCACTTATAGATCAAGTTGCTTATCCAAGCAAAATCCTGCAACCCTTGGTCGCACTCGACCCCATAATAGAATGATAGACGAACTTTAGATCCAACTTGCAGACTATAACCCAGACATGATCACACGTATATCGAATCAACTCTAATGCCATCATAAATACCCGTCGTTACACATGAAGAACCACTACCATGAACATAACTGGGAGTCCTTAACTTCACATTCACTCGCCATAAAGCCCATACTGGATCGAGACTGATCCGATTCTACCAATACAGAACTAGCCCGAGAAGACTTCCACAATTATTCCGAAGGTTACTGCAACACGAGTCTAATACAAATCAAAATTCTATTTCACCATTGGGGAGAAACATACCCCAAATACTTGGGAACATAAACACACTGCATAAGGGAATGGGTGGCACGATCCTAGATTCGCAATTGTCGCCTCTTGAATCCCATTCGGAGAATTCCTGCTCCCTGAGGGTTCACAACTTAATGTCTGTCCGACCATTCTGGAAAACATAATCTGAGCAGCAACAGACAAAACCTTCAATGGTTGATGCTCAACCTGAGAATTACCAATTCTCCCCCACTTAGAACACTAACCACCACCACTGGTGTGAAGCCCAACATAACTTAGCTGACAATCCCTGATGCTTGAATGATCCCACTCTCAAATCTTGAAGTCCAAAGATGGATGCTCTACTAATACTTCAGCAACAAGATATTTCCCTTGGCGCTCTCATATGCCAATTAATAATGATTACGAAAAACCATTGAATCCTGACAATGTCAGATATCCATCCTGTGGAACCCTATCCGCAAACCTCCCACATATTACCCCCTTTTTTTTTGAATGAATGAATCCCTGATCTCTAATCACTTACAATCCTTTGATAATAAATTTCTCCTAATACCTCCAATGGCCTAACCACTCATTAAACTTCACGACACATAAATCAGACAGAACAGGAAACTAACCCGGAATTACAACTTGTCCACATTCAACAATATTCCAAGACAAAATAAAAACCAATCACAGACGATTTGACCACAATATTATTACAGAATGGGGGCTTTCCAACTACATACCAGCGACTTCTTGCGGCTCGACCTTGAACTCCTGAAGAACGATGACTGCTGGAATCTGAATTCCTTCTGTCCACAATACAGGACAGCTAGACCTGAAATGACCTAGCTGGTGACAGTGAAAGCATATCTGATCCTTCTTGCAATCCTGCTGCACATGCCCTCTCTCCCCACACTTGTAGCACCTGAATTTGTGATAAGCAATTCCGTGGGTTCCCCCACACTTGCCACACACCTCCTGACTCTCATGACTTCCAGTACTTAGGTTAGCTGTCTCCAACTCTTCATCCTCTGCTGAAAAGTCCCTCCTCCTCTTTCCTAGTTGTGACCCCACCACCGATACTCCCCCAGAAGTTATCCGGTTAGCAACATCTCTCACAGATTGCAACGCTGCAACATGCTCCTCGAACTTGGCGATCACCCTGGCGGTGACCCGGTCCACGACACCGAACAATTCTTCTCGCAAAATCTGAGAAACCTTCACGAAAACCATCTCCCGTAATTGATCGACGGACAATACCGACCTATCCTGGCCACTCGCTTCCGATCCTGATCCAGATCCCGCCTCAAGTCGATTCGCCATCACCATACTGAACATATACCAGGAAGATATCAGATAATCCACCTACACGACGGGGAACCTACTCCCAACCAAACCCTAGGGGTTGTGACTTCCTTGCTATGCGTATGGGTCTTGTGCTTTCAGTAGTGCGGGCCCATACTACCTTCCACACCTACCCATATTTTTCTCAAGTATCACCACAACACCCTAACAATATTCATAAACATAGAGAGCGATCCGTCCTCACTCCTAAAGGAATGTTAAATATCTCATAACTGGCCTCCCGACCCCTCACTACCCACCCATCCAGCAACTGCCACACGACCCTCCATTGGTGCCAGTTAACTATTGCATGAATACAATCACATACCGCATGGCTTAAACAATCTTAGACTAAAAGATTTAATCCCACAACGGTTGGACTCAGACAAGAGCTGCACAGCAGGACCAATCCCTTACCCTAAGACCATTTAACCAATGTAGCATGTGATTTGGAGTATTCACCCAATAGTTAGTTCACACGCGAAAGAGCCATACACCAATAAATAAGGTACTCTACATAAGATAAGGCATCAAAGATCAGGCAATTCTATCATATGGTTCCTGAGGATCCCTATCTTAGTACTAGCATGTTTTTCTAACATATCACAATATCAAATAACGGTATGGTATTTTGGGGTCTACTTACTGGCTCCGGCTGATCGTACACTCTGCATCCTCCTTTACTTATTTTGAAAACCTTTTAAAATCATTTTAAAATCTTTTCCTTGATTTGAGACTGGATTCACACGAGTGTTCCTCTAATTCACTCAAACCAAGGCTCTGATACCAACTTGTAACACCCAAAAAATTCAAGCCAATTTAAACTTTTAAAAACATTTCGAATCCATTAACCATTACGAACTTGTTTTCAAAATGTATCATATCAGAGTATCCCAGAAACAAAGTCATAAAAAGTGAGGAGCTGTACAATCATGCCTTTGCCTTGCCACGATCCCCTGAAGTACCTGAAACAATAACCTGAAACTGTAAGCCCGAAAGCTTAATGAGTTACCCCTAAAATACCGATACAGTCCACATAACGATATCAACAATATCATAACATTACAAACTGAACATAACAACATGCACTGGGTCCACAGCTCGTATTTGGAATGCCATCGAGCCCTCAGTACGAGTCTGGAATGCCTACCGGGCCCTCAATTCGTTTCTAGAATGCCATCGAGCCCTCAGTATGAGTCTGGAATGCCTACTGGGCCCTGAGCTCGTATCTGGAATGCCATCGAGCCCTCAGTACGAGTCTGGAATGCCTACCGGGCCCTTAGCTCGTATCTGGAATGCCATCGAGCCCTCAGTACGAGTCTGGAATGCCTACCGGGCCCTCAGCTCGTATCTGGAATGCCATCGAGACCTCAGTACGAGTTTGGAATGCCTACCGGACCCTCAGCTCGTAGTCCTCAGTATGAGTCTGGAATGCCTACCGGGCCCTCAGCTCATATCTGGAATACTCTAGGGTTTGTTGGCTACCGCACGGAGCAGTACAACCTCAACCCATCCCACATAACATGTCGACATGTATCATGATCAATGCACATACAAATAATCATATAATATCACAGACAGTCCTACAGATCTACCCGACTAGCATATCAACTGGCATTCATCACTAACTCAACTCAACATATCAATAACTACTAGGATGTCAAATCCAATAGGTCGACCTTGGTGCCTTAGACCCCTTAGTATAGTGAGGATAACTCACCTTGCAACTGCCGGACCGAATCACAAGAGCACAATCCCGAAGCACCGCCTCAAACTCCAACACCTATATCCATCATTAACCATTGACATAAATATCCAAATTACCATAATACCCCTGAAGGTCAAAGTCAAAGTCCTCAATCAATGTCAACCTTCCTGATTAACTCTACTCGTCGAGTCAACCCGTCGACTCGCCGAATTCTCATATCTAGAAAACTCTCATAGCACGACTTAACTCGCCGAGTCGCCCCAAGACTCGTCGAGTCCAACGATCTCTGTGTTCCATCCTGACCAACTCACTGAGTCCCCAACCGAATCACTAATCCAAGGCTTTAACTGAAAGAGGTTAGGTTCTGCGAGCAGACTCGCCGAGTCCAAGAACAGACTCGCCGAGTTCACGACAATCTTCAATAGACTCGTCGAGTTGTTCTTCCAACTCGTCGAGTCCAAGCTCATCATCATAAGACTCGCCGAGTCGCCCATGCGACTCGTCGAGTTACTACACGACTTAATGTCTGATCTCTAACCCGACTCGCCGAGTCATCTCCCAGATTCACCGAGTCCATACGTGTATTCTCATAATCTCGAGTCACCGAGCTACTCCTTTGCTCCAAACAATAGATCTGGGTCTCTAGGGTCAATTAGCAACATAAAGTTGCCACCTTTACGTGCTTCTTGCCCCAAAATACCAAAAACCAAGCTAGAAAAGGACTTAACTCTTAGGGAAGGGCTTTTGCATAACAACTAGAAAGGCTTTCTGCATCAATGATCCATATAGAACTCAGATCTGGAGTTTCAACTCCAGATCTAACTCATGCTTCAAGATGTCATCACTATTTCTCCAACCAAACCCTAAAACTCCATGAAAATGGAACTAGAAAGGAGAAGGCCAAGGATAACGATTCCTTACCTCCAAAATGATTTCCCACTGAAGTATAATCCGGATCTCTTCAAGTCTCCTTGATCCAAGCTTCTTGATCTTTAAGATTCCTTCACAAATCACACTAAATTGCTTCCAAGTCTTCTCACAAACGAAATTAGGGTTTCTGGATCTCAAAAGGGTAGCAAAGAGGCTGAGGGTGGGTTATAATGTGCTTTATAAAGGGCACAACCCCCCAGGATTAGGGTTTTCTCCTTTCAGCACCAACTCGTCGAGTACAAGCCGCCGACTCGGCGAGTTGGCAACTTAAACCCACGACAAACCACTCTGACTCAGCGAGTAAGTATGCCTACTCGTCGAGTCCCTTTCCTTAATTTACAATTTAAGCCCTTCAACGACACCTCTGGAATTTGGGGTGTTACATTGTTAATTTTTTTTAGATGTTGATAACATGTCAAAAATCCTGATATATTTGAATATTCGATATAAATCTAGAATTATATGATTTTTGCCTTCATGATGGGAGTTATAGTGGTTTGAGGAGTGAAAATGTACATAAAAGATCCAATGTTCGAACCTTGGCACACCAAAATAATGCTAATTTTTTTGCTATTAACCTTCCATATAGGACCTTAGACGGATTGATGTGGGGCGTTTAGATGATACAATTTACATTTTTTTTTTCTAATTATACAATTTTTTACCTTTTAATTAAATTAAATTAAATATATATAAAATTACCTTTTTAATTAAGCAATTCTTGAAAAACTCATTACCGGCCTTGCTTAGAACCTTGCTTAAAATATGTTATTTTGGTGATAGTACGACCTCGTTTGACAATCATAAACTATTAATATTTATTAACACTAAAAAGAATGTTCGGACCCATGTCCAAGAAGATTTCATATACGACTTTTGTCACCCGGTCCGATAAACCAATACATTCCGGATCCTTATCGCCGACTGTGGGGGTTGCGTCAACATGTTCACTATTACTGTCGTAATTCTCTCGATTCTCTCGCTAACAACCCCATCATCTTCTTCCGATCAACCACCCCGATCCCCGGCCGATGTCTGCATCATCGGTACCGGCATCGCCGGTTCATCCGTCGCACACTTCCTTCGTCAATACTCCTCAAGCATATCCCAAATCCGCATGTTCGAGCGTCATCCCATCGTCGGAGGTCGTATGGCAACCGTCACCATCGGCGGAGAAACATTCGAAGCTGGTGCCTCAATTCTTCATCCCAAAAACTACCACGCTTTGAACTTCACCCATTTGTTGAATCTCAAAGTCAAGGGGCCTTCCGCTAGTGATAGTTCTTTCTCGCTCGGCATTTGGGATGGTCAAAAGTTCTTATTCAAAACTATTGATTCCAAATCAAAGAGTTCGGTGGTTCAGTACTTCGTCTCCCTCGCTAATTCGTTGCGAATGTTCGTCCGATATGGTGTTTCCCTCCTTAAGATGACCAATTTTGTTGAGGTACGGCTTCTTCTTGTCGCTCTTCAAGTTTATTAGCTGAACTTAAACATAAGCGTGCCAGATGATGATCCACTTGATTGATTTGAAATTACAATCAACTCATTTCAGTTTTGAATTCCTATTAACTTGCTAATTTTGTAATTAATTAGTTCTCAAGGACATGAAAAATATTTTGATTTCTTGATGGATTAACATATTTGTAGCATATAATTGTAGTAATATGCGTCTAAAGCCTCATGAGATTGATGTAATTAGTTTTTTCAAACAAAGAATCGTTCTAATCCATGCCCCTCTGTCTTAGAGTAACTCCTTGGGATAATCCAAACATCATTTCAATACTTTGGCCTCTACCTCTGTCATCGATCTTCTCTTGGCTTTTCCTCAAAATCCTTACGTCCCTAACCTTCTCTTTTATACAATCTTTCTAAATTCTAATTCTATTCTCCTCAACATCTACATTTCTGAATGCTCAACTTGTGTACATGTGGTAAATCATGGCAGGTTCTATTGTCATGTAAAACTGTCAACTTTAATGGAACTTTATGATGTTGTAATACATGTAACCAAATTTATGTATGCATTTACTACCTTAACAGGTTACAGTGGATAATTTCTTGAAGTATTATGAAAGCAAGGAGTCAAGACCAATTTTCAACACTGTGGAAGATATGCTCAAGTGGGCAGACTTATACAATCTAACAACACAAACATTAGAAGAAAAATTAGTTGCTCTCAATTATTCTCCTCTCCTCATACAAGAGCTTATCACTGTAAGTTACTTCTTTCCAATTTCCATAAACATGGAAAAATCTTTATAGATAGTAATAAATCCAACATATCATACTTTCTTCAGGTTATAACAAGAATCAACTATGGTCAAAGTGTCAGAATCAGTGGACTTGCAGGTGCTGTTTCTCTAGCTGGATCAGGAGGAAACTTATGGGCAGTTGAAGGTGGAAACTGGCAGATGGCTGCTGGATTAGTCAACAGATCTGATGTTACTTTGCATCTTGAAGAAGAAATAGAATCAGTCACAAATCTTGATGGTTTTTATGAAGTTAATTCCACTAAAGGAAACAGTTACACATGTCAAGTTACAGTGGTTGCTACACCTTTAGATGAGCTCAACATTCAATTCACCCCAAAATTTTCTATCCCAGAAAGAAAATTACAGCATACACATGCAACTTTTGTCAGAGGCCTCTTGAATCCTGTGAGTTCTAACTTCTTATCATTATTTTAAGAGAAAATTACAAAAATGGTCCCTGTGGTATGGCATAATAGGCACCTATAGTCCAACTTGAATAAAATGGACAAACTTGATCCTTGTGTTATTTGGATATTACAAACTTGGTACCTAAGCAGTTAACTCTAACTGCGGGTTAAATACAGTAAATTTACCTTTTTACCCTCACCTTTTTTTATTCATATCTTTGTCTTTTATTAAGATGTCCTGTAGTTAAATACAGTAAAATTACCTTTTTGTAACTATATGACATCTTAATAAAAGAAGTAAGTTACATGAAGGGTCCCTATTGTTTGGGGTAATTTGCGTGCTTGGACCCTAACTTATTTTTTTTAACTTGGAAGGTCCCTACTATTTGTTTTTGTTACGTGCTTGGTCCCTATTGTTTGTTTTTGTTACAGTTACACACTTTGTCTTTGTCTTATCTAAAAAGACTATTATTTAAATAGGAAAAAATGGTGGGGTATGTAAGGTAAGGTAAAGGAGGTGGGTTGGGAGTGTGTTTATTTAAATAAATTAAAAAATCAAGGGAAAAATAGTCTTTTTAGGTAAGACAGGGACCAAACGCGTAACAAAAACAAACAGTAGCGACCTTCCGAGATAAAAAAATAAGTGAGGGACCAAACACCCAAATTACCCTAAATCATAGGGACCATTCGTGTAATTTACTCTAATACAAGACATGAATTAAAAAAGGTGAGGGTAAAAAGGTAATTTTACAGTATTTAACAGGCTCTGCAGTTAGAGTTAACAGCTCAGGGACCAAGTTTGTAATACCCAAATAACACAAGGACTAAGTTTGTCCATTTTATTGAAGTTGGACTATAGGTGCCTATTATGCCATACCACAAGGACCATTTTTGTAATTTTCTATTATTTAAATCCTCATCATAAATTCATAATCTAGTTACAAAATTTTGTATATATATATACTAATGTTTTGATTTGGTTCAGGTGTACTTTGGGTTGGATTCAATGTTGGAGATTCCAGAACTTGTTGGGACTATAGAGAGTGATGAGCTTCCATTTACATGCATCTCCATTCTCAAGGAACATAGTGAGAATGATATGACTTACAAGATGTTCTCTCGTCAAAGTTTGAGTGACACATTGTTGGATCAGATTTTTAGGTAAGATTTGTTGTTTCCCGATTTTATGTTCTCTTTATTATTTACTTTATTTAAGTCACTTTTTTGGGTGATTGGAAATTGGCAGCATAAGGAGTGAGACAATAAGAATAAATTGGGGTGCGTATCCACATTATCATGCTCCTGAGAAGTTTGCTCCTTTTATGTTGGATGATGGACATCTGTATTATGTGAATGCATTTGAGAATGCAGCAAGTACTATGGAAACTGGTGCTGTTGCTGCTGAGAATATAGCGAGACTTGTCCTTTCAAGGTTATCTTCCCAACAGCCTTTGAGAATGTATGGTTTGAAGACTTCTATATTAGATTCAAGCCCTGAGCATCGGGAGTTGTGATATGTGTAAAAATAACCATTTGTTTGTTGTAACGTTACTGTAATAGATCGGGTCAAATAATTAGTTAATGGGGCAAATAATAAGGTACAAGAACCAAGTTCACTCTCCTTAATTTTGGGTAATCGATTTTATTTTCTCACTTGAATTTTGTCCTCAAATGTAGCATGGTACCTATATCACAAAAAACAAAGTTGGTTAACTAAATTGGGAAAAACAAAGTTGGGACTTATACCATGTTATTTCACCTTATTATATTAACTGAATGCAATTCTCTGTAACGTAAGAAAAGTATTATTTTTAATTTTATGTCTGAATATTTTTTTGGTTTCTCAGTTAGTGGTCAAGATAGCTTAACAACGTTGAGTAGTTATATTATCTGATCATTTGACATTAGTCCATCTTTGTAGTTAATGGGAAACATAGATCATGATTCCTTAAAAACATTAACATGTCCAACTAAAATGAACTCCGCGAAACGAATCTCTATGATCAGTCTTCCTCATGAATCAGTGTTAAGATTTCGAAACAGAACTTAACAATAACAATGCAAGATGAACACCTAGAAGAAAGAGAAGAATTTCAATGGTATCAAAATGAGGAAAGATCACATAGCAACATAGGAGGACCCTAATAGCCCGATGATTCCCTCTACACAAACAACAATGCTGAATCCAATCTAACTAGCTACAATGAAGCAGAAGTATCTCTACCTCACTCTCACCAGTTAACTAGATATTGGCCCACTGGGCTTTTCCACAATAGGGTCTTGGTCCAATTCTCTATCAATCTGACACGAAAGGTACAACTGAATACAGAAATCATATCAGAAAATGGAAATGAAGATGTTCTACAGCTTCTAGTAATCAAATCTATTTGTTGGGGAGACTATATGTAGCATGCACTAAGGTATCTTTGACACGCCATTTAAGTTGGAAACTTATTATTTGAGTTTTTTTTGGTTGTTATGTTTGAAAAGTCAAAAAATAGTTTATAACCTAGCTTTTTAAAAAGCTACTCGGTGTAGCTTTTTGAGTAGCTTATAGAACTTTTATTTTTCTAAATTCTTCCATATATATACCTTTAATAATTATAATAAACATGTTTTTCTACGTGTCCTTATATATCATTTCACTTTCCAGCTAGCTTCCCAACTAGTGTTAAACAAAATGTCACTTTTTATATATCATTTCACTTTCCAGCTAGCTTCCCAACTAGTTTTAACAAAATGTCATTTTTTATCAACTAACAGTTGGTTTTTTTAACCACCAGCTAGCATGTCAAACATAACTTAATTTGAAACAAACCGCAACTAATTAAAAGAGACAAATGTTTGTAAATAACCCACTAGTCTCCTCTAATAAATGAAAATCTATTTTGCCACATGTCAAACTTTTATAAGTTTTAACACTTGTTATTTTATGGTATTTTTGAAATAAATAATATCTACATGTCAATTTTTAGGTTTTTTTAATTTTTAAAATTTAAAGCCACATAATACGTATTAGTTATATAAGTAAAATATTAAATGTAATAAAGATGATCATAAATTGAAATAAATATGTTTTTTCCTTTTTTATTTTAAAATTTAACTTTAAAAAAATACTTAATGTTTACATTTTGATATTTAATTTTTTTTTAATTAATCCATGTAATATATGGGTCTCACACCTAGTTAGTTAATTATTTGCCATCACTTACTTAATTGTAGCCCATATAAATGTTTATTGTGATGTTTGTGTTTGTTTCATATTCCCTTTTTTTCTTTCACATGATACAGGGCTATTGACCTACCGTATGATGGAAGTCCAAGAAGTCATTGATCTAATTAAAATGTTAAGTGGAAAAATAAGACCCACAGTTCAACAAACTACCTTTAGACTCGTGTAGCTGAACTTTGAATTGCTTTGGGTCCGTTATTTGGAAGAAAAGACTAACCAAGGAATTTCCCTTTTCTTTTCGATTTTTTTTATGTAATTTTGGTCATTTTGCCATGTGATCATGGTTACAACTCCTTTTATGTTGTTGCATCCTGGTGGACATATTTGGTTTTTTATTCATGGGGCGAGAGAAGGGTTTGGGTGTTAAAAAGATATACCTCATGTGCCTGATTGGAGATAAAGCTCTAAAGCACACTGTCGGTTCTGATGAAAACATATAAAATAGAATTCGTTAATTATCATTCACATAATTCATCCACTTGGACAAAGTAGTTGTAGCTATATCTCCTATTGAGTTTGGTTTTGATCTGGATAGAGTTTGATATATTCATGTTGATCCAACATATCAAAAAACTATATACAAATGGGGCTTAATAGCTAGCGCTGCCGTCTATAATACGTCTTCGGTTCATTGCCAGGCAGTGCAAATAGAGAGGTTTCTAGCAAGTATTCTCCTGTTGTTGTTTGATACGCAGAGAGATCTCCACCAATAATGTGATTCCATGACTTATAATAACCCAACACATCTTCTTCTTCTTCATCCGTCTTTCCATCATCAAACACAAAACTCACCCCACACTCATTTGCAAGTCCAAAATTCATTGCAACAGTAACAGTAACCCAATCACCAGTATCCATCTCATTCTTCCCAAACATCCAATGGCTCAACATTATTAGACTCTCTTCACCTGCAGTGAAACCACCAATGCAATGCTTGTATAACCAGGTTTGGTTCTTAGTTATATTTCTAATTGTGATTACTGGCAAATCAAAGAATTCATTCAAAGATAGAAATGTCTGCACACAGAGGTTCAATCCTTTGATGTTGTTTCGAGATGATGGGATGGTAAATGATATTGATGACCCCTTCCTACTGTGACTAATCCAATTTGGCATCTCTTTTTTGTCTCCATAAATCGTGCTGAATATTCCAAATTCATAATACATCTGCAAAATACAATCACCATAAATTATATACTCAAAAATATTTACACAGAGAGATGGTTAATAGCAAACCTGGATTTCAGATTCGTCATATCCTCTTGACAAAATATTAGTCCAGCCCAAACTACGTAATACCTCTTCCTCAACACTTATCATTGGTTGGATTTCGACCAGACCTTTGATTTCAAAAAACAACTGTAGGAACAATTGCATGTCAACTGAAAACTTGAGTGGGGACATATGTGGATGAAATACGACTTTTCTTAGCAATGGCTTAGAATCAAAAAGGAGGATCAACTCTCTTAGTGTTTTTGGAGGATGCTCGACTGACGTCAGAAATTTACAGTTTCTCATACTAAGTATCTCAAGCCTAGGAAGGCTTCTCACACAATCAGGCATCGAAACAATAGGATTGCCATCTAAATATAATTCCTTTAGCATGGATATGAAACTCAAGTCCATGGGAAAGGATTCTGTGGACATATTATTATCATTTAGCGACAACCTTACTAAAGATCTCGGTAAAGAAATCATAAACAACTTCCTCTCACTTGGTGTAGCCTTCAAAACCATCGCAGATGAAGAGGGTTTTCTGTTGCTAGCCTTGAACATCTCCAGAGGTGTCATATCGCTAATTTCGATTCGAGATTCACCGAGATTATAACCATCTAAATATAATTCTTCTAAATTGGATAGGTGATTGAAGTCTATGGGAAATGATTCTTTCAACAGATTAGTAGTTTTAAGTGACAACCTTACTAAAGATCTTGGAAAAGCAAACATGACAAACTGCAATTCACTTGGTATACCCATCGGAATGTCAGATGAAGAGGGTTTTGTGTTCATGTCAATGGTGTTAGCCTTGAACTTATCTGGAGAATCCACATCCCTACCCTTGACTTGAGATTCATTGAGATTATAAAAACCATCCAGCAATAGTATTTTAACCTTATTTAGCATGCAGATGGTTCTTGGAAGTTTTTCAAGCTTCTTGCAGTAGCTAAAATTAATGAGGACAAGTTCAACACATTCCTCAATTGATTCACAAACCTTACATAGAGCACTGCAATTTGTAACTACTAGCCTCTCAAGTGCAGGGATTTGGTCAAAGCCACCAAGACTACCAAGCTTTTTACAGAAACTTAAATTAAGAATCTTTAATGATCCAAGCAACCTTTTGTTTTTTGAGCATGATCCAGTCAACTGCTAAAATGCACATAAGTTAGAATAGTAGTGAGTTTCATCAACTCAACATGGACTAATTATCAATGGATATAAATTACCTTTTGCCTCTTCGGCTTCTTACTATAACAAATGTCAAATGATTTAATCTTGCTACGTGACATGTCGAGAGCAACCAGATTCGCCATTGGTAAGTCTGAAGGTATAGACTTCAAACAAAACCCATGAATACACAACCATCTTAATCCTTGTGGAAAGTTCTCGTAAGAAGACCCACTTATTTGCACATTAATGAGTTGTAATAGCATAAGCTTATCCATTTTCCTAAACGCATCGGTGTTCAACTCAAATGTTTTATGTGACTTCTCACTCTCACGCATACTCATGTCAAGGCTGAGGCCTAGAATCTTTGTTGTACCCTAAGAAGAAACCGAATGCCAGAAAATCATATAACGTTTACACAATACAAAATACTTTGAACAACTAAGTATATACATAACATGGCCACTTACCTTTTTTTGTTTCAACACTTCAAATGACTCCTCGGGGCACCACAATAGACTTCGCTTCCATGGTTTGTCAGGTGATTCTTCACGGACTACAAATCTTCCCATCTCTTGAAGCAACCCATGCATCATCAACTTGTTGTTCCGTCCGATACTAAGAAGGCATCTATCAGTGAGAATCTTGATACCAGATATTGTTTCTATACCACATGACTTCAATATCGTTTCACTAACATCTCTGTCCATTCCAACGAAAAAACAAGCAATATGCTTAAACAAGTCCTTATCATTTGGGGATGGCAAAGTATCAAAGCTCTTTCTCAAAATATTATTTATAGGGGAATCATTTCCTTGCTTTAGTCCTTCTAGGCACTCCTCCCAATAAGCTAAATCTCTATTATGTAGAGATTTGCCCAAAACTTCAAGAGCCAATGGATGTCCTTCACAATATTTCACAAGCTTCTTTGACACCTCTTCATAACCGGCCTTGGGATCCTTGGACATGAATGCATGAGAACACAAAAGTTTTCGTGATTCAGTCTCATGTAATCCTCGAAGCAAGTGCTTTATATGCCTGCGCTTAACATTCATTTTGAATAATGCACAACTCTCTCCCAAGCATGAGTTGGTTGTTGTAATTATGATTTTGCTTCCTGGATGAAAACCTTTGCTCCCAAGTAAGGCATCCAACTGGTTGAGATGATCAATATCATCAAGAACTAAAAAAACCTTTTTACGGGCAACCGCATTCTCTATCATTGGCGTGGATATAAGACCATCATGAACTTGACCTGAACTTGGTACAAGTTCTGAAATGTCATCATAGAGTTGTTTTTGTAGGTAAAGCAGCCCATTAAAACCATTGCTTCTATTTAATTTTTCATCACATCTCCTACTGATATCTTCAATAAAGCAACTTTTGTCGAATTCATACGAATGCAAATCATAGACATATTTGGCTAAAGACGTCTTTCCGATCCCACTGATACCCAAAATAGTGAGTATGTCTCTCGTATGTAGGGATGCATCTTTCAACCATGAAGTGATGAATTTAATGGATGGGTACATCCCAAAAAGTTGTGGCAGATGACTCCTTGAGGATATACGTAATCTAGAGTAGATGTCCTTAACTATTTCTTCAATAAACTCCGTCTCTAGCCTGAAACTTGATTTTTAAGAACCACAAAACACAATCCACAAAACTAACAAACCAGATTTGGAGTTTTAATTTATCCAAAGACCCGAGTCAAAATTATATCATAATCTATAACTATATAAGTATCTAATGTGTAACATACTAATGTCATGATATCCAAGACCAGAGACATCTTTGCAAAAAAGATTTCACCATCAGGCCACCAGGTTTCATTATGTTTCTAAAAGACCATAAAAAATTTAACTTATAATATGATTTTGCAAGAACCTAAAAAAAATGTCATGGATAGAAACCATTAAAACTTGGTTTTTAATACAAAGGCGGCATATGAAAATTATTTTAGTTGAAACAGTGGTTTATATAAGAATAAATTAATTTAGGATAAAATAATAATTTGTCAGAATGGTTAATGTATCCATATGAATAGATTTATCAGGTCACATAACTGAATTCATGAATCCAATTTTATGTACCTGTATATCATTTTAAATACGTAAAAAAAATTGTCTATTTGATGATATTGAGGAAACTTATTGAAATGCATATGAGATATAATATTGACATTTCATGTGTTAATCCAAGAAAAAATGAAAAAATGGAAAGAAATGGGTTATTACCGGCCATTTACATCCTTTCGTTCTAAATCAGCAACTTCTGTAAGCGCTTTCTTCCACCGTTCGATCTTTTGAGCTATTTCACTTCTTTTATTTGCATCTGTCTCTGCTTCCATCTTTCTATTGTGTTCATTCATTGCATATCCAAAGGTACTTTGTTGATTCCTGACATGGGTGGGTTCAACATGATACAAGACGGGGATAACAATTTGGTTGGATGCCCTACGTTGATCAAGGATCAGCACCAATTCATCAAGGCACCAAGTCGATGAAGCGTAATTGCGGGACAACACGATAATAGAAGCCCTAGATGCTTGAATCACGCTCTCCAAATCAGTTTTTAGATATTCCCCGGTTTCAATCTCTGTATCATCCAAGAAGGTGGTTATATTGGCATACTCGAGGGCCTTATACAGATGATTAGTGAAGCCATAACGAGTGTCAGCCCCTCTAAAACTTAAAAATACGTCATATCTATGACGATCAATTGATGAAGAACATGAAGGTTCTACGAGTTCTGAGAAGATAGCCATTATGAGTAAATATGGACGGTATTATTGATTTTAGACTGGATTGAGAATCATACAAAGGGTTATGGATGCATCAAGGGGGTTTTCAAAAAGGGGGTTCAACTCAGCAATGAACAAACTAGTGTTGATGGATGATATATCTTGTTTGGGAATTTGCTTGGAAACTTTGAGTTAGGACTTAGGACTTGGGAGTTAGGAATTAGGAATTGACATTATATGTTATCGACAAAATTACATAAATGGTCCTTACATATAGGAAAATCGGTAATTTTTGTACTCTCGTTTTTATTTTTGTATGTTTCATCCTTTGAGTTGTTCTCTTAACCTTTTGTAAATAACCATTTTATTTTATTTTATTTTTGTCATTTTCCTATTAAAATTTTATTTTCTTTTTAAAAGACGAAGATCCTGTTTTCTGATCGGCCACTTTCTGATTGGCCACTTTCCCTATGGGGAACTATAATCACCGTTCACACCTCACAAAACCACATGATCGTCTTAATCCTTATTGTCTACATCAACTAAAAGATAGTATTGATCGATAGTATAACATTATATTTAGTAGTTTACTATTCATCAACACTATATATAGTGTAAGTTTTAGTGTGGGTTTGAAGCATTTTAGTGAGTTTAGTGTGGGGATAGAGATTTCCCTTAGATCACAAAGTTTCGAATGAAAAAGGTTTGGTTCGATCATCATAACTCTCAGTTTTTTCTTTGCATCTCGCCCCCAACTATCTTCCTTTCACCTCCCCCCCCCCCCCCCCCCCCCCCCAACTTAATATACATTTCCTTGTTATTACCATTTTCTTCTGTTTTGTTTACCAATCATCTTTATGTGAAGGAGATGGGAGGGTTACAAATTTATCAGAGAAGCAGTGTGTAGATTCTCAATGTGGAGATTCTGATTAGGAAAAAGAGCTAGGACTCAGGTAGGAGATGTTGAAGAATGGTTCCATGTGATGACAGTGAAATGTAGATAACAAAGACTAGCAAATTAATGAGTTTAGGTTTTTATTTATTTTTGTTTTTTGTTATATCATTTGAAGACAATGGAAGAATCATAAAAAAATAAACATAAGCTAAAAAGTTCATTTAGAGTAAATTTGTAACAACCCATTCTCACCTTACAGTAGAATTTACTATAAACGTTGGTTTATAAAGTATGAAGTAGAAATAGGTTGATTATTAGCCTAAGTAATCTAAACGAAAGTTACAGTAATCGTAAAAACGAGATGGTACATATAGAGAACGTCCAAATCTGACTTCATTTTGTAGCACCCGAGTCACCAGGTATGAGTTAATGATTCATTCTATTTAAATTCAAGTAAAAAGATGGTGTGGGACTCGTGAGTACGTTGGGCGTACATTTGGTACGCACATCATACTCCTTGCATGCGCTTCATCGGGTGATCCCCGATGTACGTTGGTGTAACATTCCGTTTATTAAATAAATAAATAGATAAAATTAATAAATGAAAAGTAGCCCTAAATGCGGAATAATTTAGCAAAGGCGTAGGTTTTGGGGGTTAAAAAGTCATAATTGAGAGTTTGGGGGCTCAAATGTAATTTACAGATTAATTTGTAAAGAATTTTGAGGGTTGAGGGCTGTTTAGTAAATTATAGCTTTAAATTGAAAGGATTTTTGAAGACAGGGGTTGCTTGGTAATTATTAGGACTTAAATTGAAAGGACTTTAGAGTGATAGGGGCTGAATGGTAACTTTTGGATCTGTTTTGAAAGAAAAGGAAAAAGGAGGGACCGATTGTGGCATTATGGGATGAAGTTTGTATGAGTTGGGGTGTATAACCCGTCCCATAACCCTAACCCTAGGAGCTCTTTCAGCCGCCACCTTCACTCAAACAACTCCGGCCGCCACCACAGTTCACTTAGTTCGTTCCGACCAGCTAGCGGCAACCAAGCGACCACCCGAATTCCTTTATTTCCGACCTGTCGAAGCTTCGATCAACCATCGTCATCAGCCGATGACCATACCGTCATGTGAGCCGCCAATCAGCACTGTCGCTGTTCCCTTTTCTGGTGATGACGAAGACCACCAGCGGGTTCCGTCCCTCTGTCACTGCTGCTGTTGTTCGCGGTCACCACATCTCTTCCCCATTCTTCTACCGATGTGTCGTCCCATTGAAGAAGAAGCCGTTGTTGCTGCCGACAACGCCGACTTTAGGTGCGAATGTTGCCGCCGTTTGTGCCCCTGTTGTCCGCCGTACGCCACTAGGTGGGTGGTTGAGCTCATCTTGTGCAAGGACGTGTGTGTTGCGTGATCAAAAATCAAAGGGGGACCACCACCACCACTGTGAGGTGGTGGCTAGCACATTTGACCACCACCTGCTACCGTGTTGGGTGGCGGTGTGCATTTTATTGTGAATGGATTGTTATTTGAGATATGCTTGGACATGTTTTGGATCTATAATCACAACTACCACCACCACGAGGTGGTGGTTGCCGCCGTGAGCCACTGTTGACCACCACTACCTGAGGTGGTAGTGGATCGTGTCCGACCTAATGAAACCCTAATTGATCTAAATACTTAGCTTCTGGGCCTAATTGGCGTGTTTTGGGTTGTAAACCCTAATTAGGGTTTAGAAAACCCTAATCTTGGAGATTTTAGTTTGGACTTGCTGGGACCCGCATTTTGGACCATTAGATTGGAATTATGAATTAAGCCTGACTACATTGTATGAATGGCCTATTGGAGTGATGGACTTAATGGATTAAGTCCTTAATGGGTTAAGTAAGAACACTTAACCCTAATTGTCATTTCATGTGAGAAACGCTAATTTTGGTTGGGCCTTGAGTTGAGCCTTTATGTTGGGCTTTGGTGATTGGGCTATTGATAGGCCATCTAAAAACAAGTATATGGACTAGAATATTTGGATTGGGTTTTAGGATAAGGCCCATTGGAAAGGCTTGGGCCCAATTTGAAAAATTGGACCATAGATGGGCCATAATTGGGCCTTGATGATCATGAGATATTGGGCCATCGGAATGCTAAGTGTTTGGACTAGAATAAATGGTTGGGCCATAAGGTAAGACCATGTGGAAGTTTGGGCCCAATTTAGAAAATTGGGCCATATGTTGGGCCTTAGTTGATTATTTGGCTTTGGGCTTTCAGAGTGTGAAATTGGGCTTTGGTCTTGAACCAAGCTAGGATAGGGGTAAAATGGTCCTTTTACCCCAGGTGTGGATTTATGTTATGCATTGAAACCTAAATGGTTAATTGGGTTTTGTTTTGATGTTGACAGTTTGGGGATCTATCAGCCAGCAGCCAAAGATTTATTTGTGGGACTTCAGCAGTTTTAGGTGAGTTTTCCTCCAGTAGGAACATGTCGAAGGCACCAATGCTGACCTGCTTATGTATGTTAGCGTATGTAGGACTAAGGTCCAATGTCGGGGTTAGCCCGATGTAGGTGATATGTTTCCGGTCTTTGGTCTGATGCCGGGGAAAGCCTGAGGAATGTTTGTATGCTTGATGTCTTCATGATTCTTGCATGTGTATGTTTATATGTTCTGGGCTTCTGTGACATCCCCGTTTTCACGGCCAGAAAAGACCGATTTTGTTTATGCTTTATAAAAATCAGAGTACTTCATTTTATAAAAATGTTGCGGAATTTGTTCCTAGAAAAACATGGTAAATACGTTATTAAAACATTTTCGAAGAAACGTATTTATTTCATTTTAAAACGTTTGGGATGTCATCGTTAATATGGAAACATAAGCATAAACAAAACTTACAATTATTTACACTAGTGATCTACATCTCTTTAAATCTCTCAGTGTAATGTCACTTCATATCAACACCTGTGATATAAATAAACCGAGTGGGTCAGGTTGGGAAACCTGGTGAGCACATAGGGTTTTCAACCCACAAAAATATAGTTATTATTTTTAAACATCAAGCAATCAACCCAATTACCCATTCCCGTTATCCTCACATTACGTCCCTAAAACATCTAACACAAGGGACTTAGTCAAAGGACTATCATTGGGATGGAGTGTACCTGGTGAGCACACAGTTCACACAGTTCGAATGAACACACAGTTTGAATAAACACCTACAGGTTGCGAGCCTGCTAGTGTTCCACTGGACTGTCTAGAATAGTCCGTGGTCGTCATCTATACTCCGCTAGATGACTAGATCATCAAGAACAGCTATAACGAGGCCTCTCATTATTTTTTTTTGTCACACAACAACTATTACATCTACCCATGTTTTACCCAACACATTTTGTAGATATAAAATACATATACAGTTTAAATCATTGAAAACATGTATAAAACGTTCATCCAGCATAGATAGCAAGTATTCAGATAATATGCACACATAGCACGTAATTTATATAAAATACTTCATATTTATGTGTAAGCTGAAAGTAACTATGCACTCACCTGAGAAGGTGGTGACTCGGTACTCGGACAGCGCTTCGTTTACTTTAAAATAATTTCCTTTGACGAAACCTAGTATTATCACCACTAGATTTTAGTCTAATATTACCGTGACTAATTATTATTATTATTATTATTATTATTATTATTATTATTATTATTATTATTATATAAGCGTTTAAACAATACTTTCCAACTACTATGTACAGACAGGGGCAGACATAAAACACTGGAGGGCAGGACCATTTTGGTGTATAGCACTTCTGAAATCCAACAACCCTATGCGGCTCTTTAAACCAGATTCCCCGTACTGCGAGTAGTTAAAAAGATATTATAACGACACTTATATAAGTCATAATAATAGCTCAAATATTTATTATAAATTTATAATAACAATACTAATTTTAAACATAAACTATATTTAAAATAGGGTACGTATAACTTATTTTCAAGGGGATTTTAGCTAGGAGTCGGGCTCTGCAGGGGCAGAACTTCGTCATTGAATCTTTCTAAGAAAGATTCGTGCAACGCTTCAGCGCTCACCTTACTATACTAAAACTACAGAAAGAGAAGTCGAATCACGAGGGACCGAAATGCTCGGGGATAAGGAGAGAAAGACTCTTGAATCAAGAGAATGGTGCAAGAAATATGAGAGCCCAAGCCTCTTATTTATAGTAATTGAATTTACAAACACTACCCTCCATAATTACTTAAAGACCTTATAGTTATATAAACAACTAAACACCCCTTTATAATACTATTTTAAATAGATTTAACGATATTTGCACTAAACTAATATCGAAAGAACTCAACATTAGTCTTATAATGACCGCCTCGTTGATACCTTTCTAATGATATATACATATGTATATATATGTGTGTATGTATATATGATTTATACTTTATTTTAATACGTAAATATGCTATTATAATTTGTAACTCGTTCATACGAACTCCATTTTTGACGTTATTTATATCCACGCGTAGGTGGAGACTTACTCTACAACTTTTGTTTAGACTCCGTCGGCTAATTTTGACTTTATTTTTAAAGTTATATTTTTAACAGGCCGGAACAGGATTGGTCCGTTAAAACCCTCATAACTTTTTCATCCGACATCCGTTTTCGCCCATATTTTTCTCGTTACGCTACTCTCAACGAGATCTTCGATTCTCGTTTAGGTCGTGTCGGCTAAAAATCACTCGATCTAATATTCGAATTTCGGGCTGTACATTGCTAACTCGAAACTTCGAAAAATCATAACTTCTTCATACGAAGTCAGATTTGAGTGTTCTTTTTATCGATGTTCTTAGTTTAACATATTCTACGACTTTCGTTTAGATCGCTAAGGCTAAATCTCACTCTATCGTAAATTCACTATTTACGCTTCCCGGTACCGTGCCGGTTCTGACGTGAAACTTCGACGGGTCTTAACTTCTTCGTTATAACTCGGATTTCGACGTTCTTTATATGTACGGAAACCTTGTAACATAATCTACAACATGGTTAAGATTATTTTTTCTAAATAAACTTTTGTCGAAAAGTCGTTTTCGACCCCTATTGCCTCTAATTTGACTAGCCCGGATTTGCGGGCGTTACAATTATCTCCCCCTTAGGATGATTACGTCCCGGAATCATCAACGAAACAGGGTTCTTATAATGACTCCATACGTAATCTCTTCATCCTAGGTAATTATAACTTCTGTATTCCTTCAATTTTATTTCTTAGACTCATTGACTGTAAGCAGTACTTAATCGTACACCTGCTCTCTACCTCAGGTAGACTCTAAATTATGACCTTTAAGTCACAATTCCGATCCTTACTGGATACGAACTTGAGATGAGTTCTTTTGTTACTATAATGGACTGATGTGTCATATTCTAATGACCTATCATCATATGTTGCAACTCTTAGACTTAGGTCTTTTAGAGTTAAATTCTAAAAAAGACTATGCCTTCCTTCATGTTTTAATGTGATATAATCACACTTTAACATTTAGGCAATTCTGGCTACCAACTCTTTTAACAACGAGCGCGATACTTCTATTGATCGCTTTGATTTCAATCGTTTGGTTTTGTTGAGTTGAAGACTCGTTTGAAGATTGCGTCATTGGGCTCGGCTGATAGTCCATTTGTTTTGTACTCCGGTTTTGGGCCTGTCCAACCGTGAGTTTGCTAGGTTTACTATATAAAGATATGCTTGCATGCATATTAGGTTAACAATTCAGAAGTAACGATTACGATAGTATTGAAGATTTATTTTATCGCTCTTGTAAACCTCCAACCCTCTACAGTTGATGTTCTTGATCGAGCTCTTCTGAGGGTTTTATTTATAATCATTCGACTCGTTTGATTCATTGTTGAGTTGTTCATACTTTTGCTTTCGTTCTTACTGTTTAATATTTGTTTACCTGTTTAAGATCTAATCGATCTTCAAGATTAAATTTTAATCTCATCAATTGGTATCAGAGCAGGAGGCTGTGTAATCGATACACTTCTTTTCTGTGAAAAGGTTTCAACTAGGGTTTTTCCGCAATTACTGATATTTGTTGAGCCGTCATCTCATTATTGACGTATCTTGATATTTATTATTTTGCCCTAATCTGAGTTATTACAAGTCTGATCTTTGAACAGGTTTTTCGATCATAATGGACGAGTCGCAATCAAATCCCATCAATATTTCCAACAGCATCGGTTCAACCACGAAGATTCCCATCCTATATACCCATGATTATGAAGTCTGGGCGCATCACTTCGAAGACTACGTTATAGGATCTGAGGATAATGGATACCTCATATGGGAAGCTATCATTAATGGACCTTTTTCTCACTCTGCAACGTCGAGGATTATTAAAACTCAAAAGGAGTATAATGATCTGCTGAAGGATGTTAAAGATATTGCGCAAGATGAAAAGGACAAATTCCAGTGCAATATTAAGGCGTTACGATTGATCAGATTCGCCCTTCAGTCAGACACCTTCAGGTTGGTAAGCTCATGCACGACGACAAAGGAAGTTTGGGATAGACTTCGTGAACTGTACTCTACAGACGAGGATCTTGAACATTCTATCCAAACCTTGCTCTTATCCGAGTTTGGAGAATTTAGGCAAGGAGCCGAAGAAACTGTGACCCAGACGTTCGATCGCTTAAATCATCTTCTCAGCAAGATGATCAAACATGACATCGAAAGGAAGCTTATCGAGCAGAAGGTTACGTTTCTAAATGGTCTAAGGTCAGAGTGGAGAGCTGTGGTGTCCACGGTTAAAGCCCATGAACAGTTTAAATCTTATTCTTTGGCGAAATTGGTGGGTATTCTCAAGTCCCAGGAGAAGATTGTGCTGCAGGAAAAGAACGTTGTTTCAAGCCTAGGTTCGCTGGCCCTCCTTTCAAAAAGTAAAGCTGTGATGGAGGAAGAAGACTTCAACTTGGAGGAGTATGACCTCACGTCTGAGGATTATGCTATGATGGTATCTAACCCCAAGAGGTTCTTTAAGAAAAGATTCCCCAGCAACAAAAATCGAAACTGGCAGGGGAGCTATAGTTCAGAAAAGGTTAACAATGAATCGAAGGTTGAAGAGCCCAAGAAGGAACCGAAGGCAGATGGTGATTCTAGAGTGAGTTGTTACTACTGTGGTGGGAAAAACCACTATGCTAAGGATTGTGTCCTCAAAAAGATGGCTGAAAAAGATGAGGAAAAGGATGAGGAAGCTTTGCTGCAGAAAAAGCTTGATGAGATGAGGAAGAAGAAATCTACCGCTAACCCTTCCATGAATGCTCTAATTGTGCAGGGTTCGGTTGCTGATGACGAGTTCGGTGGAGTGGAAGTTTGGTCAACCGACTCCGAAGATGATGAAGTGAGGAAGCCTTCGCATGGAAAGGCTTGTATGGCTAAAGAGGAGAGCAGTGGAGGCAGGTGCTTGATGGTGTCTGAAGTATCTCAAATGAGGGGATACAACACCGATGGTGGAAGCAATGAATCGAAGGAGCAGCAGGATATGTGCTTTACGGCCAAACCGCTCAGCGTGCAGTTCAACGAACTCGATGAACTGATCAAGAAGGTACAATCGGTTTTTGTTTCATTTAAAGTACCACAAAGCTCCTATGAAAAAGAACTAAAAAATGTTAATTCACGAATCTCACATCTAGATAGTAGTTTAAATCAAACTCGAGTCACCAATTCTAACCTAACTGATCAATTAAGCAGGGTGTCTTCGAAGAGTGAGGAACGGCGCATGTGGATCGAGTTGAAGGAGTCTGAATTAGTTAAAATAAAAGACGAAAACATTTATTTACAGAGAGACAATTTAAAGTTGTTAAAACAACGTAATGTTTTTTGTTTGATCGCAAAACGTCTTTACACTAATATTACTCAACTTCACTTGGACTGTGAGATAGGACAAAAGATCCATCGCATGATTTTGCCCTTCCTTGAGTTTAAGGAGGATGAAATCGATGCTGAAGCTTATAATTGTGAGAGTGTGATATCATCTGATGACGTCAATCCGACCTATATGTATGGACTGGACAAAATTGAATCTTTTATTAAATCCAAGGACCACAAGGACATGCTCAAAAACCTTTTGGATGAAAATGATAGACTTAGACTGAGAACCGAAACCATACAAAAATTTGACTCTTTAAACGCCAACTTGAGCTCAGAAAACAAAATTGATGTTGAAAATGCATCTGAGCTTAATGAGGATGACAACATGAGTGAAATTTCTGTAGAGGACATGGTTGACTGCTCAGAATTTGTGAAAAGCAAACCTGAAAACCACAAGAATCTAATTTCTAAAAATTCAGTGGAGTTCGCTCGATTGTCCCAACAAAAGTCCCCGATCTTAGCAGAGAAAGTGGTTGTATATCAAAAGGTCAGGACCACTCCAAATCAAGTGTACAAGGTCACTAGAGTAACCGAACATCAGACTGCTGAACTCACAGCTATTGTCAACGAAGATAATGCTGATGGCTGCGATGAGTTCTTTTGGTCAGCTCCAATCGATAATGCAGATGAAACTAAAGGCTTGTCAGAAAGGACTTCATGGATCAGTAAAGGTAGATACATACCAGAACCCTTGAACAAGCCAGATAATTTCGACGTGCCAAGTACCAGTGGTACGAAAGACATTCCTCAAGAGAATGGAAGCTCAGCAAAAGAAGATGTTCCATCTAGTTCGTCAGTTCAAAGTGAAACTCCCACTGTCCAAAGTGAACCAGCCAAGGAGAAACCGAAAATGAAAGCCAATATCCATCATCAACCGAAGCAGATGAGGAATAAGAAACGTGAAAGGAACCAGAGATACATGAAGAACCTCTCTGAAAGGAAACAATTCTGGCAATCCCATAATGCTTATTTCTCACATCAAGACAAGAATCTGAAGGTTGAGAATGATCCTGTCAAAAAGTATGAGAGCCACTACAACCGAAAGCCAAGGTTCGGTTCGGAAAAGAATACCAACCGAAAGCAAAGGTTCGGTTCTGAGGATGACTCCAACCGAAAGCCAAGGTTCGGTTCACAGAACGAATTCAACCGAAAGCAAAGGTTCGGTTCTGTAATTAAAGGAAATCAAAACTCTAAGGTCAGTCCCACCAATGATCAAAAGCAAAAGGGTCACCTGGAATCTCCAGCCAAGAAGTCATCTCAATCTAAGCCCACTCCTTCTCATTCATCTAATTCTTCTAATTCTTCCAATTCATCTCCATCTTGCTCTAAAGCTTATTCTGTTAGTTCTCAAAAATCTCATTTGTTAGCTGAACAAAAGGGCAAACAGAAGGTTTCTGCATCTAAACCAGAGTCTAAACCGAACACACCTAATCCTAATAAAATAAAAGTCTTTACCATTAAAAAGAAAGATGAAACAACACTCATAAAATGAACATATCTTGTTGACATCTCTCTTACTATTCCTGTTCCTGTGAAAGGCTGACGTGGACCCAAGAAACTTTGGGTTCCTAAATCTGCTTAATTTTTGCAGGTTATAAGTGACGAGCAGTTTGACGAAGAATGGTACATCGATAGTGGCTGCTCGCGTCACATGACAGGGAGGAAAGAAGAGCTTAGGGAATACAGGTCTCTTACAAATGGTGGCAACGTCAAGTTTGGAAACAACTCTTTCGGCACCATAAAGGGATACGGAATGATTATCAATGGTGATTTTACTATAAGGAAGGTGGCTTATGTGGAAGGACTGCAACACAACCTCATCAGTGTATCTCAGCTTGTTGGAGGTACCGGTCTCAAAATCTCATTCGACGATGAAGGTTCTGAAATTATTGAGAAGAAGACGAAGAAAGTAATTCTCAAATCGGAGTGTAAGGGTGAAATGTTTCCTCTAAACCTTAAACACATCAAAGGAAACCCAGCTATATGTCTGTTATCAAAAGCACAATCTGACGAAAGCTGGTTGTGGCACCGAAGACTCTCTCATCTCAACTTTAAAGATATCAATAAACTTGTCACTGGAGGTCATGTTCGAGGTCTTCCATTGCTCAAGTTCGACAGAGATCATTTGTGTGCTGCATGCGAAATGGGGAAGCAGAGTCGTCAAAGTCATCCATCTATAATTAACACTAAAGTTGTTGAACCACTCGAATTACTTCATATTGATTTGTGTGGTCCATCATCTATCGAAAGCATCGGTGGTAGCAAGTATATTCTTGTTATTGTTGATGACTTTTCACGATTTACATGGGTGTTCTTTCTAAAGCTCAAATATGAAGCGACTCATAAGCTGAAAGTGTTTATCAAGCAAATTGAAGTACAGCTCAAGAAGGTCGTTCGCAACATCAGGAGCGACAATGGTCTGGAATTCAAGAACATGGAATTTGAAGAATTTCTAGCAGAAAAGGGAATAAGTCACAACTTCTCAGCTCCCTACACACCTCAATAGAACGGAATTGTCGAAAGACGAAACCGATCTTTGTGTGAAGCTGCCCGAACTATGCTAAGTTTCGCTTCCTTACCTCTTTATTTTTGGGCTGATGCTATTTCTGCTGCTTGTTTTACACATAACAGGTCATATCTCAACAAGTGCTTCACGCTCACACCTTACGAGATTCTCAACAACAGAAAGCCCAATGTGAAATTTTTCCACGTGTTCGGCTCAAGGTGTTTCATCTTTAACTCTAGAGAACACCGCAACAAGTTCGATGTCGAAGCCGACGAGGGAATCTTTCTGGGCTACTCTCTCAATTCCAAAGCATACAGAGTCCTAAACAAGCGTTCGAGGAAAATCGAAGAGACCTATTACGTGACTTTTGATGATAGCTATGTCAAAAAGTTACAGGCCAAAGAAGACACATCTGGGGAAATCTTTCCTCAAACTGGCCAAGTCACAATCTCGATCGCTAAACTATACGAAAAGTTTATGGAGCTCTTTGACGAACCAGAGAAAGCCACTCTCTCAGAAGCAGGGGCAGCAGATAACAAGGTAGACCATATGAAACAAATTGTCGAAGAAGCTGCCAGAAGAATGAACGAAGGAGGATCGAATTCTGATGAACCTCCATCCAACGATGCTTCAGTTGAGGGGGAGCCAAGCTCACAAGTTGAGGGGGAGCTAAGCTCACATGTTGAGGGGGAGCCAAGTTTTCCAACTGCTCTAGAAAGTCCAACTCCAACCGAAAGTACTTCTCCAACCGAAAGTGCTTCACCAACCGAAGGTGCATCAACGCCTGAAACCCCAGCACCACAAGAAACCGCTGAACCTCAAGTTTCTCAAAGCATTCCAGAAAGCTCATCCATCGAGGGGGAGCATGCTGATATGTCCCTCGACTACGAAAGCCAATCCGAGCCAAAAGAAATGATCAATGCTGAACTAGACCCAACCTTTGATCCAAACTATCCTCCTCTCACCAAATGGACCAGAGATCATCCTATCTCTCAAGTGGTTGGTGATGTCTCTGAAAAAGTTCTGACCCGATCACAATTGAAGGCAAAACAGACATCCTTATTTTCCAAAGTTGAGTTTTGTATGTTTAACTCTTTCATATCCAAAGTTGAACCAAAGACAGTTAACACTGCTCTCGATCACTCCGATTGGGTTCAAGCAATGCAAGACGAACTGAACGAATTTGAAAGGAACAAAGTCTGGCGCCTCATTCCAACTCCTCCAGATGCCTCGGTTGTTGGTCTCAAATGGGTCTTTAGGAATAAAATGGACAAGGAAGGGAATGTGATAAGGAACAAAGCTCGTCTGGTGGTGAAAGGATATTGTCAGGAGGAAGAGATTGATTATGAAGAGACTTTCGCTCCGGTAGCTAGGCTCGAATCTGTGAGAATCTTTCTTGCTTATGCTACTCACAAAAACTTCGAAGTTTTCCAAATGGACGTCAAGTGTGCATTTCTTAATGGAGAACTAGAAGAAACAGTGTACGTGGAGCAACCTCCTGGGTTCGTGAACGAAAAGTATCCAAATCATTGCTACATTCTGGATAAAGCTGTGTATGGACTCAAACAAGCTCCGAGAGCTTGGTATGAAACGCTAACTAAATTCTTAAAGATGTCCAAATTCAAACAAGGTTCGGTTGACCCAACCTTCTTTCGCAAAAAGGAAGGTAACCACCTTATGATAGTTCAAATTTATGTCGATGACATCATCTTTGGCTCAACGAATCCCAGCCTAACAGCTGAATTCAGAAAGCTGATGGAGACTAAATTTGAAATGAGCTCTATGGGTCCTATTAACTTTTTCCTTGGTTTAAACATTAGACAGGGACCCGAAGGCATCTTTATCAATCAGGAAGCTTACACGAAGACTCTCCTAGCAAAGTTTGGTATGATGGGAGACTCCAAAGTCAAAGTCCCAATGGCATTCGGCACCAAGCTAACTCCATCTCTAGACAAACCAGCTGTTGATATCACGCTCTATCGTCAAATGATAGGCTCACTAATGTATCTTACTGCTAGCAGGCCTGACATCATGTTTTCTGTGTGTTACTGTGCTAGATTTCAGGCAAATCCATGTGAACCTCACATGCTTGCAGTCAAGAACATTCTACGCTATCTCAAGCGAACTGCCTCCTTAGGTCTATGGTATCCATCCAACTCAGGCTTCTTCATTCAAGCCTACTCAGATGCAGACCTTGGAGGATGTGGACTCGACAGAAAAAGCACCACTGGCGGCTGTCAATTCCTTGACGGGAAGTTGGTTAGCTGGCAATCCAAGAAACAAACGTGCGTGTCGTTATCTACTGCTGAAGCGGAATACATAGCCACTGCATCCTGCACCTCCCAAGTGATTTGGATCCAGAGTCAGCTTCGAGACTATGGACTCAATATGAAGAAGATCCCACTATATTGTGACTCTGAAAGTGCAATTAGGATCTGTCATAACCCAGTGCAACACTCTAAAACCAAACACATAACACTGAGGTATCACTTCATCAAAGATCATGTGGAAGATGGAAACGTCGAAGTACACTTTGTAAGAACCACTGATCAACTGGCTGACGTCTTTACCAAAGCTCTTCCTGAAGCATCATTCAACAGAATTTTACAAGGGCTAGGTATGATGGAATCAGAGTCAGTACCTCAAACTACCTCTCACCCTCAAACGTAAGAAGCGAAATTGACCGAACGTTCAGGTTCGGTTAAATAATCTGGCTCGCTCATCACCACAAAGGTAGTTTTCTTGGTTGTATATTTCATGTACAAAGTTGTTTATCTTATTGCTAAAAGTATTTTCTGATTGCATGTCTAAATTCCTTGGTTTTCTAAAATTTTCCAAAACCGAAACCTACCGAAGGTTCGGGTTCGGTTTTTCAAAATTTTCTTGAACCGAAACCAACCGAACGCTCGGGTTCGGTTTTTCAAAATTTTTTTCAACCGAAATCAGCCGAACGCTCGGGTTCGGTTTTTCAAAATTTTCCCCAACCGAAACCAACCGAACGTTCGGGTTCGGTTTTTCAAATTTTTCCAAAGTTTTTTTCTCTTACTCTTTCCAAGTCTTATTTTTTTCTTTCTTATTTTTTTTATTATTATTTTTTTATTTTTTTATATATATCAAAAACACCAGAAATATTTTTCTCTTTTAATTTTGTTTGTGTGTTCGTTCGTTTATGGGGATATAATTGTTGGATTACTTAAGTGTCCCTAGAAGCATGCTGCTGTATGTGTCCCAAGCCTCATAAGATTTTGAATAATCGCCTTAATGACTTGGTATAAACAAACCTTGTGTTCCCAATTAGGCTATCATATTTATTCTGATCGTGAGCTACCTCACTCTCTTCTCACATGAGATGAGAGTTTTCTGCTTGGTCCTTATTTTCGCAGCAGAGGTACTTTAATTTCTTACACCATCTACATTACATTTCTCCATTACATTCGTTTCATCAACGTAACCCTTGAGACTCTCAGAAATTACCACTGAGGTTTATGGTTACACAACAACTGTGTTTATGATCTCAGTTTCGTGCCACTACGAGCTGAGTGAAACCCAACATTCAACACCAAATCTGAATTGACGGTGAACAATAAATTTGCTCAAGTTTTCACCAACGAATTGACGGATGTATCCTACTGAAATCTCAAATTTTATTTTTGTATGATTCCTATGAAATTGTTAAACACCATAACATTTCTTCCCTTGGGATCCCGTTTTTAATTTTTTTTCTGAGATTTTATATTTTCCAAGCCAATTTAACATTAATTCCTACCTACTTGTTCAACAGACTACACCGGTCTCACAAGTACTTTGTTCACTTTCTTTCTTATTTCAAGATCAGAATTGTTGAATCAAAGCGAAAGCCACACTTAAGTAGCCTTATTAAAAAAAAAACAAAAAAAACCTTTCAACATTTATTAATAAATGTTTGATCGTCATTCAACGGGAAACCACATTAACACTTTGAGGTCTCTCTTGATCTCAAAGGAAGACATTCGTGCCCGGGATCATGTGTTTCGTGTCATTATTGACATCACAGTCATTCCTAAAAAGAGTTGCTTTATTTCTTTTCTTTTTACACTCTTTGCACGAAAATCTTTGATTTTCCAATATTCCGTTACTAATAATTACAGGCTGTATTATTGCTTTGGTGGTTAATTTTCAAGCTGTGGTCAAAAATCATCCATGTGGGTATTTAATTCAAACGATGCCATTTAAAGGATAAGACAAAAGGTTGCTGACTGAGACGGGAGTTAAAAGGATTGAATTTCAAACGACGGTAAAAAGGGAACACGTGTGAATTTGGAACGTCCACACTTTTACTGACATCATGGACGCGTGTGCGAATTTCAAGCGACACCTCTCTGGCACTTAAAGGCGCGTGAGGATTTGAACCGGTTTGTTCTGAAACGGCGCTTGTTGGGCGGTGTGATCCTAGGAATCTGACACTCTCTCTCCTACGTGATCATCGCATGCCTTAACTGTCACGCATAGAAGATTTGAAACGATTTTTCTCTCTCCTTTCATCCACTATAAAAGGCAATCTCTACTCTCATTTACCTCTTTACTGCATCCGGAATTTCCAAGAGAGCAAACACTCCCAAAAGCTTCACTGTTCATCTTCTTCTTCTACCTTCAACAATGGCAGAATCATCCTCAGTCCATGCTACCTCACACATTCTTCCCATCCGTCCACAACAATGCTTGGTGATCGACCTCACTCCTTCGTTGTATGATTCTTATATGACGCCAATCATCGAGTGCTTGAAGTACTCTCAACTTGCTCCTGCACTCACTAGGGTTGAATCTGTGCCCATGGAGGTTCTTTCGCAGGTGTATGCGACCGCTCATTACGACAAAGCAGTCGAGCGGGTATTCTTCGAGGTTGCTGATCACAAGACCTCCATTTCTCGCCAACGATTTGGTACACTGCTAGGGTTGGCTGCTGATCCTTCATGAGTTCATCCGGAGTCGATTCCGATTGGGCATCTCTACAACATGTTTTACAACATGGGGTACACGGAGGCGCTCCCCTCCGTCGCAAAGTTCAAGAAATCCTGCTTGCCGCCACAATGGAACGGCATGTTTACAGTCCTCTTCAAGGGCTTATCTGAACGGAGCTCAGGATCCGATGGTTCAAGTCGACTGTTCCTGTCGATTATGTATGCAGTTTACAACGGAGTCAATCTAGACTTTGGGTTGGTCATCTGGCAACAGCTCATCCAGAGCCTTTCTTCCTCTTCACGACACTCTGAGGTGTCGTGCGCCCGGTTCTGGACAATTATCACAAAATGGGCGATGGACAAATTTGACATTCCCATTGCTGCAGGTGCATCGATGTCTTCGATTGGTACTTTTCATACCACGAAGATCATCGTCTATGATGCATCCAAGTTCTCCTTCATTGGCTCTATTCCGGAGAATATGTACGGCGATGTTCCGTCCGACAGCAGGATCATCCGGACGATAAAAGAATTCAAGGCGTCTGGTCCTAGGGTTCTAACACAAGAAATGCTCAAGTCAATCCATGACGCAGTCAAACCTGTCAACAGGGGCAAAAAGGCGGAAAAAGGGAAGCAAGCGACCAAGGCTCCTAAAGGTCCTTCTCCCAGGAAGAGGAAACAAACCAAGCCGGTACAGTCCCCGCAACCGAAGAGAAGGAAGACTCAACCGAAGCGAAAGCTTATAATCGCTTCCTCTTCGAGTGACTCAGAAAACGAGAGTTCGGATTCGGACGGCTCTCAAAGAGGCGAAACCCCTCCCAGAGGCAACACCCCACCCCGATCACCTACCCCAGACATGGAACTTCATGTCTCACCAGTTCCTGCACCTCCTCCAACCATCCCTACTTCCATTCCCACCATAAACCCCTCCACCACCCTACCTAAAACCTCTTTCCCTATACCACCACCCATTTTCACAGATACCACTACCACAACTGCTAAGGTTACAACCAACGTATCTGATACGGGGGTTCATACCAGTGCAACCGAAACACCACCCATAACCGAACCACCTCAAACCGAAACCCAGCATACAACCGAACCTATCCATACTCAACCACCACCCGAAACCCCACCCACAAACACTCAACCTGAACCTACTCAAACCACAACACCCCCAGCTTTACCACCTCCACCATCTCCAGATCATGCCTCTGATGGAGATAACCCATTTCTTGGCGGTGACAACATGACCTTCGAGTCGGTCTACTTTAGTCCGTTTCAGGTTCTAAGTGACGATGAGGACGATGCTCCAGTGACAAAGAAGCATCTCAAGGAGCTAAACGAGAAGGTTGACTTACTTCTTGCGTCATCCACCAACTCTCAGTCCTCTCTCTCTGAAGCCGCTCTTCAGAAAATTGTTGACGCCTTCTCCAGGGCTTAGCATGATTCTGTTGCTTCAGCCACAGCCGCTATAGACGCCTCCACAAAAGCCTGTGAGGCTGCGACCGCAAAAGTCGATAAACTATTCTCAGATGCCTCTACCCTGTTGAAGTCCTTACAGGAGAGTGCTGACGCTACAAAGACAACTTTGGAACCAATCGTTCAACAATTGGCCAAGTTCATCTCAACGGAGTTACAGTCATTCGCTACATTACGCCAATCCATCAGCGATGACAACTCGGCCCTTCGTGCCTCCATTGACGAGCGCCTCGCTAAGCTTCAAGAGGATCTCGCAGCTGAAAATTCGTTAATGGATGTTCTGGCAAGCAAAACCACCGCCCTTAAGGTCAAGAGCACTCAGCTTTCAAACTCTCAACAACAAATTGAAGCTCTTCGATCCGAACGGGAGGTGATCAAAACCACCTCCTTCCTCAACAGCTACTCACACAACCGAACCACCTCCAACTGGTCAAGCTTCGGGTTCAGGTTTGAAGGACAAAGGAAAGAATATAGTTGAGGAAGAAGATGAAGATGACAAGGAAACCATTGCTGACTTGCTTAAACGCAAAAACAGTCGCAATGTGGAAGACAACAATATTCGTGTGGCGCGAGAGGCTGAAGAAGCCGAACGCAAGCAGAAAGAAGCCCACGATCTCCTCGAGAGCAGGAAGACTCTTTTCCCTGCTTGGACTCGGGAGAGAATGATCAAGGAGGCCATAGACACTCTTAGCATCCTATGGCTCGAACCGGTGATATCGTTCGACTGCAATAACTCTGTCGATTCGCAGTTCGATATGCCGTTGACTCGAAAGGCGTTTATCTTCCACGCCTTCTCCAATATTTATGAAGTTCCTCATCCGAACTCTGAGGTCGATAGGGAGCTTATCGAGTTCTATCTGAAGGCCGCTCAACCACAATATCAGACATGGAGCGCTCAGAAGATCGTGAACGTTCGGGTCTTAAAGCCTTATACCGAAGGGAGATTCATCAACGTTCGGTTCAGAGTGATAAGAGGATCTGCTAAAACCGAACATCTTATATCTTTGGCAGATCTACCAAACTTAAACCCTCATGATTGGATCGTTTTGCACAACATCCTTTTGACGAACTAAGCAGAATATGGTCCTATTATAGACCATCTCAAGAGGATGATTGTTTGTTACATCATGGAGGTAGCCCTTATGGATCAGGAGATAGCCACAGTCTTCAAGAAGAAACCGAAGATAGCTCCTGTGGGATCGGCCAGTGATCTCAATCAAATGAAGATGGACAAGACCGATCCGAGACGTAATTCGGCCATGTTCACCAGAGCAGAAGGACAGAAATGTCTCTTTGCTTTGGCGGATAAACATCTTTACACCAATACTTGCCTTGAGCATGTTTTGTCGATCATCCGAAGGTGTAAGGAGAATGTAGCAGACGATGTCAAGTACTTCAACGACATGATTCAATGGTACATCAGATTCAGGCAAACGATACTTGCTCTGATATCTCGTCTGTTTGAGACCGTAAAGAAGAAGGTACCTGGTGCTGCTGCTGGCCCAAGTAAAAAATGAAGATCTCGCTTCAATTGACGCAAAGGGGGAGATTGTTGAGTTGAAGACTCGTTTGAAGATTGCGTCATTGGGCTCGGTTGATAGTCCATTTGTTTTGTACTCCGGTTTTGGGCCTGTCCAACCGTGAGTTTGCTAGGTTTACTATATAAAGATATGCTTGCATGCATATTAGGTTAACAATTCAGAAGTAACGATTACGATAGTATTGAAGATTTATTTTATCGTTCTTGTAAACCTCCAACCCTCTACAGTTGATGTTCTTGATCGAGCTCTTCTGAGGTTTTTTTTATAATCATTCGACTCATTTGATTCATCGTTGAGTTGTTCATACTTTTGCTTTCGTTCTTACTGTTTAATATTTGTTTACCTGTTTAAGATCTAATCGATCTTCAAGATTAAATTTTAATCTCATCAGGTTTAAGTCGGACGCTACATTAAACTTGGTTCTCTGAACCACGTAACCTACTCATCTTAGTCGGACTCAATGAGATATGACCACTAGGGTCGGGATAACAACAATCTTCTTAGTCATTACCGAAACAATGGTAACGACATACTTGAATAAAACGAAATCAATTACTAGCTTCTTGGTAACCTTGTGACTTTCCCTGATCCAAGTGTGAGTCCTGTGCTTCCGGTAGTATAAGCCTCTACTACCATTCACACCTACTCATACTCGTCCCAAGTATTGTCCCACAGTTTTTCCAAGTTATCATACAAGAAAACCACACAACAACTTAACACATCAGATAACAAAACAAAGGTTTTATATTATTTCTTGAAATGATTACATAGGTGTTCAAGTTCACCCTAGATTATGCCTCTAATAGGCTACATCATATGACACTATCTATATGGCTTCTTCATAATTCGATCTCTATATATCCATCCTTACTTCTGATTCCTTGCATCGTCAGCTGCTTCGTTAAGGATCATTTGAAATGCTCTTGCCTTTGGTTTTGGCGGCAAATTTGGCATTGTAGCCCCTTCTCTCTTTGGGCAATCTTGCTTGAAGTGCCCTTCCTCGTTACATTCGTAACACACCCTTTTGTTGAATTTACACACGTTGGCATAATGCCCATGCTTCCCACACTTGAAACAAGTCAACTCCTCACCACATTTTCCAGAGTGTTTCTTTTTGCACTTCTCGCACCATCTTTCTTCGCTCCCTCCTCTAAACTTCCTGGTACTGGTCTTGCTTCTCTCATCAGGCTTTGCAGACCCCTCAAACTTCCTCTTTTCACCAACCTCAATCTTGTTGGCAGCTCTTCCCTTAATCATATCTTCCACAGACTTGGCAGCCCAGATAGCTGCCTCCAGAGTAGGTGCCTGACGCACTGGCACCGCGTACTCCCATGGAAGTCCCTTTGCGTACTTGTCGATTTTCGTCAGCTCATCCGGAACAAGGCGCAAGGCAAACTCCATCTTCTCTGTGAAGTTGTTGGTATATTCATCAATTGACATGCTTCCCTTCTTCAGGGTTAGAAACTGGTTCTCTAGCTCGAGCAGGTTTTGAGCTGAGCAGTACTTTCGTTTGAATTGTACCAGAAATTCTGCCCATGTCAGTTGCAGGGGCTTGTTGGGGCTTAAAGTCTTCCCCAAGGTATTCCACCAACGTACAATGCCTCCTCGAAACTGACGCACTGCAAACGTGGTCTGTAGCTTCCCTCTGCAACCGCATGTCATGAAAGCTAACTCCATCTTCGAGATCCAATCCATGACCCCGATCGGATCCTCCTTTCCAGTGAAAGTCGATGGCTTGCAAGTCAGAAAATCCTTGTACTTGCATCCATTCCTCTCGACTTCGTCATCTTGGTTGTTTTGTTGAACTATTGGTGGGTTGACTTGACCAACAGTTCCACTGTAGTCTCCTTCCTCAGTCTGCCCTTCGTTCAACTCGGGCTGTTCGATCTGAATAGTGGCTTCCTCTTGATTTTGCTGGAGCAAACGTCTAGTTTCCTCCATTTGACGATCCAACATCGCTTGGATCATCGCTTGCACTCCGACCATCGTGACTGGCTCAGCAGTGGCTTCCATCACCGGTATTTGCTCAATCACTGGGGGTTGGTTTCTGTTCCCATTTGCATTCACGTTTCCGCTACGGGTTCTTGCCATCTTGATCTATACACCGAATAAGATGAATCTAGGTCTTAATTTAGGATTGACGTATTAAATGATCCTTACCACCCCGAAACGTTTATATGCTAGTTCTAATATCGTAGTTAAACGCTTAGAATCCTAAACACATAAGGCTTCCAGATCCGGTCGGCAACAGACCATAGATCCGAACAAATAACAACATGTCATGCACAAGTATTTAGCACATAAAAGCATTTTAGGCACAATTCCTAAAATAAGCTAGTGCTCACACCTCACAATCATCGCTTAGCATTCTAAGTTTAAGTCTAGAAATAAATCCATATTCCTAGTTCGCTTAAACTAATGCTCTGATACCAACTGTGACATCCCCATTTTCACGGCCAGAAAAGACCGATTTTGTTTATGCTTTATAAAAATCAGAGTACTTCATTTTATAAAAATGTTGCGGAATTTGTTCCCAGAAAAACATGGTAAATACGTTATTAAAACATTTTCGAAGAAACATATTTATTTCATTTTAAAATGTTTGGGATGTCATCGTTAACACGGAAACATAAGCATAAACAGAACTTACAATTATTTACACTAGTGATCTACATCACTTTAAATCTCTCAGTGTAATGTCACTTCATATCAACACCTGTGATATAAATAAACTGAGTGGGTCAGGTTGGGAAACCTGATGAGCACATAGGGTTTTCAACCCACAATAATATAGTTATTATTTTTAAACATCAACCCAATTACCCATTCCCGTTATCCTCACATTACGTCCCTAAAACATCTAACACAAGGGACTTAGTCAAAGGACTATCATTGGGATGGAGTGTACCTGGTGAGCACACAGTTCACACAGTTCAAATGAACACACAGTTCGAATAAACACACAGTTCGAATAAACACCTACAGGTTGCGAGCCTGCTAGTGTTCCACTGGACTGTCTAGAATAGTCCGTGGTCGTCATCTATACTCCGCTAGATGACTAGATCATCAAGAACAGCTATAACGAGGCTTCTCATTATTTTATTTTGTCACACAGCAACTATTACATCTACCCATGTTTTACCCAACACATTTTGTAGATATAAAATACATATACAGTTTAAATCATTAAAAACATGTTTAAAACGTTCATCCAGCATAGATAGCAAGTATTCAGATAATATGCACACATAGCACGTAATTTATATAAAATACTTCATATCTATGTGTAAGCTGAAAGTAACTATGCACTCACCTGAGAAGGTGGTGACTCGGTACTCGGACAACGCTTCGTTTACTTTAAAATAATTTCCTTTGACGAAACCTAGTATTATCACCACTAGATTTTAGTCTAATATTACCGTGACTAATTATTATTATCATTATTATTATTATTATTATTATTATTATTATTATTATTATTATTATTATTATTATATAAGCGTTTAAACAATACTTTCCAATTACTATGTACAGACAGGGGCCAGACATAAAACACTGGAGGGCAGGACCATTTTGGCGTATAGCACTTCTGAAATCCAACAACCCTATGTGCCCCTTTAAACCAGATTCCCCGTACCGCGAGTAGTTAAAAAGATATTATAACGACAGTTATATAAGTCATAATAATAGCTCAAATATTTATTATAAATTTATAATAACAATACTAATTTTAAATATAAACTATATTTAAAATAGGGTAAGTATAACTTATTTTCAAGGGGATTTTAGCTAGGAGTTGGGCTCTGCAGGGGCAGAACTTCGTCGCTGAATCTTTCTAAGAAAGATTCGTGCAACGCTTCAGCGGTCACCTTACTATACTAAAACTACAGAAAGAGAAGTCGAATCACGAGGGACCGAAATGCTCGGGGGATAAGGAGAGAAAGACTCTTGAATCAAGAGAATGGTGCAAGAAACATGAGAGCCCAAGCCTCTTATTTATAGTAATTGAATTTATAAACACTACCCTCCATAATTACTTAATGACCTTATAGTTATATAAACAACTAAACACCCCTTTATAATACTATTTTAAATAGATTTAACGATATTTGCACTAAACTAATATCGAAAGAACTCAACATTAGTCTTATAATGACCGCCTCGTTGATACCTTTCTAATGATATGTGTATGTATATATGATTTATACTTTATTTAAATACGTAAATATGCTATTATAATTTGTAACTCGTTCATACGAACTCCGTTTTTGACGTTATTTATATCCACGCGTAGGTGGAGACTTACTCTACAACTTTCGTTTAGACTCCGTCGGCTAATTTTGACTTTATTTTTAAAGTTATATTTTTAACAGGCCGGGACAGGATTGGTCCGTTAAAATCCTCATAACTTTTTCATACGACATCCGTTTTCGCCCATATTTTTCTCGTTACGCTACTCTTAACGAGATCTTCGATTCTCGTTTAGGTCGTGTCGGCTAAAAATCACTCGATCTAATATTCGAATTTCGGGCTGTACATTGCTAACTCGAAACTTCGAAAAATCATAAATTCTTCATACGAAGTCAGATTTGGGCATTCTTTTTATCGATGTTCTTAGTTTAACATATTCTACAACTTTCGTTTAGATCGCTAAGGCTAAATCTCACTCTATCATAAATTCACTATTTACGCTTCCTGGTACCGTGCCGGTTCTGACGTGAAACTTCGACGGGTCATAACTTCTTCGTTATAACTCGGATTTCGACGTTCTTTATATGTACGGAAACCTTGTAACATAATCTAAAACATGGTTAAGATTATTTATTCTAAATAAACTTTTGTCGAAAAGTCATTTTCGACCCCTATTGCCTCTAATTTGACTTGCCCGTATTTGCGGGCGTTACAATTATCTCCCCCTTAGGATGATTACGTCCCGGAATCATCAACGGAACAGGGTTCTTATAATGACTCCATACGTAATCTCTTCATCCTAGGTAATTATAACTTCTGTATTCCTTCAAGTTTATTTCTTAGACTCATTGACTGTAAGCAGTACTTAATCGTACACCTGCTCTCTACCTCAGGTTAGACTCCAAATTATGACCTTTAAGTCACAATTTCGATCCTTAATGGATACAAACTTGAGATGAGTTCTTTTGTTACTATAATGGACTAATGTGTCATATTCTAATGACCTATCATCATATGTTGCAACTCTTAGACTTAGGTCTTTTAGAGTTAAATTCTAAAACAGACTATGCCTTCCTTCATGTTTTAATGTGATATAATCACACTTTAACATTTAGGCAATTCTGGCTACCAACTCTTTTAACAACGAGCGCGATACTTCTATTGATCGCTTTGATTTCAATCGTTTGGTTTAAGCCGGACGCTACATTAAACTTGGTTCTCTGAACCACGTAACCTACTCATCGTAGTCGGACTCAATGGGATATGACCACTAGGGTCGGGATAACAACAATCTTCTTAGTCATTACCGAAACAATGGTAACGACATACTTGAATAAAACGAAATCAATTACTAGCTTCTTGGTAACCTTGTGACTTTCCCTGATCCAAGTGTGAGTCCTGTGCTTCCGGTAGTATAGGCCTCTACTACCATTCACACCTACTCATACTCGTCCCAAGTATTGTCCCATAGTTTTTCCAAGTTATCATACAAGAAAACCACACAACAACTTAACACATCAGATAACAAAACAAAGGTTTTATATTATTTCTTGAAATGATTACATAGGTGTTCAAGTTCACCCTAGATTATGCCTCTAATAGGCTACATCATATGACACTATCTATATGGCTTCTTCATAATTCGATCTCTATATATCCATCCTTACTCCTGATTCCTTGCATCGTCAGCTGCTTCGTTAAGGATCATTTGAAATGCTCTTGCCTTTGGTTTTGGCGGCAAATTTGGCATTGTAGCCCCTTCTCTCTTTGGGCAATCTTGCTTGAAGTGCCCTTCCTCGTTACATTCGTAACACACCCTTTTGTTGAATTTACACTCGTTGGCATAATTCCCATGCTTCCCACACTTGAAACAAGTCAACTCCTCACCACATTTTCCAGAGTGTTTCTTTTTTCACTTCTCGCACCATCTTTCTTCGCTCCCTCCTCTAAACTTCCTGGTACTGGTCTTGCTTCTCTCATCAGGCTTTGCAGACCCCTCAAACTTCCTCTTTTCACCAACCTCAATCTTGTTGGCAGCTCTTCCCTTAATCATATCTTCCACAGACTTGGCAGCCCAGATAGCTGCCTCCAGAGTAGGTGCCTGACGCACTGGCATCGCGTACTCCCATGGAAGTCCCTTTGCATACTTGTCGATTTTCGTCAGCTCATCCGGAAAAAGGCGCAAGGCAAACTCCATCTTCTCTGTGAAGTTGTTGGTATATTCATCAATTGACATGCTTCCCTTCTTCAGGGTTAGAAACTGGTTCTCTAGCTCGAGCAGGTTTTGAGCTGAGCAGTACTTTCGTTTGAATTGTACCAGAAATTCTGCCCATGTTAGTTGCAGGGGCTTGTTGGGGCTTAAAGTCTTCCCCAAGGTATTCCACCAACGTACAATGCCTCCTCGAAACTGACGCACTGCAAACGTGGTCTGTAGCTTACCTCTGCAACCGCATGTCATGAAAGCTAACTCCATCTTCGAGATCCAATCCATGACCCCGATCGGATCCTCCTTTCTAGTGAAAGTCGATGGCTTGCAAGTCAGAAAATCCTTGTACTTGCATCCATTCCTCTCGACTTCGTCATCTTGGTTGTTTTGTTGAACTATTGGTGGGTTGACTTGACCAATAGTTCCACTGTAGTCTCCTTCCTCAGTCTGCCCTTCGTTCAACTCGGGCTGTTCGATCTGAATAGTGGCTTCCTCTTGATTTTGCTGGAGCAAACGTCTAGTTTCCTCCATTTGACGATCCAACATCGCTTGGATCATCGCTTGCACTCCGGCCATCGTGACTGGCTCAGCAGTGGCTTCCATCACCGGTATTTGCTCAATCACTAGGGGTTGGTTTCTGTTCCCATTTACATTCACGTTTCCGCTACGGGTTCTTGCCATCTTGATCTATACACCGAATAAGATGAATCTAGATCTTAATTTAGGATTGACGTATTAAATGATCCTTACCACCCCGAAACGTTTATATGCTAGTTCTAATATCGTAGTTAAACGCTTAGAATCCTAAACACATAAGGCTTCCAGATCCGGTCGGCAACAGACCATAGATCCGAACAAATAACAACATGTCATGCACAAGTATTTAGCACATAAAAGCATTTTAGGCACAATTCCTAAAATAAGCTAGTGCTCACACCTCACAATCATCGCTTAGCATTCTAAGTTTAAGTCTAGAAATAAATCCATATTCCTAGTTCGCTTAAACTAATGCTCTGATACCAACTGTGACATCCCCATTTTCACGGCCAGAAAAGACCGATTTTGTTTATGCTTTATAAAAATCAGAGTACTTCATTTTATAAAAATGTTGCGGAATTTGTTCCCAGAAAAACATGGTAAATACGTTATTAAAACATTTTCGAAGAAACATATTTATTTCATTTTAAAATGTTTGGGATGTCATCGTTAACACGGAAACATAAGCATAAACAGAACTTACAATTATTTACACTAGTGATCTACATCTCTTTAAATCTCTCAGTGTAATGTCACTTCATATCAACACCTGTGATATAAATAAACTGAGTGGGTCAGGTTGGGAAACCTGATGAGCACATAGGGTTTTCAACCCACAATAATATAGTTATTATTTTTAAACATCAACCCAATTACCCATTCCCGTTATCCTCACATTACGTCCCTAAAACATCTAACACAAGGGACTTAGTCAAAGGACTATCATTGGGATGGAGTGTACCTGGTGAGCACACAGTTCACACAGTTCGAATGAACACACAGTTCAAATAAACACACAGTTCGAATAAACACCTACAGGTTGCGAGCCTGCTAGTGTTCCACTGGACTGTCTAGAATAGTCCGTGGTCGTCATCTATACTCCGCTAGATGACTAGATCATCAAGAATAGCTATAACGAGGCCTCTCATTATTTTATTTTGTCACACAGCAACTATTACATCTACCCATGTTTTACCCAACACATTTTGTAGATATAAAATACATATACAGTTTAAATCATTGAAAACATATATAAAACGTTCATCCAACATAGATAGCAAGTATTCAGATAATATGCACACATAGCACGTAATTTATATAAAATACTTCATATCTATGTGTAAGCTGAAAGTAACTATGCACTCACCTGAGAAGGTGGTGACTCGGTACTCGGACAGCGCTTCGTTTACTTTAAAATAATTTCCTTTGACGAAACCTAGTATTATCACCACTAGATTTTAGTCTAATATTACCGTGACTAATTATTAGTCTTATTATTATTATTATTATTATTATTATTATTATTATTATTATTATTATTATTATATAAGCGTTTAAACAATACTTTCCAACTACTATGTACAGACAGGGGCCAGACATAAAACACCGGAGGGCAGGACCATTTTGGCGTATAGCACTTCTGAAATCCAACAACCCTATGCGGCCCTTTAAACCAGATTCCCCGTACCACGAGTAGTTAAAAAGATATTATAATGACACTTATATAAGTCATAATAATAGCTCAAATATTTATTATAAATTTATAATAACAATACTAATTTTAAATATAAACTATATTTAAAATAGGGTAAGTATAACTTATTTTCAAGGGGATTTTAGCTAGGAGTCGGGCTCTGCAGGGGCCGAAATGCTCGGGGGATAAGGAGAGAAAGACTCTTGAATCAAGAGAATGGTGCAAGAAATATGAGAGTCCAAGCCTCTTATTTATAGTAATTGAATTTACAAACACTACCCTCCATAATTACTTAATGACCTTATAGTTATATAAACAACTAAACACCCCTTTATAATACTATTTTAAATAGATTTAACGATATTTGCACTAAACTAATATCGAAAGAACTCAACATTAGTCTTATAATGACCGCCTCGTTGATACCTTTCTAATGATATATACATATGTATATATATGTGTGTATGTATATATGATTTATACTTTATTTTAATACGTAAATATGCTATTATAATTTGTAACTCGTTCATACGAACTCCATTTTTGACGTTATTTATATCCACGCGTAGGTGGAGACTTACTCTACAACTTTTGTTTAGACTCCGTCGGCTAATTTTGACTTTATTTTTAAAGTTATATTTTTAACAGGCCGGAACAGGATTGGTCCGTTAAAACCCTCATAACTTTTTCATCCGACATCCGTTTTCGCCCATATTTTTCTCGTTACGCTACTCTCAACGAGATCTTCGATTCTCGTTTAGGTCGTGTCGGCTAAAAATCACTCGATCTAATATTCGAATTTCGGCTGTACATTCGTAACTCGAAAGTTCGAAAAATCATAACTTCTTCATACGAAGTCAGATTTGGGCGTTCTTTTTATCGATGTTCTTAGTTTAACATATTCTACGACTTTCGTTTAGATCGCTAAGGCTAAATCTCACTCTATCGTAAATTCACTATTTACGCTTCCCGGTACCGTGCCGGTTCTGACGTGAAACTTCGACGTGTCATAACTTCTTCGTTATAACTCGGATTTCGGCGTTCTTTATATGTACGGAAACCTTGTAACATACTCTACAACATGGTTAAGATTATTTATTCTAAATTATCTTTTGTCGAAAAGTCGTTTTCGACCCCTATTGCCTCTAATTTGACTAGCCCGGATTTGCGGGCGTTACAGCTTCAGTCCGATTCCTGGGCAAGCCCAATTTAGCGTATATGTTATGTGATATATGTTCCAGGCTTCGGTCCCATGCCGGGGCAAGCCCGAGGAATGTTTAGCTTATATGTTGTGTGTTATTTGTTTCGGGCTTTGGCCCGATGCCGGGGCAAGCTCGAGGAATGTTTATATGTTTATTTTATGTGTTTATTTTATTGCTTGTTGATATGTTATATGTATACCTGACTTTGGTCCGATGTCGGGCGGGGCCCGATGCCAGACATCGGTCTGATGCCGGGCGAGGCCCGATGTAGCGGGTAAGGCCCAATGTATGTTATTATGTGATTATGTGTATGGTATGTGATAGTTTGGGGAGACTCACTAAGGTTCGTGCTTACAGTTTTCAGTTTTGGTTTTAGGTACTTCCGGTAGCAAGGGGAAGAGCACGAGATGATTGCAGTGCACACACCATTTGTTCAGCCTGGGATGTTTGTACTCTAATGTATTTGACATATGTTATGATGTTTTTGAGAGACTCGACTTATGATTTTTGTATGATGAATGATATTTATGGTTTTATTAATGATTTAAAATGAAATTTTTAGACTGTATTTTTTGGATGTTACAAGCTGGTATTAGAGCCTTGGTTTGAGGGATTTGGCCACAACTCTCGGGTGTGTCTGAACTCAAACTGAGGACTTGGTAAAAAAGTTTTAAAAGAAAAATCATGTTTACAAAAAAAAGATTTTTGAAAAGAGAAAAAGGATGTGGTGCATCCAATCAGCCGAGCTCAAGTAAGTACTCCCAAATTACCCATACAAGTTTATGTTATGATATGATTCTGAGAACTGCATGCTAGATTAGGGTTAATGATCTAGGAATGATGCCTTGTATGTCTGTTATATGTGTATGAGAACTGCATGCTAGTCAGGGCTAAGGATCTAGGAAGGATGACTTATGTACCTATTGTATGAGGTTATTGAACTGTATGTTAGTACTGATTAGTCAGTAATATGATGGCCTGATTAGGATATGCTTGATTATATGTGTACTCAATGCTTGAATGTTGCTTGCTTTGTGCTTTTAGGAGTTCTAGTTATCTTTAACTAAATAGTAAACAGATATGTTAAGTTACATATTGTGAGGACTAAACAATTTCAGAAGGTTAGGTTTAGCTTTATTTATCAGTTCTTGTTTTAGTCCAACCGTTGTAGGGTAGGACCTCTCATTCGAAGAATTATCTAGTCTTAGTGATATGTAATGGTATTTGCGAGCTAGTTAAGGGGAGATAACAGGGACTTCTTATGCAGCTGATGGCGGAGAGTGGGTTGGTGATTACCCTAGGGAAAGCCTAGGATGAGATTGGCGCGAAGAGCAACAGTAGTAGAATGGACTTGGTGGAGTCAAGGCAATCCTTGAGGACAGTACGGATAGATGTGGAAGGTAGTGTGGCCCCGTACTACTGAAAGAAGAGGATCCGTACTTGAGTCAAGGAGGGTTGGAATAAACCCAGGGAACTTGTATTGTGTGAGATCCCTTGAGTTATGATGAGTATTATGATGATTGTGATGGTATATTTCCGAGTATGGTGACGTTGCATGGTAGACTAAATGGTAGTTCTGGTGCTGGCGAGGGATCAAGCTAGGACTCTGGAGCCGAGCAACTTGAGGGTCAGATGAGGGAGTTCATTCCATCTGATAGTACGCACAATATCACTTACCAAACTCATGTGATCTTCGAGTGTGGTATCATTTCAAGCATATGGAGTTATCAGTTTCGCTGGGATTCGGAAAGTGTTCATCTGGTTCTTAGAAGTTGTGTGATCTTTTGGGATTGGATAGTATTGGATCACTAGTTGGTAAGAGCTGGTTTTCATCGGATTGATCGTTGGAAAGTGAGAAAGATTGAGAATTCTTCAATTTACATGTATTGTGAAGACTTAGTCGAATCTAAGTGGGGGAGAATCGTCCAGGGATTCAGAAGCAGTAACGGTTTTGATACTGGGATAAGTTTCGCATTCTTGTTAGGAAGGAAGACAACCCAAGCGGATGTATGGATTGAGGATAGTGTGAGTTGGAAGTTCGGAAAACTTGCCAATGATGAGATCGCATTCTCGGAATGTTTGATCGCAGGCGTTAGGGAACCAGGTTAGGGATTCCAGTCAAGACATGAGTTTAGCTGGGATGTTAGATCGTGTGGGTGCTCGACATCAGATGTGTTCAGATTGGTAACCAACGATTGAGACAGCGTGGAAAGTGTTGTGAGAATGCGGGATAGCCGTATCATTCACTAGCGGTTAGATAGTGTGGAAAGTGTTGTAGGACTGCGGGATAGCCGTAGAATTCACTAGCATCTAGATAGTGTGGGAAGTGTTGTAAGTCTGCGGGTGTAGCCGTAGCATTCACAAGGTTGGCAGATAGTTCTAGAGTGTTGTAAGTCTGCGGGTGTAGCCGTAGCATTTACAAGGTTGGCAGATAGTGCTAGAGTGTTGTAAGTCTGCGAGTGTAGTTGTAGCATTCACTAGGTTGGTAGATAGCATGAGAGTGTGTTAGATTGCGAAAGGAACAATAGTACCCATCAGTTCGGGTGCATCAGTGAGGGTTTGGAAAATCCGCGGGTTGGTTTACGGATTTCCCCAGAGGAAGTAGACCTGGTTGAGCTAGGGATAAGACCGTATGAACACCAATGCAGTCATGGGATCAAGAAAGCATTGGACCATTTAAGGTCGTAGTAATATAAGGATATCTTGGTCATATATCAATCGCTTTTAGCATTGGATGTGGCGATGTCAGGATTCGACGTATGGACCTGATCGGTTGGATCAAGAGGTTGTCAAAGCTATAGTGGAAAGATAACCGACGACAACTATAGACAGACGAGGATTTCGTTCGGAAGTCGTGTGGGGCGACTATGTTGGAGTCTTTTGGCTCCGTAACCAGGCCGAAACCCGGTATTTCAGGTGACTGTCAAACGAATTGAAACCGGGGAGGTTTTGGTGGATTTTGGAAATTAGCCAGGAGGCAGCATACTGTTTCAGACAGTTCAGTGTTTCAGGCGGTTCAGTGTTTCAGGCAGTTTCGGTATCTGGGTAGTATTAGTGTTTTAAGGTTGCAAGTACGGACGGAGTAACTGATTGATTGAGAAGTGATAAGTCACTTGTAGTTTGGATTAAATAATCTCAGAATAAATGGTTTGACCTTGTTGCACAACTCTCATTTTAGTTTAACCGTTGCAGGGATGTATCTTCTACTCGAAGGACTATCTGAGCCTTCTGTCAAGTATAAGTGCCCTACATTTGATTATGGTTAGTGATTTTGTTTATAATGGAATCATCGAGGTAATCAAGGATGGAAGCGTGCAATTGGTCGGTTATTCGAGGAAGATTAAGCCTTGTAAATCTCAGCATGGGTGATCTGTCAGGGAGTCAGACCATCTCGAGACTGCAGATTTCAGATTAAGTAAATGTGATCATGATGCAAGGATTTTGTTCATCTTCGGGTTTTAGAACCATGTGAAGGTTGGTTTCGGTCGCTTTGTGAAGGATGTAGTATGTTTGAGGTTATGGTCTTGTTGCTTAGGATTGCTAGGAATGGTAAGGAATGATTTCGCGAACGAAATCTAATTTAAGTGGGGGAGAATTGTAACATTCCGTTTATTAAATAAATAAATAGATAAAATTAATAAATGAATAGAAGCCCTAAATGCGGAATAATTTAGCAAGGCGTGAAGAAATGATAATCGAGTTTTAAACAAATCAGAGTAACCGGAATGTAATAAGAACACGAGAAGTAAATAGAATCTGGTTTCAGCTCAGTTATACTTTCAACAGTTTTACAGAGAGAAAACTAGACAAGTTCTGTAAAGACTCTTATCTAACTCTACGTAATGTCCCTATTTATAGGAGACATGAAAGTATACAAAAAATACTAAGGCATAGACATTAGGCTTCGTACAAAACACACCTTAGCAAATATATTACAAAACATACAAAGAGTACATTAAACAGACTTCGACTCTTTACAACATTTCGACCATAACAATCTCCCCCTTTGTAAACAAGTTGAATCCTCTCAGTTTGTGAGTATTTGTATAGCAAACAACATCACCCTTCATATTTCCGTGTACCAGGAAATAATTTTCTTTAGCTCCTTCTTGTCCCCTTCATTATTCTTCTTATAGTTATTCATACGAACGATAAAGTTTGTATACTGGGACGTTGTGTACCTTTGAACTTCGCAGGCTTGGAACAAAAATCTTTTAGCCTTCCCACTCTTATCTTTTCCTGGAAATACCATTCCAAAAGGCTTTAAACAGATCTCCCCATCTGCATACTTTTTCAATTCTGATTGAGATTTTGTTGGTTCCATTGGAGCTTTCACTTGTAAACTCTTCGCAGAAGCTAACTCAACATCAGTAAGTGCTAAACACTCATAATAGTTGTCTATGAATATCTTGATGTGAGCAACTCCAAGTTGAAAAACCTCTGGATCAGTTTCTCGAAGATACGAAGCATTTTTGTCTTTTAAGAGCAATGCAACATGTATAAAATCATACAAGTTCATCAATGGAAAGTCAGCCACAGAAAAATCACAAACATGCCCATTTGCTCTTGCCACATAAAACCTAAGATTCTTCATCATGTCTTCGAGTAGAACATCCCTCTTGATGCTGATAACCTTCTTGATTTTTATCAAGGACCATATTTCCTCTGGAGCTTTCCCAAGAACAACATGAAATCGAAGTTTCATGTAGTTATATTCATCTTCATTCTTGAACTTCCCAAAAATCTTGAACTGTGGCATTAAGAACATCATTTCGTTAATTAGGAAATCAAGTTGGCTCATATCTGCATTCGTAACCACGTAGCTTTGCTTTGGTTTCTTCTCAAATTCATACATGTTGTTATACGCCACTTTTGCTTCAATGGTCTCATAGTTATAATGTTTCACATGATCTCCTTTGTTCATTCTAGGAGGATCATTTGCACGTTGCCTCATAATGCTTTGAACAACTCTTAATTTCTCAATTTCAGCTTCAGCTTCAGCTTTCTTCTCCTCTTTTGATTTTTCAACCACAATTGTTTTCCCTTTGTCAGAAGAAATATTAATGGCTTCCTTTGGCTTTGGCTTCAAACCGCTACCACCTTCAGCAGAAGAACCAATCACAATTCCTTTTGATATTGGCCTTATTATTGGCATTGAGGTTACAACAGTTGAAGTAACTAGCGCTGTAGATGAAATGATTGGCTTTGTCGATGGAAGTTTTAAAGAAATAAATTTTCTAACAACCTTAGCATCTTCACGCGAAGCTTCACCACCAGCCTTCGCATGCGAAGCTTCACTAACCTTCTTCTCTCCCCTTGCACCCTTGTGAAAACAAGTGGGGCATTGGTTGGTAATAAACTTGAAATGTGAGATAAAGGAGCTAACTGCTTGTAAAGGATTGCTTCAAATTGAGTGAACTTTTGTGATAAAAACTCAGGAGTGATTAACGAAGAAGAGTTGGACTTTGTGAGCAACCCTTTCAAATCAGTTAAATGAGAAGTGATCTCAATTAAATTTTTCGCTTCTTGAGTTGACAAGTTAGTAAGCTGAGGACTCATGGCTTCGTATAATGTCACAAATTTTGTTACAACATCAACAATTATGTCAAATTTTTGATGTAACGAAGCATAATCTTTTTTCATCACCTTAATCTCCTTAGCCATGTCTGCATGAAGTTCCTGAATCTTAAAATTAACATCTTCTCTGACCTTCTTCACATCAAGAACAAACAACATATGTCTTTCTTTGGCCACATTCTTCAAGTCTTTGACAACCCCCACAAACTTCGAATCAAGTGAGTTCACCCGTAACTCACTATTTTGATCTGTATGGTCGACCTTTTCTAAGACTCGTGACTCTGAATCTTTGATCATGCCAGACACTTTACCCACCATTCTAGCTTCAAACGCTTTTAACAGACCATCAATTTCCAATCCTGAAACATAACCACTCCCCCCATATCGGCTTGAGTCTGAATAATAGAATTTAACTTTTTATTCAAAATTTTAAATTGCTTCATCGACATAAGCATATGGTCAGGAAAGTTTTCTTCATCCTTATCAAATTCTAAAGCTTCGAAAGTTCCTCCAAAACCTCCTTCTTCATTATCAGATTCTTCCATGGGTTTTGGTGGATCAGTTGATTGGGATGAGAAAATCATGGGGAAAGGTTGATTGAGAATGTTTTCAAAAGTAGGTGACTCAATGGATGAAGTGTTAGGTTGATTGAGAATGTTTTCGATAGGAAGAACAACAGGAGTACCTTGGGAAGATTTCATTGCTTCTTGATGCAAATCTCCTTCACCTATGTTGACATTTACATCCATGTCAGATGCGTGTGTAGTGATGTCTGAAGTGCGTACCTCCTCATGAAATGACTTGGCAGACGAATCTTCGGGTGGTATGACTGTAGTCTTCTTAGGACATGAAGTTTCGATAACCAGAGTTGATTCGGGAGTTTCAGGAACTTCGGCTTCTTCAGAAGACCCCGTTAGTATAACAAGTTGTCTTGTCTTAGTCTTTTTCTTCTTCTTCTTTGAAATTCGTTTGGCCATGTCTTCAGCTTTTCGTTTCTTAGATGAAGGAGAAACAGGAGCTGGAACTTCACGGATAAAAAATCCTTGATGAGTAATATGCGGTTTTTGAATCACATTGGAAGGTGGAGATCTTTGCGAACCACTATATCTCTTATTTAGTCTTCGAAAAACCCCAGTCTTGGATGGAATAGTGACTAGAGCTTGTTCATCAATAACAGGTTCAACTGGCTTGACCAAAACATTCGAAACTTGGTCATCTAGCTTTGCCTGTTTCTTTGGGGACTTTGTTTTCTTTGATTCTTGAACTGTTTTCTCAGGAGTAATGGTGACATTCTTCTTTGACTTTGTGGATTTCTTTGAAGGACCAACGACCTCGTGATCGATGCATGGATCATGAAAGCCAAAAATGTGATGGAGTAGTGATTACTAGTGGGCTAGAAGGTGGTTTGGGCTCAATGGTTGGGTTGTGCATGGCAACCCACAAATTGAATTAGGTTGCATGAAGGCTAGGGCAACATTTTTAAGGCTTCATAAGTGCTAAAACCCTTACTTTTTTACTTCATAAAGCCTCCTAGCCGTTTTTATCACTCTTTGGTGGATTAGAGTTACACTTTAATGCTTCCGATGGCTCATTAATGCTTCTTATGGCTCCTTAATGAAGCATAGAAATTTTTTTCTTCAAGTGTCTTGGACGTTTTTTTTGTGTTATTTCAAGAGTTCCCTTAATTTTCATTTACTAGATTTAATGAATAATTGGTTGGTTGGCTTGTAACCACCAAGTTTGTAATAAAGGCTTCATATAAAGCCAAGTTTATGCATGGGAAAGAGAATGCACGAATTTTAATCAAAGAACTCTTATTTTCACTTTGAATTATTGTCATAGTTCACAAATTATCATCTTTTGGACGTGATCCTTGAGTTGATCAAATTCAAACTAATAGGTCTTAGTTTGTCTTCAGATTTACAAGCTATAGGTCTAGTTTGTTTATCAAATCTATCCTTTTCATTCCATATATTTGTGGTTGTTATTCTAGCTTAATTTACCTAAACACTACCCTACTCACTAAATCAAGCCCATACACGCATCATAAGTGGTATCAGAGAGCAGAATGGATTTTGATGATCCGGAGTTCCTACAAAATCTTCGAGAAGCATTGAGAAACATCCAAGAAGGTGGAAATCGAAGGCAACCCCGCCGTGGTGAACATAGGGTTGTGGAAGAATTCAAGGTGTCTGAATTGCATGAATTTGTTGGTGGAACCGATCCTGAACGCTACTTGGAGTGGGAAAGGAAGATTGAAAGAATGATTGAGTTCAAGGAAGTGGATGACGAAAAAAGCTGCAAGTATGCCATTCTCAAGCTAAGTGGTGGTGCTTCATTATGGTTTGAAGGGCTTAAGGCCAAGAGAACCCGTGAAGGCAAAGAAAAAAATTTGTTCTTGGCTTTCTCTAAAACGAAAGCTAAGAAAGAGATATGTTCCTTCTACTCATAGAATTGCCACCTAAAAGAAGATTGCTGATTTGAGGCAAAGAAAAATGAGTGTTGGAGAATACATTGATTAATTTGAGAAGTTGTCCTTGATGGGGGATATTGAAGAAATTGAAGAACAAAAAATGACTCGTTTTCTAAAAGGTTGAACTACAACATTGCCAATGTTGTGGAGTTGTATCCTTATGCTGATTTTGGAACTCTTTGTGGTTTGTGTTTGAAGTTGGAGGGGCAAGCCAAAGCATGTTATGGTGGGAGTTCAAGTTCAAGTCTCGAAAGTCCCAAGTCAAAGTCGTGGTCCAAGCCTGAGTCTAGCAATAGACAAAATTCTGTTTCTAATCCTTCTGGTTCTAGTAATGTTCCCATTGCTCCTAAACTTACTAGTGGTACCAAAGAAACTAGTTTGGCGAAAATTAGATGTTTCAAGTGTCAAGGTTTTGGTCATTACCAAAATGCTTGTCCAAACAAAAGGGTGGTGACTTTAAGGGAGGGCGTTGAATGTCGTGAAGAGTTGGAGGAAGAAGAGAGGTTGGCGGGTATTTTTCATGATATACAAAAAGAAGAGGAGGAAGAGGAGGAGGTAGAGTATGAAGCACCGGTGTATGATACATTTTTGGTGCTTAGAACTCTTAAAACTCAAGGGGTTCAAACTGTGGCTGATATGGATCAACGAGACCAATTGTTTCACACCAAATGTTTGGTTAGAGACAAGTGGTGTAGTTTGATTATTGATGGTGGAAGTTGTACTAATGTTGCTTCTAATGAAATGGTGACCAAATTGGGTTTGTCTACTACAAACCATCCAAAACCATATGTTCTTCATTGGTTGGATGATGGAAGCAAAATAAAGGTGACAAAACAGGTTATAGTTGGTTTAACTATGGGGTCTTATGAAGATGAAGTGTGTGATGTTATTCCTATGGATGCATGACATATTTTGTTGGGGCGTCCTTGGCAATTTGATAGGGACGTGTTACATAGAGGGATGAGCAATGAACATGAGTTGAAACACAACAATAAAAAAATTGTGTTAAAACCCATGTCCCCAACAGTGATAAGGTCCATGAATTCTAAACAAGTAAAGAAACCTAATCTTTCTGTGTTTGCTAGTGAATGGGAGGTGGAGCAAGTTCTTGACAAAGGTGATGTGATTTACATGATTGTGCCCAAAGATCATGCAAAGGTGGAGAAGACGGTGCATGGAGAAAACGCTATTGCTGATTTGCTTTTAGAGTTTCAAGATGTGTTTCCAAGTGAATTACCACCGGGTTTGCCTCCAATCCGTGGTATCGAACACCAAATTGACCTTATTCCGGGTGCCCCTTTGCCTAATAAAGCTACCTATAGATGTAATCCGGAGGTGAAAAAGGAGTTGCAAAAACAAATTGATGAACTCATGAAAATGGGTTATGTTCGTGAAAGCCTAAGTCCTTGTGCTGTTCCAGTTTTGTTGGTTCCAAAAAAAGATGGTTCTTGGAGGATGTGTGTTGATAGTAGGGCTATTAATAACATCACCATAAAATACCGATTTCCTATTCCTAGAGTTGATGATTTGTTAGACGAGTTGCATGGTTCTATTGTGTTCTCAAAAATTGATTTGAAAAGTGGTTACCATCAAATTCATATGCGTGAAGGGGATGAATGGAAAACAGCCTTTAAAACTAAACATGGCTTGTATGAATGGACCGTGATGCCTTTTGGTATAACTAATGCACCTAGCACTTTCATGAGACTAATGAATGAAGTGCTAAAATCTTTTTTGGGCAGGTTTGTGGTGGTGTACCTTGATGATATCTTGGTATATAGCAAGAGCTTGGAGGATCATTTGGTGCACTTAAAACAGGTTTTCGAGACGCTTAGAGCTCAAAAACTCTATGGGAAGCAAGAAAAATGTTCGTTTTTGGTGGAAGAAGTGGGATTTTTGGGTTTTGTGTTGTTAAGAAATGGCGTGTCCATAGACCCATCCAAAACTGAAGCAATCAAGTCATAGCCTATTCCTACTAACATTTCTGAAGTTAGATCATTTCATGGTCTTGCTTCTTTCTATAGAAGATTTGTTCGTGATTTAGTACCATTGTAAGTCCCATAACAGGTTGTTTGAAGAAAGGAGTGTTTGCATGGGGAGAAGAAGCTCAAAAGGCGTTTGAGAAACTCAAGGCATTTTTGTGTGATGCTTCTATTTTGGCTCTTCCAGATTTTTCTCAACCATTTGAAGTGGAGTGTGATGCAAGTGGAGTTGGTATTGGGGATGTTTTGATCCACTCCAAATGTCCTATTGCTTATTTTTCTGAAAAGTTGGGTGGTGCTCGTTTGAATTATTGCACTTATGATAAGGAGTTTTATGCTATTGTTCATGCTTTAGATCATTGGAGTCATTATTTGCGTGCAAATCATTTTATTTTGCATTCCAATCATGAATCCTTGAAGTACATCAATGGGTAAAAAAAGTTGAGCACAAGACATGCAAAGTGGGTGGAGTTCTTGCAATCCTTTCATTTTTCATGCAAATACAAGGATGGCAAAAGCAATGTGGTGGCTGATGCACTCTCGAGGCGTTACTCATTATTGGTGACTTTGGATGTTCGTTTCTTGGGATTTGAAACTCTAAAGGACCATTATCAATATGATATGGACTTTGGAGATATGTTTTTGAAATGTGCAGGTGGTCCTAATGGTGAATTTGTGATTCAAGATGGCTTTTTATTCAAAGGCAATCGCCTTTGTGTCCCAAAACATGTAATACGGGAGTTGCTGATTCGTGAAGCTCATGGCGGTGGTTTGGCTGGTCATTTTGGCATTACCAAAACTTTGGAGGTGCTTAAAGAACATTTCTTTTGTCCAAAAATGTTGGGGGATGTAACCAACATAGTGGGCAAGTGTGTTACATGTCACATGGTGAAAACAACTTTCAAGCATGGTGTTTACACTCCTTTTCCGGTTCCTATTTGTCCTTGGGAAGATGTGTCCATGGATTTCATTATGGCTTTGCCTAGAACTCAAAGGGGGAAGGATTCCATTATGGTGGTGGTGGATAGGTTTTCAAAAATGGCTCACTTTGTGCCATCTCATAAAACCAATGATGCATCTAATGTGGCTGATTTGTACTTTAAAGAGGTGGTTCGTTTGCATGGTATTCCTAAAACAATTGTTTCTGATAGGGATTCCAAGTTTCTAAGTTACTTTTGGAACACTTTATGGAGGAAAGTGGGTACTAAGTTACTTTTTAGTACATCCCATCATCCACAAACGGATGGGCAAACGGAGGTGACTAACAGAACTTTGGGTACTTTGTTGAGAGGGTTGGTTAGCAAAACTCAACAAGATTGGGACATCAAACTTGCACATGCTGAATTTGCCTATAATCGTTCTCCTACTTATGCAACAGGTCATTCTCCTTTTGAAGTAGTGTATGGTGTGAATCCTTACATGCCTTTGGATTTGATTCCATTGCCAAAGGATGAATTGGTTCACAAGGATGCTAATGACAAGTTGAAGGCCATGATGAAACTACACCAACAAGTTCGTGAGAAGATTGAAACTGTGAATGAGTTGTACAAACATAAATCAAACAAGCATAGGAAACCATGTGTCTTTAAAGATGGTGACTTGTGTGGGTGCATATGAGGAAAGAACGTTTCCCTAACAAAAGGAAAAACAAGTTAATGCCAAGAGCCGAAGGTCCTTATAAAGTGGTGTCACGTGTCAATGATAATGCTTATAAGGTAGATTTAGGAGGAGACCATGGAGTGCATGCTACCTTTAATGTGGGAGATCTTTCACCTTATCTTGATGATGATGGACTTGATGAATTGAGGTCAATTCCTTTCAAAGGGGGAGGGGATGATCCATGCATGGATCATGAAAGCCAAAAATGTGATGGAGTAGTGATTACTAGTGGGCTAGAAGGTGGTTTGGGCTCAATGGTTGGGTTGTGCATGGCAACCCACAAATTGAATTAGGGTTGCATGAAGGCTAGGGAAACATTTTTTTAAGGCTTCATAAGTGCTAAAACCGTTACTTTTTACTTCATAAAGCCTCCTTGCCGTTTTTATCACTCTTTGGTGGATTAGGGTTACACTTTAATGCTTCTGATGGCTCATCAATGCTTCTTATGGCTCCTTAATGAAGCATAGACGTTTTTTTCTTCATCCTCAAGTGTCTTGGACGTTTTTTTTGTGTTATTTCAAGAGTTTCCTTAATTTTCATTTACTAGATTTAATGAATAATTGGTTGATTGGCTTGTAACCACCAAGTTTGTAATAAAGGCTAAATATAAAGCCAAGTTTATGCATGGGAAAGAGAATGCACGAATTTTAATCAAAGAGCCCTTATTTTCACTTTGAATTATTGTCATAGTTCACAAATTATCGTCTTTTGGACGTGATCCTTGAGTTGATCGAATTCAAACTAATAGGTCTTAGTTTGTCTTTAGATTTACAAGCTATAGGTCTAGGTTGTTTATCAAATCTATCATTTTCATTCCATATATTTGTGGTTGTTATTCTAGCTTAATTTACCTAAACACTACCTTACTCACTAAATCAAGCCCATACACGCATCACCTCGTTGGTCAATAACTTCCTAGTTTCAATGCTAGAATCAACAGTCTTCGTATATTCCACTAACACAAAATTTGTCGGATCAACACAGTTTAACATTGCGTCAGGAATTCTTGCAATGTGTGTAAATATCTCAGCATCATCAGAAACCTCCTTAGGAAAATGATATTTCATGAATTCAATAGTTTCCTCATCAACAGACACATGAATCCCTTCTTTATCATAGAAATATCGAAGAATGAGACTCCAATACCTTGCACAACATTCGTGTTTTCTACACTTTTCTGAAATTCCTTCCACAACTGTGTAGATTAGTCCACAGGAATATCATAGCACACACATGCAACCATGGCATACACTTCTATTCTTCCTTTATCAAGACCAACACTGCGACCATTCAAGCAACGTAAGAAGATTCCAAATAGAAAATTCTAGATAGTCGGAAGACCAGACTTCTTAAAATCACTTATCTTGGTGAGTGGGGGTTGATGACCTATCTCATTAAACATATGGTTGACTTGGGTAAAAGAAAGAGCAGCAAATGGTGGTGAGTTAGGAATTTCCAGAATATGACAGAACAATTTCTTCGTCAAACGAACCTTCTTGTCATTTACCAGATTAAATGTAATGAAATCTAGGGCTTTACTGTAGGTTGCAGTGGATCCTACTTGTGAAAGCCAGGATAGAGGAACTGCAAAAGAGTTGAACATGGCTGTTGAAAGAACACAACTTTTGAGAGCAACCACCTACATCTTCAAATCATCAGGATAAAGTGATACGCCTCCTTCGACTTGATAGTTTGTTCCTTGGATCTTCATGATTGGTTGAGAAGTAATGTCTTCTGTGGTTTGGGATGGTGCATCAACATCAGCAGGATTAGCCATGATTAGGGTTTTGAAAGCTTCTGAAGAACAAATTGACTTTGCAGAGAGAATTTTGGAAATTTTCTTTTGAAAGCGTAAACTGATAAAGAACCCTTGAATCCCCTTTTATATGTAACCCTGAAGTTTGAATTTGAAGTGGGATATGCATTTAATGAAATCCAACGTGGCACCTTGAAACTCGCAACATACGCCGATAAAGTAGCCATGTATGAAAAGTAACTATCACTTCTCCTTGAAATCCGGAAAGAATATGAGACGTCACATCAAACAACCTGTTTATTTCTCCCAATAGAATTTTAACCATCGCCAACCTTCAGATGGAGGTAAGGCTCTTTCACTTTTGGGATTTAAAGCGAAGTCATGTGCCAAACTATCGAAATCATCAGCCTGAGTTGGTATTACTCAGAACCTCAAGGATTTCGTGTGTGCAGTTTGCCAAAAGAATAAGATATTGATGTGCACGATAGTACCCACTAATTTTATAATTTATAACCTAACTAACTAACTAACTAAAATGCACCTAGGCAGTGTACCTAGTCGAATTATAGAATAGTTTGGTAAGTTGGATGTCGATCACAGGGAACAGTGTTATTAATTAATCTATTTACTACTAAATTAATCTAACTATTAATAAACTAAAAAGGGGTTTTTATCTAATTTTCCAAGTTTAGATGAACTTAATGTTGGATTAGTGTCTAAGTCCATAACTATCTTGGTATGTACTTGACCCGATGGTGCATGGTCCTTTTGGGTTGCCTTCACCAAAGCAACTTGATTGGAGAAATAAATAAAGAGAGAGGTTATTTTGATTTATTAATATGTTATAAGAATAATATATTAAAGAAGAAATCATATTTGTTTAATTAATATTGGTCAATAATTAATTAAGAATTAATTTTGTGATCAAATGTAATTAATTAAACTAGAGGGGCTGAATTGTAATTATGTGATTGTTGCAAAATAGGGCAATGGTTATCCTTGTTAAAGGATGGACGAATTCAAGGATAAGGATATCCTTAAAATCGTCCAAGGTCCAAGAGATAGGGATTTCCAAGGCTTATCTTATGGTTGCTTGATGGGCAAGTAACTAGATAAGGATAAGGACTGAAACCCTAATCCCAACCCTATATAAAGACCCCTAAGGCCTTAGGATTTCATACACTTGATCCCTAGAAGTCCTAAGGACGAAATCTTATACCTCTCCTCTCTCCTTATACCTTCTCCATTTGCTCTTGGTGTTTGTAAGCCATTAGAGGAGTGACACTTGTGACTCTAAGCCTTCCAAACTCAATTCAAGGAGGAATTGGGATTGTTATTGCTACATAACAATCAAGGTAATATCATAAACCTAATTATATGGTAATGTTGATTTCCATATTCTAGAATTAGGGCTTATAGTCTTGGATTCAAAGAATGTACAATAGAGAAACCTAGATCCAAGCATTAGGGTTTGTATGAGCACATAGGATGTCTTATGACCAAAACCCATCAGTGGTATCAGAGCCTTGATTGGTTTCAATTGTATTGATGCATTGTATATCTGAAAAATTCGTTTTTTGGTGTTTTGGAGGCTGGACTCGCCGAGTCCATAGCTGAACTCGCCGAGTCCAAGGTGACTCGACGAGTCCAAGCTTGACTCGACGAGTCAACTCGTCAGATGGGGATATCTTCGCGATTTCTTGCTGTTTTTGCCTTTGGATAGTTACCTTATCATATTAGATCAATATAAATCCGATTTTATGATATATTTGACTATATTCTTGATCTAATTGAAGATATTTATCAATTAATAAGATAATTGTTTCCTTATGTGATAATTGATTAATTATTTTGACTAAATTGATAAATTGTTTTGCAAGAAATCATTAAATAAATCAAATATGGATAATTATGTGTTTAATTGTTAATTTAGATTATTTGTTATTTGATCCTTGTTGTTATGAAAAGTTTCATATTTTCCCTTTAGGTTTTATAGTTTAAATTTGAACCCAAAAGTTTTGTTGTTTTGAAATTTAAATAGTTAAAACCCTAATGTTTTGAAAAAGGTTTCAAAACTTGCCCTCAAGTTTTGGAATTTAAATTTTGATTAAATGGTTTAATTTTGATGTATATTTAAATTCTAAACCCTAATGTGTTGAAATGTTTCAAAACTTGCCCTCAAGTTTTGGAATTTAAAAGTTGATTAAAAGTTTAATTAGGAATGTTAAATTCTAAAACTCTAGTATAGTTTTGAAAAAGTTCAAATCACACCCTTATGGTTTTATTAATTAATTAAGGAGTATAATTAAAGGAAGTTTAATAAATCCATAAAAGTTTAGGTTTACAATTTAATTGAATTAAAGGTATAATTGTTAAATTAGACCACCTAGTATTTTGAAAGTATAAAATACACCCAATACTATATATATAACATTAAAAGTCTAACATTATATATATGTATGAGTAAAAGTCAGTCTTACCGTTAGTAGGCCTCAGTCACAAAGCTAGTCTATAAGGGGTGTTTAAGGAAATTGCCTATAAAATGGCGATTGAATGGGTATCCACTCTTACCCACTGCACTCTTGACTAGTGGAGGGTCGTTAGCCGAACGGGTAGGATGGGACAAAACCTTCCATTATAAGTACAACGAAGTATAAAAGTAACTAAACGTTTTCATAAAATTCCCAATCTTAGTTACTTAGGAAAAAGTGAATTGATGCAATTCCATGAAATTACACTTTGTCCCCTTGTGAAGACGTTAGTGGAGCGTGTGTGGTTTACCAGCACACTAAATGGTTCTAAGCAAAGGTAACAAAGGGTGACTCAATGTTTGTCATAGTTCGGTGGAGCGTGTGTGGTTTACCGGCACATCGAATAGGTGACTGTAACATGTGAGGGCACCATGTAAGTTTGCATGGTTATTCACACCCGCTTTGTGATCCTTGGCATCCCAGTCACAAACAAGAGGGGCATATCGAGATTTAAACATGCCATTGAAAGTTCAATGAATCTCAAAGGATCTAGGAGTTTTCATAGATTTAAAACTTAAATTTCTTTTTTCGTTTTTTGTGTTGGAAATTAGTGAATCGTCATTCACTTACCTTCAAATATTCTGCAATTAGGGTTACAGCATCCCTCTCCCGAGTTGTAGAATATTGTGTTGGGTCCTAGCCTTAGTATTTCATTTGGGTGATTTACTAAGGACTCAATCAATCAACTAACTTGAATTTGTTTTTCTCCCGTTTTGTAGATGTCAAAGTTCGAAAACTATGGTCTTCCCAAATCTTGTGGAACAAGCATTCCATATGAAGATGGTATTCCACGATTCAATCGAGGAACGAGAAATCATGCTTCACTTCCTCCTCCTCCTCCTATTGTTCTCCCCAACCCACAAGATCGAAGAATTGAAAGGTTCAATATCACCAAAGCCCTATTGGAAATGAAACATGAAGATGGTGAACCCGTGTGTGCCCACGTTCTAGGAATGAAATCACACATTGATAGGTTGATAATGTTGGGTGTGTCATTCCCAGATGAGTTGGCTGTGAATTGGGTTTTGCAGTCACTTCCTGAATCATATAATGAGTTCAAAAGAAAGTATTATATGATGAATCATGACGACAACCTCATTGACCTAACTTACATGCTCATTGCTGCTGAATCAGAAATGATTTGGCAAAGCAATGGAGCGTATTTGTTGGAAAAGTCAACCGACCATGCTTCCGAGGACGTTCTAGGAGAACCGACCTGCGTTTACTGCCAAAAGAAAGGGTGTTGGATACAAGTCTGCCTGAAGAGTCCAGAAGATGAGGGAGTCAAAAGTATGGCTGCGCTTCAAGTAAAGTCCAATATCTAACTCCATTAAGTTCCTATTCATTAATTCTTAATAGATAATGTGATAAGATTGCATTTGAATGTTTTACAGGATCGGTGAAAAGAAAGGAAGCTTGGTGAAAGAGCAAGATGAATCTAATCACAAGGAATGGATCTTGATCGCACAAACTTGAAGATTAGATTTTGAGCTTAGATAGTTATGATAGAGTTGTTAGAAATTTTCTTTTGAAATACATAGTATTCAATGGATTTTGCATTGTAAGGATAAATGTTTTCCGCTGCTTTTATAAATAAAATAAATTTTCGTTTGACTTATTTATTTATTTGTTTATTTCCTTGCAATGAAATCGTTATGAAAATTGGTGTTTGCATATTTCTACAACAAATGGATTTGGTTCTTATTATATTATGGAAAGTCGAGAATTTACCAAATAGGGAGAGTTTCTCATCGCCCAAGTTTCAATTGGACAGAAACTTGGAATCATGCAATGTGGATGCACGATGAATGAGAAATTTCGTATTTGGAAATTAGACTAATTCATTGACAAAGTGTCAAGTGAAGGACTAGGAGATCGAGTACACAAAGTTGTGTGTTGATCAAAGTCCACCATAAGAATAACGAGATATTCGTCATGATTTACTAAAGGTTTAATAAATATGATTATACTTATAAGATTAAGTGTAATTCTGAATTGATTGAAAAGTTTAAATCAATAGTAGAACGAATAATAAGAATCAAGTAGGCAGAGAGATAAAAGTTTCTCCATTCTAAGAAGAAGGGAGAGTACCTTTTATGCTTTATGATAGGTCTTAATGATTAAGAACCATATCTCAATTGATCCTCTAAGTGAGTCTTGGTACAATTGTATGTCCAAGAAGAGGAATCAAAGATTGAAGAAATGGTAAAATCAAGAAGTCAATCATACTTCATTCCAATAACAAGTCTTAAAGTTAAGATTGTGACATTGAGTGAAAAAGTATCAAGAAGGTTTATAACATTCATTAAATGTGGTAAGTTGTGATGTCTTGGACAAGACAAAGACCAACTAGGACCAATTTATGAAGTGTTTTGATAAAGCTACACTAACTCTTGAATATTTGTTTGTCAAGAAATGGTTATTGACAAGAGAATCTTATATGTCAAGGAGTCAGTGGGAGTCTTAATGGTCTTGAAAGGTTTCAAGAACAAATCAAATAAACCTTATCGATCATCACTAGCACACGAGTTGAGGTTTACAACCTATTGTGAAGACATTATTTTGTTTCTGTGCCAATCCAATCGAGTTAATTATGCATGTGAGTCCTATGAGTTCTCATTTGAATGCATAAAAGGTAAGGACCTTGTTCAATGGAAAGTACATTGTGTGACAACCCGAAATTCCTGTTCTAAATCAAACCATTGCAATCCAATAGTAGTAGAGCAGTTACAGTGAAAATTCAAAATTTTGGAATAAGTTTGGCAGTTTTAGGGTTTTACACCTAAGAAGTTATTAGGAGAGTGGGTGCACTAGGATTTTGTGCAACACTGTAATTCCATTTCTCTAGGTCATTAGAATCCACTCCGAGAATAGAAATATTTTCTGCCAAAAATCTCTGGACTATAAATAGAATTCTGAACCAAATTGGTTCATTATTTGATTTCCATTTAGAGAAAAGCCAAACACTCTCTCACGGATCTTCGGGTTTTCATCCCAGATTGTGAGTCTACTTCCCTAAATGTGTTTTAATACTTGTTATATGCTTTATAACATTGTTTAAATGTCCAAATCACAAGATCCGGGAGTTTACCGCCCAAGAACGTTCTTGGGGAGTAAACTCCAAAATGAAGCCTAAAGGCCACATAGTCCCAATTCCGTGTTAGGCATCTAACTAAGGGCTTAGTGTATGATCATTAGAGGCTAGAAACAAATCAAAACCATGTAGTTTGAGGAGTTTACGGCCAAGGAACCACCTCTTGGGCCGTAAACTCCAAGTAAAGGGCACAAATGAATGCCTTGTGTTCCCTAGCCTTAGAACAAAAACCTAGAAGCTTTAAACTCATGTTTAAGACCAACAAAACAATTAGAAACCCACTTTGGAAGGGAGTTTACGGCCAAGATGCTCCTTAGGCCGTAAACTCCAAGAATTGGTGCCAAAAACCACTTCAAACTCTTCCTAGGGCTTAGTCTTCATTTTTAGCAAGCACCTTGATGGGTTTAGGACCTAGAAAAATCATGAAAAGCATAAGTGTTTGAGAGTTTACGACCAAGAGTATTTCTTGGGCCGTAAACTCCTTAAATGGGGTCAAAGGACACCCTAGACACATCCTTAGGCCAAGAAACTTTTAGGGCAAGTACTTAGAGGAGATATGGGCTAGTTAAAATTCTTAGGACCTCATGTGTGAGGGAGTTTACGACCCAAAGAGTTCTATGGCCGTAAACTCCATCAAATGGTCCCATTTAGTGCCTTAAACCTCCCTTAATCCAAGTATTGAAGCCTAGACTTGTTCCTAGAATTGTTAGACACTTGAAAAGACAACAAGAACCCTCCCAAGGGAGTTTACGGCCGTAAACTCCAAGGGAAAAGGGTCTTTGGGCCGTAAACTCCCCTTAGGAGTCAATATGGTACCTTAAACTCTTGTCTAGCCTTGAAGCTTTTCCCCTCTAAAGTTGTAGTACTTCTATGCACCATTTCATGGCTTGTTTGAGAGTTTACGGCCAGGAGCCTACTCCCCTGGGCCGTAAACTCTAATGAATATGGTCTTTTGACCTTAAATTCCCATTAGGGGCATTGCACTCCTTTGTTGCAACCCATTAGCCTCCTAGCACTTGACCAAAAGTGTTGTCCTCGCGCTTAAATGTTTATGCTTGTATAATTAGTGATTTAATCTCTAATTATTTATATACATATGTCTTCATATGTAATTAGGATCATTGTTTGTGTCTAAGTCATCACTTGACACCAAGCATTTGTCCGATCCTTCCATACGATAACAGCCGTTCACCTCCAGTCACATACTGCAGGTGAGTTCATACCCCTTAACTAATGTTTTAAACTGTTTTAAATGTTTTACGGGGGGGGGGGGGGGGGGGGGATACAAGTAGAATCATGCTACTTTTTATGTCAATCACATGTGATTAGTAAGTAGGATTATATTACTTATTACATCAATCACATGTGATTAATATACAGCCTTCAAAAGATTTGGCTACTCATTAGCCGTTTTACCAAATAGTTTCCTTCAAATGATTTTTATAAACATTTTATATGTTTTAAACTACTTCTTACACTGTACCTCTTATTCTGTTTATCATACTTCAAACTTATTTACAACTGTGTTTCAAACAAAGGTTTCTTTATACTTAAAAATGTTTTATTATACTTATTCCTTCAAATTGTTTTATAGATTGACATCAAGTCGATCTTCTCTTAAAATAATATTCCTGTTTCAAATGTTTTACAAAACTTACTTATGCTTTTATTTTATTATAAATTGCATGCCTCTATATGTATAGTTATATAAGGAATGTTTAAAAGACTTAGGAAGACTATCCACCCTATTTCCTTTTCGCGCCTTGAGATGTGGTCTGGTGGGACATTGGGTATTCGTCCGAAGGTCGTTTAAAGATTTGTTATATATCATATGTACATATATAGTCATAAAGGGTCTTTCCAGTTCATCTTATGCCCTTGGGTAGTAAGGGTATACATCCACGTCCATACGTACCACTTAGATTACTAGTAAGCTACCATAGGGGTAGTTCAGGAAGATACTAGAACCATTACTAGAACGCGATATCATACAATGAGTCAGTTCATTCATGAGTCAATACTTTCTAGAACATTACTATACATTACATGTACAATTATACTAGGACGAGAACATATACATCTATACTAGAACGTTTACAATTACTATACTTGCTAGATAGGGAGAACACACATTCTAGCTAGCACACGTAGAAATTTACCGTACTCTACTATAATATTTACATTATTATACTTATAGGAGTACTTGTGCATAGATATATCAGTAGGAGTCCTATTACATTTTATATGTATCGACTCTGTTATCAAATCCGTGTTCTTACCTTTACCTTGTGATAAAATCACATAATCGACGAGATAGAATGGATTATTATCCTAGTACCAAAGGATACGTATTGAGGGATTGACCATTCCTAGAATCTCTATTAGCTACAGAGGTAAAAGTACATCCACGGATGTCAAACGGTTGGTACCATTACAGGTACACAATTAAGGGATTGACTATTCCTATACCCAGCTGTTAGCAACAGAGGTAAGAGTACATCTACGGATGGCTTAAAGTTATCAATGATAGTTACCCTAGTACCAAAGGGTAATATTCAGTTTAGTTATATTATTACCTTTATTTTGTGACTCATTCACATAACCAAGGAGGTGAATTATATTTAGGTATCCTAGTACTAAAGGATACAATTTCTTATAATGATAATAATAGTAACACAGTTGGGTCTTGGTAGAAGACTACATTCAGAACAGTTAGGTCTTGGTAGAAGACTACATTCAGAACAATTAGGTCTTGGTAGAAGACTACATTCAGAACAGTTAGGTCTTGGTAGAAGACTACACACAGAACAGTTAAGTCTTGGTAGAAGACTCCTTTTTGTTACTAATAGGAATCATAGGGATTTCTAGGGATTTTCAAACAATTACTGCTGAGCTACTAACATTTTCATACTTATACTAGCTTTCTTTCAAAGTAATGTCATGTCTTAGCAATTATAAGTTTTCACAAATTAAGACACATTAATACTTATGATCTCACCAGCTTTATAGCTGATACTCGCTTTCAAAATTACTTGTATCCTCAGGTCATCATAGACAGGTACCGATGCAAGGAGAAAGGAAGATGAAGCTTGTTCAAGACTTATCTTTCATTTTGATTATGCTCTAGTGTTTATCAAAATTTGACAGAATACAATTGTATAATAATTATTTTATTAATGCAATGGATGATGTTGTTGCTTGTTTACTACTTTACATTGTTGTTGATACTATACATGACGTCCTCCGCCCCAGAACGTTTCCGCCGTTCTTGGTTTTGGGGTGTGACACATTGATAGGAAAAGGTGAGCTGCTTAACTACTTAGAAGACGTGGTGGGCGGCTGTGCTACCATAAGGAAAGAAATAAGGATTAAGAAAGTTCGATCCATATGAGTTTTTCATCGTAAACTTTGGTTTTGACAAATTCACATGGATAGGAACAAATACACCGTTTAAATCTAAGTGTCATTAGATTTCCTCCTTCATGAAAATGATTGTGAGGAAATGCTTTCACTAAGAAAGATTTTAAGAAGATAGTGATTATAAAATTGCATTCTCGAATTCGATTATGGTTACGGTATCCCTTTCCATAATTTGAATTGTGAGGTTTGGCAATTAGTCTTAATTGTTTAGACACACATATGAACTATCGAAGGCAAAGGTGTATAAGTTCAAAAAGCCTTGATAAAAGATTATCAAAGCACTAAGTATTAGAAACATGAACTTAAGAAATTCAATAAGTATTGTCTTTCTGGAAGTTGAGATGTTTATGAATACATGTCGAAGCTAGTGGGAGCATAAGTGTTATGTTTTATAATAATCATCATGATAGTGGGAGCATAAAAGTTATGATTGTATGATTATTAAGGAAAGTATTGCAAGGTTAGCAATATTAATTATAGAAAACAAGAGTCATACTTTGCAAAGTTGTAAGAGTTGAAAGGTTGTTTTGCTATAATTAAGGGAGAGAATATTATGCTGCATTTCAAAACTAAAGGATTAGGTTGAAAAATGTTAATAAACTTAGTCAAAGGTACATAGTGTGTTCTTAAAATTTCGATTATGATTACGGCATTCCTCTTCACAATTCGAATTTTGAGAACATAGCCAAATAAAACATTATGCGTCATGTCCCATACGCTTCGGGTATAGGATCGATTGCAAATGCTTTAATGATTGACCATTCTAAATTTTTCCAAATGTCTAGCGCATTTAGAGGGAAAAAGGACTAAAATCGGTTTTGACTAAAATAATTAAACAACTATCAAAGGACAATCCAAAGTTCGACGAGGATTGGTCGCTTGTGAGTAGTTGGAAGCATGGTATTGGATGGACCATATCGACACTATTACGAATAGAAAAGATTCTATTTAGAATGAGTTGTCATATGGAAATTATGGAAATGTTTCCATACCGGATGGACCATATTGACATCATTACGAATAGATAAGATTCTATTAAGAATGAGTTGTCATATGGAAAATATGGAAGCGTGTCCATATTAGGAATTGAATATTAAAAAAATCTATGACTAGATTAGAAACTTTTATGCAAAAGGATGTTCAAAGGAATGTACTTTGAGTGAGAGACATCATATCTAAGGAATTGTCTTGTAACAATCTCCGATAGAAGACTTTGTAATATCATTGGCAATAGTCTTTGTGACTTTGGTGCATTGGCATTACGAAAGGGTAAGTTGCATAAAATGTTAGAATCTATAAGTGGAAAGAATTTGATATTCTTAAACTTATGAAAAATGGATTTGGAGTTGTGAAATGAGAATGATTGGAAATGTGTTCAATGTGATCTATTTCACAAAGTAAGAACCATAAGTAAACATTGTGTGCATGCTAGGAGCATGGGACAAGTGTAATAATTGAAGTACGAAGTTGATTACCCGAAACGACAAATAATGAGTAATCAATATGGTGATAAATAAAATGGGTTTTATTTATACTCAAAGGTTTGAGGCCATATGGGATTAGTATTATTCTTGTGTTTCACATTTGCATGTTTTGACTTCCAGAATAATTGAGTTTATTAAGAATAATCGAATTATTCAAACGGGCCACAGTCGTTCATATGTTGGAAGTAGATATGAATGAAGACTATCATGAATTGGTGTGTGGATTGTCTAAAGAGCATTAGACATAAGCAAATGTTTGCTGCAACGTTCATGAGTGCTTATGAATATGAATTTGAGCATTGGATCAAACCCACGCTCACTTGGATCACTCCATGAATTGTATCACGAGTGATTGGTGAGACGATAACATCTTATATTCTTGAAACCGAGATGTGTGAGTTGTATCTTGCGAATCGGTTGCATATTGATAATATGTAAACACACTAGTAACTTGGTGTTATAAAACATATTGTTGTGTGTGATTCGGTGCGTGAGTGCAAGCGAGCATTGTATCAAAGTTTATCCATTCCTTTTATTCAAAATAGGATAAAGGCGACATCTTTTGGGCCCCTCGATGGTTAGTGATGACAAACGTAAATGCTCGGCCGGGCTAGGGCTAATTTGATTTGTTCAATTAGTCAGTCGTCATAAATCAGAAATCGAGAAGTAGTACAAAGAGAATGATTTGAAATCATATCTCATATGATATCTAGAATGGAGGAATATATGATCCCTTATCTAAGGACACGCGTATTTGATATGATCAGAGTTGACAGCGGCTTTGGAAAGCTACGATTGCAGATCGGGATCCGAAGTCATACGCAGAATAGTTGTTAGACTTATCCAAGTGGGAGACTGTTGGATTAGTGTCTAAGTCCATAACTATTTTGGTATGTACTTGACCCGATGGTGCATGATCCTTTTGGGTTGCCTTCACCAAAGCAACTTGATTGGAGAAATAAATAAAGAGAGAGGTTATTATGATTTATTAATATGTTGTAAGAATAATATATTAATGGAGAAATCATATTTGTTTAATTAATATTGGTCAATAATTAATTAAGAAATAATTTTGTGATCAAATGTAATTACTTAAACTAGAGGGGCTGAATTGTAATTATGTGATAGTTGCAAAATAGGGCAATGGTTATCCTTGTTAAAGGATGGACGAATTCAAGGATAAGGATATCCTTAAAATCGTCCAAGGTCCAAGAGATAGGGATTTCCAAGGCTTATCTTATGGTTGCTTGATGGGCAAGTAACTAGATAAGGATAAGGACTGAAACCCTAATCCCAACACTATATAAAGACCCCTAAGGCCTTAGGATTTCGTACACTTGATCCCTAGAAGTCCTAAGGACGAAATCTTATACCTTTCCTCTCTCATTATACCTTCTCCATTTGCTCTTGGTGTTTGTAAGCCATTAGAGGAGTGACACTTATGACTCTAAGCCTTCCAAAGTCAATTCAAGGAGGAATTGGGATTGTTATTGCTACATAACAATCAAGGTAATATCATAAACCTAATTATATGGTAATGTTGATTTCCATATGCTAGAATTAGGGTTTATAGTCTTGGATTCAAAGCATGTACAATAGAGAAACCTAGATCCAAGCATTAGGGTTTGTATGAGCACATAGGATGTCTTATGACCAAAACCCATCACTTAATCCTTTAACAAAAACTCAATCAATAAATGAAACACTTTCGTTAGTTCGAATCTGCTTTCACTCAATGGTTATACATTAACTATGACTATTACTGTTGGTGACCAATTAAGTAAGTATTAGCAATTTAGTTCTAAATCTACTAACTATTAATCAATTCATGTAAATCTATTTATGGTCATACAATAATTAACACAAAATCAATTATTAAATAAGATTGGAGCCATGAAAGATTGATTAATCAAAACACAATTACAGTCATAATATGAGTTCTCTAACACAACTTAATTTAATAATTCAATTACTAATCTAAGATTGGTTTGATCTTAGCTCCAATAAACTAGTGTTCACTATATTATTAGGTATTCAAGTTCATGCACATTTTTGTTCACTAACTACATAGAACAAGAATTCAAAGCAATCAAATAATTAATTCAAGCATGCTAGGTAAAATCAATCAGCACAAGCATATCACCAACAAGTAAAGTTAAGTCTAATGCATTAAAACCATGAGTTCCAGCTTCATCTAGCTAATAGAAGCAGCTAGATTTAGCTGGATATATTAACCGCTAAACAAACAAATACGATAATCAAAAGCATATTTAAATGTACCAGACAAATTATGAATTCCTTCTTCCTTGGTGTTAAAACCTACTTCCAGAGCTTCTTTTCCTCTGAATTTCGTCTCCAGGAATCCTCCTAAGCCAACCAAAGTCTCCCCAAATCATAATGGAGAAGGGTATATATATCTTCTGGAAAATCACGGTTCATGTCGTGAGCATTTAAAACTCATGTCGTGAACTCGAGGTAATCGTGATCGTCAAGGATTCCTTCACCCGGATGCTTATCTTCTAATTTTTTCCACTCACGTCGTGAACCATCAACTGTTCACGTCGTGAGTACGTCTTTTTTGGGTGTTTTTCTTGTCTTTCAAGACTTCAACCTCCAAAGTTCCATCCTTTAACGCTTTTAGTCCCTTTCTTCAAAATGTCTTCTTTTTGGCTGCAAAATATAATTTAACCTTATAAGTATCATTATTCTATGCAAATGACCAAAAAATATATAAAAATGTACTTAAATATTGCCTAAAAATATGTATAAATATGGCAATATCAAACTACCCCACACTTAGGCTTTGCTTGCCCTCAAGCAAATCTACTTATCTAAACTCAAACCTTCATCACTAGCATTTCATAGAACAATCCAATTCCAACTCAGCCATTATGCCAAGACCTCAACGCATGCATTTGTGTCTAATTTTTTTTCCTATAGTACCCCCATACTTTAAATACTTACAATCTTCATAAAAAATTACCCACTTCTTTCGAACAATGCTCATTTTATGCAACCCTCCGAATCCATCCTCAGAAAGCTTTTTAACCTCAAGATATTTTTGGTTAAGCTGCCCAAGCATACATAATCTAGAAATTACAACTTCAGATACCACAATGGAGCTCTTGGAATTCTTCACTTTTTTGATATTTGATCTTTGATTGCTTGAATTCACTGTTGGATTAGTGTCTAAGTCCATAACTATTTTGGTATGTACTTGACCCAATGGTGCATGGTCCTTTTGGGTTACCTTCACCAAAACAACTTGATAGGATGAATTATGGAGAGAGAGCGAATTAATTATGATTTATTAATATATTATGAGAATAATATATTAAAGGAGAAATCATATTGTTTAATTAACATTAGTCAATAATTAATTAAGAATTAATTTTGTGGCTAAAAGACATTAATTAAACTTGATGGACTAGAACTGTCAATTGTATGATAGTTGAATATTGGGCTAATGGACTCCATATTAGAGGGGTGGACGAATTCTATGGGGAAATCCATTAGAAATCGTCCTAGGCATCTAAGGAGGGAGTCCATGGGTTGCTTAGGGCCTAAGCAGTCAAATTAGGGTTTCCTTGTTAGATAACCCTCATAGCCTCACTATTTAAGGATCCCTAGAGCACCAAAACGTGCCCAAGAGTTCCTTAGGGTTTCTACATGCTTTTGGGTGCCTCCTCTCTTATCATTCTTCATCCTTTTTCTCTGGGTGTTTGTGAGACATTAGAGGAGTGACACTTGCGACTCTAAGTTTTCTAAAGCCATTACAAGGAGGATTTGAGATTGTTATTGCTACATAACAATCAAGGTAAGATCAAAACCCCATTCTTATGTTAATATGATTAATTTTATGCTTGATCAAGGGTTTATAGCTTTGGATATTCAATTGCATGTTGATTAGACAAACTAGATCCAAAAGCTATTAGGGTTTGCATGTACACCATAGGAATGATGTTTTGCTCAAAACGCATCAGTGGTATCAGAGCCATGGCTGTTTGTTTGATGTTTTTGATGCTATTGTGAATTATCCTTGCTTAATGATCGAAATTTAGGGTTTCTGGGGGCTGAAATTGCCGAGTCCATAGATGAACTGTAACGCCCGTAGATCAGGGGTAGTCAATTTAGAGACAATAAGAGTCAAAAATGACTTTTTGATAGAAGATTATTTAGGATGAATAATCCTAACTAAGTTGTAGTATATGTTACAAGGTTTCCGTGCATATAAAGAACGCCAAAATCCGAGTTATAACAAAGAAGTTATGACCTGTCGAAGTTTCGCAACAGAACCGGCACGACACAGCGCGACGTAAAAAGTGAATTTACGTTAGAGCGATATTTAGCCTTAGCAATCTAAACGAGAATCGAAGATCTCGTTGTTAGTATCGAAGCGATAAAAAGTTAGGCGAGAACGGACGTCAAACGAAGAAGTTATGAATTTTTAACGAAAGTTTCTGTCCCGGCCTATTAAAAATAAATAATAAAAATAAAAGTCAAAATTAGCCGACGGAGTCTAAACGAAAGTTGTAGATCGTAGTCTCACCTTCGCGTGGATATAAAGAACGTCGAAAACAGAGTTCGTATGAAGAAGATATGAATTTCCGAAGATTATTAAATAATTTGTATTTATTTTTAATCTTTAATTCGGAAGCATTATCCGAAGGAGTCACCGGTCTGATCCGAGGTATGCGCCGCGTACTCGAGTACGCCTCGCGTACTCCGAAGTGTCGACATTCGCAGCAAGTGGCTTCGGATGACGAACACAGTGACGTTTTTCGTACTGGCGTACGCCCCGCGTACCCCGAGGCTCCAGCCTCCTATAAAAAGGATGCGAAGGCAGCCGACCCAATTGCCAATTTCTTCTCTTCTCTCTCCCGTTTTGCATCGTTTTGCGTGTCGGAAATACCCCGACACCCCGGTATTATTCTCTAGCCCCGAGGCAAGTCCCGAGATCCCGAAGATCCCGAGAAGTGCGGTTCCCGAGTCGAAGCTCTGCCCGCGAGAAGTTCGATTTTTGTGGAGATCTTCCAGATCTGCGGTGGATTACTACTTCTGCAAGTCGTAGTGCTGTCCGATCATCTTCTGATCAAGTGAGTGTATACTACCTTTCATAAACACGATAATAATACAAGTATGGTTTGAGTGTATTAAGTATATTGTTGTTTATATGTGTGCGTGTGTAGTTGTCTTCTTCTAACACATCAATATGAAGTATTTGCTATGAAATACGTGCTACGTGTTTATATGTTATTTGTCTATTTGAGATGGACATGGAAATTGGAGTTTTATACAGGTGTTAAATGATTTAAACTGTGTAAGTATTTATATCTACAAAATTGTTGGGTAGAACAAGGGTAGATGGGATAGTTGGTGACTATGGAGTTAGCGCCTATTGTATAAACCTTGGTGACTATGGAGTTAGCGCCTATTATTAGGTAAACCTTGGTGACTATGGAGTTAGCGCCTTTCGTATAAACCTTGGTGACTATGGAGTTAGCACCTATTGTATAAACCTTGGCGACGATGTGATTTCGTGCCTATTTGATAAACCTTGGTGACTATGGAGTTAGCGCCTATTATTAGGTAAACCTTGGTGACTATGGAGTTAGCGCCTTTTGTATAAACCTTGGTGACTATGGAGTTAGCGCCTATTGTATAAACCTTGGCGACGATGTGACTTCGTGCCTATTTGATGAACCTTGGCGACTATGGAGTTAGCGCTTGTTAAGTGAACCTTGGTGACTATGGAGTTAGTGCCGCTTGAGTGAACCCCGACGACTATGGAGTTAGCGTCTGATAACTATGGATTTAGTACTCGATAGATAAACTTTGGCAGCAATGGATTTCATGCCGATTCCTTAGGAATAAGTGAATAAAGGATAGTTGGTTCTTAGGGTGAAACCTTAAGAAGATAATGGGGATGGGTATTTGGGTTGATTGTTTGATAATTGAATATAACAAATGTATTATTGTGGGTTGAAAACCCTATATGCTCACCAGGCTCCCAAGCCTGACCCACTCAGTTTTCTTTTCATTACAGGTAATGACACAAGAGTATAAGTGGGCGGACTTGACGAGAGATTTTGGATTATAGATCAGTAGTTGAATAACTATTGTAAGGTCTATTTTATATTGTTTATGCTTTTGGTCTGTAACGAACATGACATACCGAGGTTTTATTATTTAATAAAAATACATACTTTTCGAGAAATGTTTTGATAAAATGGTTATCATATTTTATTTTGGGAACAAATTCCGCAACCGTTTTCTTTAAACGATCACTCTGATTTTAAAAACAAAGCATAAACAAATCGGTCTTTTCTGGCCGTGAAATTGGGGATGTCACAGTTGGTATCAGAGCATTAGTTTAAGCGAACTAGGAATGTGGATTTATTTCTAGACTTAAACTTAGAATGCTAAGCAATGATTGCGAGTTGAGTGTGTCCATTATATTTTAGGTAGTACACCTAAATTGACACAAGCACTATTTTATTTTAGGAAAATTGCCTAAAATGCTTTTACGTGCTAAATGTTTTGTGTGATAGCTATATTGATGCTATTATTTGTTCGGATCTATGGTCTGTTGCCGACCGGATCTGGAAACCTTATATGTATAGGATTCTAAGCGTACGTCTACGATATTAGAACTAGCATATAAACGTTTCGGAATGATAAGGATGATTTGTATATCTATCGTGATTAAGGATCTAATTTCACCATATTCGGTGTATAGATCAAAAATGGTGAGAACGAGGAGTGGAGTTGGAAATGCTGATGAGAACAGGAATCAAGTGCCAGTAATTGAACAAATACCTGTTGTGGCAGCATCGCCTGAACCAATGACAATGGCCGGAGTTCAAGTGATGATCCAGGCAATGTTGAATAATCAGATGGAAGAAACTAGACGTCTGATCAGACAAAATCGCGAGGAATTGTCAATTCGAGTAGAAGAGCCCGAAGTAAATGGAGGGCATTCTGAAGGAGGAAACTATAGTGGGACCGTTGGTCAAGCCAACCCACCAATAGTTCGCCAAAACAACCAGGATAGAGGAAATGATGGACGTGGATGCAAGTACAAGGATTTCATGGCATCCAAACCACCATGTCTTTCTGGGAGCCCGACACCGGTGCAAGTCATGGACTGGATCTCCGAAATGGAGACAATGTTTGAAAGTTGCGAGTGTAGCAACAGACAGAAGACCGCTCTTGCAATCCCTCTGTTAAAATCTGGAGTATTGAGCTGGTGGAAGTTACTGGCTGGTTCAATGCCCAAGGGGGAAGCTAGCAAGATGTCTTGGGAAGAGTTCGTGGAGCAAATGAAAATGCAATACTGCTCTGAGCAGGATATTCTGGAAATCAACAATGAGTTCCAGAATCTGAAGAAAGGAAAATTTAGCGTTACTGAATACGCTACGAGCTTTACGGAGAAGATGAAGCTTATTCCATACCTAATTCCGACTGAACTTTCCAAGGTCAACAAGTTTGCTAATGGATTACCAGCGGACTTTGGTCCGATAGTCAAACAAGCAACCACTCTGAAAGCCGCCATCTGGGCAGCCAAAAATGTTGAGACCCAAATAAAAGAAAAGGGTCTGGAAAGGGCTGAAGTTGGAGAGAAAAGGAAGCGTGAAGGATCTTCAATAATCGACAAAGAAAGTAAATTCTCGAAATCTGGGGGAAGAGATGAGGCTAAGTGGTGTGAGAAGTGTAAGAAGAAACACTTCGGGAAATGTAGCGAGGAGATGACTTGCTACAAATATGGGAAGACAGGGCACTATGCCAACAAGTGCGCACCTAACAAGAAGATGTGCTATAGGTGTAATGAAGAAGGTCATATTTCTAAAGACTGCCCACAGAAAAACACACCTCCACAGCCAAGGGCATTCAACATGTTCCTCAACGAAGCAGAAAGGGATGGGAGGGTTAAAGGATGAAGACTTCATATTAATATATAAAGTCGGTAAAGTCTGTATCAGGAAGCATAGCCTGTTAGAGGCATAGTATAGGGTGAACTTGAACTTTTGTGTAATAGTTTCAAGAATTATATAAATCCTTGTTTTGTTATCTGATGTGTTGATTATATGATTTATGTATGGTGACTTGGTTAACTGCGAGACAATACTTGGGACGAGTATGAGTAGGTGTGAATGGTAGTAGAGATCTATACTACCGGAAGCACAGGACTCACGCTTGGATCAGGGGAAGTCACAAGGTTATCAAGAAGCTAGTAATTGATTCCGTTTTATTCAAGTATGTCATTACCATTGTTTCGGTAATGTCTAGTAAGATAGTTGTTATTCCGACCCTAGGGTCATATCAATTGAGTCCGACTATGATGAGAGGCCATCGGGACACGACCCATCAAGGTTATTACTTAGAATGGAGAGATAACTTATGGAGTCAGCATGCGAATCCTATTTCATTGATGATTCCGGGACGTAATCATCCTAAGGGGGAGATAATTGTAACGCCCGTAGATCAGGGGTAGTCAATTTAGAGACAATAAGAGTCAAAAATGACTTTTTGATAGAAGATTATTTAGGATGAATAATCCTAACTAAGTTGTAGTATATGTTACAAGGTTTCCGTGCATATAAAGAACGCCAAAATCCGAGTTATAACAAAGAAGTTATGACCTGTCGAAGTTTCGCGACAGAACCGGCACGACACAGCGCGACGTAAAAATTGAATTTACGTTAGAGTGATATTTAGCCTTAGCAATCTAAACGAGAATCGAAGATCTCGTTGTTAGTATCGAAGCGATAAAAAGTTAGGCGAGAACGGACGTCAAACGAAGAAGTTATGAATTTTTAACGAAAGTTTCTGTCCCGGCCTATTAAAAATAAATAATAAAAATAAAATTCAAAATTAGCCGACGGAGTCTAAACGAAAGTTGTAGATTGTAGTCTCACCTTCGCGTGGATATAAAGAACGTCGAAAACAGAGTTCGTATGAAGAAGATATGAATTTCCGAAGATTATTAAATAATTTGTATTTATTTTTAATCTTTAATTCGGAAGCATTATCCGAAGGAGTCACCGGTCTGATCTGAGGTACGCGCCGCGTACTCGAGTACGCCTCGCGTACTCCGAAGTGTCGACATTCGCAGCAAGTGGCTTCGGATGACGAACGCAGTGACGTTTTTCGGACCAGTACGCCCCGCGTACCCCGAGGCTCCAGCCTCCTATAAATAGGATGCGAAGGCAGCCGACCCAATTGCCAATTTCTTCTCTTCTCTCTCCCGTTTTGCATCGTTTTGCGTGCCGGAAATACCCCGACACCCCGGTATTATTCTCTAGCCCCGAGGCAAGTCCCGAGATCCCGAAGATCCCGAGAAGTGCGGTTCCCGAGTCGAAGCTCTGCCCGCGAGAAGTTCGATTTTTGTGGAGATCTTCCAGATCTGCGGTGGATTACTACTTCTGCAAGTCGTAGTGCTGTCCGATCATCTTCTGATCAAGTGAGTGTATACTACCTTTCATAAACACGATAATAATACAAGTATGGTTTGAGTGTATTAAGTATATTGTTGTTTATATGTGTGCGTGTGTAGTTGTCTTCTTCTAACACATCAATATGAAGTATTTGCTATGAAATACGTGCTACGTGTTTATATGTTATTTGTCTATTTGAGATGGACATGGAAATTGGAGTTTTATACAGGTGTTAAATGATTTAAACTGTGTAAGTATTTATATCTACAAAATTGTTGGGTAGAACAAGGGTAGATGGGATAGTTGGTGACTATGGAGTTAGCGCCTATTGTATAAACCTTGGTGACTATGGAGTTAGCGCCTATTATTAGGTAAACCTTGGTGACTATGGAGTTAGCGCCTTTCGTATAAACCTTGGTGACTATGGAGTTAGCACCTATTGTATAAACCTTGGCGACGATGTGATTTCGTGCCTATTTGATAAACCTTGGTGACTATGGAGTTAGCGCCTATTATTAGGTAAACCTTGGTGACTATGGAGTTAGCGCCTTTTGTATAAACCTTGGTGACTATGGAGTTAGCGCCTATTGTATAAACCTTGGCGACGATGTGACTTCGTGCCTATTTGATGAACCTTGGCGACTATGGAGTTAGCGCTTGTTAAGTGAACCTTGGTGACTATGGAGTTAGTGCCGCTTGAGTGAACCCCGACGACTATGGAGTTAGCGTCTGATAACTATGGATTTAGTACTCGATAGATAAACTTTGGCAGCAATGGATTTCATGCCGATTCCTTAGGAATAAGTGAATAAAGGATAGTTGGTTCTTAGGGTGAAACCTTAAGAAGATAATGGGGATGGGTATTTGGGTTGATTGTTTGATAATTGAATATAACAAATGTATTATTGTGGGTTGAAAACCCTATATGCTCACCAGGCTCCCAAGCCTGACCCACTCAGTTTTCTTTTCATTACAGGTAATGACACAAGAGTATAAGTGGGCGGACTTGACGAGAGATTTTGGATTATAGATCAGTAGTTGAATAACTATTGTAAGGTCTATTTTATATTGTTTATGCTTTTGGTCTGTAACGAACATGACATCCCGAGGTTTTATTATTTAATAAAAATACATACTTTTCGAGAAATGTTTTGATAAAATGGTTATCATATTTTATTTTGGGAACAAATTCCGCAACCGTTTTCTTTAAACGATCACTCTGATTTTAAAAACAAAGCATAAACAAATCGGTCTTTTCTGGCCGTGAAATTGGGGATGTCACATGAACTCGCCGAGTCCATGGTGAACTCGCCGAGTTCATGCCTGACTCGACGAGTCAGCTGGTCAGAAAGAGGGAAAATTGGGATTTTGTGCTCTTTTGGCTGTGGGATAGTTACCAAAACGTTTTTTTATTGATATAAATCAGATTTTTATGATATTGGGTGATTATCTTTGCTAAAATTAAAGATAAATTCATATTAGTTAGATAATTATTTCCTTATATGATTATATTTAATTATTTGAATTATTTGGTGAATTATCTTGCATGAATTTGGACTAGGTCAAATTAGATAACCACCAATTAATTGTTAATTGCCTTATTTGAATTTTGTGATCTAGAATATTCTTGACAAAGTTTGGAAAAGTTTCAAATTAATCTCTTTAGGTTTTATAGTTTAAATTTGAACTTAAAAGTTTTGTTTTTGAAATTTAATTAAGTTAAACCCTAATGTTTTGAAATGTTTCAAAACTTGCCCTCAAGTTTTGGAATTTAAAAGTTGATTAAAAGTTTAATTTAAAAATGTTAAATTCTAAAACCCTAGTATTGTTTTGAAAAGTTCAAATCACACCCTTATGGTTTTATTAATTAATTGAAGTGTATAATTAAACGAGATTTAATAAACCCATAAAGTTTTGGTTTACATTTAATTAAATTAAAAGTATAATTTATTAAATTAGACCACCTAATATTTTAAAAGTGTAAAATACACCCTATACTATATATAGCATTAAAAGTCTAGTATTATATATGTATGAGTAAACAGTCAGTCTTACCGTTAGTAGGCCTCATTCATGAAGCTGGTCTATAAGGGGTGTTTAAGGAAATTGCCTATAAAATGGCGATTGAATGGGTATCCACTCTTACCCACCGCACTCTTGACTAGTGGAGGGTCGTTATCCGAACGGGTAGGATAGGACATAAACCTTCCATTATAAGTATAATGAAGTACAAAAGTAACTAAATGCTTTTACAAAATTCCCAATCTTAGTTACTTTAGGCAAAAGTGAATTGATGCAATTCCATGAAATTACACTTTGTGCCCTTGCGAAGACGTTAGTGGAGCGTGTGTGGTTAACCGGCACACTAAATGGTTCTAAGAAAAGGTAGCAAAGGGTGACTCATTGTTTGTCATAGTTCGGTGGAGCGTGTGTGGTTAACCGGCACATCAAATAGGTGACTGTAACATTTGGGGGGACCATGTAAGTTTGAATGGTTATTCACACCTTGTTTTGTGATCCTCGGCATCCCAGTCACAAATCGAGGGGCATATCGAGATTTAAACATGCCATTGAAAAGTTCAATGAATCTCAAAAGATCTAGGAATTTTTAATAGATTTAAAACTTAAATTTCTTTTTCGTTTTTCATGGTGGAAATTGGTAAATCGTCATTTACCTACCTTCAAATATTCTGCAACTAGATTACGGCATCCCTCTTCTAGGTTGTGGAGTATTTTGTTGGATCCTAGCCTCGATGTTTCATTTGGGTGTCACATCGAGGATCCTAATCAACTTAACTTGAATTTTCTCCCGTTTTGTAGATGTCAAAGTATGACAACTATGGTCCTCCCAAATCACGTGGAACAAGCTTTTCACATGAAGATGATATTCCATGATTCGATCGAGGAACAAGAGATCATGCTTCACTTCCTCCACCTCCTCCAATTATTCTCCCTAACCCACAAGTTCGAAGGCTTGAAAAGTTCAAGCTCACTCAAGCCGTTTTGGCAAGTAAACATGGGAAACATGTGTGTGTACACGTCTTAGAGAAGAAGTCACACATTGATAGGTTAAGGATGTTGGGTGCCGAGATTTCAGGTAAGTTGGCTATTGACTGGGTTCTTCAGTCGCTTCCTGAATCATATAGTGAGTTCGTTAGAGAGTACTATATGATGTATCATGATGTGACCCTCATTGATTTGACCCATTTGCTTATAGCTGCTGAGTCAACAATGATTTGGCGAGCTGGTCGAGCAAATTTGTCTGGTGAATCAAACTCCCAAACTTCAATGGACATTGAAAATGGTGACATTGGAGATCCAGAAAAGGTAAATTCTGAGATAGTTCCTTGTGCCATTCCAAAAGAGTCCATTTGCTTCTATTGCCAAGAGAAGGGGCATTAGAGACGAAGCTGCCCTATTTACCTAAGAGATCTAAGAGATGGGAGAGTCAAAACGTATGGCTCTACTTTAGGTAAAATCCATTAACTAACTCTTTTAAGTTCCTATTCTAGATTGTTAATACATGATGTGATAAGATTACATTTTAATATTTTGTAGGATCGAAGAAATGAAAGGAAGCTTAAGGGAAGAAGTGAGCTGAATCTAATCGTGAAGAAATGGATTTCGATCGCAATGCTTGAAGATTAGATTCTTAAGCTACTACTTGGAGTTAGAATAGATTGCTTGAGAATATGTAACAACATAGTTTTTCAGTTGAATTGCATTGTAAGGACAAATTTTTCCGCAGTAAAATAAATTTTGATTTTATATTATTTATTTATCTTTGCAATGACGTTTTGTAAGTTTTTATTATTAGCAATAGTGGATTTGATTCTTAATTATGTTATTTGTGGAAAGGTCAAGAATTTACCAAATAAGGAAAGTTTCTCATCGCCCAAGTTTCAATTGGACAGAAACTTGGAATCATACAACTTGGTTGCATGATGAATGAGAAATTTCATATTTGGAAATTAGACTAATTCGTTGACAAAGTGTCAAGTGAAGGACTAGGAGATCGAGTACACAAGGTTGTGTGTTGATCAATTCCACCACAAGAGTGATAAAGATATTCATCATGATTTACTAAAGGTTTAGTAAATATGATTATACTTATAAGATTAAGTGTAATTCCGAGTTGATTGAAAGAGTTTAAATCAATAACAGAATGAATAAGAAGAATCAAGTAGGCAGAAAGATAAAAGTTTCTCTATTCTAAGAAGAAGGGAGAGTACTTTTTATTATGTTTTATGATAGGTCTTAATGATTAAGAACCATATCTCAATTGATCCTCTACGTGAGTCTTAGTGCAATTGTATGTCTTAGAAGAGGAATCAAGAATTGAAGAAATGGTTAAATTAAGAAGTCAATCATACTTCGTTCCAATATCAAGTCTTAGAGTTAAGATTGTGAATTGAGTGACAAGTCTTAAGAAGGTTTATAACATTCATCAAATGTGGAATTTGAAAAAAGGTTTTCTTATTCTTGCACATTTGAAATTGGAAAGTTGTGATGTCTTGGATAAGACAAAGACCAACTAGGACCAATTTTATGAAGTGTTTTGTCTTGATAAAAGCTCCACTAACTCTTGAATATTTGTTTGTCGAGAAATGTTTATTGACAAAAGAATCTTATATGTCAAGGAGTCAGTGGGAATCTTAATGGTCTTGAAAAGTTTCAAGAACTAATCAAGAATAAACCTTATCGATCATCACTAGCACACAACTTGAGGTTTACAACCTATCGTGTTGACATTATTTTGTTTATGTGCCATTCCAATTGAGTTAATTATGCACAAAGCATAAACATTCCAAGGCTATTACGGGAATTTTAAGAAGTAAATTCGACATTTCATCTAACTAACAAGCCCTAAACCTAAGTTCAACTATTAAAGAGAAATTAAACTTAAGAATTAAGAATCATTACCTTAGATTGTAGTATGAGGTAAGGAAAAATGAAAATTGAGTGTTGTCGGCCAAAATTGGAGCAAGGGGGGACCAGATCTTGTGTTTCACTTCGTGGGGAATAAAGAAAAGAGGGCCAAACTGATTCTTATCCCTTTAATCTGTAGTCCCGTGTTTTTAAAAACTCACGTCGTGAATCCTTAAGGATTCACGTCGTGAGTCCTGTCTGGGCTGAATGTTAGGCCATGCATTCCTTATCAATAATGGATTAGTCTTGGGCCAATTAGTTTAATAGAAAATGGGCTGATATGCATCATTTATATATTATCTGGCTTATTCAGAATTCACGTCGTGAATTCTTAACTGTTCACGTCATGAATCCTGCATGAATTTTTTTTATTATTAAGTCAAGTTTGTTTATTAACTAAATTCTTAATTATCACCACTTCATTTTTAGGGACCCTACACTCAGTGTTTAATTATGAATAAAGCGTGTTGGATGATATGATCTATGTTTCTAAGACTAAAATGCAAAAACTAAAAAGAAAAATTGCAAACCAAACTAGGGTTGCCTCTCGAGAAGCGCTTCTTTTTCTTGGAGTCATGAGCTGGACTCCATGCCTCCTACGTTGAGTCCTCTGAAGAATCCACCACTAGGATCTTTTGTTCCTTGAAACGCCTCTTGTAAGCTTGAACTCGTCTTTTGTACGCCTTTTTCGAATTTTCCTTTTTAGCCTTGACCTCATCTTCATCAAGCTTGCGTTTGGTCCCTTTAGTTTCTTCCTTGCACTCCATAGCATTCTTTGTTGGCAAATTTAGGGTTTGTGGTGGAGATCTGGATACCAACTTGGATCGTGATATCACTTTGCGAACTGATATTTCTACCCTATGCCTGGGTTACAAGAAATTCAGCCAAGGATAATCCAAGCGGACACTTACGTTTCTAGGCACATCAAACGTAAGCCAATATGCTAAAGGTTTATGTGAATGTGTGATGAAAAACGAGAGCTAAAGAACGTAACCCCCTTATGGAAAGGAAGAGTTGTTTATATATTAAACACGATTAGGGTTTCATTAGGGTTGGGCCGTCATTAGTTGCTTTGGAAGCAAGTAATATTAATTTGAACCCCAGCTAGGGGCTCCGCCCCATGGACCCTGCTAGGGGCGCTGCCCCTAGACCCCGCCAAAGGGGCGCTGCCCCCTGACCCCCGACTAGTCGTCAAACCGGCTTCTGACTCGATCTTATACATGCATGCACTCCGCACACCCCCGTACATGTATTAGAGTATAAATCATAAAGCCCTTAGCTCACATGTTAGTTCTAGTTACTTAAAATGACATGGTGACACTAAATCACCAACAATCCTCCCCCATTTTAGTGTAACCCTTGAAAAAACATAACCTTATCAAAAACAAACCAAACTAGTACATAATGAAAATATCGAAACGATTGAATTTCCACTTAGTATCATACAATTGCAAAATACTCGAGAATCAGGGTGTTCTAAGAATTGAACCCATCAACCCATTTGAATACCAGAAAGTAAAATACATACTAGTTTATTGAATTTCTAGCATAATACAACTTGACACTATTATAAAGCCGTGTGTCCCAATCCTCTCATGATCGTATCAAGGTCAAGTCCACAACCTCTTGAAATGCGGCTACACTTCACAATCATTTAGGTAAAGAATGTTTAGCTTATATGTTATGTGTTATATGTTCTGGGCTTCGACCCGATACCGGGGCAAGCCTGGGGAATGCTTATATGTTTATGTATGTGTTTGTGTTATATGCTTGTTGATATGCTATATTGTAACACCCAAATTTTCAAATACTTTTTCATAATTTTAAAACATACCTTCATTCATAACATAATAATAAACATATTGTATTCACTGTCATCATAGAAAAACATATCCCAGAATCATATAAGACAAAAGCTCCATGAGTGTGTACAGATCATGCCGGCGCCTTCCCGCGATCATCACTAGTACCTGAAACACATACACAAAACTCTGTAAGCATAATTGCTAATGATTTCCCCAAAATACCACATAAACACATATCAACCACTCAAGGCTGTAACTCTAATGACCCACTGGTCGAATATCTCTGTGGGACCCTCTTGGTCCCATAAGTCTGTGGACCCATTGGTCCTAACTGTGTAAACTCTGAATCATGCATATCACATATCACATAGAATCACAACACATAAATATCATACAAGATACACTGTCACATAGCTCTGTTTACCACTCTAGGTAAAGTATAGTGAGAAGACTCACCTCGCGAATCTCGGTAAAATCTCGATATCAGAATACTGCCCTAGCCTCCGCCTAGTCACAATAATAAATTTTACTAAATAAATGTCTCTTCATATTTTGGATATTCTCTCATGCAAATCCCTAGATGGGTAAAAGACCATTCTACCCCTCTACTGGCCCGAGGCCCATTTACTGACAAACCCTAAAAGTCAACTGTCCATTTTGACCATACTCGCCGAGTGCATACGACGACTCGGCGAGTTCCATCATCCCCACAGACTCTTCCCTTTCTAATCCTCACTTGACTCACTGAGTCACCCCTCAACTCACCGGGTTACCACTGGAGTCAGACCCCGGGGCAAACCGGTCCGACTCGTCGAGTCTACATATAGACTCGGCGAGTTTCCTCCATGGACTTGCTCATACAACCTCCTGAGGTCAGATCTGCTTAGCCAAATCATAGATCTAACCCTTAAACACTCAAAAGTCACATAAAGGTGCAACCTTTACGTGCATGCAACCCAAAACAAGCCTCAAATGGAGAAATAACACTAGAAATGGCAACCTAGTCTCTAATTGCTTATTTTCTTGCAAAAAGCTAGAAGTTAATGACTCTAGGGACCTCTCATGGTCCAGATCTGATGTCATAATCCCAAAGAGGACCTCATACTCACTAGATATTTCATAAAATGAGGGTAAAAACCCTAAAATAAAGAAGTCCAACCAATATCACACAAAATGGAAATGATTATACCTCCAAAGATGATATCACGAGATGATTAGCTCAGATCCAGTCCCCTTCACACTCTAGATTGGTGCTCCTATCTTCCTTCAAGCAAAACCACACAAAAGATGAAGAAATAGCCTCCTCTTGCCCTCAAACTCACTATCTCGGCTCTCTAGGGTTTCTCTGGAACAAGGTGGCCGCAAATGAAGGCCATAAAGGTCTTTAAATAGGCTCCCAAACCCGAGGATTAGGGTATTCCTAATTAGCACGACTCGGCGAGTCGGGTTCCAACTCGGCGAGTCCGTTCGTGAAAATGTGCCAATAGACCAGACTCTAATCGACGAGTTGAGGCATCAACTCGTCGAGTTCCTCTATGAAACAATAAATAAATAATTAAATTGACATACCCAAATTCAGGATGTTACATATATGTATACCGGACTTCGGTCTGATGCCGGGTGGGGCCCGATGTAGCAGGGTAAGGCCCAATGTATGTTATTATGTGATTATGTGTATGGTATGTGGTAGTTTTGGGAGACTCACTAAGCTTCGTGCTTACAGTTTTCAGTTTTGGTTTTAGGTACTTCCGGTAGCAAGGGGAAGAGCTCGGGATGATTGCAGTGAACACCATTTGTTCAGCCTGGGATGTTTATACTCTGATATATTTGACATATATTATGATATTTTTGAGATACAAGACTTATGATTTTTATATGATGAATGATATTTATGGTTTTATTAATGATTTAAGGTGAAAGTTCTAGACTGTATTTTTGGGATGTTATAGCTGGGCGTACCTATGCGTACGTTGGGTGTACCCATGGATACGCTGGGCGTAATCAAGCTAGGAGCAATCCCTATTTTTTAGGGTTTGTACCTATTTAAATACCTTAAGTCCCTTAATTCCTTTACCCTCTCAGCCTCCACTACACTTTTAGTGTCAACCTCGAACCCTAGCCTTCTTGAGTGCATATTTGTGCTTACCTTGAGTGTTTTGGTGTTCTTTGGTGGTTTTGAAGAAGAAGGAGGTTTGGGAAGAAGCAAAGGAGCTGGTAGATCCAAAGTTTGTGCACTATTTCTATCCTATTTAAGGTATAAAGTTTGAACCTTGATCATTACAAGCTTAGATCTAGGTTTAGGGTAGAATATGACATCTTTTGGTCCCATAGCTTGGTTTCTTGGGGTATGAGCAACTCGATGCTATTTGAGCTATCCTTTTGGACTCTTGGAAGTGTTTTGAGTCGTAAAAATCGTATCTTGGTGGTTAAGACTCAACCATGCAAGTGTTAGTGGCCATCTAAGTGAGTTAATTGACTTAATTCATGGTTTGAGCCCCATCCATGCATGCGAAAGCATAAAGTTTTCAACTTTATGGCTTAAGACATTATTTTAAGCTTGGATCTAAGTTCTAGACATAAAGGATGAATGAATTAAGACTTGGGAATGAAAATGGGTTGACTGGCCAGTACGTTGGGCGTATTGGGTACTAGGTCAGTGTCCCAACTCTGGATGGTCATCAGCGTATGTTGGGCGTATGACCCATTGAGGCAAGGGTAGGACTTGGATGCTTTTTTGGGCTTTTTATGGATTTGGGCCTTAGGGGGAGGGAGGCCCACTGAGGCAAGGGTAGAGGATCCCTTTTACCTTAAGTTAAGAATTAGGGTTTTAGACTTTCGATTTAGAATGTGGCCTAATTTCTAATTAGGGTTTTATGCTTGTACGATAGGGAGAGGATTTCGTGAGTCATCCACTGAGTGCGATTTGATAGCTATAGTCTGAGGTGAGTCTTCATTTGTAGTATCTGTCGGTCGAAGGCACCAATGTTGGCCCACTAGTTTATGACGTAGTATGATGATTGTCTTTGTGACAATTGTTAGTTATGACTGTATTTTCTTGATGACCCTGTGATTTTTGTTATGATATTATGTGGTCGTAGTAGGGGTCAAATAGACTCGACATCCGATTGAAATAGATCGAAGGGGATTGCAAGCACCCATATATGCTTGATAGTATCCGGTTGAAATAGACCGAAGGGGTAGGCAGGCACCCATATATGCTTGATAGTATCTGGTTGAAATAGACCAAGAGGAAGGCACATACCTAGAAATGTTTGGCGGTATGTTTGTTTAGTATGTGGTATTTTGGGGGAAATCACTAAGCTTTGTGCCTAAAATTTCAGTTTATATTTTAGATACTTCTAGTTTGAAAGGGAAGGGTGTCATACCCCCGAACCGATGAGACGGTGGAAACGTCCCGGGGTGGGCTTACGTCATGTACAGTATCATAACAATTGAATAATAGAGACCAAAGCATTACAAACATTGTATTGGTAATTTAGTATTTACATTAAGTTCGAATCATTGTTTGTTAGACTCCAAATATGTATAACAAAATATAAGATGCAACAATACTAAGCTCCGTCTTCTCAAAACCTGTGTGGGTACCTGTCTACTGATTTCCTGAGAATACAAGTAGTTTTAAAACGTGTCAACATTATGTTGGTGAGTTCATAAGCATTTGTAAGAAAATCTATTGTTTTCCTTGTAAAATGTATGAGTGAGATAACAAAAAATTCAATATTTTCTGTTGTATGTAATGTAGTCTTTGTTGCTTGAAAATGATAGTGTGCTCTTCCAGAAAATCCAATATTTTCTTTAATGTGAAATGTAGTCTTAAATGTTCCAAGACCGTAGTGTACAAGTATTTTCCATACTTAAAATAGTATTGTGTCATTTTATTCGTAAATAAAACCATTTAAACGTATCTTTCTAGAAATGTAACTGTATTGTACCAGAAAGTAATGTTCTGCAGTCTTATCATTAAATAAAACCAATGAAGATGTGTTTGTATTTGTAAACCAAACGTATGTTAATACCCAGTTGTGAGTTATTATAACCATGCTTGATGACTGATGGCTTACTACGACGTTCTTTAGGTGTCGGAATGGTATGCCATTTGTCACCCCAGACCTGCCGGTCTAACTATAACTAACAATTTAGGTGTGGGATTGTCAGTCCCGTATAGATCTATACACAAGTGACACGCTCTCCCTCCAGAGGAATCTGGTTATAATACATGACTTTTGTTGGTACTTAGATAAGTACTTGAAGATAGTGTCTCACAAAGCTATATTAACGGTTTACGTATAGTGTAGTGAAATCCCTTATTCTCATAATGTTTGTATATAATACCTTTTCGTAGTGTTTACATAGATCACAAATAATTATTCTTTTAAATAATTATTTTCTGTATCTCCAACCGGGTAAAATAATGTGTGTTCCATAACTATACCTATTATAGTTTATAAAAATGTTTCGTTGAAATATTGAATCCTTTGTATACTATTATCAAATTGTCATGATAATAAAATGTAATGAAATAATTGTATATTTTCATTTATATAATTATACCATTTTTGCTTGACATCTTACAAAAGGGTTAAAGTTTTATTGAAATCAAATGTAAATTTATATTTTATAAAAATATAAATTGTAATGGTTTGTATCCTTAATTTGGTAATAAGGATGTTTCATATAGTTTTAGCATTTTCACAAATATATAAATAATCATGCGTAAAACAATTGTGTATTTTTAACACAAGTTTTTCTTATGTTTTACTTGTATCCCCCCCTAAAAACATGGAAAAATCGTAAAAACCGTAGGGGTATGAATGAGTGTGTTCTTGGCTGGGAGTCCACTTTAAAATCGTCTGCCCTGCATCCACCCCCCGAGTATATGCTTCAACAGGAATCACACAAGGGTAGATTATAACTAGTAAAATGACTGCTCGTAACCCAGCAGATAAAGTACATTACATAGCATTACATAGTCCGTTTTAGGGATTGGCGACTTACCCATTCAATGACTTTGGTACTGGACGTTCTCCAAACGGGTACTGTCGGGTCGGGTGAATTCAATAATAGACGCCTGTTGGTATTCCAGCCTTCCTTCGCCTTTCATGGCCACATATCTTTCTGGCTAAGGAATGGGAAATCCTTATCCTGTTCCATGAATCCAATTTGCATTTCATCCTGGAAAAGCCATCTTTTTCTCAACAATGCCTTTGTCAATTGATCCAATAGTGTTCCGTTAGATAGGAACATATTTGATAAATACTGATAACTCTCGGATAGAGTATTAGAACGGAAAGATCCATTAGATAATGAATGATTAGTTCTAAGTGCTTTTCTTGCGTCTTCTTGATAAACCAACGTTTATATAGAGATGTAGGACGATTTTTTTGGGGAGTAAGAAGCCCCTTTGACATCTCTTCATCTGCAAATAATTCTCGATGTGAAAACACAGAGACAAAGGGCTGAGCTTTGAATAGGAAAAAGAGTGGATCTGCAGGGTCCCAAATGAATTGGCTTATTCGAAAAAGGCCTTGTTCTTTGGAAGATATATCTCGTGTCTGGTAATGCACGGTTCCACTCTGCAAGAATTCCGAATCATTCTCTTGAAGCTCATCCTGTTCATCATAAACGATCCGCTTGCCCCGAAATGACCTGGACCAATAGGGAAATCCCAAGTCATTGGGCCTTTCGATACAATCAAATAGAAACATGTGTAAATAGTTGTATCCTAATAATATTTATACACGACATTGTGTGTAAATTTGTTATATTAATATGTAAGTGTTATTATTCAAACACTAGATTAAAAAGGAAAACTTACCAATAAATTCCTAAGAATTAATTGATGGGCTTGATCTTTACTAGGAAGTGATAAATGAAGTTTTCTGGGGATGCTTGAAGATATGAATATTGTTCTTGAGAATTTTGAAGATTTAAAGACGTAAGTATGGGTTTTGAGAGAAAAGTTACGGAACTTTGAAGTGGAAATGGGATTATTAATATTGATTTCTCCTTAAGCATATACATATGGGATATTTTTTTGATAGGTGCATAGGGAAGTGTATTTTATCTCTTAGAATAGTGTGCCACCGTTTAAAAGTGAGATTTCGGCCTATCTTTTAAACCGAGAACCATGATTTCGGTCTTAAGCTTCAACCAAGAACCCTTGGTTCCCGGTGTGTGTGTGTGTGTGTGTGTGTGGGGGGGGGGGGGTTCTCGGTCCAAGGCCTAGATTTCGGTCCTTAATTGTTCCACAAAGTGATTTTGGTTTGGTGATTTTTGATTCCAAAAAATCGAAATCCCTAAAAGTAACTTGATTTTTTTATTATTTAACTAAAACTATTTTACTTATTTGACTCATATTTATACTTTACGCTTTTTGAATAAATAAATTGACTTTTAACTTAACGTGTTTAACTTTTATTGATCAGAAATAACCGATTATTACAAAGGGCACGGCCTGATCGCACCACATCACCCTATGGTTTTTGCATTTAGAGATTTTGAGAATTTGTACTCTCATAATATGTTACTATAATACTCTCTTGACTATTTTAAGATAAGTTTTTTTTTATTAGAATGAAATTAAAACAAAAATTTTATCTGTATTTTTGGAATGCTACACGTTTGAGGAAGTTATGATTTTGTTTCAGCATAGCAATGTACAACACATAAATAGCATTGGAAATTGGTTGATTGTCAGCCGTAACAATCTAAACAATAGTTGAAGATCTCGTAGATACAATTTTGTCGATATAAAGTGTAAGGTCCTGATAATGGATCTTACCAGTGATCAACAGCAAACACAAGGGGGAGATTGAAATGCCCAATTAGTGGTTTAGTCTAGGCTTTGCATTGTAATAGTGGTTTTGTATAGATATAGTATTTTGGTAGGTTGGTGGCTGTTTACGGTATTGTAATGAGTTTACGGCCGTAAACTCCTTTCGGTCGTAGTTCCCTATATATATATATATATATATATATATATATATATATATATATATATATATATATATATATATATATAGGGTTAGCCAGTCATGTTTAGTTGTTGATGCCTAGTAGTTCACGGTCGTATATCGAATTGTACCAGACGTTTTCAGTAATAGAACGTGTGCAAGCTTGATTTCTTTTCTTTTCTACTCTTATTCTCGTTTCTGTGATTGTGTTTGCTGTTGATCACTGGTAAGATCCATTCTCAGGACCTTACAATTGGTATTAGAGCAAAACCAGCGTCAAAGGCACTCTACAATCGATCTTGGAGCGAGTTTTCATTGGTTTGAGACTAAAGTTCGTGTTTTCTACAAAAAGGTTTTTTGGTTTCGTCGTAAAATTGCAAGATTAGTAGCTTTCGGCCCGAGCTTACGGCCGTAATCACCATTTACAGCCGCAAACTCGTCAAGTTCTTGAACCGTAAATTGCATTCTTGAGTCGTGAACTAGGAATTTTCATAAACCGAAAGCTGATTTTTCTTGGACCGTGAACCTTAGACCGTAAACTCTTTTCGACCGTAAACTTGGAGTTTATGGCCGCAAACTATTATCAGATGGTAAACTCTGTTTGCGGCAGTAAATTGGATTTTGACTGTGTTTGACCAGAAACTCAAGTTAAATTTTAATTAATTTACTTTCTGTTTCACATTAATTAAATAATAATAATGGATTCTCAAAGTTAAACAAATCACCAAGAGCTGGATTCATTCATGGGCACAACCACCGGAATTCCTAGACTCCTATCCGCTGAAGGCTTCCCAGAATGGAAGTATAGAATTGAGCAATACATAAAAATGAAGGATTTCAAAATCTAGAGAAGCATAGTAAAAAATCATGTGAGAATAACCACTACTGTTGCAGGCCAAGTGGTTGACAAGAAGATGGAAAACTACACTGATGAAGACTTCGAGAAGGTTGAAGAGCAAGAAAAGGCTTTGGCCATATTGACCATGACACTATCTCCAGACATTGCTCAAGGTTTTAGGGAGTACACTGAGATAATGAGGCCGCCATTCAAATTGCCAAAAATCTAGACATTGATCCAGTCCAACCATTTACTGTGATAATGAGGCCGCCATTCAAATTGCCAAAAATCCAGTCCCACATTCTAAGACCAAGCACATTGACATTAAAAATCACTTTATCAGAGACTGTTATGAGCGTTCTCTAATCCAGCTGGAACAGGTCCCTACTGCTTATAATGTGGCGGATTTGTTCACTAAGCCATTTAACAAAGCTCGCTTTGATGTGCTTGTGGGTTTTCTAAAAATGATTCGTTTTGAGGATTAAGTTTTTTATTTTTTCTCTTAATTCTTCATTTTTTTATTTTTAATTTTTTTAGGACAGATTAAATTTGTGCATTTTATTTTTTATTTTGTTTTATTCTCACCCATGCACAAATTTAGGGGGAGAAATAGTCAAAAATCCAAAAACAATAAAAAAATAATAAAAAAAAATCCAAAAACATCAAAAGTCCAGAAAATAAAAAAATATATATTGCTGATAGTCTTGTTTGCAGGTGTTGTGAAGGGAAATGAAATTAGCAAGTGATAACGGGCAATCTGAATCTGCGTAACGTACCTAAGTTGAATCGTCCACGCTCTGTGCTCGATGCGCCGGTAGGCATGGAAAATTTTAAATGGACTTGACTAGGGAAAGTTGAACCTAATGAATTTAAGGACTTGACAAACCTTGACCTAGTTAGATCCGTTTAGCCTGACATCATGACGCTTAGATAGGTTGAGCAAGGAGAGATACATGGGAATCTATCAGTCACACTAAATAACCCGTATCTAGAACTGTGGATTCACTTTTCCTCGATGTGCGGACTCTATCCTTAATTCCGGTTAGATGGGGTGACTGGGGAATTCCGATAAACTAGGTTTGTAGAAGGTTATTTTCTTTCTTTCTGTCTGTTAGTCATATGTTACCTCCTTTGTGTGATCGAGAGATCCGACCTGGACTGTAACATATGCAATTCTATCTATCTTCATCTTCTCTTTATGCAATTCTTTCTATCTGTTAGCCATATATTGTCTCCTCCGGGTGACTCATAATCCGACCTGGTATACAGTATATGCAACATTCTCTTCTCAATCCCTCTAAAAATTCAGTTAGTTATATGTTTCATCCTCTGCGTGATTGGAAGAGATCCGACCTGTATGTACAACATATGCATTCTAAATCTATTTTCTTTCTTAATAGTTGTCTGCTCACCCGGTGTAAGGAGTATTTTGGAAGTCCCTGATGGCTGGGGCATGCTAGGAAGCGGGAAACATGTTCTAGTGCAATTAAAATTGAACACATACATGTTGTCTGTAGATTTCGCTGCTCAATTTAGGTGGACAACAATATCCGTGGTCGTAGTCAGTTAAAAGGTCTTAAGAAGATTTTATTTAAGAATTAGGGCCAATCATGATAATAAAAATTTATAATCATCTATATGAGTATGTATCATGTCAATGGTAATTTGTCCAAAAATTGTCATAAATTTTTCGTGTTTAAGTGGACCACAATATTGACGATCAATCAGACAAAGATGTGAAGATAAGGGTACCGACAAGTGGAATAAGGTTGTCCAACAACTTTGATCCCAGCGTCACAAACTATTAATTTTAATTTTAATTTTATTTTTTATTTTTTAATTTTATTTTATTAACTGTTGAAGAATTTATAAGCTAATTTTATTTTTTAAATTTGCAAAGTTAATTTAATTTAATTTAATTTTATTTTTAATTTTAGTTTTAATATTAATCCTCAAAAGGAATTATTTTTAATTTTTAAAAAAAATTTCTTTTGGACTGTGTTGGACACTGCCTTATACTGTGTGGCTATCAGGTAAATGCAAAATGGGTATAAATAAGAGTTTACCGCTGGAATCTCCATCAGATCTCTGATTCCGGCCGCAAACCCCTCCCCTCTATCTCTCTTCAAATTTTTTTTCTTAAAATCTTGTCAAACTAATTCGACAATCTCGAAGGTAATGAGTTTTAGATTAGGAATATGTATCTTATTGTGTGATTAACTGACTTTTTGAGGCAATAATCGAAAAAGAAAGGTTATTGGAGCTTGCGGCCGAAACTTACGGCCGAAGCTTATGGCCGCAAGATGCTTGCGACCGCAAACTCCGTCGATGGTCGATAGTTCATTGGCAAAAATTTATGGCTGTAAATCCATGTTAACTGCAAATCCATGTGTTGGCCGTAAACAATATTCTTGACCGCAAACCCTACTATTGACCGCAAACGTCAGTGTTGACCGATAACCCCAGTGTTGACCGCAAACTCCAGATTTGACTTAAATAAAAATTTTTGGTTTTGACCTAATTTTAAAATTGTTATTATTTTTGGGATCAAAATTAAATTAAAAAATTTTGTTGATTCGTTTGGTTTTTCCTGTCTTACTTGGTATAGTTAGTGCAGGTCAATGGCGAACCTCAAATTTGCAGACATGCACAATCTGGCTCTGTTCTTGGTGGATCCCCCAACTGTTCACTCGGAACTCAAGTCGATGATTCACAAACTCAGGGAATGCTATTTGGCATCTGCTATCACTATGAATCCTGTTGTTTACCAGAATTTGATTAGAGAGTTTTGGGTGACTGCTAAAATGGAGATGGATGATGCTGGAGTTGTTGTTATTAAAGCTACTGTAAAAGGACGCAAGATAGTGATCACTGAGGGTTTTATCAGAGATACGTTGCTGATTGACGATCAATCTAATTTTCCCATGGAGAATGGGATTGGAGACGCTCAAAGAATTCTAAGGAGGATGGGATATGAAGGCACTTCACCTCCAACTTTAAAGAAGCTCTTACCTCTGTATTGGAGATTTTTGGCACATGTGCTCGTTAGCTGCATTTCGGGAAGAAGATCAGGAGCTGATGAAATTTCTCAGAGGAATACTGCAGTAATTGTTTCTCTCGCTGCGGGAGTAAATTTCAACTTTTCAAGATTTATCTTGGATGAGTTTGTTGTAAACATTAGAGCTTCAACCCGGTATACTTTCTTGTTGTATCCCATATTCATTCAACTGTTTATCGATACTCAGTTTCCGAATGTGAGAAAGGAAGGCGATACTCTAGATATGAAATCTTTGGGTCCTTACACTGTAGGGCTCATCAAGCAGAACCGTAAAGGAAAAGTTATTTTTCAAGGAAAGTATCCTCTGGAGAAGTTTGGAAAGTTTAATGAACTAAATGAACCCGCAGAATCTTATGGGTCCTCTGACCAGGCGTCTTCTGAGCCTGCATCTTCTAAGAAATCATCTCCAAACGACGCTGTTATTATTGTATTTAATGATGAGAATACTGAAAAGGAAGATACTCCTACTCCTGAAGCTCATGTGGCAGAAGAACATGGTTTAATATCTACTCGTGCTCAAGGTGATGTTGAAGGAATGAATGTGGAGTCTGAGGCGGATGTTGAGGGAGATAAAAATGGTTCGTTTGGTGATCTTGATCTCACTAGTTTTGACAATGATGATATTACAACTTCTCTTGCCAGTAGTGATAATTTTGTGACAAATGAGAACCTTGACACGATTTTTAACAATGTCGATGAAGTTGTTCCTCCAACAACAGAGACAAGGGAGTCTAATGAAGTTCTTGAAACTGCACCTCCTACTTTAAACCAAATGGCGAATACTTCCACTCCAATGGATATGGTTATAGGATTTCCTCCTCCTGTTTCTGTTCCTCCTGTTATAGATCCATTTGTGAGTGATATCACATCAACACAGACCGGTGGACCCCCGTTGAAAAGAAGAAGTAGGGATCAAAGGCAGAGTGATCTAATTGCAAATCTTGTTAGTGGCCTTCCTGTACCACCTACCACTACTCCCAGTTGTACTACAACCAAGCTTTGTACTGTGGGTCCATACACCACTTTTGAAGTTGGTGGATCTTTTATTCCAGTAGGGTTTTCTCCTCCTCGATTTGATCACAATGACGCTTCTGTAAGATTAGCCATGCATTTGGCTGAGGAGCAATTTTTTGATGCCTCCCCCTCACGGTAAAGGTATTTCTTTTGGGGATGGAGGTTCTGGAGGAGACAATCTCACTATCCATGGGTTGTAGAAGGAGATCTCGGTGCTTAGTCAGAAGAACATTGAGCTTGAATTCGTGTTTCAGATCTTCAAGTTGAAAATACAAAGCTTAATGTTCAAGTCTCTGAACTTCAATCTGACAACTCAAAGCTCAGTGTACAAGTAGCTGATCTTCTTAAGGACAAAGCTCTAAAGTCGAAGCAGATTTCTGATCTTTAAGATCATTTCAATCTTTTGACTTCAAGCTATTTTGAGCTAAAGAAGAAGCTTGAGGAAGACCTCGGTGATAAATATCAAACGTATGCTGATGAATACAAAATTAATCTACACGCTCAAGCCTTTCCAGTTTCCATGCCAACTGGTCAGACATCAGGGAATGTTGATCGTGTTGAAGATGAGCCTCCCCAAGCCCCTCATGTTTCAGCAATAATTCGCGATGCACAAGAGGAAGCAGCTAAGAAGGGGCAACTGTTGTTTAAAAGAAACCCTAGCCAGAATGCTTCTTGGGATGAACCTGCAATTATAGTGACTGATCTTGAGGTTGTTCGATTCATAGATACATTCGACGATAGATCGAGAATTGTTTCTGCGATGAAAACTGCCGAGTCCGTTATGTTGGAGCATCTTGATATTATTGATCCTAAAACTGACAAATGTTTGCAAGTTGTGACGTGGCTTGCAACTAAACAGGTTAAACGGTTCCATGTGCTTCAGAATTATCAAGATGGATCTCTAGGCTCAATGGAGTGTTTGGTTTTTGATGAGATTACTTCAGCTGCTGTAATCAAGCTCAAGAATGGATGCATCCGACTCTGTGACCGAAGAGATTTGTTACAATTTCGAAAGTGGGACATTCATCGCCTAAGCAACTTTCAGATATTGGTTGCGAAGGATTTTTGAGGATGCTGCGAAGGTATATACGACCATGGTTGCTGAGATTCTTAACAAGCGCATGTGGAATGGGGCGATGGGGCAAGCAGACGTTATGGTATTTAATAAAGGTTAACTTCAAGCTAGCACCAAACCAAGGGGGAGATTGAAAGGCCCAAGTAGTGGTTTGGTCTAGGCTTTGCATTGTAATAGTGGTTTTGTATAGATAGAGTATTTTGGTAGGTTTGGTGGTTGTTTACGGTATTGTAATGAGTTTACGGCCGTAAACACCTTACGATCGTAAAATCCTTTCGGTCGTAGTTCCCTATATATATAGAGGGTTAGCCAGTCGTGTTTAGTTGTTGATGCCTAGTAGTTCACGGTCGTATATCGAGTTGTACCAGATGTTTTCAGTAATAGAACGTGTGCAAGCTTGATTTCTTTTCTTTTCTACTCTTATTCTCGTTTCTGTGATTGTGTTTGTTGTTGATCACTAGTAAGATCCATTCTCAGGACCGTACAACTCGATATACGACCGTGAACTACTAGGCATCAACAACTAAACACGACTGGCTAACCCTCTATATATATATATATATATATATATATATATATATATATATATATATATATATATATATATATATATATATATATATATATATATATATATATATATATAGGGAACTACGACCGAAAGGAGTTTACGGCCGTAAACTCATTACAATACCGTAAACAGCCACCAAACCTACCAAAATACTCTATCTATACAAAAACACTATTACAATGCAAAGCCTAGACCAAACCACTAATTGGGCCTTTCATAAAGACAGTCAAGAATGGAAACTTTATGACTCTTGAGGATGATTTAGCATTGGATCTGAAAATGGGACGAAAGAGCTTAAGGCGTTAAGCTCTTAATGAGAGATTGGAAAGACTAGGCGTACGCCCTGCGTAATCTTAGTACACAGCATGTACGTGGTCAGTGTCCTCGATGGTGGTCAGAGCTTGAATACGCCCCGCGTACATTTGGAGTACTCCCTGCGTACATGTTCTGTGTTGACTTGGTTGAGTTGACTCAGTTGGGTTGATTCGGATGGGTTGACTCAGTTGACTGATGGATTTTGACCAGTTATCTTTGACTTTGACCAAGTTTGACTTAAGGGTATTTTGGGTAATTTGGGATTTATTATTGAGATTGGTCATTTGGTTGGATAGGTAAGGGTTAGAGTTGAGATTCCGAGTCGAGACCTCTTTAACTTTGGTCCAGACTGTGAGGTTAGTTTTCCTTACTATACTTATGGGTCGAAGGAACCAAGCTTAGGGAAAAAGGCACATTAGGACGAGTATATATCACAACATACATGATCGATCCAACGGTGAAAGCATATGGAACTCGACTCATTTCTGCGGACTCTGAGTCTTACTTAGTTTGGTGTTGCTCTGGATAGGTAACTCTCCTTTCTTTGAATTCTCCATGCTAAAACGCTTTGGCACTTTATCCAAGTAAGTACTTTTACTAAGTCCAATTAGTCTTCTACTCCTTTTTCTCAATATCTTTATTCCCAGAATATAAGCAGCCTCTCTAAGATCCTTCATGGCGAAACACTTTCCAAGCTAGTACTTAACTTCCTGTAAAGTTCGAATGTCGTTTCCTATGAGTAGTATGTCATCAACATACAATACTAGAAAGCTAACTATACTCCCACTTGCTTTGACATATACACAGGACTCATCTTCAGTCCTAGAGAAACCAAACTCTTTGACTTTCTCATCGAAGCAAACATTCCATCTGCGAGAAGCTTGTTTCAATCCATAGATTGACTTTTCAAGCATACACAATCTATTGGGGTACTTAGCATCTACAAAACCTTTTGGATGACTCATGTAAACATCTTCAGCCAACTTTCCATTAAGGAAAGCGGTTTTGACATCCATCTGCCATATTTCATAATCATGAAATGCAACTATGGCTACCATAACCCTAATAGATTTAATCTTAGCCACCGGTGACAAGGTCTCATCATAGTCAACCCCTGGGGTTTGAGTAAAGCCCTTATTAAAAATCCATTTCCACCCAACAGTCTTACGATATGGTACATTGTCAACCAAGTTCCAAACTTGATTGTTATACATTGACTGGATCTAGCTGTCAATTGCCTCTTTCCATTTAGCAGACTCAGGGCCCACCATGACATCCTTGTAGTTTGGGCTCATCCAATTTTTCCAGTGTACTATCACTGATAAACGTATCACCCTTTGTAGTAATATGAAAACCATAAAACTTTGGTGTCATTCTAACTTGAATGGAACGCCTAAGAGGTAACGACTCGTTAATTGGTTCAACAGGAATTTCTTCCTCGGGTTGAACGCTAGTGTTAGAGTGTAACACCCAAAAATATGGTCCCAAAAAAATTTTCATTCTAATATAAGATAAAATAGTAATTCTCCATATCATCCAAACATTCGAAATAAACCAGTGTAACAATTTTCATAATTCAGAGTATAACAACATAACAAAAATCCAAATGGTGTGTGCAATACAGTCATCCCGAGCTCTTCCCTCTGGAACCAGAAGTACCTGAAACATAGAATGAAAACTGTAAGCACGAAGCTTAGTGAGTTCCCACAAAATACCACATCCTAAACATACAATTAACAAGTAGTGGGCCTCACCCGTCATCAGGCGCCACCTGGCATCGAGCTGAGCTCGGTAAAATGGGTCCTGCCCAATCATACAAGAACATATATCAAATAAACACATACACATGCAATAATCACAAAGGTACATAGCATACAAATATCCATCGAGCCCCGCCCATCATCAGGCTTTGACTCGGATAAACATATAAACACAGCACATGCAAGCGTCACGGAGACAACTATCATACTAACAACATAATGTAAACATAGGCCGGCCTTGGTGCCTTCGACCCACTAAATCTAGTAAGGGAAACTCACCTCGAATACTGGAAAGTAGCTGAACAGTCCCCGACTCCAAATATCAACCCAAATCAATCCGCTAAACATAAAAGATTTCCTTAAGTACCCCTTCATACTCATAACCCCTTAAGGGTCAACTTTGGTTAAACTCAAAGTCAAAGCTCCGAGTTGGCTCAACTCGTATAGTTGCCCTTTAACTTTCCGAATTTCCATGAATCATAGAATCATGATATCACGATTCAACTCGTCGAGTTTTCCTCCAACTCACCGAGTTCTTCCTTTTCAACAGAATCGGGACCTCTCAATAAAACTCGTCGAGTTCTTCAGTCTGTTAACCATTCTTAATGCATTAAGCCATTATTCTTCAGATTTATGCCCTATACTCCAGATCTAGACTGGAAATGACTCTAGAAGGATAAAGTTTCCAACTTTACCCTTTAACACCTTTCCTAAAGAGATTAAGCTCAAACACTAACCTAAAAGGCCAAAGTCTTAATCCAAAAACCACAAAAACTACAAGATAGACCACGAGGTCACATATCTGGACTCTAAGGACAAGAAGATCACGTAAAGTCCCAACTTTCTCTACATGCATTTCCATTAGAAGCTTAAAAAGGCCAAAATGATGGTCTAAAGGTTGCATGGCACTCCCATGGCCATAAAGTTGACACCTTTATGCCATGAAAACCCATCAAGACCCTAAATCTGAAGTGTTAACCCATTTGGGACGTCCAACTCTCAAGGACCATGATATTTGGACAAAACCAAACAAAATAACCCTAAAAGAAGATCTAAACAACTACAAGGCAAGGTTCAAGCTTTATACCAGAAAAAGTGTTGTGGATAAGGCAAGGATTCTAGATCTATACACTCCTTCTTGTGTCTTCAAGCTTTTTCCTTCTTCTAATGGCTTCAACATGCACCAAAACCACCCAAAATGGCTCATAATAACTCAAAGTAGCTTTAGGATTTTGAGATTTAGGGTTAGGATAGTGGAGGCTGGAAATGAGGCCAACACCTTGGGGTTAAGGTGTTTAAATATGGTGCAAAACCATGGAATTAGGGTTTCATTTTACCCAGCCAACTCTTCGAGTTGAGACCTCCCAACTCGTCAAGTTGGTCACCAAAACGTGCGTTCCAAAACATCTCTACTTGATGAGTTTGGGGCCTCCAAATCGTCGAGTTGATATATAAAAATGAATAATTATAAATTAAATACATACAAGAACCAGGGTTTATAATTCACCTGTACTTGTCTCAGGCTTCGTCCTCGAAGTCTTCTGACTCAAATAATCTTGGATAATGCTCCCTCATCTACTCCTCTAACTTCCATGTCTACTCTAACCCCTTGCGGTGCAGCCACTGCACCTTCACTAACTGTACAACCTTATTCCTCAATGTTTTCTTCTTCTAATGCAAAATCCCCACTGGCTTCTCAACGTAGTTCGGGCAGTCGTCCACCTGAATATCCTCTAAAGGCACAACTGCAGAGTCATCCACTAAGCACTTCCGCAGCTGGGAGACATCAAAGGTGTTACGGATCTGAGTAAGCTCGGCTGACATATCCAGTCGATATGCAACCTGGCCCACCTCAGCCAAAACCCTAAACGGACCAATGAACCTGGGGCCCAGCTTGCCCTGCTTCCTGAACCGGATGACACCTTTCCAAGGTGACACCTTGAAGAGAACCATATCTCATATCTGAAACTCCAGGTCCGAACGGTGCTTATCATCATAGCTCTTTTGCCGACTCTAAGCAGTCTGGAGCCTATTCCGGACCTGCAGGATCTTCTCAATAGTCTTGAGTACCACTTCGGTACTCCCCATGAATCTCTGACCGACCTCGCCTCAACAGATCGGGGTCCTACACTTCCTCCCGTAGAGCATCTCAAAAGGAGGTCGATCAATGCTGGCGTGGTAACTGTTTTAATACGAAAATTCCGTTAACGGAAGATACGTATCCCAACTCCCACCAAAAGCTAATACGCACGTACGCAACATATCCTAAAGAATCTAAATTTTCTGCTCACTCTGCCCATCAGTCTACGGATGAAAAGTTGTACTGAAGTGGAGATGAGTACCCATCTCGTCATGAAACCGGTTCCAAAATCTGGAAGTAAAGTGAACATCTCGATCCGAAACCATTGATAACATAAATCTCGGCTAGCTTATTTGTAGAAATACTCCCCTGGATTGGGATAAATTGCGCGCTCTTGGTCAATCAATCCATGATGACCCAAATAGAATCCACTTCGTGCGCTGTCCTAGGGAGCTTCATGATAAAATCCATCATGATATCTTCTCATTTCCATAAGTGAATATCCAACGGTTGTATCTTGTTGTGAGGTCGCTGATGCTCAACCTTGACTTTCCTACAAGTCAAACACCGCTCCACAAACCACGCTATATCCCGCTTCATGCAGGGCCACCAATAATCAGGGCGAAGATCCCTACACATCTTCTTCGTCCCGGGATGAATGGAGAATCTCGACTTGTGAGCCTCCTCTATCAGAACTTGGTGCACACTACCCCACTATGGCACCCAGACCCTCCGATGCAGGGTCAACAATCCACAACTATCATAATCGAAGGAAGCCACCACCTGAACCAATCCTTTCACACTTCCGGTACTCCTCTTTCATAGCCTCGACCTGAGCTTTGCAAATCTGTTCCAGCAACGGAGTAATCATTGTCATCCTCAAACATATATCTTTGATCAGAACTATGACCGCCTTACGAATGAGAGCATCAGCCAATACATTGGCCTTCCCCTGGTGGTATAGGATCTCACAATCATAATCCTTCTCCACGTCCAACCAGCGACGTTGTCTCATATTCATATTTGGTTGATCCATAATATACCTCAGGCTCTAGTGGTCCGTGTAAATAGTACAATGAACCCTTTAGAGTTAATGCCACCAAATATTGAGGGAAAAACCACTGCCCCTAGCTCCAAAAATCATGTGTCGGGTAATTTGCCTCATGAGGCTGCAACTGCCTTGAAGCGTAAGCAATCACACACCCCCACTGCATCAGAACTGCACCCAAACCTATGATCGAAGCATCAAAATAGACCACAAAATCATTGACACCCTCAAGCAAGGTCAAAATCAGCGCCTCGCATAATCGTTGCCTAAGAGTCTCAAAAGCTGCCTGCTGCTCTGGCCGACTGGCCCCCAACAAAATGTCACCGACTTCTTGGTCACTCGGGTCAAAGGAACAACAATCTTGGAGAAATCCTGAATGAATCTACGATAATAACCTTCCAAACCAAGAAAACTCCAAATCTCGGATGGAGACCTCGGAACCTCCCATTGTATCACAGCCTCGACCTTCGCCGAATCGCCAGAATATCCTTCTGGTTGACAAGGTGTCCCAAAAACTGCACCTCGCGCGACTAGAACCCACACTTGAAGAACTTTGTGAAAAGTCTCTCCCTCCTCAATGTCTCTTGCACCTCCTTCAGGTGCTCCTCGTGCTGCTCCTATGTTTTGGAATAAACCAAGATATCATTGATAAAGACTATTACAGACCGATTTAGCATTGGTCTGCATATGTGGTTCATGAGATCTATGAACGTTGCAGGAGCATCGGTGAGTCCATATGGCATCACCACGAACTCATAATGGCCATAGCGAGTCCGAAAGGCTGTCTTCTACACATCCTCATCCCTGACTCGCATCTGATGATAACCCGATCACAGATCAATCTTGGAGAACCAAGATGCACCCTGAAGCTGGTCGAAAAGATCATCAATCATTGGAAGTGGCGGTTCTTCACTGTTACCTTATTCAACTCCCGGTAGTCAATACATATCTCATGGGATCTGTCCTTCTTCTTCACAAACAAAATCGGGGATCCCAAGGCAGACTGCTTAGTCTGATGAATCCCTTGTCTAATAGCTCCCACAGCTATGTAGACAACTCCTGCATCTCGGGAGGAGCCAACCAATACGGTGCTTTGGCTATCGGAGCCGCACCTAGAACCAAATCGATCCTGAACTCCACCTGACTCTCCAGTGGTACCCCAGGCAAATCCTCTGGGAATACATATAGGTACTCCTACACAATCGGCACATCGTCCACAATCGCCTTACCCTTATCATGGGTATCCATGACATAGGCGATAAAGCCTACACAACCCTGATGGAGGTAACGTTTGACCCTCACTGCAGGACACATGAACGGCCCACACTACGGTCTCTCACCCTTTATCACCAGCTCTCCCCCACTTGGGGTCCTAACCCAAACCAACTGCTGCTCACAATCGATCACTGCCCCATTGGGGCTCAACCAATCCATGCCCACGATAACCTTGTTCATGCGCAAAGGAATGGGAACCAAATCCACTGAGTACTGCTCGTTGAACAACTGGAGAGTGCAATCCCGATGAACCCTCGCGTCCTTAACCGTCCTATCATCATCAATCTCCACATCAAGAGGACGATCTAGCTCCCCCAGAGTCCTAACAAATCTATTTCTAGGCACAAGAGACACAAAAGATCGGGTAGCCCCGAATCGAATAATACCAAGGCAGAGATAACGTTCACGAGGAACGACCCTAAAATAAAACACATAAACATAAGCAACAATTCAATACAAATAAAGAGATAAGGAGAAGATACATACCCGTCACAACATCGAGAGCTACACGCCCCTCCTCTACTGTTAGCTAAAATGCCCTGCTCTTCGACGTTGGCGCATCTGCCCGACCCTGACAACCATCAGTAATCCTCATTGTCGCAAGAGCGGGTGCTGACACCGGTCTTGCCGCAGCCAAACTCAGACAATAGGCCTTCTTGTGGCACCTCTGATTGTACTGAAAGCAAATTAGATCAGATATCGGAGTGATGGGGGTGCTAGTAGTACAATCTCTGTTGATATGACCAGTTTGGCCGCACTTGAAGTAGCCAGAATCCACCCCTCTGCACGTCGCCTCGTGCGACTAGCCGCACTTGCCACAGCAGTTACGACCCTGATGGCCTTGAAGTCTAGAATTAAATACCTTGGGCCTCTTGCTCGACCCCTCAACACTCACAAGAGAATCTGGCTTCCTCTTCCTCTTATCTCTAGATCAATCTCCCTCTCACTAGCCCTTACTATCATGTCCTCCAACGTCTTGCAGCCAAATTAGCTCACAAACTACCGGATATCACTCCTCAACATCTCGTGATACCGACCCTTCTTCATCTTCTCGTCTGCCACATACTGCGGAACCAGAAGTGCCCTTTCCCTGAACATAACGGCGATCTCAGTCACCATCTCGGTAGTCTGACGGAGATCCTGAAACTCTCGTGCCAGCTGCTGCACCTCGATCACCGGTGCAAACTCAGCTCAGAACCTGGTCGAGAAATCACTCCAGGTCATTGAATCAATAGCATCACCTCCAACGGCATGCCCTACATCCTCCTACCAATCATGAGCCTTGTCCTTCAGGAGGCAGGATGCTAGTCTGAACTTGTCCCTCTCGAGACAACGACTGGTACGGAAGGCTTTGGCAACATCTGCCAACCACATGTTGCTCGCAATAAGGTCCCTAGCCCGATGATAGTTTGGCACTCCACAAGCTCAAAACTCTCTGAAGGTCAGAGAGCGGGTCCCAATCAAAGCCACAATCTCCATGTGAAAAGCGCTTAACCGCTCATCAAGAAGCTCTAGAATACCTCCTTGGCCGAGCCAAAGATCACAGGAGTCTGATCAAGGATACTGTGCGTAATCTCAAACGAGATGAACTCCCTCGTCTGGTGATCAAGCTGCCTGGCTCCAAAACCCGAGCCTGATCCCTCCCCGGCATCGGAACTGCCCACTAGCCTACCTCACAATACCACCATACTGAAAATAGACCATAAAACTATTAGAATAAGCATCAACGCATATTAGGGAAATCATAACTACACAAGCTCCCTTAGATTTATTACAGCCCTCCTTGAATCGTGTACGGATCCTCTGCTTCTAATAGTACGGGCCTATACTACCTTCCACATCTATCCGTACTTTCCTCAAGAAGTGCCTTCATTCCGCCAAGTTACTTTATAACCAACATATCCCTTGCATCTAGGGCTCTCAACACTAAATCTCATCCTTGATTCTCCTAGGGCAGACTCCACACAACTCTCCACCGTCTGCTGCAGAAGGAACTCATGCTAACCACCTTTAACTAGCTCATGAATACAATTACATATTACAAAAAGCGGATAATTCTTCCAATGAGAGATCTCTCACTACAATGGTTGGAGTTAAACAAGAGTTGCGCAATAGAGCTAAACCTAACCTTCTGAAATTATTTAGTTTCCATAATAGGTAGCTTAGCATATTCACTTACTAACTAGTTGAGATTAACAATAACTCCTATAAGCACAAAGCTAGCAGCATTCGAGCATCAAGTAAACAAACTGAGCACAACCTAATCAGGTCATCCTATCACTGACTGATCAGTACTATCATGCATATCTATAAGCTCATATAACAGGCATACAAAGGCATCCCTTTTAGATCCTTAGCCATACTCTAGCATGTGATGTATAATTCATAATTCATATCATATATAAACATGCATAGGTATTTTGGGATAACTTACTTGAGCTCGACTGACTACATGTACCACACCTCTTTACCTTTTTGAAATCCTTTTTATAAAATTATTTTCTTTTGAAAATTTGTACCAAATCCTTAGTTTAAGTTTAGGCGCACCCAAGGATGTGCCTGAATCCCTCAAACCAAGACTCTGATACCAACTTGTAACATCCAAAAATATGGTCCCAATTTTTTTTCGTTTTAATATAAGATAAAATAGTAATTCTCCATATCATCCAAACATTCGAAATAAACCAGTGTAACAATTTTCATAATTCAGAGTATAACATCATAACAAAAATCCAAATGCTGTATGCAACGCAGTCATCCTGAGCTCTTCCCTCTGAAAATAGAAGTACCTAAAACAAATACTGAAAGCTATAAGCACGAAGCTTAGTGAGTTCCCCCAAAATACCACATACCAAACTTACAATAAACAAGTAGTGGGCCCCGACCATCATCAGGCCCCGCTCGGCTTTAGACCCCATCCATCAGGCCCCGGCCGGCATCGAGCTGAGCTCGGTAAAATGGGCCCCGCCAAATCATACAATAACATATATCAAATAAACACATACACATGGAATAATCACAAAGGTACATAGCATATAACTATCCATCGGGCCCCGCCCGACATCGGGCTTTGACCCGGATAAACATATAAACACAGCACATGTAAGAGTCACGGAGACAACTAGCATACTAACAACATAATGTAAACATGGGCCGCCCTTGATGCCTTCGACCCACTAAATCCAGTAAGGGAAACTGACCTCAAATACTGGAAAGTAGCTGAACAGTCTCCTGCTCCAAATATCAACCCAACTCAATCCTCTAAACATAAAAGATTTCCTTAATACCCCTTCATACTCATAACCCCTTAAGGGTCAACTTTGGTCAAAGACAAAGTCAAAGCTCTAAGTTGGCTCAACTCGTCGAGTTTCCCTTCAATTCTTCGAGTTTCCATGAATCACAGAATCCTGATATCGCGATTAAACTCATCGAGTTTTCCTCCAACTCGCCGAGTTCTTTCTTTTCAACAGAATCGGGACCTCTCAATAAAACTCGTCGAGTTCTTCCGTGAACTCGTCGGGTGCTTCGGTCTGTTAACCATTCTTAATGCATTTAGCCATTATTCTTTACATTTACACCCTATACTCTAGATCTAGACTGGAAATGCCTCTAGAAGGGTAAAGTTTCCAACTTTACCCATTAACACCTTTCCTAAAGAGATTAAGCTCAAACCCTAACCCAAAAGGCCAAAGTCTTAATCCAAAACCACCAAAACTTCAAGATAAACCATGAGGTCACAAATCTGGAATCTAAGGACAAGAAGATCATGTAAATTCCCAGCTTTCTCTACATGCATGTCCATTAGATGCTCTAAAAGGCCAAAACGAGTAGCAACAATTATTTAAATCTAAACTTAAACCACTACTAAGCACTAAAGAGTAAATCCCAGTCTTGGAAACAGGTGATGATCTCCAATACCCATAATCAGGTTCATCTTCCTATGCTCCACATCCTCACTTTTTCTTAGTCCTTGCAAGTCAGAGCAAATGTGTAAACCACATCCTGTATCAAGGACCCAAGAATTAGAATGTGATGAGTTTTTAGATTGAATAGTGTAAATACCTACCGATATTGGCTTGATCTTACCATACTTTATATCTTACAAGTACTTGGGGGAGCTTCTCTTCCAGTGCCCCTTTTCATGGTAGTAGAAGCAGATAACCTCTTTAGGATCAGAGGTAGGAGTAGCTTTAGAACTAGACATGCCTTTAGGGCCATTTCTAGACGACCTGACTTGAGACTTTCCCTTCCAGTTCTGTTTTGAGGGAGATTTCCTCTTCCTCCCCTTCCCATGCCCAATGGCCAAGACGGGAGTAGCAGTAGTAGGAGTTGTTGAATCATTAAAAGTGACCCTCTTGAACTTCTCTCTACTGTAGTCAGCACCGCAGTCGCAACCAAGTTTTTCCTCCTTCGGTCATCCGCAACCGAAGTCCAAGGATCCCAGTCTTAGTTTTGTACTTAGTTTATTTTGACTCATCTCATTTATCTCTATTGTCCAGTAGACCTTGCATGGCTACTCATAGAGAACTTTTGTGCTATAACTCTTGTGTCTCTATAAATAGAGACCATGCTCTTTGTATCATATACACATCTTCACTTTCTAATACATTTTCTCTGGATTTATCCTTTCTATCTCTTTATTACTCAACCATACTACTTACTCTTACATAGCAGATTACAATGACTCTTCGGAGCAAGTTTTTGTGATGTAATCATAAGTCTGATCTCACTCACTAACATTGGCTTGAATGCATTCCATGTTATGAATCAACATATGTGTATACTTGATATAACAATTGTTGTCATTTTCTTTTCTTTACTTTCCGCTTCTAACTATTTAACCTTCTAAAAATCTAACTTAATATTATTGTTGAGCTTATAGATCCTCTGAGATTAACTTTTCCGCTAAATACTTGTCCTAACTTTTGTTCAAGTGTGTCTCAAAGTTTTTCTCTCAGCAATTGGTATCAGAGCCATAGTGGTTGCTTTTTGAATATCGGAACTCTGATTCTTCAAAAGGCCTTCTATACCACTGACGCTCTATCTAAAAAATGTCACAAGCTTTTTCTTTAAATGTTTCCAACAGTGTTGGTGGATCAAATCGAGCCCCAATACTGGTTGCAAATGAATATCATCACTGGTCACAAAGAATGGAAAGGTACTTAAGAAGACTTGGAAGAGATGTATGGCGATCTGTTGAAGAAGGACCACATGTTCTGGTTCTTACACCTACTCAAACCGACGATGCTACAGTCAAACTAGGAGGAGGTCAACTAGTCATGAACCGTCCCACCAAGGATGATCTCAACAAAATGGAAAATGATGCAATATCCTTTTATGAGATATCGTGTGGAGTTGCCCCTGACAACTTCGATATCATCATAAATTGCAAATCTGCAAAAGGAATCTAGGAAGTGCTCAAGAATCTGTATGCGGGTACCGAACAAGCTCAAGACAAAAAACTTACTACTACACTCAATGAGTTCAACAACTTTAAAGCTCATGCGGGTGAAAGCTTAGAAGACTCATTCAAAAGATTCAACCTGATAGTGACCAAACTATCCAATGCGGGTACTGTAAGAAGCAATCCTGAGACAAATCTTCAATTTTTGAATGGTTTGGGAAGACATTGGACAACAGCCAAAATGATTGTTCAAGGAGATAGGAAAATTCACTCATTGTCCCTCTATAAGCTCTATGGAGAATTACAAGCTCAGGAGTCCACCGTACTCAAGGATTGTTCATACTACGGAGGTCCACTTGCTTTGTTAGCACAATCATCTCAAACACATCCCACCTCGTATGACTCTTTACCGCAGTCATATGAAGCAAACTCAGAGTATGACGATGAAGAAGAATTTCAGAATGCCATAGCCCTTGTCAGTAAAAAATTCAATAGATTACCACCTTCATTTCGTAAAAACCAACAATACACCCGACCACCTTTCAACCGCAACCTCCAAAATAATAACTCTTGTTTCACCAAGAATCCTCATCCTCCACCACAGTCTCAGCAAAATCCACCCAAAGATGCACCACCGCAGTCTCACTCTACTGACTTCGATACACCTTCAGAAGAAAAAAATGATGTGATAATATGTCACAAGTGCAACAAAGAAAACCACTTTGCCAAAGACTGTAAGGAAAATGTTGTGAAATATCGAGCTTTCTATCTTCGAATGGCTCAAGAATTGGAAGAAAAAGAAAAAGGAAAAGCTTATGTTGCTCAAGTGAAAAGAAATCATCAAGTGTGGTCATCCGGGGATGAAGAAGAAGATGATCACCACAAAGGGAAAGGCAAGATATGTATGGTAGCAACTGCTGATGATGACGGATCAATTCAACTGAAGAAAAACCATTGTTATATGGCAAAAAAAGGAACCCTCAGCATTGTGGAACAGCTAAAGCTTATGATTCAATCTTTAAATTATAGCATGCATGATTGTCAACCTTTCCTAGACACACTTAATGACACATGTGCTGCCGTCCTTTCAGACTACAATAAAGCCTTAGATGAGAAGAACATTGCATCACAAGAAATGTTCCATGTTAGAGGAAGTTTGGACAACAAGAGACTCATAATGGCTATGTTAGAAAAGGACTTGATGTTAGAAAAGGATGCTAGGATGTTAAGTGAAACACAACTAGAGATAGATTTGAATCAAAGAGATTTAGCACAAAGTGAAATTGTACGCTCAAATCTTTTAATTGAAAAACTTTTTATTGAAAGTGAAGCCATTGAGAATCTAGTCAATAATGGAAATGTTGATAATACTTTCAACTAGGGTTGGTCAAATGGATATTCTACCGCAACAGATTCCTCACCTCGGTTCACCCCTGAACGTCCCTATGTTCCACCTGACCGCAATTTTCAGTTTTCGGTCAATGACAAAGCATTTCCTGAGGATATTCAAACTCATTTTGGTAAACTCCATGATCTGAGTAACAACTATGTTATCGAGGAAATTCTCCCTGAACTTCCTAATTTTGTCGATGATACAGTTCATCCTAATTCTCCGTCTTCATCCACAGTTGATGAGGAAATTGTTGTTGAAAATCCTGAAGTTTCATCGATCTTCCCACCCCTGTAGTCTGACTGCAGTATCTCTGATTACAGTCATGATCCGCAATCAGTCCCACTATCTAGTGTCAATTGTCCCAATAAAGTTCTTGCTAAGACTTACTCTGCGGTTGTTCAAAGCAATACACCGCAGACGACAGTCAAATGTTCCATGACTCTCAAACCAATCCATCATGAATTATGAATTGAAAATTTTGAAGTAGGTCAGTGTTCTCAAAAACCTGATTTTTCAAGTTCGGATGAATCAAGTCCCCGTTTTTCTAAACCTTCAAAAGATTTGAGGAAACCACAATTAAATACCACTGACTACGATTCTCCTAAAACCGAAGCAAAACGAGTTTTCAAAGAGGAATTTCGTTCCCGCGGCAAGCAACGGGAAACTTATTCAAAACAAAAGAAATCTGTTAAAATTCCCAAGTCCAAAAGTATGGAAAAACTTTCCTTCTCAAATTATCACTTCAAATAAACTATTTCAAAGGGAGCAAAAGGAAAGGATGTCATAGTTTCTAAATCTACTCAGAAATTATCTGACACAATTTTTAAAAAGGAAACGTCTTTTCGAACAAATGGTTTTCAAGTCTATTCATCAGATGATCCAAAATGGAAGGGTATTTTGCCTATCCCAACCTGTTCAAAATCACTTTCAAAAGATCAAAAATGGAAAGGCATTTTGCCAACTCCAACACTCAAAAGGTCATCTCAAAAATTTAAGAAATCACTTCATGACAGATCAGCATGTGTCAACACACCTGCTAGACCTGCAAAATCCACTATTTGAAAACACACAAACAAAGATGTCAGATCTTACAAACCTCCGGCTGGACAAAAGCATAACTTTTCTTCAAAAACGCAGACTAAGCGTAATGTCAGGGAAAATGTCAAAAAATCTGCATGCCAATGTCAGTGTCAAAAGTCTAATCCTCATGTCAAATCTTATTCTCCTCAAAAAACTCACCACTACTCTTAATCTCACAACACTCCAAAAAATCTCAAACACACAGGACTAGGTTTAAAAGTTGACCTGAAACCTGTCCCTGCAACCTCGTATCATCCATCGATTAAAAACAAGCATGTTTCTCCGGGCTCCAAACTCACTTGGGTGCCCAAATTAACCACTAAATTTTGTAGGCCTTGTGCAAGGAGGATCAAGAAGAAGAATGGTTGATCGATAGTGCCTGCTCCTTGCGTATGACCGGAAGGTTGGAATACCTTCGGGACTTCAGGCCAGTTTGCAATAGGGGTAATGTCACTTTTGGAAACAATGCAAGTGGGATTATCTGAGGTTATGGTGTTCTTACTTCTGGAAACTACTCAATTCAAAAGGTTTCTTATGTAGAAGGTCTGAAGCACAATCTTATAAGTGTTGGCCAACTATGTAAGGCAGGCCACCGGGTTGAATTTGATGATCAGTTCTGCTACATAATGACAAAAGATAGGAGCACTTGCTTGATCAAGTCCAGATCCGAAGGTACCATGTACCCCCTGGACGTCTCTTTGATCATTGGCAAATCGCAAACTTTTCTTTGTATCAAAAGCAGTATCCGAAGTGAGCTGGCTCTGGCACTGCAAGCTCGCTCATATCAACTTTCGGTACATCAATAACTTGGTCACATGGGAACTAGTCCGTGGTCTCCCCATTCTGAAGTATCACAATGACACACTCTGTCCGGCGTGTGAGTGTAGTAAGCAGTCAAAGGCAAGTCATCCATCCGTAATCGACTTTTCTATTTCTGAACCATTGGAACCGCTTCACATCGATCTCTGCGGTCCATCTACCATAGCCAGTCTTCATCACAAGAAATATATACTGGTTATAGTGGATGATTTCACACGTTTTACATGGGTCTTTTTCCTTCGACTCAAGTCAGAAACACCACAGGTATTTATCAGTTTCATCAAGGAGACCGAGTTTCAAATCAAGCTGCCAGTGCGACCCATCCACAGTGACAATGACACATAATTCACCAATTATCTTCATTTTGATTTCTTAGTGTCCAAGGGTATAAGTCACAACTTCTCAGCTCCCTATACCCCACAACAGAATGGTGTTGTTGAAAGAAGAAATAGAACTCTGGTAGAGGCAGCCAGATCTATGCTCAATTTTACCAATCTACCTCTGTACTTTTGGGCCGAAGCCATGGCCACAGCTTGTTTTGTACAGAGTCGTAGCATAGTTTGCAAACGTCTTGGCAAAACTTCTTATGAAGGTCTCAACAATCGAAAATCAAATGTCCGCTTCTTTCACATTTTTTGCTGCAGATGCTTTGTGATCAACAACCAAAATCATCTCAACAAGTTTGCGCCTAAATCCGATGAAGGCATCTTCCTAGGCTATTCAACCAATAAGATCGCATATCGCGTTCTGATCAAACGCACGAGGTTAATAATTGAAAGCTTTGATGTGAAGGTTGACGATTCCTATGTCCGCAACGCTGCTCCCTCCTCTGAAACAAAATCAATTCTTGAATCTGATATTTCTGATACTTCGAGTCCTCTAAATATAGTTGAAGTTAACTCTGATGATCTTTTGATCCAATAGATACTGCCAAGTTGTCTGAAGTTCTGGTCTCTCTGGAAGCTCAATTACAACATGCTGAAGTATCTGGTCCTACGCCTTCCGATGGTGTGTCGTTAGTTACTTCCACCTTGCCGGTTGAGGGGATAAACTCCACTCCAGATCAAACTACAACCATCGAGGTTCCAGTACTAACTGAAGCAGCTCCGTTCATCCGTAGAGTATCTCAATCATCAAATGTCTCGTATGACTCAGATGATGAAAGCATAGAAACTATTGACACCAGATCTGATCCAAGAATTGTTCCTCTCCCATCAATTCGGGAGGAACATCCTTCAATCCCGAAAGAAATCCCATCCGCAACCCAGGGGGAACCACTTCATTCTACCACAACACCAACAATTCAAGATAACTCCGCAGGCTCAGCAGGTTGTTCTCAAATCCAGAGGGAACTGACGTTCCCGATTTCCGATGACATTGAAGATATTCCATCTACCGCAGCTACTGATCACCTTCAACCACGTCTTCACGTTTGGACGAAAGACCATCCACCTGGTCAGATCATTGACAATCCATCCACAGGTGTTGAAACCATATCTTCATAAGACTTATCTGATCACCGCCACTTTTCAGCATTCATGTCCTCGGTGGAACCTCGATCAATCAAAGAAGCCTTACTAGAGCCCGGCTGGATTTCTGCAATGCAGGAAGAACTAGCATAATTTGAACAAAACAGTGTGTGGGAGCTTATCCCAAAGCCACAAGGTCACACCATTGTTGGTACCCAATGGGTGTACAAGAACAAGCTTGATGAATCCGGATCCGTAGTCAGAAACAAGGCAATACTAGTTGCAAAAGGCTATAGTCAACTCGAAGGTGTTGACTATGATCAAACGTATGCTCCGATAGCTCGAATGGAGGCTACCTGAATCTTTCTTGCATACGCAGCTCACAAAAACATCAAAGTTCATCAAATAGATGTTAAGAGTGCATTTCTTAATGGGGAACTAAAGGAAGAGGTTTATCTTCAGCAACCTCCAGGTTTTGAAAGTATAGAATTTCCAGATTACTGCTACAAACAAAAAAAGGCAGTCTACGGCTTGAAGCAAGCCCCATGTGACAACCCGAAATTTCTATTCTGTACAACATATCAAGTCAATAGAAGTCAGATCAGTTGCTGTTAATTTTCAGAGTTTTTAGAATAAGTTTGAGTATTTCAGGATTAACACTTTCGGAGATATTAGGAGAGAGGATGCACTACGGTTTATTGTGCAACAAAAAAGTCCCGACACATCAAAATATTGGAGTTTACGGCCTAAACAATGGTGTTTACGGCCGTAAACCCCAAGAAAGGGGTATATAAGTGACACTTAGTCATTTATATCATTTTTCCACCTTTTCAAGAGCAAACCTTAAACTCTCTCAAGTATCATCCAAGTTTTCCTCAAGATCTTCAATCTAGTAAGTGTTTCTAGCCCTTTCAAGTTAGTATAACACTTAATCTAGTGATTTAACATACTTATATCCATGAAATTTGTCCAAAAGGTTGATTCTTCAAGTTTCACCAAGAACACACACTAGTGTTCTTGGACTTTTAGCTCATTTCAAGCTTCTATATTGGAAGTACTTCTATCCTAGAGTATAATAGAGCTTCTTATACTTCTTTACATCAAGAAAACACAAGGAAACACCAAGATCAAAGGTGTTTACAGTCCAAGAACACCTTGGACCGTAAACCCTTCTTTAGGGGCCAAAGTGACCCTAGTCCCTTCCTATGCCTTAGTAACTAACATGGATCCCTTCATTGATATGTTAAGGACTTGAAAACACCAAAATACCATATTCCATAGGGGTTTACAACCATAAACCCAAAGGGAAATGGTCTTAGGGCCGTAAACTCCTCAAAGGAGGGAAATGGTGGCCTAACTTATTCCTTATGCTTATACTTCAAGTGGAAACACTTCTAAGGACTTATAAGGTTTCAAATCAACAAATGGTCAAAGGAGTATGAGCTTACGATCATAAACTCAAGGGTTTACGACCGTAAACTCAATGAGTTGAGGTCACAAAACCGTAAACTCAAGAAAGGGGTTCTTTTGAACCCTAAACCCAATAGCTTTGTCCTATAACACTAAGATGCAATCCTAGGGGCTTATAACACTTATTTAAAGGGTTTAACTTGTCTTAGGATGTCTTAACTTTGTTAATTAGATGTTTAATGACTAATTGGGCACATATATGTGTATTTATATGTTAACTAGGATCATTGTGTGTGTACAAGTCTTCAGTTGGCACGTAGCAATCCTATTTCTTCAGTTCATCCATACCACTCACTACAGGTGAGTTCATATCCCTTAAATTAACCTTTTAATGCTTTTAAATGCTTTTATGTGGGGGGGGGGGGGGAATACAAGTTGAATACTTATAGTGATTATATCAATCACATGTGATTAATAGCTACCCAACAAGTGGTTTTCTTACTTTTCAAACTGTGTTACCAAACTGCTTTACTTCAAACTGTTTTACAAACTCTTTTACTTGTCAAATACTTTTACTTAAACTCTTTCATACTTATAAATTGTCAAATGCATGTCTATGTATGTATAGTTATATAAGCAATGTTTAAAAGACTTAGGAAGGCCAGCTCGCTTTAACTCCTTTTCCTTGTTTGGATGTGGCTTTAGGGCATCAGTTATCCGTTCGAAGGTCGTTTAAATATTAGTTGTATAGCATTTATACATACATATTCATAAAAGTTCCTTAAATTAGTTCTATACCTTTGGGTAGCAAGGGTATACAAACATGATCATACATTACTAGTAAGCTACCATATGGGTAGTTTAGAAAGATACTAAAACTATTACTAGAACAATGAAACATACAATGAGTCAGTTCATTCATGAGTCAATACTTGCTAGATAGAGAGAGAGCACACAATACAGCTAGTACACACAGTACATTACTGTACATGCTAGATAGAGAGACAACACACATTACAGCTAGCACACGCAGAACATTACAGTACATACAGGCTAGACAGAGAAAGAACACACAATACAGCTAGCACATTCATTACATATACATTCATGCAGTTATGTGAGCCATTAAACGGGGAATGACACTACTTGCCATGACCATTTTTGTATCCAGAATCTCCTTAATTGGGGAGCGTATGAGTTTACGTATAGATCTATACTGGATTGACTATCCTACACCTTGTTGCTCACTATAGTGGGAGTTGCAAGTCTACGGGTGCCAAATATCATTTCTTATGGCGTCTTACATCGTCGTTTTACTAGAGTCGGTAGCAGGATACAGGTCGATCACATGTTACTTTAAATATGAATTGGTTTAAGGTAGTTAGTACAACAGTAGTCACTTATTACAACTACTATAGTACTATGATATTTTCCCATTACATTCACTTCGTGAATATTCACACGATGCACGGTAATGTAAAAACTATATTTTTGGTTAAAGATAGTCGGACTTGGGAGAATACACACTCTTACAAGAGACACACGCACTGATACTAGATGCCTTGGTAGAAGGCTACAATTAGTAGGAAACATAGGGTTTTCTAGGAGAGTTCAAACATTTTACAAAACATCTTACAAATGCTTTCATACAAACACAAACACTAATATACTTATGATATCACCAACTTTAAAGCTACTCGCTTTCAAAATAACTTGTATTCTCAGGTCACCAGTAGACAGGTAGAGGTGCCAGGTTTTCAGAAGATGGAGTTTCGTTCAAGACTCATCTTTTATTTTGATATGTATTTTTGGTGTCTATATAACTTGACAGAACACGCTTGTATGAAATTATATTATTAATGCAATGGATGATGTTGTTGCTTGTTTACTACTATTCATTGCTGTGATACTGTACATGACGTCCTCTGCCCCAGAACTTTTCCGTCGTTCATGGTTTTGGGGTGTGACAGATTGGTATCAGAGCATTGTTTATAGTGAATTGAGTATATCAACCCATAAAAGATATACTAACTATAAATACAATGGGATTAAAATAGTCTGACCAAGAGTTTATACTTTAAATAATAAAATATTTAATTAAGTATACATGCCTGCATTCATAGTAAAATCAGTGTCACTAAGACAGTACAAAAGTATTACGATTGTTGGGCAACACAAGTAGACTTAGAGACATATAGTCAAAACTGGGAAGATATATCTTGATCAACTATATTATCCGAGGGTTGACTAGAAAGTGCCTAAGTGTGGTTGTGAGGTTGAAACAAGTCTAAAAACTTACCCACAATACCACAATGAGAACAATAGAACTTAAACCTAAAATACTATAGGAGTATTTTGCATTACTATAAGTTACTTATGTGCTAGATTCTTATACCTCTCTTCTCGCGTAGATTTAATGGTTGGATTCCACCTTCCCGGAGACCCATACTACCCCAACCATGGTAATGCAGGATGGCTGGAAGAAGAACCAGTAGATGATCACCCAATTCCCTTGAATGATCATGAAGCTGAAGGCTTTTCTGATGATTCTGACTCAGAGCCAGAAGTTAACAACCTACCTCCAGCTGATCAAAACCCAAACCCTCGTCCAGCATTTCAAGGACCCACACCTTTGTGGGCCACAAACTTGAATAGATGGAGTCAGGAACAAGGTCAACCCATTCCCTACAACGGAGACAAAATATTCTACAACCTTATTGAGGGAGGTTCCGCTGACAAAATCCTACCCATCATAGTTTGTAGGATCGCTCGGAACACAGACCAGGGTCGAGTAGCTATCAACCGAGTCTTGGAGATTGATGCCAATTTTGGTGTTAACACTGTCCACATTCGCCAGCTAGAGTCTGATCATGAAAGGACTCTGGTCCAGAATACAGCTCTTCAGAGGGAACTCGCTGAAACCCAAGCTGAAGTCAGAGAACTTCGAGCTTAGCAAGCAAGAGCTGATAGGTGCATGAGGGACATAGAACGTCTCTCGGGATCAAGAACTCACTTTGGTAGTTCTCGTCGCCGATAGATTCTCATCAACTTCTCTCTTTTGGATATAACCTAGTTATGTAAAACTCTAGTCTAATTCCCTATCTTTTTAAATCATAGGACTATTAGGTCTTGGTTAGGTTGTAATTCTATCAAAATTTTCTCATTTTGGTTGATTTCAGGCCTACTTCTAGGCCATTTTTCCCAAACTTGTTACATCTGTAATTCCAATAATATTGACAGGTACCTAATCTTATGGGAATTATTATCCAAATGTGATCATCTATTAGTGCTACATCTACATTCAATCGTACTGTTGGGCTATGAAGAGTTAGTCCATGAGTCATTCTCATCAAATTCTTCCATTAAATTCTTATCAATGTTTTTGTCTTCGTAAACTTATAGATCAAAGATACCGCCTCTCAGAAATCCAAGGCATACCCCTAATAACGAAACACCACCACCTCAACCACATACTCCTCAGTTCGACACGATAGCCTTAAATGTTGTTGTAGCTGCAGCTGTGGCTACAGCCATGGCTCAATATCATTCATCCGGTTCCACTGGAGGAGGAACCCCGGTCCTATCTACTCATGGTGAAATCCCTGTGCTCTTGAAAGAGTGCTTCTACAAGGACTTCACCAATTGCAAGCCATTGTCCTTCAAATGGACTGGCGGAGTCATTGCCCTCTCGCAACGGTTCGAGAAAACCGAATCGGTTTTCGAAATCTGCTCCTGTCTCGAGGAGGGCAAGGTGAAGTTTGCTTCTTGCACCTTTGAAACAAAATCCCTGACATGGTGGAATAGCCATGTTAAGTCGCTATCTCTTATAGTGGCTAATGCTATGGGCTGAGAAACTTTAAAAGACCTCATGATTGAGGAGGACTGCCCGAGGGGCAAGATCCAGAAACTAGAGGAAGAACTATGGAGCCTAACCATGAAGGGCTCCAACGTAGTCGCCAACACCACCAGGTTCTGTGAACTGGTGGCCCTCTATCCCAACATGGTTCCTATAGAGGGAAAGGAAATCGAGAGGTATATATGGGGGCTGATGCCACCATACCAGGGAAATTTATTGGCATCACACCCCACTACATTTGATAGTGCCAAACGATTGGCACAACGACTCATAGACTATGGGGTTCGTACCCTGGCCGCAACAACTACCCTGGCCATCTCGGAACCCGCAAGAACCGCTGAATCCAAGCGGAAGTTTTAGGATGACAAAAAGAAGGCTAAGGCTACCAAAAAGCAGCAGGTCGTGGCAGTACACGCTGCGATAGCACCTACCGCTGCTGCTTCGGTAAAGCAGTATGCTGGAAGTTTGCCCAAGTGCAACAAATGCAACTTCCATCATATCGGTGCCTGTCGGGAGATGCAGTGTCTGAACTGCAACAGGAAGGGGCACACTGCCCATTTTTGTAAAGCTTCGACGAAGCCAATCAACCAGGTCCCCGGTGCTGGAGTGGGCCAAACTTGCTACGGATGTGGCGAGGTAGGCCACTTCAAAAGAAACTGCCCGAAGGCAGGGTTTGCCAGTGGAGTGGCAAGAGTTCTGGCCATAGGCCATGAGGAAGCGGTTGCCGACCCCATAGTGGTTACTGGTATGTTCCTCCTCGATAACTCTTATGCATGCATTCTATTTGATAGTGGAGCGGAGAGGAGTTTCGTGAACCAAGAATTTGCTCATTTACTTAAGCAAAAATCACGAGCGCTTAATGAACCGTTCACTGTAGATATGGCTAATGGAAAGACAGAGAGCACTAGCATTATATTCATAGGGTGTACCCTAACTTTAGATAGCCATTCATTTTCGATTGATCTCATGCCGGTCTCAATTAAAATTTTTGACGTCTTTATCGGCATGGATTGGTTGAGTTTTCATTGTGCCGATATCATGTGTTACGAAAAGGTTGTTCGCCTTAATCTGTGAAACCCTAGTAGTTTATAGCGATAAAACCGGCACGAACCTTCGTATCATTTCAAGCATTCAAGCTCGAAATTCTTGCGAAAGGAATGTCGAGCATTCCTTGATTATGTGGTCAATGAGAGCCAAGAAACGAAGGACATTCAGAACATTTCAGTAGTACGCGACTTTCCCGAAATCTTTCCAGAAGAACTCCTAGGATTACCTCCGCAACGTCCAGTCGAGTTCTGAATCGACTTAGTTCTAGGGGCTACCCCCGTAGCCAAATCGCCTTATCGTCTAGCACCTGCATAGATGCAAGAACTGTCCGGTTAACTTAACGAACTGCTCAGCAAGGGCTTTATAAGACCAAGCTTCTCACCCTGGGGAGCTCCATTCTTGTTCGTCAAGAAGAAAGACAGATCGTTTCGTATGTGCATCGACTACAGGGAGCTCAACAAACTGACCATCAAAAATCGTTATCCGTTGCCTCGTATCGATGATTTATTTGACCAACTTCAAGGGGAGAACTTCTTTTCAAAAATCGACTTAAGATCTGGATATCACCAACTATGAGTGCTAGGGGAGGATGTTCCGATTAACAAATGCGCCTGCTGTATTCATGGGTTTAATGAATACGGTGTGTCGTCCTTACTTGGATCAGTTCATCATCATCTTCATCGATGACATACTTATCTACTCTTGTAGTAAGGAGGAGCATAGTCAACATCTGCGACAAGTCTTAGAAACATTACGTTCAGAGAAGCTCTATGCGAAGTTCTCGAAATGCAAATTTTGGATTCGACTAGTCGAATTCTTAGGGCACGTGGTCAGAAAAGAGGGAATACACGTGGACCCTTCCAAAATCAAATCCATTGAGTACTGGTCAGCACCGAAGACGCCTACGGAAATTCGTCAATTTCTAGGCCTCGCTGGCTACTATAGCTGGTTCATTCTGAACTTCTCCCGCATTGTGAAACCTCTTACAAAACTGACCCAGAAGGTCGTGGCCTTTGACTGGGAAGAGAAGCAGGAAAGAGCATTTTAAACGCTCAAATGAGCCTTGTGCACTGCACCAATACTATCCCTCCACGAAGGAATAGAAGACTTTGTTGTCTATTGCGATGCGTCGAATCAAGGACTCGGATATGTTCTGATGCAGCGAGGTAAGGTCAACACCTATGCCTCGAGACAGCTAAAGACACATGAGGTCAACTACACGACCCACGATCTTGAACTGGGAGCAGTTGTGTTTGCTCTAAAGATCTGGAGACATTACCTGTACGGTACGAAAAGCACTATCTTAACAGACCACAAAAGCTTACAACACATATTCGACCAAAAGGAGCTCAACATGAGACAACAACGGTGGGTTGAGCTACTCAGTGATTACGAATGCGAAATTCGTTATCATCCGGGTAAAGCCAATGTAGTAGCTGACGCCCTAAGTCGAAAGGAATATTCTGGTCGTAGAGTCAAATCATTGACTATGAATATCCATTCACACTTGTCCACACAAATTAAGGCCGCTCAGCTCGATGCTTTGAAGCCTGAACATGTGGTAGGTGAATCCCTGAGAGGGATGGATAAGAACTTGGAGGTTAAGGGTGGCGGAGCTTATTATTTCATGGATCGGATCTGCACCCCGAAACTCGGTGGTTTTAGGGACTTGGTCATGAATGAGGCACACAACACTTGTTATTCCGTGCACCCGGGTTCGGATAAGATGTATTTGGATCTTAAAAAGTTATACTGATGGCTTAACATGAAAGCAGAAATTGCTACCTTTGTGAGTAAATGTCTTACTTGCGCAAAGGTCAAGGTCGAATACCAGAAACCCTCCGGTCTACTACAACAGCCCGAGATGCCCGAATGGAAGTGGGAGCGGATCACTATGGATTTCATAACCAAGTTGCCCAAGACAACGGGTGGACTTGATACCATATGGGTCATCGTCGACAGATCGACCAAGTCTGCACACTTTCTGCCTATCAAGGAAACAGACAAAATTGAGAAACTTACAAGAACTTACATTAGGGAGATTGTACGACTGCACGGTGTTCTCTTATCCATTATCCTGGACAGGGATAATAGATTCACTTCGAGGTTCTGGAAGTCGTTACAAAGTTCCTTAGGAACTAGGTTGGACATGAGTACAGCCTACCATCCACAGACCGACGGGCAAAGTGAGAGAACTATCCAAACCTTGGAAGATATGTTGCGAGCCTGTGTGATCGACTTTGGGAAAACATGGGATACTCATTTACCCCTCGTCGAATTTTCCTACAACAACAGTTATCACACGATCATAAAGGTTGCTCCATTCGAGGCCCTCTATGGCCGAAAGTACAGATCCCCTCTGTGATGGGATGAGGTGGGTGATACCCAGTTAGCTAAAGGACGAGTTCCTGACAGCACTCTCACAGGTCCGGAGATCATACGGGAAACGACGGAGAAGATCGTTCAGATCCGTGAACGATTGAAAGCCTCCAGAGACCGACAGAAAGGCTATGCTGATAAACGTAGGAAACCGTTGGAATTCCAGGTAGGTGACCGTGTTCTATTGAAGGTCTCACCCTGGAAGGGCTTGATACGCTTTGGAAAGCGTGGAAAGCTAAATCCAAGGTACATCGGGCCTTTCGAGATTCTCACAAGAATCAGCCCTGTAGCTTACAAACTTAACTTACCGCACGAACTTAGTAACGTACATTCTACCTTCCACGTATCGAACTTGAAAAAGTGTCTGTCTGACGAGACTCTTGTTATCCCACTCGACGAGATCGAGATCAACGAGAGCCTCAACTTCGTGGAAGAACCAGTAGAGATCATGGATCGAGAGGTCAAGCAAACGAAGCAAAGTCGTATCCTGATAGTGAACGTTCATTGGAACGCCAAGCGAGGACCGGAATTCACTTGGGAGCGAGAGGATCAGATGAAACTGAAATATCCCCGTCTTTTTACTTAGTTATTTGTAACTACTTATTTGCTTAAACTCCAATTTTGGGACGAAAATCCTTCTAAGGAGGGGATGATGTGACAACCCGAAATTTCTATTATGTACAACATATCAAGTCAATAGAAGTCAGAACAGTTGCTGGTAATTTTTAGACTTTTTAGAATAAGTTTGAGTATTTTAGGATTAACACTTTAGGAGATATCAGGAGAGAGGATGCACTACGGTTTATTGTGAAACAAAAAAGTCCCTACATATCAAAATATTGGATTTTACGGCCTAAACAGAGGTGTTTACGGCCGTAAACCCCAAGGAAGGGGGTATATAAGTGACAATTAGTCATTTATATCATTTTTCCACCTTTTCAAGAGCAAACCTTAAACTCTCTCAAGTATCATCCAAGTTTTCTTCAAGATATTCAATCTAGTAAGTGTTTCTAGCCCTTTCAAGTTAGTGTATCACTTAATCTAGTGATTTAACACACTTCTATCCATGAAATTTGTCCAAAAGGTTGATTCTTCAAGTTTCACCAAGAACACATACTAGTGTTCTTGGACTTTTAGCTCATTTGAAGCTTCTATATTGTAAGTACTTCTATCCTAGAGTATCATAGAGCTTTTTATACTTCTTTACATCAAGAAAGCACAAGGAAACACCAAGATCAAAGGTGTTTACGGTCCCAGAACACCTTGGACCGTAAACCCTTATTTATGGGCCAAAGTGACCCTAGTCCCTTCCTATGCCTTAGTAACTAACATGGATCCCTTCATTGATATGTTAAGGACTTGAAAACACCAAAATACCATATTCCATAGGGGTTTACAACCGTAAACCCAAAGGGAAATGGTCTTAGGGCCGTAAACTCCTCAAAGGAGGGAAATGGCGCCCTAACTTCTTCCTTAGGCTTATACGTCAAGTGGAAACACTTCTAAGGACTTATAAGGCTTCAAATCAACAAATGGTCAAAGGAGTATGAGCTTACGGCCGTAAACTCAAGGGTTTATGACCGTAAACTCAATGAGTTGAGGTCATAAAACCGTAAACTCAAGAAATGGGTTCTTTTGAACCCTAAACCCAATAGCTTTGTCCTACAACACTTAGATGCAATCCTAGGGGCTTATAACACTTATTTAAAGTGTTTAACTTGTCTTAGGATGTCTTAACTTTGTTAATTAGATGTTTAATGACTAATTGGGCACATATATGTGTATTTATATGTTAACTAGGATCATTGTGTGTGTACAAGTCTTCAGTTGGCACGTAGCAATCCTATTTCTTCAGTTCATCCATACCACTCACTACAGGTGAGTTCATATCCCTTAAATTAACCTTTTAATGCTTTTAAATGCTTTTATGGGGGGGGGGGGAATACAAGTTGAATACTTATAGTGATTATATCAATCACATGTGATTAATAGCTACCAAACAAGTGGTTTTCTTACTTTTCAAACTGTGTTACCAAACTGCTTTACTTCAAACTGTTTTACAAACTCTTTTACTTGTCAAATACTTTTACTTAAACTCTTTCATACTTATAAATTGTCAAATGCATGTCTATGTATGTATAGTTATATAAGCAATGTTTAAAAGACTTAGGAAGGCCAGCTCACTTTAACTCCTTTTCCTTGTTTAGATGTGGCTTTAGGGCATCGGTTATCCGTCCGAAGGTCGTTTAAATATTAGTTGTATATCATGTATACGTACATATTCATAAAAGTTCCTTCAACCAGTTCTATACCTTTGGGTAGCAAGGGTATACAAACATGACCATACATTACTAGTAAGCTACCACAAGTGTAGTTTAGAAAGATACTAAAACTATTACTAGAACAATGAAACATACAATGAGTCAGTTCATTCATGAGTCAATACTTGCTAGATAGAGAGAGAGAGCACACAATACAACTAGTACACACAATACATTACTATACATGCTAGATAGAGAGACAACACACATTACAGCTAGCACACGCAGAACATTACAGTACATACAGGCCAGACAGAGAAAGAACACACAATACAACTAGCACATTCATTACATATACATTCATGCAGTTATGTGAGCCATTAAACAGGGCATGGAACTACCTACCATGACCGTTTTTGTATCCAGAATCTCCTTAATTGGGGAGCATATGAGTTTGCATATAGACCTATACTGGATTGACTCTCATACACCTTGCTATTCGCTACAGTGGGACTTGCAAGTCTACGGGTGCCAAATATCATTTCTTATGGCGTCTTACATCGTCGTTTTACTAGAGTCAGTAGCAGGATACAGGTCGATCACATGTTACTTTAAATATGAATTGGTTTAAGGTAGTTAGTACAACAGTAGTCACTTATTACAACTACTATAGTGCTATGATATTTTCCCATTACATTCACTTCGTGAATATTCACACGATGCACGGTAATGTAAAAACTATATTTTTGGTTAATGATAGTCAGACTTAGGAGTATACACACTCTTACAAGAGACACACGCACTGATACTAGATGCCTTGGTAGAAGGCTACAATTAGTAGCAAACATAGGGTTTTCTAGGAGAGTTCAAACATTTTACAAAACATCTTACAAATGCTTTCATACAAACGCAGACACTAATATACTTATGAGCTCACTAGCTTTAAAGTTGATACTCGCTTTTAAAATAACTTGTATTCTCAGGTCACCAATAGACAGGTACAGGTGCCAGGTTTTGAGAAGATGGAGTTTCATTCAAGACTCCTCTTTTATTTTGATATGTATTTTTGGTGTCTATATAACTTGACAAAACACACTTGTATGAAATTATATTATTAATGCAATGGATGATGTTGTTGCTTGTTTACTACTATTCATTGTTGTGATACTATACATGACGTCCTCCGCCCCAGAACGTTTCCGCCATTCATGGTTTTGTGGTGTGACACCCCAAGAGCGTGGTACGAGACTCTTTATGAATTCCTTATCTCATCCGGAATTAAAAGAGGAGTAACCGATCCCACTTTATTTAGAAGAGCAAATGGTGAACACCTGATGCTTGTCCAAATATATGTGGATGATATCATCTTTGGATCCACAGATCAGAGGATGGTGGATGATTTTGCTAAGCTCATGACCAACAAATTTCAGATGAGCATGAATAGAGAGATTAACTTCTTTCTAGGACTCCAAGTTAGACAGATTCCTCAAGGAATCTTCATCCATCAAGAAAAATATACCTCTGAGCTGCTGAAGAAATACTCAATGGATAACTGCTCTTCAGCTAAGGTACCCATGGCATTCGGCTATAAGATCTCTGCTGATCTCTCCGGAGAACCTGTTGATCACAAGACCTATAGAGGTCTCATTGGGTCTCTCATGTATCTCACTGCTAGTCGACCGGATATAGTGTTTGAAACAGGTGTATGCGCAAGGTATCAGGCTGATCCAAAAGTGTCTCACATGACCACAGCCAAACAAATTCTTCGATACCTAAAACGAAGCAAGTCTCTTGGCCTATGGTATCCTGCAGGCAATGACTTTAGTCTTCAAGCGTTTACTGATGCTGATCTTGCTGGTTGCAAGCTGGATCGGAAAAGCACTTCTGGTGGATGTCAGTTCTTGGGTGGAAGATTAGTCAGCTGGTCCTCGAGAAAACAAAGTTGTGTATCATTGTCTACCGCAGAAGCTAAATATGAGGCCGCTGCCAGCTGTTGCTCACAAGTGTTTTGGATGAAAACACAACTGCTGGACTACGGGTACATAATGCTGCGGATACCAATCTATTGCGACTCTGAGAGTGCCATAGCGATTTCTCACAATCCTATCCATCACTGAAAGACCAAGCATATTGAACTACGGTATCACTTCATCAGAGACCACATTCTGAAAGGTAACATTGAACTCATCTTTGTCCCTACACATGAAGAGATTGCTGATGTTTTTACAAAAGCACATGACTTTACCAAACTAAATGCATTCTTACAAATGTTAGGAATGATGAATCCAGACCCTCAATTCTTTCTGAATTGATAGCTACCGCAGACCATTCATGGTCCCCATTGCGGTTCTAAATGAAAGATATTTATAATAAATGGTTTGGGATATTCTGTGTACTGCAGTCTATATACCGCATCCATATATTATACTTACCTCTCATTGGTCTTTTTGTTTGTTATTTCTAATGTCTCTTACAAGTGCTCTTCTCAGTTTCTTCTACCGTGATCATCCACAATGGCAAAGGATCCATCCGTAATAATGAGTCCATCCGCAATCTCATTTTTTTTTTAAAAAAATATAAAAAAATTAATTAAAAATCTTTCTCAAAAAATAAAACATAGTGTGCTATTTAATGACTCTTCATTAAATAGAACATTAAATATAAAAAAAACATTCCTTGACAAAAAGATTGGTTTACCATAAACACATCCCTAACATGTCCTTTCCTATACCCAAAACGTCCCATCAGTTACAACCTCCACTCCCTCTCCACAGGTTTGCCAGATGTGATGTCGCATGTCTGACTTTTCATTAAATGCTTTACCTTTTTAGAAAATCCTCAAAATCTTTTAAAACCGTTTCATTTTTATTTGGCTAAGATTAAATCCTAACTCAAAAGATTCCCCCCAAAACGACCCTTAGTCTTATCCTCTTTTTACCTAGGGTAAATTCCTTTTATCGTTCATCCTCTCCCCTATATAAACCCTTCGTCTTCTCCATTGACACTTTACGCTTTTAGAACTTTCAAACCCTAAAAAAGAATTCATTGAAAACACAGCTTCTCTAATCCTCATACCTTCTCAATCCTCTACCATGGTGAAATCAGGTGTGTCAAAGAAACCAACTAGGCCCTCTAGATCACGAAGCTCCAACCCCACAGACTCTACCACGATTGCTTCAAGTAATTTCAGATCAATCTTCGATGATCATTCCTCATACAATGCCCCACTCAAGTTGATGATCAACTTGTTGTAGAATCATCCATTGTATGGCCCTTTCGACACTTTCACAGATGTGGTTCCAGTATCTACACTCTTCAAATGCACTTTTTTTGCATATCGACCACTCAACAACCTTCAAGAAGTTCATCTCAAACTAATCGACGATTCCCTGGTTATACTGTCAAATGAGAAGTTTCTTACCGCCATCAATCTCTTGGTTCACCCATCCATCAAGTTTTTCACCCCTTCAATGATCGACATCACATCTGCTCTCTATCATATGGGATATCAAAAGAAGATTAAGGGCATCAGTGAATTCAAAAAGAACCAAATGACCGCGGTATGGCAATACGTGTGCCACTATGTCATTCGTTGTCTCTCCGGCAGAACCGGAGGCATTGATAATATGGGCCTCAAACTGCTGGAACTTGTATGGAGCATTTTCACTGGCCACGACGTCAGCTACGGCCAAATCCTTTGGGATGATTTTCTTCAGTACATTCCTAAGGAAAGTCCTAAGGAGAAACCAACCGAGCTCACTTTTGCTAGGTTTTGGTCTTTATGCATATCGGATCTTCATTCAGATGCATGCATCAGTATGGGAGACGACATCAACTTCTTCGTCACCAAGGATCTTAAAAGGTACTCTCCCTCCTCTGATCAAACTCCTTTTGGACCTATCTGCAGACTCCCAACCTACATTCTTACAACTCTTGGTCTTGAGACCGCTGATGTCTCTGACCACATAGAGGCTACGGAGGGTATTGACCCATACCCACCTACCCCGCCTCTTCCATCCGCAGTTGTTATTCCTAAAGGTACCGCAATCCCTTCTTTTACCACTTTTTCCAATGTCTCTGGGAGAAGAAAATAGTTGGCATCCAAGAAAACCCCTCCAACTCCCAAGAAGAAAGCTCCCAAAAAAACCGCACCCACAAAGAAGCGTAAGTCAAAATCTATCACCGTATCTAACAGTGATTCAGGTGAGGATGCGCAACCTATCGCCATTCTCAAAAAGAGAAAAACCACAACCACAAGCCAAATGCATGACCGGACTGATACCTCAGCCTCTCAACAGGCTACGGTAGTCCTTGGGGTTGTCGTAGACCCATTCAATACAACGATCGAATTCCACTCAAGCTCATCAAGTGAGCGTGTTTCATCTCACCGTGGAGACACCCCACCAATATCATCCCAAGGGGATGATACTGGTTCTCGCCCTAAGGTCTCCAGGGCTTCCCGAATGCACTTCTTTTTCCCCTGAGGATTTGAACTCCATCCTTTTATCTGTCACCCAAACACTGCAAACACATTCCCATCCGTTGGGCGCTTCTTTTGCCCATGCCAGAACTGAGTTGAGGCCAGACTTGACCATGGGTCAAGGAGACCAAGGACACTCAGGAAATCCTACTCTGCTTACATCTAATACAAGTGGTTTAGGCACGGTGAGCACTAATGTGCAAGGATCCGTGAAACCAAGGGACACCTTGGTGCGAACACAAGGAATTGACGGTGGTGACTCTAGTGATTCTTGGAGCCGGTATCAACCATCTACCGAAGCTAAACTCAGGAAGTATGAAGCTTTCAGAAGGGCCTTCCAATCCCGTAAAGATCACCAAATCAAGTAGCAACAATAGAAACAACAGGAACTCCAAGTCGTGGCTAAGTATTGGGCAAATGCCATCAGCAATGCCAATACCGTAGCCACCATTCTTAAAGTTCAAAGCTGGATGGATCAAATGGATGAAACTCTGTTGAAACAACAGGCAGATGTGGCCACTCAACAAACATTCAAAGTTCCTCCTACTCCGGTTTTTGAAGCATCACAAGATGAAGGACTCGAGATCGAAATCAACTCTGCTCCCACTTTCAGTCTGGATGATGATAACATTCAAGAGTTAACCAAAACCTCCCTTCAGATGATGAGTTGATGATGTTTGATGAAGGTGAAGAATCAAGTGGCTCCCACCACTCCACCTCCAAACCCAAGAAGAAGAAGAAGAAGAATGCGGTGACAAGGAAAGAGTTCTTATCTCTCCAAGCCAAAGTCGATCAAATCCTGGCTGCAGTCAAGCCAACTCAACCACAACCAGATGATATTCTTGAACCGCAGACGCTTGTTGAAAGGATTGCATGACTAGAAGAGCGTGAAAGATTGGCAGCAGAGCGTATCTCATTCAAAGTTGAAATGGGGATCCAATCCCTTGACAATAATTGCAAAGCTGACCACAAGGAATTTTTGGCCACTATGGATCGTCTCATTACTGAAGTAACTACAGTCAAGACGGATCTTCAGGCAGCCATTTCGGATCAAGCCTCCAACTCTGAAAAGTTGATTGCTGAGACTCATTCAGCTTATGTGTCCGCAATCTCTGTTCTTCAATCCACAATCAACAGGCTACAGCGCTCACTAACTACCAACTTCCATGGTCCTGAGATTCTTCTTATGGTCAAAGAAATCCACAAACTACTTTTCAATCCTTCTATTCCCAATAATCAGCAGCTGGCTGATGCCATGAAATCCCTGTTCCAAGAAGTTTTCTCTAAGGTCGATGACCTTCATTCTTGGCTTGAGGAAACTCTGGTGGTGCGTTCCTCTAGAGGGGGAAGTGATGAAGAAGTCCATCACTCTTATCACTCTCATCACTCCCATCATTCAATCTCACCACATCAATCTTCCCCTATTATCTCTAAGAAAATCCCAACTCCACATCAGAGTCCTTCCATCATCACTGAGAAAATCCCTTCACCGCAACCATCCCATCACACTCCACCTCATAATCTAGAAAAACCTGAGACTCCCCCACACTTCAAACTCCTTGCAGAACACATGTCTTCTCCAAGCTCAACCGATTCTCCTGCCACAACTCAAAAGAAGAAAGACTGGAAGTCAGCCAAACTTGCTGAAGAGATCTGGAGACTAAGCGGCTTCGATACGGTCATGGATGAAACCCTTATCAATTCTTGGGTCAATCCTCACCGGAGGCTGCAAGATGAAGATTATGTTCCACACCTCACATATGCAGAACCACCTCCAGATGGCTATTGGGATGTTCCCATTTCGCCCAATGCCAGATACTTCACTGTATTTGAGCAGTTTGACCAAAGCCTTCCCGATGCTAAGCGACTGCCTATGGAGTTTGAAAGACTTGCACAATTCTTTGCTAAGCATGCCTCTCCCATAGAGCACATTTGGTCCAATGACCGTCCATTCGCAGTTGTGAATTACAAGGCTCGGAAATTTATGAAGGCAAAATTCTTCCAATACACTCTTACCCAAAGGGGACATGACTACATTCTCACCCAGGCAGATTTTCCCAACATGAACCCGAAGGAAGTATTTCTCATAGCCAAAGTGTTTCAGAACAAGGCTGAGAAACATCCAAAAATGAAGACTGCACTCGATTGGGCCAACAACTTCTTGATGGAAACTGTGTATGAATTTGCCAAAATTGATGCAGATATCTATCCCATCATTTCAAAGAAGGTTGATCTACCACCTCTTGACCCCGCACCGATGCCCACCAAAGGCTGTGCTGACAGATCTTTAGGTGCAACTAACTTCCCAGAGCTTGGCATCATTTTCAAGAGGAAAACCGACAACGTCAAATATTTTATTCCTATTAGTGCCATGCATCGGCTCTCCAGGAAGCAGCTTGACATCTGCCACATTGCAGTAGAGAAATCCAAATTCACTACCACAGAGGTCAAGTTTGAGGTCATGAGGAAAATCACCTGGTTAGAGAATGTCAGAAAGTTTTGGTGGATCTTGATCAAATATCTACGTCTTGATAAATGATCAGAAGTTAAAGAGGTCACTTAGGGGGGGAATTGTTGAATCATTAAAAGTGACCCTCTTGAACTTCTTTCTACCGTAGTCAGCACCGCAATCGTAGCCAAGTTTTTCTTCCTTCGGTCATCTGCAACCGAAGTCCAAGGATCCGCAGTCTTAGTTTTGTACTTAGTCTATTTTGTCTTATCTCATTTATCCCTATTGTCCAGTAGACCTTGCGTGGCTACTCATAAAGAACTATTGTGCTGTAACTCTTGAGTCTCTATAAATAAAGACCATGCTCTTTGTATCAGATACGCATCTTCACTTTCTAATACATTTTCTCTGGATTTATCCTTTATATCTCTTTCTTACTCAACCATACTACTAACTCTTACATAGCAGATTACAATCACTCTTCAGAGCAAGTCTTTGTGACTTAATCACTAAGTCTGATCTCACTCACTAACATTGGCTTGAATGCATTCCATGTTATGAATCAACTTATGTGTATACTTGATATAACAATTGTTGTCATTTTCTTTTCTTTACTTTCCGCATCTAACTATTTAACCTTCTAACAATCTAACTTACTATTATTGTTGAGCTTATAGATCCTCTGACATTAACTATTCCGCTAAATACATGTTCTAACTTTTGTTCAAGTGTGTCTCAAAGTTTTTCTCTCAACAAGAGTGGATTCAATACCTTTTCCTTTCAACCTACTCTCAGCGGTTCTCAACTATATTTTAAGCTGACGCAACGTTATTTCCCTTTTGTTCAAATGATAAGTCATTTTTAACTGATCATAACAAGAAGACAATGATTGCAAGATTATGTCAATAGCCAATTCCTCATCAAAATTCACACTAAGCTTAAAGAGACAATCCACATATCGTTGCATGCGTTGCAGGTGGGTCGTGACGGACTCTCCGTCCTTAATCTTGGTGGTTATGAGTGACTTGACTATCTCATACCTTTCTTGACGTGCTCTTTGATGGTACTTCTCCATCAAGTCCTTGCACATATCATAAGGCTAATAGTCCTCATAAAACCACTATAGCTCAGGAGTCATAGTTTCCACCATGATACACGAAACTTTGGTCGCGTCTTTCTAGTGGGCCCTATACTCAACTATTTCTTCAGGAGTAACTTCTTATTGATCTATCTTGTTCAATTCTATGTCGAGGACATGTTCAATGTCCTTGAATCACAAGGCCATCCTAATGTTGCACATCCTATCATTAAAGTTGGAGCCATTGAATTTGACCTTGGCACAAATGTTGAAGAGCGAGAAAGTGTTTGCGGAGTTGTTGTTGGAGGAACCAGAAGCGTTGTTGGAAGTTGACATGTACAAAAGAAGAAAGACAAGTTTATATTAGATAAGAAAAATCCTTAATTTAACACCCAAATGAAATATTAAGGCTAGGATCCAACTAAATAGTTTACAATTAAGAAGTTGGATGCTGTAATCTAATTGCAAATTATTTAAAGGTAGGTAAATGACGATTTACCAATTTCACCACGAAAAACAAAATTTAAATGAATTAAGTTTTAAATAAAATTCCTAGATCTTTTGAGATTCATTGAACTATTCAATGGCATGTTTAATCTCGATTATGCCCTTTCCATTTGTGACTGGGATACCGAGGATCACAAATAAGGTGTGAATAACTAAGCATATTAGCTTGGTACTCTCGATGTCATTTATCAAGCAATCAATATGTTGATTAACCACACACACTCCATTGATAAATGATAATTTACGAGCTACCCATTTCCACCCTTTATTAGTCCATATTAGTGTGTTGGTTAACCACACACGCTCGACAACAACTTTTGTAAAGTGCAATGTGCAATTTCATGGATTAGCATCAAATTCACATTTTTCTAAAGTAACTAAGATCGGGAATTTATAAAAACATTGAGTTACTTTTATATTTTCATTATACTCATTAATGAGAATTAAATGTCCTATCCTACCCGTTCTGCTAACGACCCTCCACTAGTCAAGAGTGCGGTGGGTAACAATGGATACCTAATGGTGGTCATTTTATCGGCCGCTTCCTTAAACACTCGTTATAGACCAACTTCGTGAATGAGGCCTACTAACGGTAAGACTGACCTTTTCTTATACATATATATCAATTAAACTTTTAATTTATAATAGTACAAAGGTGTATTTTAAACTTTCAAAATACCAAGGTTGTAAAATTTAAGGTTTCAAAATTAAACTATTTAATCAAATTTTAAATTATTAAACCAAAGGGTTTATTTTGAAACTTTTCAAAAATACTAGATCAAATTTTAAATAATTAGATTAATAAAATAATTTTGTATTTATCTAAAAATTTGATCAAATCATTTATTTTGATAAGGATATGCATTTACCTTTTCAGAAAATTCAATTTTAAGCAGTAAAAATGAACTAAGGTAATTATCCTAATCAAAGCAATATATCAAAATCGAAAAATCAGGTATCTAACGAGTCAACTCGTAGAGTCAGGTAGTAAACTTGTCGAGTTGATCCAATTCGTCGAGTTCCAATATGAACTCGTTGGGTTTGATGAACATAATGATTGAAGAGGAATTGTAACGAGAAATCGAATAAAATCAGTGTTAAACAAGCCAAAGATCAATCAAGAACACATAATGTAAATAGAATTTGGTTTCAGCTCATATTACTCTCAAATGAACTAGAGTACAAAAGTAGACAACATATAAGGAATACTTGTTATGTAACAGTTCCTATTTATAGGAAACCGAGAGTACAAAAAATACTAAGTCTAGGAGTTACGCTTCGAACATAAAATGACTTCATAAATACATTACATACGAAATAAAGCAAATACACTTCGACTCTATAGAACAAGACTTCGAACCTAATAATCTCCCCCTTTGTAAACGAGTCGAACTACTCAATTTGTGAGAATCTGAGCAGCGAAGTGCATCATCCATCTGATTTCTGAATACCAATTTAACACTTTCTTCAACTCGGTCTTGTCTCCTTCATTACTCCCTGTAAAATTATTCATACGAACGATGAAGTTCATATATTATGAAGTTGTATATCTTTCTATCTCAGCAACTTGGAATAAGAATCTTTTGGCATTCCCCTTTGTATCTTTTCCCGAAAACACCATGCCAAAAGGTTTTAAGCATATCTCACCATCTACATACTTGTTTAGTTCAGGTTGTGGCTTCGAAGGTAACATAGAAACTGTTATTTTCCTTTCCATACCCGAAGCCAACTCTTCGTCCGTCAGGGCCAGACAATCATAGAAATTGTCAATGAAAATTTTAATGTGAGCAAGGCCAAGTCTGAACACATCTTTTTCTGTACCCTTGAGTTGAGATGCTTCCATATCCTTCAAGATTAATGCAACTTGAATCAGATCATTCAAGTTCATTAGTGGGAAATCTGCTACACCGAAGTCGACTTGTTGATTGTTCGCACGAACAACATGATACCTAAAGTTTTGTATCATGTCTTTGAACAAAACACCTTTCTTTATTGCAACAACCTTCTTGATTTTGATAAGAGACCATACATCTTCGGGTTCCTTTCCAAGTACATCATGAAAATGAATTTTCATGTGTGTGTAGTCATCATCATTTTCAAACTTCTCGCTTATTTTGTACTGAGCTGTAATGAGCATCATTTCATTAATATGGAAATCAAGATGATTCATGTCTGTGTTGGATATGGAATACTTTTCTTCAGCTTCTTTTCGAAGGCATACATGTGGTTAAATGCAACCCTTGACTCTATAGATTCGTAACTGTAGAGTTTCTTCGGATCTCCCTTCTCCATGCCTGGAGGATCACTTTCCCTCAGCCTCAAGATACTTTGAATATGCCTCTGAAGTTCTATCTCAGCTTCAAATTTTGCTTTCTTTTCTTCTTTAGACTTTTCAACTACAACACCTTTCCCTTTATCTTTCAAAACAGGATTCGGCTTTGAAGAACTTGAGATTCCCCCTTCAGTTGATGAACCAATTACAATCCCTTTGACAACAGGTCTTGCAATTGGTTTTGTAGTCACAATTGTTGTTGTAATAGGATCCGTTTTGGTAGGTAATGAAGTCGAAATTTGCGAAGTCAGAACCTTCCCTACTACCTTTGCATCTTCATTTGTTTTTTCCAATGACTTCTCCCTTATAATCATTCTTCGACCCTTTGCTCACCCTCCTTTCTCCCCGTTGCACCCCTGTGACAACAGGTAGGGCATTCTGTGGCAACATCTGAGAAAAGTTTGTTATGGGAGCAACAGCCTTTTGTATGACTTGAACAAGAATGTTTAACTTCTGAGTAAGAAACTCAAGAGTTAAGAATGAAGTTGGAGTAGGCTTAGAGACAACTTCTTTCAACACTGAAAGTAAGGCATTCAGTTTCGCAAACTGATTTTTGTCTTTAGTTGCCTTGCCTTTGAATGATGGTACAGTTGCTTGGAATGATTGTATAAAATTAGTTACAGCCCCAACAATGATATGAACTTTCTCATGAATCGAGTTGTAACGATCATTCACTTGATGAAGTTCACTCGAAAACTCCTTCTTCAATTCTTCAAGTTTAAGATTTACATCCTCTCGTACCTTCTTCACATCTTGTACGAAGAGAACATGCCTCTCTTTTGTAACTTTCCAAGCTCCTTTAACGAAGAGTTATACAGATCACCCTGAGCTTTGATTCGAAGTTCATTATTTTTGTCATTTACATCAAGTTGATGTTGCAGATGATGCTCTACAGCGTTTAGCATCACATCGACTTCTATTCCTGATACAGAATGCTTTGCACCTGAGTCCGCTTAAAATTGAAGGATATAATTAAGTTTTAGATTGAGAATTTTAAATTGTTTTCCTGACATAAGCATATGATCAGTAATATCTTCTTACACTGAATCAAAGGGCAAGGCTTCAAATGTTCCTCTAAAAGCTCCTCCTTCTGTTTCATCATCGAAATGAGGCTTTTGTGGTTCAATGGATTGTGATGAAAATAGATTTGTGATAGGTTGCTTAAGGATATTGTCAAAGATTGGTGATGTGGTGACAGTGGATATAGGAAGAATGAATGGTGGTAACAAAACCAATGATGATGATGAAATGATTGGTAATAAAGTGGAAAGATAAGTGGGTTGCGAAACGTCGACACTCACTGAAACATTTGCTCCCGTATCAGATACGTTAGCAGGGATGTTTGAAATAAGGATTTCCTCAAAAATTGGTCACCACTATTTCGAGTGGAATAGTTGTTGAAGGTTCAATAGGAATAGTAGGAGTAATTGATGAAATGATAGGAACAGAAGTTACCATGGGAGAGGACGAAACTGGTGGTGTATCGGGAGCACTTCATTTTCGGACGAATCGTCATGAAGAATGATTTTTCATTTATACTGCTTCTTTGAGATATGTTTGATTACATCTTGAGCTCTTATTTTCTTAGATTATAGAGAAGTAGGAGCAGGTATCTCACAAACATTGACCCCTTTGCTACTGACTTGAACTTTACGAACTGTCTGTGAGTCATCAGACAAAGTTCGTTTGTGTGACATTCTTCGTAACCTTTTCAATACTCCCGACTTTGATGGCATTACCTCCTTCGAAGACTTATCAACAAAAACCTCTTCTGCCCTCTTCATATCACTTTCAAGCTTGTTCTTAAGAGACTTGGATTTAGGATTTTTCATATTTGTAACCAGTACCTTTGCTTCATCAACCTTAGACTTCTTGGATTGTTTAGAAGTTCCAGCTACGACTCTAAGAAAAACCCCTGTTTCCACATCTGGATTAATCCTCTTCAAATAATTCACAAGAACCTTGTGAGTAGGATTCACCTTCTTTAGCATAGCATCTGGAATTCATGCTACACCTGGAAAAATATTCTCATCATCCTCCACAACTTTCGGAAACTGATACTTTACAAATTCAGCTGTAGTTTCATCAGCAGGGACTTGGATTCCATCTTTTTCATATACCTTCTCAAGAACAAGGCTCCAGTACCTTGCACACGAAATCCCCTTTACCAGATTCGTGTTCTCCAGACTTTTGACAAACTCCTTCAACAACTGAGTGGCATAGTCAACACTCAAGTCATTGTAAATACCCATTACCATTGCATAAACTTCCAGTCTGCCCTTGTCAACTCCAACACTTCTTCCCGTCAAGCATCTGAGGTAAATTCCAAATAAGAAGTTCCACATACAAGGAAGTCCTAATTTCTTGAAATCACTAATCTTCTCAAGTGGGGGATGGTGACCCATATCGTTGAACATGTGCATGATTTATGGATTCGTAGGCTTGAAGAATGGTGGAGAGTTAGGAATTTCCAGAAACTGAGTGAACATCTTCATCGTCAATCTAACTCTCTTCTCATTTATCAGATTGAAGTCAATGACATTTGTTTCCTTGTTATAGGAAGCAATTGAGGTAGCCATTGACAACCATGTCATCGGGACTGCGAATGAGTTAAACATTGCAGTTGCTAATCCAGATCGTTTCAGGGCAACGATTAGCATTTTCAATTCCTCAGGATACAGTGAAACATTGGCCTCAACTTAGTAATTAGTGTTTTGAATTTTCATCAAAGGTTGAGATTCAACATCTTCAGTGTTAGAGTTCTGAATAGTAGCCATTTGTGAGTTCTTGAAAGCTTTTGAGAAAATTAGGGCTTTTTGGTCGTCTGAGAATTTTTGATTGCGTAATGATCAAAGGAAAAGGATTTTCCTTTTATAAGTAAGCCCAAAATAATTTGAAACGTTTATCATTAAATAGAAGGCCACGTCTTTCCTTGAAACTTCCACTAGTAGCCGTCTATCCCATCACGTCTCATCAAGTGCATTGAAACTAGGGCCAAGTTGCCAAACAGTTACTTTAGACTGTTCGTGAGTACAAAGTGGATAAGATCGAACCCTTCGGATTGGAGGCTAGGCTCTTTTGTTTTTGGGATTCGAAACAAAGTCATTTTCCAGTCTTGTGAAATCTTCAGCCTAAGTTGGTATTACTTAGAACCTCAAGGATTTCGTGAGTGCAGTGTGCCAAGGAAAAAGATAAGAAGCAAATTAACAAAAAATTGGATTCCGTGATGTCTAAAATTTAGACACGAAGTCAGTTAATCCTCGGGCAAAGGTTGCTTCGTTAATTATCAAGAAAGATAATCAACAACTTGTGTATGTTCCCGTGAATTACAATCGAATACTTATAAAGAAGTATCAAAGGGCTTCTTTTTCAAGGCTTCAAAGGGTGGCTTACGAATTTCGTTACATATCATCCTAAACATAAGGTGAGTAATTATAACAGAAATTACTTGTTTGACCAGTGTAGTCAGTGACAAGTTGCTTCGGAAAATTTTATAAAAGTGACTAAGGAAAAGAATTGATACTCACACGGAAATCACATCCAAAGAAAAATATTTAAGCTGGATCTTGTTGGGAAACAAATGTCGTGGGCTTCGAACATTTGATCAAGACCACTCATACGAAAGAATGTGATTTGGAGTATATGAAATTTTTGGTACAGAAGCAAGTGCTTCGTAAGAATCTGGAACAAAGTTCACCGTCAATTCCTTGAAAATTTCGTATATTTGGGTTTCACTTGCATCACGGTCTCATGAATTAAGATCATTAACACAGATTTTTGACATGTCTAAGTCATGATTGGTTTGATCAGTGACCTCTTGAACATGTGTCTTTGTGTGTGAAAAGTGTTAAGAATTTTGTGATGAAAAAGATTGTTAAAGATTTGAATGTACCTCTGTTAGACTTGGACCAAACAGTAAACTCTTAACCCATTTGAGAAGAGTAAGGTAGCTTAGTGACTAATGCGAATGTAAGCCTGATTGCGTAGAAACTTTCGTATGAAAAATTTCATGAAGGCTTTCGTAAATAGACATTGAGTCTTTGGAGGCTTGGGTCGACATGCTGCAGCATGCTTCTAGGGACATCTTAACTAATGCATAGTTTGAAGAAAAATACCTTCCCTAAGGAACATAAGCATGACCCTTGAAAAATTCTTCATGTAAACAACGTTGATACCTAAAAAAATAACAAAGTATCAAAAATCTTTTTGGATTTTATATTTTTGAAAAGAAAGAAAAATCTTTTTGTGATTTTGAATTTTTCGAAAAATAAAACATACAACAAAAGAAATTTTTTTTGGAAATTTTGAATTTTCGAAAATGATTACAAAGAAATGAAAATATTTTTGGTTTTTCAGTTTTTCAAAGAATAAAAGACAAACTAACGAAATTTAAAGATGATACCAAACACACGAAAATTTTCAACTCCAATATACGAAAACGAAGTGTGTCGAAGCACTGAATGTGAAAAGTAACCTCTGAATGGTTAATATGATCAACCTCTGAATGATTCATTTTGCCTCTGAATCGACACCTTTTCACCAATAGGAACTTCGTTAATTTTGTATGATTGATCCTGGTATAAAATTCGCATCTAACATTCCCAAACCTGTCAAAATTCTCATAAAAGTTTTTTCATCAAGAGGTTTTGTGAAAATATCAGCAAGTTGATCAGTTGTTTTCACAAAATGAACTTCAATATTTCCATCTTCAACGTGATCTTTTATGAAATGATAACGAAGAGCAATATCTTTCTTTTTCGAATGTTGTACTAGACTATCAAAAATACGTATAGCACTTTGTGAATCGCAATACAGTGGAATCTTTTTCATATTAATTGCATAATCACGCAATTGACTTTGAATCCAGATGATTTGAGAAGTGCAAGCAGCAATAGAAATGTATTCAGCTTCAACAGTGGAAATTGCAACACAAGTTTTCCTTTTCGATTGCCAACTGACAAGCTTTTCATCTAGTAATTGACATCCTCCACTTGTACTTTTTCTATCAAGAGTACATCCACCAAGATCTGAATCCGAAAAGGCTTGAATGAAAAATCCAGATTTCTAAGGATACCACAATCCTAACGAAAATTTTCCTTTGAGATAACGAAAGATATTTTTCACAGATGTTAAATGTGGTTTTCTTTGATTCGCTTGATAACTAGCACAATTACATACATAAAACATGATATCAGGTCTACTTGCAGTTAAATAAAGTAGAGAACCTACCATGCTTCTGAACAAAGTAAGATCAACAACAGGTGTATCTAACGAAGGTGTTAATTTCATTCCAACTGCCATTGGCACTCTTAGCTTCATGCTATTCGTGATTCCAAACTTATCAAGCAAGTTCTTCATGTATTTTTCTTGGTTAATTAAAAGTCCTTCTCTACTTTGACGAATGTTTAACCCAAGAAAATTGTTGATTTTACCCATCATGCTCATTTCGAATTGACTCTTCATCAAATTCTCAAATTCACTAGACAAAGTTGGGTCAGTAGAGCCAAAAATAATATCGTCAATATAAATTTGAACAAGCATTAGATGATTCTCAACCTTCTTACGAAATGATGTGGGGTCAACTAATCATTGTTTAAATTTTGACTGTTTAAGAAATTGGTAAGTGTTGCATACCATGATTTTGGTGCTTGTTTTAATCCATAAACAGCCTTATCTAAGATTTATACATGATTAGGAAATTCTTTGTTAATGAAACCTGGTGGTTGTTCAACATACACAGTTTCTTCAAGATCTCCATTCAAGAATGCACATTTGACATCCATTTGATAAACATCAAAGCCCTTATGAGCTGCATAGGCTAAAAATATTCGAACAACCTCGAGTCTTGCAACAGGGGCAAAGGTTTCTTCATAGTCGATACCTTCTTGTTGCGAATCACCTTTAACTACTAGACTAGATTTATTTCGAATGAAATTACCTTCTTTGTCGGTTTTGTTTTTGAAAATCCATTTTAACCCGACAGTCGAAACATCATTTGGTTTTGGAATCAATCTCCAAACCTTATTTCATTCGAATTCAGCAAGTTCAGATTGCATTGCAACAACCCAATTTGAGTGTTCCGTAGCAATCTTAACTATCTTTGGCTTAATTTTCGAAATAAAAACATTAAACATGCATAATTCTTGATTCGTATTGAGTACCTCATTTTTCGCATGAATTTGAGCTCTTGTTAAAACTCCATCTTGTGGATTTCCTATCACTTGCTCTTTTGGATGATTTTTCATCCATTTCTCAAGTGGTGGATATGCTGGATCAAATTCCAATGGTGCATCTTCATACTTATCTTCATTTTCAGATCCTGCAACAGAAATAGTATCATTAAATTCATGAAATTCATCATTTTGATCAAGATTTATTATTTCAATTTCATTATGCTCCCCCTCAACATAATTGTCATTTTGATGCTCCCCCTCGAAATTATCATTCATACTACTCTGCTCCCCCTCAACACTTGAAGGTATATTCGGATGCTTCCCCTCCATACGAGCATCTAACATATTTTTGCCATTTGTAATAATATCCAAGTTAGTGTTGAATCATCAGTATGTTTTGAGGATTCGGGTGTTTGATTATCAGCAACATTAACTTCAGCATCAATAGCTTTGTCTTGGACACTGAAAATTAAATCATAATAAAAATCGATTGAATTATGATCTTTAGTTTGATTATTTGATTTATTAAGAATTGGTTTTTGTTCAAACTGTCTTTCCACTTGTTTGACATAATAGTCATTAAAAGTAATATGGAAAGTTTCTTCAATTTTTCGTGTTCGTTTGTTTAACACTCTATATGCAACCGAATTGTTGAATAACCCAAAAATATTCCTTCATCGGCTTTAGCTTGAAATTTCGAAAGATTATCTTTGAGGTTCATTATGAAACACCTGCAACCAAAAACATGAAAGAATTTGACATTAGGTTTTCGATTGTTTATTATTCATATGGAGTGATATTAAATCTTCTATGAATAAATGATCGATATTCAGTAAAGCATGTTGTTGATACAGCTTCGGCCCATAGGTACTGAGGAAGATTCGCATATGTCAATATTGTTCTTGCTGCTTGCACAATGACCTATTTCTCCTTTCGACTACACCATTTTGTTGAGGTGTATATGGTGAAGAAAAATTATGCGAAATCCCTTTTACCGTTAGAAATGAATCCAACACATTATTCTTAAACTCATACCCATGATCACTTTTGATTCTTCAAACATTCTTTTTCAGACTCATCTCTATTTTCTTGATAAATTTGATCATTGTTTGATCAACTTCAGATTTTAACCTGAGAAAATATACCCAAGTGAATCGTGAAAAATCGTCAACTATAACCAAAATGTACCGTTTCTTGTTGAGTGTCTAAACGGTTGATGTTCCACAAAGATCAATGTGAAGAATTTGCAACGGTTCAACAATTTTCGAATCTATGACCATTGGATGTCCTTTACAATGTTGTTTTCCTTGTTCGCATGTTGCACAAAGAGTATCATTGTCAAATTTCAGCACAGGTAAACCACGAACTAAGTCTTCTGCAACCAGCTTATTCAAGTTTCGAAAGTTAAGATGTGATAAACGCCTATGCCATAACCAGCTGACATCATTTGTAGCTTTCGAAAGTAGACACACAGATGGTTTGCCCACAATTGGTTTGATATCAAGTGTAAACATATCTCCATATCGTTTCGACTTTAACAACACTTCATTCATTTCAACTTTTGATATTATGCTTCCTTCTTCATTAAACACAACTTGATTCCCAGTGCCCACAACAAGTTGCGAAACACGTATCAAATTATGTTGAAGACCTTCCACATAAGCAACTCGATTCACTGTAAATTGGCCATTTCTTACTTTGCCATAACCTTTGACTTGACATTTATGATTTTTTCCAAACTTCACCACTCCAACATTTTCAAGACTTTGAAAATCACTTAAATTCTCCTTTCTTCCAGTCATGGACGAGAGCAACCACTATCAATGTACCATTTCTCATCATATTGCTCGTCACACAACACCTGCATTCAATTAAATAATTTAGGTACCCAAGGCTTTTTGGTTCCTTGTTTATTAGCTTGAAACAATGAATGGAATTTAGAACTTAAACCCCAAGTTCGAACTTTTGTTTTTACACTATCAATTAAGCCAACATCATTAGTTAAAGATATTGAAACATAATTTTTCGATAGTTTTGGACTTTCATTTGATTTCACCTCAGACTTCTCAATTCGTGTAGCTTTGTTGATTGGTTGCCATCTTTGAACCGGAATATTCGATTCTTGAGAAGATAAATTTCCAGTTGAAGATTCATTTAAATACTCTTCATAAGCATTTTTGATCTGTTGTTGAGAAAACTTTCCTAATTGAAACTTTTTCCCTTGTCCCTCAAACCAATGATTGATTGATTGCACATCCAAAGTACCATCTGAGTACGAAACCTTTGTTGCTTTATGAACTGATGGATTTGGAAAATTTGTTTTTTCTGGAGTGAATTTGACATTCGTTTGAGAATGTGTTGATTTTCGAAGATTGTCAGATTTTCGGACATTCACAAGGTTGTGAGTTGTCTTAAAATTTTGAAAGTTGACAACCTTTCGAACATTTTCAACCTTTTGATTTATATCACTTTTATGCTTAGTTGAAGGAAATTTATCAATTACATTTGTTGGTTTATGAAAAGAATTATTTGTTGATTGTCTTTTGAAAAACGTCTTTTGAAAAGTCTTTGTTTGAGAAATCATTGGTGAGTTTAAATTTGAAATTTTTTTGATTTTTTGTTTTTGTGAATTAGACGAAACTTTGGATTTTGACAGAGCGGGATTTTTCTTTTTCATTGTCGACTCGGTTGTTTGTTTTTCATCTAACACTACTTGCCAAAAAATTGCTTTTCGTGCCTTTCTTTTTGAAACTCCTTTTTCTTTTGAAAAATTTTCAACAAGTGTTTTATATTCTTGTGAAGTAAGTTTCACAACTTGAGGTGTCTCAACAGCTTCTTTTTCTTTTTCAGATTTTACAACCCATTTTAGTTTTGGTTTTTGTCTTTGAAAAACATATGAATTCTTGGTTAGGTTGTTTTCGACAGTGCTTTCATTCGAAAAGAATCCTTCGTCTGAAGTTCTTTTGTTTTCTTCTTCAACCAATTTATTAAACTTTGGCTTGATGTTCTCAGCATTTCTAGTAGTGACAAATACTTGATTTGGAAAAACTACTTCATCTGTGCATGTAAAATTTGGATACACGACAATATTAGTTTCCAAATAGTGAGCACCTTTATCATTCATCACTTTGTCAAACTTTTCTGATTCTCCATAAACTTGTTCAACAACAACTCTTGGAATGGATGTTTCATTCGAAACATTCTTTCCTGACTTATTATTACACGAAACTTTGACTTCGTCCTCCTCATCATCACTACTATCCATTTGACTATCTCATATCTCCACATCATCAAAGTCACAAACATTCAAAGTGGAGGGTTTTCCAATGTCATCCTCAGCCATCAAATCATTAACAATTTCTTTAGATTTGATCTTAGATGTGACATTAATGATAGATAACTGAGAACAATCAATACTTTCCTCTTCTTCAATTTCACTGATTTCACTAATATTATCAGAGTTATCATCAATATCAGCAAAATTGAATTAAGAGTCAAGTTTCGAATGTTCAGTTCTTTTCAAAAATTTCACTTGTTCATCTTTTGTCAAACTTTCATTTACAATTTAAACAAGTTCATCAGCATTTATAAATTCCTCTATCTTAACAATACCATAAGCAAATCTATCATCTGGCACTTTGTTAAAATCAGCTATGGTATTTTCACAATCATATGAGACGATATCAACTTTTTCTCTCTCAAAGACAAGAAAAGGTAACAACTTACGATGTTGTTCTTTGCTAATATCAGATGAATGATGTAAAACAGTTAATTTCGCACACAAACGTTTAGCTGAGTTACAATAGATGTTTCGTTGAGAAAGTAACATCCTAACATCCTTATCTAGATTTTCCCTATTAGTATTAACATTCCTTAAATGTAATTCTAGATATTCTACTCTGCTTCATTTCGTGTCAATTAACTTTTGTGTCTCTAGCAGTTGATTATTAATTTCTTTGCTTCGTTACTAGTAGACACAACAATAGCATCAAAGTAAGCAACAATATCATAAAAATCAATTATTTCAGAATCATATGTTTGTAAAGGAATGTTAAGTGACTCAAGAATAGAACATACCTTTGTTGTCATTGGAGATTTGTCGCTTGACTTCGTCATGAAGCATCAACCAGTCACTTCTTCTTATTCTCCATCCTAAAATTTTACAAACATGGCACCATGAGTGGGATGCCTCATCTCTTCATCATCAGATTCAGATGACCAGATCTGATAAGTTTAATCTTCTTCATTTTCTCCTCTTGCCACAAGGGACATTCCCTTAGCCTTCGTACGAACCTCTTCAAGCTTTTCAGAGTAGTATGCTTCGTCCTTCACTCTATTCTTCTTCTCATCTTTTTTCCGAAGCATGCAGTCGTTCGCAAGATGGTTCGCCCCATTTCAATAATGGCAATCTATTCCTTAATCACCTTTCAATTTCTTCTCTGTTTTTGACTCTTTCCCATTTTCATCATTCTTCTCAGACTTTTCGAATTTCTTCTTCTCATCCACACCAGACTTCACGAAGCTTCCTTTTCCATCACTTTGCTTCTCTTTATGATTAAAAGGCTTCTTGAAAAACTTTTTAACTCGATTGTTCGAGTAAAAAGCTACAGCTTCATCATCATAGTTCATGAGAAAACCTTCTTCATCCGAACCCTCTTTTTCAACAATCTCCACCTCAGACACTTTAGAAACAAGAGCCAGTGGTCCTCATATGCTCTGTTTCGCCTCTTCCATTATTTCCAAAACTTTACATTCGTGTGTTTTCAGCTGGTTGTACACATCATGTAGAGATGAGCAGTCGAAACTTTGTTGATTTTTGATCATCATACTCACACTCCTCCATTCCTTACGAAGTCCCATGACAAAAGTAAGATTGAACTCCAATAAGGACCTTGTGATTCCATACCTATTGCATTGGTAAATCAACTTATTCAAACGATCATAATAAACTTCAATTGTTGCATTTTCCTTTTGTCTAAACTCCTGCAGCTCTATCAAACATTGCTTAACTGGATTGATCTCCATCTTCTCACTCCCCTGATACTTCTCCTTGAGAGTGATTCAGATCTCCTTAGCAGTTTTACAACCACGTATGTAGTTGTAAACAACAGGTGGCAATGCACCTCTCAGCTCTCTCATACAACGTTTCTCATTGTTTTCCAGCTATGTGGATTGATCTTCACTTGCAGAAGTTGTTCCAGATGAACCAATGTGTTGAACATTTGGTGGAGGTTGAACTGTTCCTTTGATGCAATTCCATAATTCGTCATCCAGTCCATTCAGATAGTCTTCCATACGATCTGCCCATTGATCGTAGTACTCTGGAATCAGCATCGGAATTTTTGTTGATGATCCAAGTAGATGAGAATAAGAAGTCATCGTATTCAAGTTGAATTTCGCCATTGATGAACAAAGGAGAAAATTCAGAAAACTTGATAAATTTGAAATTTGATCAAATGAATTGATCAGAAGCTTGTATCGATCACTCGATTATACAATTCACATGCAGAATCTAATCAAATATGTAGATCAGACGTGATTTTCAGAACCAAATCACGGAAACTTTTTGAGACGAGAAATGACTCAAAAACAAATGATTCAAAATGAAAATCAGATCATTGCAGTTTGATTCCTGCTCTGATACTAAATGAAGAGGAATTGTAACGAGAAATCAAATAAAATCAGAGTTAAACAAGTCAAAGATCAATCAAGAACACAGAATGTAAATAGAATCTGGTTTCAGCTCATATTACTCTCAAATGAGCAAGAGTACAAAAGTAGACAACATACAGGGAAAACTTGTTATCTAACTCTAAGTTTAGTTCCTATTTATAGGAAACCGAGAGTACAAAAAATACTAAGTCTAGGAGTTACGCTTCGAACACAAAATGACTCAGTAAATACATTACATATGAAGTAAAGCAAATTCGACTCTTTACAACAAGACTTCGACCCTAACAATGATGATTCTGCTCCCTTCTCCTTAGGACAATTCACAATTACATCAAATTCAACTGAAAAACATCATAGGCTCTGATACCAATGATGGGTTTTGAGCATAACTACGAACCTATGTGTTCATGCAACCCTAATTGCTTTGGATCTAGGTTTTCACTAGTTAAACATGCAAATTTGAATACCAAATAAAAACCCTAGGAACTAGCATATAATTCAAAATCTATATGTAAATAGGGTTTAGATGTTTACCTTACTTGTTATGTAGTAATAATAAGACAACCTTGTAGATATTGACTCATGAAACCAAGTGCCTAAAATGTGACACCTATAATGGCTTACAAATACTCTTTGCAAGAGGATGAGAGGAGAGAGGAGGGAATAACACCAAATTTTGGCTAGGGTTAATCATTAGCAAGCATAGACCAAAACTTCTAAGAACTGGGGTCTTTATATAGCTGAGGGCTGCTAGTGTTTGCTGGAGGAAACCCTAATTTCATGCTTAAGACTTAAGCAGCCCATGTACCCATATTAAGGAGCCTTGGACGAAAACTTATAGGGCATCCTATAATTTTCATCCACTCCCATCTAAGGAGTCCAGTAGCCTAGTTTCACAACTATCAGTGATTTGCAAAACAACCCATGTTCCTTTAATCCCGAAATTAATTTCAAATTATTTTCTTATTAAATACTAATTAAATAACATGATTTCTAATTAATATATTATTCTCATAATACATTAATAAATCAATTTATTATTCCAACGAATAAGTACAACCCCTCTCTCCAAAAGTCATCTTGTCAAGTTGCAAGACTAAAGGCAACCCAAAAGGACCATGCTACTATCAAATCAAGTACACACCAATTATAGTTATGGGCTTAGAAACCTAATCCAACAGTCTCCCACTTGGATAAGTCTAATAACTATGATTGCAAGTATGACCTCAAAATTTGACTAGCAATCGTAGCTCTCAAAAGCCGCTGTTGAACTCTGACCTAGTCAGTTACAAGTCCTAAGATAAGGGATCATATAATCCTCTGTTATGCAAGATATCATATATACAAATGACATGGAATATAATCATTCTGATTGTCCAACATTTTGTTTCTCGATTTCTGATTTATATGACAATAAACTTAATTGAACACATCAATTCAGTCATGACCGGGCTTGGCACATAAGTCAACATAAAATCATCGAGGGGACCAAGATATCGGTTTTACTACATATGGAAAAAGGAACAGATAAACTTTGACTTATATGCTTGTACTATTTACTCATCAATTATACACAACAATACGTTTTATAACATCTAGTTACTGATGCGTTTATGCATTATCAATGCACAACCAACTCATAAACAACAACTCATATATCTCAGTTTAAGGATTATACGATATTATCGTCTCATAATTACTCGTGATAAATTCCATGAAGTAATTCTATGAGCATGGGTTTAATTCAATACTCAAACCCCCATTTCAGGAGTACTCATGAACGTTGCAGTAAACATTTGCTATGTCTAAACACTTAGAAAATCTACAATCCATTCATGACAGTCTTATTTCATTACTTACTTCCAAAGTATGATTGACTGTGGATATTTGAATAATCTAATTATTCAGGAAGTAAAACATGCAAAAGTGAAACACAATGATAAACAATCAACAAAGATAGTAAACAATACTTATAAATAAATCTTCATTACTTAATCATCAAATTTCAATTACATTTATATTGTTACAAGTTTCTTAATATCTATCTAATCACGAAAACTAATATCATCCTTCAGACCAATGTTCCTCGCATGCTGAACGTGATTAATCCTACTCAGAACCTTTGTTAAGGGATCTGCAGGATTCTCTTCTGATGATACTCTCTTAAAGAGGAGGTGTCCTTCTTCTACTAGATGTCTGATGAAGTTGTATTTTCTGTCAATATGTTTGGATCTTCCATGATCTCTTGGTTCCTTGGTCAAGGAAACCGCTCCTTCATTATTGCAGAAAATTTCCATGGGCTCCTTTATGGCTGGTACAACTCCAAGGTCTCCAATGAAGTTCTTCAACCATATAGAAACCTTTGATGTTTCGCTCGCGACTATATATTCTGACTCACATGTTGAATTAGCCACAGTCTCCTGCTTGGAACTTTTCCAAATCACAGCTCCTCCATTAAGGGTAAACACCCGACCTGACTGAGAGCCGAAGTTGTCTCTGTTGGTCTGAAAGCTGGCATCATTGTACCCTATAACTCTTAAGTCATCATTGCCTCCAAGCACGAGGACCCAGTCCTTATTCCTTTGCAGATACTTAAGAATGTTCTTGACGGCTATCCAGTGAGCTTTACCCGGGTTCCCTTGATATTGATTGACCATGGTCAGGACAAAAGCCACATCAGGGCAAGTACATGTCACAACATACATGATCGATCCAACGGCAGAAGCATATGGAACTCGACTCATTTATGTTATCTTGGCATCGGTACTCAGACTCTGAGTCTTACTCAACTTGGTGTTTCTCTGGATAGGTAACTCTCCTTTCTTGGAATTCTCCATGCTAAAACGCTTTAGCACTTAATCCAAGTAAGATATTTACTAAGTCCAATTATCCTTATTCCCAGAATATAAGCAGCCTCTCCTAGATCCTTCATAGCGAAACACTTTCCAAGCCAGGACTTAACTTCATGCAAAATTGGAACGTCGTTTCCTGTGAGCAGTATGTCATCAACATACAATACTAGAAAGCTAACTATAATCCCAGTAGCTTTGACATATACACATGACTCATCTTCACTCCTAGAGAAACCAAACTCTTTGACTTTCTCATTGAAGAAAAGATTCCATCTGCGAGAAACTTGTTTCAATCCATAGATTTACTTTTCAAGCTTACACACTCTATTGGGATACTTAGCATCCATAAAACCCTCTTGCTTACTCATGTAAACATCCTTAGCCAACTTTTCGTTAAGGAAAGCGTTTTTGACATCTATCTGTCATATTTCATAATCATGAAACGCAACTATGACTAGCATAACCCTAATAAATTTAATCTTAGCCATCGGTGAGAAAGTCTCATCATAGTTAACCCATGGGGTTTGAGTAATGCCCTTCGCCACCCGTCAAGCCTTGAAAGTGTGTACCTTTCCATCCATGTTGGTCTTCTTCTTAAAGATCCATTTGCACCCAATGGTATTACGACATGGTACACTATCAACCAAGTTCCAAACTTGATAATCATATATGGACTACATCTCGCTGTCTATTGCCTCTTTCCATTTAACAGACTCAGGGCCCGCCATGACTTCCTTGTAGTTAGAAGCCTCATCCAAATTTTCCATTGTATTATAACTGATAAACATATCACTATCCGTAGTAATATGAATACCATAAAACTCTGGTGTCATTCTAAGTCGAGTGGAACACCTAAGAGGTAACGACCCGTCAATTGGTTCAATAGGAATTTTTTCCTCGGGTTAAGCGCTAGTGTTAGAGGTTCCTTCATCGCTTGACTCTTGAATTTCTTCAATATCAATTATACTCCCACTGTCCTCTTTGCATATGAGTTCCCTCTCGCGGAAAACTCCTCTTCGTGCTACAAAGACCACGTTCTCACTTGGTCATTAGAACAAGTATCTAAAGGATTTCTATGGGTAACTGATGAATATACATTGCTCACTTCGAGGTTCAAGATTGTCGTGACTCTCTCGTCTAACGAAAGCTTCACAACCCCAAACCTTGATATGTGCCAAAGAGGGAACCTTCGTTATCTACATATCGTGAGGTGTTTTGGTAACCTTCTTTTTTTGGACCAGATTAAGGATATGGGCGGCAATCTCCAAGGCATGCCCCCATAACGATATCGAAAGGGAAGCTCGACTCAAAATGGAACAAATCATATCCAACAAGGTTCGATTATGCCTCTTAGCCACACCATTAAGTTGTGTTGTCCTAGGAGGTGTCAATTGTAAAACAATTCCACATTCCTTGAGGTAGTCGTGGAACTCGATACTAAGATACTCAACCACCCCTATCAGATCTAAGCATCTAGATCTTCCTATCTAATTGATTTTCGACTTCATGTTTAAACTCTTTTAACTTTTCAAAGGTTTCTGACTAATGCATGATTAAGTATATATATATCCATATCTGCTACAGTTATCGGGAAAATCATATAAAATTGATTTGCATCCCTTGTTGTGGATCTGAAGGGCCCATACACATCTGTGTGTACGAGATCCAATAATCCTTCATCTCTTTCAAAAGTACCAGTGAAAGGTGATTTAGTCATCTTTCCAAGCAGACAAGACTCGCATGTATCATCCGACCTTAGGTCAAATGATTCCAACACTCCATCCTTTTGGAGTTGGGAAATGCTCTTATTGTTGACATGTCCAAGACGACAATGCCACAAGCATGCTTTGGCTAAACCATTAGACGCGTCAATTTGTAACACACTTGTTGGTGCACGTATATGCTCCACAAATAATGAGTGATAGTTAGGTTATATTTTCCCTTTATTGTATTTATGGTGTAAATACTCTCCCTCCTGTATAAAGGGAGAGTTGGTCATTTTTAAAACAAGCTAGCTCATCTCTCATTTTCTTAGAAGAGTTACAATTCTCAAAATGTAATTCTAGAGAGAGAAAGTAGTGGGTTCTCCCCACCTAGGGAGAGTCTCTCTCCCACCATGTTCTTCATGCTTCATCAATATTATTCTCTCTTATTCTTAGTTTATTTTTATGAACTCATATTATGTTCTTCGTGTTCATACTTCCAAAAACACGACTAATCTCGAGATATATTTCTTTCGCATTCACCGATTGTTCAAAATGGGTTCTAACTAGGGGTGTAAGTGAGCCGAGCTACTCGTGAGCTACTCGGGATCGACTCGTTAAAAGCTCGACTCGAGATCGAATTAAACGAGCCCGATCCGAGCTCGAGCCTAGATATGAGGCTCGTTTACTAAACGAGCTCGAGCCAAGCTTCAAATAATGGGGCTCGCGAGCCTAAACGAGCTTAAACGAGCCTCTATATATATATATATATATATATATATATATATATATATATATATATATATATACATAGAGGCTCGTTTAGGCTCGATTAGGCTCGCGAGCCCACTAAATTTTTCATGAGCCGAGCTCGAGCTTCATTTTAAGGCTCGAATCGAGCTCGAGCTCGAGCTCGAGCTTCCTCAAATTAAACGAGCCGAGCTCGAGCTTGGTCAGGCTCGGGCTCGGCTCGGCTCGTTTACACCCCTAGTTCTAACAATTGGTATCAGAGCCGTACCTTGAAGATCTCATGATTAGTTCAAGGGAACAACTCCCGTTCGGTGCTTATCTTGTGATTTTTCCGTGTTTCTGCAAGAAAAATTTTCGGGTTTCAAACCGGAATTTTTTTTATGAAGTCCTTTCTTAGTTCTATCTTTTGGGTGATTCTATCTTAGCAAAAATAAAAGTTGCTGCTGCTGATCGTTCTATTATTGCTGAAAAAAAAAGATGTTCTTCATGTTCTTATTATTTTCTATTGAAGAAATGAAGCAAACGGGAAGAGAAATTATTTTTGTGGTCTCCAATTTGTTGAAGAATTTGCTCCAGGCATTTTATTTATGCCTTAAAAATGAGAAGACACAATTATGGGATTATTTTCACTGAAGTGGTGCTCTTTTTTTTACCCAACAGCTTGAAATCTTCTTGAGGTATGAAGACTTTTACTCCTCATTTACTCTAGCTATAGATCTTTAATTGAAGAAATTTGGACATCAATTGTGTTTGTGAAAAGCATATTGTCCTTTTTGCTCTTTTGGGTAAAGAGTAATACACTTATATTTGCCTTCCCAAGCAAAAACCATGTGGCTATGACAAATCTCATCACCTTTTGTCCCCTAAAAACCCCCTGTACACTCTTCCTTTTGCCTTCTCAAGACCCAATTGTTGACTTAGATGCGTTATAAAAAGATTCCCTTATTAAAATATGAATAAATGGCCTTTGCGGTACCATTTTTCGTGGAAAAAGAGCATATTTCGTCACCTATTCAGCCCCTTCCGAACCCCCGAACCGCAACCAAAAACTTCCTACCGGAGTCCCCTGAGAAGACTCTCAGCAGCCCTTCTTAGCCCTTGACCGAGGTCATTAATGTCCCATCCGCAGCCGAGGTCAGCAGCCAAGATAGCGCAACCCACTCTTACCTTATCATGCTGACCGAAGCCTCTCTTGACCGCAACCTCGGATCCTTCCCTGACCGCGGTCTCGAACCGCAGTGGCATGCCTTCGGACCGCTGTCTCGCCCTACCGCAGCTCGCATGCGCAGCTTAACTCAATATGCAACGTGCCAGCGATTCTTGCATCCGCAGCCGCCTCAGCTCCCTCGCACCGCAATCAGCCTAGCCTCCTTCGTCCGCACCTACCACCTGTCCACACCCACCTTAACCCGCAACCACCTTATTCCTCCAGACTCCGAACCTCCCTCTCTTCACTTTTCTTCACCCACCTCCTATCCAACTTCGGATCATCTCCTTCTCCATCAGCAGCCTCCGTCCCTTCAACTTTCTCCTTCTTCCTCCTCCTCCCCCCTCCTTCCCTCTTTCCTTCTTTCCTCCCCTTCCCCTTTTTTTTAGCCTTTATTTTTTTTAATTCAGTTTTTTTTCTACATTATTTTTTTTTATTAATTTATTTTTTCAGTCAATTTTTTTTATTTTAGCCAATTATTTTTTAACACCTTTTTTTTTATTTTTCCATTTTTTTATTATAACCAATTTTTTTTATTATTAAAACCAATTTTTCTTAGCACCAGTTTTTGCCACAACCTACCCATCGATTGTCATATTGGTTCATTTCATGCCGGTTATTATTATTGGAAGAATACTTCTACTACATTCGGACTTCATATTATCTTTTTGTGATGCTTGCACCACAACGGCGATTGATCAACAAAGTTGTTTTGCATTCTTCACTTTGTGGGATATTATGACTTGGCGCTCTTGATTTTTGGTTGACGAATCATGTATCTTGAGCATGTGGACTTTATTCTCTATTGAAGACCACTTCAAGTGTTCCAGCACCGCAGTTTGGATATTTGGATATTATTTTTTGGCACAACAGATTATTCTCAGCACAGCTTCAGCAACTTTGTCACCCGCCTCCTCATGACCGCAGGAGTATTTATTTTACTCTTTCTCGTTTCTTATCAAGACCCTTCATACATCTAGGGAGAGCTTCTCTTAGCTCTTGGTATCCGACACTCTCCATCCGATGATTTGTTGATTTAGCTCTTCTGAAGACGATTATTTATTTAGTGCTGCGATGTGACACTTATTTTTGGTCTTCACATATCAAATTTTTGGCATTACTCGACGTTTTCCGATTCAGATTATTTATTATTCGGACTCTACCACATGATGATTTTGTGTTAGCATCTGGTTCAGTTCTTATGGTTTCACGAGTTTGGATTTGTGATATGTTGAAGACGAAGATTATTTTAGCAATGTGACGTGGCACTTATTTTTGATCCTTGGATCAAATTTTTGGCATTGCTGGACCATGTTTTTGGACTCACATTATCTTTATCTGCGACTACATTTTATGGACGCTTCACATTTTTAGCAGGTTATTCTTTAAAGAATTTCGGTGTATTATGATTCGGGAACTCGAGATGTTTTTCAGACTTTTGAAGCCGAAGTGTTTCTTTTATTGGATCTTCTACTTGCTCATTGTGACCTCCTTCTTCGGGTGATTATGATTGGTTTGAAGATTTTGATCTTATTTTTTCTACTTCATTGGCTGTGCTTTGAAGCCGAAGACCTTCATTGTTAGAGATTCATGGCCAGTTTCAGACTTCACAGACACTTTTGAGTTTCAGAGACATTTCAGCACTTTATTTCATTTTATTACCACACTTGCTAGTCGGATTACTATATTATAGCCTTGTATCACTTATTGTATCTCTCATCATTTGTAAGCATTTAGGGAGAGAATGTTAGTGCATGTAAATGCTCTACAAATAATGAGTGATAGTTAAGTTATATTTTCCCTTTATTGTATTTATGGTGTAAATACTCTCCCTCCTATATAAAGGGAGAGTTGGTCATTTTTAAAATAAGCTAGCTCATTTCTCATTTTCTTAGAAGAGTTACAATTCTCAAAATGTAATTCTAGAGAGAGAAAGTGGTGGGTTCTCCCAACCTAGGGAGAGTTTCTCTCCCACCATGTTCTTCATGCTTCATCAATATTATTCTCTCTTATTCTTCATGTTCATACTTCGAAAAACACGACTAATCTCAAGATATCTTTCTTCCGCATTCACCGATCGTTCAAAATGGGTTCTAACAACACTACCTCCTAAATTGTCTACAACCATCACAGTTTCATATACACCATCACAAGGCAATGCTTCAAAATAAAATACAACATTATAATAAGCATTGATAGAACCATTCTCATTATTAAAAGAATATCTAAAACCTTGTCTGTACAAACCATGAAAAGAAATAATATTCCTCATCATTTCTAACGAGTAGCAACAATTATTTAAATCCAAACTTAAGCCACTACTAAGCACTAAAGACTAAATTCCAATCTTGGTAACAGGTGATGATCTCCAATTGCCCATAATCAGGTTCATCTTCCTATACTCCACATCCTCACTTCTTCTTAGTCCCTACATGTCAGAGAAAATGTGAAAACCACATCTTGTATCAAGGACCCAAGAATTAGAATGTGATGAGTTTTTAGATTGAATAGTGTAAATCCCTGTCGATGTTGGCTTGATCTTACCATACTTTATATCTTGTAGGTACTTGGGGGAGCTTCTCTTCCAGTGCCCCTTTTCATGGTAGTAGAAGCAGGTAACCTCTTTAGGATCAGAAGTAGGAGTAGCTTCAGAACTAGATATGCCTTTAGGTCCATTACTAGACGACCCGACTTGAGACTTTCCCTTCCAATTCTGTTTTGAGGCAGCTTTCCTCTTCCTCCCCTTCCCTTGCCCAATGGCCATGATGGGAGCAACAACAGTAGGATTGGATTCAATACCTTTTTTTCAACCTACTCTCAGCGGTTCTCAACAATCTTTGAAGTTGACTCAACATGATTTCCTGTTTGTTCAAATGATAAGTCATTTTGAACTGATCATAAGAAGAAGGCAATGAGTGCAAGATTATGTCAATAGCCAATTCCTCATCAAAATTCACATTAAGCTTAAAGATACAATCCACATATCATTGCATGTGTTGCAGGTGGGTCGTGACGGACTCTCTGTCCTTCATCTTGGTGGTTATGAGTGACTTGACTATCTCATATCTTTCTTGACGTGCTCTTTGATGGTACTTCTCCATCAAGTCCTTGTACATATCATAAGGCTAATAATCCTCATAAAACTGATGTAGATCAGGATTCATAGTTGCCACCATGATACACGACACTTTGGCCGCGTCTTTGCAGTGGGCTTTATACTCAACTATTTCTTCCGGTGTAGCTTTTTATTCATCTATCTTGTTCAATTCTTTGTTAAGGATATATTTCTTGTCCTCGAATCGCAAGGCCATCCTATTGTTGCACATCCTATCATTAAAGTTGGAGCCATCGAATGTGACCTTGGCACAAATGCTCAAGAGCAAGAAGGTGTTCACGGAGTTGTTGTTGGAGGAACCGGAAGTGTTGTTGGAAGTTGACATCTACAAAAGAAGAAAGACAAGTTTTGATTAGGTAAGAAAATCCTTAATTTAACACCCAAATGAAATATTAAGGCTAGGATCCAACTAAATAATTCACAATTTAGAAGAGGGAAGCCGTAATCTAATTGCAAATTACTTAAAGGTACCTAACTGACGATTTACCAATTTCACCACGAAAAACGAAATTTAAATGAATTAGTTTTTAAATGAAAATCCTAGATTTTTTTCAGATTCATTGAACTATTCAATGGCATGTTTAATCTCGATTATGCTCTTTCCATTCATGAATAGGATACCGAGGATCACAAAAAAGGTGTGAATAACCATGTAAATTTGCTTGATACTCTTGATGTCATTTATCACCTAATTAATATGACGGTTAACCACACACGCTCCATTAATCAATGATAATTTACGATCTACCCATTTCCACCCTTTATTATTCCATATTAGTGTTCTGGTTAACCACACACGATCCACTAACGACTTTTATTGTAACACCCGGTTCTTGATATGTATTTTAAATAAGAATTATTCATTTTTGCAAAGGGAATCGATGATTGGAGGCCCTAAATTCGCCGAGTAGGAATGAAAATTTGGACGCGGGATTTGAATTCCACTCGTCGAGTTGAGAGCCTCGACTCGACGAGTAGGGCCGCCAAAATGAAAGCAAAATTTTAGGGTTTATCACCCTATTAAAACACCTTAACCCCAAAGGCTAGCCTCATTTACAGCCTCCATCACCCTAAACACTAGCCACAAAACCCTAATCCATATTCGAGTGCTTTGATCCATTGTTATGTGTCCTTGGTGATTTTAAAGCTTAAGAAGGAAGGAAAAGCTTGAGGATTCAAGATGGAGCCAGTAGATCCGGAAGTTGAGATGCATTTCTGACTCATTTGAAATACAAAGTTGTTGTCTTGGCTTTCCATTGCCTACATCTTCCTTTAGGGTTGTATTTTGTTACTTTTGGGCCATATTGAAGTCATTTTCAGGATTTGAGTGTATCATGAAGTGGTGACTTCAGATCTTGGCACCCATGAGCTTATAAGGCTTCAAGTTGCCAGCTTTATCAAGCCATGGCCCTTCCCTATGCCCTATATCTCTTATATAGCTTAGTTTTGGTGTTTCTAGCTTCATGATACCATGCATGGACGTAAAGTTAGCAACTTTACGTGGAAACTTAGTATTAGGGGACCAGATCTATGTCTTGAAAGCATTGAGCCCAACAAAAAGTGACTTAATGGATGTAGACCAAGGGGAACTCGATGAGTTGGATCGTGGCCCCAACCTTTGCCGTTATGGGGAAACTCATTGAGTTTAGAAGACGACTCAGTGAGTTGGACATGGTTTTTGGGATGTGAAGATTGAGGAACTCAACGAGTTCAAGGTGGAACTAGGCGAGTTGTGAGCGAAATGGCCTGACTATGTATGAGGAGAAACTCGACGAGTTCATGAAAGAACTCGACGTGTTAGATCGAGATTTCCAGGGTTTTATGAATCATGGAACTCGATGAGTTGGTGGACCAAATTGGCGAGTTGAGTCAACCACGATGGTGACTTTGACTTTGACCATTGACCAGAGTAGACCCTTAAAGGGGGTTATGAGTATGAAAGGGTAACTAAAGGAGATTTTATGTGTAGGAGTTTGAGAGGAGCTGATTCCAGAGCCGCGGATAGTTCAGCTACTACACGACATTTGAAGCGAGTTACCTTCTAGTAGAAGTGGGTCGAAGGCACAAATGTCATCCCACTAGTAAGACTATAGTACAGATGATTGTCTTTGTGATAATTATCTGGTATGCCACTATCTGTTATGCTTTATGTGCTAGTATGCTATGATATTATGTGATAGTGGTAGGAGGGGTAGGGTAGGCCCAAGTTACTGGTCGAAAGGACCGAAGGGGTAGGCCAGCACCCTGATATGATAGGAAGTATCTGAATTATGTGTAATGTAGTAGTATGTTATACGGTAGAAGTGAGGGGTGAAATAGTCCTCGATACCAGTCGACAGGACTAAAGGGGTAGGCCAACACCCTGATATAGGGTGAGGTACCAGTCAAAAGGACCGAATGGGTAGGTCTTGCACCCTGATATGCTAGGCAAGTTACTAGTAGAAAGGACCAAAGGGGTAGGCCAGCACCCCGATATGCTAGGCAAGTTGCGGTTGAAAGAGACCGAAGGGGTAGCTAGTACCCGAATATGTTAGACAGTATGTTTATTGTATGGTATGTGGTATGATGGGGGAACTCACTAAGCTTTGTGCTTACGGTTTTCAGTTTTGGTATTAGTTACCTCTTATTCGAAGGGAAAGGAGCTGACATTACTGCAACGCATCGCAACACTATTTTCTGCACTATGATGTTCTTGGGATTTGTACTCTGACATTATTATTATTTGTTTTGAGACATATGACTTATGATTTTTATGATATGGGATAACTCATTGATCTTTTTGATAATCTGTTTTATGAATTATTAAATTAGAAATGAAACTTTTGGTCTTGGATTTTAGGATGTTACAAGTTGGTATCAGAGCCTTGGTTTGAGGGATTCGGACACACCTTCGGGGGTGTCTAGACTCAAATCGAGGGTTTGAAAGATTTTTACAACAAAATAAATTTTCAAAAAATTAAAATAAAGAGTTTTGAGAAAGAACAAGGTGTGTGATGCATGCGATTGGCTGAGCTCAAGTAAGTTTTCCCTAAGATACCCATACATATTTGTTATGATATATGATATGATTATCAGAACTGCATGCTAGATTAGGGCTATGAATCTAGGAAGGATGCCTTATATGCCTGTTGTATGTGTATGAGAACTGCATGCTAGATTAGGGCTAAGGAGTAAGGATTTAGGAAGATGCCCTATGTGTCTGCTATATGTGCTTATTGAATTAAATGCTAGAACTTGGTTAGTGATATGATAGCCTGAGTAGGAGATGCTTGGTTTTGGCTACTTATTGTTTGAATGTTGATTGCTTTGTGGTTTTAGGAGTCCTAGTTATCTTTAATTAGCTAGTAAAAGAATACGTCAAGATACATATGACGAGGACTAAATAATTTCGGAAGGATAGGTTTTGCCCTATTTCGCCGCTCTCGTTTGAGTCTAACCGTTGTAGAGAGAGACCTTTCATTCGAAGAATTATCTGGTCTTAATGATATGTAATGGTATTTGCGAACTAGTTAGGGAAAGGTATCATGGACTTCTTATGAAGCTGATGGCGGAGAGTAAGATGGTGATTACCCTAGGGCAAGCCTAGGATGAGATTAGTGAGTGAAGTAGTAGTAGTAGAAGGGACTGGGTGAAGTCAAGGCAGTCCTTGAGGAAAGTACGGATATATGTGGAAGGTAGTATGGGCCCGTACTACTGAAAGCAGAGGATCCGTACTCGAATCAAGGAAGGCTAAGATAGAACCAGGGAACTTGTAGAGTGTGTGATACCTCTCGAGATTATGTATGACCTTGATAATTATGTGTATTGTTTCAGAATGGTGGAGACACGTCACGCAGCAGGAGGTTCGGGGTCTGGGTAAGGTTCAGGTTTAGGTTCGAGTGTAGGTTCCGAGCCGGTTGAAGATGGACTACGCGAGTTTATCGCATCTGAGATTACGAGAGGCATCCTTGAGGCGACCCCATTGATTTTCAGGTCGATCAAGGAAGGGATCATTGAGCTGATGGATGATCACCTTAGGGCATTCAGGAGTGAGATGGCATCTGGCCAATCAGGGATGCACACACTCTCCTTCAAGGATTTCAGGGGATGTGGTGCACCAGACTTTCACGGGGTGAAGGACTAAATTATGGCCAGGAGGTGGATTGCAGACATCGAGTCTGCACAGTTGACAAGCTCCTGCCCTGAGGGGTCAAAGGTCCGGTATGTTGCAGGATGTTTGAGAGATAGAGATAGAGACTGGTGAGAGGCAGTCAGTGATTCGTTGGGAGCCTTAGCCATTGAGGCTATGAATTGGTCGGAATTTATGACAAAGTTTTTGGGTTGAGTTTGCGCCAGTTGTGGAGATTCAACAGCTGGTCAGGGAGTTTATTAATATGAGATAGACGACTGAGTCGGTGGCAGATATTAGCGCCAAGTTCAGGGAGAGGGCCTTACTAGTGCCTCAGTATGTGGGTGACAAGGAGATGAGCAATACTCGGTACTATGATATGTTGAGAGCTGACATTCGGAAACATGTTAGCGACTCGGCATGCCCGACTTTGGAGGACATGATAGCCAGGGCGCGCGCGCGCGAGAGAGAGAGAGAGTGAGAGAGAGAGAGAGAGAGAGAGAGAGAGAGAGAGAGAGAAAGAGAGAGAGAGAGAGAGAGAGAGAGAGAGAGAGAGAGTGAGAGAGAGAGAGTGAGAGTGAGAAAGAGAGAGAGGTTGATATAGACCACACCCAGAAGAGGAAGGTGGAGGGTGGGCAAGTAATTGGGGTTTCGGGGAAGAAACCCAAGGGATCCGACTCTAGGTCGAAGGGCCAGCAGGATCGAAGCCGCTGTGGGAAATGCGGCAAAACTCATGAGGGAGTTTGTAGATTGGGATCATCAGGCTACTATAAGTGCGGTAAGTTTGGCAACTTTAGTAGGGATTGTACTACACTTACCCCCACCCTTCAGACATCAGACCTGATCTACTATCATTGCAATCAGAAAGGCCATAAAAATGCCAATTGCCCGAGATGACATCAGGAGCGCCAGTGACAGCGCCGACTCTAGAGACCCTACGGATCACGGATGGCCAACAGGGCAAGACAAATGCTGCATTGGTAAGGAGCCGAGCCTTCCAACTGATCGTCGAGGAGGCGCATGCTGCACCGGATGTGGTGACGGGTATGTTTTCTTCTCCTTAACTCTTATTATATTTCGGTTATGTTATTTATGTTCTATGTTTTACGTGTTTCATTTATTTTGGGGCTACCTGATCATTTGTATGTCTTGCACTTAGCAAGAGGTTATCTGAGTCTTTAGGCATGTTGGATTGTCCCTTAGAGGTTGAGATTGCTGATGACCGATGTCTTCGAGCAGCAGAGGTTTTCAGAGATTGCATCTTGAGGTTGTACGATGAGCGGTATCTTGTGGATTTGGTTGCCATTGCTTTGAGGGGGAACATGGTTATCATATGCATGGACTGGTTAAGCCCTAATGGGGCAGTGATCCATTTTGCGCATCAGGACCCAAAGTGGGGGAGAGCTGGTGATTCAGGGCGAGTGGCCGCAATGTCCTCCAGCTTTGTGTTTGGCAACGAGGGCTAGGCGCTACCTCCAGCAAGGTTGCATAGGGAGGCGGGTAAGACGACCGTGAGTGATGTGCTAGTGGTGCGAGAGTATCCGAACGTATTTCCAAAGGAGTTTCTTGGGATACCTCTGGAGAGACTGGTAGAGTTCAGGATCAACCTAGTCCCTGGTGCAGCTCTGATAGCCAAGGCACCATATTTGTTGGCTCGTCATGAGATGCAAGAGTTCTCTACATAGTTGCAGGAGCTGTTAGACAAGGGATTCATTAGGTTGAGCAATTCACCTTGGGGAGCCCCAATCCTGTCCGTGAAGAAGAAGGACGGGTCACATCAGATGTGTACAGACTATCGGGAGCTGAACAAGGTAACGGTGAAGAACCGTTACCCACTCCCGACGATTGATGATCTCTTCGACCAGCTACAGGGGGCATATTGGTTCTCCAAGATAGATTTGTATTCAATCTACCACCATATGCGAGTCAAATATGAGGATGTACAGAAGGCCTCCTTCTGGGCTCGCTATGACCACTACGAGTTCGTGGTGATGCCCTTTAGGCTCACCAGTGTTGCTGCCGCGTTTATAGAACTCATGAATCGCGTATGGAGACCGATGTTGGAGTGGTTTGTGATAGTCTTTATTGATGACACTTTGGTTTACTCCAAGACTCAGGAGCAGCACGAGGAGCACTTGTGGGAGGTGTTGGATACCCTGAGGAGGGAGAGCTTGTACACCAAGTTCTCCAAGTGTGAGTTCTGGTTTGCGTAAGTTGCAGTTTCTGGGGCACCTTGTCAACCAGAACGGGATTCTAGTTTCGAAGTCTCCATATGAGATTTGGAGTCTTCTCGAGTTAGCAGGCTATTACCGCAGATTCATACATGACTTCTCCAAGATAGCAGTACCCATGACCGGACTGGCAAAAAAGATCGTTGTATTTTGTTGGGGGCCTGAGCAGCAGGCAGCACTTGAGACTGTGAGATAGAGACTATGCGAGACATCAAATTTAGCCCTGTTAGAGGGCGTTGAGGATTTTTTAGTGTATTGTGATGTGTCCATTTCGGGCTTGGGCACAGTATTGATGTATAGGGGGCATGTCATCGCCTACGCCTCGAGGCAGCTGAAGTCTCATGAGGCGAACTACCCGACACACGATCTAGAGTTGGGGGCGGTTGTTTTCGCCCTCAACATTTGGCGGCATTACCTTTATGGGTTTTGTTGTACCATGTACACGAATCACAAGAGCTTGAGTTACCTCATGGATGAGCCGAATCTAAACATGATGAAGCATCGGTGGTTAGATGTGGTAAAGGATTACGATTGTGAGATCCTCTACAACACGGGGAAGGCCAATGTTGTGGCCAATGCACTTAGCCGCAAGGTAGCCCCTATCAGAGATATCTACTTGAGGAAGACTATGGTGACTCCACTTTTGGAGCAAATCCGAGAGGCGCAGGTCGAGGGTATGAAGGAGGAGCACCGGAAGTGTGAGCAGATCATAGGCCAGGTGGCCTCGTTTGATTATGATAGTCGTGGGATGATGACCTTGTATCGGAGGATCTGGATTCCTTACTAGGGTGCGGTGCGCCAGGTTCTAATTGATGAGACCCACAAGTCGAGGTTTTCCATCCATCCCAGGGAAACGAAGATGTACGGGGATCTTCGCCCTGATTATTGGTTTCCCTACATGAAGCGGAACATAGCTTGGTACGTCGAGTGGTGCTTCACCTGCATGAAGGTCAAGGCCGTGCACCAGAGGCCACACTTCAAGACGCAGCCGTTGGATATCCTTGTGTGGAAATGGGAGGATATTACTATGGATTTCATCATGAAGCTTCCCAGGGCCGCACGAGGAGTGGATTCTATTTGGGTCATCATGGATCGGTTTACCAGGAGTGGCCATTTCATTCCAATCCAGGAGAGCATTTCGGCCGAGAAGCTAACCGACATATACATTAGAGAGGTAGTAGCTTGACACATAGTGCCAATTTTTGTGATTTCTGACCGAGATGTACGGTTCACTTGCAGATTCTGGAAGAAATTTCATGACGAGTTGGGTACAGGTCTGCATTTTAGTATGGCTTTTCACCCCCAGATAGATGGTCAGAGTGAGCAAGCCATCCAAACCTTGGAGGACATGCTACGGGCGTGCGTATTAGACTTTGGTGATAGCTGGGATACCTACTTTCCCTTGGCATAGTTTTCCTACAATAATAGCTACCACGCGAGTATCAACCGTCCTCTCTTCGAGATGTTATATGGGAGGAAGTCTAGAACCCCGATATGTTGGGGTGAAGTTGGGCAGAGGGTCATGGGGAGTACCACAGTGGTACTGAAGACGTCCGAGAGGATCCAGCAGGTCCGGAGCAAGCTTCAGACTGCTCAGAGTCACCATAAAAGTTATGCCGACAAGTGTCGTTCAAACTTGGAGTTGTAGGTGGGAGATATGGTCCTCCTAAAGGTGTCACCTTGGAAAGGTGTCATCCGGTTCAAGAAGCAGGACAAGTTGGGCCCCAAGTACATCGGACCTTTCAAGGTTATAGCACAGGTGGGCAAGCTGGCATACAGCCTGGATCTACCAACCGAGCTTAGTCAGATCCACAACACCTTTCATGTCTCCCAGCTGTGGAAGTGCTTGGTAGATGACTTCGCGGTGGGGCCACTAGAGGATATTCAGGTGGATGACAGCCTAAACTACATCGAGCATCCAGTAGCCATCCTCGACAGGAAGACAAAGGATTTGAGGAACAAGAAGGTTGAGTTAGTGAAGGTACATTGGCAGCACTGCAAGGGCTCAGAATGGACTTGGGAGCCAGAGGACGAGATGAGGGAGCAGTACCCCAAGCTATTTCCAGGTGCAGCAGACCTCGAGGAAGGAGTCTAAAATAAATGGGGGAGATCTGTAACGCCCGGTTCCTGATATGTATTTTAAATAATAATTATTCATTTTTGCAAAGGGACTCGACGAGTTTGAGGCCCCAACCTCGTCGAGTAGGAATGGAAATTTGGATGTGGGATTTGAATTCCACTCATCGAGTTAAGAGCCTCGAATCGACGAGTAGGGCTGCAAGAATGAAACTCTAATTTTAGGGTTTAGCATCCTATTTAAACACCTTAATCCCAAAGGCTGACCTCATTTATAGCCTCCATCGCCCCAAACCCTAGCCACGAAACGCTAATCCATCTTTGAGTGCTTTGAGCCATTATTGTGTGTTCTTGGCGATTTTGAAGCTTAAGAAGGAAGGAGAAGCTTGAGGATTCAAGAGCGAGCCAATAGATCAGGAAGTTCAACTGCAGTTCTGACTCATTTGAGGTATAAAGTTGATACCTTGGCTTTCCATTGCTTAGATCTTCATTTAGGGTTGTATTTTGTTACTTTTGGGCCATATTGAAGTCATTTTCGGGATTTGAGTGTATCATGAAGTGGTGACTTCAGATCTAGGCACCCATGAGCTTATAAGGCTTAAATTTGCCATCTTTATCAAGCCTTGGCCCTTCCCCATGCCCTAGATCTCTTATATAGCTTAGTTTTGGTGTTTCTAGCTTCATGACACCATGTATGGATGTAAAGTTTGAAACTTTATGTGGAAACTTAGTCCTAGGGGACCAAATCTATGGCTTGGAATCATTGAGCCCAACAAAAAGTGACTTAATGGATGTAAACCAAGGAGAAATCGACGAGTTGGATCGTGGCCCTAACCTTTTCTGTTCTGGGGAAACTAGTTGATTCTAGGAGACGACTCAGTGAGTTAGACATGGTTTCTAGGATGTGAAGATTGAGGAACTCGACGAGTTCAAGGAGCAACTCAGCAAGTTGTGAGCGAAATGCCCTGACTATGTATGAGGTGGAACTCGACGTGTTGGATCGAGATTTCCAGGTTTTATGAATCATGGAACTCGACGATTTGGTGGACCAAATCGGCGATTTGAGTCAACCAGGATGTTGACTTTGAGTTTGACCATTGACCAGAGTTAACCCTTAAAGGGGGTTATGAGTATGAAAGGGTAAAAAAGATTTTATGTGTAGGAGTTTGAGAAGAGCAGATTTCAGAGCTGCGGACAGTTCAACTACTACATGACATTTGAGGCGAATTACCTTCTTGTACAAGTGCGTCGAAGGCACCAATGTCGGCCCACTAGTAAGAGTATAGTAGAGATTATTGTCTTTGTGATAATTATCTGTTATGCAACTATCTGTTATGCTTGATGTGCTAGTATGTTATGATATTATGTGATACTTATAGGAATGGTAAGGTACGCCCAAGTTACCGGTCGAAAGGACCGAAGGGGTAGGCCAACACCCTGATATGCTAGGCAGTATATGACTTATGTGTTATGTAGTAGTATGTTATATGGTAGAAGTAGGGGTGAAATAGTCACCGATACCGGTCGACATGACCGAAGGGGTAAGCCAACACCCTGATATACTATGCGAGGTACTGTTCAACAGGACCGAAGAGGTAAGACGACACCCTGATATGCTAGGCAAGTTACTGGTCGAAAGGACCAAAGGAGTAGTCCAACAACCTGATATGCTAGGAAAGTTACCATTTGAAAGAGACTGAAAGGGTAGCTAGTACTCAAATATGTTAGACAATATTTTTATTGTGTGGTATGTGGTATGATGGGGGAAGTCACTAAGCTTTGTGTTTACAGTTTTCAGTTTTGGTTTCAGGTGCCTCTTCTTCGAAGGGAAAGGAGCCGACATGACTGCATCGTAGCACACCATTATTTTCCGCACTATGATGTTCTTGGGATTTGTACTCTGACATTATTATAACTTGTTTTGAGATGTATTACTTATCGTTTTTATGATATGGGATAACTCATCGATGTTTTCGATAATCTGTTTTATGTTATTAAATTAGAAATGAAATTTTTGGTCTTGGATTTTGGGATGTTACATTTATAAAGTGCAATGTGCAATTTCATAGATTAGCATCAAATTCACATTTTCCTAAAGTAATTAACTAAGAATGGAAATTTGTAAAAACATTTAGTTACTTTTATACTTACATTATACTTATTAATGAGATTTTAATGCCCTATCCTACCCATTCGGCTAACGACCCTCCACTAGTCAATAGTGCGGTGGGTAAGAATGGATACCCAATGGTGGTCATTTTATAGGTCGTTTCCTTAAACACCCCTTATAGACTAACTTCGTGAATGAGGCATACTAAAGGTAAGACTGACATTTTCTTATAAATATATATAAATTAAACTTTTAATTGTATAATAGTATATGAGTGTATTTTAATATTTTAAAATACTAGGATTCTATAATTTAAGATTTCAAAATTAAACTATTTAATCAAATTTTAAATTATAAAACCAAAGGGTGTATTTTTAAACTTTTCAAAAATACTAGATCAAATTTTAAATAACTAAATTAATAAAATAATTTTGTCTTTATCTAAAAATTTGACCAAATCATTTATTTTGATAAGGATATGCATTTATCTTTTCAGAAAATTCAATTTTAAGCAGTAAAAATGAATTAAGGTAATTATCCTAATCAAAGCAATATATTAAAATCGAAAAATCAGTATCTGACGAGTCAACTCATCGAGTAAGGTAGTAAACTCGTCGAGTTGATCGAAGTTGTCGAGTTCCAGTATGAACTCGTCGGGTTTGATGAACAGAATGACAATTCTGCTCCCTTCTCCTTTGGACAATTCACAATTACATCAAATTCAACTGAAAAACATCATAGGCTCTGATACCACTGATGGGTTTTGAGCATAACTACAAACCTATGTGTTCATGCAACCCTAATTCCTTTGGATCTAGGTTTTCACAAGTTAAACATGCAAATTTGAATACCAAATAAAAACACTAGGAACTAGCATATTATTCGAAATTTATATGTAAATAGGGTTTAGATGTTTACCTTACTTGTTATGTAGTAATAATAAGACAACCTTGTAGATATTGACTCTTAAAAGAAAGTGCCTCAGATATGACACCTCTAATGGATTACAAATACTCTTTGCAAGAGGATGAGAGGAGAAAAGAGGAAATAGCACTAAATTTCGGCTAGGGTTATCAATAGCAAGCATAGGCCGAAACTTCTAAGAGGTGGGGTCTTTATATAGTTGGTTTACAGGAGGAAACCTTAATCTCCTGCTTAAGACTTAAGCAACCCATGGAACCTTATTAAGGAGCCTTGGATGAAAACTTATAGGGCCTCCCTATAATTTCCGTCCACTCCTATCTAAGGAGTCTAGTAGCCCAGTTTCACAACTATCAGTGATTTTCACAACAACCCCTGTTCCTTTAATCGGTTCCTTTAATCCCGAAATTAATTTCAAACTACTTTCTGATTAATACTAATTAAATAACATGATTTATAATTAATATATTATTCTTTTAATACATTAATAAATCAGTTTATCATTCCAAATAATAAATTCAACCTATTTCTCCAAAAGGCATCATGTCAAGTTGCAAGAGTACAGGCAGCCCAAAAGGACCATGCTACTATTAAATCAAGTACACATCAATTATAGTTATGGGCTTAGACACCTAATCCAACATGTATATCTTAAAATAATAAAATATCACATTCAATCAATATAACATATTGTCAAGTTAGACAAAAGTGCCCCATTTATGACAAGTATGTGGATCTCCTTATAGTGCATTCGTATTCGTTTATTATAAGCTAACTAAAACATATGTAAATTATATATTAGGATTTTTTTGATGTGATACATGGTTCGAAGTGTGAAGTGTTTTTTTTTCAGAAGGTAGCTTGGCTCGTGTTATGGAATTACAAAGCATTGATTTTATAAAATCACCTTTATCATTTGTGTGATTATAATAAACTACTCCCGGGAAGATGGTAAGAGTGTATACACTTTCTTTCCCCCCTCTTTTGTTTCGAAAACATCGAGTGGATAAAACCGTAACACATCTTTTAGAATTGAGTTTTGTTGGACGGAATTATAACACCAAAATTAAGCAGTTGATTGTTGGAATTTGTCTTACAAGGATGATCCGCTTTTATATTGGTTAAATAGCCCAGATACCAATATATAAGAAGTCTAATATTTATTTGTTGGAGCCTACTTGTGAATTAATAGCCCAAAATTAACAATTGATAGCCCATTTGAACCTAATTGTAGATAATAAGATCAAATTATCTTGTTCTTTTTTGTATGGAAACCGAATTTGACGTATTGGGGTACAAAAGGTACGCTATATTTGGGACCCAAATTTCTGTTATCGAGTTTAACGAGAAATATTTGTCAGCTTCTTCCATTTTGTGATTTATTGTGTAGAAATCACCCAAAAGAAAAAATAAGGGGCTTTGGGGGCGGGGTCTAAGGGGCGGCAATTGCTAGTTACGTCATAAATTCGAACTGAATTTTGGTCATTATTTCTAGTGCTAATGAAAATCATGCTTTTCATTCTCTGTTCTTTCTCTCTCAGATTTCTGAGTCTTATTCGATTAAAGATTGAGAGTACCACCCAAATACTTTAAGATGAAAGTGATTGCATAATTCTCAGAATTTCCAAGTGCTCTTACCCAAATTTTCTAATAGATTGTGAGCTCTAGGAGACTGAAAATCAAGTCAAACATATACTATATTCAACACTGAGGTTAAAGAAAAGTAAAAATCGATCCATCTTCTGGGTGTTACTGTTCCTTTTCAGGGACGAATAATGCTTCAGAGAACTTCAATTCGTCTCTACCATGATATCTCGATGATTGCATATGAACAAACGAAGGAGGCGAGAATGTTGGTTTTAGGAAGGAACAAGCAAAAACAAGTCTGCTCTTGCTTAGCTGTTAATAAGAGTTGTTCCTCAATTTCTTCTCAGAAGGAGCTTTGTTGGGTCACGAAGCTTAAGCAGAAGCCACAAGGGCTTCCAAAACCTTCATATGATGTTGGACCTCTATGATGTAACTGAAGATAAGCTAGATTCAACACACAATTTTTTTTTAGAAGAGTCGTAGATCGAGAACTGGGTTGTGAACATCCAGATATGTATCGTTTTCACCGTGGGAGATGCCAGCATAGATTGAAGATTCAAGCGGGGAGAAACGGAAGTCACCAACACCCAACGGTGAATTAAATTTTGTTATAATAGAATCGATTTTATCCAAAAGGGAGAGATTCTAAGAGTAGCGAGATAATAAAGCGCAAACAGGTTAAATGCAACACACATGAGTTTTGAGAATACCCCTTTGAGGAACAAATCTTTGTAGAGTCTTCAGCTTAAAAGAAATCCCAAAATAAATTGTATGGTGATTGACATTTGCATAAAAGAAATCCCAAAATATTGTTGATGAGTCTTCAGCTTATCGATTACCTGGGAATACAAGTTATTTTGAAAATGGTCAACATATATAATGTTGGTGAGTTCATAAGCATGTTTGACTGAAAGATTTTGTATTGATTGTATAACCTAGAAAATCCAATGTTTTTTGTAAATTGTATGAAAATTATGTAATGACCAAGTATAAATGTATGTGTGATTTCCATTGTAAAAACATTTATAAGTAAGCAATTCAAAATTTTCCTTGTATTGTATCTGTTGTAAGTAGAAGGTAATGAATAATAGTATTTCCCCAGAAAATTCGATATTTTCTGAATTACAAAAGTGTTGTAGTCCTTGTATTATCATATGAAGTGTTTCGTATTATTACGATTTAAGCACTTTGATCCCCGTAATGTATCGGTAATAATGGATCTCTATGTGAGTCGTTATAACCATGCATGATAATGACTAATTTGCCTGTCTTGACATTTTTCCAAACGCCGATTTTGATCAAGGTTTTGTCACCCTAGACTAGCCTAGTCTAACTGTAGCGAACAACTAAGGTGTGGGGGAGTCACCCCCGTATAGATCTATACACAAACTCTCGCTCTCCCTCCAGGAGACTCTGATTATAACTACAGGATATGGCCATACACTCAATGGTGTCAACCGACAAGTCTCACTAGGTCCCAATTATTGTCACATGAATATGCTTAATGTTATATGTATTTAGATTTACAAACACCAGATGATACTTGAATGTGAAAAGATACGGCCCAACAAACATGAAAAATGACAGTTGTGGCCCATTTGACATGTAAGTTATTTCCAGGCTTGATAGTATACAAATGGACACGTTAAAGCCCATTAAGCATATGATGATTTTTTCCAGGCTAAATTAGCATGTAAATGGGCCACTAAGGCCCAATAACATGTAAAGTTAATTACGGCCCATTAAGCATGTAATTGGGTCACTAAGGCCCAATAGACATGTAATGAATATATTGGGGCCAATAAACATTCAAATGGATCACGAAGGCCCAATAAGCATGTATGGCAAGTACTAGGCCTAATATTCGTACCATTGTTGTATTTCGTTTGTTTGTTATAGAATGGATTCTTATGGTTGAAAAGTTTACCCATAATGTTATAAAAGTCAAATGTTTGGTTATAACGATATTTTTAGTTTATAAAAAAAATATACCATTTTAACCCTTAAGTTATAAATATTTATATCTTCGGTCCAGTTGTTTAATAATTGACATATTTGGCCCAAAAATACATATTTTGCGATTTTAGCCCCTTTTCACCGAAAATTTTATTTTTAACCCTTGTTTAAATAAAATTACATTTTTGGTCCTTTTTCGTGAAAATAACATTTGTAGCCCATTAAACCATTAAACATAGCATTTTCGGCCCAATTATAAATTTTGTTTCACAATCTCGGTCCAAAATATATTTATTGACATTTCCAGCCCTTACTTTGTAAACATTTACATTTTTGGCCCAATCTCCGTAAACTTTACATTTTTTTGCCCAATTTAGAAATAATTGTCATTTTTAACCCTTATTTTTGTTTATTTTCATTTTTGGCTCAAGTTTTTGATTAAATAACTGTTTATTCCCTAAAAATTTATATTTTTGCATTTTGGGCCCAAAAATTTAGGTCCACTATGCTAAAATTTACACCTTTGATCCTTTGAAAAGTGTGATTATCATAAAAACTCAGTTTTATGCCAATATAACCTTTTTGATCTTTATAAAACCTAAAATCTCACATTTCTCTGAAAACTTTACTTTATTTGTCAAAATGATTCCTTATACAACGTTTTTGTTTTGTTTTTCAAATCTTAAGCATATAAAACACTTTTATCTTTGTTTTATGATGACTAGTATGTTTTAGTTTATGAGTCACACTCATTTTTGTTGGGGATTTCGAAATATGTCAAACGTTTTCACATATTAACAATAATAACCAAGAAAATCACACCAAACATGCATAAACACATAGATTTATACATAACACTTGTTTCTCCGCCAAAAACAAGAAAAAAACCAAAAACAAGGGGTATGAACTCACCTTTTCTTTGATGTTTCGGTTTTAAGGAAGAAATGGAAGAATATGATGTGATTTTTGTCTCTAGAAAGCTCCTTTAGGGGACTTTTGATCTTAGATGAGTTCTAGGGAGCATGATCACGAAATTAAGGTGGTAAGAGGAGTCAATGAGTTTAAAACGAAGATATGTTACTTAGGTTTGTAAGATCTTACCACTAGAGTGTAGCTTGAAGTAATTTTGGATGAAATACCTCCTTTGAATGCTCTAAATCTCGGAAATCTTTGATAGAAGGGGATGGATGTTCTTAAGAGTGTATTGGAGAGAGTTTGATATTGTGTGTGTGTGTGTGGGGGTGGTTCTTGATCCCGACCGAAGGATTATGAAGAGATGGGAAGAGAGAGATTAGACTTTTTGCATGGAGGTTAATAGCACTTAGAAGTATGTGATGACCTTGAAACTTGTAGGTTTACAATGTGTTGTCAAGCTCTTAATCCAACCTTTTCCATTTCTTTTTTTTACACACACACACACACACACACACATATATATATATATATATATATATATATATATATATATATATATTGGATCGAGATTTGGGCCTATTCTAAGCTTCGTTTGAATTTATGGAGTCCAATAATGATTCTCAGCCCATTGGGCCCTTATGAGTGTTCACGGCCCAATGTGGTATAAAGGAATGGGTTTATGGTAGGCATGCACAAACCGGTTCGGTTCACTCCCTAGCCAAGCAAAACCGGTTCAGCCTCAAACCGGTAAGGTTCAAACCGGTTCACTTAAAAAATTAGTCGAACCTATCTAAACCGGTTACACCGGTTCTAAACCGGTTGAATCGGTTCTAAACCGGTTCGGTTCGGTTTCATACAGGTTCCAAACCGATTCACACAATATAAACCAGTTCTAAACCGGTTTCAACGACTAAAATCTCGAACGGGTGTAAACCGGTGGTTTGGTTCTCAAACCGGTTCGGTTCACTGTGGACCGTTCAGCGTAAACCGGTTTACCGGTTCTTTGACCGGTTCGGATCTTGAACCGGTTTTTTGTGCATGCCTAGTTTATGGTCCATTAGGGCTAATTAATTCATTTATGGCCCGATAAGGCCCATTAAGCTTATTGTAATTTGTTGTGGTCCAACTTGGCCCATTAGAAGTAAGATGAACCATTTTAGGCCCATATGGCCCAAAATGTTGAGTATTATGAATATGGGTCCATTTAGAGTCCATTTAAGGGTTCTAAGCCCAAGTTAGTCAATTTGAGTGCTTATTGGTCCATTAGGCACAATAAGAAAATCCTAGTCCATAATGGACTGAAATCGGGTTTTTTAGAGTTTTTCTACTCCCAATTGACTATTTAAAATGTTTTGTATAGAGCTTTGAACTTTACTGGATAAACCTTGATTGAATTTGTTAACATTGATTGAGCATTGAGTTTGGTATGAATAAATATTACATGTATCACAACGGATGGTGTTTACAAGAATACCGAATTTCCTAGCTAAATTGCTAGTTGTGAAATCATCCCCCCATTAGAGGGAATTTCTTCTTGAAATTATTTTGAAAGATAGGATTATGATGAAGAGAATAAGTGAGGGGACTTTTGCTTCATTTGGTCTTCACGTTCCCATGTGAACTCCGGTCCACGCTAGCGTTCCATCGAACCGTCACAATCGGAATGCAACTTTTCTTCGTACGCTTCACTTCCCTACCCATAATCTCGACCAATTCTTCGACGAACAGAAGATTCTCGTTTATCTTGATCTCTTCTAAAGGGGTGACAAAAGTTTATTCTGATGGACACTTTTTTCAGATTCGCAACGTGGAACACGGGGTGTACGTTGCTGAGCTAGGCAAGTAGCTGCAGCCTATAAGCCACTGGACTAATCCGGGCAAGAATCTCGAATGGTCCAATGTATCACGGGTTCAGTTTTCCCTGTTTCCCAAAGCGGATCATCCCTTTCCATGGAGAGACCTTCAATAACACTTGGTCCCCAACTTGAAATTCTAATGGTTTTCGCTGCTTGTCTGCATAGCTCTTATGTCGGTCTTGCGATGCTTGGAGTCGAGCTTTGATTTGGATTATCTTTTCGTTCATTTCTCAAATAATCTCAGGCCTTATTAAAGTAATGTTCGGTGCTTGCCCTTTTACTAGCTGAGAGTCACCCACCTCAGCCCAGCATAGAGGTGATCTGCATCCGCGACCATAAAGAGCCTCGAAAAGGGCAACCTTGATGCTCGTGTGATAACTGTTGTTGTATGCAAATTTAATTAAAGGCAAGTGGGCATCCCATGACTTGTCGAAGTCAATCACACAGGCTCGGAGCATGTCCTTAATTTTCTGGATGGTTCGCTCACTTTGACTGTTCGTTTAAGGGTGGTAAGCAGTGCTCATATCAAGTTGCATTCCCATTGCTTTATGAAGACATAACCAAAATCTTGAAGTGAACCTACTATCTCGATCCGAGATAATACAAACTGGCATTCCATGGAGTCTCACGATCTCCTTGATGTAGATTCGGGTCAATCTTTCCATCTTGTAAGATTCCTTTATTGGTAGGAAATTAGCGGATTTAGTTAGTCTATCGATAATTACCCATATGGCATTCAACCCATCGATTTTCTTGGGTAATTTGGTTAAAAAGTCCATATAAATCCGTTCCCATTTCCACTCGGGTATCACTGGTTGTTGTAATAGTCTCGAGGGCTTTTGATATTCCACTTTCACCTTGGCGTTGGTGAGGCACTTGCCTACGTAAGTGGCTATCTCTGCTTTCATATTTGGCCACCAATAATGTTGTTTGATATCATGATACATCTTATCTGACCCAGGGTGAATAGAGTATCGTGTCTTGTGGGCTTCATTCATGACCACTCCTCTGAATCCCCTACGTCTAGGGGCCCAAATTCTATTCATGAAATAGTATGCTTCGTCCTCTTTGGCTTCTAGAATTTTATTCATTCCACGCAGCATTTCATTTGTGATGTTCTCTGACTCCATCGCATCTATTTGGGCTTCCTTGATTTGCGAGGTTAGGTGAGATTGAATGGTTATCGAGAGGGTTTTCACGCGACGACTCGAATATTCCTTTTGGCTCAGGACGTCGGCTACTACATTAGCCTTGCCCGGGTGGTACTTGATCTCGTATTTGTAATCATTTAGCAGCTCAACCCATCTTCGCTACCTCATGTTTAACTCTTTCTGATTCAGAATGTGCTGGAGGCTTTGTGGTCGGTGAAGATGGTGAACTTTGTACCATAAAGGTAGTGCCTCTAAATCTTCAATGTGAAGACCAGAACTCCCAACTCGAGATCATGAGTGGTGTAATTTACTTCATGTGTCTTTAGTTGTCTAGATGTATAAGCGATCACCTTTCCCCGTTTCATAAGCACACAACCTAAACCTTGATTCGAAGCATCACAGTAGACTATGGAGTTTTCGGTTCCCTCTGGTAAGGATAGTACCGGTGCGCTATAGAGGGCTTGCTTCAGGGTTTGGAAGGCAATTTCTTGTTTTTCAGTCCAGTTGAAAGCCATGCCTTTTTGTGTTAGTGTGGTGAGGGGCTTGGCTATCTTGGAAATTTTTTGAATAAATCTCCGATAGTAGCTTGCGAGACCCAAGAATTGGCGAATTTATGTTGGTGTTGTCGGGATCGCCCAACTTTCGGTTGCTTTGATCTTGGAAGGATCAATATGAATCTTGTTAATGTTGACAACATGTCCCAAGAAATTTACACTGCAGAGCCAAAAATCACACTTGGAGAGTTTTGCGTATAGCTTCTCAGCTCCCAGGGTCTCTAAGATCTGTCGGAGATGTTGACTATGGTCTTCTTCGCTTTGTGAGTGTACGAGGATATCATCGATGAAAACGATTACGAAGTTATCAAGGAATGGGTGACAAACTCGATTCATGAGGTCCATAAATGCGGTGGGAGCATTTGTTAGACCGAAGGGCATCACGAAAAATTCGTAATGTCCATACCCTGTTCGAAAGGCGGTTTTTGGGATATCCTCCTCCCGGACTCGGAATTGGTGATAACTAGATCTCATATCTATCTTGGAGAAATAACTAGCTCCTTGAAGCTGGTCAAATAGATCATCGATCCGTGGAACTGGATACGGGTTTTTGATAGTGAGTTTGTTTTGTTCCCTATATTCGATACACATCCTGAAGGACCTTTCTTTCTTCTTAACGAAAAGAAACAGAGCTCTCCATGGAGAGAAGCTTGGTCTTATAAATCCTTTATCCAGGATTTCACTCGGTTAGCTTGATAATTCTTTCATTTCAGCGGGAGCCAACCTATAGGGTGATTTGGCGATCGAAGTGGCTCCAGGCACGAGGTCAATTCGAAATTCGACTTGTCTCTCTAGGGGTATTCCTGGAAGATCTTCAGGAACTACATCTGGAAATTCGCATGCCACTGTTATATTTTGTATGTTTACTTCTTCTTTAGTCTTGTCCATAACGTGAGCAAGGAATGCGTAGTTCTTCTTGTGTAAGCACTTCTGCGCCTTGATGCACGAGATAAGATGAAGATTTACACCGGGTTTATCTCCATATATTATTAGGGTTTCGTGATTAGGAAGATGAAGGCGAACGGCCTTCTCGTGACACATAATATCAGCATGATGGGGGCTTAACCAATCCATGCGAATTATCACATCAAAACTCTTTACATTTACAGACACCAAATCTATTTGGAAAGAGTGGTTGTTTAGTGTTAATGTTCATCCTATATAGATATCTTTAGTTGATTTAGTCTTCCCATTATCCATTTCTACTGTGAAGGCTTCATTAAGTTTCTGGGGTCGTTGTTTTAGTAGATGTTTAAACTTGTTACTAATGAAACTTCACTCTGCACCACTATCGAATAAGATGCATGCGTATGTGTTGTTAAGTAGGAACATACTGGTGACAACAGTAAGGTCCTGGACTGCTTCACCTTGTCCCATAGTCAAAACTCTTCCTGATCCTCTAGTTCCTTGATTGTTAACATTAAGGCAATTGTTCCTAAAATGTCTGGTTCTCCCACATCCATAACAGGTATGACTAGCCCCAACATTGGAGTTGTTGTTGTTGCGGTTCCTGATGTTGTTGTCGTTGTTGTTTGGCGTCTGATTCTGTGGAAGATGAGTCTTACGGTACCTTGTTGTATGACCTTTCTGATTGCACCTTGTTCAAATCATCTCTCGGCATTCCCCATGATGATGGTAGTTGAATTTGTTACATTTGAGGAGATTTCCTGAGTATTGCTTCGGGTTATTTTGTGTGGATGAGGCTGGAGCATGTGGTGTGGTGATCGCTTGAGTAGGAGCATGGACAATCACCGTTTGTTGTTTCTTCGAAGATTCAGAATTTTGATTTCCCTTCCGCTTGTTGTTTTTCCCTTTCTTGTTCCCACCTTCTTTCTTAACTTCCGCTTCTCCTGTTTTGGCACCCTTTTTGTTGTCATGATCATACAATTTCTTGGTTATCCTCTTTGCACTATCATACGTGGTCGGATTTGCTGCAATTACATTTCTTTGGATTGACGCGGTCAATCCCCAGATAAATCTCTCGATCTTCTTCCCTTCAGATGTGATAATTCAAGGACACATAAGAGATAGCTCACTAAACCTTGTTATGTACGCACCAATGTCAGAGTTTTGAACCGTGAGGTTCCACAGTTCTTGTTCTAATTTTCTAAATTTCTCCCCGGGGACGGTTCTCAGCTAACAACGTATCCTTAAGTTCCTCCCATGGTATTGCGTTCTCCACCGAGAGCGTCATGGCCTCTATGTGACCATTCCACCAGGAGAGGGCTTGATCAACAAAGGTGCAGGCCGCAAACTTTACCTTAGACTCATCTGGACGTCCGCAAATTTCAAACACCGATTCCACCTTCTTAATCCATTGTTTCAAGATTATTACGCCTCCGGTCCCATTGAAGGTTCGGGGCTTGGCATTGGTGAACTCCTTGTAGGTTCAAGTTCTTACGGTTCCTTGGTTTGTTCCTTGATTTGTGCTTCCGGTTCCCTATCTGTTGCCTTCCCCGTTGTTCCCGTTACGAATTTGTGCAAGCGCTGCAGTGACTGCAGCGGAAACTGCTGCTTGGAATGCGACTGAGTTAATTTCTGGGGGCGTTGGTGTCATGTTGTTCCCACGGTTTGGTCTTTGAGGCATCTTTCTGTCATGGAATAGATAGATGATGAGTATATATTCCATTCCTAGGTTAGAATGCCACTGACTCAGCGAATCGATTTTTGTATCTAAGTGATTCCATGTATTAACATAAAATAAAAGTAAAACACAAAGCAGATAACAATGTCACGATAAAACATAGAGCATTTTCATTCATAATGATCGTTTTTAATACATGAAAATTTGCCCAAAAGGTATACAGTACATAGGAAACAAATGATCTATCAGCATGACGAACCTATGAGTAGTGTAATCACTTAAACATAAGGTCGTTAGTATATAGAATAACATACATATAAAAGGAAAATCATAATGATACTAGTAGGTGAAGGGTGAATCCTAGTCATGATGAGATGCATCTAACAGTAATAGTGATATCATATTCCAAAATGTTGCGCTAGTAAATTAGCCATCTCGGTCATTTCTCTAATGACCTCATCCATTTCTAGTTCCGCTCGCACGACTTGTGTCTCCAATGACAATAGCTGATGTTAAAGAGCGGCAATTTCTTCTTCCGTAGAGCGAGTTCCATGAATGGAGTCCCTTGGCGGTATAGGGTGGTTCTGATGCACTTCTGTGGTAGGAGGCTAGCCGAGAGCTTCATCAGTGTTCTTATCGTACTCTTTTTCATCATTAGTCTCGTGAAACTCGTAGTCCATATCTGTATACTCCTCACCCTCAAATTCAGAGGCCACCTCTTGTCCTACCATAGGGTATTCTTCAATCTCTCCATGAGCCACTTGTAGCACCTGGTTCCTAGTATGTATTTTAGTCTTGTATCTTGCATTTTGTCCTTGGACTCGGGGAGTTGAGGACTAACTCGACAAGTCGGAGCGTGTTGGACACAGAAGTTTAATGACCTACTCGACGAGTCCGCGTCCAGACTCGGAGAGTAGGCACTGTTCGGACAATAATCTGAGGGTTCGTACCCTATTTAAACATCTCATTCAGTCACCCTTCGTCCTATTTGCTTCCAGAAGACTCTCATAGCAACCCTAATTGTGTGATTAAAAATCTAAGGCCTTTTGAGTGATTTTGGTTCTTTTGTGATCCAAGAAAGGAAGGAAAAGCTTGAAGGAACAAGAAGAGGATAGAGGGATCCGAGTTTGAGCATCTTCCACAGTGCATTTGACGTATAAAGCTTATACCTTGCTCATTATAATTATGGATCTATTCTTGAAGGAAGTTAGGGCTTCTAAGAGCCATTTTGGCAACCAACCATGATTGCAAGCATGGTTGAGGGCTAGGGTTTCGGATCCAGGGTTCTTGAGGGACCCTAAGGTAGAATGCAACTGTTTTAGAACCCATGAAAAGCATCATGCATGTCGGGAGTTCCTTCTTGAGCCATTTGGGCTCCTTCTTCCATGCATGCACGTAAAGTATGTAACTTTATGTGCTAGATCGAGCCTAGGGGCTTGGATCTATCTTTTGGTCAAAGGTTGTACATCAGAAATCGAGGATTTAGGGTGTGGATGTTACCGACTCGGCGAGTCCGTTCTTGGGACTCGGCGAGTCCAAGACATAAAGTCCCATATCTGTTGAGGCTCTAAAGAACTCAACTAGGTGTTGGAGGGACTGTAGAAGGTCAGAAGGAGCGACCCAACGCTTTGGACTTAGCCTTACACCTGGAATTCATAGGACTCGACGAGTGCTAGAACAGAATTGGCGAGTCTGAGGCAATCTCCTTAAGATTTAAGATGAACTCGACAAGTTGTTCATACAACTCGGCGAGTCGAGATCAGGACTTGTTCATCAGATGAAGGTGAACTCGACGAGTTGTTCATACAACTCGGCGAGTCGGATGAAGGATCATTCGATGTTCTTATAGAGGAGGAACTCGTCGAATCATCGCCAAACTCGACGAGTCGAGTCACGGATGAGGACGTGTAAAGGGATAGAGACTCCACGAGTTGACGGCCCAACTCGGTGAGTCGGGTCAACTTGAAGTTAACTTTGACTTGGACTTGATTGGGGGTAAAATAGTCATTTTACCCTAAGAGTAGATGTCAGTTTCTGACTAAGTGTTTTGTGGGGATTGTAGCCGGATGATTTTCGGAGCAGCAGCAGACAGAGACTTCCCACACGGATTATCAGTAGCTACTTGTTCGAGGTGAGTTACCTTCCAGTAGCGGTGGGTCTACGGCCATAATGCCGGTCCATCAGTAGGGGTTGTATGATTAGATGATTGTCTCCGTGATATTCATCTAGGTTGCTACTATCTTATATGTTTATGTGCTAGTATGATATGATGTTATGTGCTAATGACAGTAGGGGAGATAGTCCCCAGATTACCGGTCGGTAGGGCCGAAGGAGTAGTCATACCCAAGCATGCTAGATAGAATATGTGATATGTGTTATGTGGTAGTAGTAGGGGGTGAAATAGTCCCCAGTATCCGGTCGAGAGGACCGAAGGGGAGGCCAGTACCCAGATATGCTAGCCAGTATCCGGTCGAGAGGACTATGTGATATTATCACTATTTTATGATATGGAATTTCTAACATTATACGTGGTTTATGAAATGTTATGAATTAGAATGTTTTCCGAAAAACATTTTAATTAAAGTAATTTACTAAACGAAGTTTTTAGTCATGATTTTTGGGTCGTTACAAGTTGGTATCAGAGCCCTGGTTTGAGGGATTCGGACACACCCTCGGGGGTGTCTGCACTCAAATCGAGGGATTAAAAGCTTTTACAAGAAAATAGTTTTCTAAAGAATAAGATAAAGAGTTTTGAGAAAGGACGAAGTGTGTAATGTGCACAACCGGTCGAGCTCAAGAAAGTTTTCCCCAAAATACCCATACAAGTTTATGTTATATTTATTAGCTTTAGTAAGGATCTAGGGATGATGCCTTATGTGCCTGCTTTATGTGTTTCAGCTTATGTGAATTGCATGCTAGTATCGGGTCGACAGAAGTAGGATGGCCTGTTATGTTATGCCTAATAGTATGAGTATAGCATCGTATGCTAGTACAGTTTCTTGTTATGAGGATAGATTTGCTTGAGTAGTTTCCTGTGTCCGAATGCTACTTGCTTTGTGCTTTGTGGGACTCTGAATAATGGGAGTTAGCCATTAGGTGAATACGTCACGTCACATGTGATCAGGGTTGAATAATCTCAGAGTGCTAGATTTAGCCGTATTGCGCAGCTCTCGTTTGAGTCTAACTGTTGTAGGAACGAGTGTTTTACTCGAAAGATTATTTGAGCCTCTTCACATGTGATGGTATTCAGGTGATGGCTAATTGGCATTACAAGGAGGCCTTCAGTATCTGAGGATTGGTTTGATTGAAGTCAGGGATTTCCCTAGGGAAAACCTAGGATGAGAGTAGTAGAGATCAGTAGTAGTATAAGGGACTTGGTGGAGTCAAGGCAGTACTTGAGGAGAGTACGGATAGATGTGGAAGGTAGTAAGGGCCCATACTACTGAAAGTAGAGGATCGATACTTAAATCAAGGAAGGTTGAGGCAAGACCAAGGAACTTGCGATGGATGTGATTCCTCTGGATGTATTAGTATCTCTGACGGTTGTCATTATGTATTGCAGAATGGTGGTGCTACGTTCGAGACCAACAGTTGGCAGCTCAGGAGAGGGATCGGGTTCGGGTTTAGGCTCCGAACCAGTGGATGAGAGTCTACGCGAGTTCATCTCATCCGAGATCACTAGAGGCATCCTTGATGCGACCCCGGTCATCTTTGGGTCGATCAAGGAAGGGATTGTCAAGCTGATGGAGGATCGCCTTCTGGCATCAAGGAGTGACATGGCTACCACTCAGTCAGGATCATGCACACTGTCCTTTAAGGACTTCAGGGGTAGTGGTGCACCGGATTTCCATGGGGCGAAGGACCCCATTGTTGCCAGACGGTGGATTGCAGACATTGAATCTGCACAGGTGACCAGCTTCTTCCCTGAGGGGTCAAAGGTACGATTTGCAGCAGGGTGTTTAAGGGACCGGGCTAGGGATTAGTGGTAGTCGGTTGGTGACTCTCTGGGAGCCTCGGCTGTTGAGGCTATGAAATGGTCGGATTTTGTGGCCCGGTTCAGAGCTGCGTTGGCCCGGGAGTTCATGGATATGAGACAGACAACTGAGTCAGTGGTGGAGATCACCACCAAGTTTCGAGAGAGAGCCCTTATGGTGCCCCAGTATGCGGGAGACGAGGATATAAGGAGGACCCGCTACCACGACATGCTACGAGTCGACATTCGGGAGCATGTCAGCTTCTTAGCTTGTCCCACTTTGGATTCTATGATTGCCAGAGCAAGGGAGAGGGAGATTGGTCTGGAGCACATCCGGAATAGGAAGTTAGAGGAGGGACAAGTGATTGGGGCTTCGGGGAAGAAGCCCAAGGGATCAGATGCGCAGCCAAAAGGCCAGCAGAGCCGTGGCCGCTATAGGAAATGCGGCAAGTCGCATGAGGGAGTTTGTAGGTTGGGAGCATCTGGCTGCTACAAGTGCGGCAAGACGGGGAACTTTAGCAGGGATTGTACCGCCCCTGCACCCACCTTTTGGACATTAGAGTTGTTGTGTCTTCACTCCAACCAAAGGGGCCACAAGAAGGCCAATTGTCCCCAGTTGACAGCAGCAGCAACCGCGGTAGTGAAGGCGCCAGCCCCAGCGACCCTGCGGATTACTGATGGCCGGTAGGGCAAGGCGGAGGCTCCAGTGGTGAAGAGTTGGGCTTTCCAGTTGACTACCGAGGAGGCATGCGCCGCATCCAATGTGTTGACGGGGTCGTTCCATGTGAACGGTATTCCTGTACAGGTGTTGTTTGATTCAGGTGCCACTTGATCTTTTGTTTCTCTTACGCTTAGCAAGAGGTTTCCCGAGCCTTCGGGCATGTTGGATTGCCCTTTAGAGGTAGAGATTGTCGACGATCAATCGGTGCAAGCATCAGAAGTATTCTGAGATTGTGTGTTGAGATTATTCGAGGAGCACTACCTAGTAGATTTGGTTCCTATACCTTTGCGGGGGAACAAGGTTATTATTGGCATGGATTGGCTAAGCCCTAATGGGGCGATGATCGACTGCGCGCAGCAGTCAGTGTAGATCAGGACCCCAAGCGGGGGAGAGCTGGTGATTCAGGGCGAGAGGCCACAACGAGGACCAACCTTATGTTCGACAACGAGGGCTAGGCATTACCTTCAGCAGGGCTGCGCAGGATATGTCTCCTATGTCATGGATAACCGGGAGGCGGGTGAGGCGACAGTAAGCGACGTTCTAGTGGTGCGAGACTACGCAGATGGGTTCCCAAAGGAGCTTCCTGGGATACCTCCAGAGAGACAAGTGGAGTTCAGGATCGACCTAGTCCCTGGTGCGGCTCCGATAGCCAAGGCACCATATCGATTGGCTCCTTCTGAGATGCAGGAGTTGTCTACATAGCTGGAGGAGCTGCTAGACAAAGGATTTATCAGGCCGAGTAGTTTGCCTTGGGGAGCCCCAATTCTATTTGTCAAGAAGAAAGAAGGGTTACATCGCATGTGCATAAACTACCGGGAGCTGAACAAGCTAACAGTGAAGAACCGTTACACGCTCCCGAGGATTGACGACCTTTTTGACCAGCTTCACGGAGCATCTTGGTTTTCCAAGATTCATCTGCGCTTGGGATACCATCAGATGAGGGTCAGAGAGGAGGATGTGCAGAAGACTGCGTTTCGGACTCGCTATGGCCATTATGAGTTCGTGGTGATGCCCTTCGGAATCACCAATGCTCCTGCCGTGTTCATGGATCTCATGAACCGCATATATAGGCCGATGCTGGATCGGTCTATGATAGTATTTATTGATGATATCTTGGTTTACTCCAAGACGCAGGAGCAACATGCGGATCATCTGCGAGAGGTTCTAGATACTCTGAGGAGGGAGAGCCTGTACGACAAGTTCTCCAAGTGTAAGTTCTGGTTGCACGAGGTGCAGTTTCTTGGGCACCTTGTCAATCAAAACGGGATTCTGGTCAACCCGGCCAAGGTGGAGGCCGTGATGAGATGGGAGGTTCCGAAGTCTCCATCTGATATTCGTAGTTTCCTGGGATTAGCCGGCTACTATCGGAGATTCTTCCAGGATTTCTCCAAGATAGTCATGCCCTTGACTCGGCTTATGAAAAAGGCCGTAGCTTTCCGTTGGGGGCCCGAGCAGCAGGCCGCATTCGAGACTCTGAGAAAAATATTATGTGAGGCGCTGTGACAACCCGAAATTTCCATTCGATCAAACCCTAAAAGTCAACCACTTCTTATCATAAGTTAATGTCAATATTTCTTATTTTTAAGAAATTTAAAGTTCGTTTGATTATTTTAATATTATTTTTAAGAGAACGGGTGAAAGAAAGTGTCTTAGAAGTTCGCGGCCAAACTTTTAAGTTTGGGTCGAAAAATCATCCAAAAATCATAAACTCATGCATAAGCATGAGTTTACTCCCCAAGACTAGTCATTCTTGTGTTTACTCCCCAAACACCAAAAGAGTAAACTCAAATATCCTCTCAAGTATCATCCAATTTTTTATTCGAAATCGTGAATCTAGTAAGTGTTTCTAGCCCTTTCAAGTTAGTAAATCACTTAATCTAGTGATTGTACATCCTTTAATCCATCCATTTTTGTGTTTTGATTAGTTTTTCCAAGAACACCAGGAACACACACTAGTGTTCTTGGACTTAAAGTTCATTTCAAGCTACCACAATGTAAGTACTTCTATCCTAGAGTCATTTTAAGCTTGCTATACATGTTTATACCAAAGAAAAGTCCCAAGAACACCAAGATAAAGGTGTTCACGGTTTTGGGAGGTCCCAAAACCGTAAACACCAAGTGTAGGGCCAAAATGGTGTGTTAAGGTGCCTAGATGCTTCACAATGCCTTAGGGACTTGTCTAGGTTCATCCTTGAAGAGTTACAAAAACCTTCCATTTTCATGTGTTCACGGTTTGGGGATGTCCCAAAACCGTAAACACCCCAAAAGGTGTGTAAATGTCCCATAGTTGTTCATTAAGCCTAAATCTAACCTAGACTGGTGCCATGATTGAGCTAAGGACTTGAAAACCCCAAATACCATAAACTTAGGAGTTTAAGGTAGTAAACTCATGAAAAATGGTCCTTAGACCGTAAACTCCATTAAGGAGTGTTTTGATGCCACACAACACTTCCTAAGGCTAATTCATGAAGTAGGAATGCTTGGAATAGCTTAGAAGACTTCAAATCAGCAAGTGGTCAAAAGGTTTGGACTTTACGACCGTAAACTCAAAAGTTTATGACCGTAAACTCAAGGAGTGTTTATCTTTAGGGAGTAAACTCATTTTAGGAGTGTTCCTTGAACCCCAAACACACTAGCCTTTCCCTACAACACTTAGATGCACTCCTTAGCACTTATAACACTTATACAAAGTGTTTGTCATGCCCTAGAGTGTCTTTACTTGTTTATTAGTTGTTTAAAGACTAATTGTTTATATACATATGTCCTTATATGTAATTAGGATCTTTGTGCGTGTCTAAGTCTTCACTTGACACCAAGCACTTATCCTACACTTCCATCCGATCCACACACAACAGGTGAGTTCAATGTTTTAAATGTTTTTAAATACTTTATGGGGGATACAAGTAGAATCATGCTACTTATTATATCAATCATACGTGATTAATAAGCATCATTCAAATGATTGGCTACTCATTAGCCGTTTTACCAAACAGTTTCCTTCAAATGTTTTTCATAAACACTTTATATGTTTAAAACTCCTTATTAAACTGTACATTTTACTCTGTATGATTCATTCAAACTCATTTACAATTGTGTTTCAAACAAATGCTTCTTTATACTTAAACTGTTTTATCAAACCCATGCCTTTAAACCGTTTTATAGATTGACATCAAGTCGATCTTTTCTTAGATAATAATTATGTTCAAAGGTTTTACAAAACTTATTATATGCTTTTATATTATCAATTTCATGCCTATATATGTATAGATATATAATAAATGTTTAAAAGACTTAGGAATGCTATCCACCCTATTTCCTTTTCGCGCTTGAGATGTGGTCTGGTGGGACATCGGGTATCCATCCGAAGTTTCTTTAAATATTAGTTATATATCATATGTACATATATAATCATAAAGGTCCTTCCAGTTCATCCAATGCCCTTGGGTAGCAAGGGTATACATCCATGTTCATACGTACCGGTTACATTACTAGCAAGCTACCATATGGGTGGTTTAGGAAGATACTAGAACTATTACTAGAACGCGATATCATACAATGAGTCAGTTCATTCATGAGTCAATACTTGTTAGATAGAGAGAACACACATTACAGCTAGTACACACAGTACATTACTATACATGCTAGATAGAGAGAGAACACACATTACAGCTAGTACACGCAGAACATTACAGTATATTTACATAGATACATCTACATGAGTACATTTACATGAATACGTTTACATACATATGCTTAAATGACTACATTTGCATAGATACATTTACATGAGTACACTTACACGAATTACTAGTACATTTTATATGTATAGATTTTCTTATATAATCCTCATTCTTATCTTTACCTTGTGATTCAATCACATAACCAACGAGATAGATTGGATTTAATATGCTAGTACCAAAGGATACTTTTGGGATTAACCATCTCTAGAATCTCTGTTAGCTACAGAGGTAAAAGCACATCTACAGATGCCAACGGTTGATACCATTACATGCATACTTTAAGGAACTAACTATTCCTATACCCAATTGTTAGCAATAGAGGTAACTGTACATCTACGGATGTCTTCAGTTAACATTGTTAGTTACCCTAGTACCAAAGGGTAATACTAAGGCTACATTCATAACAGTTAGGTCTTGGTAGAAGGATACATTCAGAATAGTCGGGTCTTGGTAGAAGGCTACGTTCAGAACAGATAGGTCTTGGTAGAAGGCTACATTCAGAATAGTCGGGTCTTGGTAGAAGGCTACGTTCAAAACAGTTAGGTCTTGGTAGAAGGCTACATTCAGAACAGTCGGGTCTTGGTAGAAGGCTACGTTCAGAGTAGTTAGGTCTTGGTACAAGGCTACATTCAAAACAGTCGGGTCTTGTTAGAAGGCTACGTTCAGAGCAGTTAGGTCTTGGTAGAAGGCTACATTCAGAACAGTCGGGTCTTGGTAGAAGGCTACGTTCAGAGCAGTTAGGTCTTGGTAGAAGGCTACATTCAGAACAGTTAGGTCTTGGTAGAAGACTCCATTTTATAGTAGTAGAAATCATAGGGATTTCTAGGGTTTTTCAAACGTTTACATTTGTTCTACAAAACATTTTCATACTTACAGTTCATATACATTTTCAATACTTACAGTTCATATACATACAAATACTTACATACAAATTAAGACACTAAAATGCTTATGATCTCACCAGCTTTAAAGCTGGTACTCTCTTTCAAAATAACTTGTATCCTCATGTCAACGATAGACAGACACCGATGCAAGGTTTAGAGAAGATGGAGCTCGATCAAGACTCATCTTTCATTTTGTTTATGCTATAGTGTCTATTATAATTTGACAAAACACTTGTATTAAAATTATATTATTAATGCAATGGATGATGTTGTTGCTTCTTTACTACTTTTCACTGTTGTGATACTGTACATGACGTCCTCCGCCCCAGAACGTTTCCGCTGTTCTTGGTTTTGGGGTGTGACAGATTGGTATCAGAGCATTGTTTATAGTGAATTAAGTATATCAACCCATAAAAGATATACAGACTATAAATACATTGGATTTAAAAATACTCTGACCAAGAGTTTATACTTTAAAAAATAAAATATTTAATTAAGTATATGTGCTTCATTCATACTAAAATCAGTGTCACTAGGACAGTACAAAAGAATTACGATTGTTGGGCAACACAGGTGGACTCAGAGACATATGGTCAAAACTGGGAAGATATAGCCTGATCACCTATATTATCCCAGGGTTGACTAGCATGTGCCTCGGTGTAGTTGTGTGGTTGCAACAATGTCTAAAATCTTACCAACAATACCACAATGAGAACAGTAGAACATAACATTAAACTTAAAATACTATAGAAGTATTTGGTGTTACTATAAGTACTTTATACTTGAGAACTAAAACGGGATCTTCATTACTAAGTTGATAGTTGCTAAGTGGATACACTAAGGCTATATGTAATTAGGATGTTATAGACTTAGAATCTGTGAAAATTTTACTTTACCTCTATTCTGTGTGAATTTGGAGTTAAGGTCACTTATTCGAAGGCCTATCATGTTTCGATTACATATAACTGGTATGCACTTCACAAATGGCGATGTAACTAATGAAGATTTTCTAAATAATTAGCTAGATAGTTCATCTAATAATTATTTTCTTACCCCAATTCTCGCGTAGATAACATGGCTGGACTCCATCCCCACGGAAACCAGTACCTTCCGAATGAGGTCATTGCTGGATGGTTTGAAGAAGAACCAGAAAATGATCATCCAATCCCTGTGAATGATCACCATGATGAAGACCTTTCGGACGATGCTAACTCCGAACCCAAAGTTGAGAACCTACCCCAGGCAGCTCACGTTCCAATTCTTAACCCTCGTCCGACTTTTCATGGCCCGAAGCCTCCATGGGTGGAATGCTTGGAAACATGGAGCCAAGGACAAGATCAGCCCATGCCATTTAATGGTGACCGAAGCTTTTATGACCTGAGAAATGGGGGCTCAGCAGACAGAATCTGGCCAATCTTGGTCCGTAGATTGGCCCGAAATGAGATTCAAGGCAGGACAGCCCTACATCAGATCACATAAGTCGTCACCGATGCGAGAATGCATACCCTCCGCACCATTCGTCTAGAAGATGCTCGTGAGAGATCTGAGAGAAACCATGAAACCCTGCTGCAAGCACTGGCTGAATCATGAGCCGAAGCCATAGAACTCCATGTACGCCAGAGAGTATACAAAAGACACCTACTTGATGTAGAATGTCAACTGGCTGAACTGAGAGTTCACCAGAGGGATGACCATCGCCAGTAGTAGATGTTGTACTTTATTTTTCCTTGTTAAAAGGAATCGTTTTTCTGTCTTTGCCCGATGTGGCATTTTCTATGAAACTATCTTGTACTGTAAGTACTTTTGGTTAGGTCTTTATGCTGTCAAGAACTATCTTCTCTGGATATGATGTAAGACCTTTTACAAGGTCATTTTCCTAAATATTACGTCCTTAATATCAAAGATATCGACAGTCGGCTAACTCCTGTGTCGTTCTTTATTCAAGTACTCTTATCATACTTTTATTAGAGTTTATCTGAAACATGCCATAGTCAAGTCATTGGAATATAGCAAGTTAGCTCCGAAGACATTTCCAAGTCTCTTTTAGTGGTTGGATCATGTTATTCACCAACCCACGATACCTCGGCTTGAACGACAAACATCTTGAGACCATTCTACGAACTTACTTCCACTCAGTACTAGGACTGTATCATAGGGATGTAGGTCAAACCTTCGTGAACATACTTCCAATCCGTATTAGGACTGCATCATAGGGATGTAGGTCAAACTTTTGAGAACATAGTCTTACTCTTTTCTTGAACGACCGAAGTACACCTAGGGTCAATCAGAATCGCTCACAAAATCCTTATCTTGCATGTTACAGAATCATGTCGTCATCAGGAACCAATCAATCGGGCAACGAAACCTCCGCTTTCCCTATGGACGCCGCTACTTTCCAAACCGTAATTACAACTACCATGATGGCTGTCGCGACAGCTGTCCTTGCACACCGTAGCACTATCAGCACAATCAATGCTGATGATGGGGTTGAAGTTTCCAATCGTGGTAGCCATCCAGGAAGTCGTCAAACGGTAACAGTCACAGGCTCTCAAAGCCGAAAAGCAGAGAACAAGAGACGAAAGCGTCAAGCCCAGAAAGAACGCAAGAAATCCCAAAGGCTGGTTATGCAACAGCAGCAAGTGGAAACCCCTGCCATCCCCGTACCGAGCAGACCATACGAGGGAAAACTCCCGAAGTGTGATAAGTGTAGTTTCCATCATCATGGGGCTTTCCATGAGATGCAATGTTGCAATTGCCTAAAAATAGGGCACCATGCTCGTAGCTGTGGAGCACCGGCACGACCCATCACTCAAGCCCCTGACATCAAAGTCAACCAGGCTTATGATGGTGGTGTTAAAACTAGACCCTATGAAAGGAAAATTTCAAAGTGGATGAACAAGGAGAACACTCGTGTCCACGTCACTCTAGCTCAACACATCACTCTCGCCACCAATGCAAGTACTACCCAGTCATGCCACCAATGCAGTGAAATAGGGCACTTCAAGAAGGATTACCCTATAGAAAAGAACTCTGGCGCAGATGGGAAGATTCTCAGGATCACAGCTGCAGGAGAACCTGCTCCGGAACCACGTTAATGTAACTTAGGCGTGTTGTTTTAACAGAATTATAAACTATCCAGAACTAGTGCAACTAGAGTCTTATCTTTTGCGGGATCCAATCGGTCTAAAGATGCTCGTGCTGCATATACTTGTCTTTTGTAGTATACCTTATTCGCAGCAATAGTCTTATAGTAAATCTAAAGTACTGTAACTCTGTTGATGATTGCACGGTTGTGTTTTGTCTGTAAATGTCTTATGTTCAAATCTAATGTTTTTAAGTTTTAGTATGATTCCGACATTATCATACGACTCGATTCAATTTGATCCTCACAAAAACAGCTTCATACGTACATCTCTTTATCAGTAAATGTCTTTTTAGCGAAACCATCATTTCAGAACACCGAAGTACTCATGCATGGAGTACCTCATAGCTGAAGTACCACTCGTACAGTACATCAAGTTCAATCCAAAGATCCATACGGTTGATCTGTCGCTGAAGAATGTATACATAGGGACGATATATAATCAAGGTTCTACAGGTTTAGAATTGATTATTCCCCTTTAACTTCTTTTTCCTCTATATGATGTGAGCTTAAAGAAGAATCAGTTATTTGACTATCTTTTCAATCTTAATTATATACGACTCGTATACACGAGATGGTGATCGTTGAACCAAGTATGGATTCTAAAATGAACTTCAGGACGGAGAACTGCCCAAGACTACGAGTAGTCGCATCCTCATGTGAACAAACTTAGAACCCAGTATGACTCATGTAAACAGATCGCCCTATAGTCTAAACACCTATGGAGATACAAGAACAGCCCGGACAACTTAGCGAACTACACAAAAATATAATTGGAAGACTAGGCTTTTCACCCTGGAGAACTCCGGTCTTACTCTTCCAGAGATCGACAGATTGCATCATATATGCCTCGACTATCGAGGGCTCCGTCCAGATTTTTCCATTAGAAATCGTTGTCTCTGCCTTGCATAGATGAATTGGTTGAGCAAACGCAAGGAAAGAATTACTTTCAGAAATGGACCTGAGATCCGAATATCACCAGTTTGAGTGTTAGGGAAGGATGTCCGAAAGACTACCTTCTGAACTCAATGCGGACACTTCAAGTCCGTAGTGATACCACTCGGATAGGACCAATACGCCCGAAGCATTCACAAGTTTAATGAATAGAGTCCGTCTTTCTTACTTGTATCAGTTCGTCATTCTCCATGTAACGACTTACTTATCTGCCCTCGTAGTAAAAAGGAACCCGTGGAAACAATACCCTCGGAGATACTTTTCGCAAAGTTCTCTGAACACGAGTTTTGGAATTTAAGAGTCAAAATTTCCTAAGACACACTATTAGTGATGTGGAAATTCTTGAGTACTCTGTCAATTTATCAAAACCATTGAGAATTTGTCGACATCAGGGACACCGACAGGAATTCGCCAAATTCTAGGTCTTACAGACCTACTGTCATAGTTCATCCAAAACTCATCGGAAGTCACAGAAACCTTTACGACTTTGACCCAGCAGGGGGTGGCCCTTGACTGGGAAGATAAACAAGAAAAAGAAACCTTGGAGATTCCAAGTGAGAGATCAAGTTCTTTAGGAAAACTCACTCTGGGAATGCTTAATACGCTTCGTAAAGCGTGGAAAGCTAAATCCAAGATAGTCAGGACCTCCGAGATTCTTACCAGAATCGGTCCTATATCTCACAGACTAAACCTACTCCACGAACTCAGTAACGTACATTTTACTCTTCGCGTCTGGATCTTGAAACTGTACCTTTCCGTTAGGACTCTCGTAAGCCCGCTCGACGATATTGAGATTAACAAGATCCTTGCCTTCGTATTAGAACCGTAGTAACCCTCGACCGAGTGGTCAAGCGGACGAAGCAACGTCGCCTCCCTATAGTGAAGGTTCGTTGGGATACCAACCGAGGACCCGATTTCACCTAGGAGCTCGAGAACCAATTGATTAGGAGGTTTCCCACCTCTTGACTCGATCATTCATCCCTACTTCCTTACCTAAATTCTAATTTCAGAACGAAATTCCCTTTAACAGGGGGATGATGTGACAACCCGAAATTTCCATTCGATCAAACCCTAAAAGTCAACCACTTCTTATCATAAGTTAATGTCAATATTTCTTATTTTTAAGAAATTTAAAGTTCGTTTGATTATTTTAATATTATTTTTAAGCGAACGGGTGAAAGAAAGTGTCGTCTCGGGTTTTGAATTTTAAAAACTGCAAACACCTCGTGTCTTAGAAGTTCGCAGCCAAACTTTTAAGTTTGGGTCGAAAAATCATCCAAAAATGGTAAACTCATGCATAAGCATGATTTTACTCCCCAAGACTAGTCATTCTTGTGTTTACTCCCCAAACACCAAAAGAGTAAACTCCAAAATATCCTCTCAAGTATCATCCAAGTTTTTATTCGAAATCATGAATCTAGTAAGTGTTTCTAGCCCTTTCAAGTTAGTATATCACTTAATCTAGTGATTGTACATCCTTTAATCCATCCATTTTTGTGTTTTGATTAGTTTTTCCAAGAACACCAGGAACACACACTAGTGTTCTTGGACTTAAAGTTCATTTCAAGCTACCACAATGTAAGTACTTCTATCCTAGAGTCATTTTAAGCTGGCTATACATGTTTAGACCAAAGAAAAGTCCCAAGAACACCAAGATAAAGGTGTTCACGGTTTTGGGAGGTCCCAAAACTGTAAACACCAAGTGTAGGGCCAAAATGGTGTGTTAAGGTGCCTAGATGCTTCAGAATGCCTTAGGGACTTGCCTAGGTTCATCCTTGAAGAGTTTATCACACAAAAAGCACAAAAACCTTCCATTTTCATGTGTTCACGGTTTGGGGGTGTCCCAAAACCGTAAACACCCCAAAAGGTGTGTAAATGTCCCATAAATGTCCGATAGTTGTTCATTAAGCCTAAATCTAACCTAGACTAGTGCCATGATTGAGCTAAGGACTTGAAAACCCCAAATACCATAAACTTAGGTGTTTAAGGTAGTAAACTCATGAAAAATGGTCCTTAGCCGTAAAATCCATTTAGGAGTGTTTTGATGCAACACAACACATCCTAAGGCTAATTCATGAAGTAGGAATGCTTGGAATAGCTTAGAAGACTCCAAATCAGCAAGTGGTCAAAAGGTTAGGAGTTTACGACCGTAAACTCAAGAGTTTATGACCGTAAACTCAAGGGGTGTTGGTCTTTAGGGAGTAAACTCATTTTAGGTGTGTTCCTTGAACCCCAAACATACTAGCCTTTCCCTACAACACTTAGATGCACTCCTTAGCACTTATAACACTTATACAAAGTGTTTGTCATGCCCTAGAGTGTCTTGACTTGTTTATTAGTTGTTTAAAGACTAATTGTTTATATACATATCCTCATATGTAATTAGGATCTTTGTGCGTGTCTAAGTCTTCACTTGACACCAAGCACTTATCCGACACTTGCATCCGATCCACTCGCAACAGGTGAGTTCATACCCCTTAATCAATGTTTAAAATGTTTTTACATACTTTATGGGGGGATACAAGTAGAATCATGCTACTTATTATATCAATCATATGTGATTAATAAGCAACATTCAAATGATTGGCTACTTATTAGCCGTTTTACCAAACAGTTTCCTTCAAATGTTTTTCATAAACACTTTATATGTTTAAAACTCCTTATTAAACTGTACATTTTGCTCTGTATGATTCATTCAAACTCATTTACAATTGTGTTTTAAACAAATGCTTCTTTATACTTAAACTGTTTTATCAAACCCATGCCTTTAAACCGTTTTATAGATTGACATCAAGTCGATCTTTTCTTAGATAATAATTATGTTCAAAGGTTTTACAAAACTTATTTTATGATTTTATATTATCAATTTCATGCTTATATATGTATAGATATATAATAAATGTTTAAAAGACTTAGGAAGGCTATCCACCCTATTTCCTTTTCGCGCTTGAGATGTGGTCTGGTGGGACATCGGGTATCCGTCCGAACGTTCTTTAAATATTAGTTATATATCATATGTACATATATAGTTATAAAGGTCCTTCCAGTTCATCCAATGCCCTTGGGTAGCAAGGGTATACATCCATGTTCATACGTACCAATTACATTACTAGCAAGCTACCATATGGGTAGTTTAGGAAGATACTAGAACTATTACTAGAACGTGATATCATAATATGAGTTAGTTCATTCATGAGTCAATACTTGTTAGATAGAGAGAACACACATTACAGCTAGTACACACAGTACATTACTATACATGCTAGATAGAGAGAGAACACACGTTACAGCTAGTACACACAGAACATTACAGTACATTTACATAGATACATCTACATGAGTACATTTACATGAATACGCTTACATACATACCCTTACATGACTACATTTACATAGATACATTTACATGAGTACACTTACACGTATTACTAGTACATTTTATATGTATAGATTCTGTTATATAATCCTCATTCTTATCTTTACCTTGTGATTTAATCACATAATCGACGAGATAGATTGGATTTAATATCCTAGCACCAAAGGATACTTGTGGGATTAACCATCCCTAGAATCTCTGTTAGCTACAGAGGTAAAAGCACATCTACAGATGTCAACGGTTGATACTATTACAGGTATACTTTAAGGGACTTACTATTCCTATACCCAGCTGTTAGCAACAGAGGTAAATGTACATCTACGGATGTCTTCAGTTAACATTGTTAGTTACCCTAGTACCAAAGGGTAATAGTAAGGCTACATTCAGAACAGTTATGTCTTGGTAGAAGGCTACATTCAGAACAGTCGAGTCTTGGTAGAAGGCTACATTCAGAACAGTTAGGTCTTGGTAGAAGGCTACATTCAGAACAGCCGGATCTTGGTAGAAGGCTATGTTCAGAGCAGTTAGGTCTTGGTAGAAGGCTACATTTAGAACAGTCGCGTCTTGGTAGAAGGCTACGTTCAGAGCAGTTAGGTCTTGGTAGAAGGCTACATTCAGAACAGTCGGGTCTTGGTAGAAGGCTACGTTCAGAGCAGTTAGGTCTTGGTAGAAGGCTACATTCAGAACAGTTAGGTCTTGGTAGAAGACTCCCTTTTATAGTAGTAGAAATCATAGGGATTTCTAGGGTTTTTCAAACGTTTACATTTGTTCTACAAAACATTTTCATACTTACAGTTCATATACATTTTCAATACTTATAGTTCATATACATACAAATACTTACATACAAATTAAGACATTAAAATGCTTTTGATCTCACCATCTTTAAAGCTGATACTCTCTTTCAAAATAACTTGTATCCTCAGGTCAACGATAGACAGGTACCGATGCAAGGTTTAAAGAAGATGGAGCTCGATCAAGACTCATCTTTCATTTTGTTTATGCTATAGTGTCTATTATAATTTGACAGAACCCTATTTAAACATCTCATTTAGTTACCCTTCGTCCCATTTGCTTCCAGAAGACTCTCATAGCAACCCTAACTGTGTGATTAAAAATCTAAGGCCTTTTGAGTGATTTTGGTGCTTTTGTGATCCAAGAAAGGAAGAAAAAGCTTGAAGGAACAAGAAGAGGATAGAGGGATCCGAGTTTGAGCATCTTCCACAGTGCATTTGAGGTATAAAGCTTATACCTTTCTCATTATAATTATGGATCTATTCTTGAAGGAAGTTAGGGCTTCTAAGAGCCATTTTGGCAACCAACCATGATTGCAAGCATGGTTGAGGGCTAGAGTTTTGGATCCAGGGTTCTTGAGGGACCCTAAGGTAGAATGCAACTGTTTTAGAACCCATGAAAAGCCTCATGCATGTTGGGAGTTCCTTCTTGAGCCATTTGGGCTCCTTCTTCCATGCATGCACGTAAAGTATGTAACTTTATGTGCTAGATCGAGCCTAGGGGCTTGGATCTATCTTTTGGTCAAAGGTTGTACATCAGAAATCGAGGATTTAGGGTGTGGACGTTACCGACTCGGCGAGTCCGTTCTTGGGACTCGGCGAGTCCAAAACATAAAGTCCCATATCTGTTGAGGGTCTAAAGAATTCAACCGGGTGTTGGAGGGAATGTAGAAGGTCAGAAGGAGCGACCCAACGCTTTGGACTTAGCCTTAGACCTGGAATTCATGGGACTCGACGAGTGCTAGAACAGATTCGGCGAGTCCAAGGCAATCTCCTTAAGATTTAAGATGAACTCGATGAGTTGTTCATACAACTTGGCGAGTCGAGGTCAAGACTTGTTCATCAGATGAAGGTGAACTCGACGAGTTGTTCATACAGCTTGGCGAGTTGGATGAAGGATCATTCGATGTTCTTATAGAAGAGGAACTCGTCGAGTCATCACCAAACTCGACGAGTCGACTCACGGATGAGGACGTGTAAAGGGATAGGGACTCGACGAGTTGACGGCCCAACTCTGCGAGTCGGGTCTACTTGAAGTTGACTTTGACTTGGACTTGGACTTGATTAGGGGTAAAATAGTCATTTTACCCTAAGAGTAGATGTCAGTTTCTGACTAAGTGTTTTGTGGGGATTGTAGCCGGAGGATTTCCGGAGCAGCAGCAGACAGAGACTTCCCACACGGATTATCAGCAGCTACTTGTTCGAGGTGAGTTACCTTCCAGTAGCGGTGGGTCTACGGCCACAATGTTGGCCCGTCAGTAGGAGTTGTATGATTAGATGATTGTCTCCGTGATATTCATCTAGGTTGCTACTACCAGATATGTTTATGTGCTAGTATGATATGGTGCTATGTGCTAGGGACAGTAGGGGAGATAGTCCCCAGATTAGCGGTCGATAGGGCCGAAGGGGTAGTCATACCCAACCATGCTAGATAGACTATGTGATATGTGTTATGTGGTAGTAGTAAGGGGTGAAATAGTCCCTAGTATCCGGTCGAGAGGACCAAAGGGGAGGCTAGCATGCAGATATGCTAGCCAGTATCCGGTCGAGAGGACCGAAGGGGAGGCCAGCACCCAGATATGCTAGCCAGTATCCGGTCGAGAGGACCGAAGGGGTAGGTCGAGCACCCAGATATGCCTGACAATATATGTATGTTATGTGATTATATGGTATGTGGTATTATGGGGGAACTCACTAAGCTTCGTGCTTATAGTTTTTAGTTTTGTTTCAGGTACCTCTTCAACAAAGGGGAAAGAGCCGGCACGGTAGCTGCACATCATACACACACACCTCCTATTCCGGTTTATGAGTTTTCCTTGGGATTGTACTCTTATATTATCACTATTTTATGATATGGAATTTCAAACATTATACGCGGTTTATGAAATGTTATGAATTGGCAATGTTTTCCTACAAACGTTCTAATTAAAGTAATTTACTAAACGAAATTTTTAGTCATGATTTTTGGCTCGTTACACCACTAGGTTCTGGTAGAAAAGAATGCCCTGCTGCGCTCCATCCATGGCGGCTGTGCAAGAAGCTGGGGGTGAGTAGTGTGTAGACAATATGGATATTTAAAATTTTCAAAATGCTCCTATGATATATTTTAATCATTTAAGTTTGGGTTCCGAGTTATTTGGAAATGAGGTAGGCTTCTAGATTCATTTCCGTTATGATTACTCCCAAACACATGTTAGTCATATTTTGAATAAATATAGTTGATCAGGCTATATTTATCCCAAATATCACGACATAACTATTCAGGTTTAATCATAGTGTTCAATTTCCTCCAAAAGCTTTTAATGTTATTGTTTTAATGTATACTTAGGTATCCATTTATTCAGAGTGCTTTAGTCCCATTGTATTTATAGTTGCATATCATGTATAGTTTGACATGTCAGTTCACTATAAACAATGCTCTGATACCAACCTGTCACACCCTCGAACCAGACGGCGGAAACGTCTGAGGGCTCGTGTGACTATAAATTGAAATATCACCACAATGAGTATACATGAAACATAACACCATCATCACCAAACATTACATAGTACAACTGGTATTGTTTACATCAAGTACATTATTTTACATTACACATTGCAAACATAAATTGTATGATGATTGACATTTGCATAAAAGAAATCCCAAAATACTCTTGATGAGTCTTCAGCTTATCGATTACCTGAGAATACAAGTTATTTTGAAAATGGTCAACATATATATTGTTGGTGAGTTCATAAGCATGTTTGACTGAAAGATTTTGTATTGATTGTATAACCCAGAAAATCCAATATTTTCTGTAAATTGTATGAAAATGATGTAATGACCAAGTATAAATGTGTGATTTCCATTGTAAAAACATGTACAAGTAAGTAATTCAAAAATTCCCTTGTATTGTATCTATTGTAAGTAGAAGGTAATGAATAATAGTATTTCCCCAGAAAATCCAATATTTTCTGATTTGCAAAAGTGTTGTAGTCCTTGTATTATCGTATGAACTGTTTCGTATTATTATGATTTAAGCACTTTGATCCCCGTAATGTATCGGTAATAATGGATCTCTATGTGAGTCGTTATAACCATGCATGATAATTACTAATTTGCCTGTCTTGGCATTTTTCCAAACGCTGGTTTTGATCAAGGTTTTGTCACCCTAGATTGGCCTAGTCTATAGCGAACAGCTCAGGTGTGGGGGAGTTACCCCCGTATAGATCTATACACAAACTCTCGCTCTCCCTCCAGGAGACTCTGATTATAACTACAGGCTACGGCCATACACTTAATGGTGTCAACCGACAAGTCTCACTAGATCCCAATTATTGCCACATGAATATGTTTAATGTTATATGTATTTAGATTTACAAACACCAAATGATACTTGAATGTTAAAAGATACGACCCAACAAACATGAAAAAGGACAGTTGTGGCCCATTAGACATGCAAGTTATTTTCAGGCTTGATACTATGCAAATGGACACGTTAAAGCCCATTAAGCATATGATGAATTTTTCCAGGCTAAATTAGCATGTAAATGGGCCACTAAGGCCCAATAACATGTAAAGTTAATTACGGCCCATTAAGCATGTAATTGGGTCACTAAGGCCCAATAGACATGTAATGAATATATTGGGGCCAATAAACATTCAAATGGATCAGGAATGCCCAATAAGCATGTATGGCAAGTACTAGGCCTAATATGCGTACCATTGTTGTATTTCGTTTGTTTGTTATAGAATGGATTCTTATGGTTGAAAAGTTTACCCATAATGTTATAAAAGTCAAATGTTTGGTTATAACGATATTTTTAGTTTATAAAAAAATATACCATTTTAACCCTTAAGTTAGAAATATTTATAAAAGTGAATTTATACTCAAAACAATGTAAATACTGAATGCATTCATGAGTCTCGTAAATCAAGCTTATTTTTATACTTCTGTGTGAGTCTTATAACCATGCTATTGACACAGACTGCCTGTAACAACATTCTTCAGGTGTTGTAATGTTATGACATTTGTCACCCCAGACCTGCCGGTCTAACTGTAGCTAACAGTTTAGGTGCGGGATTGTCAATCCCGTATAGATCTATACACAAGTATCACGCTCTCCCTCCAAGAGATTATGGTTTATAATACAGGACTTAAAATGCATACTTGAGAGTACGTTGAAGTTGAATGTCTCACAACACTTATAAATAGATTTACGAAAAGAAAGTTTTTATTTCACTTCAGATGAAAGTATTTTTTTTCAATATGTTTACGTAAGAATGTATGAATAACTCACAACTATACCCATTATATTTTTTCCGAAATTGTCTTCCATTTGGTGATAATGACTCGATGAAATACTAACTTTTCGTGTAAAGTAACATGTTGATATCGAGTAATAATAATATAGAAGTTGTATTTAAATCTATATAATGCGATACATTTTCTTGTATTGCACTTGTATTCCCCCTAAAACATGAAAAGACGAGAAAAGTAAGGGTATAAACTCACTTGTTTGGGTTGAAGAGAGTGAGACTAGAATCGAGCTGAACTTCAACTACCGAAAGTTGCGTCTTCGAGCTTCTCGGGAATCTCGGTAGCGTAGAACCTTCACCGGGGCTCGGGTATGGAACCGAGGGTGTTGGGATGGCCTCTAGAGCGCACAAGTGAGTGAAAGTGAAAGAGATTTTGAGAAAAGTGTGCCAAAACCCGGAGCTCATGCCCTCTATTTATAGGGTTGAAAGTGGGAGTACGCTGGGTGTAATATCAGAGTACGTTGGGCGTACTTTGGTTACGCTGGGCATACTTCGGTTATGCTGGGTGTTCGTATGCATCATGGCTTACGACTCGGGTCTAGCTAAGCGTAGAGTCTGTTACCGATGGGACACGACGCTGAGCCTGAGTACGTTGGGCGTACTCTAAATTTATGTTGGGCATAATTCGTGTTTCAATCTTCTAAATTCCGTAACTTTCGCGTACAAGTTCCGGTTTTCGCGTTCTTTAGATCCACGCGTAGGTGAGACTATGATCTACAACATTCATTTAGACTCCATCGGCTAGTTTTGACTTTATTTTAATATTATGTTTTTAGTAGGCCGGGACTGCTAAAGTCGGTTAAAAAATCATAACTTCTTTATCCGACGTCTGTTTTCATTTGTCTTTTTACCATCTTACTCCTGTTGTGGAGACCTTCAATTCTCATTTAGGTTGTGTTAGCTAAATATCGTTCGATCTTTAATTCGAGTTTTTAGCTCTCTACTACTGTTACGAAACTTAGAAAATTCGTAACTTCTTCATACGAGGTCCAATTTGGGCGATCTTTTTATGCACGTTCATGGTTTAATGAAATCTATGACTTTTGTTTAGATACCTAAGGCTAAAATGTATTTTATTGGAATTTCACTTTTTACGTTTAAAAATCTTTTACCGGGTGTGTCGTGAATATTAGAGTGGTCATAATCTTCTCATCATAACTCAGTTTTGAACGTTCTTTATGTTTTTGGAAACCTTGGCATGATATCTAACATTTGATGCATCCCAAATTTAGATTTTTGAACACTTTATTTTTGAGGTTAATTCCGTTGATTCCAATTAGTTCGTTGTATTTGACTTTTGAGTGTTACATTGATTTGAAGAAAAATATAGGGTTGTCACATCATCCCCCCGTTAGAGGGAATTTCGTCCCGAAATTTAATCTAAGACAGGGTTTACGTGTTAGGAAAGAGATGCGGATACTTTCTTTTCATCTGATCCTCACATTCCCAGGTGTATTTAGGTCCTCGCTTGGCGTTCCAGCGGACCTTTACAATAGGTATGTGGCTTTGTTTAGTTCTTTTAATTTCCCGATCCATGATCTCTACTGGTTCTTCTACGAATTGGAGATTCTCATTTATTGCAATTTCGTCCAGAGGGACGACGAGGGTCTCATCGGACAAGCACTTCTTTAGGTTTGATACGTGAAAGGTAGAGTGTACGTTGTGGAGTTCCTGAGGTAATCGAAGTTTGTAGGCCACCGGACCGATCCTGACATGGATCTCGAATGGTCCGATGTACCTTGGGTTCAGTTTCCCACGCTTTCCAAAACATATTAATCCTTTCCAGGGCGAGAGTTTTAGTAGGACACGGTCTCCAACCTGAAATTCCAAGGGTTTCCGTCTTTTATCCGCAAAACTCTTTTCTCTGTCCCTTGAAGCCTTCAGTCGTTCCCGGATCTAAACAATATTCTCCATAGTTTCTCTTATGATTTATGGCCCAGTGAGAGTGTTGTCCGTTGCTTGCCCTCTTTCTACTTGTGTGTCACCCACTTCAGCCCAGCACAGAGGTGATCTTCACTTACGGACATAGAGGGCTTCACAATGGTAAATGGGTGTCCCATGCCTTGCCAAAATCGATTACGCAAGCTCTAAGCATATCTTCTAGGGTTTGTATGGTTCTCTCACTCTGGCCGTCGGTTTGTGGGTGATACGCGGTACTCATGTCTAGTCTTGTTCCTAGAGATCTTTGCAGCGACTGCCAGAACCTTGAGGTGAATCTACTATCTCGGTCCGAGATAATGGATATTGGCACACCATGAAATCGTACAATCTCTCTGAGGTATGTTCTAATTAGTTTCTCCAGTTTATCCGTTTCTTTGATTGGTAGGAAGTGCGCGGATTTAGTTAATCTATCGACGATCACCCAGATGGTGTCGAGTCCGCTTGCTGTCTTGGGTAATTTGGTTATGAAATCCATGGTTATCCGCTCCCACTTCCATTCGGGTATTTCTGGTTGTTGTAACAATCCCAAGGGCTTTTGGTATTCCACCTTGACTTTGGCGCACGTCAGGCATTTGCTCACATAGGTAGCAATTTCGGCTTTCATGTTCAGCCACCAATACAGTTTCTTGAGATCCAAATACATCTTATTGGAGCCAGGATGTATGGAGTATCGTGTCTTACGGGCTTCGTTCATGACGAATTCTCTGAATCCGCCAAACTTCAATGTCCAAATCTGATTCATGAAGTAACGAACTCCATCATTCTTGACTTCAAGATTTTATCCATTCCCCTTAAGGCTTCCCCCATCACATTTTCGGATTTAAAGGCTTATATTTGGGCTTCCTTGATTTGCGTGGACAGGTGTGAATGGATCGTCATAGTTAGCGACTTCACTCGGTAGCCCGAGTATTCCTTTCGGCTGAGTGCATCAGCCACCACGTTAGCCTTTCTGAGATGATATTGAATTTCGCATTCGTAATCACGTAGTAGCTCTACCCACTGTCTTTGTCTCATGTTGAGTTCCTTCTGGTTGAGGATATGCTGGAGGCTTTTATGATCGGTGAAGATTGTACATTTCGTGCCATAGAGATAGTGCCTCCATATCTTTAGAGCGAAAACGAATGCTCCTAGCTCGAGATCGTGCGTCGTGTAGTTTACTTTGTGCGTCTTTAGTTGTCTTGAGGCGTAGGCGATGACCTTCCCTCACTGCATTAGAACACACCCAAGTCCTTGGTTTGACGCATCACAATAGACCACGAAGTCTTCTGTTCCTTCTGATAGGGTTAAGATGGGCGCACTACATAAGGCTTGCTTTACTGTTTGAAATGCGATGTCTTGTTTTTCTCCCCAGTCGAAGGTCACATTTTCTGAGTTAGGGTGGTAAGCGGCTTAGCAATCTTCGAGAAGTTTTGTATGAACCTTTGGTAATACCCGATGAGTCCCAAGAATTGTCAGATTTCCGTTGAGGTCCTTGGAGTCATCCAATTCTCTATTGCTTTGATCTTGGAAGGATCCACGTGTATCCCCTCTTTGCCTACTACGTGACCTAGGAAATCTACTTTCCGAATCCAAAATTCGCACTTTGAAAATTTGGTGTATAGCTTCTCTGCCCTCAATGTTTCCAAAACTTGGTGGAGGTGTTGGCTGTGTTCTTCCTTGCTTCTTGAATAGATGAGTATATCATCTATGAACACGATCACAAATTTATCTAGGAAGGGACGACATACTCGGTTCATCAAGTCCATGAACACCGTTGGTGCATTTGTCAATCCAAAGGGCATCACTACAAACTCGTAGTGACCATAGCATGTTCGGAGTGTCGTTTTGGGAATGTCTCCTTCCAGCACTCGCAGTTGGTGATAATCAGATCTTAGATCGATCTTTGAGAAGTAGCTTGCTCCTTGTAGTTGATCGAACAAATTGTCTATGCGCGGTAGGGGATATTGGTTCTTGATTGTGAGTTTCTTTAGTTCTCGGTAATCGATGCACATGCGAAAGGATCCGTCCTTCTTCTTTACGAATAGGACCGGTGCTCCCCATGGTGAGAAGCTCGGTCTGGTGAAGCCTTTGCTCAGCAGCTCGTTTAGTTCGCTGGACAGTTCCTACATCTCGGCTGGGGCTAGACGGTACGGCGATTTTGCTACTGGGGTAGCTCTGGGAATGAAGTCGATCCTGAACTCGACTTGGCGTTCTGGTGGGACTCGTGGAATATCTTCTGGGAAGACGTCTGGGAAGTTGCAGACTTTCAGAATGTCTTTAATGTACTTCGATTCTCGTTTCTTGTCTACCACGTGGGCTAGAAAGGCATGATATTCTTTGCGAAGATATTTTTGTGCTTTGACGCATGAGATGATTTTTAAATTTGTACTGGGTTTGTCACCATAAATGACAAGAGTTTCGCCGTTTGGCAGATTGAGGCGAACGGCCCTTTCGTGACAAAGTATATCAGCATGGTGAAGGCTTAACCAATCCATACCGATGATGACATCAAAACTTCTTATTGAAATTGGCATAAGATCGATTTGAAACAAGTGCTTGTTTAAATTTAATGTACATCCTATGTGCATATCGCTTGCGCGTTCCGTTTTACTGTTTTTCATTTCTACAATGAATATTTTATTGAGTGGTTGGGGTTTTTGATTAAGTAGGTGTTTGAATTTATGACTCACAAAACTTTTCTCCGCACCGCAGTCAAAGAGTATGCATGCATAAATGTTGTCGAGGAGAAACGTACACGTAACCAATGTGGGGTCAGCTATTGCTTCATTCTGCCCTATCGCTAGCACTCTTCCTACACCGCCAGTATTCTTTGCCTTAGGACAATCCCTCTTGAAGTGCCCAGTTTCAACACACCCATCACATGCCTGGCTTACTCCAGAACCAGAAACTTGGGTGATTGGTCACGCCGGTGCCTTACAGAAACGGGCAGTGTGCCCTTTCCTGTCGCAGTTTTTACAGTGCATTTCTCAGCAATTACCGTGCTGATGGTAATTGCATTTGTTGCACTTTGGCAGGTTCCCAGCATATTGCTTCATTGGCGTAGGGGTAATGGGAATTGTAGCGGGGGAAGTAGCGGCATGGACCGCTGCCATTTGTTTCTTTGAAGGTTCTTGTGAAGTTTGACCTTTTCTCTTGTTCCAGAACTTATTCTTGCTGTTGTTGTTGGCATTGTTGTTGTTGTTGTTGCTTCCTTTGGTTGGTTTGGCGACGACGGTTGTGACACTTTGACAGACCCCATGGTCAACGAGAGATTGCGCCAATTCCTTGGCGCTGTCGAACGTTGTGGGTTTGGAGGCTAGCACACTTCCTTGAAGCTGGGGTGATAGTCCCCAGATATACCTCTCCACCTTTTGGCTTTCCAGAATCATCATTCCTGGGCAAAGTATTATCAAGTGACTGAATCTATTTTTATAGCCGACGATGTCCGAGCCTATCATCGTAAGGCCCCACAGCTCCTGTTCGAGCTTCTGAATCTCGCCTCTTGGGCAGTACTCCCTTAGTAGCATTCGTTTCAGTTTTTCCCAACCCATGGAGTTTTCCACTACCAGGGTTAGTGACTTAACGTGGCCGTTCCACCACGTTAGGGCTCGTTCGGAGAAAGTACATGCGGCAAATTTTACTTTGCTTTCTTCTGGGCACGCGCATATTTCTAACACAGCCTCCGTTTTCTCTATCCATTGGGATAGAGCCATCACTCCAAACCAGTCCCATTAAAGGGAATGGGTTTGCCGTTGGTGAAGTCTTTGTAAGTACATTCCCCAGAACAGCCTAGGCGTTGGCCATTTGTAAAGCTATTTATTCCTCCTCCTAACCCGTTGTTACTCATTTGTGCCATCGCTGCGATTATAGCGGCTGTTACAGCAGCTTGGAACATAGCTGCATCCATAGTTGGAGGGGGTGGTGGAGGTGGTGTTGGAGCTGTGATTCTCCGTGATGATCTACGAGGAGGCATGTTTTGGTAGAGAAATAACAATGAAGTCTATAAGTTTTTAATGATTTGGCAATCGTGCACTAGAGGGTTAGTTATATCTGTAATTTGTTTTGACTTTAGTTAATGGTTTCAAAGTAGATATAACAATTTAGATAATCCGATGAATTTTGTGAGGTATGTAAAGAAATACTTCATATATATATATATATATATATATATATATATATATATATATATATATGTCAAACACACGGTGCGTTACATTTTTCTTTGTGGTTAGGAAAATTTGACCTATCTAAAGGTCTCCGATTACAAGTTCAAAGAAGGTAAAAACTTTATCCGAGGTCCTATTCTATATCAAAATTGTTGGAGTTGGGCAAGTCCTACTTGTGGCGTGTTGTGCGTTTGGAGCTAGACTCTGTATCCGATTGTTTGACTCCCATTAAACGCCTCTCAAAGATCGCTTGTTGTTCCTTCATCTCTCTTATTTCTGCAAGTGCTGCCTCCATTTGGCTTTGAAGCGTCCCTGTGTGGAGTTGGGTATCTTCGTGTAGTCCATCCACTCGACGGATGTTTGTGGCGTTACCCTATGCAGCAGCATTGATCTCACGAATTCGAGCCGCTTGAATTCCCGACTGCTAAGTCTGGTTGGCTATTTTTCCCACAAGGACAGGAAGCGTTCGGTTGGCTAAACCTCCACCACTGACGTCGTAGAACTCCCGACACATGCCAAAGGGAGGGCGTACACCTAGTTGCCGGCTCCAATGGTGGAGATGGCTTCCCCACATGGGAGTGGGACCTTGGTAGCCCATCCTAATTGCAGGAGGACGGGGAGCCTGTGGGTTGATTATGTATGGATCAGAGTCTGTTCAATCCGTACTTTCCTCTTCCTCCTACATAGGATCCTCTTCCTCTTCGACTCCCTCTTCGATTTCCGTTGGGTCTTTGTCACACCCCAAAACCGGTACGGTGGAAACGTTCTGGGGTGGATGACGTCATGTCAAGTATCATAACACATGCAGTATAGTAATCCAAGTACAACAAGCATTGCATTAATAGTAATAGTTTTACATAAGTTTACATTTCACAGAAACATCAAAGTAATACAGAAACTAGTATAGATGCAGCTCGGTACTAAACTGTCTTCAACAAAAGCTCCTGATATGTACCTGTCTATTGCTGACCTGAGAATACAAGTTATTTTGAAAGCGAGTATCAGCATTTTTTATAAATATTGGTGAGTTCATAAGTATTTAGTGTCATTTGTGTAAGTAATCATTTTATTCAGAATAACTTAATAAAAAGTAGTAGTTTAGAATCTACGGTGTATTAGCGTTCTTTCCAGAAAATCCTATATTTTCTATTTAAAAGCAGTCTTCTACCAAGACTCGACAGTGTTATGTTTTAAAGAGAGATTTTCCCTAAAATACTATCATTACCAAAATACGGTATTTGACGTTAAAGAAAGTAGGAGAATATTAATAGTAAAAACATTAAGGAAAATAACACATGCCTCAGCAGTCAATACTACTGACTAAGGCAAAAGAAATCATAGATTCCAGGAGAATATCAAATGAATGATACGCCTGGCTCAGTCTAACATAAGGAAACACAGACCCCAGACGTATCAAAAGTACGATACGGCTAGCAAGGTCTAAAACAAAGAGTGATCCTAAGAGTGTTGATTCAAAAATACAGTGTAAATTCTCGTTACCTTAAGGCCATGAATTATAAGGTAAACATGGAGATACTCGTAACCATACTGATCGACACTAGAGTACTTGACGCCCTGCAAGCATCGAATAAATGTGACATTTGTCACCCCTTGGCTTGGTAGGCCGTGGACTGTAGCTAGTAGTCAGGGTGCAGGAGTGTCACTCCCGTATAGATCTATACACACAATGCCCGCTCTCCCTACAGGAGACTCTGGTTACCAACTCGACAACGGGGAGATCCGTGTCTTGAGGATGCATCTCGGATCCTAAATTCTATTAGAGGTGCTGGAGAAATGATATAGACTCGCGTGTGAACTGACTCCTGTGGAATTCTCGTACTAGAAATAGTGAATAGAACCTCCTAACTGTTCCTATAATAGTTACTAGTGTCTCTGATCTATGATTGATGAACGGAAGTATGCTCTTGCTACCCAAGGCGACGTAATGGTCAAGAGCGAAAGAGAGAGAGAGAGAGAGAGAGAGAGAGAGAGAGCTTTTATGTCCATATATGTATTCATGATATATAACTAATGTTTAATCGACCTTCGGACGGATATCCGATACCCACCAGACCACATCCCAACGAGGAAAAGGAGGAAATAGGGCAAACTAGCCTTCCTAAGTCCTTTAAACATTATTTATATAACTATACAAGTACAGGCATGCATTTACCGACGTAGTAGCATTTAAAGACGTGGAAACATCTAACGAAGTAGAAGCATAACGAAGTAGAAGCGTTTAAACATAGAAGAAAACCTTGACGAAAACTTTAGAAAAACTTTATACTTAAGAAAATCATGACTTGATATCCCTTTGTTAAATAATTTTGAAGACCTTTAGAAATCGTTGAAAATCTTTCATAAACAAGTTTTGAACATAACTTGGATAAAACAATATAAGTAAAGAAAAGCCTTTGTTTCAATTACTGCTGTAACTGGTTCCGAAGTAAAACATATAGCGCGAGAGTCAATTTGAGAAATGATTTAAACAAGTAAAGACGTTTTGGAAAACCATTTATAATACCATGCTTGGTAAAAACAGCCGACATTGTAATAAATCCTTATGCATGCGGGTTATCAATCACATATGATTGGTATGATAACTAGCATGTTTTAACTTGCATCCCCCCCCATAAAAGCATGTAAAAACATTTAAAAGGTTAATTCAAGGGTATGAACTCACCTGTTGTAAGTGGATCGGGCGGAGGTGCCGGTTGGGTGCTCGGTGTCAAGTAAAGACTTGAACATGCTTAGTGACCTATTAAAATATGATGACATATGTTTACATACAATTAGTAATCATAATACTAATTAAACACGTATACGCATCCTAATGAGCGGAAATCACTTTGGTCAAGTGCTAGGAGTGTCCCGGGTAACATCTAAGGGGGTGTATGGCCTAGTTAGGGAGTTTACTCTTCAAGAGTAAACTCTTTATAGAGTTTACAGCCCTAAGACCTTATCCCCATGAGTTTACGGCCGTAAACTCATGGGTGGTGTGTTCTTCGTTGCATTAAGGTCTTATAACACTTGTGGAATTAGGCTAGGTTCAATTCTAGGGTATAGAAAGTGCTTTAGGCTCCAAATGGTCCATTTTAGGGGGTTTACGGTTCATGACCACTACTTGTGGAGTTTATGGCCGTAAATGCATGAGTTTACAGTCGTAAACTCATCTTTGCCCAATTCTTTTGTTTTTTGGTGGTTCTAACTCATGCATGCAAGGTTCTAGTCACTTATGTGAGCATAGGAAGGTGTTAAAAGCACTTAAACACCTTGGAATAGTGTTTACGGTCTATGAAGATGTTCTTGGGGAGTTTACTACCTTAAACACATGAGTTTACGGCAGTAAACTCATGTTAGTCCATGAATCATGTTTTTGGTGCATCAAACGAAGGATTACTAGGCTCTAGGCACTCATGGAAGCTTTTGGAGGTGTTTGAGGGGTAGTTTAACACCCAAAAAGGTGTTTATGGTCCATGGAGATGGGTTTACGGTCTAAGGATGTTCTTAGACCGTAAACTCATGTTTACTCCCCATTTGATCCGATTTTGGTGTTCTAAGTCCTTTAATGTAAGCCTCTAAGTCATTACTAAGCATTAGAAGTGTTTGGGAGGGTTTTTGGGCATCAAACCCCACTTCCAAGGGGTTTACGATTTTGGGATGCTCCCAATACCATAAACTCATGTTCTTGGGGTTTTTGGATGATTAAGCCACGAATTTGCAAGCTAGATAAGATAAAGAACGAGCTAGGAAGGTTAACTTACCGATTTGAAGCTCGAAGGGGCGATTTTTTACCAAAACCCGATTTGTAGAGAGAGAAAGTAGAGAGAGAGAGTGTGTCTAAGGTGGGAAAAAGGTGGGAATGAAACCCATTCAACCCTTATATAGGGTGGAGTTTATGGCCTAGTTGGGGTTCACATGAAACCAACCGCAAACGGGTTTTTTTTTCATGTCTACCGTTAAACACGACAACATTTGAAAATTATACCACCTTAATTTTGGTTCGCTTGACGAATATTATTTAAAATATTCCAACGGGTTTAAATACGGTCAAAAATATTCTTGGGATAAATTTAGCTATGTTTTGGACATAATTAATTTCGACGTTAAAACTAACGGAAATTTTTGGGTTGTCACATCATCCCCCCGTTAGTGGGACTTTCGTCTCGAAATTCACGTTTAGGTAAGGAAGTAGGTATGAATGATTGAGTAGAGGTATGATGGCACTTCCTATTTGGTTGTTCCTCACACTCCAAAGTGAACTCTGGCCTTTGCTTGGCGTTCTACGAAGTTAGGATTCCCAATGGTTTCTATCAAGATGAGTGGGATACAAAGTGTGACGTCGGGCAAACACTTATCCAGTCTAAGAAGTGGATTGATTTGGGGTGAAACTTGTGGAATTTACGAAAGTAGTAGTGGCATGACGAGGGTTGGACCAAATCTTATAGAGAATCTCGGATGGTCCTAAACTCTCGGAAGGTTAGGGCTTTTCAGTATTTAGAACGCAGTGTACTTCTATAGCGAGATCATCACTGGCGTGATCGCCATTCCGAAGTTCCAACCGTTCTCTCATACTGGGAGTGTAGTCCCTCTGGTTGGTTCTTAGAAAGCTCGGTTTGACGTTGGATTTGTGTTCCCTGTGGATTGGCTTTCAGGGGTTTTCTAGATCATCGGATGGATTGCGTGTCTAAGAGTATCTGCTTGTTGCAGAGTGTCTATCTCCATCTTGTGCAAAATGAACTTGCACTTCTGATTCTTGAGATATTTCTAACGGAGACCCTCAGGGTCGGGGGGATAGGGTTTCACCAGACGAGTGATTAGAAAGTTTTTAAACTTTACATTATCGTCTAGTTAGCGCTTTCACAATATGGTCCTTAAAGGGAAAGGATCATGCTCTTACTTGCCTTGCTGTTGCGTGACTAGCAGGCTCTGCTCAGAGCTAACTCAATCCTTAGAGATTTTTCCGAAGTGTTGGACTATCTCGGGAGGTGGTTCTACTATTTCTGTGTGAGACAGTATCCATGGAACACCTGGTAGTCCAATAAATCTCTAAAATATGCCCTATTCTCTAAGGCGTCAGTTTATTTCAGTTGCAGAAAGCGCGTGCTCTTGTATAATCCCTCGACTAACACCTAAACTGGTGTCAAATCTATAATCTCTTCGGGATCTGGGTTATAAGGCTTAACGCAACCTACTTTCGTACTTTAATCAAGTATTCTTGGCTGCGGAGGTTATCCTGTGGTTCTTTGTGTTCTAGTGTTCACTTCGGAGAATGCAGTCTATCGTCTACAAGGCGACGGTGACTTCTTCCACGTAAGGGGGGATGCGGATTGTTCTAGGCACTACTCGTTGGTAACAAGGTGGACGAAATGTCTAAGTAGTGCGAACATCTTCAGCAACTACTCTTCCGAAGTTTCTGAGTTTTCTCGATCTAGGTCAAATCTAGTGAGTATAGGGTTCCATCACTCGGAACTTTTCATCTCTTCATCCACTCTTCTCAGAGTTTAACTCATCGCAGCTTCCAGATTTCCAGTATATCTGCTGAGATGCTTAATTCGTGGGATTAAGCGTGAATGGATGGTCGTAGTCAATGTCCTTGACTCTTACAAGTCAGATTTCTTTACCAACCGAGGGTGTTAGCTACTATGTTGGCTTAACCGGGATGACAACAAATTTCGGATTTGCGGTCATCATAGTAGCTCAACCCGCTGTGGTTCTCTTGAATCTAGCTCCTATTCTATGGAATAGGATGAAGGGTTTTACTATGAGATTCGTGGTAGAGATCATACTTGGCTTAACCACTAATACTTGGTGTATTCAAGTCGTATATATTTGAGGTCGGCAGGATGTTCAGTTGTGCGACTCCACCCCAGACCCACAACCCAACGAGGAACAGGGAGTAGGGAGGAAGCACACATCTTAAATATTTTTGATCTCGATTATATACCACCCTTATGCATATACTCAGTTATAGCGGTTAGTCTGATGAGTTCTATCTTCTTGATTCACGAACCTGATTGCGAGGTGCGAAGGGTCTTTCTGGGGGGGGGGGGGGATCTATAGAGTATGCTTTGGTTTCTATCTGTCTAAGAAGGGTTGGTTAACAGCGCGGGGTACCCTCCTCCTGGGTACTTCGGAAAGTTTGAAATAAGAGTGACGACTGACGGATCGCATTATTCTTTATTATTTTTATTTTGTTTAGGTTCGGAAGAACCTTTAATTGCCGAAATGGCTACGGTGAATGTTCTTTTTACACATCACTAAGGATTTACACATGGTTGCACGAAGTCGAACCATGATTGAGAGAGGCGTCGAAGTTGGCATACCTCGACATGACATAGAATGAGGATCGATAGGGTCATGTGCTGAATGGGCACACCAGTTCTTGGCGTCTCGGGTTTCGTCCCGTGTATCACTGTCGCGGATACTTGGACCGATAGAGTCGACGCGAAACTATAGAGGGTCCTGAGTGTTCCTGAGTAGAGTACCTTTTCATGAATGGATTCTCACGAGGCCTTTCTATAATCGCCTAACATATACTAGTCATGTATAATTAAGGTGGGGGTACTATTGACTGAGCGACTCCGCCCTAAATCCACAACCAAACGAGGAACAGGAAATGAGGCAGCATTCACTCACTCTAGGTCTATCCATTTCAATTATACATGGCCGTAACGTATATATCTAGCCATTATAGAAATTTTAAATTTTTATAACTGTGCCGCGACTTTCGCGTTAACGGGGAAGTAATTACAGTTAGAATTAGCCTTTTAATGTTTTCGGTTAGTTATCTGAGATTGAGAGACGTACCAAAATCTACCAGTTTCCTTGATGCTTCTCCCTAAGCATTAGAATTAGACTCTTCCTGAGCCCCTGTCGTTTCTCCTGCAGCAGTGATCCTTAGTATCCTCCCATCTGCGCCGGAGTTCTTTATTATTGGACAGTCCGTTTTGAGGTGTCCCGTCTCACCGCACTGATGACATGACTGGTTCGTACTGGTATTGGTGGTGGGAGTGAGGTGGTTAGTCAGAGTTACGTGGACACGGGTGCCCTCCTCGTTCCTCCACTTTGAAAATTTCCCTTTTAAAGAGTCCAACTTTATCACCACCTCTATGTGTAGGGTTGGTCCCGATGCCAGGGATTTGTGAAATGGGTCGTGATGGCGCTGAAGGGGTGGGGCTTTCCACTTGCTGCTGTTGTGCGGCAAGTCTGTGGAGTCGTTGGCGCTCCTTTCGAGCTTGTCGTTTTCGTTTCCTTCTCTCTGTTTTACAACTTTGCATGTCCGTGACTGTCGCCATTCGTTGGCTTTCTAGGGATGGTCTTGTAGGTGTCGGAATGGAAGGGTTGGTAGGGGTATTGACTGTCTCAGCTCGTTGCCCTACGAAGGTTCCTTGAGCCGAGGTACTTCCTTCCTCGTTCTTAAACTTTCTCTTCGGTGGAGTTGGTTGAGGTTCTTGGGTGGCTGGGTATGCAGGTGTTGGTTGCTGCTGTCCGTTACTAGGATCAGAATTCCCGATAGGGCTCTTTCTAACATTGTCGTTGTTAGCATTCAGTTGAGCCATGACAGCTGCTACGGCTGCCGAGACTGCAGCCTGGAACGTAGCTTCATCGAATAGGAGAGTCGGTTTCTTGCCAGAGGATGGGTTACGCTTCTTCGGAGGCATGGTTCTCCTACACGGAAAGGAACACATGCTGATGAGAGACGATGGTTAACCCTTAGACGTATCTATCCTTACTATATTAGGCATAAATTTTTCCCGTGCCTCGGATATTGGTTGTCTGACTGTCGACCTACATCCCTATGATGTAGTCCGGGTATTCAAGGTAGGAGTATGAGTATCGGAAAAAGCCATAAGATGGGAGTCGTTCCTACTAAGTTACCTTTATACTGGGAAAGGTTCACTCTCCAGCTTCGAAAGATCTGACAACAGTTCGGAACGAAGACCGCGGGAAGAAAGGCTCATGAAGACTTATGGCTAAACAGACTCCATAGAGGTGTGGGGATCCGCTCAAATCGTATTACTTGCAACGGAAAAGGCGATTTACTTAACACATAGCGTGAGTGGTGTAATCACTAACTCACTAAATTGTATTATTTTATGGGTGTATTAGCGTGAAGAACACGAGGAAAAGACACTTCTCGGATTCCATGTACTGGCTCCCTCTGTCTACCTCGTATCTTTGACTGGGACCGGCGTTGGTTTTCCTTCGGCTTTTTACCTAGGGTTTTCTTCTCCTATAGACATATTTAATTTCTACTCCGTCTTACTTCCGATTCTAACTCTGGGTGTCATCACTTCATGATGGATGACTGGAAATCTCGGAAGATTAGGCGAATTTCCCACCATGTCCTTAACAATATATAGGCACTTGGTGATTTCAATAGTCTCAACCTAGTTCATTTATTTCCGAGCTGGGAATCTTCTCAATGAACCTCTTCTGGGTCTGAACCAACTCTTCTGTCGAATACTGAAGTGGATAGGGTTTTCTACAGGGTTCATGCGAGAATGGAAATTTCTAAAGAATCATAAGAGATTATTAACATTCCATTGGGTGATCCATATGGAGTCCTGCTACGATTACATAGGGTACACAAGTCATATATAGCTTAGATCCGATAGGCCTTCGAATATGTGATACTACTCTATATCCACATCCCAACGAGGAAAAGGAAGTAGAGCGAAACCACACATTCTTAGCCTATGGGATCCTTATTATATATAACCTTGGGAGTATACCCTTGGTAATTGTAGGTATATCAATAATGATCTTTTTAGGTCTTCACACAAGGTTATCTATGGTTCCTAAAATACCCCTATGGTATTTTAATTTCTTGTTTGTTTCTTAACTTCTGAATATGATTCTGGGATTAATGTGAGTCTTTTAGTTTTCCAAAATACTCCCATAGTATTTTAAACTTTATGTTTGGCTCTAGCATTCCTAGTTGGTAAGTTTCAGACCTGTTGCAACACCACTATCACTCCCAAGCACACGTTCATCGCATCTCGAACAAATGTAGTTGATCAGGTTACATTTATTCCAGCTTACGATTACATAACTGCCCAGGTTTGACGGTAATGCTCAACATCCGAAGATCTTATTCTCGTTCTTCTTGTGATACTTGTGTTCGAGTGTTTAAATTCTGGATGTTCTTATACTTTGGTAAAATATGGTTATATTTTAAAGTATAATTCTTGGTCAGAGTGTTTTATACCTATGTATTTATAGGCTGTATACCTTTATTGAATTGATATACTTAGCTCACTATAAACAATGCTCTGATACCAATCTATCACACCCCCAAAACCGGAACGACAGAAACGTTCTGGGGTGGATGACGTCATGTCAAGTATCACAACACATGCAATATAGTAATCCAAGTACAACAACCATTGCATTAATATTAATAGTTTTACATAAGTTTACATTTCACAGAAACATCAAAGTAATATAGAAACTAGTATAGATGCAGCTCGGTACTAAACTGTCTTCAACAAAAGCTCCTGAGATGTACCTGTCTATTGCTGACCTGAGAATAGAAGTTATTTTGAAAGCGAGTATCAGCATTTTTTATAAATGTTGGTGAGTTCATAAGTATTTAGTGTCATTTGTGTAAGTAATCATTTTATTCACAATAACTTAATAAAAAGTAGTAGTTTAGAATCTACGGTGTATTAGCTTTCTTTCCAGAAATCCTATATTTTCTATTTAAAAGCAGTCTTCTACCAAGACTCGAAAGTGTTATGTTTTAAAGAGAGATTTTCCCTGAAATACTATCATTACCAAAATACGGTATTTGACGTTAAAGAAAGTAGGAGAATATCAGTAGTAAAAACATTAAGGAAAATAACACATGCCTCAGCAGTCAATACTGCTGACTAAGGCAAAAGAAATCATAGACTCCAGGAGAATATCGAATGAATGATACGCCTGGCTCAGTCTAACATAAGGAAACACAGACCCCAGACGTATCAAAAGTACGATACAGCTAGCAAGGTCTAAAACAAAGAGTGATCCTAAGAGTGTTGATTCAAAAATACAGTGTAAATTCTCGTTACCTTAAGGCCATGAATTATAAGGTAAACATGGAGATACTCGTAACCATACTGATCGACACTAGAGTACTTGACGCCCTGCAAGCGTCGAATAAATGTGACATTTGTCACCCCTTGGCTTGGTAGGCCGTGGACTGTAGCTAGTAGTCAGGGTGCGGGAGTGTCACTCCCGTATAGATCTATACACACAATGCCCGCTCTCCCTACAGGAGACTCTGGTTACCAACTCGACAACGGGGAGATCCGTGTCTTGAAGATGCATCTCGGATCCTAAATTCTATTAGAGGTGCTGGAGAAATGATATAGACTCGCGTGTGAACTGACTCCTGTGGAATTCTCGTACTAGAAATAGTGAATAGAACCTCCTAACTGTTCCTATAATAGTTACTAGTGTCTCTGATCTATGAGTGATGAACGGAAGTATGCTCTTGCTACCCAAGGCAACGTAATGGTCAAGAGCAAGAGAGAGCGAGAGAGAGAGAGAGAGAGAGAGAGAGAGAGAGCTTTTATGTCCATATATGTATTCATGATATATAACTAATGTTTAAACGACCTTCGGACGGATATCCGTTACCCACCAGACCACATCCCAACGAGGAAAAGGAAATAGGGCGAACTAGCCTTCCTAAGTCCTTTAAACATTATTTATATAACTATACAAGTACAGGCATGCATTTAACGACGTAGTAGCATTTAAAGACGTGGAAACATCTAACGAAGTAGAAGCATAACGAAGTAGAAGCGTTTAAACATAGAAGAAAACCTTGACGAAAACTTTAGAAAAACTTTATACTTAAGAAAATCATGACTTGATATCCCTTTGTAAAATAATTTTGAAGACCTTTAGAAATCCTTAAAAATCTTTCATAAACAAGTTTTGAACATAACTTTGATAAAACAATATAAGTAAAGAAAAGCCTTTGTTTCAATTACTGCTGAAACTGGTTCCGAAGTAAAACATATAGCGCGAGAATCAATTTGAGAAACGATTTAAACAAGTAAATACGTTTTGGAAAACCATTTATAATACCATGCTTGGTAAAACAGCCGACAGTGTAATAAATCCTTGTGCATGCGGGTTATCAATCACATATGATTGGTATGATAACTAGCATGTTTTAACTTGCATCCCCCCCCCCCATAAAAGCATGTAAAAACATTTAAAAGGTTAATTCAAGGGTATGAACTCACCTGTTGTAAGTGGATCGGGCGGAGGTGTCGGTTGGGTGCTCGGTGTCAAGTAAAGACGTGAACATGCTTAGTCACCTATTAAAATATGATGACATATGTTTACATACAATTAGTAATCATAATACTAATTAAACACGTATACGCATCCTAATGAGCGGAAATCACTTTGGTCAAGTGCTAGGAGTGTCCCGGGTAACATCTAAGGGGGTGTATGGCCTAGTTAGGGAGTTTACTCTTCAAGAGTAAACTCTTTATAGAGTTTACGGCCCTAAGACCTTATCCCCATGAGTTTACGGCCGTAAACTCATGGGTGGTGTGTTCTTCGGTGCATTAAGGTCTTATAACACTTGTGGAATTAGGCTAGGTTCAATTCTAGGGTATAGGAAGTGCTTTAGGCTCCAAATGGTCCATTTTAGGGGGTTTACGGTTCATGACCACTCCTTGTGGAGTTTATGGCCGTAAACACATGAGTTTACGGTCGTAAACTCATCTTTTCCCAATTCTTTTGTTGTTTGGTGGTTCTAACTCATGCATGCAAGGTTCTAGTCACTTATGTGAGCATAGGAAGGTGTTAAAGGCACTTAAACACCTTGGAAAGGTGTTTACGGTCTATGAAGATGTTCTTGGGGAGTGTACTACCTTAAACACATGAGTTTACGGCAGTAAACTCATGTTAGTCCATGAATCATGTTTTTGGTGCATCAAACGAAGGATTACTAGGCTCTAGGCACTCATGGAAGATTTTGGAGGTGTTTGAGGGGTAGTTTAACACCCAAAAAGGTGTTTATGGTCCATGGAGATGGGTTTACGGTCTAAGGATGTTCTTAGACCGTAAACTCATGTTTACTCCCCATTTGATCCGATTTTGGTGTTCTAAGTCCTTTAATGTAAGCCTCTAAGTCATTGTTAAGCATTAGAAGTGTTTGGGAGGGTTTTTGGGCATCAAAACCCACTTCCAATGGGTTTATGGTTTTGGGATGCTCCCAAGACCGTAAACTCATGTTCTTGGGGTTTTTGGATGATTAAGCCACGAATTTGCAAGCTAGATAAGATAAAGAACGAGCTAGGAAGGTTAACTTACCGATTTGAAGCTCGAAGGGGCGATTTTTGACCAAAACCATATTTGTAGAGAGAGAAAGTAGAGAGAGAGTGTGTCTAAGGTGGGAAAAAATGTGGGAATGAATCCCACTCAATCCTTATATAGGGTGAAGTTTATGGCCTAGTTGGGGTTCACCTAACACCAACCGCAAACGTGGTTTTTTTTTTTCACGACTACCGTTAAACACGACAACATTTTAAAATTATACCACCTTAATTTTGGTTCGCTTGACGAGTATTTTTAAAATATTCCAACGGGTTTAAATCCGATAAAAAATATTTTTTGGATAAATTTGGCTAAGTTTTGGACGTAATTAATTTCGACGTTAAAACTAACGGAAATTTTTGGGTTGTCACAGTCTTCTTCCGGATCTTCATCTATCCATCCACAGTTACCTCGGTTCGGGTAGTAGGGGTCTCCCGGTATATGGAATCCGGCCATTTTGTCTGTACTAGAATAGAGGTATGAGGATTTTATGAGAGAAGAAATTTTTATTCGACGGCATCCTAAGTCTAACCAAATTTTGAGGTGTGCATGATTGTTATTGTCCTTTTTTTTTAATAAAATACTCCTATAGTATTTCGAATTTGCAAGTTTAGTACTTTTATTTGGTAAGTTTTTGACTCGTTGTCCACTACGACCATTCCTCGACGTACGTTGGTCAAATCCAGGATAAATATAGTTGATCAGGCTATATTTATTCTCGATTTGATTACATACCCCGAGGCCCAGTCGTAGTATTGCAACTTGCCTTAATACTTTTTAGAAAACTTTGCTATGATACGAGACCGATGCATGCGTGTAAAAATGTATTCAAAAAAAAAATTTGTTTGTGAAAACGTTTTGGCAGAGGGTTTTTGGTCCCTTTTTGCATTTATAGTTTGTATATCTTATGTGGTTCGATATACTCAGTTCACTATAAACAATGCTCTGATACCAATCTGTCACACCCCCAAACCAGAATGGCAGAAACATTCGGGGGTGGGTGACTTCACGTAGTACCATAACAATTGAATATCGTAAAGAAAGTAGCATAACCACCATATATATATAAAAAAACGTACATTGTTGCGTAATACATGTTTCCAAAAGAATATTACAAATATGATGATTTAAAATGTTTAATAATAGACGCCTTAGCGTTCCTTCTTCAAAAGCTGGTGGTTACCTGTATTACTGATTCCTTGATAAATACAAGTAGTTTCGAAAAAGTGTCAACAATAAAGTTGGTGAGTTCATAAGTGTTTTTGTACTGAAAAAGTATGTCTCTTTTAGAAGAAAATAGATGGACGTAGTTTCCAGAAAATCCAATATTTTCCATATATAGTTTAAAAAAAATCTCAAAAGTTGAAGGGCATTAGTATCTTTCATACCTAAATGATAAAAGTGAATTTATACTCAAAACAATGTAAATACTGAATGCATTCATGAGTCTCGTAAATCAAGCTTATTTTTATACTTCTATGTGAGTCTTATAACCATGCTATTGACACAGACTGCCTGTAACAACATTCTTCAGGTGTTGTAATGTTATGACATTTGTCACCCCAGACCTGCCAGTCTAACTGTAGCTAACAGTTTAGGTGCGGGATTGTCAATCATGTATAGATCTATACACAAGTATCATGCTCTCCCTCCAAGAGATTATGATTTATAATATAGGACTTAAAATGCATACTTGAGAGTACGTTGAAGTTGAATGTCTCACAACACTTATAAATAGATTTACAAAAAGAAAGTCTTTATTTCACTTTAGATGAAGGTATTTCGTTTTTCAAGATGTTTACGTAAGAATGTATGAATAACTCACAACTATACCCATTATAGTTTTTCCGAAATTGTGTTCCATTTGGTGATAATGACTCGATAAAATACTAACTTTTCGTGTAAAGTAAGATGTTGATATCGAGTAATAATAATATAGAAGTTGTATTTAAATCTATATAAAGCGATATGTTTTCTTATATTGCACTTGTATCCCCCCCCCCCCCCCTAAAACATGAAAAGACGAGAAAAGTAGGGGTATGAACTCACTTGTTTGGTTTGAAGAGAGTGAGACTAGAATCGAGCAGAACTTCAACTGCAGAAAGCTGCGTCTTCGAGCTTCTCGGGGATCTCGGTAGCGTAGAACCTTCTTCGGGGCTCGGTTATGGAACCGAGGGTGTCGGGATGGCCTCTGGAGCTCACAAGTGAGTGAAAGTGAGAGAGAGTTTGAGAAAAGTGTGCCAAAACCCGAAGCTCATTCCCTTTATTTATAGGGTTGAAAGTGGGAGTACGCTAGGCGTAATATCGGAGTATGCTGGGCGTACTTGTTATGCTGGGCGTACTTCAGTTATGCTGGGCGTTCATATGCGTCATGGCTTACGACTCGGGTCTAGCTAAGCGTAGAGTCTGCTAGCCGATGGGACTCGACACTGAGCTTGAGTACGCTGGGCGTACTCTAAATTTACATTGGGCGTAATTCTTGTTTCAACCTTCTAAATTCCGTAACTTTCGCGTAAGAGCTCCGTTTTTTGTGTTCTTTATATCCACGCGTAGGTGAGACTATTCTCTACAACTTTCATTTAGACTCCATCGGCTAGTTTTGACTTTATTTTTAATATTATGTTTTTAGTAGGCCGGGACTGCTAAAGTCCGTTAAAAAAATCAGAACTTCTTTATCCGACGTCTGTTTTCGTCTGTCTTTTTACCATCTTACTCCTGTAGTGGACACCTTCAATTCTCGTTTAGGTTGCTTTAGCTAAATATCGTTCGATCTTTAATTCGAGTTTTTAGCTCTCTACTGCTGTTACGAAACTTAAAAAATTTGTAACTTCTTCATACGAGGTTCAATTTGGGCGATCTTTTTATGCACGTTCATGGTTTAACAAAATCTATGACTTTTGTTTAGATACCTAAGGCTAAAATGCGTTTTATTGGAATTTCGCTTTTTACGTTTAAAAATGTTTTACCGGGTGTGTCGTGAATATTTGAGTGGTCATAATCTTCTCATTATAACTTGGTTTTGAAGATTCTTTATGTTTTTGGAAACCTTGGCACGGTATCTAACATTTGATGCATCCCAAATTTAGATTTTTGAACACTTAATTTTTGAGGTTAATTCCGTTGATTCTGATTAGTTCGTTGTATTTGACTTTTGAGTGTTACATTGATTTGAAGAAAAATATAGGGTTGTCGCAAGCAGTTACTTTTATTTCAATGTTATGTTTGCTTGTTGTTCGTTTTGTAGTTGTAGATCTTTTATTTTGTTGTCCAAAACATGAAATGAGGATTGGAATATGTGATTACTGATTCGGAAGGTATTCTTCTATTCCTTGTTGATTTTCTTGTTAATTCTTTTTTTTGTATGACAAATTTCTTTTTAGTTAATTGGATTAATACTGCTACTTCTATTTTTTTCTTCATATTTTTGCTTGCCTCAAGATTGGCTGGTGGAGTGGTGTGGCTCGTTCTAATGCTGAATAAAAAAAGGGATAATATTTGATATTATGGTGTTGCTATTTCCTCACTTCAGAACTTATATCACAGTTTTTGTATTGTTTTTTTTATGGTTTAGAAAAAACCAAGGGCATATTAGTTTATGTTACATCAGCCGAAGAATGATCATAAAAGTTAGTCTTTTGATTTTTTGCCTAAAAGAAGGTTTTGTTCTTTTGTATGTATCGTATCTAAATGAAAATATTACTTGTTATGTTCTATAGTTTCTTTTGTTGAAGTTGGAAAATGGTGCTAATAGACTTCATAGGAATTATTATATTGATATTTTCTTTTTCTATGAACACATATCGTTGTATTCTCCCTTAAATCCTGACTGGTTTCAACAACTTGGAGCTTAATTTGCTTTACAAAAGGATATTTTTTTTTATTCCAAAAGCAACTTGGATAATTAATTGTAGGAATTTTTAGTTGTCATTATGAATGTATTATAACCTTTGTGAGTTGATTAATTTTTGAATTGTTCTTTGTATATGTTTGTTTTCTACAATAAGCTCTCGTTGGAGATGGGTGGCAGTTACCAAATGTTCAAATAGCTACTCTTTATATGCTTGATATTTTTGCCGAAGCAAACCAAGATAAGGATCTAATATTTATTTTTCCATAGTTCCATTCTTTATATTCATCTTATTAGTTGCTTTTTTTTTTGCTTCGGAAACTGTATTGTACCTGTTCTATTTTTCATTGTACGATACAAATACGGGGCATTAATAATTTTTTCGCCCTGGGGATTGAAAACCTATGGACCGGCCCTGTATATGTAGTTGAGAATATCTCTACCTTGGGAAGGAAGGTATATCTTCTGGTACACTTGTCTTTGGAAGGAGTATATATGTGAAAACTGTTCATTGGGAAGCACCATAACATTGTACCTTTTGTCTTGGGATGGAGAAACCTGGTTGGCTGAGGCCAAACTTGAATGGCCGAGGCCAAACCTGATCGGTTGAGGCTAAACCTGATCGATTGAGGCTAAACCTGAAAGACCGAGGCTGAACCTGATTGGTTGAGGACGAACCTGAATGGCCAAGGCCGAAACTGATTAGCTAAGGACAAACCTGAATGGCCGAGGTCAAACCTGATTGGCTTAGGAAGAACCTGGTCGAGGCCGAACCTGATTGGTTGAACCATATTTGGCCAAATAATGTATGCCCAAACTTGGAAAAATGCCTAATTAGATATATGCATCATCATGTAGCACCCTAGTGCAAGCCAAAAAACGTCCAAGATGACAACAACGATTCCAAGGATGACGAAACTCCAATCTTCACTAAAAAACTTCTATCTTCAATATCTTGCACTACAACTTTCATAAACTTGTTTTTGACATTTTTTACATAGTCTTTCCTCATTTTTTACTCTAAATAAAATCATACACATATCATTGAGTACGCCTATTCTTCACATACATTACGTCAGTTATACTTACAAAAACAAAGAATAAAATCAAGTAAAATTGATCGATTATTAATCACCAACACCAACATCAACATGATCTTGCTAGACCATGCTTCTTTCATCCTCCATGTTGGTGATTTTAGTGTCACCATGTCATTTTATGTAACTGGAACTAACATGTGAGCTAAGGGACTTCATAATTTGTACTTTAATATATCAAGTCCAGGGGCGAGGGACAGCACCCTAAAAAGTCCCCGAATTTTACATATGAGAGCATAGTACGAAAATCGAATTCTTGAGGGTGGTTATGGTAAAACTGATGAAATTCAACAATATGGAAAACCTTGATTTCCTCGTCAAATTCCGGATTTCCCTGACTTGCTTTCAAAGGAACCCATGATGGCCAACCCTAAGTGGCAAACTCTAATCTCGTTTATTATATAAACGACTCTTCTCTTTGAGAAGCGAGATACAATGATTAACTCTCTTTTCTTCGCAAGAACATAGAATCCTTCTAGCAATTTGGCTTGTCCTCTTGGATTATCCTAGGCTAAATTTCTTGCAACCCAATCATAGGGTAGAAATATCAGTTCGGAAAGTGTTAACACGATCCAAAGGGTATCCAAATCTCCACCATAAACCCTAATACCTCCAACACTCCGAACATCTTAAGATTCCATAGGACGTCATGTGGATATAACAAAAGAACAACAAGGGCTAGAAGTAAAACTATAAAATCTTGAAATTCCTTTTGGAGGCCACATAGTGACATGGTGTAACGAGTCTCTTCTGGTAACAAATTTGGAAAAAAAAAATAAGTATGCTTTCAATGTAATCACAGACGGAGGTTCTAGTATAAGATAATGGCAAGCCGTAACCGATCCGAGAGAACTTTCTCTCCCTCTAAATTCACAAATTCCTTCATCTCGGTTCTCTCTAGCTCTCGGCATACCCTCCCTCTCTTGTTAGGGTTATGGTTCTTGCCATCAAGGAAAATAAGGATCAAGTCATCTTGCTTAGATCACTATCTTGGGGTGCTATTACAAGAGATGGGCTGCTATTTTGGACCATCGAATCATCCAAGTCACATCATGACATCAATGAAAGGTAATCCTTATGATCATCACTTTTAGTTTAGTTCTTGTTGCTTGAAATATAATGAACTTGTGATCCTCTTGTATTACGGTTTTGTTATGCTTCCGTTGCGTTTCTTTTATTTTAAAGAACCACTATAATCGAACACATACTACGGACCCCACGAAAATGCACAACTATACTAACATGTCCCTTTATCGTGTTGCTTTGATACCACTTGTCACATGTCACAGACTAAAGTTTTGACACTACTTCTTGCCCATTTAGTCTCACAAGGTCCTTCATAAAACCCCGAGACCAACCCTCCCAGATTCCATGTGCTAACTGACTCATCAGGGAAGCGAAACTAGTCACCGACCAATTGTGTCTAACCTGCTACGATCCACTTCATTATCAAGCTTTTCGGCGACTCGGACAGACAAAAATAACTAGACTAACAACGTCCATGGTGTATGGCGCCCTTTTTAATCCAATCAAAAACTAGTCCTATGACATGATCTTTGTCTTCATGGTCAACACGCTCACAAAATAATTGGCATGTGACAAAGTAGAGTTGATACTTGATAGCAAAACTAACTTTCTTGTATAGTCGATAAAATTTCCTTATGTTTAGGGGTGACAATTCTTGACACGACATGCGACACGCCAAACATTGAGTTTTCTTGACCAGTAAACCCTCTAATCCATTTCTTTTACCAGTTATTAGATAAAAAAATGTTACATAAATGAGATAGTAATGACTAATAAGTAAATATGTGATATTTTGACTTTTTCTCATGACCCACAAGCTTAAATCCCACACACAAACCCGAATATAACTTACGAACCCAACTCTGAACCCAAGACAAGCAGCTCCAATCTTCTTCCAATAACAAGCTTTTCAACACTTTTGTCATTGCTCATTTGACAACCGATTCGAAAAACACATCTATCCGTGCCATGACAAGCAGCTCGAATCTTCTTCCCTTAATTGCAAGAAACAAAATGTCTTATGGAAGCGTCTCACCTATTCGAGGTCTTCGATTGATTCTTATTGTATCTCCTTGTTCCCAGATCTGCAATTTGACTCTTCCTACAACTAACCGAACCAAATTCCAATTGTTTTTATCATTGATTGCATATTAGTCTCCAAGGAATCGATTTTGATTGAAAGATACTCATTGTGCTTTCTAATTCCTCCATACGGTTTGCTACTGAACCTGTTCCTGTGGGATATCACAATGCTTTGATACAATTGATAAGTATGGATAGAATCATAGAAAGTGAGAAGAATAACAGAGAAATTGAGGAGAAAATAGCATAATAGTGAATGATTTCCAACTAATTGAGAGGTTGGGCACTCCAGGTACAGAACATGATTTCAAGAATGCCCTAGTTCTAACCTCTTACTACTCTATTTGTAATGGATCACCAACGTAAGTGACAACTACTTTCCTCCTCGAACAACTAACTGAGCCCTAAACAACTTAACAAATTTGTTTTTGACTTTTCCAATGCCATCTACAATGTTTAACTTCAGGCTCTGATTTGAGTTTCACTAGCTGAATAATTTGATTTTTTCTTTCTTGCATACTTCTTTAGTATAGGATGATTCCTAACCATTTTCACCTTCGATGACATGGCTATGGTTTCTGGAAATTTTTTAAGCTTATCGCAGTGGCTCAGATCAATGTGGACAAGTTTATCACATTTCTCAATCGATTCACAAATCTTAAGCAAGCTACCACATTTATTAAGCATCAACCTCTCAAGTGCAGGGAAATCTTCGAAGCCAACCACACTACAAAGCATATCACAGAAACTTAAATTAAGAATCTTAAGTGACCCAAGCAACTTTTTGTCTTTTGAGCATGATCCAGTCAACTGCTAAAATGAAGATAAATTAGTTTAATAGCTAGCAGTGAATTTCATCAACTCAACATGTATGAATGATACATGGATATAAGTTACCCTTTGCCTCTTCTGAGGTTGTGAATCACAATAAGAAACACCAAATGATGTGATATTGCTATATGACATGTCGAGAGCAACAAGATACTTCATCGGTAAGTTTGAAGGTATATAGTCCAAAGGAAACACATGCATACACAACCATCTTAATTGTTTTGGAAAGTTCTCGTAAGACCCATTCATTTGCACACAATTGAGTTGTAGTAGCTTCAACTCATCCATCTTCCTCAAAGCTTCTGTTTCAAGTGGCTCATTGATCTCAAGTCTTCTTATGTCAAGGCTGAGGCCCAGAACCTTTCTCGTACCCTAAGAAAAAACATATGCAAGGAAATTTTACATACATGTATATAGACAATACAAAATACTTTGAATAAGTATACATGGTGACTTACCTTTTTTTCTTTCAACACTTTGAATGACTCCTCATGACACCATAACCGACTTCGCTTCCATGCCTTGTCAGGTGATTCTTGACGTACTATGTGTCTTCCCATTTCTTGAAGCAACTGATGCATCACTAATTCGTTATTCCATCCAACACTAAGAAGGCAATTGTCCATGAGATCAGTGATCCCAGAGTTTGCTCTTATTTTACATGCCTTTAATATTGTTTCAGTATAAACTCTATCTGTTCCGACAAAAAAACAAGCAATATGCTTGAACAATTCCTTATCATTGTCCGATGGCAAAGAGTCAAAGCTCTTCCTCAATTCATTCTCTACAGGGTCTTTCCCTAGCCCTTCTATGCGATCTTCCCAATAAGCCACATCTTGTCTGTTATACAAAGACATGCCCAAAACTTCAAGAGTTAATCGATGTCCTCTGCAATAATTCACAAACTTTTCTGACATCTCTCCATAACCTTTCTTCGGATCCTTGGACTTGAACGCATGAGAACAAAAAAGTTCTAGTGCTTCGGTGTCATCTAAGCCTTCAAGCTTGTGCTTTTCATGTGTGGGTTTAACTTCCGTCTTGAATAAGTCACAACTCTCTGTCAACCATGTATTCCTTGTCGTTATTATGATTTTGCTTCCTTGATAAAACCCTTTTCTTCCAAGTAATGCATTTAACTGATCCAGAGTATTAATATCATCAAGAACAAGGAACACCTTTTCGTTTGCTACTATATTCTCTATCTTTGAAGTGTATTTGGAAACATCATAATCTTGAGTTGAACTTCCTTTTGAAATGCAACCATAGAGTTCTGCTGCTATATCACGCAACCCATACAATTTGTCATCGCATCTCCTATCGATGTCTTTAATAAAGCTGCTTGTGACAAATTCATAACAATGTAACCCATGGACATATTGGGCTAAAGATGTCTTCCCAATCCCACGCATACCAAAAATAGTGAGTACGTCTCCCCTATCTGAGGGTTCTTTTTTCAGCCATGATGTAACAAAATTAATGGAATCTTTCATCCCAATAGGTTCTGGCAATGCACTTCTAGAGGGTACATGTAATCTGTAGTTGAGGTCATCAACAATCTTTTTAATGAACACCGTCTCATACCTGAAATTTGAATGTAATAAAAGCTACAAAACACACTCCAGAAAACTAACAAACCAAATCAGAGATATAATGTATTGAAACTATATTATACTAAGCTCTCCAGTCTCCACATAAAAAATACATCATATTTGCACTTCTCACACTACAAGTATCTAATGTGTAACACCATATTTCATTTTGTTTCTAGAAGACCATCAAACTCAACTATTTACAAGTAAGAGCAAATTGTTTGTTGAAAAATAAAAGGTGCTATCCCCACCGCACCTTGCGGTGGGGATACAACGTACACCCATAGCCTTATGGGTAAAAATCAAAGTTCATTGCCTATCTTGGTAAAAAAAAAAGTTAAGTAATTTGTCCAAGAATAAGTGCATAACATGTTCAAAATTGAAAGTGATGTCCACCTTAGCTGGATTGATGAGTTGAGATTTATACCCATGTCATGTCGATTCCCTTAAATCACTTCTTTAGGTGTTCCATGTGGTGGAATTTTCCCCTAGAAATCCCTTGGGTTTCAAATTTGCCCAGTAAAGAGCTCAAACTTCGGTCTCTACTGTATCAGGTGGAGGGGCTACCGCTTAACCGTTTGCCGAAAAAAAAAAAAAAAAAAAAAAAAAAAAAAAAGAAACTGCCAAAAAATTCAGGATGCATAATCTATTTATGTGAATTAATTTGAAATCAAATAATCCAAATCTTAAATTATATTTAATGCATCCTCTTTATCCAGTTAAAAACTTAAAATACATTGAGTTTATGTTTATATGACAATACTGAAAGAAACTTCCAGAAATGCCTAAAGAGAAAGAAAATATTGACATTTTGTGTGTTAATCAAACAATGGTTAAGGAGTATGAAAATATAGGTAAGAAAGTGGTTACCATCCCCGTACGTCCTCCCCTTTTAAATTAGCAACTTGTTTAAGCGCATCAATCCATCCTTTAATCCTTTGAGCAGACTGAGTTCTTTCATCTGCATCTTTCTCTGCTTTCATCTGTCGTGTGTGCTCAGCAATTGCATCTCCAAAGGTACTTTCTTGCTTTCTGACATGGGTGGGCTCAACATGATAAAAGATAGGGATAACAATTTGGTTGGGTTGTTTAAGGATCAGAACCAATTCATCAAGGCACCATGATGAACTAGCGTAGTTCTTGGACAAGACAATAATAGAAGCCCTAGATGATTTAATCGCATTCACCAATTCTGGTTTCAGAACTTTTCCCGTATCAATCTTTTCTTCATCTAAAAAGGTAGAGATATTGGCATGCTGGAGGGTCTTATTGAGATGATCAATGAAGTTCCTACGAGTATCTTCACCTCGAAAACTTATAAATACGTCATGTTTGTGATTATTAATGGATGAAGAAGATGATCCTTCAGAAAAGGGAACATCCATTATGGGTGATGGGAAGGTATGAGCAATTTGAGACTAGATCTACAATAACATATCGAACAGATGAAGAAGATGATCCTTCAGAAAGGGAACATCCATTATAGTGGCCTTTCTCAGGAAGTCGAAGTCAACGACTGCTTTTTGATAAAAGATATACTTTGTGAATTTACCTGGAAACTTAAAATACGTTAAAGAATTGAAATAATCGATCTCTAAGAAAGTGGTCCAGGTACTTCGCTGGCTTTGAGGGTTTCAACTTTCAACATGCCTGTAAACATTAGCATTTGTGAGGTTTGATTGATTTATTTAGGGACCATTTATTTACAAATGTTATATGACATTATCATATATTTTAGAACATTTTGTAAAGAAATAGTTTTACCAAAAAACACAAACTTCCAACATTTGGTTTAGTTCATGGATCTAATGTTTCGTTCTACAAACACATAAATAAACTTTACATTGTTCACATGAATTATGTCTATCATTTTTTTAAGTCAATTTCTCGGATATGAAAATAGAATATAAAAGTATTTGAATCTTTTTCAGATCCATGGATCTGAAATAAGTATTATATTATAGTAAATACTAAATTACAAAATTGCGTGATTTATCAATTTTTATGGATAAGGTACAGTGCTTTTAGGTTTTTACATTTTTCATTCATGTTTGATATCTTTTTTACTATTTAATCCATACGAGAATGTTTGATAATCATATGAATCCATATACGTTTAATTAATAGCCATTTTAATGGTTATTTTGTAATCTAATAAAAAGAAGTCAATACATAGGAAGTTAAACGGGCAACAAACTGTGTCATTAGGTTTTTTTGGATGGCAAAACTAATTTATTTTTAAGACAACGTCTATAGATCTAGGGGACATTACATTATTATGCATGATCTGTTAGACTCTATTGAGGAGCTTCACTGCCTCTGACGCAAAAAAACTAAAAATATCAAATACAAAAGATATGAACACGTGTTGATTTTCAATGCATACATTCTCGTATTTGGTCATAGCCATTTTGTTAAATCTTCAGAGGGCATTCACCAAAAATTTTTTTTTTTTTGTGTTAAATTGGTGTAAAGTTTCTAATTTCATTTTATTATTTTAATATAAACTAGGGGGTATGCCCACACTCCGCGTGGGGTAGAGAATGTTGTTTTAGTTTCATATGTGTGCTTCTGTTAATTTTTCCGGTATAGGTCTACTGAAGTTGTTTTCGTTTATCCTAGTGTATAAAACCAAACAAATAAATTAGTTTTCATCCGATTACACCATTATACTTTAAAAATCTACCTAATAATGAAATTTCTTTGCTTAACAATCGAAAAATAGTTTGAAAGACTGCCACTTCACCTTACCTATTCTAAGAATAAGAAAGTAGTGTAATTTTTAAATACGTTGTGTACACAATCCTTGAAGGATAGGGCAAGTATCATTGCTATTAAAGTAGCCAAAAATCAGCAGAAATGAAGTAAATTGCTATTAAAGCAGCAAAAAAAAATGATAGCTTTATACTAAACCAAAGTACATTGCTATAAATGCATTACATTAAGATAAGTACAAAATGACATTTATGTTTGCACACCCATATTGGATTTTTTTTAGATTTATCCTTTTTAATCTGTTAATGACATATCACAAGTTCGATCAACACAAAGACATTTTGAATCCACACATGAACTAGGAAAGTAAAAGGAAATATAAGATGCCTTCAACCTTCAGCTAAAATGTATTTTCTTGATTTACCGACATAATTTTACTTCTAAACAACTCCAGTTGAAACACAGGTTTTGACAAATGCAACAACCTGAAAAACAAAATTATATATAACAAATTCATCGCCTAATAAATAAATTGTCTTTTAACACTTATATAAAACAATAAAACACTAAAACCAAACCAATTATCTCACATCTTTCATAGTTTTCAAGACCAACTATCGGAGTTTTTTTTTTTTTGCCTTAATGCAAAGTAAATCAGGGAAATGAGGCTTTTCCCATTACGTCCTACCATTTTACTAATTCTCCCTCATTTAATTTTAAACATGGTTTATCCAAAAAAAAAAAATAGAAAAATAAAAAAGAAAAACTTACTAGCAATATACTGACAAAACGATGAGACTGAAGCAGCAACCTCATTGTAATGCAGGTGCAGTAGCTTCAACCAACAAAATTCTAAGTGTCATAGGTATAGCCTCATCAGTAGCATGTAATTTTGCATCCTATTAACATATGAAACTGTAAGAGCTATTTGAGCACTCCTTTGAAAATTGGAGGCAAATCCTACGCTTCAAGGTTTCATATCAACTTTGATCCTTGGAATTTCTAATTTTGGTCTTTATTTCAACATTCATTCAGATAAGTAATTACTGGATTGAAAAAACATAAGATAATAGTTAAACTAAAGATTAAAAATATTAATAATTCGAGATGAAATTTAAATGCTATATTAGACCTACAAATGAAAGTATATTGCTATTTGTTGCGCTTTGCCTGTAATTTGACTAAATATTGTGGCAACTTACTTTCATTTTTAACTTTCGACTTTATACATTTTGTTTTTGTTGCTTTATTATTGAAGCACTCTAGTCTTAAAATATGCTATAAATGAATCATTAAGACAGTAGAAAATTTTCAATCAATATAAAAAACTAAAAGGTTGTGGCAAGAACAAACAAACTTAAAACTAAAAGACCTACTTATCACAACTTAAAAATAACTTTTTTATTGATGTCAATGTTGATGTTCAAATACTTTCTTTGAGTTTCATTCATAATATTATCTACAACAACAAAAAGTTATAGGAATATCATAAACCCGACTCATGAACATAAACAATCTATTAAGTAACTATTGTAAAAAACTATTGTTTTCATGTTTTATAAAAGAAAAGCATAACATAACTTCTGTAGAGGTAGCATGAGAATAAATGAAAGTGATGATTCCTACTGCTATATGAATGTTTTTGAACTCTGGTTTTGAATTTCTTCAAGTAAGATGTTGGAATCAAACCTAACCATGGCAATTTTTCCAAAAAGATCATCTTTTTTAAGCTCAATAAGACGTTTAACGTGCGGAAGTGCATTGACTTTGTTTCCATCATCTTCTTGGACCTGAAACTAACAACTTTAAAATGAAAATAAGATGTAGTGATTTTCATTAATTATGAACTTTTATTGTTGGGATGAAGAAGAGAGTAAAAACGATAGTGTTTAAAATTTGAGATGGTAGATATTTGTCTATCAATTCCATCATCAGACTAAGTATTACGTGGCTATCAGTTCTATCATTAGACTAAGTACTACGAACATAATGACATTGGCAACAACAAAATCGATACCAATTTCGCAATTGAAAAGCCCTGCATTTAGTCAAAATGTAGTTTTTTCTTTAACGGGGGAGCAATAATAACATTTGAAGGAGCATGAAATGGAAATTACCTTGTTCGCACATCTATTAAATATATGATTCAATCCCACCTCCGAAATATTTGTTGAAAAGTTGATTTTACCAATATAATGAGAATATATGCAAAATTTTAACTGAAAAGAAACAATAAATAATCAAGAAATTGAAACATTGGGGTGAAGGAATCTGAAAGTGTAAATGTGTAACCTTGTACATTGTAATGAAGATTTAGTCGCGCCTTTTTTCTTGAATGTCCGGTAATTTCCATTAGAACCCCCGAAGAACTCATTACCTGCAAGAAGAATCGCAAAGCAGAAGAGATGAGTCTAGCGGTTCCAATTTGTATAGTAGTGGCGATACGATTAGTATTAACTGACCAACTCACAACAACCAATTCCCTTCAAATGAAACCAAATCTTGCTTATAACCCAAAAATCTAAAAACCCAAGTCAAGTAAATTAAAAACAATTGTAACAATCCAAACCAGATATGACTTTGAAACCCTTGAGGAAATTCAATTTTAAGCATATTAGTTCGTTAAGTACGCTGGGGGTACTTATGAGTACGCTTAGCGTACTACGCATGGGTGATCGCGGAGGGGCAGCACGTACGCTGGACGTACCAGAAGTACGTTGGGCGTACGTGCCGGATGTCCGAACCCTAATTTTCGGACTTGTGACCTATATAAACACCCTTAACTCATTTGAGCCTCACCCTCATCAGCCCCTTTCATCTTCAAACGACTTTGAAAACCCTAATACCATTTGTGAAGAGTGCATATGTGGTCCTTATAGTGTTCATTCAAGAAGAATAAGTTGTCAAGGGAGCTTGGAGTGTCATTTGGCTTCAAGAATCTGCATATAGTCGACCTTGAGGAGCTTCTGGAGGTATAAAGCTTGCACCTTTCCACTTAAATCACTAGATCTTCCTTTTGGTTGATTTTGGATCTCCTCTTGTGAGTTAAGCAACTCTAGAGGATGGAAATGACAGATTTGAGGTCCCTTGGTCCTTTTGCAACATAAAAATGGAGTCTTGGTGGGTGTTTTGACCTCATGCATGGGTTAAGAACCTTGAAAAGGTCTTAATAGGGGTGTTGGGAGCATATGAGACATGCAAAGGCATAAAGTTGACAACTTTATGCCCTAGGTTGTCTTAATAAGCCTAGATCTGACTTTTGGACGTAAAGGAATCGAGTATTAAGCACTTAATGGAGAAAGTGCTTAATCTGTTAGTACGCTCGGCGTAACATAGCGTACGTTGCGTGTAAGTCCCAGAGACCCAGTATGTTGCGCGTACCAGGGTGGTACGCTAAGCGTACGTATCACAGATAGGCTTGGATCTATTTTGGTCCTTTGAGCTGTTGGGCATCATTTGGTTATTGGACTTGGTTGCGTTGTCGGAATAGTAGGCCATTTTATCTGTTTTGGGCCATTGATGTTATGGTACGGCCTTATTAGGGCAAGAGGCCCATTATTGATTTTTGGACATAGACTTTGGGCCCATTAACAAAGAAAGGACTTTTGGGCCTTTATGAAAGGACTTGGGGTTTTGGTTTCCCTTTGATTATGTGATGTCCTGACATTGGTTAATATTATTATTCAATACAGGAGGTTACAGACAATTAGGAGAGCAGTTTTTGGATTCTTCGGACAGAGGTGAGTCTCCTTACCATACCAATGGTTCGAAGGCACCAAGGCCGACCTATTAATTGTTATATATATGCTATTTGGATTATGTGATATGCAATGTACTAGTTGTTTCTATGTGTCTTGTATGGAAGACCTCGGGGGGTTCCCGAGACACTTAGGTATAAGACCGTGGAGGGTTTCCATGGCATCCTAGGTCAAAGACCTCGGGGGGTCCCAAGGCAATTAGGTGCAAGACCTTGGAGGGTTTCCCTAGCATCCTAGGTCAAAGACCTCGGGGGGTCCTGAGGCATTGGGCTAAGACCATGCGGGGGTTCCCATGGCACCTGGAGTAAGACCCTCGAGGGTTTCCAGGGCTTCCTTATATGTTGGTATGCATGGCTTATGTGATATGTATAGTTGTTTAGCTAGTATGATATGTTGTATGTGGTTTGTGTTTGGGTATGCTCTGGGGAACTCACTAAGCTTTTAGCTTACCATTTGTTGATTTGTTTCAAGTACATCTGAGCCCAAGGGCAAGGGCAAGGTGTGATGGTGCGATGTGCACACACTCTCTCTCACTTATATGTTATGGGACACTCTGATATTTTTAAATAAAGTTGTAATGAATGTGGATTTGAAAACAATTGTTTTGGGATTTCATGGTTTATGCAAATGTGTTTGACTAATTAAAAATGAAAATTTTCTTTTAAAATTTGGGTCGGTACAAGTTGGTATCAGAGCCTTGGTTTGAGGGATTCGGACACACTCTCGGGTGTGTCAGGACTCAAACTAAGGAAATGGTAAAAATTATTTTCAAAAATAACATAAAAGGTTTTAAAAGAAAGGAAAAGATGAGAGTGCAACGCTCATGATCAGCCGAGCCAAGTAAGTAGTTCCCCAATATGTTAGCCATGTTATACTGATATTTGAGCTTTGTTGATTATGCTATGTGTATGCTTTTAAAATTGTATATGGTTAGGAGCTTATAGCCTCAGAATGATTGATTTGGCTTTATTTCCTGTTCCTTGTTTGGTTGTGGTCCTAGGGTAGAATCTTTTATTCGAAAGTCTATTTGACCCTTTTCTGTGTACAATTTGCATGCATAAATGCAACCTGTTATGATTGATCTGATTGATATGAGTAAAGCAAATCTTAGGACAGCCTAAGATTTGATATATGCGGTAGTTGTGAGATATGGTATGATTTTGGGACGAATTGGAGTTATCAGGTAGAGCACTAGGGAAAAGTACAGGTAGGTGTGGAAGGTAATATTTAGGCCCATACTACTGAAAGCACAGGACTTGTACCCGAGCCAGTGTTAGATCTGACGACTTCAAGGAGGACCAGTGTGGGAAGATCCCTTATATGGAAATCCTGATCGTTACGATTTATGACATTTTAGTTCAGCATGGTTATGACACGATTTGGAGCAGGAGGACCAGGATCAGGATCTGGATCCGGGGCGGGATCAGGCGACACTACCGATGTCATTGATGAGAGGCTACGCGAGCTTATTGCAGCCGAGGTTACCAGGGGCATCCTTGACGCTACCCCAATCATTTTTAGGACAGTCAAGGAGGGTATGATGGAGATTATGGAGGAGAGACTCAGGGCATTCAGGGCTGAGATTGCTACGGGTCAGGTTAGGGCCTGAACTCCCTCATTCCGAGAGTTCAAGGCATGTGGGGTGCCAGAGTTTTTCGGGGCCAGGGACCCCATTGTTAGACGAAGCTGGGTGACGGATATCGAGAACACCCAGTGCACGAGTTCTTGCCCGGATGCGGAAAATGTGGGATTTGCTTCTTGTATGCTAAGAGACAGGGCACGGGATTGGTGGGGCGAGGTTACGGGTCAAGTAGGAGCAGCCGGTGTGGCTGAGATGTCATGGGCCGAGTTTGTTCGGCGATTCGACTTGGAGTTTGCACCACCTATCGAGGTGTAACGACTAGTGAAGGAGTTTCATGACCTATAGCAGACCACCAAGACTGTGGCGGAGATCCCCGCTAAGTTTCGAGAGCGAGCATTGTTAATCGCACAGTATGCTACCGCTGAGGATATGATGCGGGCGCGGTATCATTCCATGCTTAGGGATGATATTCGGGAGTTTATGAGCTTTACATGGTTCAAAACCCTGAATGAGATGGTGGAGAAGGCCCGTGAGTGGGAGATGGAGTTGGACTTCCGCATAAAGCGGAAGCCTGAGCAGGCCCAGGCAACAGTAGGTCAGGCTAAAAAGCCTAAGACCTCAGAATCATTTAGTCAGGGCCAGCAGGGTCGGGGCCGGTGTGCCAAGTATGGGAGATCACATGGGGCAGCATGTAGGGGACATGGCACAGTGTGTTATACTTGTGGTCAGCCGGGTAACGTGAGCAGGGACTGCCCCAAGAAGGGCTTGATATGTTTTCACTGCAACCAGACTAGCCACAAGCAGGCCGATTGTCCGAAAGTTGCAGGGAGGGGGAGGAGCAGAGGCGGTGGCTACGACCGCGATGGCCGCCTTGCTAAGGCAGATGCCCTGACAGTGAAGAGCCGCACATTTCAGCTAACTACCGAGGAGGCTCAGGAAACGCTAGACGTCGTGGCTGGTACGTGTCTGTTATTCACTATTCTTATTATTTGTATGACTTATGTGTATTTTATGCTTATATAGGGACCTTTTTGGTCAATGGTATGTCTGCTCATGTCTTGTTTGATTCAGGTGCTACCCGATCGTTCGTGTCACTTGCGCTTAGCAAGAAGTTCCTGGACGCACCGGGGACTTTGGATTCCCCACTCGAGGTAGAGATTGCAGATGACTGCACTGTGAGTGTTGTGAGGGTGTATCAGGATTACGTCATGAATGTGTTGGGTGAGAGGTTTCTCATGGATCCAGTTCCGATACTGCTGCGAGGGCTGAAGGTGATTGTCGGGATGGATTGGTTAGGGGCCAACGGGGACATGATTGATTACGAGCGCCAGTTGGTTAGGGTTCGAACCCCAAGTGGGGGAGAACTGGTTATTCATGGTAAGAGGGCCTCGCAGGGACCAACCCTCTATTCGGATGTGAGGGCTAGGAGGTTTCTACAGCAGGGTTGCATGGGATTTCTGGCTTATATCTCGGATACGAGGGTAGAGACCACGACGGATATGGGCAGTGTACCGGTCGTATAGGACTTTTGGGATGTTTTCCCCAAAGAGTTACCAGGAGTGCCTCCGGAGAGGCAGGTTGAGTTTCGCATTGACTTGGTGCTGGGTGCCGCTCCGATAGCAAATGCACCATACCGGTTGGCACCACCCGAGATGCAGGAGTTATCTATGCAGCTTCAGGAGCTGCTAGACCGAGGGTTCATCCGTCCGAGCAGTTCCCCGTGGGGAGCACTGATCCTTTTCATGAAAAAGAAGGATGGATCACACAGGATGTGCATCGATTATAGAGAGCTGAACAAACTAACGGTGAAGAACCGTTATCCGTTACCGAGGATCGATGATTTGTTTAATCAGTTGTAGGGTGCGTCTTGGTTTTCCAAGATTGATCTACGGTTAGGGTATCATCAGATGAGGATTCGGGATGAAGATATACCAAAGACGGCTTTAAGAACTCGGTATAGGCATTATGAGTTTGTGGTGATGTCGTTCGGGCTCACCAATGCCCCAACAGTGTTCATGGATCTCATGAACAGGGTGTATAGACCGATGCTGGATCGGTCAGTGATCGTTTTTATTGATGATATCCTGGTCTATTCTAAGACCACGGAACAGCATGAGCAACATTTGAGGGAGGTACTGGAGACCCTGAGAGCGGAGAAACTTTATGCAAAGTTCTCCAAGTGTGATTTCTGGCTACGGTAGGTACAGTTTTTGGGGTATCATCAATCAGGAGAGTATTTCAGTTGATCCAGCCAAGGTTGAGGTTGTGTTGCAGTGGGAAGTACCGAAGAATGCATCAGAGATTCGTAGCTTCTTGTGTTTAACGGGCTATTATCAGAGATTTATCCAGGATTTCTCCAAGATTGTTATGCCATTGACCCGCTTAACCAAGAAGAATGTGATCTTTCGGTGGGGCACGGATCAACAGATAGCTTTTGAGATGTTAAGACAGAGATTGTGAGAGGTGCTAATTTTATCCCTGCCGGAGGGCATGGAGGATTTTGTAGTATATTGTGATGCGTCCATCTCAGGTTTGGGCGCGGTATTGATGCAGAGAGGGCACGTTATCGCTTACGTTTCGAGGCAGCTGAAGCCTCACGAGGCGAACTATCCGACGCATGATTTGGAGCTGGGGGCTATTGTTTTCGCCCTCAAGATTTGGCGTCATTTCCTCTATGGGGTTCGTTGTACCATTTACACGGACCACAAGAGCCTGACGTATCTCATGGATAAGTCAAATCTGAATATGAGGCAGCGTCGATGGCTTGATGTGGTAAAGGATTATGATTGCGAGATCCTCTACCACCAGGGGAAGGCCAATGTCGTGGCTAACGCGCTTAGCCACAAAGCAGTGCCGATCAGGGATATCTGTATGAGGATGACGATTGTGGCTCCGATGTTGGAGAAGATTCGGGAGGCCCAGTAGGAGGCCATGAAGGACAAACATCGTAAGAGCGAGCGTATTGTGGGTCAGGTTTCCTCCTTCGACTATGACAGCCGTGGATTGTTGACTCTTCACCGTAGGGTATGGGTCCCATATCATGGAGGTGTACGCCAGGTATTGATGGAGGAGGCGCACAAATCTAGGTTTTCTATCCATCCCGGGGCGACGAAGATGTATAGAGATCTTCGACCCGACTACTGGTTGCCCTGCATGAAGCGGGACGTCGCCTGGTGCGTCGAGAGGTTCTTGACCTATAGAAAGGTCAAGGCCGAGCACCAGAGGCCTCACGGCAAGACGCATCCGTTGGACATTCCCATATGGAAATGGGAAGATATTACTATGGATTTCTTCACAAAGCTTCCTAGGACTGCACGGGGAGTGGATTCGATTTCACTCATCGTGGATCGGTTGACCAAGAGTGCCCATTTCATACCGATCCAGGAGAGCATCTCGGCCGAGAAGCTGGCCGATATCTACATTCGAGAGGTAGTAGCTCGGTACAGAGTGTCAGTCTCAGTGATTTCAGACCGAGACGTGCGGTTTACTTCCAGGTTCTGGAAGAAGTTTCACGACGAGTTGGGTACTCGTCTGCACTTCAGCACAACTTTTCACCTGCAGATGGATGGTCAGAGTGAGTGGACCATCCATACTCTGGAGGACATGTTGCGGGCGTGTGTTTTAGACTTCGGAAGAAGTTGGGATACTTACCTTCCTTTGGCTGAGTTCTCCTACAATAACAGCTATCATGCGAGTATTGACTGTCCTCCTTTCGAGATGTTGTATGGGAGGAAGTGCAAGACCCTGATATGCTGGGGTGAGGTTGGTCAAAGGGTCATGGGGAGTACCGAAGTGGTACTCAAGAATACAAAGAGGATCCAGCAGGTTCGGAGCAGGCTTCAGACAGCTCAGAGTTGGCAGAAAAGTTATGCCGACAAGCATCGATTGGACCTGGAGTTCCAGGTCGGGGATATGGTACTCCTGAAAGTCTTTCCTTGGAAGGGCGTCATTCGATTCAGGAAGAGGGGCAAGCTGGGCCCCAGGTATATTGGACCTTTCAGGGTTGTAGCCCGGGTGGGCAAGGTGACATATAGGCTACACCTGCCAGCCGAACTCAGTCAGATTCATAGCACTTTTCACGTCTCCTAGTTACGAAAGTGTCTGGTGGACGATTCGGTAGTGGTGCCCTTGGAGGATATTCATGTAGATGACAGCCTGAACTACATCGAGCGGCCAGTGGCGATCCTCGATAGGAAGTCAAAGGATATGAGGACCAAGAGGGTGGAGCTGGTGAAGGTGCAGTGGCAGCACCGCAAGGGCTCGGAATGGACCTGGGAGCCAGAGGACGAGATGAGGGAGCACTACCCCGAGCTCTTCCAGGACTCAGTAGCAGACTTCGAGGATAAAGTCTAAGATAATTGGGGGAGATTTGTAACACCCGATTCCTGGTACGTATTTAATTCAAGATGTTTTATTCTGGGACTCGACGAGTTGGAGGCTCAACTCGTCGAGTAGACTCGTCTTTCATCGGGGGTTTAAGTGACCAACTCGATAAGTCGGGAGACCGACTCGGCGAGTAGGTGTTGTTTGAGTGAAACCCTAAATTTGAGGGTTTGCACCCTATTTAAACAACTTATCTCCTCCCATATCAGCCTCCATCGTCCCTCACACTTCCAGAAGACCTTAAACTGAAACCATAGCCTTGTTTGAGTGCTCTTAAGCCATTTGTGTGCATTTTTGGTGGTTGTGAAGCTTGAGAAGAAGAAAGGAGCTTGGGAGTTCCAGTTGAAGCTAGAAGATCTAGAGATTGTGTTCCATCTCCAGCTCATTTAAGGTAAAAAGCTTCAATCTTGACTTTCCATGTGTTTAATCAACTTTAGGGCTTGAATTTTGGTATCTTTAGGGCATTTCTAATCCATTTTCGGGTTGTGGGGTGTAATGTGGGGATATGACTTCGGATCTTGGACTTTGGAAGGGTCTCATGGCATAAAGGTGCCAACTCTATGGCCATGAGAGCTCCATGTATCTTGTAGGTCTCATTTTTGGTCCTTTTGAGCTTAAAGACCCATGCATGGAGGTAAAGTTCGTGACTTTACATGTTATATCGACCCTAAGAGGTCAGATCTACCCTTTGGATGAGATGAGATCAACATAAATCGAGTTTATGGACATGGACTTAGTGGACTCGGCGAGTTGTTCTTGGGACTCGGCGAGTCGGGTAATGGTTCCCCGACCTTTGTTGACGTTGAGGAATCTGGTTGAGTCTAGGAGAGGACTCAACAAAGATGGACGTGATTATAGACCTGGAAATCATGGGACTCGACGAGTGTATGAGCAAACTCGGCGAGTCCAAGGTAATCTCCCAAACCCATGAAGATGGACTCGACGAGTTTAAGGGTGAACTCGGCGAGTCGGTTGAAGATGGTCCCGATATTATGGTTGAAGGAGAACCCATAGAGTTGTTGCTAGGTTCGACGAGTAGAGTCGGGGGTTGAATCATTTTGGAGGAATAGGGACTCGATGAGTTGGTAGACCAACTCGGCGAGTCAAGTCAACTGGAGGTTAACTATGACCAAAGTTGACTTTGACCTGGATTTGAGTTGACACTTGTAGGGGTTGTGAGTATGAATTGATAACTTAGAAGAGTTGTTGTGTAGGGATTGAGGAGTCGAGGAAAGTTGATTTTCACGCCGAGGATAGTACAGACACTACACAACATTGAGGTGAGTTACCTTCCAGTAGAAGTAGGTCTAAGGCACCAAGGCCGACCCACTAGTAGTTGATTACAGTTGAGATGATTGTCTTTGTGATAATTATCTGGTTTGCTATTACTTGATATGTTCTATGTTCCAGTATGTTATGTTCTATGTGATAGTGGTAGTAGGAGGGGAATAGTCCCCCGATCAGTTTTTAGGACCGAAGGGTAGGTCGGACACCCCAGATATGTCTGACAACATGTTTATTATATGTTATTATGTGATAGTAGTAGGGGTGAAATATTCCCCGTGACCGGGTGAGATAGACCGGAGGGTAGACAGGCACCCCAGAATGGCCTGACATGGGTAGCCAGCACCCCAGAATGGCTTGACACTGGTAGTCAGCACCCCAGAATGGCTTGACATGGGTAGGTCGGGCACCCCAGAATTGCCCGACAGCATGTATGATTGTATGGTATGTGGTATGATGGGGGAACTCACTAAGCTTTGTGCTTACAGTTTCAGGTACCTCTTCATCCAAGGGGAAGGAGTCGGCGGTGTAGCAGCGTATCACACACACACACATGATTTCCGCATTGAGTTTTCTGGGATTATACTCTGATTTTTATTACTATTGATGATATGGTTTTGAGACACGTTATTACGGTTCTATAAATTGATATGACATTGGCAATGTTTTTGGTAAACTATATTATAAATTACTTAATTAAAAATGAAATTTTTGGCCTTGAAAATTAGGATGTTACAACTCAAGACCACAGAGCGGATCCAGCAGGTCCGGAACAGGCTTCAGACTGTTCAGAGTCGGCAGAAGAGCTACGCCCACAAGCGGCGTTCAGACTTGGAGTTTCGGGAGGGCGACATGGTCCTCCTAAAGGTGTCACCCTGGAAGGGTGTTGTATGGTTCCGGAAACATGGCAAATTGGGCCCTAGGTACATCATCCCCTTTAGAGTCATAGCCCGGGTGGGCAAGGTCGCATATACAGACTGGATCTTCCCGCCGAGCTCAGCCAGTTCCACAGCAATTTCCATGTTTCCCAGCTATGGAAGTGCTTAGTGGATGACACGTAGGTTGTACCCTTCGAGGATATTCAGGTTGATGACAACCTGAATTACAATGAGAGACCGGTGGCAATTCTGGATTGCAAGACGGAGGAGCTGAGAAACAAGAGGGTCGGGCTAGTGAAGGTGCAGTGGCAGTACCGCAAGGGCTCGGAGTCGACTTGGGAGCCTGAGGAGGAGATGAGGGAGCACTACCCAGTGTTGTTTTCAGACACAACAGACTTCGAGGACGAAGTATAAGACAAGTGGGGGAGAATTGTAACGTCTTGTTCCCTGGTAGGCATTTAATTTAATTATTTATTGATTTTGAGAGAAAGACTCGATGAGTTGGTAGCCCTAACTCGTCGAGTAGAATGCAGACTATGCGTGGAGTTTAAGTTGTCTACTCGACGAGTCAAGCCCCTGACTCGACGAGTAGCTTGGTTAGGGTGAAACCCTAATTTCAGGGTTTTGCACCCTATTTAAACACCCTAATCCCCACCCCTTAGCCTCATTTGCAGCCTCCTTGTCCCAAACCCTTAGCTACGAAACCCTAGAGTGCTTTTTGAGTGTGTGTGAGCTACTTTTGAGTATTGTTTGTGTCTCTTGAAGCTTGTGGAAGAAGAAGAAGTTAAAGGACTCAAGAGAAGGACTGTAGATCCATAAGTTTCATCACTTTAGCTACATTTTTTGGTAATAAAGCCTCAAACTTGATCATTCTCTCCCTAGATCAATTTATGACCTCTTTTAAGGGTTTTTGGTCCAAGATTTGCTAACTTTTGGGTAAGGTTCGATCCATGAGTTGCTCTTCCAGATCTAGTACCTTGAGAGGATGTGAGGACATAAAGGTGCAAACTTTATGCCCTTAGAGCCCACATGCAAGTGCTAAAGAAGTATTTATGGCCTTTTGAGCTCAAAAAGGCCATGCATGGAAGCAATCTTGAGACTTTATGTGATTATCTGACAGCTAGGCCCTAGATCTAGGGTTGCATGCATGGATATGAGATTCTAAGGCTTTTTGGACAAGATCTATGTCCTAAAGGAACTAGGGTTTTGTCTAAACCCTTTAAGAAGAATTATGAACGGGTAAAGTTAGAAACTTTACCCTTGGAAAGTCCATTCCAGTGAGCAAACGAGCTAAGGACCTTAGATCTATAAGATAGGGGCTTAATCTATTAAGATGGCCAAACAGACAATGGGACTCGTCGAGTCTATAAGCGAACTCGACGAGTCGAGTTGTGTTGTTCTGATTTTAGCATGCCAGAACTCGACGAGTTGATTCGCCACGTCGCGACTGAGCAGCCCGATGGGATTCGATGAGTCGGGGAATGACTCGGCGAGTTGAGTTGCAATTCTAGGATTTCTGAGTTATAGAACTCGACAAGTTGAAGGGTTGACTCGACGAGTTGGTCAACCTAGAAGGTTGACTTTGACTGAAGCGTTGACTTTGACCAGGGGTAAAATGGTCATTTTACCCTTAGATGAATTTTTAGGTTTCTAACTAAGTATTATTGTATAGAGCTAGTCGGGGAGTCGTGGGAGCAGCCAGCAGAGATTCCTCACGCACGAGATCAGCACCCAATTTGAGAGGTGAGTCTTCCTTTAGTAGGAACGGGTCAAAGGAACCAATGTCGGCCCGATTATGCATGTTAATATGTGGCAGACTTTGGTCCGATGCCGGGGCTAGCCCGACATAGAGTATGTGTTCCAGACTTTGGTACGATTTCGGGGCGGTCCCGAGAAGTATTTATGTATGCTTGATGTCTTTGTGATTCATGCATGTTATGTGTTATGTGTTCCAAGCCTAGGTTCGATGCCAGGGTGTTGTATGCTAGTTTATATGTTATGTGTTATGTGTTCCAGGCTTCAATTCGATGACGGGGTAAGCCCGATGCATGTTATGTGTTTATGTTATGTGTTTATGATATATGTTATGCAGTGTGTATGCCGGGGTAAGCCTGATGTCGGGCGGGGCCCGATGCCAGACATGGTCTGATGCCGGGGTGAGCCCGATGTCGGACATGAGTCTGATGTCGGGTTCGTCCCGATGCAGTTGGGAGTAGTCCCAAAGTTATGTTATTTGTTATATATTATGTGTATGGTATGTGGTAGTTTGGGGGAGCTCACTAAGCTTCTTGCTTACGGTTTTCAATTTTGGTTTCAGGTACTTCTTCTAGCAAAGGGAAAGGCTCGGGATGATTACATAGCACACACCACAGTCTATAGCCTGGGATATTCACTCTGATATTTGAGATGACTTTATGATATTGTGACAGTTGATGAGATGTTTATTAGACGCATGTTTTATGATATTTATCTGATGATGTTATTTATGGTTTTATTAATGAATTAAAAACAAAATTTTTGGACCATATTTTTGGGACGTTTCAAGACTCTTCGACAGAAGTTCTGTGAGGCGCCGGTACTTACCCTCCATGAGGGACTTGAGGATTTTATTGTATATTGTGACGCATTAATTATGGGCTTGGGTGCGGTACTGATGCAGAGGGGGCATGTGATCGCTTACACTTCGAGGCATTTGAAGCCTCTTGAGGCGAACTATCCTAAGCATGATCTGGAATTAGGGACGATGGATTTCGCCCTCAAGATTTGGCACCGCTACCTGTACGAGGTATGATATGAAATTTACACGGACCACAAGAGTATGAGATATATGATGGATCAACCCATCTTGAATATGAGGCAGTGGAGATGGCTTGATGTGCTCGAAGATTACAACTGTAAGATCTTGTATCACCTAGGTAAGGCCGATATGGTAGCTGATGCTCTGAGTTTCAGGGTGCTTAGTGCCTTGATTCGAGACGTCTGTTTGAGGATGACAGTTATGACGCCAGTTTTAAAGATGATCAAAGTTGCACAGTCAGAGCCCATCAAGGAGGAGAATCAAAAGAGCGAGCGAGTAGTCGATCAAGTATCAGCTTTTGATTATGATAGTCGGGAATTGTTGACACTGCATGGTTGGATTTAGGTTCCTTTTTCGGGTAGGACTTGACAGATTTTGACAAACGAGGCACATAAAGCGAAATTTTCTATTCATCCATGCATGAAAAAGATGTATCACAGTCTAAGGCATAGATATAGCATGGTTATTAGAGCCATGCTTGACCTATCGGAAGGTCAAGACCAAACATCAATGCCCTCACAACAAGTTGCATCCTTTGGAGGCCCAATTGTGGAAATGGGAGCAGATCACCATGGATTTCATCATGAAGCTACCAAAGACTACAAAGGGAGTTGATGTTATCTAGGTGATTGTCGATCGGTTGACCAAGAGTGCTCATTTTTTGGCTATCCGGAGAGTTCTTCGGCTGACAAATTAGCCAACATTTATGTTTAAGAGGTAGTTGCTCGACATGGTGTGCTTACCTCGATTGTTTCAGATCGTTATGTTCTCTTTACTTCTAGATTTGGGAAGAGATTTCATGAGGAGTTGGGCACCCAGTTACACTTTAGCACTGCCTATCATCCGCAGATAGATGGGCAGAGTGAGCGGACCATTTAGGCGCTCGAGGATATGCTGAGGGCATGCATCATTGACTTTGGTGGGATTTGGGACTCTTACCTACCTTGGGCTGAGTTTTCATACAACAACAGACATCACGCCAGCATCGAAATGCCTCCCTTCGAGCTTCTCTATGGGAGGAAGTGTTACATCCCAATATTTTGGGGGAGGTTAGTCATAGGGTTATAGGGAGCACGAAGATAGTGCTCAAGACGAAGGACCTCATACAGCAAGTCAGACAGAGATTAAAGACAACCCAGAGCCGATAAAAGAGTTACACTGACCAAAGACGATCCAAGTTGGAGTTCCATGTCGGGGATATCGTACTCCTAATGGTGTTGCCTTGGAAAGGCGTTATCCGATTCAGGAAGCAGGGTAAGCCAGGCCCGAGGTTTATCAGTCCATTTCAGGTAGTAGCTAAGGTGAGCAAGGTGTCCTACCATTTAGATTTACCATATGAGCTCAGTCTTCATAGCACCCTTTGTGTCCTAGTTACAGAAGTGTATGACGGATGAGACAACCATGGTACCTTTGGATGATATTCAGGTTGATAACGGCCTGAATTATGTCGAGAATTATGTCGAGAGGCCGGTAGTGATTATCAACAGGAAAAAAAAGACTTTTCCTAACTAGGTAGTGGACTTGGTGAATGTGCAGTGACAGCATCAGAATGGTCCTAAGTGGACTTGGGAGCCCTAGGAGGAGACGCGTACCCACTATCATGCTTTATTCGAGATTGAGGACTTCGAGGGCGAAGTCTGATTCTAGTAGGGGAGATTTATAACACCTGGATCCACATGTATGACTTTTATTGGATTAAATTGGATTTGTTTTCATTTTTATGTCCTATGTGGGGCTTAGGATAGCCTCCTACGATGAGCATAGGAGGAAGACTTCATTTGGGGACTTAAAGACTTATGTGGGGTATAGGTTGAGCTACGCAGCGCATAGTATGCAGGATCAAAAACCCTAATTCTCGAGATTGTGAGCCTATTTAAAGGTTCTAACTCCTTAAGGTCCTCTTCATGTTGAATTAGTGTCTAAGTCCATAACTATAATTGGTATGTACTTGACCCGACTCGGCATGGTCCATTTGGGTTGCATGGCATCGGAACATTTTGATAGACCGTTTGTGAGAAGAGGACATTTGTGACATATTAATATATTATAAGTTCTAATATATTAATATGAAATCATGTTATTTAATTAGTATTGATCAATAATTAATTTGGACTTAATTTAGTGATCAAAAGAGACTAATTAAATATATGGGGATTGATTGTGAAAACCGTTAATTCTTATATATGTGGGCTTATGATCCAAGATTCCTTATGTTGGGTTTAACCCATGTGGTGACCCATGGATACTCCATGGATGTTAAAACCCATGGAGCATAAGGAATGGGTAAAGTCATGAGTTACATGGTGTAACCCTAATAGCCACACTATATAAAGACCCTTTTAGCTCAAGAAATTGGCACTAGTGATACTTATATGAGGGCTAGCCAATTTGAGCATGAAGTGTCTTCTTTTCATGGTTATTCCAAGTGTTGATGATGTTGTGTGAACCATTTGAGGTGTCACACTTGGGGCACTAGGGTCTCGAGCTTCATGGAGTTAAGCTACATCAACAAGGTATGTATTTCTATCTAGTTTATTATTCAAGTATCAAAAGATTGTACGCTAGTTAGGGTAATACCTTGGAATATTCATATTTGCATGTATAATAGAGAAAACATAGATCCAAGGTATTTAGGGTTGCATGTACACTTAGGAGTGTTAGAATGCTCAAAACCCAACAGTGGTATCAGAGCCATGGGTTGTTTTCTGTTATATTAATGCAAATGTTTTATTTTCAAAGTTGGAAAAAAAAAGGTAAAAAACATGACGTTTGTCAAATTTTAAGATAATTACTTGTTTTTGTGAAAAACTAATTATTTGTAAAATTTGAATCATTTGCTATATGAGTTGAATTAGGTCAAATTTAGTAAAAGATAAAATTATATGATTATTTTATTAGTTTTAAAAGTTTGATCTAAAGAGTTTTTTGAAACCTCCATATGTTATGGATATGAAAAGATTTTAAAAAAAATTGATTCAAAGTTTTTTATGAAGTTACAAAACTTGGTCTTAATGTTTTAAAGAATTCCATAACTTGTTCTTTAGTTATGGAACATGAAAAGTTTCATCATAAAAGAAACATTAAACTCCATAAGTTATGGAATCCAAAAGTTTTTTTTTGTGTTACCTTGTTTTATGAGTTATTTTTTAGATTAATGAAAAATATGTGTTAGTAGTTTTAAATCCAAATTAATCTAAAAGTTGTTCATAAAATGTATTTTTGTAACTTGTCATCAAGTTATATGAAAAGTCACATTTATGAATCTTAAAAACTAATAAAAATGCCTTAGGTTACAAAAAAAAAATGAAGAGTCTTTCCTTATAAATAGTTTTTATGGCTCCATAACTTGTCCTCAAGTTATGGATGTCCAAGAGTCTCTTCATTAAAAGTTTTAAATCTTTAATTAAAACTCATAAGTTATGAAAATCCAAGAGTTTTGAATAGTTTCAAAACTTGCCCTCAAGTTTTGGAATTTGAAAAGTTTTCTTTTATGAATACTTTAATTCCAAGTTAATCCCTTAGAATTTTAAAGAATTAAAATTCAACCCTTATACTTTATAATATTATAAATTAATAATATTTATATATGTATAAGAGCAAGTCAGTCTTACCGTTAGTAGGCCTCATTCACGAAGCCGGTCTATAAGGGGGTATAAGGTTACTGCCTATAAAATGGCAGTTTAATGGGTGTCCACTCTCACCCACCGCTTCCTTGACCGGTGGAGGGTCGTTAGCCGAACGGGTAGGACAAGGACTATAATTCTCCCTTCATTAAAAGTATTAATGATAAATATAAAGTAACTAAATGTTTCTTATAATTTCCAATCTTAGTTACTTTAGGAAAATGTGAATAAGGTACTAATCCATGAAATTACACTTTGCACTTTGTTTAAGTCGGTTAGTGGAGCGTGTGTGGTTAACCGGCACACTAACTCGTATTTAACAAGGTAGGCAAAGGGTAACTTAATATTTATCATAGTATCGATGGAGCGTGTGTGGTTAACCGACACATCGATTGAGGGGTAAATATTAAGGGTACCAAGTATATTTGCATGGTTATTCACACCTTGTTTTGTGATCCTCGGCATCCCAGTCACAAAACCTGAAAGGCACACTCGAGATTGAAACATGCCATTGAACAGTTCAATGAATCTCAAAAGATCTAGGAGTTTCAAATCCAATTAAAAACCTAATAATTATTTCATTTTTCATGGTGGAAATTGGTCAATCGTCATTCACCTACCTTCAAATATTTTATAGCTTGGATTACGGCATCCCTCTTCCGAGTTATAAAATATTGTGTTGGGTCCTAGCCTTAATATTTCATATTGGGTGTTATATTAAGGACTTTAGATCAACTATATTGAATATCTCCCAAAAGATGTCTAGTTTAGACATCTATGATCTTCCCAAATCTCTTGGAACTTCATTTTCTCCACCTCCAACTATTCTCCCTAACCCACAAGTTCAAGGTCACTCAAGCCCTATTGGCAAGGCAAGGTCTAGGTGTGATCACATCTTGGAGATGAAGTCACATATTGACAATCCGGGAGAGTTGGGTGTCAAAGTCTTGAGAAAGTTGGATGTTCAATCACTTTCTAAGTCACATAGTGAGTTCCTTTGGGACCCCTATGAAACAGACTATGACAAGACCCTTAATGATCTTATCTATTTGCTAAGATCAACTTCCTAAAACTTTATGGACATTGACAACGATGACACTGGAAATCCAGAAAAAGCATTCTCTTCCCAATGGAAAGGGATCAGCCATAGTCAACTCGGTTGACGATATGGTAAAGAGAAAAGTTAAGTTTGTAATAGTACCGGTACCATTACTAAAGGCTCCATATGTTTATATTGCCAAAGGAAGGGGCATTAGTTGCGAAGCTGCCAAATTTTACCTAAGGATGTTAAAGTTAATAAGTTCGACTCTACTTCAGGTAAAGTCCACTATCTAACTCTGCTAAGTTTCTATTCTGAGATTCTTGATACATGATGTGACTGGGTCACATGTTGATGTTTTAAGAATCAAAGAAAAGTGAAGAAACTTAAAGAAAGAATATGCTGAATCTGATCGCGTAGATGGATTTCTATCGCATAATTTGAAGATCAGATTCTTGAGCTACTTCTTAGGAGTTATGATATATCGCTTAGGAATAGATAACAACAAATTTTTCATGTGGTTTTGCACTGTAAGGATAGTTTTTCCGCAAAGTTTTTAAAATAAAAGGAAAATTTTTGATTTTATTTATTTTAAAATATCCTTACAATGGCGTTTGTGAAAATATTTGTTGCTTATAAGATTCCATTAATAGCAAGAGTGGAAATATGAATTTGATCCTTTCATTTGTGGTAGTGTCTAAATTTACCAAATAAGGAAAAATTCTCATCACCCAAGTTTCAATTGGATAGAAACTTGGAATCATGCAAGTTGTATATCATGATGAATGAGAACTTTCAAGCATTGGAAAATTAAGACTAATTACTTCTTCACATGGATGTGTGAGTCAAGTAAAGGACTAAGGAATCGGGTACACATTCTTGTGCACTGGTCAGAGTCCACCACAAAAGATCGATAAGACTATTCGTCATAATTTACTAAGGTTTAGTAAATATGGTTATACTTACAAGCTTAATTATAGTTCTGAAACGTTGGAAAAGATCCAATGTATGGCAGAGTGAATAAGAAGAATCAAATTAGGAAGAAGGATAAAAGTTTCTCAAATCTAAAAAGATGGGAGAGTACTTTAGTATCATGTCATATGATCATCTTAACGATTAAGAGACCTTATCGCAATTCATTCCCTAAGTGCATTCTGATAGCTAAGAAGAGGAGCTATGAATTGTTGAAGTGGTCAAATCAAGAAGATGAGTCATACTTCGTTCCAAAACTAGTCTTAGGGTCATACTCCAAGATTGTAAGTTGACTGAAATATCTTAAAGAAAGGTTTAAAACACTAGTCAAATGTAAGAGTAAAAGTTTTATACTCTTGTACATTTGAAATTGGTAAGTTGTGATGTTTTGGACAAAACAAAGACCAACTAAGGCCAATTGTGTAAAGTGTTTGTCTTGATAAAGAATCCAAACTATCTCTTGAATATTGGGCAAGTGAGCCTTATGTGTCAAGAGGATAGTGGGAGTCTTAAAGATCCTAAAAGGATAATCAAGAATAAAAACCTATAAGTTTATCACTAGCACAAGACTTGAGGTTTATAACCTATCATGTTGACATATTCTGTGCTCATTCCAGTTAAAGTTGGCTTTGCATATGAGTTCTTAGAGTTCACAATTGGTTGCATAACAATTTGGAAGCAATGGCAGGCCCTTGAGCTGCCAGATGGCAAGAAATTAAGATTGAGTTCAGTCCATATGAGTTTGGATTTGTTATTATCCTTGTATTGTGACTATGGTTTTGACAATTCACATGGATAAGAACACATACACCATTAAATCTAAGTGTCATAAGGTTTCTCTCCGATTCATGAAATTGATGGTGAGGAAACACTTTCACTAAGTAGATTTTAACTAGATAAAAATTGTGATATTTGCATTCTCAAGTCGTTAGTGGAGCGTGTGTGGTTAACCGGCACACTAACCTGGACTTGTGAGAAGTGACAAAGGTCTAAACAATTGAGACTATGATTATGGCATCCCTTTTCATAGTTCTTAAATTGTTTAGACACACCTGTGAGTTATCTAATGAAAGGTGTATGATTTTGATAAAGTCTTATCAAAGCAATCTAGTATCAGAAAACTGAACTTTGGTAAGAAAGTCAATAAAGTATTGGTTTCTAGAAGTCCAGCTGATTTCTGAGTACATGTCAAAGCTAGTGGTAGCATAAGTGTTATGCTAATAATCATCATGTTAGTGGGAGCATGATAATTATGATAAGTATTGCAAGTTAGCAATGTTAACTATAGAAAACAAAAGTTTCAATCCGTGAGGCTGCAGGGTTTGAAAAAGTTGTTTTGCTATAATTAAGGGAGAGGAAATTATACTTCATTTCAATTCTAAAAGCTTAGATTGAGATTTTAATCAAATTTAGTCAATGATATATATATGAATTTCATGTTAGAATGGCTCTACATAAGGAAATTCTATATATGGGTTCATTATTTGCATTCTAAAATTCGATTATGATTACGACATCCCTTTTCATAATCTGAATTATGAGAACTTGGCAAATAGAAATGGAAATATTATAGCAAAAGACTGGTTTAGTCTTTATGTGAGACATCATGAATCATGTCCCATATGCTTTGGATATAGGATCGATTACATGTGCTATATTCATCCTTTCTAAAATTTTCCAAATGCCTGGGACATTAAGAAGGGAAAAGGTCTAGAACTGGATATGACTAAAATGATTAAGCAATTTTCGAGGAAAATCTAAGGTTTACCAAAGATTGGTTGCTCAGGGACAGTTGGAAGTATAGTGTTAATTGTTGGAAGGATCATATTGACATATTCTGAAAAGAGGCAACTCTTGTTCAGAAGTGATAGTCAAAAGGGGAATATGGAAATGATCCCATTGGTGGAAGTTGTTTAATAAATCTGTGTAAGATTAGGAAACTTAATGCAAGAAGGATGTTTCCAAGGAGTTGATCTCCTTTGGAATGCTCTGCAATGTTTGTTGTCAAGTCTTTGTGACTTTGTGCATAATCATTACAAGAGAATCATTGCATATAAGTTTAGAATCTAACAGATTTCGGTGAAATGGCATGAATTTGGAATTCCTGCATTTGCCATAAGAATTCGGGAGTGTGAAATTAGAATCATTGAAAGTTTGGTCAATTGGTTTATTTCACAAAGTAAGGATCATAGACAAACATAGAGTGCATACTTGGTGTATGGAAAAGCTATTGTTTAGAAAAACATAGTGTACATGCTCAGAGCATGGGACAACTATTGTTTTAATTCAAGAATAAAGTTGATAGCTGAAAAAGTATGCAATGAATAATGTGTAATCATATGGTGATAAATAAAAGGTGTTTTATTTATGTTCATAGGTTTTGATACCATATTAGATTCAATTATTCTTGTGTTTCATTTTGCATGTTTTGACTTCCAGAATAAACTAGGTTATTCTTCTGGAATGACTAAGTTATTCAAACCATTCCACAGTCGGTCATATGTTGGAAGTAGATATGAATCAAGACTGTCATGGGTTGGCTTGTAGAGGTCCAAGTTGGGGGACAAAGTTGTGCTACAACACTCATGAGTGCTCATAAGTTATGAGTATTGGATTCAACCCGCACTCATTGGAATCACTTCATGGATTTTATCACGAGTGATCATGAGACGATAATATCTTATATTCTTCAAACCTAGAGATATGAGTTGTTACTATGAGTTGGTTATACATTGATTGCACAAAAACGCATTCGGTAACTCGATGTTATAAAACGTGCCTCTGTGTATGATTCAGCAAGTAGTAGAACAAGCCATATGAGTCAAAGTTTATCCATTCCTTTTACCTTCGGGATAAAAGCGATATTTGTGGGCCCCTCGATGATTTAATGATGATACATGTGAGTGCTTGGCCAAGCCAGGACTGATTTGATTTGTTCAATTAGTTAGTCGTCATAAATCGGAAATCGGGAAACAACAAATGGACAGAGAGAATGATTTTAATCCATGTCTCAGTCCATATGATATCTAGAATGGAGGAATATATGATCTCTTATCTAATGGACAGGTCATTGACAAAGGTCAGAGTTCGACAGCGGCTTTTGAGAGCTACGATTGCGAGTTAGGTTTTGAAGTCATACTCAATAATAGTTTTAGACTTATCCAAGTAGGAGACTGTTGAATTAGTGTCTAAGTCCATAACTATAATTGGTATGTACTTGACCCGACTCGGCATGGTCCATTTGGGTTGCATGGCATCGGAACATTTTGATAGACCGTTTGTGAGAAGAGGACATTTGTGACATATTAATATATTATAAGTTCTAATATATTAATATGAAATCATGTTATTTAATTAGTATTGATCAATAATTAATTTGGACTTAATTTAGTGATCAAAAGAGACTAATTAAATATATGGGGATTGATTGTGAAAACCGTTAATTCTTATATATGTGAGCTTATGATCCAAGATTCCTTATGTTGGGTGTAACCCATGTGGTGACCCATGGATACTCCATGGAGGTTGAAACCCATGGAGCATAAGGAATGGGTAAAGTCATGAGTTACATGGTGTAACCCTAATAGCCACACTATATAAAGACCCTTTTAGCCAAGAAATTGGCACTAGTGATACTTATATGAGGGCTAGCCAATTTGAGCATGAAGTGTCTTCTTTTCATGGTTATTCCAAGTGTTGATGATCTTGTGTGAACCATTTGAGATGTCACACTTGGGGCACTAGGCTCTCGAGCTTCATGGAGTTAAGCTACATCAACAAGGTATGTATTTCTATCTAGTTTATTATTCAAGTATCAAAAGATTGTACGCTAGTTAGGGTAATACCTTAGAATATTCTTATTTGCATGTATAATAGAGAAAACATAGATCCAAGGTATTTAGGGTTGCATGTACACTTAGGAGTGTTAGAATTCTCAAAACCCAACACTTCATACCTAGCCTCCATCCTTCTATACAGTCCTTTCGAAACCTTATCCATTTTTGTGAGAATCTTGAGTTATTGAAGTGTTCTTGTGTGCACCTTTGAAGGAGAAGACCATTGGAGAAGCATTTAGGAGCTCCAATCCTTGTATATCCATATCCTTCATCTTGTTTTCCACCTCTAGAATGCATAAAGTTCCCATCTTGGTATTCTTTCATGCTAAATCTAGGTAGTCAAGGATTTATATGCTTTTTCTCATAACTTTGGTTCTTGTGAGTATGGATTACTCCAAACCATTTAAAGACCATGTCTTGATGTTCTTGGGTTGTTGAATCATAAAAATGAGAGCTTGATCACTCTAATCTACCCCATGCATGAGATCTTAAGCATTAGTGTACTTCTTAGACTTCGGGTTTGGTTTTATTGCTCATTGATGGCATGAAAATGTATAAAATCATAGACTTTATCAATTAGTACATTCCTTGGGTTCATATATGAAAGTTTGAGGATATAGCTTTCTATATTAAGAGCTTAATGGAAATTTTAACAATCAGTCGGCTACACGAGGCATAAATTCCTCTACGCTTAGCATAGCTTGGTTTTAGACCGTTTCCATCTAGAGATCTATGTCATGCATAGAGCAGCTTGTGCGCATGGTTTAGGAGGGTTGACCATTGAATTTGCACTTGATTAGTTTTTGGTCAAAACTAGGTTTTACAGTATTGACTGAAAGCGATATTTCTTTATTGTTGTTAGGTGACTTGTTGTACCAGTCTACTCTGTGCGAGCTGTTGTCTGCGAGGTGAGTTTTCTCACTACATTTACATGTGTGGTATTTATCTCTGTGACCAACTGGGTCTTAATTGTTGATTGTTGTTACATTTGAATTTAATTATTGATAACTTTGGGATTCCTAAGAATCCCTAAGGTTGTTGTTAACCCCTGAAATGTGTTGTTAATCTGCAGGGTATGCTGTTAGCCTATTGGGATTGCATATAATCTGTAAGGTTGCTAATAACCCATAGTTGTTTATTATGTTGTGTTGTATGGATATTTTGGGAAGGACTCGCTAAGATTTGTGCTTACAGTTGTGGATTAAATGTGTTTTAGGTACTTCTAATGATCGTGAAAAGGCGAGGCTTGACTGTACACTCCGCTTGCAGATTTTATGATTTTACATTTTGATACTCTGATTTGGGGTGATTGTACTTGATATACCTACGATTTTATTGTTTTTTTTTATAACACTTGAGGTTTTTCTATATTAAAAATGAAAAATTTTGTGGTAAAAAATGAATGTTTCAAATTCCTTTCCAGTTTCCTCAGTTTGGAAAATTTTGTGGTAAAAAATGGATGTTTCAAATTCCATTCCAGTTTTCTCCATATTATTCATGCGATAAATCAAGTAAAAATTATCATAATAACTAATGAAAGATGCAATCACAAGATCTATTGCAAGACTCTTGTCAAGGGTAACATTGAGATTCTTGATTTTGTCTATGTAGCATACAAATTTCTTTTCTTCAACTCGAATGTAATTAGGAACTTTTAATGATTTTCAAATCAACCTTGCATTTCCTTCCGCTGAAACATTTCACTCGATTTTAAATTCATTTCATATTTTCACATGCTCACAAAAATCATTTTGGAACATCGAGGACATAGACATAACAATGCAAGAGACCCTTTTGACAAATCTGTATGATTATGGGAATAAAAACTTCTTCAAAATTGACGCATTATTGATTTAAGGGAGATACTCATCATGGACATCTTTCCCAATATCAAAATTAAGGAAGATTCCATAGCAAATGAGCTATTCATGATTGAGAACAAGGAGAAGCTAGAATTAGAAAATATGCGAGGAGGTAGGAGAGGATTTCCATCTAACCTATGAGAAAAAATTTAAATAAGTCGATTCAATCCTTAATTATTAACCCAATTTTAAATTAAGGTTAGGATCCAAAAATACTATTCGTAATATGAAGAGAGATGTCGTAGTCACATCACAAAACCGTTTAGGTAGGTAAAGCACTTTAACAATTTTAATCACAATGAAACTCCTGGATCTCTTAAGATTCATTGAACAATAAATGGTGTGTTAATCTTGGATTATGCACTTCGATTTGTGATTGGGATGCCGAGGATCACAAACAAGATGTGAATAACCATACAAACCCGTGTGACACCCTCGATGTCGTTTATGATCTCATATCGACATGCCGGTTAACCATACACACTCCATTAACAACCATATATTTCTAGCATGTACCATCATTTCAACTTTGAAGTCTCGTATCAGTGAATCAGTTAACCACGTACACCCCACTAACAACTCACAAATAAATAATGTGTGTTTTCATTGATTAGCATACAATTTCACATTTTTCCTAAAGTAACTGGAGTGAGATTTTTATAAAATGTTCTATAGTACTTTTACATTATACTTTTAATGTGATTATTTTCCTATCAAACAATTTCGGATAACGACCCTAGACCACACAAAGAAACGGTGGGTGAAAAGCACACCCATTCAAATGTCATTTTATATGTCGTTTTCTTATACATCTCTTATAGTGTGGCTTCGTGAATGAGTCATACCCTTTATTTGAATGATTTTATGTTATACATATAGTATTATAAGTCTTACATATGTATAGGGTGCATTTTAAAACTACAAGGTTTAAATTTAATTATCTTAATTAACCTTTAATTAATTAATATTTTAAACCATTTTGATTTAATATTTATCTTTTAATTAAACAATTAATTATTTTTTTATTAAATCTATTAAAAGATAATTTCATTATCTTAGTATCTTAAACTGGATAATTACCTTTTATAACTTCCTCAATTTTCAAATTTGGATTTCTTAATTATCTAATTTTAATGTTCAAATTTTAACCATTTAAAATAATTCTAAATAACCAATAATTATCCTACAATTTGAAAAACGCAAGAAAATCCCGAAACTAAAATTCAGGAAGTTACCATAATGTGGCAGAGGATTGACCACTTTGTGGTCATAATAGATTTCGATTTCCAGGTTTTTATTTTTAATCTCAACTTTATGCACTTATAACTGAAAAGAATACTCCCTGGTACCACTGATGAGTTTTCTAGGTTATAAAAACAATATACTTGTGGCATTCACATAAACACTTATGGGTACATGCAACCTAAAAGGATCTATGGCATTTTCACTATTATAGCAACATACTTTATGAAACAAAACTAAACCTTATGATAATCGAAAATCATTGACTAGAATTCATTTAACAAAATAAAATATTTCATGCTCCTTTGATCTTCAAAGTCCATGGAAAGCAAGCACTAATAATGTGAACGCCTCTAATGACTCACAACTAGTAACACTTGAAATCAACAAGGAGAGCGGAGACAATGATGAAATTCAGATTTCATCATTCCATGAAGGTTATAAACGAAATTTTTTGCTTTAAGACTACCCATATTAGGGAGTTTTTGCAAGCCACTTGTTGAGAAAAAAAAGTATTAAAAATAAAATAAAATGAGACAATCCTTAGTGAACTTGCTTGTGACGGCGCCCTCAACTCGTCTTAGAGCAATCGGTATGGGCCAAACGAGATGTAACGCCGCTTACGTGGCGCTTGGTGACGGCGGCTTAACAGGGGGAACACCGCCCCCCTGCTCATTGCAACTCGTCGAGGGTGGATCTCGTTGGCGTCACGACGGGATGAAACGAATGAATTGTTACCGTTTGAAACCTTTTAATTGCAACGGTTTGAAAAAAAATTAATTATTAAAAAAAAACAATTTACCCTATAAATACCTACCATTTTATAAAAAAATTCACACACTTTCTCTTCTCCTCTCTACATACTTTCAATTATCTTCAAAAAAAATATGGATCCTTTCGACTCGTCCGATGATTCAGATGACGATATTTTCTTTAGGATGATGTATCATTATTACACTATCGACCTGCTACAACCAGACCCAGTGTAACGACCCGTCTCCGGTATGATAATTTCTTGGTATTTATTTTGAAGTTTTGCAAGAGGGACTCAGCGAGTTCATAGCCTGACTCGCCGAGTAGGGTCGGGATTTCGAGCACGTGATTAGCTGGCGACTCGGCGAGTCCATATTCTGGACTCGGCGAGTGTGTCCGTCTGGGAGAAACCCTAAATCCCCGGGTTGCCCACTATTTAAGCCACCTTATAGCCCCCAATCTCGCCTCCTTCACCCTCTGAAGCTGTGAGAAAACCCTAATTCGATCTTGAGTGTTTGTTTTAGTGATCTTGTGTGCATTTGTGAAGGCTTGAAGAAGGAGAAGAAGAAAGGAGCAAGGAGAAGGATTTCCAGAACAGAGATTCAAGGGAAAGCAAGAGCTCTTTGAGGTATTCTTCAGTTTTCCCTCCCTTTTATGCCTTAAAACCCTTTCTAGATCTTGTTAATGCCTCTCTCAAAGCTTTATGTTGATATGGAAGCTCTCTTAGGCCGAGATAACCTTAGATCTGTTCCTTTAGGAGTTGTAGAGCCCAGATCTATTGCCTTTATGGAGCTATTTTGCATATTAACCCTAGATCTACCCCTTTTAAACATCTTTTAGCCTTCATTCCCTTGTTCATGCATTTGTACACGTAAAGTTGGAAACTTTACGTGGTAAATCAGCTTATTGGACTCAGATCTATCATTTGGATGTATTGGATTCGAGCAGAATCGAGTGTAGAATAGTTGCATGGCGGTGACTCGGCGAGTCGGAAGAACGACTCGGCGAGTCTAGTCGCGAGTCCCCGATTTCTTCCTTTTGAGCGGTGTCGAGTGGGTCCAGTGAGTAGTGGAGTGGACTCAGCGAGTTTGAGGGTAGACTCAGTAATGGAGGGACTCGGCGAGTTGTTCATACAACTCGGCGAGTCCAAGGCAATCTTCTTAAGCTCAAGAACAAATCATCGAGTTGTTCATAGGACTCGGCGAGTCGGATGAAGATTGTCTGAATTCTTGGATCAGGAGAGTACTCGTCGAGTCGATGCCATACTCGACGAGTAGCAGCGAGTAGAGTCGAGGAGTGAGAATAAGGACTCAGCGAGTTGGCGGCCCAACTCGGCGAGTCAGGTCAACTGTGTGTTGACTTTGACTGAGAGTTGACCTTGACCGACAGTTGACTTTGACCAAGGGTAAAAGAGTCATTTTACCCAGTGCAGTGTTTAGTATCTGATTGAGTGTATTTATGGACTTGCAGCCGAGGAGATACCGGAGCAGCAGCAGTTAGCCCTCAGAGCTATTCACTCAGCAGCCAGTTCACGAAGTGAGTTTCCCTTCAGTAGGAACGGGTCTACGGCCACAATGTCGGTCCGTGTAATTATCAGTAGTTCCGGTCTTTAGTCTGATGCAGTAGCTAGAGTGCTTGATGTCTTTGTGATTCAACCATATTCGTGTATGTGTTCCGGACTTCGGTCCGAAGCAGTATGCAGTATGTGTGATTATAATAGTTGTTATGTGTTATGCTATGTCATGATCAGTCAGTTCCAGACTTCGGTCCGATGCAGTTAGTTCCGGACTTCGGTCTGATGCAGTCAGTTCCGGATTTCGGTCCGATGCAGTTAGTTCCGGACTTCGGTCCGATGCAGTTAGTTCCGGACTTCGATCCGATGCAGTCAGTTCCGGACTTTCGGTCCGATGCAGTTAGTTCCGGACTTCGGTCCGATGCAGTTAGTTCCGGACTCTGGTCCGATGCAGGGGACAAGGTCCCAGTCAGTTCTGGACTTCGATCTGATGCAGCTAGTTCCAGACCTCGGTCTGATGCAGTGGGCAAGGCCCAGTATGTGCTTTATATGTATTGTATGGTATGTGGTAGTTTGGGGGAGCTCACTAAGCTTCGTGCTTACAGTTTCAGTTTTGGTTTCAGGTACTTCCGCATGTAGAGGGAAGAGCTCGGGATGATGACATCGCACACACCACAGCTTCAACTTTTATCCTGGGAGTTGATTTGGTTCTTGATTTTTATATGACATGGATATGATACAGTTTTCCGCACAGTGTTTTATTATTATTTTGAGATACATCATGTATGGTTTATGATATGACACTCAGATTATGGTTTTTGGTTATGTTGAAAAACGAAATTTTTGGGTCGTATTTTTGGGTCGTTTCAAGTTGGTATCAGAGCCCTGGTTTGAGGGATTCGGATGCACTTCCGGGTGTATCTGAACTCAAACTAAGGGAAGTAAAAAGATTTTCTAAAAAGGAAATGTTTTCTAAAAGAATTTTGAAAGCACTTAGAAAGAAAGAATTTTTTTTTTTAAAACAAGATAAGGGTGTGGTGCATGCGATCAGCCGAGCTCAAGTAAGTACTCCCAAATTACCAATACGAGTTTTATTATTATTAATTGTTCCAGCTTCAGTAGAACAGCATGCTAGTATAGGACTAAGGATCTAGGAGGATGCCTTATGTACCTGCTTTATGTGTTACAGCTTTATGAGTATTGCATGCTAGTATTGACCAGACAGCGGTAGGATACCCTGTTTAGGTTATACCTGATAGTATGAGCTTAGCACTATATGCTAGTACAGTTTCGCGTTATGAGGGTAGTTTTGCCTGAGTATGTTTCCCTTATTCGAATGCTGCTTGCTTTGTGCTTTGTGGGACTCTGAATGATGGAAGTTAGCCATTAGGTGAACACGTCACACCACATGTGATCAGGGTTGAATAATCCCAGAGTGCTGGAACTGGCCCTATTGCGCAGCTCTTGTTTGAGTCCAACCGTTATAGGGACGGGTCTTTTACTTGAAGGATTATCTGATCCTCGTCACATGTGATGGTGTTCAGGTGGTGGCTAATTAGCATTATAAGGAGACCTTCAGTAGCTGAGGACTAGTTGAGTTGAGTTTGAGGTTTTCCTAGGGCAAGCCTAGGATGAGAGTAGCAGAGATTAGCAGTAGTAGAAGTGACTTGGTGGAGTCAAGGCGGTTGTTGAGGAAAGTACGGATAGATGTGGAAGGTAGTGTGGGCCCGTACTACTGAAAGCAGAGGATCCGTACTTGAATCAAGGAAGGCCGAGACAAGGCCGGGAAGCTAGTAGTAGTATCAATGATCCCTTGAGATATTTCAGTTTTCTGATATTGTTATGATGTGTTTCAGTATGGTGGTTTTGCGTCCGAGGACAGCAGCCGGCAGTGGTGGTGCCGGGGAGGGATCAGGATCAGGCTCGGGGAGCGAGCATATGGATGAGCAGACCAGAGAGTTTCTTTCTTCAGAGATTACTCGTATCATTTTAGAGCAGACTCCTGTGATCTTCGGTTCGATCAAGGAGGGGATTCTAGAGCTGATGGATGAGAGATTGGGCACCTTCCGTGCCGAGGTGGCGGCCATGATGGGGTCGCGCACCCTTACTTTCAGGGAGTTCAGGGCATGTGGAGCTCCGGACTATCATGGGGCGCGAGACCCCATAGCGAGCACCAGATGGTTGGCGGATGTGGCCAACGCTTTCCGCACTAGCAGATGTCCCGAGGGGGACAAGGTCAGATTGGCGTCCTGTCTTCTGAAGGACAGGGCACGGGATTGATGGGAGGAGGTCGGACATGCCATTGGGGATGATGTAGCATTGGACGCCATGACCTGGGCTGATTTCTCTACCAGGTTCAGGGCGGAGATTGCACCGGTCATTGAGGTGCAGCAGTTAGCTAGGGAGTTTCAGGACCTCACCCAGACTACAGAGTCAGTGGCGGAGATCACCGCCAAGTTCAGGGAGAGGGCTCTTCTCGTTCCTCAGTACGTGGCTGATGAGGAAATGAAGAAGGCCCGTTATCATGAGATGTTGCGGAGCGATATCCGTCAGTTTGTGAGCCGGTCCAGCTGTAAAACGCTGGAAGATATGATTGCTAGGGCTCGGGAGAGGGAGATTGATCTCGAGATGGAAAAGAAGAGGAAACCGGAGGCGGTTTCAGGTTCAGGCGGTTCGGGCAAAAAGCCCAGGGTTTCGGATCACAGATCTAGGAGTCAGCAGAGCCACGGTCGATGTGGCAAGTGTGGGAGATTGCACGAGGGAGCGTGCAAGGCAGGGAGTTCCGGCTGCTACAAGTGCGGTCGGATTGGGCATTTGAGTAGGGATTGCACGGCCCCTGCTACTGCCGTCGCAGCATCAGATCTGATTTGCTTTCAGTGCAATCAGAGGGGACATAAAAAGTCCTAGTGTCCGAGTTTAGCTACAGCAGGGAAGGTGGTTGCACCTGCCCCTGCTACCTTGAGGATTACAGATGGCCGGCAGGGCCGAGCCGAGACGCCAGTGGCGAAGAGCAGGGCGTTTCAGATGACAGCAGAGGAGGCACGAGCGACTCCTGATGTGGTGGCGGGTATGTATCTTCCTTCATCTCTTTATTATTATTATCGTTTGAGTATTGCTTATGATTGTATGTTTTATTCAGGGTCGTTCTCTGTGAACGGCATTTCTGCTTTGGTATTATTCGATTCGGGGGCTACCCGATCATTCGTATCACTTGCGCTTAGCAAGAGATTTAGTAGAGCTCCAGGGGAGCTGGATTGTCCATTAGAGGTTGAGATAGCAGATGATAGGACCGTGAGAGTCGACAGAGTGCATAGAGGGTGTTCTCTTCAGTTATTTGACGAGCAGTTTTCAGTGGATCTGGTACCTATTCCTCTGCGAGGGAATAAGGTTATTGTGGGCATGGATTGGCTAAGCCCCAATGGGGCGGTGATTGATTGTGAGCTTCAGCTAGTGAGGGTCCACACTCCCAGTGGGGGAGAGTTAGTGATTCAGGGCGAGAGGCCACAGCGGGGACCGACCTTTTGTTCCGCCGCAAGGGCGAGGCGCTATGTTCAGCAGGGATGCGCCGGTTTTGTAGCTTACGTTTTGGATGCCCGGGAGAAGGGCAAGGCGACAGTTGATGATGTTTCCATTGTTCGAGACTACCCGAACGTGTTTCCCGAGGATTTGCCGGGGATACCTCCTGAGAGACAGGTTGAGTTCAGGATCGACCTAATTCCTGGTGCGGCTCCGATAGCCAAAGCACCGTATCGACTAGCTCCCCCTGAGATGCAGGAGTTATCTATACAGCTGCAGGAGCTACTAGACAAGGGTTTCATTCGGCCGAGCAGTTCGCCTTGGGGAGCACCGATCCTGTTTGTGAGGAAGAAGGATGGGTCGCACCGTATGTGTATAGATTATCGGGAGTTGAATAAGGTAACGGTGAAGAACCGTTACCCACTTCCAATGATAGATGATTTGTTTGATCAGCTTCAGGGAGCGTCTTGGTTCTCCAAGATTGATCTACGCTCCGGGTATCATCAGATGAGAGTTAGAGATGAGGATGTACAGAAGACTGCTTTCAGGACCAGGTATGGTCATTATGAGTTTGTGGTGATGCCATTTGGGCTCACCAATGCTCCAGCCGCGTTCATGGATCTCATGAATCGCGTGTGTAGACCGATGCTGGATCGGTCAGTGATAGTGTTCATAGATGATATCTTGGTATATTCCAAGACGCAGGAGCAGCACGAGGAGCACCTGCGGGAGGTGCTGGAGGTTTTGAGGAGGGAGAGACTTTTCGCAAAGTTCTCCAAATGTGAGTTCTGGTTGCGCGAGGTGCAGTTCCTTGGTCACCTCGTCAACCAGAAGGGTATTTTGGTAGATCCGGCCAAGATAGAGGCCGTGATGCAGTGGGAGGTCCTGAAGTCTCCATCTGAGATTCGGAGCTTCCTAGGGTTGGCAGGGTATTATCGGAGATTTATTCAGGATTTCTCCAAGATAGCAGTGCCGCTCACCCGACTGACCAGGAAGTCAGTGGTATTTCGTTGGGGTACTGAGCAGCAGTCAGCGTTTGAGACCCTCAGGCAGAGATTGTGCGAGGCTCCGATCCTTACCTTGCCAGAGGGAGTAGAGGACTTCGTAGTCTATTTTGATGCCTCGATCACAGGTATGGGAGCAGTTTTGATGCAGCGAGGCCATGTGATAGCTTATGCCTCGAGACAGTTGAAGCCTCACGAGGCTAATTATCCTACCCATGATTTGGAGCTGGGGGCAGTTGTGTTTGCCCTCAAGATTTGGAGGCATTACCTCTATGGGGTCCGTTGTACTATTTACACGGATCACAAGAGTTTGAGGTACCTTATGGATCAGCCGAGTCTGAACATGAGGCAGAGGAGGTGGTTGGATGTGCTAAAGGATTACGATTGTGAGATCCTTTACCATCCAGGGAAGGCCAATGTGGTGGCCAATGCCCTGAGCCGCAAGGTGTCGGCGGCCCCTATCAGGAATCTATGTTTGAGGATGACAGTGATCACTCTGTTGTTGGAGCGGATCAAGGAGGCTCAGGTAGAGGGTCTCAAGGAGGAGAGACAGAAGTGTGAGAGGATCGTGGGCCGAGTAGCCTCGTTTGATTATGATAGTCGTGGTTTGCTGACGCTTCACGGGAGAGTGTGGGTACCGTACTGGGGTGGAGTACGGCAGGTGTTGATGGATGAGGCTCATAAGTCTCGGTTTTCTATCCACCCAGGGGCGACGAAGATGTATCGAGATCTTCGATCTGATTATTGGTGGCCCTGCATGAAGCGGGACGTCGCCTGGTATGTTGAGAGATGCCTGACCTGGCGGAAGGTCAAGGCGGAGCACCAGAGGCCTCACGGCAAGATGCAGCCGCTAGACATTCCCGTGTGGAAATGGGAGGACATCACCATGGATTTTCTCACCAAGCTTCCCAGGACCGCATGAGGAGTGGATTCGATATGGGTAGTAGTGGATCGGTTGACGAAGAGTGCCTATTTTATCCCGATCCAGGAGAGTATATCGGCGGAGAAGTTAGCCGATATCTATGTACGAGAGATTGTCGCACGTCATGGAGTGCCGGTATCGGTGGTGTCAGACCGAGATGTCCGCTTCACATCCAGATTTTGGAAGCGGTTTCACGACGAGATGGGTACTCGTCTCCATTTCAGCACCGCTTTCCACCCTCAGACAGACGGGCAGAGCGAGAGGACGATTCAGACTCTCGAGGACATGCTTAGGGCATGTGTTCTTGATTTCGGTGGCAGTTGGGATACGTATCTTCCGCTGGCGGAATTTTCGTATAACAACAGTTATCATGCGAGCATTGATCGACCTCCCTTTGAGATGCTGTATGGGAGGAAGTGTAGGACCCCGATTTGTTGGGGCGAGGTCGGTCAGCGGGTCATCGGGAGCACGGAGGTGGTGCTCAAGACGACTGAGTTGATCCTGCAAGTCCGTAGTAGACTGCAGACTGCTCAGAGTCGGCAGAAAAGCTACGCCGATAGGAGGCGTTCGGACTTGGAGTTCCAGGTGGGGGATATGGTCCTTCTGAAGGTCTCACCTTGGAAGGGTGTCATCAGGTTCCGGAAGAGGGGCAAGTTGGGCCCCAGATTTATTGGTCCTTTTAGGGTTTTGGCCCGGGTGGGTCGGGCTGCTTATCGGTTAGATCTTCCTGAGGAGCTTAGTCAGATCCACAACACCTTCCATGTGTCTCAGTTGAGGAAGTGTTTGGTGGATGAGTCAGCAGTCGTTCCCCTAGAGGATATTCAGGTTGATAGCAGCCTGAATTATATTGAGAGACCGGTCGCGATTCTAGACCGGAAGACCAAGACCTTGAGGAACAAGGAAATCCAGTTAGTAAAGGTGCAGTGGCAGCACCGGAAGGGGTCTGAGTGGACGTGGGAGGCTGAGGAGGAGATGAGGGAGCACTACCCAGAGATATTTGCAGATTCAGCCGTAGCAGACTTCGAGGACGAAGTCTGAGATAAGTGGGGGAGAATTGTAACGACCCGTCTCCGGTATGATAATTTCTTGGTATTTATTTTGAAGTTTTGCAAGAGGGACTCAGCGAGTTCATAGCCTGACTCGCCGAGTAGGGTCGGGATTTCGAGCACGTGATTAGCTGGCGACTCGGCGAGTCCATATTCTGGACTCGGCGAGTGTGTCCGTCTGGGAGAAACCCTAAATCCCCGGGTTGCCCACTATTTAAGCCACCTTATAGCCCCCAATCTCGCCTCCTTCACCCTCTGAAGCTGTGAGAAAACCCTAATTCGATCTTGAGTGTTTGTTTTAGTGATCTTGTGTGCATTTGTGAAGGCTTGAAGAAGGAGAAGAAGAAAGGAGCAAGGAGAAGGATTTCCAGAACAGAGATTCAAGGGAAAGCAAGAGCTCTTTGAGGTATTCTTCAGTTTTCCCTCCCTTTTATGCCTTAAAACCCTTTCTAGATCTTGTTAATGCCTCTCTCAAAGCTTTATGTTGATATGGAAGCTCTCTTAGGCCGAGATAACCTTAGATCTGTTCCTTTAGGAGTTGTAGAGCCCAGATCTATTGCCTTTATGGAGCTATTTTGCATATTAACCCTAGATCTACCCCTTTTAAACATCTTTTAGCCTTCATTCCCTTGTTCATGCGTTTGTACACGTAAAGTTGGAAACTTTACGTGGTAAATCAGCTTATTGGACTCAGATCTATCATTTGGATGTATTGGATTCGAGCAGAATCGAGTGTAGAATAGTTGCATGGCGGTGACTCGGCGAGTCGGAAGAACGACTCGGCGAGTCTAGTCGCGAGTCCCCGATTTCTTCCTTTTGAGCGGTGTCGAGTGGGTCCAGTGAGTAGTGGAGTGGACTCAGCGAGTTTGAGGGTAGACTCAGTAATGGAGGGACTCGGCGAGTTGTTCATACAACTCGGCGAGTCCAAGGCAATCTTCTTAAGCTCAAGAACAAATCATCGAGTTGTTCATAGGACTCGGCGAGTCGGATGAAGATTGTCTGAATTCTTGGATCAGGAGAGTACTCGTCGAGTCGATGCCATACTCGACGAGTAGCAGCGAGTAGAGTCGAGGAGTGAGAATAAGGACTCAGCGAGTTGGCGGCCCAACTCGGCGAGTCAGGTCAACTGTGTGTTGACTTTGACTGAGAGTTGACCTTGACCGACAGTTGACTTTGACCAAGGGTAAAAGAGTCATTTTACCCAGTGCAGTGTTTAGTATCTGATTGAGTGTATTTATGGACTTGCAGCCGGGGAGATACCGGAGCAGCAGCAGTTAGCCCTCAGAGCTATTCACTCAGCAGCCAGTTCACGAAGTGAGTTTCCCTTCAGTAGGAACGGGTCTACGGCCACAATGTCGGCCCGTGTAATTATCAGTAGTTCCGGTCTTTAGTCTGATGCAGTAGCTAGAGTGCTTGATGTCTTTGTGATTCAACCATATTCGTGTATGTGTTCCGGACTTCGGTCCGAAGCAGTATGCAGTATGTGTGATTATAATAGTTGTTATGTGTTATGCTATGTCATGATCAGTCAGTTCCGGACTTCGGTCCGATGCAGTTAGTTCCGGACTTCGGTCTGATGCAGTCAGTTCCGGATTTCGGTCCGATGCAGTTAGTTCCGGACTTCGGTCCGATGCAGTTAGTTCCGGACTTCGATCCGATGCAGTCAGTTCCGGATTTCGGTCCGATGCAGTCAGTTCCGGACTTCGGTCCGATGCAGTCAGTTCCGGACTTCGGTCCGATGCAGTTAGTTCCGGACTCTGGTCCGATGCAGGGGACAAGGTCCCAGTCAGTTCCGGACTTCGGTCCGATGCAGCTAGTTCTAGACCTCGGTCTGATGTAGTGGGCAAGGCCCAGTATGTGCTTTATATGTATTGTATGGTATGTGGTAGTTTGGGGGAGCTCACTAAGCTTCGTGCTTACAGTTTCAGTTTTGGTTTCAGGTACTTCCGCATGTAGAGGGAAGAGCTCGGGATGATGACATCGCACACACCACAGCTTCAGCTTTTATCCTGGGAGGTTATTTGGTTCTTGATTTTTATATGACATGGATATGATACAGTTTTCCGCACAGTGTTTTATTATTATTTTGAGATACATCATGTATGGTTTATGATATGACACTCAGATTATGGTTTTTGGTTATGTTGAAAAACGAAATTTTTGGGTCGTATTTTTGGGTCGTTTCACCCAGCCTCGCTACTAACAAGATGTGCGATGTTAAACAGAAATCGCGTGGAAGGACACGAACATCTATATCGCGATTACTTTGCGGATAATTGTGTATACGGGGCGAAGGACTTCAAAAGGAGATTTCGTTTGAGTAGGGATGTGTTCTTACGAATCGCCAACGCCTTGGAAAGCCGGTATCGTTTGTTTACTATATTTTTATACAAAATAAATAAAAATGTACTACATGTTTCTTTAATTTTACAACATATGCAATATATTTTTAAACTGTAGTTAATTTATGTTTAGGTACGAATTTTTTCAATTAAGATATGATGCTAGAGGTAGACGAGGGTTTACAACGTTGCAGAAATGTGTTGCGTCCATTAGTTTGATGACTTTGGGGGAGTCACCTGATACCATGGACGACTATATGAGAATGTCCGAAAGAATCGCAAGAGAGAGTTTGTATACATTGTCAAGGGGTGTTGTTGAAACTTTTAGAGACGTGTATTTGCGGAAACCTTCGTTGCATGATTTGCAAGAATTGTATGCGGCGCATGAAGAACGCCATGGGTTTCCCGGAATGATCGGAAGCATTGATTGCACACACTGGAAATGGAAAAATTGTCCGGTAGCATGGAAAGGGCAATACGCAAGTGGTCATCACGGATCACCTTCGTTGGTGTTAGAGGCTGTCGCTTCTCAAGATTTATGGATTTGGCATGCATTTTTTGGGGTTGCGGGTTCTAACAACGATGTCAACGTTCTTGATCAGTCGCCAATATTCGACGATCTTTTGAATGGAAAAGCCTCAGATGCTCCTTTCACGGTGAATGGAAACGAATACAAATATGGGTATTACCTTACAGATGGAATATATCCTCAGTATTCCACATTCGTGAAGGCATTCCGCCACCCAGTTGAAGAACGAGACAAATTTTTTAAGAGAAGACAAGAAGGAGCACGTAAGGATGTGGAACATGCTTTTGGAGTGCTGAAGGCGAAGTGGCATATAGTCAAACATGCAGCACGACCATTGGATTTAGAAACTCTACGATATATCATGTATGCATGTATCATAATGCATAACATGGTAGTAGAAGATAAACGGCGAAATATTGCACACTATATCCCAACGGAGCCTAGACACGTTCAGTTTCAACCAGGAACAACAGATTATTTGCATCGCGTTGTTGACATTCAGGACGCAAATAAACACAGACAACTTCGAGAGGACTTGGCGGATTATATCTTCTATGGTAACAATAACGATAACGAATAGCGTTGTATTTTTTTTTGAATTTGGATGTTATTTCTTTTTTTGTTTTTGGATATTATGTGTAATTTAGTCTTTATGTTAATTTTAATCTTTAAAAATTTTTAATTGTTATTTATAATTTTTAAAAATTATGTTTTATTTATTATTTATATTTAAAAAATATTTGTCTAAATTTAAAAAAAATCGAAATAAATAAAAAATAAATTATAAAATGAAAAAAAAGTTGGTGTCATAACAAGATACAACATGTTGCCCATTTCCCCACTTGGTGTTATAACACCATTGATGATGTGGCACCAAAATGGTGTTACATCTAGTTGTCCACACCTTATGGTCTTAGATTGTATTGGAAATGCATGTCACGTGTCCAAATTGGTTAGAAGAAACCAATTAATTTTTATACCAAAGACTAAATTTTGTTTATAAGTAAACTTTATCTTTAATAAAAAATTAAAATAAAATATATCAAAATACCTAATTTATTTTTCTCTACAAAATAAGACAAATATTGATATAGTTTTATAAATATAAAATTTTAATGTAAATAAGGTTGGGTTGGGTTGCTGATGAGTGTAAATAATTTGATTGGATTGGATTGTCTATGTGGAAGAGAAATAAATTAGTTTTTTTATAGAAAAATTGGATTCGGTTGGATTGCTAATGGAGATAGCCTAGGGTCCTATTTATAGTTTATGTAACTTGCAGATTAATCTAGAAATTAAATATTTGATTTAATCCTCAATTTAAATCCTTTCCTTATCAGCTACCAAAATAATTCTAAAAACCCTAAAATACTCCTTAAAACTGTCCCCACTAGGGGATGTTCTAGAATTACTTCTTTTGTTCAACTATTGAACAATTACAATTCAACTCTTGCACCTTTAATTAGTTCCAATTAATCCCTAATTAATTTCAGATTAATTTTGATTAATAATTAAATAATTTCGACTATTTTTAATTAATTCATATTTAATTATTAACTATTTCTGATTAATATATTAATCATATAATATAATAACAAATTATTTTATCTCTCTCCGAAAGTCATTTCTAGTTATTTCTACTTATGAGGGCAACCCAAAAAGGACTTTACTTTTATTCCACAAGGTTATATCAATTTAGTCATTACCTTGACCAATTTAGTTATGACATTGGACACTTATTCCAACAATATGATGAAAACATCACTTGGTGGTGTGAATCTATGTTGGAATTAGTTCACACTAACAAATCATTTAGATTAACCATGATACATGGTAAGACCAATTTCATATGAGCATGTTTATCTGAATAAACATAAGTTTGGAGCCTTCCAAGTGTCAAAGCTCTCATAAGGTGAAGTTAGGAATCGAATGGGCAAAAGGATTAAATACTCAGATCCAATAAGGATCATTAGCATCCTAGTTAAAACTTCATCTGGAATCTAAGGAATTGTGAAAGAGTTTCACACAGTGATGGGAATTGGGAAGCAATAGGGCGTGGTTAACCATCCCTTTCCCGATACATGAGTACCTAACCTCATCCTTATCCCTATGCTCATCCCCGACGGATACACAAAATCAAATCCACCCCCCTCCCCCTCCCTTTTTGCATTTTGGGCTTTTCCCCGGCCCATCCCGATTTATCAACATAATAAACTCTAACTTATGCAAAAAAAAAAGTTTAATAAGTGATCAAAACCAAAGACCATATTCAGATTGTGTTTACATAAATCATAAAATTTAACAAGCATTAAAACAACAAGTGACGATTTGTTATATAGATCGCCAATGAACTCTTGGAATTAAGAACGTAATTTGGTATACGGACACTATCTTTGACGTTTTAATACATATCAATTCATACTTAGTGGACTTAATTCAAATTCAATAATTTATATATATATATATATATATATATATATATATATATATATATATATATATATATATATATATATATAGGGAAGGGTTATATGGAAAACAAAAAAACCCTAAAAATCATAAAAATGCATAAAAAAATACTTAGAGATCTCAAATCTTTTTTTTTTTGACTTTATATTCTTAAAAATCACAGCTTTTTTTTATAAATTCGCTGAAAAAAAATTTTAAAAATCGATTATTTATTTATTTATTTTTATTTTTTTGGTTCTTTTTCAAAAAAAAATCAGCGAATTTATACAAAAATGTGCGGTTTTAAAGAATATAAAGTCAAAAAAAAGATTTATGATCTCTAAATATTTTTTTATGCATTTTTATGATTTTTAGGGTTTTTTGTTTTCCATAGAACCTAAACCTATATATATATATATATATATATATATATATATATATATATATATATATATATATATATATATATATATATATATATATATATATATATATATATATATATATATATAAACACACACATGAATTACATTCCATTTCTCCCCGGGCACAAAGAAGCAAAAATACCTGTCATCAACCTCAATTAGATTTGACAAAACAAACTTTTTCCCATTTCATGCGTGTGACCTAAAACAAGCAAAAAACCCCATGAAGAAAGTAAGGAATAAAGAAAGACATATCCATACCAATCACTGAATCTTGGAACCAATCCATGCAAAAGATGATAAGATTCTTCCATGAGTTGTGCCTCAGTGCTAAGCCATTCTCTGTTTAAATTAACAATAAAAAATATTAACATAAAAAAAGGGTTATAATCTTTGTTACATTAGTCAATTAGTTGTTGATGTTGATTGTTTCTAATTAAAATGTTAATAGTCTCGTTGCTAATTAATTGGCAATGGTTAACAAATATTATGGTTAGTTGATATCTTCCAAATAAGAGGCTTTTGCAAATGATAAATGATCTCCCAGCTGTATTTCAAGTTGTCTCTTGAGTAGTTAAGAACCCTAAAGATTAGGCCGAAGATATAAACAATAACACTAAGAGCAAGTCAACTGGAAGAATTGTAAGGACTTTAGACACTGTTTGTTACACAACACATGACAATAAAAAAAAAAGTTGTATTCTATTATGTTTGGCATGTACTAAACTCGAAAACCTTAATCGATCAATAACCTGAATCCATTCAGCCATTCACAATTCATTTACTTATGAACGGGTCAAATGGAAAAAAATCAAAATATTTAACTGAAAAAGAAAAAGGTCAAATAGGTAAAAGCTTGTCCAAAATATATCTTTAATAAATGGGATTTTCTAATATGTGCCCTAAGGGCACATATAAGAAGTATTAATTATGCAAAATATTATCATAATTAAATTCAAAATACATTTATTATGGAGATTATTAATATACTTTGCATTTAATTATGGTAATATTCCTTGTAATGAATGTATTTTACATTTAATTATTATAATATTTGTCATTAATTAATGTTTCTTATATGTACCGACACACATTAGAAAATCCATTAAAAAATACATTTTCCTAAATTGCTTCATAATAAATACATTTTCCTAAATTGCTTCATAATAAAAGTCACATTAATATTACTTTCTGTGATACTATTAAAAAATATTATTAACTGGGTAATTAATTATAAGATTTTTTTCTGTTGTTTGAGTCAACCCGACACATTTTGCCACGTACAAAAGATTACCTTTTTTTGGTTGTTTGGGTCAACCGGATGATTCCAAACATACAGTAAGAGTATTTAATTACCCTGCCAATTTCCTCGCATAGTCGTGTTATCAAAAATATATATTAGGGTCTTGTACGTAGGGGTGTAAACGAGCCGAGCTGAGCCAGAGCCTGATCAAGCTCGAGCTCGGCTCGTTTAATTTGAGGAAGCTCGAACTCGATTCGAGTCTTAAAATGAAGCTCGAGCTCGGCTCATGAACAATTTAGTGGGCTTGCGAGCCTAATCGAGCCTAAACGAGCCTATATATATATATATATATATATATATATATATATATATATATATATATATATATATATATATATATATATATATATAAGCTCGCGAGCCTATTAATTGAAGTTCGTCTTGAGCTCGTTTAATAAGCGAGCCTCATATTTAGGCTCGAGCTCAGCTCAGGCTCGTTTAATTCGATCTCGAGTCGATCCCGAGTAGCTCACGAGTAGCTCGGCTCACTTACAAGTTGTACGTTGTTCCTGTTTATATATTTCCAAACAATTTATATAAAAAGAGACATATACCTAACTCTCATATCACGTGCAAAACAGAGATCAACCGTGTACATGCTTAACTCCTAAAAAATTAACAATATAAAAACATCAAAAAATGTTATGCAAAATGCTAACTGTATCACTATGAAAATGTATGAATTTAATTTGGAAGTAATTCGGAATTTATTTAATTAAAACCTTCATAGATGTTGAATTCCTCATTAACTTGAAGATTGTTGATCCCAATTTAAGTTCAAGTTCTTAGTGATTCAATCACAAGCAGTGGCTCAATGAAGATAGTTATTACATAATCAATTTCAAATGACAAGTTCATTGGAATAAATTATATAAAGATTATATATATATATATATATATATATATATATATATATATATATATATATATATATATATATAACCAATATTAAGGGCAAAAAAACATACCTAAGAATGTTGAGGGTTCCAATTAGTAAGGAGGACCTGCATATCCATTTTGTGGCAATATTTTGCCATCAGTCAACAGGAACCATGAAAAAGTCAAAACCAAAATATGAAAATTCTTAGGTTTAAATCACACACCTAGTGGACAGAATTGCAAATCATTCACGTGTTACAATGCATTAAACACCTCAACCACTGAAAAGTATTGATGCATATGAAGAACATGGTTCCAATTACACCTCCGTTGCTGTATAGATTCAATAACCCCATCGTACTCCCCTGGTTTACCAACATCTACCTAACCATAGTTTTTTTAGGAAAAATCAAACAATGTGTTATGGCATAAAAACATACAATAATATTGTAGGTTCAATTGAGTTGGAGGGCAAAGAATGCGAGGGCAAAAAAAAGGAAAGCCGAAGTCCCCAAAACCCTATGCCTTCACAGTGACAAAAACATAAAGCATGGAACAGTTAGAAGGAGATAGAAGTAGTCTCTCTATGCACGTCGTGATGAATGATTTGGTTTTACAAAGAAGTAAGGATACTTGTAGTCTGTTCCTTTGTACAATATGATAATGCTTCCAGATCTATAGAAAACTAAACCCCCAAGTCTTTCTCTGAGAAAAAATCCCTAATGTTGATCATTATAACAACAAAGAAAGATTTAAGGTCAAGAAAAACTAAAGCATTTGAGATGATTATGAATTTTAAAGATCAGATGTTAAACAATGCAACCCTAAACGGAGGGAGGAAGTAAGAGATAAACATGAAGAAAGTTGATTATTGTACAGAGAGGGATGATGCAAAAGCCAGTAAGCGAAAGCCGACATGATGAGGTTAGTGGATGAAATCAGGAAGGAGGCGGAGCAGGAAGGTCGTAAAAGAGGAGTGACGATGATGGTGGAGAGGATGAATATGTCGATGTTGACTTAGCTTACGAAAGCTCTAAACCCGAAAAATCAATGAAAGGGAAGGCTGAGGTTGATGATACGATGATATAGCGGTGAAACGTCTCATTGGATGATAGGGGCGGTGGAAGCGGTGAGAGAAAAATGAAAAAATATAAAAAGCAGCACGTATATGATGTATATGATGGCTCTGGCTATGTGGAAACCACTGTCTTGAAGAAGGAAAAGGAAAAAAAATATAAAAAGCAACCCCACAAAAAAAAGAGAAAACAAAAAATAAAATACTAACCAATCACAAAAAAACAACTATTCACTTCTAATCATTTCATTATCATATCATATCGTATCATATCATATCATACTATATTATAAATGAAACATTTTTCCTTTCACCACATTCATTTGAAACTCCCATGCATTTTTCCTTTCACCACATTTATTTGAAACTCTCATTACTTTTCAATTTCTTTCTAATAATAATTATAAGTTGGTTAATAAGGTTGAATATATATCAAACCTAAAGTGTAGTCATATATAAACTAAATTTCAATATTAAAAATATTATAAATGAAGCATTTTTCCTTTCACCACATTCATTTGAAACTCTCATGCATTTTTCCTTTCACTACATTCATTTGAAACTCTCATGCATATTTCCTTTCACCACATTCATTTGAAACTCTCATGACTTTTCAATTTCTTTCTAATAATAATTATAAGTTGGTTAATAAGGTTAAATATATATCAAACCTAAAGTGTAGTCATATATAAACTAAATTTCAATATTAAAATAATATCTTTAGTTCTACTTACAAAGTTATGTTTTTTAACTTTTACATATTATACTTAATTCATTATTATTAATATATTGTTGGATGTAAACCGTTATCATTTTAAAGATATAATTTTGGACAATTTGTATAAAATACTTAAATTATTAATTAAAATATAACATTATAGGGTCAAGTTAAATATAAATTTAAATTTAACTTAAACAACCTAGAAAATATTTTGTAAATACTTAAAAGTGATAAATTGTTGTTTCTTTCTAATAATGATTATAAGTTGGTTAATAAGGTTAAATAAATATCAAACCTAAAGTGTAATATATATAATAATAACAACAACTATAAGTAAAATTAAAACATATATTATATTTAATTTTATTCATGTGTATCTTGCGGGTAGAAGTCATTCAAACGATTGAGATTATGTAATTATAATAGATGTATATATTATCATATAAGTTAAAATAATCAATATATTATATCAATTTAGTATACGAATTATTATATCAAATTTAACAACAACGTTATTGTTATATTAAAATAAACATATATTTGTAAAGATTTCAACTATATATGTGTTTATGTGCAACGCACGGACGTTCGCCTAGTCATACTATATTATAATGGAAACATCTTTCCTTTCACCACATTCATTTGAAACTCCCATGTATTTTTCCTTTCACCACATTCATTTGAAACTCCCATGTATTTTTCCTTTCACCATATTCATTTGAAACTCCCATGTATTTTTCCTTTCACCATATTCATTTGAAACTCCCATGTATTTTTCCTTTCACCATATTCATTTGAAACTCCCATGTATTTTTCCTTTCACCACATTCATTTGAAACTCCCATGTATTTTTCCTTTCACCACATTCATTTGAAACTCCCATGTATTTTTCCTTTCACCATATTCATTTGAAACTCTCATGTATTTTTCCTTTCACTACATTCATTTGAAACTCCCATGACTTTTCAATTTATTTCTAATAATAATTATAATTTGGTTTATTAGGTTAAATAAATATCAAACCTAAAGTGTAAGGAAGCATTTTTTCTTTCACCACATTCATTTGAAACTCCCATGCATTTTTTCTTTTACCACATTCATTTGAAACTCCTATGACTTTTCAATTTCTTTCTAATAATGATTATAAGTTGTGAAACATCCCAAAATATGACCCGAAAATTTTTGTTTTAATATTACTAAAAATCACATCATCGCATGTCATACATACTAAAAACCATAAAATGAGTAACTCAAAAGTTGAGTAACTGTGTCAAAACAAATACTGTATCAATCATATCAAAATATCTGAGTAAAACTCCCAAGATAAAACTAAAACTGTGGTGTGTGCCACGCCATCAACCCGAGCTCTTCCCTTTACTTGCGGAAGTACCTGAAACCAAAAACTGAAATTGTAAGCACAAAGCTTAGTGAGCTCCCCCAAACTACCACATACCATACAATAACATATGAAGCAACTACTGAGCCTTGCCCACTGCATCTGACTGAAGTCCGGAAACTGCATCGGATCGAAATCCGGAACTAACCAGGGCCTTGCCCTCTGCATCGGACCGAAGCCCGGAAACCGATCGAAGTCCGGAACTAACCAGGGCATTGCCCTCTGCATCGGACCGAAGTCCGGAAACTGCATCGGACCAAAGTCCGGAACTGACTGAACATAGCATAGCATAATCACAACTACTGGCATAAACACATACACTGCATACTGCATCGGACCGAAGTCCGGAACACATAGCACAAAGACATGCTTGAATCACAAAGACATCAAGCACACTGAACTACTGCATCAGACCGAAGTCTAGAACTACTGCTAACTAAACGGGCCGGCATTGTGGCCGTAGACCCGTTCCTATTGGAAGGAAACTCACCTCGTAATGTTGGCTACTGAGGTGCTAAATCTGAGGTGTAACGACGTAATTTTTCAAACAATTTTTCACATTTTTAAAACATACATTCATTCATAAAACATCACAGTAATCCAATGTATCTCATGTTATCATAATAAACAAATCCCAGAATCTCAAAAACATAATCTCCACGAGTGTGTACGGATCATGTCGGCGCCTTCCCGCGATCCTCGCTAGTACCTAAAACACATCACACAACAACTGTAAGCATAAATGCTTAGTGAGATTCCCCAAAATACCACATACAACACATACGCCACTCGAGGCTAAAGTACGACCCTCCGGTCGATGTGTCTCAGCGGGACCCTCCAGTCCTGTAGCTCGTTGTACCCTCTGGTCCGGTCATAGCTCGTTGGACCCTTCGGTCCGGTCTGTATCGTTGGACCCTTCGGTCCGGTCTATATCGTTGGACCCTCCGGTCCGGTCTATACAACACATAGCATACATATAACACAATGCACATAATCTCATATATACACATAGCATACAAGGCTCTCTGGCATACACATAAATACCACTCTAGGTAATGTATAGTGAGAAGACTCACCTCGGGTAACTCGGTAATCTCGAACTCGGTAATATCTGCTCTAGCCTCCGCCTAATCACATGGAATAAGCACTCTAATCAATACAACTCTCAAGGCTAGACTGATCCCTCTCTTAGCACTCTCAGAATGGTAAAAGACCATTTTACCCCTCTCATGGCTCAAAGACCCTAAAGTTGACAAAACCCTAAAGTCAACAAAAGTCAACTCTCCAGGTTACGCTGCGTGTACCAAACATGTACGCTGGGCATACCCAGTGTCCTCACAGAAACGGGGTGCGTGACCCCTAACGACGCGCGTACTGGGATTACGCCCCGCGTAACTCCCAGTTTCAGACTCTAAGCTCTTGAGGTCTTAAACAGTTAAGACCCATGTCCAACTTCTAGATCTGACCATTTCTAAGCCTCTTAATCCATAAAGTTGGTGACTTTAAGCCTTTACATGGCTGGACAAGTCACTAACACCCATAACATTCCATTTCCCAACTCTAGGAAGCTCATAATTCAAGCATGACCTCATAACAACGACCAAGATGGAATTTTTATGGATCTATAACACAAATATCACTGAAATGGGACAAATCTAGGTCCATGGAGTACATTACACTCATAAAGTCTCCACCTTTGGGACTTTTAACCCTAGAAATGGTCCATGCAACATTAAACCAAATAAAGAGGAAAGTTTTGAACTTTATACCTCTAGATGAAGCTCCTTTCTCTGAAGATCTCAGATCCAAACTTGCACTTCAAGCCCTAGCCTCCACAAGCTCTTCTCCTTCTTCTTCACTAACACACCAAGACACGTTTAGCTCCAAAACACACACACTCAAGCTAAGGACGATGGAAGGCTCTCTCTTAGGGTTTCACTCTCTGATATGGAGGCTGAGAAATGAGCCTTAGCATCCTTTAAATAGTGCATAAGCCAAACATTTAGGGTTTGCATCTAGACCCATTACGCCCAGCGTAACCCTAGGTACGCCCAGCGTACCTGGGTGAGTCCGCGTCCAAAATAAGCGCATGAGTACGCGCAGCGTACTCCCCAGTACGCCCAACGTACTCATTTGCTACAAGAATTCTCTCAAGGGACCAATCTTGACAACTTGACAAAATGAAAGGGTTAAATAGCTTTACCTGAATTTTGGGATGTTATAATTCTCCCCCACTAGAACCAGACTTCTCCCTCGAAGTCTCATGCCGAAAACAACTCCGGATGCTGCTCCCGCATCTCTGACTCCGTCTACCAAGTCAGCTCGGTCCCCCTCCGATGTTGCCACTGGACCTGAACCAGGGGCACCTCCTTGTTCCTCAGAACCTTGATCTTTCGATCCCGAATCGTGATTAGCCTCTCCGCATAATTCAGGCTCGCATCTACCTGAATATCCTCCAGTGGTACCACCGCCGACTCATCGGCTATACACTTCCTCAACTGAGACACGTGGAAGGTATCATGAATCTTGCTCAACTCCGCAGGTAGCTCCAACCGATATGCTACCTTGCCCACCCTCGCGGACACTCTGAATGGACCGATGTACCGGGATCCCAACTTGCCCCTCTTCCTGAATCGGATCACTCCTTTCCAAGGAGACACCTTCAGGAGTACATAATCTCCGACCTGAAACTCAAGCTCGGATCGTCGTCTATCTGCGTAACTCTTCTGGCGACTCTGAGCCGTCAACAACCTCTGTCTAACCTGCTGAATCTGCTCTGTCGTCTGAAGCACTATCTCAATGCTGCCCATCACTCGTTGCCCTACCTCTCCCCAACAAATGGGAGTCCGAAACCTCCTCACATATAACAACTCGTAGGGAGGCATCCCAATACTCGAATGATGGCTGTTGTTATTGTTGGATTAGTGTCTAAGTCCATAACTATTTTGGTATGTACTTGACCCGATGGTGCATGGTCCTTTTGGGTTGCCTTCACCAAAGCAACTTGATTGGAGAAATAAATAAAGAGAGAGGTTATTATGATTTATTAATATGTTATAAGAATAATATATTAAAGGAGAAATCATATTTGTTTAATTAATATTGGTCAATAATTAATTGAGAATTAATTTTGTGATCAGATGTAATTAATTAAACTAGAGGGGCTGAATTGTAATTATGTGATAGTTGCAAAATAGGGCAATGGTTATCCTTGTTAAAGGATGGACGAATTCAAGGATAAGGATATCCTTGAAATCGTTCAAGGCCTAAGAGATAAGGGTTTTTCAAGACTTATCTTATGGTTGCTTGATGGGCAAGTAACTAGATAAGGATAAGGACTGAAACCCTAATCCCAACCCTATATAAAGACCCCTAAGGCTCATGAATTCGTCCAAGCCTTCCCAAGAAGTCCTAGGGACGAATTCTAACACCTCTCCTCTCTCTTTATACCTTCTCCATTTGCTCTTGGTGTTTGTAAGCCATTAGAGGAGTGACACTTGTGACTCTAAGCCTTCCAAAGTCAATTCAAGGAGGAATTGGGATTGTTATTACTACATAACAATCAAGGTAATATCTTAAACCTAATTATATGTTAATATTGATTTCCATATGCTAGAATTAGGGTTTATAGTCTTGGATTCAAAGCATGTACAATAGAGAAACCTAGATCCAAGCATTAGGGTTTGTATGAGCACATAGGGTGTCTTATGACCAAAACCCATCAGTGGTATCAGAGCCTTGATTGGTTTCTATTGTATTGATGCTTGATATATCTAAAAAATTCATTTTTTGGTGTTTTGGAGGCTGGACTCGCCGAGTCCAAGGTGACTCAACGAGTCCAGGCTTTACTCGACGAGTCAACTCGTCAGATAGAGCTTATCTTGGGATTTCTTGCTGTTTTTGCATTGGGATAGTTACCTTATCATGTTAGATCAATATTAATCCGATTATATGATATATTTGACTATATTTTTGATCTAATTGAGGATATTTATCAATCAATAAGATAATTGTTTCCTTATAAGATAATTGATTAATTATTTTGAGTAAATTGATAAATTGTTTTGCAAGAAATCATTAAACAAATCAAATATGGATAATTATGTAATTAAATGTTAGTTTAGATTATTTGTTATTTGATCCTTGTTGTTATGAAAAGTTTCATATTTTTCCCTTTAGGTTTTATAGTTTAAATTTGAACCCAATAGTTTTGTAGTTTTGAAATTTAAATAGTTGAAACCCTAAAGTTTTGAAAAAAGGTTTCAAAACTTGCCCTCAAGTTTTGGAATTTAAAAGTTGATTAAAAGTTTAATTAGGAATGTTAAATTCTAAAACCCTAACATAGTTTTGAAAAAAGTTCAAATCACACCCTTATGGTTTTATTAATTAATTAAGGTGTATAATTAAAAGAGGTTTAATAAATCTATAAAAGTTTAGGTTTACAATTTAATTGAATTAAAAGTATAATTGTTAAATTAGACCACCTAGTATTTTGAAAGTATAAAATACACCCTAAACTATATATAATATTAAAAGTCTAACATTATATATGTGTATGAGTAAAAGTCAGTCTTACCGTTAGTAGGCCTCATTCACGAAGCTGGTCTATAAGGGGTGTTTAAGGAAATTGCCTATAAAATGGCGATTGAATGGGTATCCACTCTTACCCACCGCACTCTTGACTAGTGGAGGGTCGTTAGCCGAACGGGTAGGATAGGACAAAACCTTCCATTATAAGTATAATGAAATATAAAAGTAACTAAATGTTTTCATAAAATTCCCAATCTTAGTTACTTAGGCAAAAGTGAATTGATGCAATTCCATGAAATTACACTTTGTGCCCTTGCGAAGACGTTAGTGAAGCGTGTGTGGTTTACCGGCACACTAAATGGTTCTAAGCAAAGGTAGCAAAGGGTGACTCAATGTTTGTCATAGTTCGGTGGAGCGTGTGTGGTTTACCGGCACATCGAATAGGTGACTGTAACATGTGAGGGCACCATGTAAGTTTGCATGGTTATTCACACCCGCTTTGTGATCCTCGGCATCCCAGTCACAAACAAGAAGGGCATATCGAGATTTAAACATGCCATTGAAAGTTCAATGAATCTCAAAGGATCTAGGAGTTTTCATAGATTTAAAACTTAAATTTCTTTTTCGTTTTTCATGGTGGAAATTAGTGAATCGTCATTCACTTACCTTCAAATATTCTGCAATTAGGGTTACGGCATCCCTCTCCCGAGTTGTAGAATATTGTGTTGGGTCCTACCCTTAGTATTTCATTTGGGTGATTTACTAAGGACTCAATCAATCAACTAACTTGAATTTGTTTTTCTCCCATTTTGTAGATATCAAAGTTCGAAAACTATGGTCTTCCCAAATCCCGTGGAACAAGCATTCCACATGAAGATGGTATTCCACGATTCATCGAGGAACAAGAAATCATGCTTCACTTCCTCCTCCTCCTCCTATTGTTCTCCCCAACCCACAAGATCGAAGAATTGAAAGGATCAATATCACTAAAGCCCTATTGGAAATGAAACATGAAGATGGTAAACCCGTGTGTGCCCACGTTCTAGGAATGAAATCACACATTGATAGGTTGATAATGTTGGGTGTGTCATTCCCAGATGAGTTGGCTGTGAATTGGGTTTTGCAGTCACTTCCTGAATCATATAATGAGTTCAAAAGAAAGTATTATATGATGAATCATGACGACAACCTCATTGACCTAACTTACATGCTCATTGCTGCTGAATCAGAAATGATTTGGCGAAGCAATGGAACGTATTTGTTGGAAAAGTCAACCGACCATGCTTCCAAGGACGTTCTAGGAGAACCGACCTGTGTTTACTGCCAAAAGAAAGGGCGTTGGATACAAGTCTGCCCAAAGAGCCTGAAGAGTCCAGAAGATGGGAGAGTCAAAGAGTATGGTTGAACTTCAGGTAAAATCCACTATCTAACTCCATTAAGTTCCTATTCATTAATTCTTAATACATAATGTAATAAGATTGCATTTGAATGTTTTACAGGATCGGTGAAAAGAAAGGAAGCTTGGTGAAAGAGCAAGATGAATCTAATCACAAGGAATGGATCTTGATCGCATGGACTTGAAGATTAGATTTTGATCTTAGATAGTTATGATAGAGTTGTTACAAAATTTTCTTTTTAAATACATAGTTTTCAATGGATTTTGCATTGTAAGGACAAATGTTTTCTGCTGCTTTTATAAATAAAATAAATTTTCGTTTGACTTATTTATTTATTTGTTTATTTCCTTGCAATGAAATCGTTATGAAAATTGGTGTTTGCATATTTCTACAACAAATGGATATGATTCTTATTTATGGTGTTTATGGAAAAGTCGAGAATTTACCAAATAGGGAGAGTTTCTCATCGCCTAAGTTTCAATTGGACAGAAACTTGGAATCATGCAACGTTGATGCACGATGAATGAAAAATTTCGTATTTGGAAATTAGACTAATTCATTGACAAAGTGTCAAGTGAAGGACTAGGAGATCGAGTACACAAAGTTGTGTGTTGATCAAAGTCCACCATAAGAGTAACAAAATATTCGTCATGATTTACTAAAGGTTTAGTAAATATGATTATACTTATAAAATTAAGTGTAATTCTGAATTGATTGAAAAAGTTTAAATCAATAGTAGAACGAATAACAAGAATCAAGTAGGCAGAAAGATAAAAGTTTCTCCATTCTAAGAAGACGGGAGAGTACCTTTTATGCTTTATGATAAGTCTTAATGATTAAGAACCATATCTCAATTGATCCTCTAAGTGAGTCTTAGTACAATTGTATGTCTAAGAAGAGAAATCAAGAATTGAAGAAATGGTTAAATCAAAAGGTCAATCATACTTTGTTCCAAATCAAGTCTTAGAGTTAAGATTATGACATTGAGTGAAAAGTATTAAGAAGGTTTATAACATTCATCAATTGTGGAAAGTTGTGATGTCTTGGTTAAGACAAAGAACAACTAAGACCAAAATTATGAAGTGTTTTGATAAAAACTACACTAACTCTTGAATATTTGTTTGTCAAGAAATGTTTTGACAAGAGAATCGTATATGTCAAGGAGTCAGTGGGAGTCTTTATAGTCTTGAAAAGTTTGAAGAACAAATCAAATAAACCTTATCGATCATCACTAGCACACGAGTTGAGGTTTACAACCTATCGTGATGACATTATTTGGTTTCTGTGCCAATCCAATCGAGTTAGTTATGCATGTAAGTTCTATGAGTTCTCATTTTGAACGCATAAAAGGCAAAGCATCTTAATCAATGAAAGGTACATTGATAGGAAAGGGTGAGCTGCTTAACTACTTGGAAGACGTGGTGGGTAGCTGTGCTACCATGAGGCAAAAAATCAAGATTAAGAAAGTTCGGTCCATATGAGTTTGAATTTGTCGTAAACCTTGGTTTTAACAAATTCACATGGATAGGAACACATACGCCATTTAAATCTATGTGTCATAAGATTTCCTCCTTCATGAAAATGATTGTGAGGAAATGCTTTCACTAAGAAAGATTTTAAGAAGATAGTGATTGTAAAATTGCATTCTCGAAATCAATTATGGTTATGGTATCCCTTTCCATAATTTGAATTGTGAGGTTTGGCAATTAGTCTTAAGTGTTTAGACACACATATGAACTATCGAAGGCAAAGGTGTATAAGTTCAAGAAGCCTTGATAAAAGATTATCAAAGCACTAAGTATTAGAAACATGAACTTAAGAAATTCAATAAGCATTGTTTTTCTGAAAGTTAAGATGTTTATGAATACATGTCGAAGCTAGTGGGAACATAAGTGTTATGTTTTATAATAATCATCATGATAGTGGGAGCATAAATGTTATGATTGTATGATTATTAAGGCACGTATTGCAAGCTGGCAACATTAATTATAGAAAGCAAGAGTTATACCTTGCAAAGTCGTAAGGGTTGTAAAGTTGTTTTGCTATAATTAAGGGAGAGAATATTATGCTTCATTTCAAATCTAAAGGTTTAGGTTGAGAAATGTTAATAAATTTAGTCAAGGGTACATAGTGTGTTCTTAAAATTTCGATTATGATTACGTCATTCCTCTTCACAATTTGATTTTGAGAACATAGCCAAATAAAACATTATGCGCCGTGTCCCATACGCTTCGGGTATAGGATCGATTGCAAATGCTTTAATGATTGACCATTCTAAATTTTTCCAAATCTCTAGCGCATTTAGAGGGAAAAAGGACTAGAATCGGTTTTGACTAGAATAATTAAACAACTATCAAAGGACAATCCAAAGTTCGATGAGGATTAGTCGCTTGTGAGTAGTTGGAAGCATGGTATTGGATGGACCATATCGACATTATTATGAATAGAAACGATTCTATTAAGAATGAGTTGTCATATGGAAAATATGGAAATGTGTCCATATTGGATGGACCATATCGACATCATTATGAATAGATGAGATTCTATTAAGAATGAGTTGTCATATGGAAAATATGGAAATGTATCCATATTGGGAATTGAATATTAAAAAATCTATGACTAGATTAGAAACTTTTATGCAAAAGGATGTTCAAAGGAATGTACTTTGAGTGAGAGACATCATATCTAAGGAATTGTCTTGTAACAATCTCCGATACAAGACTTTGTAATATCATTGTCAATAGTCTTTGTGACTTTGGTGCATTGGCATTACGAAAGGGTAAGTTGCATAAAATGTTAGAATCTAGCATATTCTATAAGTGGCAAGAATTTGAAATTCTTAAACTTATGAAAAATGGATTTGAAGTTCTGAAATGAGAATGATTGGAAATGTGTTCAATGTGATCTATTTCACAAAGTAAGAACCATAGGTAAACATTGTATGCATGCTAGGAGCATGGGACAAGTGTAATAATTCAAGTACGAAGTTGATTACCCGAAACGACAAATAATGAGTAATCAATATGGTGATAAATAAAATGTGTTTTATTTATACTCAAAGGCTTGAGGCCATATGGGATTAGTATTATTCTTGTGTTTCACATTTGCATGTTTTGACTTCCAGAATAATTGAGTTTATTAAGAATAATCGAATTATTCAAACGGGCCACAGTCGTTCATATGTTGGAAGTAGATATGAATGAAGACTGTCATGAATTGGTGTGTGGATTGTTTAAAGAGCATTAGACATAAGCAAATGTTTGCTGCAACGTTCATGAGTGCTTATGAATATGAATTTGAGCATTGGATTAACCCACGCTCACTTGGATCACTCCATGAATTGTATCACGAGTAATTGGTGAGACGATAACATCTTATATTCTTGAAACCGAGATGTGTGAGTTGTATCTTGCGAATCGGTTGCACATTGATAATATGTGAACGCACTAGTAACTTGGTGTTATAAAACATATTGTTGTGTGTGATTTGGTTAGTGAGTGCAAGCGAGCATTGTATCAAAGTTTATCCATTCCTTTTATTCAAAGTAGGATAAAAGCGATATCTTTGGGCCCCTCGATGGTTTAGTGATGACAAACGTAAATGCTCGGCCGGGCTGGGGCTAATTTGATTTGTTCAATTAGTCTGTCGTCATAAATCAGAAATCGAGAAGTAGTACAAAGAGAATGATTTGAAATCATATCTCATAAGATATCTAGAATGGAGGAATATATGATCCCTTATCTAAGGACACGCGTATTTGATATGATCAGAGTTGACAGCGTCTTTGGAAATCTACGATTGCAAATCGGGATCCGAAGTCATACGCAGAATAGTTGTTAGACTTATCTAAGTGGGAGACTGTTGGATTAGTGTCTAAGTCCATAACTATTTTGGTATGTACTTGACCCGATGGTGCATGGTCCTTTTGGGTTGCCTTCACCAAAGCAACTTGGTTGGAGAAATAAATAAAGAGAGAGGTTATTATGATTTATTAATATGTTATAAGAATAATATATTAAAGGAGAAATCATATTTGTTTAATTAATATTGGTCAATAATTAATTGAGAATTAATTTTGTGATCAGATGTAATTAATTAAACTAGAGGGGCTGAATTGTAATTATGTGATAGTTGCAAAATAGGGCAATGGTTATCCTTGTTAAAGGATGGACGAATTCAAGGATAAGGATATCCTTGAAATCATTCAAGGCCTAAGAGATAAGGGTTTTTCAAGGATTATCTTATGGTTGCTTGATGGGCAAGGAACTAGATAAGGATAAGGACTGAAACCCTAATCCCAACCCTATATAAAGACCCCTAAGGCTCATGAATTCGTCCAAGCCTTCCCAAGAAGTCCTAGGGACGAATTCTAACACCTCTCCTCTCTCTTTATACCTTCTCCATTTGCTCTTGGTGTTTGTAAGCCATTAGAGGAGTGACACTTGTGACTCTAAGCCTTCCAAAGTCAATTCAAGGAGGAATTGGGATTGTTATTACTACATAACAATCAAGGTAATATCTTAAACCTAATTATATGTTAATATTGATTTCCATATGCTAGAATTAGGGTTTATAGTCTTGGATTCAAAGCATGTACAATAGAGAAACCTAGATCCAAGCATTAGGGTTTGTATGAGCACATAGGGTGTCTTATGACCAAAACCCATCAGTTATAAGAGAACTCAACCAATGGCAGATACGTGTCCCAACTCCCTTCGAAGTCCAACATACATGCTCGGAGCATGTCCTCAAGCGTCTGGATCGTCCGCTCGCTCTGTCCGTCTGTCTGGGGGTGGTAAGCGGTACTGAAGTGCAACCTCGTGCCCAACTCCTCGTGAAACTTCTTCCAGAGCCTGGAAGTGAAACGTACATCTCGATCTGACACAATCGAGATTGGCACCCCATGTCGCGATACCACCTCCCTCACATACAACTCTGCCAGCCTCTCTGCAGAAGAGCTCTCACTGATAGCAAGAAAATGTGCGCTCTTCGTCAGCCGGTCGACGATCACCCAAATTGCATCGACACCCCTCACGGTCCTCGGCAATTTGGTGATGAAATCCATGGAAATATGTTCCCACTTCCACAGGGGAACCTCAAGTGGCTGCAACTGGCCATGCGGACGCTGGTGCTCAGCCTTAACCTTGCGACAGGTCAAGCACCTCTTAACAACCCATGCTACATCCCTCTTCATACAGGGCCACCAGTAATCTTTCTTCAGGTCTAAATACATCTTAGTGGCCCCGGGATGGATCGAGAACCTCGATCTGTGCACCTCCTCCATCAAAGTGATGCGCGCTCCGCCCGTATACGGTACCCAAATTCGACCCTGAAAGGTCATAAGCCCATGGCTATCGGTAACGAACTCAGGTGCCTGCCCAATCACCCGCTCCCTCTTGCTGTTCTCCGGTCTCACGGCCTCTGCCTGGGCCTCCCGAATGGTGTCCAACACCGGAGTCATCACTGTCAATCTCAAACAAACATCTCGCATCGGGGCACTCTCCGCCCTACGGCTCAGGGCATCAGCTACAACATTAGCTTTGTCCGGGTGGTACAGGATCTCACAGTCGTAATCCTTTACCATGTCCAACCATCTCCTCTGGCGCATATTCAGGTTGGGCTGATCCATCAAATATTTCAAACTCTTGTGGTCCGTGTATATGGTACACCGAACCCCATACAGATAGTGATGCCAGATCTTGAGGGCGAACACCACTGCCCCCAGCTCCAGGTCGTGAGTAGGATATCTCGTCTCATGAGGGTTCAGCTGCCTCGATGTGTATGCTATCACGTGTCCCCTCTACATTAGCACCGCACCCAACCTCGATATCGATGCGTCACAATACACCACAAAATCCTCCATTCCTTCCGGAAGGGCTAACACTGGGGCTTCGCATAATCTCCGGCGAAGTGTCTCGAATGAGATCTGCTGCTCCGGACCCCATGAAAAAGCAACACCCTTCTGGGTCAACCTAGTGAGAGGCACGATGATCTTGGAGAAATCTCTGATAAATCTACGATAGTAGCCGGCCAATCCTAGAAAACTCTGATCTCGGTGGGGGATCTTGGCACCTCCCAACTCATCACTGCCTCAATCTTGGCCGGGTCGACCAATATCCCATTCTGGTTAACGAGATATCCCAGGAACTAGACCTCTCGTAACCAGAAATCACACTTGGAGAATTTGGCGTAAAGCCTCTCCGATCTCAAAACTCCGAGGATCTCCCTCAAGTGCCCCTCATGCTGCTCTCTGGATCTTGAATACACCAGTATATCATCGATGAACACAATCACCGAACGATCCAACATCGGTCTGCATACTCTATTCATGAGATCCATGAACGCCGTCGGTGCATTGGTGAGCCCAAAGGGCATCACCACGAACTCGTAGTGCCCATAACGAGTCTTGAACGCCGTCTTCTGGATATCCTCATCACGTACTCTCATCTGATGATATCCCGACCTCAAATCAATCTTGAAGAACCAAGACGCTCCCTGCAACTGATCGAACAAATCATCGATCCTCGGTAAGGGGTAACGGTTCTTGACCGTTAGCTTGTTCAACTCCCGGTAATCAATGCACATCCGGTGTGAACCATCCTTTTTCTTGACAAAAAGGATCGGCGCTCCCCAAGGCGAGCTACTCGGTCTGATAAACCCCTTCCCCAACAACACCTGAAGCTGTGAGGATAACTCCTGCATCTCTGGTGGCGCAAGGCGATAGGGCGCCTTGGCGATAGGCGCCGCTCCCGGAATCAAATCGATGCGAAACTCCACCTGCCTCTCGGGAGGCACACCCGGCAACTCCTCGGGAAAAACGTCCGGGAACTCACGCACTATCGGCACATCATCAACAGAACTCGGTCTCCCTGCTGCTACTCGTGTGTCCATCACATAGGCCACAAACCCACTACAGCCCTGATGTAGACTCTGTCTCGCTCTAGCAGCCGAACAGAATGCTGACCCTGAACGGGTACCCTCTCCGTACACCGTAAGAACTCCCTCACTGGGGTCTCGTATCGTCACCAACTGTTGCTCGCAGTCTATAACTGCTCCAAAACGGCTCAACCAATCCATAACCACTATAACACACACGTCCCCCATCGCAATCGGGACCAGATCAATCGGAAACTCAACACTGAAGATCTCGAGTACACATCCCCGAATCACATCCGTAGCATATACCGCTCGCTCGTCAGCTATGGAAACTCGTAGAGGTCGACTCAACGCCTCCCGATGGATACTGATGTGCTGACTAAATGCTAACGACACAAAAGACCAACTCGCACCCGAGTCAAATAACACCAAAGCAGGTACAGAACTCATAAGAAAAGTACATATGCATAACATTATATAAGCACAATATCTCAAACTCAGCATAAATAAATGAAAGATTACATACCAGCCACGACATCAGGCGCTGCACGGACCTCCTCCGCTGTCAACTAGAAGGCTCTCCCGCGAGCCTTCGGTGTCTCGGCCTTTGTTGGCCGGGTCTCAGTAGCTCGAGCAGCAAGTGCAGATCCCTGCGCTGATCCCTGCAGTAGTTGTGGGCACTCGGCCTTCCAATGGCCGGTCTGGTTACAATGAAAGCAAACCGAGAATCCATTGGGGTAATCCCTCGCGTAATGCCCCTCCTTCCCACACTTGTAACACACCCCAGCTCTGCACACTCCCTCGTGGCTCTTGCCGTACTTTCCGCAAGTGCTGCCCTTCGGACCCCCAAATCTCGAATCAACGGGCTTTGCCCGCTTGGATGCCGACTGCGTGTGTCGGTCGCCTGTCCCTCCTTTGAGACTCGGCCTCCTCCCTGACCTGAGTCTCCAACTCAATCTCTCTCTTCCGGGCATTTTTCTGAAGCTCGGCAAATGTCCGGTATGACGAGTTCGCCACGAACTCACGGATGTCCCTCCTCAGTATGCTCAAGTACCGGCTCATACGTGCCTGCTCAGTCGACACGTGCTCAGGGCAAAACAACGCCCTCTCATGAAACATCCTTGTAATCACTGTCACAGACCCAGTTCCCTACTTGAGGGACAAGAACTCCTGGGCTAGACGTTCCCTCTCCACAGGGAAACATACTCATCTCGAAACATCGTGGTGAACCTCTCCCAAGTCACCGCAGTAAGCTCTGCCATAGTGAAGTCTGCCGTCACAAACTTCCACCAGTCCTTCGCTCCCAAGCGAAGCTGGTTCAGCGCAAACCTAACCCTCAGATGCTCTGGACACGAGCAGGTGTAGAAGCATCCCTCGATATTAGAAATCCACCTCATCGCAGCAATCGGGTCCTGCGTCCCATCAAACTCTGGTGGCTTCGTGTTGCTGAACTCTCGATACAGCAACGAGTCACCCCCCTGCGGCCTGGCAGCAGCGACGGTTGCGGTGGCCACAGCAACAGCTGCATCAGTAAGAGCAGCGTACCGCTCATCAAAAGTCTCGATCAACATGGTCTTGATAAACCCGAACATCTCTGGTATCTCAGCTCGAATGGCAGCAGCCACCTCCTCATGAATCAACCTACGGATCTCCTCATCACTGGTACCACTGGTACCACTGCCTCCTGGGTGGTGGCGCGTCCCAACCATGATGTCTCTGAAATACAACACAAAAGAAATCAGAGATCTACTGGAGTATACTTTCACTCGATAACTCAACCCTACTTTTCCTCTGGTACCCAAAGGATTCTTACTTAGAGTGTGCACTGCTCCGGTGTCTTCAGTAGTACGGGCCCTATACTACCGTCCACACCGCATCAGTATTCACCCTAAGTCCTCCTCCTTGGATCCCAGATCACAAGTACTCTATATCTCACTGGCATAGGCTACCCTTCGGTAGACCTCTCATCAGCTCCTCACTGCTACCTACTGGCTCTCAAGCATCACATAGTAGCAAAAATCCATCCTAGGCTAAGGCATCACAAAATCAGGCCAATCTAGTCCTAATATGAATACCTAGCCAACTCTAGCATGCATATCATATCATAACATATCTCATAACACATAACGTAAGGGTATTTTGGGAAATCACCGTTCAGGCGCTGGCTGACCGTACACACTGCTCTGTTCTGCTCGTTTCAAAACCTTTTACTCTTTTAGAAAAAAAATTGTTTTATTGCGAAAAATTTCTCAATTCCTCAGTTTGAGTTCAGAAACGCCCGAAGGTGCGTCCGAATCCCTCAAACCAAGGCTCTGATACCAACTTGTAACGACGTAATTTTTCAAACAATTTTTCACATTTTTAAAACATACATTCATTCATAAAATATCATAGTAATCCAATGTATCTCATGTTATCATAATAAACAAATCCCAGAATCTCAAAAACATAATCTCCACGAGTGTGTACGGATCATGTCGGCGCCTTCCCGCGATCCTCGCTAGTACCTGAAACACATCACACAACTGTAAGCATAAATGCTTAGTGAGCTTCCCCAAAATACCACATACAACACATATGCCACTCGAGGCTACAGTACGACCCTCCGGTCGATGTGTCTCAGCGGGACCCTCTAGTCCCGTAGCTCGTTGGACCCTCTGGTCCGGTCATAGCTCGTTGGACCCTTCGGTCTGGTCTGTATCGTTGGACCCTTCGGTCCGGTCTATATCGTTGGACCCTCCGGTCCGGTCTATACAACACATAGCATACATATAACACAATGCACATAATCTCATATATACACATAGCATACAACGCTCTCTGGCATACACATAAATACCACTCTAGGTAATGTATAGTGAGAAGACTCACCTCGGGTAACTCGGTAATCTCGAACTCGGTAATATTTACTCTAGCCTCCGCCTAATCGCATGGAATAAGCACTCTAATCAATACAACTCTCAAGGCTAGACTGATCCCTCTCTTAGCACTCTCAGAAGGGTAAAAGACCATTTTACCCCTCTCATGGCTCAAAGACCCTAAAGTTGACAAAACCCTAAAGTCAACAAAAGTCAACTCTCCGGGTTACGCTGCGTGTACCCGGTGTCCTCACAGAAACGGGGTGCGCGACCCCTTACGTCGCGCGTACTGGGATTACGCCCCGCGTAACTCCCAGTTTCAGACTCTAAGCTCTTGAGGTCTTAAACAGTTAAGACCCACGTCCAACTTCTAGATCTGACCATTTCTAAGCCTCTTAATCCATAAAGTTGGTGACTTTAAGCCTTTGCATGGCTGGACAAGTCACTAACACCCATAACATTCCATTTCCCAACTCTAGGAAGCTCATAATTCAAGCATGACCTCATAACAACGACCAAGATGGAATTTTTATGGATCTATAACACAAATATCACTTAAATGGGACAAATCTAGGTCCATGGAGTACATTACACTCATAAAGTCTCCACCTTTAGGACTTTTAACCCTAGAAATGGTCCATGCAACATTAAACCAAATAAAGAGGAAAGTTTTGAACTTTATACCTCTAGATGAAGCTCCTTTCACTGAAGATCTCAGATCCAAACTTGCACTTCAAGCCCTAGCCTCCACAAGCTCTTCTCCTTCTTCTTCACTAACACACCAAGACAAGTTTAGCTCCAAAACACACACACTCAAGCTAAGGACGATGGAAGGCTCTCTCTTAGGGTTTCACTCTCTGATATGGAGGCTGAGAAATGAGCCTTAGCATCCTTTAAATAGTGCATAAGCCAAACATTTAGGGTTTGCATCTGGACCCATTACGCCCAGCGTAACCCTGGGTACGCCCAACGTACCTGGGTGAGTCTGCGTCCAAAATAAGCGCATGAGTACGTGCAGCGTACTCCCCAGTACGCCTAGCGTACTCATTTGCTACAAGAATTCTATCAAGGGACCAATCTTGACAACTTGACAAAATGAAAGGGTTAAATAGCTTTACCTGAATTTTGGGATGTTACATGAGGCTGTCTGACTGCTGCTCCGGAACTCCCCGACTACAAATCCCATAAACACTAAATCAAATACAGATAACTAATCTCAGGGTTAAATGACTATTTTACCCCTGGTCAAAGTCAACTTCCTGATCAAAGTCAACTTCCTGGTCAATATCAGCTTCCTGATTGACCGGACTCGCCGAGTTGGGCCGCCAACTCACCGAGTCCCTACCATCCATTTTAGTCCTCTACCCGCTTCTACTCGTCGAGCTTGGCGAAGACTCGACAAGTCCTTCTTCGATACTAACATCGAGCCTATCTTCATCCGACTCGCCGAGTTTTATGAACAAGTCGTCGAGTCCTCCTCCTTCATATGAACACGTCCAGTCTGCGACTCGCCGAGTCGTAAGAACAACTCGTCGAGCCTGAAGAACAACTCGTCGAGTCCAAGGCATGCTATTACTATACAGTCGATTCTAATCGATTTCAGTTCTTCCAAATCATAGATCTGAGCTTCTAGGACTGGTTTTACACGTAAAGTTTCCAACTTTACGTGCATGCATGAAGAAATGAGGCTAGAACATCAAAATAAGCTAAGAATGGGGTCCTAGGGTTTGGAACTCGACTTTGGGTGCATAAAGGCAGCTACATTACAGCGTAAATATACTCAGATCTACGATCCATTTCCTTATAGGAGTCCAAATCTCGAGTTTGGATCCAAAAAGTCCCAAAGAGAAGCACATCTAAGCATACAAGACTATCAAATGAAAATAACAAGAAAGGTACAAGCTTTAGTACCAGAATGTGAGGCTAATGATCAAGAGACTCTGGATCTTCTTCTTCTCATTTGGATCTTCCTTCTTTATTTCTCTTTGAACTCTCAAAAATGGCACAAAATACTCAACTTAGAAATGGAGGATTAGGGTTTACAGATAAGATGATCTAAAAGTGTTGGAGGCTGGGGTGGGAGGCTATAATGATGTTTAAATAGGGTGCAAACCCTTAAAATTAGGGTTTCATCCAGACTGGCAGACTCGCCGAGACCTAGCATATGGACTCGCCAAGTAGCCAACTTAAATCGCGTGATCATCCCGTCTCTACTCGACGAGTCGGTCTACAGACTCGTAGAGTACCCCTTAAGAAAATGAAAATTACTTTATCAAATCACATACCAGAAATGGGGCGTTACAATTCTCCCCCACTTATCTTAGACTTTTTCCTCGAAGTCTGCTGCTGCTGAATCTATGAATATCTCTGGATAATGCTCCCTCATCTCCTCCTCAGTCTCCCACGTCCACTCTGAACCCTTTCGGTGCTGCCACTGCACCTTCACTAACTGAGCCACCTTGTTCCTCAAGGTCTTCGCCTTCCGATCCAAGATCGCAACTGGTCTCTCGATATAATTCAGACTGTTATCAACCTGAATATCCTCCAAGGATACAACCAATGACTCGTCCACCAAACACTTCCTCAACTGGGAAACATGGAAAGTGTTGTGGATCTGGCTTAGCTCTGCTGGAAGATCCAACCGATAAGCAACCCGACCTACCCGGGCCAAAACCCTAAATGGACCAATGAACATGGGGCCCAACTTGCCCCTCTTCCGGAACCTGATAACCCCCTTCCAGGGTGATACCTTCAGGAGGACCATATCGCCCACCTGAAACTCCAAATCCGAACGCCTCCTGTCGGCGTAACTCTTATGCCGACTCTGCGCAGTCTGCAGTCTGCTACGGACCTGCTGGATTAACTCTGTGGTCTTGAGTACCACCTCTGTACTCCCCATGACTCGCTGACCGACCTCACCCCAACAGATTGGGGTCCTGCACTTCCTCCCGTAGAGCATCTCAAAGGGAGGTCGGTCTATACTGGAGTGATAGTTGTTGTTATACGAAAATTCCGCTAACGGAAGATACGTATCCCAACTGCCACCGAAATCTAGCACACATGCCCGAAGCATGTCCTCGAGAGTCTGAATCGTCCTCTCGCTCTGTCCATCCGTTTGTGGGTGAAAAGCAGTGCTGAAATGGAGACGAGTCCCCATTTCGTCATGAAATCGCTTCCAAAACCTGGAAGTGAACCGAACGTCTCGATCTGATACTACTGATACAGGCACTCCATGTCGTGCCACTACCTTGCGCACATAAATATCGGCTAGCTTCTCGGCCGATACGCTCTCCTGAATCGGTATGAAATGCGCGCTCTTGGTCAGTCGATCCACTATGACCCAAATCGAGTCAACCCCACGTGCGGTCCTGGGAAGCTTAGTGATGAAATCCACGGTGATATCCTCCCATTTCCACATAGGAATCTCTAATGGCTGCATCTTGCCGTGGGGCCTCTGATGTTCCGCCTTGACCTTCCTGCAGGTCAGGCACCTCTCCACGTACCAAGCTACGTCCCGCTTCATGCAGGGCCACCAATAATCGGGTCGAAGATCTTTGTACATCTTCGTCGCCCCTGGATGGATGGAGAACCGAGACTTGTGAGCCTCATCCATCAATACCTGCCGTACTCCTCCCCAGTACGGTACCCAAACTCTCCCATGAAGGGTCAACAACCCTCGACTGTCATAGTCAAAGGAAGCTACTCGGCCCATAATCCTCTCACACTTTTGCTTCTCCTCCTTCAGGCCCTCAACCTGTGCCTCTCTGATCTGCTCCAACAATGGAGTAATCACTGTCATCCTCAAACAAATATCCCTGATCGGGGCGGCTACCGCCTTGCGGCCCAGGGCGTCGGCCACTACGTTGGCCTTGCCCAGATGATAAAGGATCTCACAGTCATAATCCTTTACCACATCTAACCATCAGCGCTGCCTCATGTTCAGATTCGGCTGATCCATGAGGTACCTCAAACTCTTGTGATCCGTGTAGATGATACAGCGGACCCCATAGAGGTAATGTCTCCAAATCTTGAGAGCAAACACTATTGCCCCCAACTCCAAGTCATGCTTCGGATAGTTAGCCTCGTGAGGCTTCAACTGTCTAGAGGCGTAAGCTATCACATGGCCTCGCTGCATTAACACCGCTCCCATACCTGTGATCGAGGCATCACAGTAGACTACAAAATCCTTTACTCCCTCTGGCAGGGTAAGAATCGGCGCCTCGCACAATCTCTATCTGAGGGTCTCAAATGTTGCCTGCTGCTCAGGCCCCCAGCAAAACACCACCGACTTCTTGGTCAGTCGGGTGAGCGGAACTACTATCTTGGAGAAATCCTGAATGAATCTCCTGTAGTACCCTGCTAATCCTAGGAAGCTCCGAATCTCAATTGGAGACCTCAGAACCTCCCACTGCATCACGGCCTCTACCTTGGCCGGATCCACTAGTATACCCTTTTGGTTGACGAGGTGTCCAAGGAACTGCACCTCGCGCAACCAGAACTCGCACTTGGAGAACTTCGCGTAAAGTCTCTCCCTCCTCAGCGTCTCTAGCACCTCTCTCAGGTGTTCCTCATGCTGCTCCTGAGTCTTGGAATAAACCAAGATGTCATCAATGAACACTATCATAGACCGATCCAACATCGGTCTGCATACGCAGTTCATGAGGTCCACGAACGCGGCTGGAGTGTTGGTGAGCCCGAACGGCATCACCACTAACTCATAATGCCCACAGCGGGTCCTAAAAGCGGTCTTCTGCACATCCTCATCCCTGACCCGCATCTGGTGATATCCTGACCATAGATCAATCATGGAGAACCAAGATGCTCCCTGTAGCTGGTCAAACAAATCGTCTATCCTCGGGACTGGGTAGCGGTTCTTCACCGTTACCTTGTTCAGCTCCCGGTAATCTATGCACATACAGTGCGACTCATCCTTCTTCCTCACGAATAGGATTGGGGCTCCCCATGGTGAACTACTCGGCCTGATGAAACCCATGTCTAGGAGCTCCTGCAGCTGCATAGACAACTCCTGCATCTCTGAGGGAGCCAGCCGATATGGTGTCGTGGCTATCGGAGTCGTACCCGGAACCAAGTCAATTCGAAACTCGACCTGTCTGTCCAGAGGTATCCCAGGCAAGTCCTCAGGGAATACATCCGGATACTCTCGCACTACTGGTACATCGTCAACTGTCACCTTACCCTTCTCCCAGGCGTCTATAACGTAGGCGGTGTACCCTGTGCAACCCTGCTGAACGTAGCGTCTAGCTCTCGCTGCTGAACAAAGAACTGGTCCGCGCTGTGGCCTCACGCCCTGAATCACTAACTCTCCCCCACTGGGAGTGCGAACCCTCACTAACTGCAGTTCACAATCAATCACTGCCCCATTGGGGCTCAGCCAATCCATACCCACTATAACCTTATTCCCTCGCAGGGGAATGGGAACCAAGTCCACTGAAAACTGCTCATCAAATAACTACAGCGAACACGCCCTATGAACTCTCGCAACCCTGACGGTCCTGTCATCACCTATCTCAACCTCTAATGGGCAATCCAGCCCCCCCCCCCCCCCCCGGAGCTCTGCAAAAACCTCTTGCTAAGCGCAAGAGACACAAATGATCGGGTAGCCCCCGAGTCAAACAATACTGTAGCTGAAATGCCGTTCACTAAGAACGACCCTATACGAAAACATATAACCATGAGGAACAATCAATATCAATAAGGAGATAAGAGGAAAAATATGTATCTGTCACCACATCAGGAGTCGCTCGCGCCTCCTCTGCTATCATCTGGAAAGCTCTACTCTTCGCCACTGGCGTCTCACCCCGGCCCTGACGGCCGTCTGTAATCCTCAAAGTAGCAGGGGCAGGTGTTGCCACCTTCCCTGCTGCTGCTAAACTCGGGCACTGGGACTTTTTATGTCCCCTCTGATTGCAATGAAAGTAAATCAGATCAACTGTTGCGGTGACGGTAGTAGTAGCTGTACAATCTCTACTCATATGCCCGGTCCGGCCGCACTTATAGCAATCGACACTACCTGCCTTGCACGCCCCATCGTGCAATCTCCCACACTTGCCACACTGACTGTGGATCTGCTGTCCCCTAGATCTGTGATCTGACACCTTGGGATTTTTGCCCGAACTCCCTGTACCAGAGGCCACCTCTGGCTTCCTCTTCCTCTCCATCTCCAGATCTATCTCCCTCTCTCGAGCCCTCGTAATCATATCATCCAGCGTTTTACAGCTGGACCGACTCATAAACTGGCGGATATCACTCTGCAACATCTCATGATAACGGGCCTTCTTCATTTCCTCATCAACTGCGTACTGAGGAACAAGAAGAGCCCTCTCCCTGAACTTGGCGGTAATCTCCGCCACTGTCTCTGTAGTCTGAGTGAGATCCTGGAACTCCCTGGCTAACTGCTGCACCTCAATAACCGGTGCAAACTCGACTCGGAACCTAGTAGTAAAATCAACCCAAGTCATGGCATCAAGCGCTGCGTCATCCCCGATGACATGTCCGACCTCCTCCCACCAATCTCGTGCCCTGTCCTTCAAAAGACAGGATGCTAGTCTGACCTTGTCCCCCTCAGGACATCTGCTGGTGCGGAACGCATTGGCGACATCTGCCAACCACCTGGTACTCGCAATGGGATCCCGCGCCCCATGGTAATCTGGAGCTCCACAAGCCCGGAACTCCCTGAAGGTGAGTGTGCGCGACCCCATCATAGCCGCCACCTCGACACGGAAGGTGCCCAACCTCTCGTCCGTCAGCTCTAAAATACCCTCCTTGATCGAACCGAAGATCACAGGAGTCTGATCCAGTATGATGTGAGTAACCTTTGAAAAGAGGAACTCCCTAGTCTGCTAGTCCAACTGCCCGGCCCCCAAGCCTGATCCTGATCCCTCCCCGACACCTGAACTACCGACTGTTGGTCTAGGGCGTACAACCACCATTCTGAAAACATACCACGATAAAACGTCAGAAACACGGATATATCTCGAGGGATCGTTACTACTACGAGTTCCCTAGTCTCATCTTAGCATTACTCAATTCAAGTACGGATCCTTTGCTTTCAGTAGTACGGGCCCATACTACCTTCCACATCTATCCGTACTTTCCTCAAGCACTGCTTCGACTCCACCAAGTCACTTCTACTGCTGCTGATCTCTGATACTCTCATCCTAGGCTTGCCCTAGGGAAATATCTGACTCCACCAAATCCAGTCCTCAGCTACTGAAGGCCTCCTTGTAATGCCAATTAGCCATCGCCTGAATACCATCACATGTGACGAGGCTTGGATAATCCTTCGAGTAAAAGACTCGTCCCTACAACGGTTAGACTCAAACAAGAGCTACGCAATAGGGACAAATCCAGCACTCTGAGATTATTCAACCCTGATCACATGAGACGTGACGTATTCACCCATTGGCTAACTCCCATCACTCTGAGTCCTACAAAGCACGAAGCACGCAACATTCGGACACAGGAAAATACTCAAGCAATCCTATCTTAATATCAAGAAATTGTACTAGTATACAATGCGAAGCTCATACTACCAGGCATAACCTAAATAGGCTATCCTACTACTGTCTACTGAATACTAACATGCAATTCTCATAAAGCTGAGACACATATAACAGGCACATAAGGCATCCTCCTAGATCCTTAGTCCTATTCTAGCATGCTGTTCTACTGAAACTGAAACTGATCATCATAACATAAACTTGTACGGGTAATTTGGGAGTACTTACTTGAGCTTGACTGATCGCATGCACCACACTCTTTTCCTTTTCTCAAAACTCTTTTCTTTTTAGGTTTTCTTTTCCAAAAATCCCTTTGAAAACATTTTTCTTTTGAAAATCTTTCTACCATTTCCTTAGTTTAAGTCCAGTCACACCCGAGAGTGTGCCTGAATCCCTCAAACCAAGGCTCTGATACCAACTTGAAACATCCCAAAATACGACCCGAAAATTTTTGTTTTAATATTACTAAAAATCACATCATCGCATGTCATACATACTAAAAACCATAAAATGAGTAACTCAAAAGTCGAGTAATTGTGTCAAAACAAATACTGTATCAATCATATCAAAATATCTGAGTAAAACTCCCAAGATAAAACTGAAACTGTGGTATGTGCCATGCCATCAACCCGAGCTCTTCCTGTTACTTGCGGAAGTGCCTGAAACCAAAAACTGAAACTGTAAGCACAAAGCTTAGTGAGTTCCCCCAAACTACCACATACCATACAGTAACATATGAAGCAACTACTAGGCCTTGCCCCACTGCATTGGACCGAAATCTGGAACTAACCAGGGCCTTGCCCTCTGCATCGGACCGAAGCCCGGAAACTGCATCGGACCGAAGTCGGAACTAACCAGGGCCTTGCCCTCTGCATCGGACCGAAGTCCGGAAACTGCATCGAACCGAAGTCCAGAACTGACTGAACATAGCATAACATAATCACAACTACTGGCATAAACACATACACCGCATACTGCATCAGACAAAAGTCCGGAACACATAGCACAAAGACATGCTTGAATCACAAAGACATCAAGCACACTGAACTACTGCATCAGACCGAAGTCTGGAACTACTGCTAACTAAACGGGCCGGCATTGTGGCCGTAGACCCGTTCCTACTGGAAGGAAACTCACTTCGTAATGCTGGCTGCTGAGGTGCTAAATCTGAGGCTGTCTGACTGCTGCTCCGAAACTCCCCGGCTACAAATCCCATAAACACTAAATCAAATACAAATAACTAATCTCAGGTTAAAATGACTATTTTACCCCCTGGTCAAAGTCAACTTCCTAATCAAAGTCAACTTCCTGGTCAAGGTCAGCTTCATGATTAACCGGACTCGCCGAGTAGGGCCGCCAACTCGCCGAGTCCCTACCATCCATTCTAGTCCTCTACCCGCTTCTACTCGTCGAGCTTGGCGAAGACTCGACAAGTCCTTCTTCGATACTAACATCGAGCCTATCTTCATCCGACTCGCCGAGTTGTATGAACAACTCGTCGAGTCCTCCTCCTTCATATGAACACGTCCAGTCTGCGACTCGCCGAGTCGTAAGAACAACTCGTCGAGCCTGAAGAACAACTCGTCGAGTCCAAGGCATGCTATTACTATACAGTCGATTCTAATCGATTTCAGTTCTTCCAAATCATAGATCTGAGCTTCTAGGACTGGTTTTACACGTAAAGTTTCCAACTTTACGTGCATGCATGAAGAAATGAGGCTAGAACATCAAAATAAGCTAAGAATGGGGTCCTAGGGTTTGGAACTCGACTTTGGGTGCATAAAGGCAACTACATTATAGCTCAAATATACTCAGATCTACGATCCATTTCCTTATAGGAGTCCAAATCTCGAGATTGGATCCAAAAAGTCCCAAAGAGAAGCACATCTAAGCATACAAGACTATCAAATGGAAATAACAAGCAAGGTACAAGCTTTAGTACCAGAATGTGAGGCTAATGATCAAGAGACTCTGGATCTTCTTCTTCTCCTTTGGATCTTCCTTCTTTCTTTCTCTTCTAACTCTCAAAAATGGCACAAAATACTCAACTTAGAAATGGAGGATTAGGTCTTACAGATAAGATGATCTAAAAGTGCTGGAGGCTGGGGTGGGAGGCTATAATGATGTTTAAATAGGGTGCAAACCCTTAAAATTAGGGTTTCATCCAGACTGGCAGACTCGCCGAGACCTAGCATATGGACTCGCCGAGTAGCCAACTTAAATCACGTGATCATCCCGTCTCTACTCGACAAGTCAGGCTACAGACTCGTCGAGTACCCCTTAAGAAAATGAAAATTACTTTATCAAATCACATACCAGAAATGGGGCGTTACAAGTTGGTTAATAAGATTAAATAAATATCAAACCTAAAGTGTAATCATATACAAACTAAATTTCAATATTAAAAGAATATCTTTACTTCTACTTATAAAGTTATGTTTTTTAACTTTTTACATATTATACTTAATTTATTAGTTTTAATATATTGTTTGATGTAAACCATTATCATTTTAAAGCTAAAACTTTTGAACAATTTATATAAAATATTAAAATTATAAACTTAAATATAACATTACAGGACCAACATAAATATAAATTTTAGTTTAACTTAAACAACCCAAATAATATTTTGTAAATAGTTAAAAGTGATAAATTGCAGTGTCTTTCTAATAATGATTATAATTTGGTTAATAAGGTTAAATAAATATCAAACCTAAAGTGTAATCATAAATAAACTAAATTTCAAAATTAAAATAATATCTTTACTTCTACTTATAAAATTATGTCTTTAGCTTTTAACATATTATACTAAATTTATTAGATTTAATATGTTGTTGTATGTAAACCATTATCAATTTAAAGCTACAATTTTAGAACAGTTTGCACAAGATACTTAAACTGTTAATTTAAATATAACATTACAATGTCAACTATTATATAAATTTCATTTCCACTTAAAAAACCCAATGAATATTTTGTGAATAGTTAAAAGTGATAAATTATACTGTTAAATTCAAAAACTAAATTATAATATCAATTTAACTAAAACAATTTCTAAAGTTAATTGTATAATCGTTAAAAGTTTTCAAATAAGTAGTTTAAAATAACTTACAATAACAACAGTTAAAAATAACTCTGTATAAATGATTATATTGTTACCTTTAAAATAAAAAAAAAAAACAATGTCTGATGTTTTAAATAATTATAATGATAGAAATTAAAACGTTAAGAAAATAACTTTTAAAAAATTAATTAACAATAACAAAAACTATAAATAACATTAAGCCATATATTATATTTAATTTTATTCATGAGTAACTCGCATGTAGAAGTCATTCAAACGGTTGAGATTATACAGTTATAATAGATGTATATATTATCAAATAATTCAAAATAATCAATATATTATATCAGTTTAGTATACAAATTATTATATCAAATTTAACAAAAACATTATTGTTATAATTAAAAAAACATATATTTGTAAAGATTTCAACTATATAGATGTTTCTGCGCAACACGCGGGTATTCGCCTAGTATACTTATAAAACTAGCATTTTTTCTTTCACCACATTCATTTGAAACTCCCATGCATTTTTCCTTTCACCACATTCATTTGAAACTCCCATGACTTTTCAATTTCTTTCTAATAATAATTATAATTTGGTTAATTATGTTAAATAAATATCAAACATAAAGTGTAATCATATATAAACTAAATTTCAATATTAAAATAATATATTCACTTCTACTTATAAAGTTATGTATATATGTTTGTATGTTTGTGTTGCTTTAAAGCAATAATTAATTAAAAATAATGGATATGTCATATTATCCATATAAGTCTCTTTAAAAATTCAAATTGTCTATCTTATCACTTTATATTTTAGTATATGTTTAATATTTTAATTATATTAATAAGTGTTTTTTAAAAGTTTTCTTTCACTTATTAATAATAATAAGTGGTCTTAAAATTAACGAACATTAGTTAAAATAATAAAAAAAAATTATAAAAATCATGGATATGTTATATTATCCATGCAAGACTCTCTTGAAATGCAAATTGTCAATCTTATCACTTTATTACTTAGTATATGCTTCATATTTGAGTCTTCTTTAACTTATTAATAATAATAAGTGGTTTAAAATTAATAAAAAATAATTTTAAATGATAATAACATCACATTATAAATTACATAACGTTAGCTACAAATAAATTGTATTTAAATGAACATCATTAATGAAATTAGAAAATAAATGCATAAGTAAAAAAATTAAAATTAATCAATCATAACAATTGTTAAAAATAATACTAGATAGATAATTATATTTAATTCTATTAATTAGTGTCAATAACACAACCATTATAAACATATATTTTTCAATATTCTAACAATATATTTTTTAATCTACGTCGCGCAACGAACGAGAATTCGTCTAGTATACTTATAAAGGAAGCATTTTTCCTTTCATCATATTCATTTGAAACTCCCATGTATTTTTCCTTTCACCACATTTATTTGAAACTCCCATTACTTTTCAATTTCTTTATAATAATAATTATAATTTGGTTAATTAGGTTAAATAAATATCAAACCTAAAGTGTAATTATATATAAACTAAATTTCAATATTAAAATAGTATGTTTACTTCTACTTATAAAGTTATGTTTTTTACTTTTAACATATTATTCTTAATTTATTAGTTTTAATTAGAGGTGTAAGTGAGCCGAGCTACTCGCGAGCTACTCGGGATCGACTCGTTAAAAGCTCGACTCGAGATCGAATTAAACGAGCCCGAGCCGAGCTCGAGCCCAAATATGAGGCTCGTTTATTAAACGAGCTCGAGCCGAGCTTCAACTAGTGGGCTCGCGAGCCTAAATGAGCCTAAACGAGCCTATATATATACATATATATATATATATATATATATATATATATATGTGTGTGTGTGTGTGTGTGAGAGAGAGAGAGAGAGAGTGTGTGTGTGTATATATATATATATATATATATAGGCTCGTTTAGGCTCGTGAGCTCACTAAATTGTTCACGAGCCGAGCTCGAGCTTCATTTTAAGGCTTGAATCGAGCTCGAGCTCGAGCTCGAGCTTCTTCAAATTAAACGAGCCGAGCTCGAGCTTGGTTAGGCTCGGGCTCAGCTCAGCTCGTTTACACCCCTAGTTTTAATATATTATCGGATGTAAACCATTATCATTTTAAAGATATAATTTTTGATCAATTTGTATAAAATACTTAAACTATTAATTTAAATATAACATTACATGGTCAACTTAAATATAAATTTTAGTGTAACTTAAACAACTCAAATAATATTTTGTAAATAGTTAAAAGTGATAAATTGTAGTGTCTTTCTAAGAATGATTATAAGTTGTATAATAAGGTTAAATAAATATCAACCTAAAGTATAATCATAAATAAACTAAATTTCAATTTTAAAATAATATTTTTACTTCTACTTATAAAGTTATGTCTTTAACTTTTAACATATTATACTTAATTTATTAGATTTAATATGTTGTTATATGTAAACCATTATCAGTTTAAAGCTACAACTTTTGAACAATTTGGACAAAATACTTAAATTGTTAACTTAAATATAATATTGCAATGTCAACTTAAATATAAATTTTAGTTCCACTTAAAAACCAAAGAATATTTTGTAAATAGTTAAAAGTGATAAATTGTAGTGATAAATGCAAAAACTAAATTGTAATCTCAGTTTAACTTAAATATTTCCTAAAGATATTTTTATAATCGTTAAAAGTTTTCAAATATGTAGCTTAAAATAACTTGCAATAACAATAGTTAAAAATAACTCTATATAAATGATTATATTGTTACCTTTAAAATCAAAAAATAATGTTTGATGTTTTAAATAATTATAATGATAGTAACTAAAACATTAAGCAAATAAATTTTAAAAAATTAGTTAACAATAACAACAACTAAAAATAACATTAAACCATATATTATATTTAATTTTATTCATGTGTAAGTCGCGGGTAAAAGTCATTCAAACGATTGAGATTATGAAGTTATAATAGATGTATAAGTTATCATATAATTCAAAATAATCAATATATTATATAAAATTTAACAACAAAGTTATTGTTATATATATATATATATATATATATATATATATATATATATATATATATATATATATATATATATATATATATATATATATATTTAAAGTCTTCAACTATATAAGTGTTTATGCGCATTACAATGTCAAGTTCAATATAAATTTCAGTTCCACTTAAAAAACCAAAGAATATTTTGTAAATAGTTAAAAGTGATAAATTGTAGTGATAAATAACTCTATATAAACGATTATATTGTTACCTTTAAAGTTAAAAAATAATGTTTGATGTTTTAAATAGTTATAATGATAGAAATTAAAACACTAAGCAAATAAATTTTAAAAAATTAATTAACAATAACAACAACTATAAATAATATTAAATCATATATTATATTTAATTTTATTCATGTGTAACTCGCGGTTAGAAGTTATTCAAACGATTGAGTTTATGAAGTTATAATAGATGTATATATTATCATATAATTCAAAATGTTCAATATATTATATCAATTTAGTATACAAATTATTATATCAAATTTAACAACAACGTTATTGTTATATTAAAAAAAAACATATATTTATAAAGACTTCAATTATATAGATGTTTCTGCGCAACGCGCAGGTATTCACCTAGTTTAATATTATATATACTGGGTGTATATAGATTTACCCCAAAACAATAAGTCAAACATTTTGGTGTGCTCGATTACCATGCATAACTGGCTAATTGATTGAAACTTTTATTATTAATTTTATTAATACTTAAATGATATAGTTTGTTTAATTTTCTTTTTCAAAAATATCATATCATATCATCATATCATGCTATATTATAAAGGAAACATTTTTCCTTTCACTACATTCGTTTGAAACTCCAATGCATTTTTTCTTTCACCACATTCATTTGAAACTCCCATGACTTTTCAATTTCGTTCTAATAATAATTATAATTTGGTTAATAAGGTTAAAAAAATATCAAATTTAAATTGTAATCATATCCTTTCTAATAAATGAAAGTTTTTTTTGTCACTTGTTAAATTCTCAAGAGTTTTGTCACATGTAATTTTGTGGGAATTTTAGAACTATTATTTTCCACTTGTCATTTTTTGGGAATTTCCATTTTTTTAAAAATAAAATTACACAAAATTCTAATGAGTTTTATAAGGAAAGAGAATCATTCTATTAATTTGATAATAAAGTGTTATAAATGTTCTAAAGAATAATTAATTTCTTTTATAAATGTTCCAAAAGATTACATTATGTTATGGAAAAATATTACTTTATAAAATATTTAATGTTTAATTATTGATATTAAATTTTTATTTTTAATAAACATGTGTAATACACGGGTCTCACACCTAGTATAAACTAAATTTCAATATTAAAATAATATATTTACTTCTACTTATAAAGTTATGTTTTTTTAACTTCCAAAACCAAGTCGTGTACCGTCCGGTTTGCAACCCCCTTCCATCTTTCCTTCCTTCCATGTAGGCCTCTTGCTATCCATATTGAAAAAAGAGAAGAAAGGGAAATGAAGACTTTTTAACATATTATACTTAACTTATTAGTTTTAATATATTATTGGATGTAAACCATTATCATTTTAAAAATACAATTTTGGAACAATTTGCATAAAATATTAAAATTATTAATTTGAATATAACATTACAGGATCAACTTAAATATAAATTTTAATTTAACTTAAACAGCCTAAATAATTTTTGTAAATAGTTAAAAGTGATTAATTGTGGTATCTTTCTAATAATGATTATAAGTTGGTTAATAATGTTAAATAAATATCAAACCTAATGTGTAATCATAAATATATTAAATTTCAATTTTAAAACACCATCTTTACTTCTACTTATAAAGTTATGTCTTTAACTTTTAACATATTATACTTAATTTATTAGATTTAATATGTTGTTGTATGTAAACCATTATCAGTTTAAAGCTACAACTTTTGAACAGTTTGGACAAAATATTTAATTGTTAATTTAAATATAACATTATCATGTCAACTTAAATATAATTTTCATTTTTCACTTAAAAACCAAAGAATATTTTGTAAATAGTTAAAAGTGATAAATGCAAAAACTAAATTGTAATCTCAATTTAACTAAAATATTTCCTAAAGATATTTTTATAATCAATAAAAATTTTCAAATAAGTAGCTTAAAATAATTTACAATAACAATAGTTAAAAATAACTCTATATAAATGATTATATTGTTACCTTTAAAATAAAAAAAAATAATGTTTGGTGTTTTAAATAATTATAATGATAGAAATTAAAACATTAAGCAAATAAATTTTAAAAAATTAATGAAGAATAACAACAACTATAACATTAAACTATATATTATATCTAATTTTATTCATGTGTAACTCACGGATAGAAGTCATTCAAACGATTGAGATTATACAGTTATAATAGATGTATATATTTTTCATATAATTCAAAATAATCAATATATTATATCAATTTAGTACACGAATTATTATATCAAATTTAACAACGTTATTGCTATATTTAAAAAAAACATATATTTGTAAAGAATTCAAGTATATAGGTGTTTCTGAGCAACGCGCGCGCATTCACCTAGTTATTAAAAGAATTGGCAAGTTGCTAGCACAAAACATATTACAAAAGACACTTAAATAAATGGGGAGCAATACCATTCCGACCAATCTAACACATTAAATTTTGACCTATGCTTAATTCAATTCAAAGCCAAAGATTGGATGTATCTGTGACATCCCCAATTTCACGGCCAGAAAAGACCGATTTCGTTTATGCTTTTTAAAATAAAATCAGAGTAATCATTTGATTAAAAGTGTTGTGGAATTTGTTCCCAAAACCAAACATGATAAAAATTTATCAAAACCTTTCTTTAAGAAATATATATATTTTTATTTCATAACAAAACATCGGGATGTCATGTTCCGATACAGATCAAAAGCATAAACAAGACATTATAAGCCTTACACAGTTATTTACAACTACTGGCCTATAATCCAAAATCACTCATCGTCATCATCCGACTATGCTCGGGGTCCACTACTTGTAATATAAAAAGTTGAGTGGGTCAGGCTTGGAAGCCTGGTGAGCATATAGGGTTTTCAACCTACAATACATAAATTTATTATGCTTAAACATCAATCAATCAACCAAATTAACCCTAATTACCCATTCCCGTTATCCTCACCTTACGTCCCTAAAACAACTATCACAAGGGACCTAGCCTAAGGATTTTCATTAGGGGTGACAACATTGCTTCGGGGGTTCCTCAGCAATTTATGTCAAATAAGACAACCAACGGGGTGACAACATTGCTTTCCTCAGCAATTTATGTCAAACCAGACATCCTAACATAAAACAACCAATAAGGTGACAACATTGCTTTCCTCAGCAATTTATGTCAAATAAGACCACCAACGGGGTGACAACATTGCTTTCTTCAGCAATTTATGTCAAAGGGTGACAACATTGCTTTCTCAGCAATTTATGTCAAAGGGTGACAACATTGCTTTCTCAGCAATGTATGTCAAATAAAACAAACACTGGGGTGACAACATTGTTTTCCTTCAACAATTTATGTCAAATGGGCACGAAGTCACATCGTCGCCAAGGTTTATACAACAGGCACTAACAATATCGATCCCCACATACTAATCCTATACAGTGATCTTACTAGATCTAGTCTAAATGATCGATATGAACAACCAACTAACGAAACTGCTTCAGAAATCCCCTAGCAGCAAACAAGGATCGATAAAGATATCGAATGAATGGAATAAGTTTAACCACGAACCTTTGTTCGTAAAAGAAAGAACCACAAGACAATTAAGTCAGGGGTAGTTATCAATGCCTAGGTTGTGGTCTGAATATCGTGAGGTATATAACCCCCAGACGCACCCTATCCGGCAATGGAAACGCTGACTAATGCCTAGGCTGTGGTCTGAATATTGTGAGGTATATAACCCCCAGACTCTCCCCTATCCGACATCGGAAATGAAAACACTGACTAATGCCTAGGCTGTGGTCTGAACCCCCAGACTCACCCCTATCCGGCATCGGAAATGAAAACACTGACTCATGAAGCTCGTCCGATCACTTCACAAAAGAAACGAAGACTCCAAAGCTATTCAAAATAAAAGCATAGGGAAAAATACTAATAAAGTACTCCCATACGCTCCCGTACCTCGACACGTAATAGTGTCAAAAAGAAGAACTAACGGATGAACACATAGTTCAAAAACACCTAAGGAACATATAGTTCAAGAACACTTTATGAACATATAGTTCAAACATACGTACCGATTACAAGTCTACTAACGTTCCACTGGACTATCTAAAATAGTCTGTGGCCGTTGTCTATACTCTGCTAGATGACTAGATCATCTTAAACATCGATACCTCTCATCACTTTTATTTCATCTCACATCATCTAGTTCATCTATCCATGTTTTACCCAACATATTTGTAGATAAAAATATATATACAGTTTAAAACTTGTATAAAACATCAATTCAACAGTCACCTCAAATAAACAATTAATATATTTACACATAACACGTATTTTAAGGTAAATACTTCATATCTATGTGTAAGGTGAAAGTGACTATACACTCACCTGATTTAATGAAAATTGGGCAGCAATTCGTTTCCTAAAACGATCGTTTCTAATAAAACCAGGAGTTTTATTGAGAAACCGGGCTCTGCGAAAGGTCGGGCTTCGAAACCGAAAAGATAAATTTTCCAGGCTTCTCGGGCACTTCGTGGCGTATTCCAGGGGTTAGAGTCGATACCGGGGCTTCGAGGAAGGTTAAGGTGAAGAAAATATGGAAAAAGGGGTTAAAAGTGGCAAAATCCCAAAAGTACCCGGGAGGGTTCGCATACCCCTTGTATTTATAGGGTCCGAAGTCGGTTCTGGTGGTGGGGTCCGCAGACGAGGGTCCGCAGGTGGCTGCACGTGCGAAGGCCTCGGTGGCAGTTGCTGATTAGACCGAGGTCTACTGGTCCATGTGTGAGGCTCGGAGGCTAGGCGGTGCGAGGCTCGGTCCAGCTGCGAGCTTCGGATTGGGCCTCCCTTCGGTCGAATCAGAATCCGACACGCGGCTACTGTTCATGCGAGGGAAGGCGACATGTGGCTTCGCATGACTCACCAATTTCGGACACGTGACACTCTTTCAGCGAACGTGCCGTGGCAAAACGTGACTATGCGAATTTTCTCGATTTTCGCGCCAAAACTTCTAAAATCCATAACTTTCGCATACGAGCTCCGTTTTTGACGTTCTTTATACGCACGAGTAGGTAAAATTACGCTCTACAACTTTCGTTTAGACTTCGTCGGCTAATTTTGACTTTAATTTTTATATTATTATTTTTAACAGACCGGGACAGGAAATCCGTTAAAAATTCATAACTTCTTCATCCGACTACCGTTGTGCTACTAATGACGAGACATTCGATTCTAGTTTAGGTTGTGTCGGCTAAAAATCACTCGATCTAAAATTCGAGTTTTTAGCTGTCTACTGCTAAGCTGAAACTTCGAAAAATCATAACTTCCTCATACGAAGTCAGATTTGGGCGTTCTTTTTATCGAACTTCTCGGTTTAACGAACACTACGAGTTTCATTTAGATCACCAAGGCTAAAAAGTATTTTATCAAAAACTCACTTTTTACGACATTCGGCACCGTGTCAGTTTTGTCGCGAAACTTCGACAGGTCATAACTTCTTTGTTATAACTCGGATTTCAGCGTTCTTTATATTTTCGGAAACCTTGAGACATATACTACAACTTGATTAAGATTAATCCTTATAATTAATCTTCCATCAAAAAGTCATTTTTCGATGCTTATCGTCTCTAAATTGACTAGTCTGGATCTACGGGCGTTACAGTATCCGTCGTCTTGAGAGAGCTAATGCTTAGAACTTGGAGACCAACGAGCTTATGCCTCTCCAAAATAAGCCACATGGTAGAATAAATAAGGGAATTCCTCAAGAAAACAAGAGCCTTGAACACCGTAAGCAATTCTGAGACCTTACTCGGGATCAAAGACAGCAAGGCCGACCACGGCTCCAACCAACTCCAAACATTTTTCGCATAACCGCACCCAAAAAAACATGATCCACAGATTCTTCATCTTCATTACAAAGGCTACACCTAGTAGAGGTGATCAACACTCCTTTCCGACTCAGAATTACAACAACCAAGAATTTGTTTGTTGAGAAGTCTCCAAACGAAACAATTGATTTTAAGAGGAACCCACCTAACCCAAGTAAAGTTGAAATCAGCCCCATCAAAAGCCATGACTGCCATCAATGTCTATGCGATTTGACAGAAAACTTCCCTGAGCCATCCCCCAACCGACATTTTTTAGGAGGACCAGTTACTAGTTACTGGAAAGCAGCAACATCACTCAATAACTCCTCTAGCTGTCTCAATTCTCAACCCCTCCTTAGTGCCCTCAGCCAATCCCATTGAAAGTTAACAACCGAAACATCTCATTGCACGATTCTAACCTTCATCAAATAGTTTTTGTTAGAATCAACAACAAAGAGGTTAGGAAATTTGCCTTTTAAAGGCATCAGCCAGACCACGCCAAACATCTTTCTAAAACATGTTGTCACCTAACCCCAAGACCGTTTTAAAAATACCATCCAAAGAGACACTAACGACCTAACAACTCTTCCTTAATATTGGAAATACTCAACCACCCACACATAATGGATTTTTTAGCAACAACTTTTCCATCGATGTGAGTGAGATTATGGAAGGCTTTAACACAATCAAACCAAAGATGCTTTCTATTAACACAATCACTAAAACAAAAGTAAACAAGCAAAAAATAAAGTATTAGCAACAAAATCCAATTTATTTCGACTCATAAAATTCTGAATGTTTCATTACAATGTATATCAATCTATTGAATCCAACTGTATAAATAAATAATAATAACAATAATAAAGTTAGGTTGAAAAAGGAAACATTCTATTTTTTTCAAAGAGCCATTACATCCGGTCGGTCATATAATCGAATTTGTTTGAACAATCCGACCTGTACATAAAAAGTTTTTTCCACTTAAATTTTTGGGAAAATGACTTGTCAGGGTAATTACTTTTTCATCTTGTTCACATTTAGTCAACTTTTTGTTTTGTATACATTTAATCATTTAACATGTTAAATATGTTCACATATTATCATTGTCATCTGTTATTTCAAGTGAGAATGGTAACATGTCAACACATTTAACAAGTTAAATGGTCAAATGTGTACAAAGAAAAAAAATTCCTAAATGTGAACAATTTTTTTTTATAAATTTCTTAAGACTTTTATGATTTCTTACAATATTTTTATGATATTTTTTCCCTATAGGTTTTTCTAATACAATGTTTTAAACTTTGCTTATAATTTTTTTTAACTTTTTTTTATACTTTCATATAATTTTAATACAAGTGCTTTTAAACTAAATATTTTCCAGATATTTTAATTTTTTCTTATAAGTATTTAATTTTTTTTTTTCATACAAATTTTTTATAAATTTCGTATAATTATTTCTAAACTTTATTTTACAATATTTTTAAAAAGTTTCATAGAATTTGTATGACAATTTAATACTTTTTTATAACATTTTAAAATACTTTCGTTAAATACTAGTTTAAAACGTTGTATTAAAAAAAGTTTATAAACTTTTACTTAAAAAGTATAAAAAGTTGTAATATTTTTAAAACATTTATATTATATAGACTTTTTTTTTATTTGCTGTGATATATATATATATATATATATATATATATATATATATATATATATATATATATATAAATATATATATATATATATATATATATATATATATATATATATATATATATATATATATATATATTAAAGACCCTCCATACTTATTATTACATATTTAATTTATTTAATTTTATTGTTAGATACTATTTACTTTAAAAATATTGTATATGTTTAAAAACAAAAGAAAAAAAAATAAGAGGCTATATAAAATATTTCAAAAAAAAAAAAACATAATCATTAAGTAAAAAGTAATTTTTAGAATTTATCAATATTTAATTAATATTTAGGATATTATGAAAGTAAGTTTTTGCTAAAAATAAATTAGTAGAAAATTGATTTGTCAAATTAAAAGATTATAAATAGGATAAATAATCAATCATTATGGATACTTAAAAAATACTGTTTGAAAAAAAATAAAACAATCAAATATAAATAATAAAATCGCCATTAAAAGTGGGAAAAATGACTTACTAGAGTAACTAATTTTCCGTTTTGTTCACATTTAGGCAATTTTTTTTTTACACATTTGACTTTTTAACTTGTTAAATATGTTCGCATATAACAAGTCAAATGGTCAAATGTATATAAAAAAAATTGCCTAAATGTAAACAAAACCAAAAGTTAATTATCCTAGTAAGTTATTTTCCCTAATTTTTTCTTCGAACATAATCTTGAATATGTTGATTAACCTAGACCAAAAAACTAGGTTACCTAAATTAGGAAAATAATAAAAGTTGGGTGTCATACCATGTTATTCCCCTCATTATATAATTAAATGCAATTCTGTATGGTACAAAAAATATTTGTTTTCTAGTTGTGTCCGAGTATTTTTTTGATTTCTCGGTTAATGGTCAAGATTTAGCATAATAATTCTGAGTGGTTATATAACCAACCATTTGACATTAGTCCATCTTGTAGTTATCACTTATCAAGAAACATAACAATCATATGAAAGGGATGAGAATGCTTGAGCATTTAGTAACAACAGATACAACATATTTCGTGAACAAAAAGTAAAGCAGAAATAGATCACGGTTCCTAAAGCATGAACACATCGAACCCAAATAAGCCAAAATGAATTAAGTCCAATCATGAATCTGCACACAAAGATATAAACTGAATTCAGAGCCCAAATAAAGCCCAAAAAGAACCTAGGACACAAAATGTAGGTTCCATCCCTTACACTCATGTAGCTAATTATGAACTGCTTTGGGTACAATAACTAAAAGAAAAGGATGTTAACTAAATTAAGAATAAAAAATAAAAAAGAAATCCTATGCCATAATAAATTATTCCCTTTTATGCAATTTCCATTGAAAATTGAAAAAAGAAGAAGAAGAAGAAGTTAATAAATCACTAGGCTACAGACTCGTGTATTACACGAGTTGACAACCGATATTGCAACAGATGGTACGAACCGGGATAAGAGACGTCGCAAAAGAACACGATGCACACACCAGATGCACTATGCACACTTGGAAAAATCACCTATAAATAGTTCATGTCGTATAACCTCCTCACCCGTTACCCCCTAGAGCCTCTCTCTCTCGATAGTTCTTCGGTTTTAGCTCTTTTTCCTTTGTTTTTATCATGAAGCGACACCCCTAAGCACTCATTTGAGTAGTAGCCTTCGAGTAGGAAATCCCGAGTCAGTATTTTGCCCGCTTAGATCCCAGTTTTCATCTAGGATACTCTGTAAGTGGACTAGACTTACTCTGCTTCCGTATAATTTATGATTATAATTATAGTCATCATTAGGAACCTATAAATGTTAGATCCGTCAGTAAATCCAGTCATAATACCGATTGATCTACTTACGGGAGAGGTGTCTAGAATGGTCATGTTGGCTTGGTTGTTGGATTTCAGAAAGGCTATACGTTGAAATGCTTCTGCATCCCAACTGTCTGGTCTGACTAATCCTTATTTGATAGAACTTTCGGTATTCATTGGGATTAGTGAAAGATCTAGTTTTCATTACTAGATCGTTAGATCGTCATAGGAATTAATAGGTTAAAGTATTATAGGTTAATACTTGTTCGGTGCGTTATCCGCCAGTTGAATCGCCAGTAGAATCGCCTAGATAGTTGTCAATCTTCCGAGTCATTGTCAAGGTGAGTTCATCTCACTATATTATGTATTCCAGTATATATCCATATATGTTATGAGCCAGTAGAGTAGATCACATAGTGTAGTTTTTATGTGCCTGTATCGGTAGACTTGTTAGGTTGTTGCTTGTAATGTTAATTGTATATGTGATCGGTTAAGGGCTGAGGCATTCCCGCTTCGTGCGGAAGGCTAAGATGTGGGCAAATTAACTTTATTCTAAAGGCCAAGGGTGAGTTGATGGCAATAACAACTTAAGCGGTTGTAAGCCTAAATAATGGCAATAGAAACTTAAGCGATTGTGAGCCTAGATACTCAGGTGACGACAATAGCAACTTAAGTGATTATGAGCCGGATAACGATAATAACAACTTAAGTGATTATGAGCCTAGATACTCGATGTATGAATGCATATGTTTTGTAATATATGATATTTTAGAGACCTTGCTAAGTCTAGCGTTTACCCAGTTGTTATAAATGTTTTTAGGCACGTCATCGGTTCATGAGAAGGGCAAGACTCGACTATACATACATGCATTCGCAATCATGTTTCTGCATAATGTAATTATACTCTGATGTAATCGAATTTTTTGAATAAATAAAAAATATAAATTTTGGATTGAAAATTGGAACGTAACAGATATTTTCACAAAATGGCTTCTATCTTCTCTATTTAGATCCAGTTTGAGCGTTCTTATTATTTTAGTGGCTATTATGTGAAAAGTCCAAAATTTTAGCCTAGCTTTTACAAAATTTGTTAATACTTGATTTTATTTATATTTTAACGAAATTTCACACTTGAGATAACCTAAAACAAAAGTGAAAATGTGAAAAATGACACTCGGTTTCTATAATTACTTCTTATGTATTTTAATAAATATGTCATCTCTCTTAAATTACACAAGTAATCGTTTTATTCAATAAAAAAATATATGATTAATAAACTCGCTACAACAAGCGTTGGCCATCACAAGTGGTTATATTTAAATGCAGTTTCTTGTAACTATAAGAAAAGTATTTGTTATTCTAGTTTTGTGTCTGATATTTTTGATTTCTCGGTTAAAGACCAGGATTTAGCTTAACAATTTTGAATGGTTATATTACCAACCATTTGACATTAGTCCATCTTGTAGTTATCACTCATCAAGAAACATAAATCATGATTTTGATCAAAACAAACATATGAAGTGATGAGAATGCTTGAGCATTTAGTAGCATCAGATACCACACATTTCGTGAACAAAAAGTAAATCAAAAAATAGATTGTGGTTCCTAAAGCATGAACACATCGAACCTAGTGTCTTTCAACAAATGAAGTCCACAAATCACTTTGATCAATCAACCTCTTGAATCTACACACACACATATCATATCAGAAACCATAGCAAGATATGATAGAGGTAGGTAGAGTCAAAAACTACAATGAAAGATGACAATGAAGATGTTTGACAACTTATAGTACACATTTACACAACCTTGTTGATGAGATTGAATGTAGCACACAGTAATTTAAAGAAATCCGCAAATAATTGAGAGAAGTTAGGTAGCTTGACCAAAGAAAGAATATTGTTGATTGTGTTGCTCATATTTAGATTTGTCAACTCGTACATTTGTTCTTTGAGTACAATAACTAAAAGACAAAAAAATGTTAACTAAATGAAGAATAAAAAATTAAAAAGAAATCCTATGCCGTAATAATTTATTCCATTCTATGAAATTTCCATAAAAAAGTTAGTTTTTTTTTTTTTTTTTTTTTTTTTTTAATAAAGAAGCATAAGTGATGGCAAGACTTGATAACCCAGGAATTTCCCTTTTTATTTTTTAATATGATAACATATTTGGTTGTGTCATGTATGTGCATTTTATTGATACTACATACCTCCCGAGTTTAATCAAGTATGTGAGACTTCCTTTGGGATAAAGCTCTAAACCACACGATTCGTTCTGATGAAAACAGATAAAAAGGAATACATTAATTATCATTCACATACATCAATTTGGACAAAGTAGTTGTAGTTAGGTCCCTCATTGAGTTAGGTTTTGATCTAGATCCATATTCCATTCTGATATATTTTTGTGACTCACAATATCGATTAACAAAAACAATACTTGGGTCTTGGATTGATCCATGTTTCATGTGGGATCGATCCATTTAGAAATTTAAAATATAACTTTTAACTTTTATAGCCTAAAAAAACTCTTAACTCAGAGGCCAATAAGATCAATTTGTGCTATAGTCCATTTATTACAAATAACTTGTTAATTATGATCCATCGATTGAAAATGAATGGCTCATGATCCACTTATATAAAACAAATGACCCAGTATCCATCTACTTAAAGAAGTTTACCTAACTATGTAAGACAAGAATATCCCCATCTAAGGCTATTATTATACAACACTAAAGAGGTCAACTAGCAAGTCAAACATATAGTCAACCCATTTCTTCTTACTAGGAACTGGAACAAGGTTAGATTACAATTCATTAGTTAATGGGTCGGATCATTATGAATATAGTTGGATTATACTTCATGACAATAAAAATACTTGATAAAAATGAAATCTACCTTTAAAGCTGGAGTCTTCTCCAACAAATTGATGATCATAATTCACTTCATCTGCATGCATCATAAATCGCCTGGTGTTTAAGATGTATTCTCCCGTTGTTGTTTCAAAAGGAGAAAGATCTCCACCAATGATATGATTCCATGACTTGTAATAACCCAACACATTTTCTTCTTCTTCATCAGTCTTTCCATTATCATACACAAAACTCACCCCACACTCCACCCTAGTTTGTCCAGGTTCCTCTGTTACAGTAACAGTAACCTCATTACCATCTTCCATCTCATTCTTTCCAAACATCCAATGGCTTAATAGTACTAAAAACTCCCCACCTACACTCACTTTGTCAATGTAATGTTGATACATCCAGGTGTAGGACTTTGTTTTATTAGTAATTATCATCATTGGCAAATAGAAGAAATCGTCTTCTTGAAATAGAAACATGTGTTGTACACAGCAGAAATTTAATCCCGTGAGGTTTTTAGAAGATGATGGGATTGTCAATGATATTGATTGCCCTTGGCTTATATCCGTAATCCAACTCGGCATATCTTCAGCTCCATAAATTGTGCTGAATATTCCAAATTGATGATACATCTAGCATATACAAATACAAATTACAACCACCTTAATTAATTAATTACCATAAATCAAATATACATACATATAATTAACTAGATTTCTAGATCAAACCTGGATTTCAGATTTCCCTGATTCTCTATTCAAGTTAGGAGTTTCAATGCACTGTTTGTTAAGGAAGTCTAGCTTAGTCCAGCCCAAACTACTTAACAACTTTTCCTCAACAGCTACAATCGGTTGGACTTTGATCATGCCTTCAAATTCAAAAGATGAAGGTGCAAATGATTTCCACTCTATTAGTAACCGGAGTGGGGACATTTCTGGAAGAAATACAACTTTTCTTAGAGAAGGTTTATAAATCGAATACAGTGTCAACTCTCTTAGTGTGTGTGGAAGAATGCTCAATTGACATCAGCCTTTTACAGTTACTTATACCAAGTTTCTTAAGCACAGGAAGGCTTCTCACACAATTGGGGAGGGAAATGATAGGATTGTCATCTAAATATAGTTCTTCCAACTTAGATAACCAACTGAAGTCTATGGGAAAGGACTCAGTGGACAAATTATTATTTGCAAGTGACAATTTTACTAAAGATTTCGGTATAGAAATCGCTGTAAAATCCAAATTAATTGGTATAGGTGTAGCCTCAGGAATGGTGGAGGAAGAGGTTATTGTGTTTATGCCAGTGTTGTTAGCCTTGAGCATTTCTAGTGAATCCATATTCCCAGTCTCGATTCTTGATCCACTAAGACTACAACCATCAAGCAATAGTGTTTTAACCTTTTTTAACATGTCTATAGCTGTTGGAAGTTTTTCAAGCTTTTCACAATATCTTAAATCAATGAGGACAAGTTCGATACATGTCTTAATTGATTCACAAACTTCCAGCAAACTGGTGCAATTTGTAGCTATTAATCTCTCAAGTGATGGTAGTTCATCAAAGCTGCCCAGACATTGAAGCTCTTTACAGAAATTTAATTTTAAAATCTTTAATGATCTAAGCAACGTTTTGTCTTTTGAGGATGATTCAGTCAACTGGTGAAATGGAGATATGTTAGAAAATAGGAGTGACCAGTGAGTAATGAGTTTTATCAACTTAACATGAATGAAGGGTAAATTTAGATATGTTACCTTTTGTGTACTCTCAAATTGTTGTTGATTACTATTACAAATACCAAATGATTTGATTTTGCTATATGACATGTCGAGAGCAACCAGATTCTCCATGTTTAAGTCTTGAGGTATAGAGTTTGAAGGAAACCCATGCATACACAACCATCTTAATTGTCCTGGAAAGTCCTCATAAGACCCATTGATTTGCACGTAATTGAGTTGTAGTAGCTTCATCTTATGCATCTTACTCAATGCATCTGTTTTTAACACAAATGTCTCACGAAACTTTTGCTGCTCTAGCACTTTCATGTCAAGAGCAAGACCTATAACCTTTTCCTTAGCCTAAGAAGAAAGGAAGTGCCAAAAAAAAATTAATTGTTATACATACATCTACATAGACAATTCAAAATACTCTAAACAAGTATATATGATATCTTATTCTTACCTTTTTTTCTTTCAACACTTCCAGTGACTCCTCATGACACCATAATCGGCTTTGTTTCCATGGCTTCTTAGGTGATTCTTCACGTACTTCGAATCTTCCCATCTTTTGAAGCAACTGATGCATCACCAATTCATTATTCCACCCAATACTAATAAGGCATCTATCGATGAGATCCTTGAATGCAATATCTGTGTTTATACCACATGCATTTACTATTGTTTCAGTAACATATCTATCCATTCCAACAAAAAAACAAGCAATATGCTTAAACAATTCCCTATCATCATCGTATGGCAAAGACTTGAAACTCATTCTCAATACATTATTTAAAGGATAATCCTTTTCTTTCATTAGCCCTTGTATGCGCCCCTTCCAATAAGCTACATTTTGGTCATGTAGAGACTTACCCAAAACTTTAAGAGCCATTGGATTTCCTTGACAATAATTCACAATCGTTTCTGAAACCTTTTCATAACCTTCCTTGGGATTGTAGGACATGAATGCATGATAACACAAAATTTGTTGTGATGCAGTCTCATGTAAGCCTTGAAGCAAGAGTGTTTTATGCTTGGAGTTGATATTCATCTTGAATAGTGCACAACTCTTTGTCAGCCATTTGTACTCTGTTGTTACTATAATTTTGCTTCCTAGATGAAAAGCTTTGCTTCCAAGTAATGCATCCAACTGGTCAAGATGATCAATGTTATCAAGAACTAGAAACACCTTTTTACAGGCTACTGCTTTCTCTATCTGTGAGGTATATCTTGAAGCATCATGAACTTGAATTGAATTTGGTTTTGAAATGTCATCACAAAGTTGTTTTTGTAAATTAAGCAACCCATTATATTGGTTATGACATTTGCCACTGATATCTTCAATAAAGCTGCTTGAGTCAAATTCATGAGAATGAAATGCATGGACATATTTGGCCAAAGTCGTCTTCCCAATCCCAGCCATACCTGAAATAGTGAGTATGTCTGCTGTATGTGAAGATGCAGCATCTTTCAACCATGAAGTGACAAATTTCTTGGAATTGTCCCTTCCAATAAGCTGTGGAAGAACACTCCTTGAGGTTATGCGTAATCTACTGGAGATGTCCTTTATAAGTTCTTCAATAAACTCCGTCTCTCCCCTGAAATTTGCTTTTATTAAGAACCACAAAACACAATCTACAAAACTAATATACCAGATTTGGAGATTTAACTTCCAGTTTTTCACATCATATGAGACAGAGAGAGTGGTTACCGGCTGCCGTTTAAATGCTCCCCCTTTAATCCAGCAACTTGTGTAAGCGCTTCCTTCCACAGGTTGATCTTTTGAGCCAATTCACTTCTTTTAGTTGGATCGGTCTCTGCCTCCATCTTCTGTTTATGCTTAGCCATTGCAACTCCGAAGCTTTCTTCTTGCTTCTTGATATATGTGGGTGCAACATGATAAAAGATGGGGAAAACGATATGTCTGGATGTCTTACGTTGCTGAAGAATCAATACCAATTCATTAAGGCACCATGTGGAAGTGGCGTAATTCTTGGACAACACGATAACAGAAGCCCTAGATGCTTTAATCGCCGTCTCCAATTCCGGCTTCAGATCTTCCCCGGTTTCAATTTTTTCATCGTCCAAGAAGGTTTCGATTAAGTTAGCTTTGAGGGCCTTATGAAGGTGATCGGTGAAACTATGACGAGTGCCTCACCTCTAAAACTTAAAAATACGTCATATGTATGACCAGGAGTTGATGAAGTAGATGAAGGTCCTTCTAGAAGTTCCGAGGAAGATGAAGATCCTTCTTCAAATTCAAAAGAAGATGAAGATCTTTGTGCGAATTTAGAGTGAACAGTCATTTTGATTTATGAGAAGCTATGCGTGATTTGAGACCAGATTTATGGATGTACCAAGATGGTTTGAAACATGGGACCAATTTTGTTTGGACAGTTGACGTTGACCCCAATGTTCCGTTATCATCATTTTTATAATTTTATATTTTGCAATAGATTATTTTTCATTAAAATTTAATAGTGATAATACCCGAACTAGTATATAGTAATTTTTTTTTGGAGAAATTAAATATCCTCCTACAATTTCTTTGTAATTATCTTTCTACCCATTTGTGACAAGTAGATTAAAATATTATTAAAGAAAATTAAATATGACACATGTCATCATATGACATTTGACATGGATATGATGATAGTAGGAAGATATTTAATTATTTTTTTTGGATCGACTATGTAATAGATAGATTTGATTAAGTGCTTGTATGAATGTGTGATTCGATTAACACATATAATATTGTATTTTTGTATCTTACAAACATACTCTTGTTAAATCTGAATGAAATTTGATTGTTTACATATCCATTGTTATATTATATTGGTAAAAAAAAAAAAAAAAAAAAAAACAAAGTAGGTTGTTATATTCTGTGACCTTTACTAAGCAAAAAATTTTAAACAAATATTCAAACTGAATATCCCTAAACACCTCTTGTTATAATAAGTTATAAGATACAACATTTCATTTTTATTCCATTTTTTCATCTATACAAATGGTACAAAAGGAATTGGAAAAGGCCTTCAAAATTTATGTAAAATAGAGTGCTATTTTGAGAAAAATCGAAATTTTTAAGTGACCTGCCAGAAAAGCACAGGCATGCATTTTCCAAGGCTTAAAAAACACAACTGTGTTTCCTTATGAGAAACGATTAGGTTGCCACTCATTTGTCTAACTTGAGTTTGATTCATCCGTTTGACCTAATTCCAATTGCATTAGTTAGAAATGATTGAAAAATTATGTTAGAAGAGTTTATAACTTTTATGACTGTAACATCTCATTTTCACAACCAAAAATTTTCACTTTAATTAAGGTAAAACTTCACAATTATATAATCCATGTTAAGAAAATAATTTGTTCCAGATTACATTAGTTGAAAATCAGAGTAATATAATGAACGTGGAATCCTCAATGTTGCTAATGAGTATGTATAGTCACGCCTTCACCTTCCACAATCATCGATGGTACTTGAAAACATAAATAACTGGGTAAGCACGAAACTTAGTGAGTTTCACCACAATATCATACACCTCAAAACATATACAAGCATGCATAAGGGGCCCACAGTCACCAGACTGGATTGTCCCGGATATGTTGGCTCCTTCTCTCTCATGAACCTACTGGCTCAAATCCTACTGGCTCCTTCTCAAACTTGCCCTCAAGTTTTGGAACATGTAAAGTCATCTTATTAACTTTAGTTCCAACCTCTAGAATTTTAAAAGTTAAAATTCAACCCTTATACTTTATAATATTATAAGTTTTATAATATATATATATATATATATATATATATATATATATATATATATATATATATATATATATATGTATAAGATCAAGTCGTTTTACCGTTAGTAGGCCTCATTCACGAAGCCGGTCTATAAGGGGGGTATAAGGTTGTTGCCTATAAAATGGCAGCTTAATGGGTGTCCACTCTCACCCACCGCTTCCTTGACTGGTGGAGGGTCGTTAGCCGAACGGGTAGGACAGTGACTTAAAATTCTCATTAAAAAGTATAATGATTATTATAAAGTAACTAAATGTTTTATAAAATTCCCAATCTTAGTTACTTTAGGAAAATGTGAATAAGGTGCTAACCCATGAAATTACACTTTGCACTTTGATTAAGTCGTTGGTGGAGCATGTGTGGTTAACCGGCACACTAACTTGGACTTAACAAGGTAGGCAAAGGGTGACTTAAGGTTTTTCATAGGTCGGTGGAGCGCGTGTGGTTAACCGGCACATTGATTGAGTGAAAAAGATTAAGGGCACCAAGTGATTTGCATGGTTACTTCACACCTTGTTTTGTGATCCTCGGTATCCCAGTCACAAAACATGAAGGGCACACTCGAGATTGAAACATGTCATTTTAAAGTTCAATGAATCTCAAAAGAATCTAGGAATTTCTAAAAATCCAAATAAAACCTAATAATTTATGTTTCGTTTTCATGGTGGAAATTGGTGAATCGTCATTCACCTACCTTTCAAATATGTTATAGCTTGGATTACGGGATCCCTCTTCTAAGTTATAATATATTGTGATTGGATCCTAGCCTTAATATTACATTTGGGTGTTTTATTAAGGACTATCTCAATATCTAAACTAAACTTGTTTTCTTCTTTTCAGATGTCTTCCAACAGTGCTACTCCTGGCTCAAATCCTACTGGCTCCTTCTCTCTCATGAACCTTTGTGGGAGAGTCATCTTTGATGGATCCAACTTTACTGATTGGATCAGAAACATCAGGATGGTCACTCGATACGAGAACAAGGAATATGTTCTCGACAAGGAGCTTAAGGTACCTGAGCCAACTGCTACTCCTGAGGAGTTTGCTGAATATGAGGCACATGTAAGAGATGCTACAAAAGTGGCATGCATCATGATGGCCACTATGACAACCGAGCTCCAAAAGTCCTATGAGGACTACTATCCTTTTGAGATGCACCAGGATTTGATGGACCGCTACCATCAGAGTGCTCGTCAAGAGGGATATGAAATCATCTCCTCTATGATCACAACCCGAATGAAAGATGGTGAACCCATCACAGGCCACATGCAGAAAATGCAAAGGTTTGTGGACAGATTGATGAAGTTGAATGTGAACTTCCCAGAGGAGTTAGCAATAGATATTATTTTGCACTCCTTACCTTCGTGTTATGATCAATTCCGCATGACATACCACATGAACAAGGAGGAAGTTACACTTAGCAAACTTCAAGGACTCCTTAAGACCACATAATCAGGTCTCAAAGGCAAGTCGGTTGTGACCACTCCTACTACTACTCCAAACTCAACACCTGTCCTGGTAATCGGGAAAGGTAGAGGGAAGAAGAGGAAGAACCCTTCGAAGGGTACCAAGGGTAAGACCCTTGATGGATCCTCTTCTGGCGGAACCAAGAAAGGTTTCGTTACACCTTCTTCTGATCCCAAAGAGGGTGAATGCTTCTATTGCCACGAAAAGGCACACTGGAAGCGGAACTGCCCAAAGTACCAACAAGATTTGAAGGATGGGAAAGTGAAACCCAACCATGCAGGTATTTACACTATCTTATCTAATAACTCACCCTATTCTAACTCTTGGGTCCTTGATACCGGTTGCGGTATTCATATTTGTTCTGATTTGCAGGGACTAAGAAGAAGTGAGAATGTGGAGCATGGAAAGATAAACTTGATCATGGGAAATAGGAAAGTTTCACCTATTGGAGTTTATACTTTGTTGCTAAGTAGTGGGTTTACTTTAGATTTGAATAAATGTTGTTATTCGCCAGAAATTGCAAGAAATGTTATTTCCTTTCATGCTTTGTACAAACAAAGTTTTACCTTTTCTTTTGATAATGAAATTGGTGGAATAAATGCTTTCTTTAATAATGTGTTTTATTTTAAAGCATTACCTTGTGATGGTGTGTATGAAGCTGTGTCTGTTGTAGATGATTTAGGAAATAATGTGTTGTGTATTGATTCTACTAATGATAATAACTTGGATAAGGCATCATTATGGCATTGTTGTCTTGGACATGTAAGCAAGAAACGCATAGGCCAACTCCAAACGGATGGAGTTTTGGAATCATTTGACCTAAAGTCAGATGATAGTTGTGAATCATGCTCACTTAGAAAAATGACAAAGTCACCCTTCATAGATTCTTGTGCTACGGGTGAAGGTTTGTTGGATCTAGTGCACACGGATGTATGTGGACCCTTCAAAACTGCCACAAGGGATGCTAATCGTTATTATGTGACTTTTACAGATGATTATAGTAGATATGGATATGTCTACTTAATCAAGCATAAGTCAGAGACTTTCGAAAGGTTTAAAGAGTTTAAACAGGAAGTCGAGAATCAATTGGGCATGAACATTAAGATGCTTCGATCCGATCGCGGTGGTGAGTATCTTAGTACTGAGTTCATTGACTATCTAAGGGAATGTGGGGTTGTCTCACAATTAACACCTCCCAGGACACCACAGTTGAATGGTGTAGCTGAGAGGCGTAATCGAACCTTGTTGGACATGGTTCGTTCCATGATGAGTCGAGCTATGCTACCAATCTCATTCTGGGGGTATGCCTTAGAGACTGCCGCCCATATCCTGAATCTGGTCCCTACAAAGAAGGTTGCCAAAACACCTCACGAGATGTGGACTGGAAAAGTTCCCAATCTAGCCCACATTAAAGTTTGGGGGTTGCGAGGCTTTCGTGAGACGCGAGACTCACGACAAGCTCGAACCTCGAAGTGAGAGGTGTATTTTCATCGGCTACCCATAGAAATCCTTTGGTTACCTCTTCTACAGACCTAGTGAGAATGTGGTCTTTGTAGCAAGGAGGGGTGTCTTTCGAGAAAGAGAGTTCATAAGCCAAGGAAACAGTGGGAGGCAAATTGACCTTGAAGAAATTCAAGAGTCAAGTGGTGAAGGAACCTCAAACCCTAGCAGTCAACTTGAGGAGGAAACTCCTATTGATCCAATTGACGAATCCGTACCTCTGAGGCGTTCCACAAGGGTTAGGAATGCACCTGAGCACTACTATGGTTTCCATATTACTGCGGAAGGTGAGACACTTATCAGTGATGAGACATTGGTAAGTCTGGATGAACCTAACAGCTACGCGGAAGCCATGGCAGGCCCTGAGTCTGCTAAATGGAAAGAGGCAATGGACAGCGAGATACAGTCCATGTATGACAATCAGGTCTGGGACTTGGTTGACAATGTACCAGGTCGTAAGACAGTAGGGTGCAAATGGATCTTCAAGAAGAAGACCGACATGGATGGTAATGTACACACTTATAAGGCAAGACTGGTGGCAAAAGGTTTTTCTCAAACTCCAGGAGTTGATTATGATGAGACCTTTTCACCAGTGGCCAAGATTAAGTCTATTAGAGTATTGTTAGCCATAGCTGCATTTCATGACTATGAAATATGGCAAATGGATGTCAAAACCGCTTTCCTCAATGGAAAGTTGGCTGAGGATGTTTACATGAACCAGCCAGAGGGTTTTGTAAGTACAGAATACCCTAATAGAGTGTGTAAGCTTGAGAAATCCATTTATGGATTAAAGCAAGCACCTCGCAGATGGAATCTTTGCTTTGATGAGAAAGTCAAAGAGTTTGGCTTTTCGAGGAGTGAAGATGAATCTTGTGTATATGTCAAGGCTAGTGGGAGTATAGTTAGCTTTGTGGTACTGTATGTGGATGACATACTACTCATCGGAAATGATATCCCGACCTTGCAGGAGGTGAAGTCCTGGCTCGGGAAGTGTTTCGCTATGAAAGACCTAGGAGAAGCTGCCTATATTCTAGGGATAAGGATTCTGAGAGATCGGAGTAAAAGACTAATTGGGCTTAGTCAGAGTACATACTTGGATAAGGTGCTGAAGAGGTTCAGCATGCAAGATTCCAAGAAAGGAGAGTTACCTATCCAGAGTAACGCTAGACTGAGTAAGACTCAGAGCCCGAGTACCGAGGTTGAGATAGCAGAAATGAGTCGAGTACCTTATGCTTCTGCAGTAGGCTCGATCATGTATGCTATGACCTGCACTTGTCCTGATGTAGCCTTTGCTTTAAGCATGGTTAGCAGGTATCAGGGGAACCCTGGTAAGGCTCACTGGACAGCGGTAAAGAATATTCTCAAGTATCTGCGAAGGACTAAGGACTGGGTCCTTACCCTTGGTGGGAGTGATGACTTGAGAGTTGTAGGGTATAGTGATGCTAGCTTCCAGACTGATAGGGATAATTTCTGCTCTCAGTCGGGCTGGGTCTTTACCTTAAACGGAGGAGCTATCTCTTGGAAAAGTTCCAAGCAGGAGACAGTGGCTGATTCAACTTGCGAATCAGAGTATATAGCAGCAAGCGAGACAGCAAAGGAGGCGATATGGCTAAAGAACTTCATTGGAGATCTTGGAGTTGTACCAACTATTAAGGAGCCTATGGAAATATTCTGTGATAGTGAAAGTGTTGTTGCCTTAGCAAAGGAACCAAGGGATCACGGGAGATCCAGACACATTGACAGAAAATACCATTTCATTAGACATCGTATAGAAGAAGGACTCCTTCTGGCAAAGAGGGTATCATCGGATGAGAACCCGGCAGATCCCCTCACGAAGGGACTGGGTAGGGTTAAGCATCTCCAGCATGCAAGGAGCATAGGGCTGAAGGATGATATTAGTTTTAGTAGTTAGATAATTTTGAAATATGTAAAGTGTAATTGACATTTGATGATGAATAAAAGTTGTGTTTATTTATGAGTAAAGTGTTGTTATCTTTTGTCAATCGTTTACTATTATTTCTTTTGCATGTTTTGACTTCCAGAATATTTATGTTGTGTTTACATATTATTCAAATTATCCACAGTCAGTCATATGTTGGAAGTAGATATGAAGTAAGACTGTCATGGGTTGGTTGTAGAGGTCTAAGATGTTGGACATGGCCTCAACACTCATGAGTGCTCATAAGTTCTGAGTATTGGATTCAACCCACGCTCATTGGTATCACTTCATGGAATTTATCTCGAGTGATCGCGAGACGGTAATATCATATAAGTCTTCAAACCTAGAGATATGACTTGTTGACTATGAGTTAGTTATGCATTGATCGTGCGAAAATGCATTGGTAACTCGATGTTATAAAACGTGCGTTTGTGTGTGATTTAACAAGTAGTAGAACAAGCATATGACTCGAAGTTTATCTGTTTCTTCTTGGATTAGAAGCGATATCTGGGCCACTCGATGATTTTGTTTTGACCCATGTACCGGGCCCGGTCAGAATTAAGTTGATGTGTTCAATTAAGTTCTATGTCAAACAAATCGGAAATCGGGAAACAAACTGCTGGACAAAAAGTAAGACACTGTTCCATGTATTTGTCCGGCTGATATCTAGAACAGAGGATTATATGATCACTTATCTGAAATGGCGTACCATCATCTTCTCAGTTCAGAGAAACCTTGAAAAGAGCTACGATTGCTGATCGGTTCCTGAAGTCATACTTGCAGTTATAGTTATTAGACTTATCCAAGTGGGAGACTGTTGGATAAGGTGTCTAAGTCCATAACTATTTCTGGTATGTACTTGACCCGACCCGGCATGGTCCATTTGGGTTGCATGGCATCATGAATTTGGATAGACTAAATGAGAAAAATAACACTTGTGGTTTATTAATATATTATAAGTTCTAATATATTAATAGTATTATTATTTAATTAGTATTGATCAAGAATTAATCTAGGATTAATTAAGTGATCAAAAGATGACTAATTAAATATATGGGTTGATTATGTAAATCATCCATAACTTGTATAGTGGGCTAAAAGGCTTCATGGATAATCAAGTTGGGTTAAACCTATTGGATGCTCCATGGAGGCTCCATGGGAGTTACAAACCCATGGGTCATGGAAATGAAGAGTCATGCCACATTAGGGTTTACATGGTGTAACCCTAGATGTGACACACTATATAAGCAACATGTTCTCCACCAAAATCGGCTACACAGAGTTACAAGAGGGCTTGGCCGATTTTTGCAAGTGTTACACTTCTCTCAAGTTTACTCCAAAAGCATTTGGTGTTGTGTGAAGCATTTGAGGCATCATACTTGGGGTGCTAGGCTCTCAAGGTTTCAAGGAATCATAACAACTACAAGGTATGTATTTCTAGCTATCTTTTATATTATAAAGTTCCCCATGTATGCTAGATAGGTTTATGAACCTTGGAAAAGTATTTTGCATGTATTTTAGACAAAAATAGATCCAAGGGTTTCTAGGGTTGCATGTACACTTAGGAGTGTTAGAATTGCTCAAAACCCTTCACCTTCCTCTTCTTACCCTTCCCTTGCCCAATAGCCAAAACAGGGGCAGCGGTTGGAGCGGGAGTTGATGCAACAGAATTATCCTTGAGATTGCTCTCATCAGTCCTAAGCAAGCCTTGAAGCTTGCTCAAGGTGACCTCTTCCTTATTCATATGGTAGGTCATGCGGAACTGGTTGTAGTAGGGAGGCAATGAGTGAAGGATGATATCAATCGCCAACTCTTCATCAAAGTTAACGTTCAACTTTAGAAGGCGATCAACATATCTCTGCATCTTTTGCAGATGAGCGGTAAGGGACTCTCCACTACCCAGTCGGGTAGTGATCATCAAAGTGATGATCTCATATCTCTCTTGCCTCGCACTTTGGTGGTACCGGTCCAGCAAGTCTTGATGCATCTCATAGGGATACATGTCCTCATAGGACTTTTGGAGTTCGGAAGTCATTGTCGCTAGCATGATGCAATGGACTTTCGTGGCATCATGCTCATGGGCCTCGAAGGCAGCGATCTCTTCGGGAGTGGCAGTGTTCATGTCAATCTCCTTCAGCTCCTTGTCAAGGATATACTCTTTGTCCTCGTAACGGGTGACCATTCTTATGTTACGAATCCAATCATTGAAATTGTTTCCATCGAATATCACCCTCCCACACAAGTTCATGAGTGAGAAAGAGCCGGAGGAACTCGAGCCAGAAGCATTGTTGTTGTTCATGTTCGACATCTAAAAAGGAAAAAGAACAAAGTTTGATTAGAAATGAATCCCTAATTAAACAACCAAATGAGAAATTAGGGCTAGGATCCAACAACATTATTTACAAATTAGAAAAGGGATGCCGTAATCTAACAAGTAAATAATTTGAAGGTAAGTGAATGACGATTCACTAATTCTCCACCATGAAAAACGAAAAAGATTAAGTTTTAAATGTATTGAAAACTCCTAGATTTTTTGAGATTCATTGAACTTTTCAATGGCATGTTTAAATCTCGATATGCCCCTCTAGTTTGTGACTGGGATGCCGAGGATCACAAATCGGGTGTGAATAACCATGTAAATATACATGGTGCCCTCATTATTACAGTCACCTATTCGATGTGCCGGTTAACCACACACGCTCCATCGAACTATGACAAACAATGAGTCACCCTTTGCCACCTTTGCTTAGAACCCAATTAGTGTGTCGGTTAACCACATACGCTCCACTAACGTCTTAGCAAGGGTACAAAGTGTAATTTCATGGAATTGCATCAATTCACTTTTGCCTAAAGTAACTAAGATTGGGAATTTTGTAAAAACATTTAGTTACTTTATATAGATTCATTATACTTTTAATGAGGAAAGGTTTGCCCTATCCTACCCGTTCGGCTAACGAACCTCCACCAATCAAGGAAGCGGTGGGTGAGAGTGGACACCCATTAAACGACCATTTTATAGGCCATAACCTTATACCCCCCTTATAGATCGGCTTCGTGAATGAAGCCTACTAATGGTAAGACTAGCATTTTAGGTTATACATATATATATTAATCTTATAATATTATATAGCATAAGGTTGAATTTTAAACTTGTAAAATTCTAGGGTTTGAAATTTAAATAGTTCAAATTAAACATTTCAATCATAAAATTTAAATTTCAAAACTTGAGGACAAGTTTTGAACTTTTCAAAACACAAAGGATCTAATATAAACTTTTCAAAACACAAAGGATCAAATAGCAAATAATTTAAATTAAACAATTAATTTAATGATTATCTAAATTTGATCTAATCCATTTTATTTACAAGATAATTTACCAAATAATTTAAATAATCAACTTTTATCATATAAGGAAGTTATTATTCAAATAATTAGAAATTATCTTTTGTTTTGGGAAGGATAATTACATAAAAACAATAAAATACGGATTTTATAATATGAAAACGATTTTAGTAATTATCATTCAGGAAAACAGCAATAAATCCCGAAATATCTTCTTTATGACGTTCCGACTCGCCGAGTCCCCTTATGGACTCGTCGAGTTCATCCTACTCGTCGAGTCCACAATGGGACTCGTCGATTCAGTCAAGCAGATTGCACAAAAAACGATTTTTTCAAGCAAGATGAAAACATATAGCATCATATACAATTGAAACCAGACAAAGCTCTGATACCACTGATGGGTTTGAGTCATAAGAACATTCCTATGTGCACATGCAAACCCTAATACCTGGATCTAGGTTTCTCTATTGTACATGCAATCTATCCAAGATTTATAGCCCTAGATCTAGCATACATATTACAAAAAAAATGTAACTAATGAGATCTAGATGATTACCTCTTTAAGAACTCTTGATCTTTCTTCTTCCTTGAGCTTAGAGTCACAAGTGTAACTCCTCTAATGGCTTACAAACACCAACTAGCAAGAGGGTAGTATATGAGAGAGGGAGGAGGCTTCTTGAAATTGGCTCTATGGCTCTTAGGAATAGGGTTCGCCGATTTCTGTAGCCTAGGAGTCATATTTATACTGTGAGCAGCTGGGGTTTCAATCAAAACCCTAATGGACAGCTTAAACCCTAAGCAGCCCATGGAACCTTCTGGAATACAGGCCATGGACGAAAATATGACGGGCTCCCATCATAATTTTGTTCACCCCTTAATCCATTAGGTTTCCCAGCCCAAAAATTCAACTATCACACATTTGACAGTTTCAGTCCCCTTTTCCAATTAATCTCTTTTAGTCACCAAATTAATTCCTAATTAATCTATGACGAATATTAATCAAATAATATGATTTCTCTTTTAATATATTATTCTTATAATATATTAATAAACCATAATATCTTCTCTCTCTCCATAAATTACCCTGTCAAGTTGTTATGGTGAAGGCAACCCAAAAGGACCATGCACAACCGGGTCAAGTACTTACCAAATATAGTTACGGGCTTAGACACTAATCTAACAGATATGTGTTATACTGGTAGATCTGTAGAACCACCTATGATTACTGGTTGTATAATTATCTATCTGCTAAATATGTTTGTTATCTGTTATATGTCGGCATGTTATGTTGGGGTTGAGATTATACTGCTTTGTGCTGCCAGTCAACAAACCCAGGGCAATCCAACTGGGAGGTTGTGGATCCAGTATGTAGTATGTATGACAATCCAACCAGGAGTTTGTGGGCCATTGTACTCCAATCGGGAGGTTGCAAGCCAGGGTAATCCAACCGGGAGGTTGTGGACCCATCATATATGATTGTATATGTTATTCGTTTGTGTGGTGGTACTTTGGGGGAACTCACTAAGCTTCGTGTTTATTGTTTCAGGTACTTCATATGATCGTTACAAGGCAAAGGTGTGATCGTACACATCCTCTTGGTTTTGATGATACTGATTTGGGGACACCATGATATATGATTTCTATTTTAAAGAACAATGTTTTGTAAACGAATGGTTTTGATTTGGATGGTATCTAAAAACAATGATTTTACTTGATATTAAAATGAAAATTTTACTCGGATTTTTAGGATGTCTCAAGTTAGTATCAGAGCCCTGGTTTGAGTGAATTGGATGAACATTCATGTGAATCCAGACTCAAACTAAGGATCTCTGAAAGTTTTCAAATTATTTTCAAGTTTTTTTAAATTATTTTTGTAACACCCTGTTTGCAGATCAAATCGACTTAGGGCTTCAAGGAGTCAAAGACATGGTTTTTGGGTAAAATCAGGGCTCACGACGTGACCGTTGAAGGGTCACGACATGAGAAGATATTTAATGAAGATTTTGATTTAACTAAGCTCACGACTTGAGCATTAAGAGCTCAAGACGTGAGGTACGCTGCAGCCCAAGCCCACGATCTTTTAGGGTTTCGATCGTATTTAAACCCTATAAACTTCATTTTAGGGTTCCAAACCAGCCTCCTTCATCCCTAAACTAATTAAATCCCTAACCCTAGCCTATCCTTGTGTTTCTTGAGCTTTTGCTGGAGTTTTGGAGGTTTGAAGAAGAAGAGATCACCATGGAAGCATAGTTGCAGCTTGGAAGCTTCATTTGCAACCTTTAGCCACACTTCTGGACCAATATGAGTAATCAAGATCCAAGATTTATGTTTCCTTATTGCTAGATCTAAGGTTTTATGCATATGTATCCAAGATCTTAAGAGTTAGAGTGTTGGGACTCCATAAAGTTGGCAACTTTATGGGTCCTTAGGGTCCCTAGATGCTTATACGTCATGGATCTAAAGTTTGAATGATGTTGGAGTTCATACATGAGAATTTATCTTCTTTTTTTTTCTCCATGAATGACCTAATTTGAGCCCAAGTATTGTATGGGACACACAAAACCTTAAAGCATCGATTTTTATGATCCTTGGAGTGTTGGGAAGCCTCCTGGAACATATGGATTAACGACTTAATGGATTAAGAGGTTTTTGAATCAATATGGAATTCAGATGGACCTCACGACGTGAGGATACGCATGTCACGTTGTGAGGGTGGTCAGACTCGAGTATTTTGTCCTGTAGTGGCTCACGACGTGAGCCATAGCTGGTCACATCGTGAGGGTCTACTGACCGTTAACTTTCGTTGACCATTGACTTTTTGACCAAGTTTGACTTTGGGTCAAAGCTGAGGATTTTGGGCTATTGATTGAGATTCTATCTAGTTCTAGTGTTAGTGGATTCAGGAGCAAGCAGTGCTAAAAAGGGTCGTATCACAGTGTTCAGAGTTCTTTGATTCAGGTGAGTTTCACCTCATTGTATCGTGGATCGAAGGCACCAATGTCGGCCCACTAATTTTGGTTATCTGTAAGTAGAAGGATGCCTTAGGGACTGTATATAGTCATGTAGGATAGAATGAGGACTCTTGGTCTAGGCTCTCTTACCTGTTCCTTGTTTGGTTGTGGTTCTAGAGTAGGACCACCCACTACTGCAAAAGACCCTTTAATGACACGCATTACGTGTCATAAAAGCCACAGATGACACGAAAATGCGTGTGAAGGAAGGCCCTGCCATAAAGGAAGACGACACACATTTGCGTGTCGTAACCTTACGACGCGCTCTGTGATAACCCGTTATTTTCTACGTTGTAAAAGTCAACTCTAGTCAAACTCCTCAACTAAAAGTCAAACTTGTGCTTAAAAGTAATCTTAAGGTTAGATTAATAACTTTTACATGATAAACACTTAGAATAAATGTTTTAGGAGTTAGAAGGAAAAGCAATCGAGAACCTCGTTCTCGGCTGTGAACTCGCTTCTGACCGTAAACGGTTTATAGCCGTAAACCACTCCTCGGACCGCAAACCTTCAGATATTATCACCTCGGGAAGTGTTCTCAGCCACAAACTCGCACCTATATATTTAAGAAGTCCGAAATTTTCTCTCATTCTTCACATATCAGCCGAAAACACACATTTTCCTCTTAAGATCTTCAACTAAAAACACCTTTTCTCTTTCAACTATCATCCAAAATCCTTTGAATATTCTTAGGATCTTGTTTGGATCTTCAAGTGTTCTTCATTTCATCAAGAACACTCAACCGTAAACCATTGAATCTCCTTCATTTCATCAAGAACACTCAACCGTAAACCCTTTAATCTCCTTCATTTCATCAAGAACACTCAACCGTAAACTCAAGAACACTAAGATCTTCTTGGGCCGTGAACACTTGGGGATGGCCGTAAACTCCTAGCAGCCTTCCATTTAGCTTCTAACACTCTTATTTGTAAGTTAAACTTACAAATTAGTCCAATTCCTTATCATTCTTATGTTTATATACACTAGTTGTTTGCATATATATTACATATAATGCTAATTAGGACTCGGTTTTGCTACGGGACTTCACTCGTGGAAATAACATCCTATATCGAACCTTCAAACGAATCACTCACAAAAAGTGAGTTCATACCCCTACATTTTCACTATTATTACAATTTTTAAGGGGGGGGGGGGGGGATACAAGTCTAACACAAGGAAATTGTGTTGCAACCAAATGGTTTCAAATTATTTTAAAATGACATCAAGTCACCAAACATCTTTTATAATTGTTAAACTCTTTAAAATGTTTTACAAACTATTTTTAAACTTATATTTTGCCAAAAATCATATATATATATATATATATATATATATATATATATATATATATATATATATATATATATATATATATAAGATTTAAAGGGCTTAGGACTAATAACTCGATTTATTTCCTTTTCCTTGTTTGGATGTGGGCTTAGGGTATAATTATTTGTCTGAATGTCATTTAAATTTTAATTATATATATTTATATATGTATATAAGTATAAAAGTGTTTCCAATCAGTTTCATTACCCTTTGTAACATGTCGAGCAAAGGGTTGCATTCATGAACAGTTATTACCAATACAGAACGTACATATAAATTATAATAGGTATAATTTATGATTCAAGAACACTATTTCACTAGTCAAATATACAAGGTTACACTATTTTACAAGAACAAGGATTTGATTCAAAACTAACCATGTGTGTATAACCTACATTAATTACATTTCAAGTATATTAAACAAGGAACATACTATCAATCATTTATTTCAGAATGATTGGGTTTTCATTATTATACACGTAAACGTCAGTATGGTTTCTGTGAGTCATTCGTTCACTAGCTTATTTACCCAGTAAGTAAGCAAACACTATTAAAGTCCTGATGATTATAACCAGATTCTCCCAACAGAGAACGAGACAGATGTGTATAGATCTATACGGGAAATACTATTAAAGTCCTGATGATTATAACCAGAATCTCCCAACAGAGAACGAGACAGATGTGTATACATCTATACGGGATTGACAATCCTGCACCCAACTGCTAGCTACAGTTAGGCCTACAAGCCATAGGGTGACAAATGTCGTTACAGTTCTGGTGCCCGTAAGCATCGTATCAGGCCCTCGAGTCATTAGTATGGTTATAATAACTCACTAAAAGATATTAACAATACGGTTAGTGTATAATTAACTAAACAAGAGTACATTTTCAAAGTACCAGTTTTACAAAGATACAATTTACAGTATTACACTACAGTTTACAATAACAGCTGGTGGAGCCAGGCACTCTCACATTTACAGGGTTTACAAAGGAATACAAACACAAAATACTAATTTATGAACAAAGAAGCATACAATACAACAAACATTCATATTATAGTTTCATTCTGAACTAAAACTATGTCATACTATTTTATACAAGTACAACAATACTTACACATAACGATTTTGTGGGATTAAAACTACTTTTCAGTTACATCAGGAAATATAGGATTTTTTGGAACAGCAAACATACTCAAAGAACAGAAAACAAGCTTTTAAACATAAATACTTATGAACTCACTCAACTTTTATGTTGATACTCTCTTTTTCAAAATACTTGTATTCTCAGGGAATCAGTAGACATGTATCTCCCCGAGCTTTTAAGAAGACGGAACAGTTTTGAGTTGCGTCTTTCAGTTTTTACTACATTTTTGGTGTCAATATGCTTTGATTGAACACACATGTAAAAACTATTACTTATTTAATGCGATGGTTATTGTACTTTGATTACTATGACACATGTGTTGTGATACTTAAACATGAAGTCATCCACCCCCGGACGTTTCCGCCGTCAGGTTTGGGGGTGTGACAGATTGGTATCAGAGCATTGTTTATAGTGAACTCAGTAAATCAGTCCATAAAAGATATACAACTATAAATACATTGGGGCTAAAGAGCTCTGACTACAAGTATACTTTTTGTTGGGTTAAATAAGTGTTGCGTCATGGGCTCGGTCCTTAGCCCAGTTTTGATATCCGGTTTGGGCCTGTCCAACCGTGATTTGTTTTATTTAGGGTTTAGTATTTAAGGTGCATGCATGCAGCCTTTATTGTTAACGCTTGGATAATTATCATTGTTCTGTAACTACCAAAACCCTAGCTCGCCTCTACAATGGAAGTTCTTTGTCGAGCTCTGCTGAGGCGTGACTACGTTTGAATCATTCAGCATTATTTGATTATATATTGTGTTCTCTGTGTTCATTTGATTTTATTGTTTAATCTGTTGAAGATCTAATCGATCTAAGAGTTTTTCAACTCAACAATTGGTATCAGAGCAGGAGACTGTGTAATTCATACACATCTCTTCTGTTGAAGAAGATCTTAGGGTTTTCCGATTAGATTAATATTTATAGAGCCGTCATCTGCTATTGACGTGATTCTTTGAATATTTGATCTTACCCTAACGTAATTTACAAGTCTGATCTTAAGCAGGTTTAAACAAGCATCAACACATCGATGGACGATTCTCAGTCAAACCCAATCAACATCTCAAACAGCATAGGATCAACAACAAGGATTCCGATTATGAGGTCTGGGCGAATCACTTTGAAGACTACGTGATTGGTTCAGAAGATAATGGATACTTAATCTGGGGGGCAATTACTGTTGGTCCGTTCGTACATGCAAGTACCTCAAGAGTTGTCAAAATTCAAAAGGAATATAATCAACTCATCGGTGACGTGAAAGATATACCTCAGGACGAGAAAGAAAAGTTTCAGTTCAACATCAAAGCTTTAAGGATGATAAGGTTTGCATTACAGTCAGACACACTTCGGCTAGTAAGCTCATGCACGACAGCAAAGGAAATATGGGTCAGGTTGAAGGAATTGTACTCTACAGATGAAGATCTTGAGCACTCTATCCAAACACTACTGCTCTCAGAATTTGGTGATTTTAAGCAGAAGCCTGAAGAGAAGCTCATTCAATCCTTCGATCGCTTCAATCATCTCTTGAGCAAGATGATTAAGCATGGAATCGAGAGGAAGGTCATTGAACAAAAGGTAACATTCATGAATGGGCTTAGATCGGAATGGATGGCTGTGGTGTCTACAGTAAAGGCACATGAACAATTCAAAAGTTATTCTCTTGCAAAATTGGTGGGAATACTTAAGTCACATGAGAGTGCCTTGACTAAAGAGTCTAATGTGGTATTTGGCATGGGATCGTTGGCTCTAATCTCCAAAGGTAAGAATGCTGTTGAGGAAGAGGAGGATTTAGATCTCTCTGAATATGATCTAACAAGCGAAGAGTATTCTTTGATGGTGTCAAATCCCAAGAAATTCATCAAGAGAAGATTTCCAACAAACAAAAACCGAAACTGGCAAGGCGGTTACAGCACCGAGAAAGCAAAGGAGGAACCGAAAAGTGTTTCTCAGTCGGAAGAACCAAAGAAGGAAACGAAACTTGGAGGTGACTCGGGCTTCACCTGTCACTACTGTGGAGGAAAAAATCACTTCGCAAAAGACTGCATGCTTAGAAAGATGTCTGGGAAGAACGAAGATGAGGACGAAGAAGCGAACCTCACAAGGCGTTTGGAGGAAATCAGGAAGAAGAAAGCAGGATCTAACAACAACATGAATGCTCTTATTGTGCAGGGAAATGTTGTCGATGATGAATTTGGAGGCGTTGAAATTTGGTCGACTGATTCAGAGGATGAAGAAGTGAGGAAGCCGACTCATGGCAAGGCTCTGTTGGTGAAGGAAGAAGATAATACAGGAAGGTGTTTGATGGTGACGTCTGGAGTGTCACATATGCGAGGCTATACCACTGATGGAGGAAATGATGGAGAGAAGGAGAGAGAAGACCGTTGTTTCGCAGCTAAGCCTGTTAGTCAACCAATCAACGATTGCGACGAGTTGATCCAGAAGGTACAATCTATTCTTATCTCTCTGAAAATTCCAATAACTGACTACGAAAATGAACTCAATAGATTAAAATCTAAATTTTCTAGTTTAAGTGGAAGTTTAACTCAAACTCGCGTCACAAACTCTAACCTAACTGATCAAATCAGCAGGGTGTCATCGAAGAGTGAGGAGAGGCGAATGTGGATTGAGCAGAAGGAGAAGGAGTTGATTAGGTCTAGGGATGAAACAATTTATTTGCAAAGAGATAATTTGAAGCTTTTAAAACAACGAAATGTGTTTTGTTTTATTGCTAAGCGGTTATATTCCAATATTACTCAATTGCATCTTGATTGTGAAATAGGGAAGAAGATACATCATATGATTTTACCCTTCCTTGAGTTAAAGGAGGATGAAATCGATGCCGACGCATACGGCTGTGAAAACGTTGTTTCTTCTGAGGATATTTCTCCTGCCTACAGAATTGGTCTTGACAAAATAGAGTCCTTTATAAAGTCCAAAGACCATAAGGACATGCTTAAAAATTTGTTGGATGAAAATGACAAATTGAAAATCCAAACTGAAACCGTACAGAAATTTGACTTGTTGAATGCTAAGTTGAGTTCAGAAAATAAAAGTGTTGTTGAAAATACTTCTGAATTCGATGAGGATGATGATATGAGTGACATTTCTGTAGATGATGTGGTTGATTGTTCAGAATTTGTTAAGAGCGAACCCGAAACTAACAAAAATCTTATTTTTGAAAATTCGGTTGAGTTTGCTCGTTTATCCAAAGACAAGACCAACATCCTTAAAGAAAAGGCCGTTGTGTATCAAAAGGTCCAAACTACTCCGAATCAGGTATACAAAGTTAATGGAGTCACTCTGCAACAAACCGCCGAACTGACATCAATTGTTGCAGAAGACAATGCTGAAGGCTGTGATGAATTTTTCTGGTCAGCACCCATTGATAACGCTGATGAAACAGTAGGTTTGTCACAGAAAACTTCGTGGAGAGTGAAAGGAAGATATGTAGCCGAACCACTTAATGATCCTACTCGTTTTGACGAGCCTAGCACAAGTGGTACCAAAAGTCCTTCAGCTGAACAAGTCGCAATCTCAAGCAAAACCTCTTCACTTAAAAGCGAAACTTATGCTCAAAAATCTGAGAAAAAGGATAACATTCATGGAAATTCGAAACAGGTGAAAGATCGAAAGCATCAAAGGAATGTGAGGTACAAGAAAAACCTCACTGAAAGGAAGCAGTTCTGGCATTCTCAAAATCCCAACTATGTTCGCTATGAAAAACCTTCTAAGCAAAAGGAGGTAGGAAAAGAAAATTCTAGCACTCACACTCATGGCGGAAACAACCGAAAACAGAGTTTCGGTCCACAATATCAAACCAACCGAAAGAAGAGTTTCGATCCTCAGAACAATCTCGACCAAAAGCAGTATAACGCTTCTTATCATTACTCCAACCGAAAACAGAGTTTCGGTCCACTAAAGAATCTCAACCGAACACAAGACTTCGGTTCTCGAAATGAGAAGAACCGAAAGGGTGGTTTCGGTTCCAGACTGAGCAGTGAGCAGAAATGAAAGGATGGCAATTTTCATTCTAAATCACAAAAGAGCCCTATCCAAAAGGCTAACTCCGTTTCCAAATCTAATTTTCCTAGCTCTAACCTTCTCTCACAAAATGATCAAAAGGGAAAAGAAAAGCTTTGTCCAGCAAATTCAAAGGATTCGTCAACTAAGCCTAATGTTGATCGAAAGTATGCTAACGTAAATTACACATATTCGGCAACTCCATCTAAAGACAAAATTAAAGTTTTCACCTTAAAAAGAAAAGATGAAACGACGTTAATAAAAAGAACCTTTTTAGTTGATATTTCACTTACAAATCCCTGTTCTGTAAAAAGTTCACGAGGGCCCAAGACACTTTAGGTTCCTAAATCTGCTTAATTTTGCAGGTTATATGTGACGAGCAGTTTGATAATGAATGGTACATAGACAGTGGCTGCTCGCGTCACATGACAGGAAGAAGGGAAGAACTGAGGGAATTTCGGTCTCTTACAAATGGTGGACGTGTCAAGTATCGTAACAACTCCTATGGCACGATCAAAGGTTATGGTATGATTACCAATGGCGAGTTCTCAATAAGAAAAGTGGCATATGTTGAGGGTTTGCAACACAACCTTATCAGTGTTTCTCAACTGGTGGTTGGAACGGGACTAAAGGTGTCTTTCGATGACGAGGGATCAGAGATTACTGAAAAGAAGTCTAACAATGTTCTGCTGAAATCAAAGCGAAAAGGAGAGATGTACCCTTTGAATCTCAATCCCATACGGGGAAAACCAGCTATCTGCTTGTTATCAAAGGCTCAATCAAACGAAAGCTGGCTTTAGCACCGAAGACTCTCCCATCTGAATTTTAAAGACATCAACAAATTGGTTCTTGGGGATCATGTTCGGGGTCTTCCTGTTCTGAAATTCGATAAAGAACACCTATGTGCGGCATGTGAAATGGGGAATCAAAGTCGACAGAGTCATCCTTCTCGCATCAACACAAAAATAATTGAACCACTTGAATTACTTCATATTGATTTATGTGGTCCATCTTCAATCGAAAGTGTTGGGGGAAACAAGTATATACTTGTCATTGTAGATGACTTCTCTCGATTTACTTGGGTATTCTTCTTAAAACAGAAATCAGAGGTCACTCCTAAACTAAAGCTCTTCATCCAGCAGGTCGAAGTTCAGCTGAGAAAGATTGTTCGTAATATAAGAAGTGACAACGGGTTGGAGTTTAAGAACAAAGACTTTGAAGATTTTCTTGCAGATAAAGGAACAACTCACAATTTCTCGGCTCCATACACTCCACAACAGAATGGCATTGTCGAAAGGCGAAACCGTTCTCTGAGTGAAGCAGCCCGAACCATGCTAAGCTTCGCTTCACTACCTCTGTATTTCTGGGCTGATGCCATTGCTGCTTCTTGATTTACATAGAACAGATCTTATCTCAACAAACGCTTTTCGATCACTCCATATGAGATCTTAAACAACCGAAAGCCAAATGTCAAGTTTTTCCATGTGTTCGGTTCAAGGTGCTTCATCTTTAATTCTAAGGAGCACCGAAATAAGTTTGATGTGAAAGCAGACGAAGGAATCTTTCTGGGTTATTCCTTAACCTCCAAAGCATATAGGGTTCTCAACAAACGTTCAAAGAAAATCGAAGAGACCTATTATGTTACCTTCGACGATAACTACGTCAAGAGGCTCAAAACCACCAAAGGCTCTGTGGAGGATATATTTCCAACTTCTGGTCAAGTTACTATTCCTATTTCAAACCTTTTTGAACAATACATGTTGTTGTTTGATGAGCCCGAAAAGGCTATTCTCTCTGAATCCAAAGCAGCAGACAACAAAGTAGATAACTTGAAGAAGATAATCGATGAAGTTGCAGCAAATATGGAAGAAAACCAACCTGTTGAAACCAACAAGCCAGGCACTAGTGAACCTCAAAAATATTGCTCTCATGCTCAGGGGGAGGGTTCGTCTGATATTCCAAACCCTGTTTCAACATTCCAGGGGGAGAGCTCTGCAACCGAAAGTCCAGTCCAAATGGAAAATTCTGAGCCCGAATTTGAGGTGTTATCACCTTTCGAAGGGAAGGATTCTAATCCTGCAACAGAAAACGCATCATCGCTCGAGGGGGAGAATGTGACCATTAACGATGATGACACTCAGTCGGAGGTTGAAGTAGAAGTGAACGCTGAACTGGATCCTTCATTCGATCATAATTATCCTCCACTCATCAAATGGACCAAAGATCATCCCCAATCACAAGTCATTGGCGATTCCACAGAAAAGGTTCTCACACGATCTCAATTAAAAGAGAAACGAACAACACTCTTCTCCAAAGTAGAATTTTGCATGTTTAATTCATTCGTCTCAAAAGTCAAACCAAAAACCGTCAAGACTGCACTTGATCATTCCGATTGGGTACAGACGATGCAGGACGAACTACATGAATTCGAACGAAATAAAGTGTGGAGACTGATTCCAACACCAAAGGATGCTTCTGTAGTAGGATTAAAATGGGTGTTCAGGAATAAGATGGATAAGGAAGGCAATGTCATACGCAACAAGGCGAGGTTGGTTGTGAAAGGCTACTGTCAAGAAGAAGGCATAGATTATGAAGAGACCTTCGCTCCAGTAGCAAGGCTAGAACCGGTTCGTATATTTCTCGCCTATGCTGCACACAAAAACTTTGAAGTCTTTCAAATGGATGTAAAGTGTGCTTTCTTAAACGGAGAACTGGAAGAAACTGTGTATGTAGAGCAACCTCCAGGCTTTGTGAACGAAAAATATCCAGATCACTGCTACATCCTGGATAAGGCGGTCTATGGTTTCAAGCAAGCTCCACGTGCCTGGTATGAAACTCTAACTAGATTTTTGAAAATGTCCAAATTTAAACAAGGATCGGTTGACCCAACCTTCTTTCGTAAGAAAGAGGGTAACCACCTTATGATCGTTCAAATTTATGTTGATGACATCATCTTCGGCTCCACAAATCCGAGCTTAACTGCTGAGTTCAGGAAGCTGATGGAAACTAAATTTGAAATGAGTTCAATGGGTCCTATTAACTTTTTCCTTGGTCTGAATATAAGACAGGGTCCAGAAGGCATTTTCATTGATCAAGAGGCCTACACAAAGACATTGCTTGCCAAGTTTGGTATGATGGGAGATTCAAAAGTAAAGGTTCCTATGGCGTTCGACACAAAGCTCACCCCTTCACTGGACAAACCGGCCGTAGACATGACTCTTTATCGTCAGATGATTGGGTCTCTAATGTATCTCACTGCTAGTCGGCCAGATATAATGTTCTCTGTTTGTTATTGTGCCTGGTTTCAAGCAAATCCATGTGAACCTCATCTGTTATCTGTAAAGAACATCTTTCGGTATCTAAAACGAACTACGTCTCTCGGCCTGTGGTACCCAGCCAAATCAGGTTTTTTTGTCCAAGCATTTTCAGATGATGATCTTGGGGGATGTGGTCTAGACCGGAAGAGTACCACTGGAGGATGTCAATTTCTGGATGGCAAACTCGTAAGCTGGCAATCGAAGAAACAAACATGTGTATCTCTCTCTACTGCCGAAGTACATCGCCGCAGCATCATGCACATCTCAGGTCATCTGGATACAAAGTCAACTTCGTGACTTCGGCCTAAATATGAAGAAAATCCCACTATATTGTGATTCTGAAAGCGCAATTAGGATTTGTCACAACCCAGTGCAACACTCAAAGACAAAACACATAGCACTGAGGTATCATTTTATTAAAGATCATGTGGAAGATGGTAATGTTGAAATTCATTTTGTAAGAACCACTGATCAATTGGCTGACATCTTCACTAAGGCCTTGCCCGAAGCAAGTTTTAATAAAATCCTGCAAGGCTTAGGAATGATGGAAGCTGAATCCGTACCAAAATCTCAATAAAAGTTAGAACCGAAATAAAGCGAACGCTTGGTCCATTTCGGGTTCGGTTCTTCTGGGAACCGAAACGCACCGAACGCTCGGTCCATTTCGGGTTCAGTTTCATCGGGCTAGATTCGCCTCTAACTTCTATCTTATGGTTTCGGTTGTATAGTATGTCCACTCTTTTATTTGCAACTTTCTTTACGCATTTCTTGATTATTTCATATAATCCAAAAATATTTCTGTCTGTTTTTAATTCTTTTTCAGAAAATTTCATAAAATCCAAAAATATTTCTTTCTGTTTTTAATTCTTTCTCAGAATATTTCATAAAATCCAAAAATATTTTTCTTTTCATTTTCGTTTCATGCTTACTTTCTGTACAAGCATTTCTCTCACTGGTGGAGGTGGGGCAGGTATCAATCTCACTCTATGTATTAGCTAAGTGTCCCTAGAAGCATGCTGCTGTATGTTGACCAAAGCCTCGAACAATTTTGAATAAAGCCTTAATGACTTGATATATACAAATCTTGTCTCACCAATCAGGCTGTCAAATTTACTCTAATCTTGAGCTACCTTACTCTTCTCAAATTGAGTCAAGAGTTTTTCTGCTTTGTCAATCTTTTATGGCAGAGGCACATTCGGTTCTCTTACCCACCTCATTTTTCTCCATCACGGTTCGTGTCATATTTTGTAACCCTTGAGACTCTCAAAAATAACCACTGAGGTTTATGGTTACACAATTTCTGCGTTGATGATCTTTGATTCGTCCACCACGAATTAAGTGAAACCCAAGATCCAACTCCCATAATGAATTAACGGTGAACTCTTCAAAGTTCTAGTTTTTATTTGTCACCTTAGGATATCTCAAATTTTCTTTTTGCGAGATCTTTATGAAATTGTTTTTCGCCAAGACTATTTCTTCCAAAAGGATCCAGTTTTAATTTTTCTTGAGATTTCCTGTCTAAAATTGTCAAACAAGTCACTGAATATGTTTCCTAGCTATTTGTTTAACAGGCCACATTGGTCTCACAAGTACTTCGTTCTGTTTCGGTCTTATATCAAGTATCGAAATCATGAATTGAAGCGAAAGCCACCCTTAATAGCTTTAATTCAAAAGATGCCTTTCAATGCTTCTTAACAAGTACTTGATCGTTATTCAACGGGAATCCACACAAGCACTTTGAAGTCTCTCTTGACTTTGAAGGAAGAGATTCGTGCCCGGGATCAATCGCTTTATGTTTTAACAAGACATCACAGATTTCCACAAAATGTTTGCTTTATTTCTTTATCATTTACATTACCACGCACACACTTTCTAAATTCCAAAAAGGTTTACTTTGGTTCTTTGCAAGTTCATGCCAACGGTTTCAAAATTAAAACCGATGGTCTGGTGTAACGTCTTTGCGTTATTATGGAAATCGCAATTTTCTTAAAGATTCATCTGATGACTCAGCCGGAAGTTTAAACGCTTGATGATTTGAATTATGGATAAGTTTCGAAGGCCCCAGAATTTAAATTGGTCAGCATGCATCATCTCTACTTTATCGGGGTAGCAAGCTGTCAAAATCACGCCTTTTCAGCAGTTGTTTCCAAGATTTCAGCAATCATAACCTACGATTTTTCTCTTTCCAAGATCGTATATAAGGGCTACCTTCAGTGCGACTGTTCCTTACCACACTTCAATTCTCTAGAGCAAAAACAGACGATTAATCTCTCACTATTCATCATCTTCCTCGACACGCTTCATCAATGGCAGAATCATCTTCTGTTCAGGAAACCACAGCACGCTCCACTCTTCTTGCAATCAAGCCAAATCAGAACCTGCTGATCGATCTCTCACCCTTCCTCTACGATACGTACATGTATCAAGTGGTGGAATGTCTGAAGTATTCCCCACTCGCTAAAGCCCTAACCACAGTCGAAGTTGTTCCAATGTCCTGTCTCTCTCAAATCTACTCCACTGCAACGTATGACAAAGGGGCGGATAAAATTTTCTTCGCTATTCTTAACCAAAAAGCCTCAATCTCCATGAATCGTTTTTGCTCTCTTCTAGGGCTTGCATATGAAGACTCCATGGTTAATCCCGATTCTATTGTCACAGGTCAACTTTTCTCAATGTTCTACAACATGGGTTATACTGAAACCCTAACCACTGTGACAAGGTTCAAGAAGTCCTGCCTTCCTCCTCAATGGAATGGCCTCTTCACTCTACTCTTCAAAGGGCTTTCAGAACGTAGTGCTGGTTCTGAAGGAGCAAGTAAATCCTTCATGACTTTACTTTATGGTGTGTACCATGGTCTTAATCTAGATTATGGAATGGTTTTATGGCTTCAACTGATTCAAAGTTTATCATCTTCTTCACGCCACACCGAAATCTCTTGTGCTCGCTTCTGGACTGTTATCACTCAATGGACAATGGATCGTTTTCATGTTCCTATCATGGCAGACTCCATGATCTCTTCCATTGCTACTTTTCACACCACCAACATCATTGTTACTCATCCTTCAAAATTTTCTTTTGTTGGATCCATTCCTGAGTCGATGTCTGTCTTTGTGCCTCCTTCAAGCAAGATTATACAGGAATACAAGACGCTTCCCTCCTCTGGTCCAAGGGAATTTACTGTTGAGATGGTGAAATCAATCGACAAAGCAGATAAGCCGGCCAAAAGAGGCAAAAAGCCAGAAGTTAAAAAGGGGGATAAAGGGGGCCAAGTCTCAAAAGTTCAAACCCCTAGGAAGCGAAAGTCGGAAAAGGCTGCACCGACTCAACCGAAGCCGAAGAAAGGAAAGAAACCTGCTCGCCGGCTTATTCTTCAATCCTCGAGTGATTCTAATTCTAAGTATGTGCCTCCTAATCAACCAACGAATACTCCAAGTGAATCTGGCAGCGAAAGCTCAGAGGATGAAGGTTCGGTTCGTGGTGCTACACCTCCTCGCTCGCCTACACCTGAGGTACCTGTTCGGTCCCAAGCTCCTTCTCCTCCATCAGTTTATGTTCCTGTCTCCATCCCTCTGATTTCTCCTATCATTACATCTCAACCATCCTCAACTATTCCCATTTCTGCACCCATCTTCACTGAGGCTACTACTACCACCACGACTGGAGTTCGAACCAACGTATCTGATACGGGGGCCCATTCTTCAGCACCCGAACCCTCGGTCACTACGGAACCCCCTGTCACTACCGAACCTCCAGTAACTACCGAAACTACATCACCTACCCCATCTACCGAAACCAACACTGTCCTTGGAGGCGAGGACTTGGAGTTTGATTCCACTTACTTCAGTCCCTACCGCGTTCAAAGTGATGATGATGACGATGCTCCTGTTACCAAGCGCCATCTAAAGACGGTTACTGACAAACTCGATCAACTACTTTCTTCCTCATCTACTGGTGCTTACTCTGACGCTGCTCTAAAGGCGTTATTTTCTTCTGTCGTCAAAGAGCATGATGCCTATCTCTCCGCCGCAGCAAAGGCCATTGATGCCTCAACTTCCCAATGTCAGAAGGCCTCGCTTGCTGTTGAGGCCTCATCGAAAGAATGCAAAGATGCGACCGCAAAAGTCGAAAAACTAGTCTCTGAGGCTCAGTTATTCCTCGATTCATTGCAAGCTGCTGCTCAAAAGAATGCTCAGACAGTGAATGCTTCCGTTGAAAATCTTCAGCGCTCTCTTGAAACCGAAAGGTCTAATCTTGAAGCCGCTTGACAGGCCATTGGAGCTGCCAATGAAAATCTTCATGATAATGTCAAGGAGTGTCTGACTCCGCTGGAAGCCGAACTGGCTGTTGAAAATCGCATTATGGATGAGCTTGACAAACGTACTTCTCAGCTCAAAATTCAAAATATTAAGCTTCGCTCTGCCACAACTCAGCTTAATGATTTAAAGTCTGAAAGAGAAGTAATTCGAAGCTCCGTGGGTAACGTTCATTCTATTTTGTTACATCTTCTTGACGCCCATGACTCTATTCTGACTATATCCATCAGACGTCATTTAGCTGGAAAAACTCAGACCTGCGTTAGAAATCCTTAGTCGGATAGAGGGTGTTTCGGTGACTTCTGTCTAGCCGAAACAAGGGGGAGAAAAGGAAAAGGAAAAGGTCAATACTCAACCTCCTCCCGAACCCATATCAACAGCTGCACCGAAGAATAATGTAGCTTCGGGCAGCAAAAGGGATAAGAAGAAGAAGAAGATCGGAGAAGATGATGAAGATGATGATGATTTTGAAGATATCTTGGGTGAAAATCCCTCTAAGCCCTTTCAGAAATCAAAACCAACTGACAAGGAGCTTGCTGAAAAGGTTAAAAAGGAATCAGTTGAGTTGGAGAAGAAGCTAAAAGAAAAGGAGATCTTAGACAAAAAGAAGTCCATTTTTCCATAATGGACCATCGATTCGCTCCTGAGTAGATGAACCGAGTATTCATTGGCTCGAACCTGTTATGTCGTTCGGCCTTGAAAACTCGAAGGACGTTCAATTTGATATGCCAATCACTCGAAAGGCATTTATCTTTCATTGCTTCAACTTAACTGCTGTTATTCCCTCTCCGGACCCGAAGGTGGATCGGGATCTGTTGGAGTTTTATCTGGAATTCGCTCAGCCACAGTACTTGACCTGGAGCTTACAGAAAATTACCACAGTCAAGGTACTGAAGCCTTATTCAGCTGGGAAATTTGTCAACGTCAAATTTAAAGTGACCCGAGGCTCTGAAGGCTCGGTTCATAATTTTTCCCTGGCTGATCTACCGAACCTTAACCCTCACGACTGGATACTTCTCAACAACATTCTGCTGTCCAATCCTCAGGAGTATCAGCCGATAATAGACCATATCAAGCGAATGCTTGTTTGCTACATTCATGAAGTAGCGAAAATGGATCAAGAAATTGCATCTGCCATTCACAAGCGACCAACGATCAAACCAACTGGAAAAACTGGCAATGTGAATGTAATGGTCAAAGGCAAAATCAACCCCAAATCTCATACAGTGATGTTCATCAGGGGTGAAAATCAAAAATGTATCTTTGCTCTTTGTGATAAGCACCTGTTCTCTACTGCTTGCTTGGAGCATATTCTGGAGATCATTCACAGGTGTAATCAGAATTCTGCAGCTGACAAGAAGTTGTTTACGGACATGCTACGTTGGTATATTCAATTTCGGCAGACACTTCTTGCTATCATTCCTCGGCTGTTCAAAGTTGTGAAGACAGTGAAGGCTACTCAACAGAAATAATCTCTCGCCTCATTTGACGCAAAGGGGGAGATTGTTGGGTTAAATAAGTGTTGCGTCATGGGCTCGGTCCTTAGCCCGGTTTTGATATCCGGTTTGGGCCTGTCCAACCGTGATTTGTTTTGTTTAGGGTTTAGTATTTAAGGTGCATGCATGCAGCCTTTATTGTTAACGCTTGGATAATTATCATTGTTCTGTAACTACCAAAACCCTAGCTCGCCTCTACAATGGAAGTTCTTTGTCGAGCTCTGCTGAGGCGTGACTACGTTTGAATCATTCAGCATTATTTGATTCTATATTGTGTTTTCTGTGTTCATTTGATTTTATTGTTTAATCTGTTGAAGATCTAATCGATCTAAGAGTTTTTCAACTCAACACTTTTAAAAATTTAAGTATTTTTACAAGAAGTATACTAACACTCATACATACAAGGTCAGTATCACAGTCATAACAACACAAAAGTATTTGGATGTTGGACACTGCAGTCAAACCTGGACAGTTATGTAATCATATCTGGGATAAATATAGCATGATCAACTATATTTATTTGAGATACGACGAACATGTGTTTGGGAGTGATGGTAGTGTTGCGACAGGTCTAAAACTTATCAACTACATATACAGAACTCTAGAACAGAACATAAAGTTAAAATACTATAGGAGTATTTTAGGCACTATTATACTAAGAACAAACTACATGAAAACAAAGGACTATTGCTGATAGTTCTATAAGTACTAAGTGCATGCATTACAGTTATATATGATTAAGGTTTTATAGACTTTGAATGAATGGTCTAGCTTTACTTCCTTTTCCTTGTTTGGATGTGGATATAAAGTAGGATCGTTTATTCGAAGGTCTATTCAACCCGCGTTGTATATAATTAGTATACACTATGTGCTCATAGAAGGACCCAGTAGGAGTCATACCGTACAGAATACATTACCTGTTAACTGTAAGTTTCTCTTAAAGAGACTTGAAATTGTTTACTTGCTTTTATTAAATTATTAGAAATTTCTTATATCCCTATTCTCGCTTAGATAACAATGGTTGGATTCCATCTACCCGGAGACTCGTACTTTCCCAATCAAGGGAACAGAGGATGGCTCGACGCAGAACCAGAAGAAGATCTTGTAGTCCCCATAGAAGAGGACTTTGAGAAAGATTTTCCAAAAGATGCTGATTCAGGATCAGAAGCCTATAATCCACCTCAAGTTGCCCAGAACCCCAATCCTCGACAAAATTTCCAAGGCCCGACGCCTCTGTAGGCAGTGAACTTGGATAGGTGGAGTAACGAGCAGGGTCATAACCATCCTTACCAGGGAGACCGAAGCTTCTACAATCTTAACACAGGAGGATCAACAGATAGAGCCCTCCCCGTGTTAGTTTTTCGTGTTGTGTGTAACGATGAACAAGGAAGAGCTGTTATCGACCGAGTCATGCAGGTTGGTGCTGCTACTGGAGTTAACACAGTTCTCATTCGCAACCTAGAAGACAACCATGAGGCAACAAGGAATCGTACTAATGTCCTGCAAATGGAACTAGCTGCATCCCAAGCTGAAGTTAGAGAACTTCGAGAACGATAAGCTACATTAGAAAGGCGTATGTTCGAAACAAAACGCCAGTTGGCCAAATTCAGGGTCGGATCTAGTAGAAAGTAGATCATATTCTACTCACTCTCTACTTACTCTTTTGGTTATAGTTTAAGTCTACGGAGATACTCTAGCGCTATTTTTCACGTTTTCAGTTCGACCGCGAAAATTTCATTTTCGGTAGGTCGGTATGATGTTGATGTTTTTCCTAGTATTGTGGTATATTGTAGACCTACTTTAAGGTTAAATTTTCCGAACTCTATGTATTTAATATACCAATACAATCGACATGCATTTTCATAGTTTTTGAAAAATAGCCACTCAATTTCATATTATCCTGTTACAAGTTGTTACTTGTAGTAGACTTCTATTACCAACCCCTTAAAAAATTCATGTTGAACTAAATGTTTTTAGTTCAGAGATATCAAATTCATATTCATTCTTGATATCTTACTATCTTTTCATCTTTTAATTCTTAAAGTAAAAGATGCCTCCACGGAGAAACCCAAGGCATGTCAATGTTAATGCTACGCCAACACCACCTCCGCCACCACCTCCCCAATTTGACGCTGCTATGTTTTAGGCAACGGTCACTACAGCTGTAGCAGCTGCTATGTCTCATATAAATACCTCGGGTGCTAGTGGGTCAGGGAGTGGGGCGCATCTCTCCAATCATGGTGAAAGTCATGGACACCCTCGGGAGTGTTCTTATAAAGACTTTACAAATGGTAAACCTAGGACCTTTAATGGGACTGGGGGAGTCATGGATTTAAGCCAATGGATAGAGAAAAATGAGGCAGACTTTGAGATCTGCTCATGTCTGGAAGGTAGCAATGTTAAATTCGCTTCCTGTACCTTTGCTGATAGAGCCCTAACATGGTGGAACGACCATGTTAAGTCACTGACTCTCATTGTGGCTAACTCAATGAGTTGGGAAAACCTGAAGTCAATGTTGATGCAGGAGTATTGCCCGCGGGGTGAAGTACAGAAGCTCGAACAATAGCTTTGGGGTCTTACAATGGTTCGTTCAGACATAACAACCTACACTAATTGGTTCAGTAACTTAGCGATCCTATGTCCTGGAATGGTTGCTATGGAGAGAAAAAAGATCGAAAGGTACATCTGGGGACCGTCACCTTAGATACAAGGAAGTGTGATAGCTTCCAAGCCAGTTACTTTCGATAGTGCCAAGCAACTGGCACAGTCACTTGTTGACCATGGAGTCCGTCAAGGCTTCATGACTGTTATTCCAGAACAACCCAGGGGAAACAACAACAACAATAACAATAACAACAACAACAACAACAGCAACAAGAAGCCCTGGAACAAAAGGAAGGGTCAATCTTCTCAGGAGCCTTCGAAGAAGCAACAGTTGGTGGCAGTCCATGCTGCTACTGTACCTACTGCTATTCCTGCTAATCTTACACCAGCAAAGCCATATGTTGGTAATCTCCCAAAATGCAACAAGTGTAATTTCCACCACAATGGAAATTTTTATGAAATGCAGTGTAGGAACTGCAACAGAAAAGGGCACACTGCCCGATTCTATAAATCACCACCTCAACTAATCAACCAAGTACCTGTCGCTGGAGTAGGTCAGGCATGTTATGGATGCGGGGAAGCTGGACATTTCAAAAGAGATTTTCCAAAAGCTAGGAATGACGGTGGAGTAGGAAGGATACTGGAAATTGGTCATGAAGAAGCCGTGGCAGACCCTACGGTGGTCATGGGTACGTTTCTACTCAACAATACTTATTCATGCATTTTATTTGATAGTGGTGCTGAGAAAAGCTTCGTGAGCCATAAATTCGAACACCTACTAAAACAAATTTCCCAACCACTAAATGAAACCTTCACACTAGAAATGGCCAACGGGAAAACCAAATACACTAACGATATATACATAGGATGTACCCTTACCCTAAATAACTTTTCTTTCCCAATAGACCTTATGCCGGTCTCTATAAAAAGTTTCGATGTCATTATAGGCATGGATTGGTTAAGTTCTAATCATGCCGACATCCTATGTTACGAAAGAGCCATTCGCCTTAACTTGCCTAGTAGCGAAACGCTTATCATTTATGGCGACAAATCCGGTACGAACCTATAGATCATTTCTTGTATCAAGGCACAAAAGTATCTTCGCAAGGAGTACTGTGCTTTCATAGCTCACGTGGTAGACAAAAAGCAAGTGGTGAAAGACATCGCAAGCATTCTTGAGGTCTGCAAATTCCCTGATATATTCCCTGATGATCTCCTAGGAGTGACACCCGAACGACAAGTCGAATTCAGAATCGACTTAATCCTTGGAGCTACCCCTATAGCCAAATCCCCATATCGTCTTGCACCATCAGAAATGCAGGAAATATCCAGCCAGCTGAATGAACTCCTTAGCAAAGGCTTCATTAGGCCAAGCTTCTCACCATGGGGAGCACTGGTCTCGTTCGTGAAGAAGAAGGATGGATCATTCCGTATGTGCATAGACTACCGCGAGCTAAATAAACTTACCATTAAGAACCAATACCCTCTACCTCGCATTGACGATCTGTTCGACCAACTTTAAGGTGCAAGCTACTTTTCGAAGATAGACTTAAGATCTGGGTATCACCAATTGCGAATTCTTGAAGAGGATGTTCCCAAAACAGCTTTCAGAACTCGTTATAGTCATTACGAGTTTATAGTGATGCATTTCGGATTGACAAATGCACATGCTGTGTTCATGGACATGATGAACAGAGTGTGTCGTCCGTACCTGGACAAATTCGTCATAGTCTTCATTGACGACATTCTTATCTACTCAAGAATCAAGGAGGAACATAGCCAATATCTCCGTCAAGTCTTACAAACACTGAGAACAGAGAAACTTTATGCGAAGTTCTCAAAGTGCAAATTTTGGATCAGGAAAGTAGATTTCCTGGGTCACGTGGTCAGCAAGGAGGGAATACACATGGACCCTTCCAAAATAAAGGCAATCGAGAACTGGTCAGCACCTAAAAAACCTACAGAAATCCGACAATTCTTAGGTCTTGCTGGCTACTATCACAGATTCATCCAGAATTTCTCCCACGTTGCTAAGCCACTTACCACCCTGACACAAAAGGGTGTAACTTTTAGCTGGGAAGAGAAACAAGAAACAATGTTCCAAACGCTGAAACGAGCCCTGTGCAGTGCACCTATCTTGTCTCTAGCTGAAGGGACAGAAGACTTCGTAGTGTACTACGACACGTCTAATCAAGGGTTGGGATGTGTTCTTATGCAACGAGGAAAGGTTATATCCTATGCCTCAAGACAGCTAAAGACACATGAGGTCAACTATACAACACACGACATGGAATTGGGAGCAGTGATATTTGCTCTGAAGATCTGGAGACATTACTTATATGGCACGAAATGCACAATATTTACGGACCATAAAAGTCTTCAGCATATCTTCGACCAGAAGGAACTGAACATGAGACAACGACGCTAGGTGGAGCTATTGAACGATTACGAATGCAAAATTTGTTATCACCCCGGTAAAGCCAATGTGGTAATTGACGCCCTCAGCAGGAAAGAATACTCGGGACGCCGAGTAAAGTCATTGACCATGAAAATCCATTCACATCTGTCTACACAGATCAAAGAGGCTCAACTCGAGGCCTTGAAACCCGAAAATGTGACAGGTGAAACCTTAAGAGGAATGGATAAGAACTTTGAAATCAAAGGTGATGGAGTCTATTATTTCATGGACCGGATCTGGACACCAAAGCTCGGTGGTTACAGAGACGTGGTTATGAATGAAGCACACAAAACTCGATACTCTATTCATCCAGGTTCAGACAAGATGTATCTGGACCTTAAGAAACTTTATTGGTGGCCTAACATGAAGGCTGAGATTGCTACCTATGTGGGCAACTGCCTTACTTGTGCCAAAGTCAAGGTAGAGTACCAAAAGCCTTCGGGCCTACTGCAACAACCGGATATCCCTGAATGGAAGTGGGAGCGGATTACAATGGATTTCATAACTAAGTTACCCAAGACAACGGGTGGTCATGACACCATTTGGGTAATCGTCGATAGATTGACCAAATCCGCACACTTCTTGCCAACAAAGGAAACCGACAAGATGGAGAAACTAACAAGAACCTACATCAGAGAAATATTTGGACTGCACGGTGTGCCAATATCTATTATCTCTGACCGAGACAGTAGATTCACCTCTCGGTTCTGGCAGTCTTTACAAAAATCTGTGGGAACTAGGCTAGATATGAGTACAGCCTACTATCCACAAACAGACGGACAAAGTGAGAGAACGATTCAAACGTTGGAAGACACGTTGCGAGCATGTGTGATCGACTTTGGTAAAGCCTGGGATACCCAATTTCCATTATTCGAGTTCTCTTACAACAACAGTTACCATACTAGCATTAAGGTTGCTCCATTCGAAGCCCTATATGGTCGTAAGTGCATATCACCTCTATGTTGGGCTGAAGTGGGTGACACGCAACTAGCTAGAGGTCAAGTTCCAGACAGCACTCTCACTGGTCCAGAAATCATTAGAGAAACTACTGAGAAGATAGTACAAATTCGAGAGCGACTTAAGGCTTCCAGAGATAGACAGAAAAGCTACGCTGACAAAAGGAGAAACCCCTTGGAATTCCAGGTCGGTGACCGCGTCATGTTGAGGGTCTCACCCTGGAAGGGCATGATACGCTTCGGAAAGCGTGGAAAACTAAATCCAATGTACATAGGACCATTCGAGATTCTTGGTAGAATCAGTCTGGTAGCTTACAAACTTTGATTACCTCAAGAACTCAGTAACATACACCCTACCTTCCACGTCTCTAACTTGAAAAGGTGCTTATCCGACGAGACTCTTATTATCCCCCTCGACGAGATCGAGATAAACGAGAGCCTCAACTTCGTGGAAGAACCCGTAGAAATCCTAGACAGGGAAGTCAAGAGGACTAAACAAAGTCGTAGCCCAATAGTGAAGATTCGCTGGAATGCAAAACGGGGACCTGAATTCACTTGGGAGCAGGAGGATCAAATGCAACAGAAGTATCGACATCTCTTTCCCTAGTCTTACTGTATCGTTATAGTCCTAATTTCGGGACGAAATTCTATTTAACGGGGGGATAATGTGACAACCCATTATTTTCTACGTTGTAAAAGTCAACTCTAGTCAAACTCCTCAACTAAAAGTCAAACTTGTGCTTAAAAGTAATCTTAAGGTTAGATTAATAACCTTTACATGATAAACACTTAGAATAAATGTTTTAGGAGTTAGAAGGAAAAGCAATCAAGCAAACGTGAACCCTCACTTGGCTTAAAGGCTTCGGACCGCAAATTCCATTCGAACCGTAAAACGCCTGGCACCCTAGAACCTCGTTCTTGGCTGTGAACTCGCTTCTGACCGTAAACGGTTTATAGCCATAAACCACTCCTCGGATGGCAAACCTTCAGATCTTATCACCTCGGGAAGTGTTCTCGGTCGCTAACTCGCACCTATATATTTAAGAAGTCTGAAATTTTCTCTCATTCTTCACATATCAGCCGAAAACACACATTTTCCTTTCAAGATCCTCAACCGAAAACACCTTTTCTCTCTCAACTATCATCCAAAATCCTTTGAATCTTCTTAGGATCTTGCTTGGATCTTCAAGTGTTCTTCATTTCATCAAGAACACTCAACCGTAAACCATTGAATCTCGTTCATTTCATCAAGAACACTCAAACATAAACTCAAGAACACCAAGATCTTCTTGGGTCGTGAACTCTTGGGGCTGGCCGTAAACTCCTAGCAGCCTTCCATTTAGCTTCTAACACTCTTACTTGTAAGTTAAATTTACAAATTAGTCCAATTCCTTATCATTCTTATGTTTATACACACTAGTTGTTTACATATATATTACATATAATGCTAATTAAGACACAGTTTTGCTACGGGACTTCACTCGTGGAAATAACATCCTATATCGAACCTTCAAACGAATCACTCACAAAAAGTGAGTTCATACCCCTACATTTTCACTATTTTTACAGTTTTTAAGGGGGGAATACAAGTCTAACACAAGGAAATTGTGTTACAAACAAATGGTTTCAAATTATTTTAAAATGACATCAAGTCACCAAACATCTTTTATAATTGTTAAACTCTTTAAAATGTTTTACAAACTCTTTTTAAACTTATATTTTGCCAAAAATCACACACACACACACACACACACACACACACACACATATATATATATATATATATATATAAGATTTAAAGGGCTTAGGACTAATAACTCGCTTTATTTCCTTTTCCATGTTTGGATGTGGGCTTAGGGTATAGTTATTTGTCCGAATGTCGTTTAAATTTTAATTATATATATATATATATATATAAATGTATATAAATATAAAAGTGTTTCCAATCAGTTTCATTACCCTTTCTAACATGTCGAGCAAAGGGTTGCATTCATGAACAGTTATTACCAATACAGAACGTACATATAAATTATAATAGGTATAATTTATGATTCAAGAACACTATTTCACAAGTCAAGTATACAAGGTTACACTATTTTACAAGAACAAGGATTTGATTCAAAACTAACCAAGTGTGTATAACCTACTTTACGTTTCAAGTATACTAAACAAGGAACATACTATCAATCATTTATTTCAGAATGATTAGGTTTTCATTATTATACACGTAAACATCAATATGGTTTCTGTGAGTTATTCGTTCACTAGCTTATTTACCCAGTAAGTAAGCAAACACTATTAAAGTCCTGATGATTATAACCATAATCTCCCAATAGAGAACGAGACAGATGTGTATAGATCTATATGGGATTGACAATCGCGCACCCAACTGCTAGCTACAGTTAGGCCTACGAGCCATAGGGTAACAAATGTCGTTACAGTTCCGATGTCCGTAAGCATCATATCAGGCCCTCGAGTCGTTAGTATGGTTATAATAACTCACAAAAAGATATTAACAATACGGTTAGTGTATAATTAACTAAACAAGAGTACATTTTCAAAGTACCAGTTTTACAAAGATACAATTTACAGTATTACACTACAGTTTACAATAACAGCTGGTGGAGCCAGGCACTCTCACATTTACAGGTTTTACAAAGGAATACAAGCACAAAACAATAGTTTACAAACAGAGAAGCATACAATACAGAAAACATTCATTTATAGTTTTATTGTGAACTAAAACTATGTTATACTATTTTATACAAGTACAACAAAACTTACACAGAACGGTTTTGTGGGATTAAAACTACTTTTCAGTTACATCAGGAAATATAGGATTTTCTGGAACAGCAAACATACTCAAAGAACATAAAAGAAGCTTTCAAACATAAATACTTATGCACTCACTCAACTTTTATATTGATACTCCCCCTTTTTCAAAATACTTGTATTCTCAGGGAATCAATAGACAGGTATCTCCCCGAGCTTTTGAGAAGACGAAGCAGTTTTGAGTTGCGTCTTTCAGTTTTTACTATATTTTTGGTGTCAATATGCTTTGATTGAACACACATGTATAAACTATTACTTATTTAATGCAATGATTGTTGTACTTTGATTACTATGAAGCATGTGTGTGATACTTAAACATAAAGTCATCCACCCCCGGACGTTTTCAACAGCATCCATCACAATATCACTATCTCTACAAAACAACAAACAATATCAACTTATTGAATAAAACAAATTACTTCAACTAGTATTAGTATTACCCTTCATATTCAGAGCTAATGTCTGGGAGCTTATCTCTACTGATTTGTGCAAGGTAACTCTTACGGAAGAATCCAAATATGGGATGCTGGACCCCAGGACACATTTCAACAAGGTCTTTAAGAACATCTTTAGCAAGAGCTTCTTTTGATTTTATGTAAACAGACCCTACTGTACATAGGAGATACCTGTAAATCAGAGAGATGAATTAGTGTAACCAATAAGAATGTAGGATTTAAATAACTTATAGTTGTATATTCACTTACAGTCTAGGTAAAATTTTTGCAGCATGTTGGACAAGTTCATACAGGTCCGGTACTGAACAACCATGTCTCTTTTCTTCCTTAAAGAACACTTCCAACTTTCTCAACTCATCAAATGCTCTCATACCTGAATATGAGAGCATATAAATTTCTCAACTCATCAAATGCTCTCATATCTGAATATGAGAGCATATAAATTTCTCAACTCATCAAATGCTCTACTTAAAGAAATTTGACAATGAATGCCATATAAATGCACAAGCATCACCTATGCAAGTAAATCCACCTAAAACAAAAATCATTTCTAGGGTAAAGCTATGTGAAGCCTCCACATAAAAAAAAAAAAAAACATGTAATACATTAAAAATAGACAAACACTCGTAACTTTTAATATATTATGGAGCTTCCAGTTTAAGTTCAATTTTATTCTTTTTGCTAGTGCACTAAAAACATAAAAAAGCAACCATCTGTTATGTGTAAACAAGCTTATTGGCATGAGTCACCTTCCAAATGCTCAAAAAATGTATTTAATCAAATCCTTTGCAGATACATTGTAACCCAGGGCAACTATGAACCTGACAGTAGCAACAAATCGACTATTTTTCATAAGACCATATTCTCAATGTTCTCAATGATCAAAACTGCATCACAACTACACTTGTGGATGCTTAGTCAAGCTTGGAAAAACTTGATGATCGTTGACATGATAAAGACCAAACAAAGCATAGAACTTGACATAAACTCTAAACTTGTTTCTAAGGCATTACTCATATCAACAATTTAATTATGTTGAGAATTAAGATGATAGAAGATGGTTTCATGTTAGACTCAAACTAGACAGTTCAAAGCCATAATTCCATGCAATCACAACCATAAACTAAGTTTCCAAATAACATATAGGCGAGTGTTTGGCATTCCAACATGTTTAGTGTTTCAATCATGCCTATAGTTGAATAAGGGTCAGGAAAGATGGAATCAAGTAGTACTATGATTCTGTCATAAACAAGAATTACATATTTACAGTCTAAATGGGTTTATTATATTACTGGATACCAGTATTGGTTAAGACAATAACTTTCTTGATAATGATATTTCTTCCCAAATTCCGTGAATCAAAAATTGTAGTTCATAGTTTATACCTTGAAGGAGAAAAGAGATGTTGAAGAAGAAGGTATAAGTCCTACGAGAAGAATTCGAGGAGAGGTTTCATGTAGGGAACTAGGGTTTCCGTAAACACGTCGGTTGACGGAGGGAACGAACTAGCGAACACACCGACAGAATGTGGGCTTGAAACCTCAACATCATTGGCTAGGTGGAGGAGGTCGAGAGCGGTGTGGATATTTTTCACCGCCGATAGCAGGACCTCCCAGAGTTCCTGATCGTCGCCGCCTAGAACCTCGTTTCCGACTGCAATTCAACGGATACGGGTCTCGGGGACGAAGGGTTCGGCGTTATTTTTCACCCAATCCATGGCTCGATCCTGGCTTGTGCTTATATCTCTCAAGAATTCGTTTCCTAGCCCGATAATGATCTCGATTCCGGATCCTTTGAACGCTTTGAGAACTTCATGATCGGCGTCGTAAATTCTTGTTGTGCGAGAAAAGAGGAGTGGTGATGATATTAGGGCTTTTTGGGGTATTGATCAGTGAGAGAGAAGAACGATGGAAATAAGGTAGAGGATAAAATGGTGGCCTTTCAAACTTTTGGGATTTTCATTTCCCCCAAGCCGCGAAAGAAGAAAACGCACGTTTCATTAAATAAAATACAAAGCGACATCTCTACACGACACTCATTTTAACATAGGTGCCATAAGTGTTTTTAGTTTTTTTTATTGGACACTAATTTTAGGGAACGCAAAATGCGTGTCCTCTATCCTTCATTTTTTTTAAAAACGGACGTTATTTTTAGGATACACAAAAAATGTGTATCGTAAATCACTATGTGTCATTGTTTGCGTGTCATTAAAGGGTGGTTTTATAGTAGTGCCCTGTACGGGTGGCTATCTCACCTCTGAATATATACAGTCATGCATTACTTGGAGTGTTGATACCTAGTATGTTGCTATGTTGTAGTGATCTGTTAGATCAGTATCTTGTTATGTAGGATGTTGTTATACAGTAGTGATCTGTTAGATCGGTATCTTGGTATATAGGATGTTGCTATGCTATAGTGCACTATTGGATCTGTATGTTATATGTACTTGCTAGTTATCCTCTAGTGGAGTGCCCTAGGGACTGCCTATAATCAAGTATGATAGCCTGAGAAATCTTGATCTAGGCTTTCTTGCATGTTCCTTGTTTGGTTGTGGCTCTAGAGTAGGATCATCTGTTCGGGTGGCTATCTCACCTCTGGCTACTTATGGTTATGCGTTTCATGGAGATTAGCTAGTTGTGGGATTGTATGCTGTGAGAGTACTAGTAGGCGGTAGTGAGTTATATGATTGATGTTTGCATGTGTTATGTCCCTACTTGATCCTTGATTATTTATATGTCGACATATGGTAGTGGTGGGTTGAGGCGGTCTTGCTTTGTGTTATAGGCCAAGATACCCTGTGCGGGCCGGCTGTAAGCCGAAGGCACGGAGGCTCGAGAAGAGCGGTTGGGTTGAGGCGACATGCCAACAAACCCTGGGTATTCCATCCCGATGGCTGATTGGACCTGGTGCATGTTGGCATTCTAATCCAAGGACTGATTGGGCTTGGGCATTCCAACCGGGAGGTTATGGGCCGTTACACATGCTTATATGTTTATCGTATGGGGTATTTTGGGGGAAAATCACTAAGCTTTGTGCTTACCTAGTTGTTTTATTGTTTCAGGTATCATCGATCATCATAGGAAGGAGAAGGCGTGACTGTACACATTCATCGGCAACAATGAAGATTCTCGTGCTTTACTATGACTCTGATTTTTAATAAATGTGTCTGAAATAAACATTTTCTCAATATTGGATTTATAATTGGGAGGATTTACTTAAATAAAAATGAAAATTTTTGGTTGTGAAAAATGGGAGGTTACAAGTTGGTATCAGAGCCCTGGTTTGAGCGAATTAGAGGAATACTTGTGTGAATCCAGCCTCAAACTAGGATTCGAGAGTTTTGTAAAATGTTTTCTTTTTTAAAGAAGAAATTATAAAAAAAGAGTTGGGTTAGGCACATGGTCTCGGTCTCATGTCATGTTCTTGTTTGATTGTTGGCTTGGGATCGGGAATGTGGACCTTGACTTAACTTTGGTTTTACATGAAGATGCAGTGTGTACAATCAGCTGGAGCCCAAACAGGAGAGTGGTTTCCAAAATACCCATACTTTTTATGTTTGCTGATATATGGATTGTTAGAAAAGTATACTAGTGGATAATGTTCTTTAGAAACTGTTGTATAGAAATGCTTGATTTATGTGGTGCCTTATGATATAGGGAGTTGCTTGCCTGATATATATTACTTGATTTGTGATTGTTGAGTGTATGTTGATTATTTTTATATGGTCAGGATTGAATAGCCTTAGAATGATCGACTTAGCCTTACTTCATGTTCCTTGTTTGGTTGTGGACTTGGGGCAGAGTCAATTATTCGACAATCTATCTGATCTCGTATTGTGTACAACAAGCATGCACAAAAGTAACCGGTGGTGCGGGAGTGAGGGTAATCCTAGGAGGAGTGCCTAAGAAGTTAATTATAGCTCGCAGGATAAGTGGGTGTTATCACACCTAGGGGTGGTCTAGTGCAGTAACTTAGGACCGTGGCATGAATTCTGAATCGACTATGGATAGGTGTGGAAGGTAGTATGGGCCTGTATTACTGAAAGCAAAGGATCTATATAAGATTCAGGAGGAATTTCAAGGCTACTAAGGAACTAATATGAGTAGGGCCTGGTGTGTCGATCACTGTATTATGGATGTCTGATCTTTCCTTGATGTATTTTCAGTCTGACGGCTATTAGGGGTTCAGGATTAGGAGCGGGCATCACCGAGAGAGCAGGTCTAAGTGAGGAGGAGGTTTGTGGAATCATTATTACAGAAGTGGCTGAGGCGATCAGGGAGGCTACTCCAGAACTGTTTGGGATGGTCAAGGCCGCCATGATTGAGTTATTCGATGATCGTTATGCTACACTTTCTGATGTTGATGTTGCTGCATCTACCACGGCTGTTGTTGTTGTTGGGGATCGAGGAGAGAGAGCTTTCCAGTATTAGGACTTCGATAATACGAAGCCCCTATAGTTTGATGGGGTCTCGGACCCGATTGTGGCGATGAGATGGCTGTCTGATGTGGAGGGTTATTTCTTCACGTGTTCTTGTCAGGATGACCAGAAGGTCAAGTGTGCCCTAAACCTTCTCAGGTTGGGAACGAAGGATTGGTGACTGGTGTATACACTCTTGAGCAGAGCGTTGCGGTGTCTTAGAAGCAGTTCTCGGAGATGTTCCGTGCGAGATATGTTCCCCTGATGGAGAGGGAGAGGTTGGCTCGGGAGTATTTGGATTTGAGGCAGACGATCAAGTCGGTGACAGAGATCACCAAGATGTTCGCTGAGAGGGATTTGTTCAGTCCTGATTTTGCTGCTTCGTAGCAGGCTCAGATGACTGGGTATTTGTGGATGCTCAATATGGATATTTGGTAGTTCGTGTCCATCCAGCGCTAGGGTTCTCTCGCTGATCTTCAGGATGCCGCAAGGAGGCGAGAGATTGAGATAGAGACTCAGGCGAGGGAGCAGTGTCAGGCTTCAGATCTGCCCCAGCCTGTACCAAAGCGGTTCATGTCCATCGACCAGAGTTTGGGAACAGTTAGAGGGAGGCACAAATCTTTTGTATGTCACAGGTGTGACGAGGAGGGCCAATTTGGTAAAGACTGCAGGCAGAGTACGCGGGTTTGTTTCCATTGCGGCCAGAAAGGCCACATCCGAGCTTGTTCTTCTTTTCTCATTTTCGGTGAGGTGTTGGACCCCACACCCCTAGCTTGGCAGTTACCCAACGGTCGACTTGGAACGACCGGAGTCCCGAGGACCGAAGGTTGAGTTGGCAATGCTCCTATTTAGCAGTTGTGGTGGTATTGGCTGCCATCTGTAATTTTTGTTTGTGTTTCAAGTTTAGTTGTAATATGGGATGCTCAGTTGAATGGAATTATTTGATTTAGCTTTGTTTAAGTTGATTTCTTGTGATGAATGGATTCATCATTTTGCCCTTGAATGTAGGAGCATTGAAATTTATGAATGTAGTGAGGATTTAGATCCTCTTATGTATCAGGACATTAGTGGTTAGGATCAAGTGGTGGAGTTCAAGTTACTCTATGTATCGAAGGATTGTGACGTTGTCAGACTCTAGCATATCCCAAGTGGGGGAGAGTGGTACCTCATAACAAGAAATCCTTGTGCCAGGGTTCGGTTCCTAAGTTGAATCTCTCTAGGACCAAGACTTCCGCACAGCTTCTGAATCTTTCGGTTTCGTGTCAAGATCATTGTCAGTTGTTGGATTCCCTTCAAGTCGTATTAGTTTTAGTTGTGGCAGCATATGTAAGGCGTGTTTGTGCTTTAGACTCTAGGGTGATAGGAGCCCATGTTAAGGGTTGTGATGAGGGCTTCCTTGTTTGTTCTTGTCTGATTGGGGCTTGGAGGTCCGAGTCACAGCCCGAAGACCTGGTAGGATCAGTTAAGTCTTGTTGAGCCCGAGTGTTGTTGATTGGTTATTGGATCAGGGTTAGGCATGAGTGTTGATGTTGGTTATTGGATCGGGGGTAGGTCTGAGTGTTGCTGTTAGTTAATGGATCGGGGGTAAACCCCATTACTGTTGTCGATTAGTGGATCAAGGGTGAACCTGAGTATTGTCAGTAGATAATTGAGTAGGGATGTTAGAGCCGAGTAGGAGCTCGATCCAGTCTTGTATGGGATTTTTGGGTTCCTTTATGTTGGTGCATTTCATGTAGGGTTAGTATAGCGCCAGTTGGCCGAGTAGATTTAGGACCGATCAAATATGTAGATGTCGGTCAGCATGATTGATAGGAAGTATGGGTTAGCCTTGCTTGTCGGGTTTTGTTAGGATTCCTCTCTGATGCGTCAGTATGTGTAAGTGGCAACTATGATGTAGGATGAATTTCTTATTTCGGATGTTGTCGAGCGATGCAGGGCTGGGAGACCTTAGTCTTAATGCCTTAAGAGCTTACGTCCAAATTTCAGATCTGGGCTTTCTAAGACCTCTAAGGCCATAAAGTTTCAAACTTTATGCCTTTGCATGGCTACAAAGAGCCCAACACCAAAAACCTAACTTGTTCAATCCATTCTAACTCCATAACTCTTGCATGGAACAAACCAAGGTCCAAGCTTGCATTTTTATGACTTAAGATGCCATGAAATGCCTAAAAGGACACCTTAAAGGCTTTGGAGTACCTTCTACTCACCAAGCTCTTGTATTTGGGACAAAAAGATGAAAATCAAGACTTAACTAAGATCTTGTGAAACATAAACCAATTTTGGAGCTTCATACCTCCAAATGGTGCACAATGAAGAGGAGATGTTGTATCCAAAGTCTTGAGAGCAAAGCTTACTTCTTAAGGGTCCTTCTGGAAAAATAGATGATACAACGAAACATCGGCTTGCACATGATCCCACATCGGCTTGGAAGGAGAACAAAACATTTCCTTATAAGGGGTGTGAATACCTTCCTTGTCACAACGCGTTTTGAAGCTGTGAGGGCAACATATCCCAAAAGAATTCTGTAGTTAAGCATGCCCGGGCCAGAGCAATCCACGGATGGGTGACCCCCTGTGAAGTTTTCGTGCCGGGAGCCCAAAGCGGACAATATTATGATACATGCCAGAGGGGGATGTTACAAAATGTATTAGAGCCAGGGCACGGGTCGTTGTGTTCGATGGGGACGCCGAATCCTATAATGGGGGGTGAAGGTGGGTTGCACCTGATCCCACATTGGCTTGGAAGGAGAACGAAACATTTCCTTATAAGGGGTGTGGATACCTTCCTTGTCACAACGTGTTTTAAAGCCGTAAGGGCAGCAGATCCCATAAGAACTTCGCAGTTAGGCGTGCCCGAGCGAGAGCAATCCATGGATAGGTGACCCCTTGGGAAGTTTTCGTGTCGGGATATATACTTCTAAGGCTTAAGAGCACAAGTGAAGACTAGCATCTATGGTGGTTTACTCTTGCTTGATGGTTACTTCTAGAGAAGCTCTCTTTTGAGTAGTTTCCCATCTTCATCAACTTCCTAATTGCCAAAAGGAACCAGAGACTTCAAAGGTTGTAACTCTTTCATTTTCTATGGTTGTTGTTTTATTTCCAAACTTTGCAAGTAGACTATTTGGTGGTTATAAAAACTAGTTTTATGTTGTTCAAAATTAAAGTCTTCTATTGCTATCTTTGTGTTTTGAAAATTTTTTGAATAAAATCCTAATACCCAGCACATATATCACACACAAACAGTGACATACAACATAACATAGCTAGTTTAGACCAACTGATACGTTCTAAGGCATGCGAATTCTCAGCTATTTACTAGATTTGCAACAAAGATTGACTCACCTTAACCTTAACAAATGCCTTTGACCGCTTCAAGTATTGTACTCATTTGAAGTTTTCAAGATTTTCCCTAATAGTACACAAATAAAAACCAATTATCAAGTAAGTACTAATTGCACAACCTTGACTACATTTCATGTTACTTAGTTGAGTTTAAATATTTTTCCAGCCCAATCCATGTTCAGTGTTTTGAGCATAAAATAGAATCTACAAATCTAAATGGGATGATATCGTACTTTCTGGAAACTAGACGCAATTTACCACAACTTTGTTACTGTAATTATTTTTTTCAATTCGATCCAGATTAGCCTCTGCATCCCTTGCAAGACAAGTCAGCAATTATGTCCAGATTTCTAACTTTTGCCAAAATCACCATATTTGTGCATAAACTCAACCAATACACATCATACCAATTCCATGACTTCCATATATAAATGAGGTTTAAAATAGATTACTAAACTCTATAAATATTGAGTAATTTTAGGAGAGCTTGAATGAGGAGGATCCAACACCAATTTCACTATAAAAGCTTCAAAAATACACTTCTTCACTTGAATCAACTACAAACTCCAAAGACTCCCATAAATACTCTTTAACTTGAGTTATTGGCTGGAAATAGGGTTACAAACCCATATTTTAGGGTTAGCCTCTTTAAATAGTCCATAAGGTTCATATTTGGCCCTCAAAGTATCATAAAATGATTCATTAACCCATTTACATGATAAGAATCATTTTATTACACTTTGGCCCCATAAATTAACTTTAAACCAAGGAAAATGTTAGTTTAATAAATAAACTTTGACAAAATACTATTCTCATTAATAGTAGGGGAAATTTGGGTCGTTACACTTCCCACCACTGTAATTCTAGTTTTTAGGGCAAATAAATTGATCGGCTATGTTAACCTATGTTACTTACCCATCCACCATAAACATAACCTATGTTAACTTCTGTTGGCATGCACATGTAAAAGATTCCCAACCAAGGTGTTCTCTGTAATATATATATATATATATATATATATATATATATATATATATATATATATATATATATATATATATATATATATATATATATATGTTATTTGAATACAGGGGATTTCCATCATATGTATAAATAATAGGTGATAAGCCTGGTCCATAACCTTAAATTTAAACTCTTCTAAACCTTGTCCAGAATGGCTTGACAACCTCGTCACTGAAATTTCTTAAACTTTGGGAAGGTTACCCTGCTAAGATTCTCAAGTTACTACGGCTTATAACTAAATTATATATAAAGGTACTAAATAACTGAAAGTAATTTCTATATGTCATACCTTGTACACAGGCCTAAACTGACTTTGACAACTCCATGAATGAATTCTGTCTTTTGCAAATTATTGAACCAAGAGTGTTGAGAGAAGGGAGTGTTGAACGGTTATAGGTAGTAACTGAGCCTGCATAGAGATGTGTTGACTTAGCTAGAGAAAATATACCTACTATGAGAGAGGTGACAATGGAGCTAGAGATCCTTATGTTTAACAACGAATGACTGAAGAATGTGGAAGGTTGATGTTGATGGGTTTTGAGCATTCTAACACTCCTAAGGTGTACATGCAACCCTAGATACCTTGGATTTATATTTTCTCTATTATACATGCAAACTTTCAATTTTCCAATGCATCATCCTAACTAGCATACTATGAGGTATATACACTACAAAAAACTAGTTAGATGACTTACCTTTGTTGTAGCTTGTTAACTTGGAGCTTTAAGAGCCTAGCACCAATAATGTGAATGCCTCAAATGGAACCACAAATCACCACCAACAATTGGCGGACTTGAGAGAATGTTTCTTGCACACAAAATCGGATATGCTCTTCCAAAGACTCACTAGTGCCAATTTCATGAGCTAGAGGGTTTCTTATATCGTGTGTCATGATTAGGGTTACACCATACAAACCCTAATGTGCATGACTTTCCACATTCCTTAGGCTCCATGGGTTTTAACCTCCATGGAGTATCCATGGGTCACCACATAGGTTTAGCCCAACTAAAGAACTATGGATCATAAGCCCACTTTATAAGAATGAATGATTTACACAATCAATCCCCATATATATAATTAGTCTCTTTTGATCACAAAATTAAATCCAAATTAATTCTTGATCAATACTAATTAAATAATATGATTTCATATTAATATATTAGAACTTATAATATATTAATAAATCTTAAATAACCTCTTCTCAAAATTCCATCCTTACAAATTGTTCCGGTGAAATGCAACCCAAATGGACCATGCTACTCTCGGGTCAAGTACATACCAAATATAGTTATGGACTTAGACACCTTATCCAACAAATGTAACATCCATAAAATTTCAGTAAAATTTAAAACTTTTTCAAACATCCAAAAGCCATTAGTTATTACAAAATGTTTTTAAAATAGTTTCATATCAGAGTATCCCAGAAACCATAAGCCCAAAACGCGAGGGTGTGTACGGTCAAGCCTTCGCCTTGCTAAAACATCTGAAGCACCTGAAACAATAAACTGAAATCGTAAGCATAAAGCTTAGTGAGTTCCCCCAAAGTACCAACACACAAATAGATAACATATACCAACGAACATCATACTATGGGTCTAATCAACCATCATGTTGGAATACCCCAGGCCCTCAACCATCAGGTTGGAATGTCAACAAACTATGGGTCCAATCATCCATCGGGATGGAATACCCTAGGCCCTCAACCATCGGGTTCGAATGCCCACATACTATGAGTCCAATCATCCTCGGGATAGAATACTCTCATCTTACAACCATAGGGTTGGAATGCCCACATACTATGAGTCCAATCATCCTCGGGATGGAATACTCTCGGCCCACAACCATCGGGTTGGAATGCCCACATACTATGAGTCCAATCATCTTCGGGATGGAATACTCTCGGCCCACAACCATCGGGTTGGAATGCCTCGGTCTGTTGGCTTACGCACAAAGCAGTAAAGCCTCAACCACCAATCACACATATGCATATATACCAGATAATCACAAAACAGTCTACAAACAGTCAAACCGATGTACATATCACTAAGCATAGCAACATCCTATCTACCAGGATACCCATCTAACAGATCATAACAACATAGAAACATCCTATAACCAGGATACCGACCTAACTGGTCACTAACATAGCATTATGCAATAACCAGGATAACAATCCAAAAAGGGTCGGCATTGGTGCCTTTGACCCTGTCAGTATAGTGAGGAAAACTCACCTCGGATGCCGAAGCTCACTGCACGAAGTCCTTAGCTGCAGCCCTGCCGACTCCCCGAGCTATCAATACCAAAATGTCACCCAATTAGCAATTAGTTTCCAAACCATGTTCCATAACCCTTACGTGGGGGTAAATTGACCATTTTACCCCTGGTCCAACAAGACTCATAACTAAGGCCCAAAACTATCAAATCCATAAAAACCCATCAATAACCCAATTTTCCAAATTGAGCCTAAACCCTTACATAGGCCTTCCCCTAAAGCCCATTTATTTTTCTGAACCAATGATTTTCCGATGGCCCAAAGGTCCAAGCCCATTGGGCCCAATCAAGGCCTAACTATATTGGGCCCATTAAGGACCAATTCATCATCCAAGGCCCATTAGGGCAAGCCCAGCAAGGCAAGCCCAACCAGAAGTCCATTACTCTAAAATTCTTAGTCCATTATGAGCCCAAACCAAAGGATAAGTCCAATACCAAGCTAGCCAACAATCAAAGAGTCCAAAATTTGCACAGGTGATGCTCACGTCGTGAGCACCTTAGGCTCACGTCGTGAGGTCATGATTTCTACCCAGAAACTTCCTCGGATATGCTCTCACGTCGTGAGGTCTTATCCCTCACGTCGTGAGTCCAGATCTGACCAAAAATAAGCATTAAGCTCCTAATCCATTAAGCCTTGACATGGGACAGTCTAAAGGGTCTTCCTTGACCCAAAGGACCATTAAAATCGAAGCTTTTTGGACATGCATATCCAATACATGTCCCAACATCAACTAGGGCACAAAATGAAGGAAAAAGGTCCAAGACTCAAATTTGGAGTCCAAAACCATGATCAAAATTCAGATCTAGAACTTATATGACTTAAGATACCATCATAATCCATAAAGCTACCAACTTTATGGATTCCATGCATGCTAACAAACATTACAAGCCATAAAATGCATGGAAACTTAGATCTAGCAAGCAAGGAAAAGAAAGGCATGAGCTTGATGACTTACAAAGGTCCAAAAGCTCCAGGACTAGCTGATGAAGCAACCAAGAAGCTAACAAATGCACCACCAATGATCTTCTTCTTCCTCAAAGGGCTTCAAAGCTTCAAAATCTCATGAATAACACCAAGAATGACCAAGGACTTCAATAGGGGCTGAGATTAAGGTTTCTAGAGGTCTTGGGAGTAAAAGAGGCTGAGGAGAAGCAACCCTAATCATCTTATAACTTTAAATACCTGAAAATTAGGGTTTTGGTGCATCAGGTGCTCCTCACTTCGTGAGCACTTCATGCTCACGTCGTGAGCCTTAAATGAGCTTGGTCAACAAGTCAATGATCACTCACCCAAACTACTCCAACTTCAAACGATCATAACTTCTTCATTTCAACTCCGTTTTTGACGTTCTTTATATCCACGTAAAGGTGGTGAGAAGCTCTACACATCTATCAACTTAACCTCACCTCAAAACCTTCCAAACGAAAATCCAAAATTCATAAAGAGCTCAAACTGCCACTTTACCGATATACCCCTTGGCTCCAAGACACGACCCAAACTCCCGGATCACCTCAAATATATTATGTGTACCTAAATGGGTCTAGGTCTCTCTCTTTTCCAAAAGCCCTAAGTCTTATGATAACCTATCTTCAGGCCACAGTCCCGAATTAGGAAAGCGATTCAGAACAGGGCGTTACAGTTAATTCCAGAAATTGAGAAATTTGATCCTACCTCTTTCATCGCATATAGCACAAATGTATAGGGATCTTCCATGCTTATTCTTTGGTGAAAACTCTTCTGCACCAAGTTATCCTTTCCAACTTTTGGGCTGCACCTCTCTGCAGTGCTTGTTTTCTGTCTTATCATATGATACAATAATGTTTGGAATGAAAAGATATAATCAGAATTGTACAAAACTTTGAAGGAAAAAAGTGTTTATATATCTGCAGTATCTATAATAATTTAGTTAGTCTATTGACCAAATTTTTGTAATAAATATAGGTAAGGGCCACACAATGATCGATAAAAAAATTTAAAATGTATTTGATAAAATGAAAGAATATATATATATATATATATATATATATATATATATATATATATATATATATATATATATATATATATATATATTGGATTAGGTGTCTAAGTTCATAACTATTTCTGGTATGTACTGACCCGGTTGGCATGGTCCATTTGGGTTGCATGGCATCATGACACTTGGATAGACAAAATGAGAAAAGGACACTTATGGTTTATTAATATATTATAAGTTCTAATATATTAATAATATATTTAATTAGTATTGATCAAGAATTAATTTGGAATTAATTTTGTGATCAAAATTGAGACTAATTAAATATATGGCGTTGATTGTGTAAATCATCCATTCTTATATAGTGGGCTAATGATCCATGGTTTATTGAATTGGGCTAAAACCCATATGGTGCTCCATGGATGGTCCATGGAGGTTAAAACCCATGGATCATGGAGGAAATGAAAAGCCATGTCAATTAGGGTTTAAATGGTGTAACCCTACTTGTGACACAACTATAAAAGGACCCCATGGGCTATCAAAATTAGCACTAACTGAAGAACAAGAGGGCTAGCCGATTTTGAGTGATAATGTACATCTCTCAAAGTTACTACAAGAGTTGTGTTGTTGTGTGAAACACTTTAGGCATCACATTTGGGGTGCTAGGCTCACAAAGTTCTCAAGGAATCCAAGCAACAAGAAAGGTGTAACACACCGAAATTTCTTCCGTTATTTCTAACCAATCTCCGTTAATAGAATTTGTATTTTATTGATTTTCCCGTCAACTTCTTGGGTTAGAAAATCAACGAGTGTTATAGCTAAAATTCTATAAGAGTCGGAAACCAAAAATCGCGCGAAAAACCTGCATTTTTCTCCAAAAATGACGTGTGTGCGGCCGGAACGAGTTTACGGTCGTAAACTCGTGTACGGTCGTAAACCCGTTTGCGGTTGGTGCCAGGTGGACCCCACCACCGACCATACCCTCCAGCCTATAAATACAGGACCCCCACCTTCATTTGAACCTTCTTGGCCGAAAACACTCTCTTTCTCTCTCTAACTCTCTTGACCGTAAACACCTAAAACCCCTCCTTTCTTCCGAAAAACACCAAAAATCGTCATTTGGGGCCGTTTGGGAGCGTATGGAACACGTTTTCGTCGAGATCAGGCACCCTTGTTCTTGAGTTTACGGCCGTAAACTCTTCAAATCTTCAATGGTCGTAAACCCTTTAAAGGATAGTTCACGGCCGTAAACCCTGTTCACGGCCGCAAACCAAGTTTACGGCCGTAAACCTCCATTCACGGCTGTAAAAAGCCCTTAAGTGGTGAAAAACCTATTCCCTCGATTCAACCAAGTCCCGGTAACATTCCTTAACCGAAAACGAGTGTTTTTCTAACACTTTATCTAACAAAATCGCTAATTTAGATACATATATGTATTTATTGATATTAGGATTCCGTTAAGTGCCACGTACATCGACTCGAGGATCTTCCAGTTCAATCCTTTGCATCCAACAAACAGTGAGTTCATACCCCTATGCTTTTAAGGTTTTTAAATGTTTTCAGGGGGGAATACAAGCCAAATACAAAGGATTTTGTGAATTAAAATAGAAATGTTTTCAACAAGTTAAAACTTATGCAATTAATACAACCCAACGCGTTTCATAAAACAAATAGACATTTATTCCCTTTTGTATTATGCGGAGCATAAGGGACGTTTTTCTAAACATAATTGCATAGTTTTCAGAACAGTACATGAACATAGCTTTCCAGTCAAACTATATTAGGTATAGTTTGGGGAACTCTTTACCAGTTTTACTGATACAAACTATTTACATGGTTAAACGTATAAACTATGACAGATTTAGTTTATAACATACATTACTACAAGAGTACAACACCTAATAATTATTTAAGTATAATTATTTTTACTCTACAAAACATACATCGGTTTTACATACGAAAGAACAGTACGCTTACATATTATTACTCGTAAAGTCGTTAACCTAATTGGGAGACACGTCCTTGGGCGCTTACAACATTAACTAAGTGGAGGACTACCCTTATGGACCAGAATTTCCTGGAGGGAAAGTGTGGCTTTTGTGTATAGATCTATACGGGACTGACTATCCCGCACCTGGCTGCTAGCTATAGTCGGATTGGCAGGTCTACGGGTGACAAATGTCATAAAGGATATCGGCGTCCGTTTCATGTCGTATCAAGTTTAAGTATGGTCATAAAACTCGCCAATCGTACGACTCTTTTACGTAATAATATACCTCTCATAAACAATTGCTTTACTAACATAAGTGTGATACTTATGCCTTACGATTTCGGAACCATTAAATCAACAAACACACGTATACCAGGGAAAATAAGGGATTTTCCCAGACAAACAGAACATACAGTACATACTGGTGGTAGCCAGGGTTTTCAAACGGAATACTTTACATACTGGTGATAGCCAGGGTTCTCAAACAGAATACATTTTACATACTGGTGATAACCAGGGTTTCGATACAAATGATGTTTTACATATAATGAAAATAAATCATTTATACAAATTCAGTGACTAGTTTTCATTACAAAAACATGCTTATGAACTCACCAACTTTATGTTGATGCGTTTTCAAAACCGCTTGTATTCTCAGAACAACAATAGACAGGTACCTATGTTAGCTTTTGGAGAAGACGGAGCATTTTGGAGTCTCGTCTTTTACTTTTGTCTCTTTTTGGTGTATATAAACTATGTTTTCAAACAGATGTAAATGTTCATATTATAATGTAATGGTTGTGTTTACTTTGATTACTATGATGCAATTGTTGTGATACTACGTATGACGTCATCCACCCCCGGACGTTTCCGCCGTTTGTCTTATGGTTCGGGGGTGTGACAAAATGTATGTTCTTCTACTAGCTTTTATGTTTCAAGTTCCCCATTCCATGCTAGTTAGGTTAAGAACCTTGGAAAAATCAAATTTGCATGTATCTTAGTAAAACATAGATCCAAGGTTTCTAGGGTTGCATGTACACCTTAGGAGTGTTAGAATGCTCAAAACCCTTCAATATATATATATATATATATATATATATATATATATATATATATATATATATATATATATATATATATAAAATATAAATTTGTAAAAAGTCACGACTTAATGGGGAAAGCCTCATTTGCTCCTAGTGAATTAAAAAAAACATTTAAAACTCTTATAACAAACAAATGAAAAACCAAGGAAAAATGATGGAAATTCAAAAATCTAAAATCGGTTCTTGAGATTTTGTTATGTTCTTTGACTTTTATGGTCAACCCACTGTAGTCGTAATTTCCCAGATTTGAATTCCATACTTATTATGTAACATCTTGTTTCGAATTGTTCCCATTTTGGGTTGGTGATCAAGGACTGGGTATTAACTGGCTTCGGATCCTCGAGGAGTTGGGTTTTAGACCCAGTTGGAGTTGGATAATGTATCTTGGATGCTCGGGTATTCAATTTGAGTTTTTGCGTCAAAAGGCATTTCAGTAATTTGTCATCTCGGGCTTTTATGGAAAGTAGATGTCCATTCAGTAATTCTAGACGTTCAGTTAGAAGTAGATCTAAGGTTTGGACTTATGGGATCAATCATTAAGAGCTTAATGAAGGTTTTGGCTCAATGGAGGAGTACTTTGGGCGTACACGTTTGTACGCGTAGCGTACAAGCCAAACAACATGTACGCTTAGCATACAGCTGAGTACGCCCCGCGTACTCAGTCAGGGGGAGTTTTGCTTATTGGGCTTCAGTGTAGGCCATCTATTGGGCTTATTTGTCTTCGGCCCTGTTGGGCCATTAGGTTATGGTCTGATTGTGAGTTTGAGAAGGCCCACGAAGGGCATTAGGCCCAATTTGGAAAATTGGGCCATGATTTGGGACAAGTAGTTTTTGGTATTTTATGCTTGAGTGTTTAAGTTATTAATGGGTCATCGGAATACAAAGTGTTTTGGACTAGAATGAATGGTTGGGCCTTAAGGTAAGGCCCATGTAAGGGGTTTGGGCCCAATTTGGAAAATTGGGCCATTGGTTGATTAATTGGCCTTTGGGCCTTTTAGATTATAAGTTTGGGTCTTAGATTTAGACAAGGCTAGGTTAGGGGTAAAATGGTCTTTTTACCCCAGGTATGGAGTCATGGTTATGGATTGGAACCCAGTTGTTTTACTATTGGTAGTTCATAGATCTGCCAGCCAGCAGCCAAGAGTGTTTCTGTATGATTCAGCAATGCGAGGTGAGTCTTCTCACTATATCCATGGGTCGAAGGCACCAATTTCGGCCCATTATATGTTATGTGGTATGCTAGTTGTCTTTGTGATACTTACACGGAAGACCCACAGGGGAGCCCGTGGCATTTGGATATCAGACTATGTGGAGGAAGGGGGGGGGGGGAACTCATGGCATTCCAGGTTTAAGACCAAGGGGGTCATGTCATCCCAGATAAAGACCAGGGGGGAGCCCATGGCAACTATATGTATGTTGCATGATATTTTGTGGTTGTATGTTGTATGGTATTTTGGGAAAACTCACTAAGCTTCGTGCTTAGGGTTTTCAGTTTATGTTTCAATTACTCCGGTTTTCAAATGGAAGGGCTCGAGATGATTGTAGAGCACACACCACATGTTTCTATTTTTTTATGAATTACTATGATTTGTCAATGTTTTGATAAAACTTAATTACAATGGTTTTATGGGAAGGCATGTATTTGATGGGTTTTGAGCACTATAACATCCCTATGGTGCACATACAACCCTAATGCTTTGGATCTAAGTTTTCACTAGTTATACATGTAATTTTCATTTTTCCAAAGCATGAAGCCTAACTAGCATACAACATTGATATTTGAAACATAAAAACGAGTTAAATGATTACCTCTTGGTTGTCTCTTGTAGAACTTGGCCTTACAAGAGCTTAGCACCTCAAATGCGATGCCTCAAATAAGTCACAAAACACCAAAAACAAATGGAGGATTATGAGAGAGAGGTTAGGAGGCACCAAAACGGCTAGGGTTCTTCTTGGAACTTTTGTGTGTCGATTTTAGGGGCTCAGGGGTTACATATATAGTGTAGAATTCCAAGGGTCACTTGTAAACCCTAATCCCTTCACTTAGGCTTTTGATCCAATAATTCATTTGGACTAACACTTCATGGACTCTCACATAATCTTAGTCCATCACTAATCCATCATGGATCATTAGCCCAAACTATATATATATATATATATATATATATATATATATATATATATATATATATATATATCACTGGTTTACATAATCAGCCCCTGTTAATTTAATCAGTCTCTTTTGATCACTAAATTAATTCCAAATTAATTTTTGATTAATACCAATTAAATAATATGATTTCTCAATTAATATATTATTCTTATAATATATTAATAAATCAAAAATAACCTCTTTCTCAAATATCCTTCCTATCGAATTGCTCCGGTGAATGCAACCCAAATGGACCATGCTACTATCGGGTCAAGTACATACCAATTATAGTTATGGGCTTAGACACCTAATCCAACAGTATTAACGATCTATTCATCTAAAAACAAAAAAAAATTATGTCATGATTTTTGGGGCATTACAAGTTGGTATCAGAGCTTTGGTTTAAGGGATTCGAACATACTCTGAGGTGTGTCTGAACTCAAGCTGTGGATTGGTAATGTTTTCAACAGAAAAATGTTTTCAAGAAAAAGAGTTTTCTTAGATAAGAGAAGGGTGTGGTGCATGGCTGCATGCAATCAGCCGAGCTCAAGTATGTTTTCCCAGAATACCCATACATGTTATCTGTTATGGTTTGATTTATGAGTCTGTGAATTACATGCTAGTTAGGGCTAAGGATCTACTCAGTTCTTGCATGATAGAATGTTAGGAGAGATGCATTTGTATGCATAGCGTATAGGCTGGTAGACTTGCATGCTAGTGCTGATTAGTTAGTGGTAGTTTGATCTGATATGTGATACCTTGTTGCGTTGGGTGTATTGGATGCTATGATGTGATGAGAATATCTGTTGGAATTAGTAATTGCTAAATGTATTCTTGAAAAATTGTATACGGTTAGTATCTTATATCCCTAGAATAATTGATTTGGTCTTATTTCCTGTTCCTTTTCTGGTTGTGGTTCTAGGGTAGAGTCTGTTATTCGACAGTCTATTTCATCATGTTCTATGTATAGTTTGCATGCACAAGGAAACCGGAAGTAAGGGTGGAATTTCTAGCATAAGTGGTGGTGTGTGGGTTGAATGTTATATGATAGTTTTATGGATTGGAGACTTACTGCATTAATGTTGCTTGCTTTGTGCTTTATAGAACTCTTAGATGATTGGAGTCAGCTACTAAGTGAATATGATGGTATTCATGAGGTGGATGATTGACATTATGAGGAGTTCTTCAGCAGTTGATGGCAGAGTGAGGTCGGGAACCTAGGTGAGCCTAGGGAGTGCTGCAGGGGTTGTAGTCACGTTGTTTAGTGAGCTTTGTTGTATCCGTGGAGTGGGTGACTTAGAGGATTCAAGATGATTCCTGAGGAAAGTATGGATAGGTGTAGAAGGTAGTATTGGGCCCGTACTACTGAAAGAACAGGATCCATACTCGAACCGGGGAGAGTCTTGGAGAATCTAAGAAGCTTGTGGAAGAGGATTCTTAAGTATGTTATGATCTTCTGCATGATTGTATTTCAGTTTGGTGATGAGCTTCCAAGAATGAGGTTTAGGTTCTGGTTCCGGCTCAAGAAAGGGTACTAAGCCGATTAGCAAGCAGATGCGGGAATTCATCTCGTCGGAGACTACCCGCGGTGTTTTGGAACTCCTGTGATTTTTGGTTCGGTCAAGGAGTGTTTTTTTGGAGATCTTGGATGAGTGCTAGGGAGAGTTCTGTGCTGAGGTTATGACTATCGTTGGAGCTTGCACTATTTCTTTCCATGAGTTTCGTGCTTGTGGAGCTCTTGCATTCTATGGGGAGAGGGACCGTTGCCAGTAGGAGGTGGTTAGCGGATATCGCTAACATGTTCAGGAGGAGTTTCTGCCCGAGGAGGTGAAGGTCAAATATGATTCCTGCCTATTGAAGGTCAGGGCACGGGATTGGTGGGAAGAGATTGGTCGTGAGGTGGGTGATGATGTTGTGGATACTATGTCATGGGATGACTTATCGACCAGGTTCCAAGCTGAGTCGCATTAGAGATTAAGGTGCAGTAGTTGGCGCGAGAGTTTCAGGATCTCCGCTAGACTACTGAGATTGTGGCTGAGATCACTGCCAAGTTCCGGGATAGGGCTTTACTGATACCACAGTATGCAAAAGATGAAGAAATGAAGAAGGTGAGGTATCATGATATGCTGCGAGATGATATCAGGGAGTTCGTAAGTATTTCAGGGTGTGAGGCCACAAGAGGGTCATATGTCCGAGGAGAAGGGGAGGAGCAGTGAGTGCGCTTGCTCCGGCTATTTTTGTAGATCTCTAATAGTCGTTAGGGTAGGGCAAGAGCCCCAGCAGAGAAGAGTCGGTCATTGCAGTGTCAGACAGGGGAGGGCCATGCTCCGTCAGGTGATTTGTGGGTATGTTATCTTTTGTGTTCATTTCGGTTGTTATCAATACTCATGTTGCTTGGAATTTTATATTGGTTCGGTTAAGCATTATCTTTGGTTTAATTATATGTTATCGTTGGGGTATATCTTCGAGAATTGTTTTATATCTTTTGCATGCCATGAATCATTAGTGGGCTATTGAGGGGTTGTATCTTTTGTAGTGGGTTCCAATGTGTCCAGTTGATATTCTGGGTTTGGTCGAGATCGGTTCAGAGGGGGTTTGTGTGGAAGGTATATGGTTAGGACTTAGTATTCAACGAGTTAGTTCTTTAGTAATCGTCAGGGTTCGGTGGTTCTAGTATTTGTTTCGGTGAGAGCGGCGGTTGCCTATGGAAGAACTTTTGGGTTAAAGCACTGCTATTGCTAGGAGAGGAGCGGTGGCAGGAAGGTAGTAATGTCAGTTGCATGGGTTGTTTGGTCATCAGAAGTGTCAGAGGAGTTTTATATTCGCATGGTAGTAGTCAGATAGAATTCAATAATTCTTTGAGAATGGAAGTTGGGATAAGGATTCGTCGGTTCAAGGCAAGGGTTATAGTTTTAGTCGTTAGTATAAGAACTCAGGAATGGTGTCAAGGGAGGTGATATGGATTAGCAGATTAGTTAAGATTTCAAGAGCAACCTTCAGGGTTTCAGGAGTTGGGTGGTCATGGAGTTGGCTAGCAATGGAATGCTAGTATTGTTTAACGCTAGGTATGGGCGGTTCATATTTGAGGGAGATGGATCAGAGATCCATAAGGATTAAGAGGTGAGAGGTCACCGTCGAGTCCAAGTCGGGGAGAATTAAGTGGTTGTTCAGGCTAAGGTTGAGTTAGTGGGAGTTCAGGAAACTCCCATCTGCAGGTTGGCATCTCTTCGGTTATGCATAGTACCTGGGGGATTCGAATGTGTGACCCGAACTCCTGAGGGGTTGCAGGATTCGGCTCAGGATGTGTGGTATTGTGATGGTTTGAGTGTGATGAGGCCATGGGTGGTAATCATGGTTGATTTGAAGGGTTGTAAGATTGTGATGGGATCGTAGCATTCATCAGTTCGAGGTAGACTATCAGTAGGGATGGTCGAGCGTGGAAGAAGAATGAGTTCGTGCCTTGGGTACGCCAGCCTGGATGGTCGGGGAATTATTCTCTGTCTAGGTTGAGGACCATTGAGGTCCAAGGCGGAGTCGGGCCAGTATAGCTTTAGATGAGTAGGACCCATGGGCGAGGCCCGTGTGATTATGGTAGATCAGGTGGGTCTTAGTAGAGACCGTTGGGTCAAGTTATTGGGTCTTGAGTTACAGGTCCATGTGGGGGATCAGTGTGTGGCGCAAAGGAGTTTCAGGTTGGGTAGCCTTGTTGTTTGGACTCTTGGGAACCTGGTGGTTGGACCAGGTGCGAGACGGGTAGTCTCAGAGATGGTGTGAGAGTAATTATTTATTAGTCAGGTTAGGGGTCTTCGGGAATCAGAAGGTTGTGGTGTGAAATGCAAGTGCATATTCGTGGATCTCGGGTTGTGAGTGTAGTATAGAAATGGTTTACGGTAAGATCTCGAGTTTAGTATCGCGCGTGTTGTGCTGGATTTGCGTTCCAGTAGAATAAGAATTGGGGCATCCTTATGCCAAGGGAATCAATCGCAGGGTTCAAGGGTAATGAATGTGTTTATTTTTGATAAAAATCGAGCCGTTGTGTTGTGTCTTGGGTTGGTTCTGTCTGCGAGATGGCCACAACGTGTTTAGAATCAGGAGAAGGTAGGTCGTTGGAGACCGGGTATGATAGGAGACTGTAGTTTGTCTTGTGGCATTCTTTTAGCTGCATGTTTAGTGTCGAGGTGGTTTGGGGGTATTATCGTCATATAAGGTTGCTCTCGGCAGTGGGCTAATGTGTGTTTGTGTGTCTTTCGATTCAGGAATCGGGTAGGAGTCTCTGGTAATTCAGATAGTTGCCAGACAAGTTAGGACCAGGGAGGTCTCGGCTACCTTTGGAAAGCGGCTAGGTGGCAGCAAGATGAGTCGGAGTGGTTTCAGTGATTTGGGATTCATGCGAAGAGTTGCTTGTATTTCGGAGTATATGTTAAGTCGCCTGCAGTTGGATTAAGTAATCTCAGAGTGGCTGATTGGACCCTGTTGCACAACTCTCGTATGAGTCTAACCATCGCAGGGAGGAATCTTCTACTCGAAGGATTATCTAAGCCTTCTGCCAGGTGTAGTGTTCTGCAGTTGTTCATGATCAGTAATTTTGTTCCTATTGAAGCATCAAGATAATCTGGGTTGGAAGTATGTTGTTTAGTCTGGTGCTCATGAGGGAATGGTATGTTAGTGGTTCATTGTGGACGGTTTGTTGGGAAAACCACAACACAACTTGTTGTGGGTCACGATGAAAAGACGACGGCGGATGCTTGCTGTAAGCGATGATTAGTCGATTGGCGGTGTTGACCGTGAGGTTGGTTGCGCTGATTGTTACCACTGTGGTTGGGACAAAAATAATGAGATTGAGTAGTCGAGCCGGTGTGGTATCCTTGGTGATGATGCGTGATCGGAATGGATTGGTTGGGAGGGTCAATCACGGTTGAGACGGGATTCCTCAAAAGCATGGAACGAGCTTGAAATAGAGTCGGGAATGGAGACCGGTGGTGGATAAGGGTAGCAATATTGTCAAACCTCGGTGTGAGAGAGTTGAGGAGATGAGTGACAAGAGTCCTCTTTGACCAGAGAACCAATGTTTGAAAACAAGTCGGCGGTTGAGTTCTTTTTGGAACAAAAATCTATGATGGGGTGGTCGCTAAGCATCATGGATCGGAGCTCATTTGTCAAGTTGAATGGCTCGAGCTTCTTTATTATCGTGAAACAACTCTTCAAGTGTGGTCCAAATCTTGTGAGCGGTCAAACCTTCTTTGAGAACCACTATAAGAGAGGTTGGGAAAGTGTTCCATAGATCCATATAGCAACCAAGGAGTCAAGTTTGGACCATTCTTCACTGTTGGAGGCAGTCGAAAAAGAGGTACCATCCAAGTGACCCATAACCCCATAAGCTTTGAAGTGGGTAGAGAAAAGAACACTCCAAGCATCATAATTGAGTTGGGAGAGATCAAGCACAAGAGGAACGAAGGCCTTGATGTTGGTGATTCAATAGGGTTTAAGGTTTTCGGTGTATGGGTTGGTATTATCATCACCCACCATGAGAAACGATCAAGCAAGAAGTAAGCAAGAGAAGGAAGCCAAGAAGAGGTCGATGGAAGGGGGAGAGACGGAAATTAGGGTTAGATGGTGGGGAGCTTTGCTACCATATGAGGGTAAATATTTTCCCATGAGTTGGAATGATTTCATTAACAAAAATATATAGTACAATACAACATTCGACTATACAATAATAAATATGGGCTAAGCTAATATATACTAATAGGCTCGTCCCCACCGGAGCTACCGTAGCTGCCGTCAGAGATAAACCCATTTTTGGAATCAGGCATGGCATCGTACTTGAGCCGACCGGAGCTACTCCGGTCAAGGTCATCATAAATAGATGAATTCTCCAGGGTGGCAAAGGAATCGAACTGCCTAGATCCATGAGAACCATAAAACTTATCAAATTCATGATTACTAGAAGCTTGAGCCATCTGTAAATGATTTGAAGCTGATGATATTCGAGTAGATTGAAATTTTGGATGATTATGGCTACCCTTGTAAGCAATCTTTGTAATCTGACCGTCCAAATTTGTTTCTATTCTCTTCCTCGCCGTACAATTTGGAGACACGCACATGTAATAGCTTCTAACATTTTTTCCTTTCCCCTGTTTTTTCCCGTATTTTCTCCAACGATAGCCATCATCTGTTTTTATTTGCGATGATTGATTTTCGAAATTGATGTTGCTGCCTGCATAACCCAATTGAGAGCTTTGCATCTGCGAATTTGAATCGGTTGTAATTGTGGAAATTTCTGGGGAGAAAGTTAGGAACTGAGATGGGTGTTCTGATTGCACAAATGTTTTTTCATCTTGTTCTCTGGGTTTCTGATGATTCCATAGCTGCTCCTGAAATTCGTAATAAAATTATTGTCCGTTTCTTGTTTATGAAAAACACAAGAACCCAGAATGATGAAAACTTACAGTTTGATGATTTGATGGTTGCTGAAAAGAGAAATCTGTGAAGCTTTTTTGCTCTTTTTCGATGCTCTGTTCATGGTTTTGGATGTTGCTGCTGAGATTCTTCAATGAGAAGGAACCGGTGGATGGAGATGGTAGAATCTGCAATAAATGTTTAAAAAGGTCGTTGGTGTTGAGAGTTTAAATCCAAATCGGAACTTGGTGGCGAAATAAAAAATTGAATCAAATCTGAAACCAAATCCGAACATGGTGGGGAAACCAAATCGGAACAAATGAGTAAACCAAAGTTCTAAGTAAATGATAGAAATGGTCCCTGAGGTGTATTATATAATTCAGATTCGGTCCAAGGGCATATTGGTCATATAAAAAAATAACAACTCAAAAGCTAGATTTAACGCCTGAATGGCCAACCATGCAAAATCTTTGGGCAATTTTTTGAAAACCACTCCCCCATAACGTTTCTGAAAATATCCTCAACATGCCACAGGTACCATTAGAGAAATTGTCTAAAAAAATGACAAAGGCATGTAAAATCTGTCAAACTATATTGATCTCTTTTAGCACACAATCTTTGGTATTGAAAACATTGAACAAGCAGGATAACTTGGGAGTAAATCACAAATAATTGAGAGAAGAAGAGAGGATGCTCACTTGAACAAAATGAAAGATTAAAAAAAAACATTTGCCATATCAATTCATTCCCTTTTATGAAATTTTCAGAAATAATGCTAATTGCCTTTTATTAAAAATTGTCAAACTCGTACAAGTTACGAGTCGACTCGTACGAGTTATTTCAAACCCTAAACAAACCGACTCGGTAGTTCGGGTCGAGCCAACTCGGACAAGTCAAATAACCTGTGGGTAATGTCGTTGTCCAGCGGGTAATACACATATATTAAAGTATTAATCTATTTAATTTGTAATTGTATTTGCATGTATATTATATATTGGCATAATTTAAAGAAATAAAGGTAAATATTGTTAGTGTATCCCACATCGGTGCGACACTGTAATATAAGTGACTATATATGTTGGAGTTCCCCTTCTCTCCACAAGAGCTCTTTTGGAGAGACAATCTTAGGCTCCACATATATTTATAAATATGCATTAATATTCAACAAATATTATGTCTTTATACATGTATTACATATTTACATATAATTTTTTTCAATATCATGACTCTTAGGATTAGGATTCGAGTCACAAGTAGAGAATTTATATTTCGAGTCACAATTTGACAATTATGCTTTTAATCATGTGATGAGAGAAAGGTCTGATGTCAAAAGATATACCTTCGGTGTCTGAAAATTTTTGCCAAACTTCCTTTGGGATAAAGCTCTGAAATACACTTGCTCTTCTGATTAAAACAAATAAAAAGAAACATGTTAATTATATATATATATATATATATATATATATGACAACCGTCAAAATTCGAGTCGGTTTTAGATTTGACTATACTTAGTTGCACATATAGGCACGACACATAATAGACTTAGTAACTAGAAGCTAAGTTATAACCTACTAGAAACTTGGAAACAAGTAGGACCGAATGATAGTGTACTTAGATTTCACATTGATATGTGAATTCTACTACTACTTAACTGTAGTGACTATCCATATTTGGGTCACTCTTTGACTCGAACACCTTTTCATGAATCATATACACACATCATGCACTTGACCTAGTAGTAGAAATTAGGTCAAAGTCTCATAGAAACTTAAGTCAAAGTTGAAGAGTAGGACTAGTATACTTGATTCCTCAATTTCGCTTGAATCTCGGAATCACTACATAGAATGCCAATAAACCGCTAAAAATAAATTACAAACATTATTTATAACTATAAAAGAGTTATAATACCATAAGATAATTTGAAGTCTCAAAGATTCAATTTAATTTGATATCCAAAGATTTACAAACTCTCAAAAACCCTAAAAACCCTAAAACCAAAATTTTATAAAGTTTAACATCAAGAATTATATAAAAATAGTTATGAAACTTATAAAATTATCTTAAAATAATCAAGTTGGGAAATATAATCAAGGAAATTATAGTTTAATGTACCAACATTTATCCTTAAGCATATTTTATAAAAACTTTAGAAATTTATAGTTGGGAAATATAATCAAGGAAAATCAAGGATTTTATAAAACAATGTAAAGCTTAAGCATATTTTATAAAAACTTTAAAAATTTATAAAAATTGGGGGAAATGATTTGAATGGGATTTATGAGAGAGAAATCCTCTCTCCTCCTCCCAAAAATCGGACTCATCCCCCCCCCCCCCCCCCAATACACCATTTTCCCAAGTCATTAATCAATTTCACTCACCCACTCCATCTCTTTCTCTCTCACACTCCCTCACTTCATTTTCTCTCTATTCTCTCTTCCTCTCTCCCTCAACCACGAAATTCTCCAAAAAATGGGTCATAGAACACACCATGAACTCTAAATCTTAATCATCTTGAGGTGTTCTTAAAGCTAAACCCGAAAATCATTCATTTTCATTCTCTTTTCCTTCAAGTTTTACTTGTTTTTCATGGATTTTCTCCATCTTCTACTCCATTCTAATGAAAGATCAAGAACACATAAACATACACACACACAAACTCACGGTTTTGATAATGATGGTGGTAGGATTTCACCCAAAAACAACATGCAAGTTGTTAATGGTGAAATCCAAGGACCAAAACCTAAGTCAAAATCAACATAATGCACTTTTCTACAAGTTTTGGGTAAAAATCACCACATGCACCCTAAGTTTTCTATCAAAAACGATTTTTGAACATTTCAAACTCATGAATGGTCTTCAAAACAACATGCATGTGATGATCTTCAAGTTTAGATGCTTGATGATCAAAGTTTGTTGTTAAAAGCTTTCAAATATGTTCATGAAGGATTTATTTCCAAATAAATATCTAAAACTCCTTTTCTGACCAAATCCGATTTTTCCCAGATTCCCACCAACAAAATGAGATGTTCTACAAATTTTCAGAAAATAATTCATTTTTCTCGAATTACTATAATTAATGCAATAAATTAGGGAAATAATTCATATAAAATACTTTCTGAGGTCTATAAATCCTAGGTAAATTTGTGGATGACCCCTATGCTAAATAATGACTTCTCATTACGTTTCATCGATTTTTGTTACTGTTTAGCGTGGTTTTGAATTTTCTTTTTGTTTAGCCCCAATAAATCATAAAACCACTTTAGACAATTTGAAAATGGTATCTAATAATCTTCGCAGTTTCTATTAGAGGTGTAAGACTCAGCAAAATATTTTCAGAATTTTTAATAATGCATTCCTATTTTTCCCCGATTTTTGTATTTATAATGGCCTAAAAATAGAAAAAATAGTTCTGCTCATCTAAAATACATGAAAATTTACCAGAACACCTTCTAGTACATTTGGATGCTACATACAAATTTTGATGATTTTTCTCTTCTGTATACTATTTTTCTCCTATTTTCTAAGATTAAATACACTTAAATACACAAAATCGGATTCCAGTTGATAAAAACCACCTTTGGGATTTTTCCCAGATTATCTACACTGTAAATGAACTTTACAAAAATTTTGGTAATTTACTTTAACTGTTTAATAATTATTCTCCAATTAATGATTATTTAAGAGGATAAAACAAAGAAAAATAAAAAGACTAATTGAAAAATATCTTTTATATTTTTCACAGCTTCTACATGTATAATAACAGTGTTACAAAAATTTTGGGCAATTTTGGAAACTGTTTTCTATTTATTTCAATTTCTATTCGAATAAATGCTCAAAAATCATAAATTTAGGTTAAATAGTTTGGAAATCCATTTTTATATTTTTTCCAGCTTAAGTATGTGTAATAACACTTGTAATAAAAGTTTGGTGAATTTTTTAAACTGTTATATATTTATTTCTATTTTTATAGAATAAATACACAAAAATTAGAAAAATTGTGTTAAACTTTTAAAAAACACATATTAATATTTTTCCCAGATTATGTACACTGTAAAGCAGTTACACAAAAATTATAAGACTTTCATGATAATTTACTATTTTTCCATGATTTTATGATTATTAAAGGAATTAAATGGTGAAAAATAGTTAGACAAATCAAAAATTCAAGAAAAATTATCTTAAGGTCTTTGACTTCAATTAAAACTGAAATGAAAAGTTTGGGAAAGTTTAGAACTAAATTGATTTAGTTTTTGAATATTTAATCATTGGAACACCTCTTAAAATGTTAAATATTAACATTTCAATAATGGGAATTTTCCACTTAAATTGTTATATAACAATTGATTCTTTGAAATTTAATTTTCACAGAAAAATGTTTGTAACTTATCAATATTAAATTTTGACACATTATTGGCATAATTCTATTGTAGTAGTAAGTATACTAGTATTAGATTTCAATTAGAGACTCATTAGTGTGTAACATCGTTGTAGGAAAACGATAGTGGTACCAGTGGAGCGTAGATCAAGGCATCATTTGCATCATCTCAATGCGTATTGTGAGTATTCACGACTCCCCTATTTTCGGTTTTTATGTTTTGGGGTGGAAAAGCATGTCCTAAACTATTTTTATTCGTTGTATTTATTTGACTCGTATAAACTTGGTTGCTATATTTTTCATATTGTGAGTATTCATGACTCCCCTATTTTCGGTTTTTATGTTTTGGGGTGGAAAAACATGTCCTAAACTATTTTTATTCGTTGTATTTATTTGACTCGTATAAACTTGGTTGCTATATTTTTCATATTGTGAGTATTCATGACTCCCCTATTTTCGGTTTTTATGTTTTGGGGTGGAAAAGCATGTCCTAAACTATTTTTATTCGTTGTATTTATTTGACTCGTATAAACTTGGTTGCTATATTTTTCATATTGTGAGTATTCATGACTCCCCTATTTTCGGTTTTTATGTTTTGGGGTGGAAAAGCATGTCCTAAACTATTTTTATTCGTTGTATTTATTTGACTCGTATAAACTTGGTTGCTATATTTTTCATATTGTGAGTATTCACGACTCCCCTATTTTCGGTTTTTATGTTTTGGGGTGGAAAAGCATGTCCTAAACTATTTTTATTCGTTGTATTTATTTGACTCGTATAAACTTGGTTGCTATATTTTTCATATTGTGAGTATTCACGCACTCCCCTATTTTCAGTTTTTATGTTTTGGGGTGGAAAAGCATGTCCCGAAAAACTATTATTTGTTCGTTGTATTTAAATTGATTTGTATCAAACATGATTGCTATTTTATTGCTATGTCTCTCTATATATGTCTATGCAACACGGAACATGAGAACTTATCGTCTTAAGGCCCTTCCCTTACACTTTTCTCTAACCATTAACTCTTTGAGCCAATGGTCATTGTGGATAGCGCTATTAGGAATTGACAACTCCTCACTCGCCCGATTGCTGGAGTGCATGATACCATATAATCTATGGAACGATAAGCATAGATCTTGATAGGGCTTCAATCATAGGCTTGGTTGAGAACTCATTGTTTGCTCATACACATACATACTTGTTACTCATTGTTTTTGGTAAAAATCATAAGAATAAAATATTTATATAAATTTCATTAAGTAAAAGGAAATATTAATTTTTTTAGGTAATTAAAATCATTATCCCTAGATTTTAGGAAATCATTAATTAATATTTATATAAAGTTACTAATATACCCTTATAAAATGATTGGTCTAGAACTGTTCTCGCGTTCTCAACCTTTTAGGTGTTCTCATTTGATCCTCTCCCTATATATATATATATATATATATATATATATATATATATATATATATATATATATATATATATATATATATATATATAATCGACCCAATTAAGATCTCAATCATCCATTAATATTTATTAATATATAATAATCCAATAAAGAAGAATTATTCCATTAAACAAAATTAACTAAATTAAATTAACAATCCAATATAATAATAATTATTAATATATAAATATTATATATTATAAATAATATTTATTCATATATAATAATCCAATTAAAATATCCAATAACAAAAAAGTAAAAAAAAATTAATTAAAAGAAATTAATAATCTAATAAAACAATATTTATTAGTATATAAATAGTATATATTAAAAATAACATTTATTAATATATAATAACTCAATAAAAATAAAAAGAAGATATGTAGAAATGCTCCTTGTAGTTTGATTGCAGAAATGGTCCCTAAGGGTAAAATAATCATTTTAAAAAAGTTAAACACCCAAACTGTTAAAGTTAACAGATGAGGGACCAAAATCACAACAAAACTTGTTGAAAATGACCAAATCTACAATTTTTCAAAGGTTTGGACCTTGACCACATAAAAGGAGAAGCCAGAAGTACCATTTTTGCAGTTTTGTCTCCATATATATATATATATATATATATATATATATATATATATATATATATATATATATATATATAGGGTTAGGTTCATGTGAGACGGCCTAATTTTGTGAGACCGTGAGACGCAATCATAGCCACTCATTTAATAGATAAAACAAAAACATTTTTAAAATGCAAAATAATTGAAAATTTTCGAAAAAAAAAATTTCCAATATTATTTTCGAAATATATATTTTCCAAAAAAATAAATAAATAAAAAAAATACATTTTTTTACATATTCTAGTAGAATATTAGAATATTCTACATATCTGGCAAATCTAGTTGAATATTCTAACATTCTAAAAATCACATTAGAATATGTACAGTGTAATATTCTATTAGAATATTTCACGTATTTTTCAAAAAAAACGGTAACTTTTTTTTTATTTATTTTTAAATTTTTTTTAGGTAAATAAAGTTCCGAAAATAATAATTAAAAAAAGAATTTTTGGATTTTTCCTTTTATTTTGCATTTTAAAATTATTTTTAGATTTGGTTTCACGGTCTCACAAAATTAGCATGGTCTCAAATGAACCTGAACCTATATATATATATATATATATATATATATATATATATATATATATATATATATATATATATAACTTTGGAGACACTTATGACAAGAATGTGCCCTCCCTCCCTCCATATCTCTAATACATATTTTCAAAGTTTCCTCATTCCTATTTAACTTTTTCTTTTAATCAAACAATTGTAATACACGGATACCTAACCTAATGTGTGTGTATACACACATACACACACACAATAAAAACGTTAAAATATTGGTTCAGAAATACTTGATAATTGTGAAGCAATAATACATAGGACAATATATGACAAGAATGATGTGTACCTTTATAGCGGGTACTCCTTTCAATTAATCCATGATAACATGGATCCACTTCAATGACATGCCGTGTGAATCCTTCAATGTTTAGCAAGTATACTCCTGTTGTTGTTTGAAAAGCAGAGAGATCCCCACCAATGATGTGATTCCATGACTTGTAATAACCCAACGCATCTTCTTCTTCATCTTTGTTTCCATCATCATACACAAAACTCACCCCCAACTCCTCTGCAAGTTGATGTTGCTTTGTTACACTAATAGTAATTTTAACGTGGTCACCACCTTCCATCTCATTCATCCCAAACATCCAATGGCTTAACAACACAAAACACTCTCCATCTACAATAACATTACTGCCACAGGAATGATGGTACATCCATGTGCGGTTCTTTGTTATATTGCGAATTTCAATAATTGGAAAATAAAGGGACTCATTGTTTTGAATTTGGAATTGCTTCACATAGCAAAAATTCAGTCCTTTGAGGTTGTAAGATGATGATGATGATGGGATGATAAATGATATTGATGACCCGGTGCTTCTATACGTAAACCATTCGGGCAACTCTTTTCCCTGGTAGATTGTGCTGAATATTCCAAATTCATAATACATCTGCCAAATACAACCGTTCTAATTAATCACCATGAATTATATATACATATTAACACAAAGACGTAATTAACCAGAGCAAACCTGGATTTCAGATGCCTTTGACCCTCTATAGGAAGCATCTTTCCCCTTATGCATTTTGTTGAGGAAATCTAGGTTTGTCCAGCCCAAACTATGTAATACCTTTTCTTCAACACCTGACATTGGTTGGATTTTCACAATGCCTTCAATTTCAAAGAACGAAGGCATAATCCATCTCCAATCATATGATAACTTGAGTGGGGACATTTCTAGATCAAATATAACTTTTCCTAGCAAAGGCTTAGTATCAAACAGGAGGATCAACTCTCTTAGCTTTTGTGGAGGACGCTCCACAGACTTCAGAGATTTACAGTTTCTCAGACTAAGCATCTCAAGTCTTGGAAGGCTTCTCACACAATTGGGCAGGGAAACAATAGGATTGTCATCTAAATATAAATGTTTTAACATGGGCAGGAAACTGAAGTCCATGGGAAAGGATTCGGTGGACAAATTATTATTTGCAAGTGACAACCTTACCAAAGACCTTATATGCAGAATTGCGGTCGTGGAAAGCATTAACGGTGAATCCTTAATTCTAACCGTGCTTTGAGATTCATCAAGATTACAACCATCTACAAGTAGAGAATTAACATTCTCTAAAATGCTTAGACTTGTAGGAAACTTTTGAAGCTTTTTGCAGTAGCTTAGATCAATGTGGACAAGTTCACCACAATGCGAAATTGATTCACAAACCTCAAGCAAATTAACACAATTTCTAACTATTAACCTCTCAAGTGCGGGGAGATCCTCAAAGCCACGCAAACTACTAAGCTGATCACAGAAACTTAAATTAAGAATCTTCAATGATCCAAGCAACACTTTGTCTTTTGAGGACGATCCAATTGATTTCTGATATTGAGATAAGTTAGAATTTAGTAGTGAATTTTATCAACTCAACATAGAAGAGTAACAAATAGTGGTAAGTTACCTTTAGCCTCTTATCACTTCGTTGTGGATAATTAAAAATCCCAAATGATTCAATATTGCTATAAGACATGTCGAGAGCAACCAAATTCTCCATTGGTAGGTCTGGAGGGATTGACTTCCAAGGAAACCCATGCATACACAACCATCTTAATGTTTCTGGAAAGTTCTCATAAGACCCATTGATTTGCACATAATTGAGTTGTAGTAGCATCAACTTATCCATCTTACTCAATGTATCTGTTTTCAGCTCATATGCTTCCCGTAACTTCTTATTCTTAAGCATTTTTATGTCAAGGATGAGACCTAGCACATTTCCAGTACCCTAAGAAAAAATGGAATGCCAATTTTTTTTAAAAAAAAATGTTAATAAAAAGTACTTTGAACAAGTTTCAATGGCATGTTACCTTTTTTTGCAACAACACTTTGAGTGACTCCTCATGACACCACAATCGACTTCGCTCCCATGGCCTGTTAGGTGATTCTTGTTGTACTACGAATCTTCCCATGTTTTGAAGTAACCGATGCATCTTCAATTTGTTATCACGTCCAATACTAAGAAGGCATCTGTCCATGAGATTCGTGATTCCAGATATTGTTTCTATATCACATGCTTCTAATATTGTTGTAGCAACATCTCTATCCATTCCAACAAAAAAACAAGCAATATGCTTAAACAATTCCTTATCATTTTCAGATGGCAAAGAGTCAAAGCTCTTTCTCAACACACTAATTATATCGGGATCAATATCTTTCTCTAGGGAAGCTATGAACTCTTTCCAATAAACTACGTCTCGATTATATAGAGATTTGCCCAAAATTGCAAGAGCCAATGGATGTCCTTCACAATACTTCAGAAGCTCCTCTAACACCTCTTCATAACCAGCATGGGTAACATTGGACTTGAACGCATGAAAACACAGAAGTGTCCGTGATTCAGTCTTATCTAAGCCGTTAAGAAAGAATTGAGCATGCTTGGGTTTTGCGTTCTTTTGGAATAATGCAGAACTCTCGATCAACCATGTGTTCTTTGTTGTTATGATAATTTTACTTCCTGGATGAAAAGCTTTGCTTCCAAGTAATGCATCTATCTGGTCAAGACTATCAATATCATCAAGAACTAGAAACACCTTGTTACATGCGACTACATTCTCTATCTCTGAGGTGTACGTAGAAGCATCATGAACGTGAACTGAACTTTGTTCTGAAATGTCATCATACAGTTGTTTTTGTAGACTAAGCAACCCATTAAAATTTTCAGATTTCGGACTAATATCTTCAATAAAATTGCTTCTGTTAAGCTTTTCATCACATCTCCTACTAATATCTTCAATAAAGCTGCTTGTGTCAAATTCATGAGAATGAGACCTGTAAACATATTTGGCTAAAGATGTTTTCCCGATCCCACCCATACCCAAAATGGTGAGAACATCGGTTGTATGTGAGGATGCATCTTTCAACCATGAAGTGACATAGTTAATGGAAGATTCCATCCCAATAAGTAGTGGGAGAGCACTCCTTAAGGGTGCATGTAATCTACGGTAGATGTACTTAACAATTTCTTCAATAAACTCCGTCTCTCGCCTGAAATTTGATTTTAGTAAGAACCACAAAACACAGTCATAATGTTTACATATAAGTATCTAATCATAATTAACTAACTGACCAGGAGATTTCATATCCAAAGATCGAAATCATAATTATATTATAATAAGGTAATAATTTTTACATATAAGTATCTAATGTGAAAGGTTATGATTTTTATGTACAATAAGACCAGAGCCAACAATGTAATACACAATTTCAGTAACATGCCACCAAATTTCATTATGCTTAACATCCCTCTTACTCTATGCTTAACATAATTCAAACTTAGATTAAATTTTATGTATCTTCTTTATCCAATTTACATACATACACAAAAAACTGAAGGAGCATGGAAATATGGGTAAAAACATATGGTTACCTGCCATTTACATCCCTCCCTTTTAAATTAGCAACTTCTGTAAGGGATTTCTTCCATTGGTCAATCTTTTCAGCCAATTCGCTTCTTTTATTTGCATCTATCTCAGCCTCCATCATCCGTCTGTGCTCAGCCATTGCAAGTCCAAAGGTGCTTTCTTGCTTCCTGACATGGGTGGGATCAACATGATAGAAGATGGGGACAACAATTTTGTTGGATGACATACGCTGCTCAAGGATAAACATCAATTCATCAAGGCACCGGGGCGAATTAGCGTAATTCTTAGACAACACTATAATACAAGCCCTAGATTCTTTAATCGCACGCTCCAGTTCTAGGTTTAGAACTTTCCCGGTTTTAATTGCACTCTTCACTTCCGGTTTCAGATCTTCCTCTGTTTTGATCATTTCATCGTCCAAGAAGGTAGTGATATCCGCATCCATTAGGGCCTTATGCAAGTGATCGATGAAAGTATCACGAGTGTCACACCCGTTGAAACTTAAAAATACATCATATCTATGACGATCAGCTGATGAAGAAGATGAAGGTTCTTCTACAAATTCTGACAGATCAACCATTATGAGTAATGGGAAGGTATGATTGATTTGAGACCTCGATTTATGATCTGGATGCGCCAAAAAGTGGTTTATACCAAGATAGTCCAAGTCATCTCCTTTTGATAAGAAATGTCTTTGATTTGGAATTTGCTTGGAAACTTGCGATTCTATGATTGAAATAAATTTAAGAGTAAATTACATAAATAGTCCCTATGGTTTGAGCTAATTTATATTCTTTGACTTTTGACTTTTTTTTAACTCCTACTTTTCCTATTCCTATAGTATATTTTTGTTAGTATATTTTTGTTAGGTGTTTGGTCTATGTCCTATCTAAAAAAACTATTATGCTTTTATTAATATCTTTTTTAATTAATTTTATTATTTATATATTTTTTTTATAAAAGAAATTAAACAACACTACCGACATACAGTCACTTTAAACTTGTGTATAACCATCTCATCTACCCCCTATTTCCCACTTTTTCGACAAGATCCCCGCTTTCCCTTCCTCCATCGTCGTGATCTTTCCAACAAGCTTCATACCCACAACAATCAAATTCATGAAAAGGGAAAAAACCATAACTAATATTTGATGAAAATAAGATCTCAAAAACCATAAAATTCAGTTAAATAAAAATAAGAAAAATACAACCCAAAATCAGATCAAACATCAATTATAACCTCTAACAATGAATTCATTTGTTCTAAAATTTTAGTTTGACGCCATAGAAAAAATACTATTAAGTAAGGATATGAGAGGTTGGAGCTATCTCACGACAACGATGCTCCATGGATTCACCATCTCGTTTTTTCTCTTGTCTCCACCCCCAAAACTAAAATCAAACTTGGATCTTTGAAGAACAAATAAACACAAGCCCATAAAAACACATGCCATACCAGTGGGTCCTAAACACGATGGTGATGAATCCACAACTACAGGTTATGAATCAGTGAGTAGAGATGGATGGTTGGGAATGTCGCTTCTTGGAAAATACCCTCTACAATTATAGATTTTTTTAGCTAGGTTGTATTTATTTATTTATTTTTTTTTTAAATTGAGCACTTATGTTTTTGGAGGGAAGACATTTATGTACGTGTGTTCTTACAGATCGTTGTTTTTTAGAAAACCGTAAATGTCAACATTTGCGTCTCCTTTTCTAAAAAAACAAAAAAAAAGACATGGACCAAAGTCTGCGGTCAGAAAAACATTTCTCGCATACATCTTTTACGCTATATATATATATATATATATATATATATATATATATATATATATATATATATATATATATATATATATATTATTATTAAACATATTTGATATTTCTTGAAACTTTAAGAGGTACAAGTTTATAAACACAATGTACAACTTGACAAACATACTTCTTTTAGAACGATACTATTTTATCATATTAATTACTTTCCTTCTTTATTCCCCCAATCTCGACCCCTCCCAATTTTGTCTCTCACATTTACATATATATATATATATATATATATATATATATATATATATATATATATATAGATAGATAGATAGATAGAGAGAGAGAGAGGTAAATTCAAATGTTTTTCACATCTATTGTGTGCTAGAATGCACCAATAGGAATTTAGTATTAATTATATGTATATTAAATGCTATCTATATTTATAACTCATTTTTATGGAAACTAATTAAATTCGTCATTAATGTCAACAATAATATTTTTTCAGAATAAATTCATATCTAGAAGAATGAGAGTGTATTGCAGCAGAATGAGAGTGTATTGCAGCAGAATGAGAGTGTATTCTAGTAGAATACACTCTCGTTCTTCATATTCTATACAACTTTATTGTATTTGAAGTGATTGAGTCTTGAAACAAAGTACGAGCTCGTATATAAAAACCTAGATGCAAATTCATTCTGAAAGAATGTTATTGCTGGCATTAACGACAGATTTAATTAGTTTCCATAAAAAGAGAATTATAATTATGGATATCATTTAATATACATATAATTATGGAAATCATTTAATATCTATAATTATTTAATTAAATAATTATTTAATTTACTAAATTTCTATTGGTGCATTCTAGCACACAATAAATGTAAAAAACAAAATAACCTAGCCCTATATATATATATATATATATATATATATATATATATATATATATATATATATATATATATATATATATATGTTCCTCACCAAAAACCCTAAATCACGCATCCTCTGGATCTTTCTGTAAAAACCAAAAAAAGTAAATCCATCAATACATGTGTTGTCGTGCTCTGCCATCGGCACTACCTTATTCTTGATATATTGTTGAAGAAAGGACTGCATCTGTAACTATAATTGCTCAAATATATATCTTCATTTCTCTTTCTATGTCTAAACGAATATCATCACTGATTATGCTAAATAGACCTCGAGTTCAAATACTCTCTGACCATTGTGCTCTCTCTGTCTCTCACTAATAGGTGTATCCTTCCATTTTTGTTCATTTTCTGTTGTAATGTATGTTGCTTGTCTCTTCTCTCTATCTTGTTTCAATCGAAAGAGAACTATTTTAAATGAATTTGAACTTATGATCCATTTCTACAATTTAATTCTACGATCTACCAACCACGAGTTCGACTCCTACTCTTTTTTTTGGAGTAATTGCCACTTACTAGCTTCTCACTTCTTTGTTTATGATGTCTTAAGCATATAATTTCATTTTCACATGCTTGAAAATGCTTTTCTAAAAACCCTGAATTTTGTTTTGTTTTTCATGCATTTTTGATGATTGTAGAATGGTCATTCCCAACTCTGCTCATCTAACAATGTTTTGATTTATGTGTGTAATGTTTGTCCAAGAAACCTTCTAAACCCAAGCCAACCATTGATTTTTATGTGTATTACTATATTAGGGATTGGGTATAGTGTAATTGTTGGTCAGTTGTTTTCCATTTCTCTTTGTTTGCTTTTCAGACATGGAGTATCTAATGCACGAAGTCCCTATTAGGGACCAAGTATAGTGCACATGTTAGTGCAAATGTTGATTTTTCAACCATATTTTTCATGTTGGATAAAGTGGGAAAAACAACAATAAATCTCGTACACATAGAAAAAGTTGATCAAGCCATTTATAGGACAAAGTGAGGAATAGAAGTAAGAAGTGGAAGCTAAGGAGGACTTTCATCGGGTCAGATAGGATTTCAAAGGAAGTTTTAGGGGCACATCAAGATATATGAAAATGAAATTTTCAAAACTCAACTCACTTTTTTTAGGATTTGCAAATTTGATTTCTATCAATGAAATTTGGAAACATAATTGTTATATAGAACATTGATGGTATCAAGATCTATAATATATTTGGCTCAAAATATGACATTAAAGGAATAGTTATGTATATACATTAGAGTCTATAAAAATCAATATAGTTTGACTTTCTAAAGAAAATTAGAAGATGCGGGTTGGACCCGTTACTATCTATTTTTTTAAGTGTATTGTTCTCAAATATAGCTATTGATCAAACCAAATATATCGAAAATTGGTTAATGCAATTATAAACTTATCCTGTGTAAATAAAATAATTGGTGGTACTTTAAATAGAATTCTATTTGCTTATTAATTTAAACATTATAACAAAAATTAACCGTCTTAACTGAAATTCTTTAATTAAAAAAAAGGTCATCGGAAAACAGAACTGGCTTCAAAATCTAACATCGATTCTATGGCTAAAATATGCTTATATTACAACCCAAAACAACAATGTACTTTGTGATATCTCCATTTCCACGGCCAAAAAAGACCGATTTTGTTTATGCTTTATAAAAATCAGAGTACCTCTTTTAGTGATTAAGTCTAAAAGACTTGCTCCAGAGAGAGATTATAGTTTGATATGTTTCAGTAGCAATTTAGAGTAAGAAGAATAGAAAGATGGAGAAATGAAGAAAATAACTTGGAGAAATCTATTCAGAATAATTCACAAGTCATCGAGTGATAAGAGAGATGGTTGAAGAAGAAATTTAGTAGTAAGAAGTTGTATTAATACATCAGAAGGAGTCTCTATTTATAGAGTCTCAGAACTAAACAACTACTCTATAAGCAGTCGTGCAAGGCATGCTGGATAATAGAGTATATTACATAAAGATAAGAAAAACATAACGATGGACTTTGGATGCTAAAGAAGAACTGACTCCGGGTTTTGAGATGATCGCGGATGGTGAACCATTGCGGTAGGTAGATGGTTGCGGTATCTTAGTTCAAGAGGGTCACTTTTATGTCTCAACAATTTCCCCCTAAGTAACCTCTTTAACTCCGGTTCAGGTATCAAGTTTGAGGAACTTGATCAAAATCCACCTGAACTTCCTGACGTTTTCAAGCCAAGTGATTCTTCTAGAAATTTCAAATTTGACTTCAGCGGTAGTATGCTTCGATCTTTCTACTGCGGTTTTGCAGATATCAAGTTGTTTCTTGGGCAAGCGGTGCATAGTATTCATCGGAATGAAGTATTTGACGTTGTCAACCTTCCGTTTGAATATGATACCATGTTCAGGAAAGTTTGTTGCACCTAGTGATCTTTCTTCAAAGCCTTCGGTAGGCATTGGCACCGGTTCAAGTGGGGGGAGATCAAACTTCCTAATGATGGTGGGGTGGATATCTGCATCAATCTTGGCGAAGTCACAAACTGTATCCCTCAGAAAGGATTTGGCTTTGTCAAGCGCCATTTGCATCTTCGGATGCTTTTCTACCTTGTTTTGGAATACTCTGGAAATGAAGAAGATTTTTTCCGGATTCATGCTTGGGAAATATGCCTGAGTGCGTATGTAGTCATGCTCTCTTCTGGTAAGGGTGTACTGAACGAAGTCAGCCTTCATAAACTTCCGCATCTTGTAATTCTTGACTGCAGATGGTCTATCGTTAGACCATATGTTTTCAACAGAAGAGCCATGCTTCGCATAAAAGTGATTAAGTCTTTCAAATTCCATAAGCAGTCGTTTGTGATCAAGGAGGATGCAGTCAAAAGACTCAAAAACTGCAAAATACTTGGCATTGGGAGAGATTGGAATATCCCAATATCCATCAGAAGGAGGTTCAGCATATGTGAGATGTGGAGTGTAGTCTTCATCCAGTAGCCTGCGGAGCGGATTGACCCATGAGTTAATTAGCGACTCATCTATCATAGTATCAAATCCGCATTCTCTCCATATGAGTTCAGCAAGCTTGGCCGCTTTCCAATCGTGTTTTCTTTGGGCTGTGGCAGGAGAGTCTGTGGAGCTTGCTAAAGACATATTTTCCTCAAGATTTTTAAGGTGAGGAGGAGTCTCAGGCCTTTTGAGGGTGTTGTTTATTGGTGAAGAGTGAGGAGATGGGATATTGTGGGATGGTGGAGGTGAGGGTTGCGGTGTGGGAATTTTCTTTATGGTGATGGGAGGGCTCTGATGGATGGAAGTATCCGAGTGGTGGACTTCTTCATCACTTCCCCCTCTTGATGGATGCAACATAAGTGCTTCCTCAAGCCATTGTTTAAGTCCATCCACCTTGGAACAGACTTCTGCAAAGTAAGCTTTCATGGTCTCGGCCAACTGTGAATTGTTTGGGGTGGAGGAGTTGAAGAGCAGCTTGTGTATATCTTTGGTAAGCTGGAGGATCTCAGGGCCATGGAAGTTAGAGATGAGGGATTTCTGCATTCGGTTGATAATGGCATGAAGAACAGAGATAGTGGACTCATAGGCAGTATGAGTCTCATCTATCACTTTCTGAGACAGTGAAGCTTGATCCGCAATAGCTGCTTGAAGATCCTGTTTGATTGTGGTCACCTCAGAAATGAGGCGTTCTGCTGCAGCCATGAATTCCTGATGATCAGCCCTGCGGTTGTTGTTAAGGGACCGGATCCCCATTTCTACCTTGAGAGAGATGCGCTCAGCAGCCATACGCTCTCTTGTCTCGAGTCTTTCAACGCGTTCAATTAATGACTGCGGTCCTGGAATATCTTCAGGTGGAGGTTGGGTAGGTTTAACCGCAGCCAAAATTTGATCAACTTTGGCTTGTAGATTTAGGAATTCCTTCCTGGTGACAGCATCCTTCTTCTTCTTCTTTTTCTTTTCTTTGGGCTTGGAAGTGGAATGTTGAGAACCGCTGGAATCTTCTTCTTCTTCAAACATTATAAGGTCGTCGTCTGAAGGATTTGGTTTGTTGACCTCTTGGATGTCTTCATCATCAAAACCGAAGGTAGGGGTGAGCTGAGTTCAATTGTCGGCTCTTCGTCTTGAGATGGGTTGACTGCGGGAGATGGAACAGGAGTTGGAGTAGGAGGAACTTTGGAGGTAGTTGCGGCTGCGGCTAAAGCTTGAGCTTTCATCATAGTTTCTGCCATTTGATCCATCCAGTTTTGAACCTTTTGGATTGTGGCAACAGTATGGGCATTGCTGATGGCATTTGCCCAATACTTGGCCACGGACAGTATTTCCTGTTCCTTCTGTTGTTGTTGTTGTTTGACCTGTTGCTCCTTGCGAGCTTGGAAGGCTCTTTTAAAGGCAACATATTTCTTGATTTTGGCATCAGTAGTTGGCTGATACTGACTCCAAGAATCACTTGAGTCATCGCCGTCAATTCTTTGTGTACGCACCAAGGTGTCCCTTGGGTTCACGGATCCTTGCACATGTGTGCTCACCGTGCCTAAACCACCTATAAAGAATGGAAGCAGAGTAGGATTTCCTGGGCTTCCTTGGTCTCCTTGACCCGTGGTCAAGTCTGGCCTCGGCTCAGTTCTGGCATGGGCGAAAGAGATGCCCTGCGGATGGATTGGTGTTTGAAGTGTTTGGGATACATTCAAAAGGATGGAGTCTAACTCCTCGGAAGAAAAAATGTGCAGTCGGGAAGCCCTGGAGACCTTAGGGTGATGTCCAGATTTATCTACTTGAGATATAACTGGGGGCTGTCTCCACATTCAGATGATGAAGAGGATGAAACAATCTCACATGATGAGGTTGAGTGGTATTCGAGTGTGGTATTGAATGGATGTGCGGCCATCCCAAGGACTACCGGAGCCTGTTGAGAGGCTTCGGTATCAGTCCGGTCACGCATTTGGCCAGAGGTTTCAGTTGTTTTTCTTTTCTTGAGGATAGATATTGGTTGTCTATCTTCCTCAGAATCACTGCTCGATACAGTGGTGGGTTTGGTTTTGCGTTTCTTTGAGGGTGCGGTTTGTTTTGGGGCTTTCTTCTTAGGTGTACTAGATTTCTTTTTGGATGTCACGATTTTTCTCCATTGAGAAGGGTTAGATAGTGTAGTAGTAGAGGGGGCTACGGTACCCTCAGGGAGAATGGTTGCAGATGGAAGAGGTGGGGTAGAAGGGTATGGGACAATACCCTCCGTGGCCTCTATATGATCTGAGACATCAGCAGTCTTAAGATTAAGCAAAGTAAGAATGTGAATGGGAAGCCGGCGGATAGGTCCAAATAAAGTTTGATCAGAAGAGGGATTGTACCTTTTGAGACCCTTAGTGACAAAGAAGTTGATGTCACTGCCCATGTTGATACCGGCATCCGCATGTAGATCAGATATGCATAAGGACCAGAATCGAGCAAATATGAGCTCGGTTGGGTTCTCCCTTGGGTGCTCTTTGGGGATATATTGGAGGAAATCATCCTAAAGAATCTGACCATAATTGACATCGTGGCCCGTGTAGATGCTCCACACTAGTTCAAGTAGCTTCAAACCCATGTTGTCGATGCCTCCGGTTCTGCTGGATAGACAGCGGATGACGAAATGGCATACGAACTGCCAAACCGCAGGCAGTTGGTTCTTCTTAAACTCACCAATCCCTCAGATTAGTTTCTGATAACCCATCTGATAGAGTGCGGTGGTTATGTCAGATAAAGACGGTGTGAAGATCTTGATGGAGGGATGAATCAAAAGATTTATGGCAGACAAGAACTTCTCTTTGGTCAAGATGACTAAAGAATCATTGATAAGGTTGAGGTGCACTTCTTGGGGGTTCTCCAATGGTCGGTATGCAGAAAAGGCACACTTGAAGAGCGTAGAAACAGGAACAACGTCAGTGAATGCATCAAAAGGACCAAACAGAATATGGTTCTTGAGAAACTTGATCAGAAGCTTTGTTGGAGCATTATACGACGGATGATCTTCAAAAACTGCTCTGAAGTTGCTTGAAGCTATCGTTGGAGATGTGGAACCAGTTGGATTCATGGAGCCTGAAGCCTTGGGTTGCTTCTTTGATGCACCTGATTTCGCCATTGAGAGATAAGAGAATGGAGTTCTTCAGAGTTATAGGAGTTTTTGAGAGTTGAGAGAGAACAATCGATTAAACAGAGAGCATAAACTATTTTAGGGAAGAAGACGGGTTTATAAAGGAGGTAAAAGGATTTTAACCCTAGGTAAAAGATAGAAGAGGGTAAGAAGTTGAATGGGGTTTTCGGGGGGAATCAAAGGTTTTGGGATTAAATTTCAGCCACACAAAGATGAAACGGGTTTTAGAAAGATTTTGAGAGATTTCAAAAAGGTTTTGCATTTAATGGAGGATTAGACGCATGTCAATATGTCAGGTAAACGTGGGGTGAGGAGAGAGAAAGTTGTAACTGATTGGACGTGGTTGGGAGAGGAAAGGACAAGTTGAGGATGGATTTATTTGGGAATCATTCTTTTGTCATCATCCCTAAAATAGGTCTGATACGGGGTTTATTCAGAAAGGAAAGGTGACAGTTTCTAAAGGGAATGTTTGTATTTTATTTAATGAAGGATCATTAAATAGCACACAAAGATTCGAGAGTTAATGAAATTGTTGGAAGTTATTTAAGATGATTGCGAATGGAATCATCATTGCGGTTGAGAAACTTCATTGCGGATGAACAAAGGAAAGATTGCATTGAGAATCTGTGAGAAAAAACACTTGTACAAAAGTTAGAAAGAGACCATTAGAACCTATGAGAGGTACATATGACATATGGTTGCGGTACCTAAGCCAACTATCATATGTAATTCTCAGTTAGAACCGCAATGGAGACCAATGATGGTCTACGGTAGCTAACACTTCATAAAGAATTGTGTGTCTGGATTCATCATTCCCAACATTTGTAAGAATGCATTGAGTTTTGTAGAGTCCAGTGCTTTTGTAAAAACATCGGCAATCTCTTCATGAGTAGGAACAAAGATGAGTTCAATATTACCTTTCAGAATATGATCTTTGATGAAATGATACCGTAACTCAATATGTTTTGTCTTGGAGTGCTGAATAGGATTATGAGAGATCGCTATAGCACTTTCAGAGTCACAGTAAATTGGTATCTGCAGCATTCTGTACCCGTAGTCTAGCAATTGTGTCTTCATCCAAAGAACTTGGGAACATCAGCTGGTTGCGGCCACATACTCGGCTTCTGCAGTAGATAGAGATACACACGTTTGTTTCCTTGAAGACCAGCTGACAAGTCTTCCTCTTAGGAATTGGCATCCACCAGATGTACTTTTTCTATCGAGCTTGCATCCTGCATGATCCGCATCTGTGAAGGCTTGAAGACTAAAGTCGTTGCCTGCGGGATACCATAAACCCATTGATTTGCTTCCTTTAAGATACCGAAGAATTTGTTTGGCTGTGGTCATGTGAGACACTTTTGGATCAGCTTGGTATCTTGCACATACAACAGTTGCGAAGAAAATGTCAGGTCTGCTTGCGGTGAGGTACATCAGTGAACCAATGATACCTCTATAAGTCTTGTGATCCACCGATTCACTGGAGGGATCAGCAAAGATCTTATAGCCGAAGGCCATAGGGACCTTAGCAGAAGAGTAGTTGTCCATTGAATATTTCTTCAGAAGTTCAGTGGTGTATTTTTCTTGATGAATGAAAATTCCTTGCTGAATTTGTTTGACTTGAAGACCTAGAAAGAAATTAATCTCTCTATCCATGCTCATTTTGAACTTGTTGGTCATGAGCTTAGCAAATTCATCTACCATGCCTTGATCAGATAACCCAAAGATGATATCATCCACATATATTTGTACAATCATAAGGTGGTCACCATTTGCTTTTCTGAATAATGTGGGATCAATCACCCCTCTCCTGTACCAGGATGAGACAAGGAATTCAGAGAGTGTCTCATACCAAGCTCTTGGGGCTTGTTTCAGACCATAGACTGCTTTTTCAAGCTTGTAGCAGTGGTCTGGAAATTCAACATTTTCAAATCCTAGAGGTTGCTGAAGATAAACCTCTTCTTTTAGTTCCCCATTGAGAAAAGCACTCTTAACGTCCATTTGGTGTACCTTGACATTTTTGTGGGCTGCGTATGCTAGAAAGATCTGGATGGCTTCCATGCGTGCTACCGGAGCATACATTTCATCGTAGTCAATGCCTTCTAGTTGACTATAGCCCTTGGCAACAAGTCTTGCCTTGTTTCTGATGACTGAGCCAGATTCATCTAGCTTATTCTTGAAAACCCGTCTTGTACCAACAATAGTATGACCTTGTGGAAGGGGAACAAGTTGCCATACTTTGTTTCTTTCAAATTCTTCAAATTCTTCTTGCATTGCGGCTATCCAGTCTGGTTCAAGCAATGCTTCTTTGATCGTTCTAGGTTCTACCGAGGACATAAATGCTACATAGTGGCGGTGATTAGATAAGTCCTTGGAAGACCGAGTCTGGATACCTGCGGATGGGTTGCCAATAATTTGACCTGATGGGTGGTCTTTCGTCCATACATGCAGACGTGGCAGCAGATGATCAGCAGCTGTGGTAGAAGGGATATCTTGGATGTCAGAGGAATCTGTGGTTGGAGATGGCAATTCCCCCTGGATTTGAGAACATCCTGCTGAATCATCTTGATCTATTGGAGCAAAATTTTCTTGAGTAATCGGGAGAGGTTGAGGTTCCCCCTGGATTACGGATGGGAGTTCCTTTGGAACCTGAGAAGGTTTCCCCTGGAATTCAGATGGGAGGGTGACAATTCTAGGATCGGTTCTAGTGTCAATATTTTCTATGAATTCATCATCTGAGTCTGAAGGTTTGTTTGATGGTGAAGCTTCGCTTCGGGCAGGAATGTAAGCAACATCAAGTACTGGAACCTCAATGGTTTCGACTAGATCCGGAGTAGAGCTTTCCCCTTCAACCGGAGAGGTGGAAGTATTGAGCGATACTACTTCAAATAGAGATGGTCCAGATACATCGGCATGTTGTTGTTGAGCTGCGGGTGACACCAGAACTTCGGATAGTTTCGCCATTTCAATGGGATCAAAAAGATCATTATAGTTGATTTCAACTAGATTCAAAGGTCCGGAAGCGGCTGGAATGTCACATTCCATGATTGCAGTGGTTTCGGTGGATGGAGGTGCGTTGCAGATGTGAGAATCATCAAATTTCACATCAAAGCTTTCAATGATCAACCTTATTCGTCTGATAAGCACTCGATATGCAACCTTGTTAGTGGAATAACCAAGGAAGATATCTTCGTCAGATTTTGGTGCAAACTTGTTGAGTTGGTCTCTATTGTTGATCACGAAGCATCTACATCCAAAGATATGAAAGAAACGAACATTGGGTTTGCGGTTGTTGAGACCCTCATATGGAGTTTTATTGAGGCATTTACACACGATACTTCGGTTTTGAACAAAGCATGTGGTTGCTACTGCTTCAGCCCAGAAGTAGAGAGGAAGTTGGGCGAAGTTAAGCATGGATCTGGCTGCTTCAACGAGTGTGCGGTTCCTTCTTTCTACTACAACATTTTGTTGCGATGTATAGGGTGCTGAGAAGTTGTGAGAGATGCCTTTGGAAACCAGGAAACTGTTGAGAAGATGATTAATGAACTCAATTCCATTATCACTGGGGATGCGTCTAACTAGAAGCTTGATTTGAAGTTCGATTTCTTTGATGAAGTTAATGAAGATTTGCGGTGTCTATGATTTGAGTCTAAGAAAGAAGACCAATGTGAAGCATGTATAGTCATCAACAATAACCAGTATATACTTTTTGTGGTGGAGACTGGCTACGGTTGAGGGACCGTAGAGATCAATGTGTAATAGCTCCAGTGGTTCAGAGATAGAAGAATCCATTATCAGAGGATGGCTTGCTTTTGATTGTTTACCGCATTCACAAGCTGGACAACAAGTATCGTTGCTGAATTTGAGAATGGGGAGACCGCGGACTAGTTCTCCAGTGACGAGGTTGTTGATGTACCGAAAGTTGAGATGAGCAAGCTTGCGATGCCATAGCCAGCTGACTTTGGATACAGCTTTGGACAGGAAGTACAACTGTGGTTTACCAATGATGAGAGAAACATCCAGAGGATACATCGTGCCTTCGGAGCGAGATTTGATTAAGCAAGTGCTTCGATCACCCGTCATTATATAACAGAATTAATCGTCAAATTCAACACGATGTCTTGCTTTACACAGTTGGCCAACACTAATAAGATTGTGTTTAAGGCTTTCTACATAAGCAACCTTTTGAATGGAAAAGTTCCCCGTAGTGAGAACACCATAACCTCGGATGACACCGTTTGCATTGTTGCCAAACGTGGCATTTCCACCATTGCATATAGGCCTAAAATCCCGAAGGTACTCTAACCTTCCGGTCATGTGCAAGGAGCAGGCACTGTCAATTAACCATTCTTCTTCTTGTTCCTCCTTGCACAAAGCCTGAGAATTACACGGTTAGTTTAGGCATCCAAATAAGTTTGGAGTCAGGGACAATTGATGTATTTTTATATGATGCATAGTCCGAGGTTGCATGGACAGGTCTTTTGTCAACTTTTAGACCTAGTCCTGGGTGTTTGTTCAGATTTGGATTGTTGCGAGTTTTTTGAAAAGTACGAGGTTTCTGACTTTGATTTGACTTGACATGAGATAAAACCTTTTGACAGCTGCACTGACATTTACAAAAAGAGAGTTTCTCATTGAATCTGACACTATGCTTGGTCAGCGGTTTATAGAGTGAATTGGACTTGGTATTGGTCCGAGGTGGGTAACTTCTGAAAGATTTGACATTTGGTTTCTGAAAAGTTTGTTTTGAACGAAGTTTTGGACTGTGAGATTTGACATGCATGTTGTTTGGTTTCTGAAAAGTTTGTTTTGAATGAGGTTTAACACGTGTAAATCTTTGAGTCCCTTTAGGTGGATTTGGTAAGATTCCCTTCCATTTGTTGAAAGTTTGATGTGATTTTAGAAGTGTTGGAGTGGGTAAAATTCCTTTCCAATTAGGGTCATTTGAGGAATAGACCTGAAAAACGTAGTTTCTTACAAGTTTGACACCTTTTTGGGTTATGTCAGAAGTAGCAGGAATGACTTTTGAAACTGAACTTCCTTTTTTGCTTGTTTCCATGAAAGAAGAGTTTTTTGAAATGTAGTTTGTGAAAACAAATTTTTCTGGACTCTTAGATTTTGGAATTCTCACATAATTCTTATTTTTTGAAAAACTTTGTCTGCTTGTGCTTCGAGATCTAATTTCTTCTTTGAAAGCGCTTTTTGCCAAGGATTTTGGTGAACCGCAGTCATTGTTATTTAACTGCGGTTTCCTGAATTTTTTTGAATGATTTTGAAAACGTGGGCTTGAATCATCAGAACTTGAGGATTCTGGAATTTGAGAGCATTGGCTTACTTCAAAATTTTCTATAGGTAACTCATGAAAAATCGGCTGAAGAGTTGTGATTCCTTGAACTGATGGTTTTGGTAGAGATGATTTAACTACCGCAGAGTAGGTTTTAGATGAAACTGCGGTGGGACACTTCTGGGACATTTGACTACAGTGTGGAACACTGTGGTCTGAGGACAAAGATGGAAAGTCCTTTGAGACTTCGGGGCTTTCAACAACAATTTCTTCATCAACTACAGATGAAGTTTGAGAATTTGAATGGGTGGTGCCACTGATAGGAGTTTGATCACATGTGTGACCAAAATCCTCAGACACAATTTCCTCAATGACACAATTATTGCTTAAATTGTGCAGTCTACCGAAGTGAGTTTTGATATCTTCGGGAAAAGTCTTGTCATTGACAGGGAAATGAAATTCTCTATCAGGAGGGACATACAATCTGTCTTTGTTGAACCAGGGTGAGAAATCCATTGCTGTAGGATACCCATTTGACCAACCCCAATTATATGTATTGTCCACGGTTCCATTGTTTACCAAATTTTCAATAGCCTCACTTTCATTAAATAATTTTTCAATTAAGAGATTTAAGCGTACAATTTCTCTCTGAGCTAAATCTCTCTAGTTCAAAGCTATCTCTAATTGGGTTTCACTTAGCATTCTAGAATCTTTCTCTAACTCTAAATCCTTCTCTAACATTGCCATCTTAAGTCTCTTGTTATCCAGTCGTCCTCTCACATAGAACATCTCTTGGGACGCAATGTTCTTCTCATCTAAGGCTTTGTTATAGTGTGTAAGGACGGCAGCACAAGTGTCATTAAGATCATCTATGTATGGTTGACAGTCATGCATACTATAATTTAAAGTTTGGATCATGAGTTTTACCTGTTCGATGATGCTTAGAGTCCCATCCTTTGCCATGTAGCAGTAGTTTTTGTTCAACATTGCTGACCCATCATCATCCGCAGTGGCCAGCATGCAAATTTTCCCTTTTCCTTTAACACTGCTGATGGTCTCTTCTTCATCTCCTGATGACCAAACTTGATGGTCTCTTTTAACTTGAGCCACATATGCCCTTGCCTTTTCTTTTTCTTCCAACTCTTGAGCCACTCTAAGATAGAACGCTTTGTCATTGACTACATTGGCCTTACAATCTTTTGCGAAGTGATTTTCTTTATTGCATTTGTGGCAAATCACAACATCAGTCTTGTCTTCTGATTGAGTATCGGAGTCATTGTTCTGAGGAGACTGTGGTACCTCCTTTGGTTGATTGTTCTGAGAGCCTTTGGGATATCGAGAATGGTTGTTCTAAGGACCGAAGTTACGGTTGAATGGAGGTTTGTTGAATTGCTGATTCTTGCGGAAAGAATAAGGTGGTATGCGGTTGAATTGTTGGCTAACCAGAGCAATAGCCTTCTGAAATTCTTCTTCATAATCATACTCAGAATCTGCTTCGTATGACTGCGGTGGGGTATCATACGATGAAGAGTATGGTGACTGCGGTGGAGCTTGTGCTATGAGAGCAAGCGGTCCTCCGAAGTTAGCACATTCTTTGAGTAGAGTGGATTCTTGTGCTTGGAGATCTCCATAGAGTTTGTAGAGTGATAAAGAGTGAATCTTCCTGTCGCCTTGGACTATCATCTTAGCCGTAGTCCAATGTCTTCCTAAACCATTAAGGAACTGGAGATTGGTTTCATGGTTGCTGCGGATGGTACCAGCATTTGATAACTTTGTGACTATCAGGTTGAACCTCTTGAAAGAGTCTTCCAAACTTTCACCCGTATGAGCTTTGAAGTTGTTGAAGTCATTGAGTGCGGTAGTGAGCTTCTTATCTTGTGCTTGTTCTGAGCCTTCGTACAGGTTCTTGAGTACATCCCAGATCTCTTTTGCTGACTTGCAGTTTATGATAATATCAAAGTTGTCAGGAGCAACACCACAAGAAATTTCATAAAAAGCAACAACATCATTTTCCATTTTATCGACATCATCCTTGGTGGAACGGCTCATGGTAGGTTGACCTCCTCCTAGCCTGGTTGCCGCGCCATCAGTTTGGACTGGTGTAAGGACTGGAATGTGTGGTCCTTCTTCCACGGATTGCCATACATCTCTTCCCATTCTTCTTAAGTACCTCTCCATTCTTTGTGACCAGTGATGATATTCATTTGCTACCAGCATTGGAGCTCGGTTAGAACCACCAACACTATTGGAGACATTCAGAGATAACGATTGTGCCATTTTTTTTGTTTTTTTTTTTTGAAGAAATGAGCTTTAGTGATATAAAAGGCCTAATGAAAAATCAGAGTTCCGATATTCAAAAAGCAACCACTTTGGCTCTGATACCAATTGTTGAGAGAAAAACTTGGAGACACACTTGAACAAACGTTAGAACAAGTATATTGCGGAATAGTTAACCTCAAAGGATCTAAAATCTCAACAATAATATGGTTAGATAGTTAGATACTTAGTTGCGGAAAGTAAAGAAATATAAATGACAACAATTGTTATATCAAGAATACACTTAAACTGATTCATAACAAGGAATGCATTCACTCCGAGTTAATAAGGAAGATCAAGTTTAGTGATTAAGTCTAAAAGACTTGCTCCGGAGAGAGATTATAGTTTGATATGTTTCAGTAGCAATTTAGAGTAAGAAGAATAGAAAGATAGAGAAATGAAGAAAATAACTTGGAGAAATCTATTCAGAATAATTCACAAGTCATCGAGTGATAAGAGAGATGGTTGAAGAAGAAATTTAGTAGTAAGAAGTTGTATTAATACATCAGAAGGAGTCTCTATTTATAGAGTCTCAGAACTAAACAACTACTCTATAAGCAGTCGTGCAAGGCATGCTGGATAATAGAGTATATTACATAAAGATAAGAAAAACATAACGATGGACTTCGGATGCTGAAGAAGAACTGACTCCGGGTTTTGAGATGATCGCGGATGGTGAACCGTTGCGGTAGGTAGATGGTTGCGGTATCTTAGTTCAAGAGGGTCACTTTTATGTTTCAACAAATTAAGACTTGTATTAAAATCATGTTCATGAAAGGGACTATGCATTCACACGTAAACTCTTTAACATATATTTAATACTTTAATTAATACTTGTATTAAAATCATGTTCATGAAAGGGACTATGCACTCACACATAAACTCTTTAACATATATTTAATACTTTAACTAATACTTGTATTAAAATCATGTTCATGAAAGGGACTATGCACTCACACATAAACTCTTTAACATATATTTAATACTTTAATTAATACTTGTATTAAAATCATGTTCATGAAAGGTACTATACACTCACACATAAACTCTTTAACATATATTTAATACTTTAATTAATACTTGTATTAAAATCATGTTCATGAAAGGGGCTCACACATAAACTCTTTAAAATATATTTAATATTTTAATTAATACTTGTATTAAAATCATGTTCATGAAATGGACTATGCACTGACCTGCAAAGGTGGTGACTCGGTACTCGGACAACACTTCGTTTACTTTAAAACAAATTTTCGTTGACAAAACCTGGTATCATTTCCACTAGAGTTTAGTCTAATGTTCAACGAGACTAATTAATAGTCTAGCTATTATTACTATTATACAAGCGTTAAACAATACTCTTCACCCATTATGTATAGATAGGGGCCAGACATGAAACATCGGAGGGCACAATCATTTTGGCATATAGCACTTCTGAAATCCAATAACCAAGGCGGCCCTTCAAACCGGATTCCCCGTACCGCAGTGGTTAAAAAGATATTATAACGACACTTATATAACGCATAATAATAGCTCAAATAATTATTATAAGGTCCTAATAACATTACTATATTTAAATAAAAGCTATATTAAAAATTAGGTAGGTGTATCTTACCTACGAGGGGGTTTGGCTAGAAGTCGGGCTCTGCAGGGGCAGAACTTCCGAGCTGAAAACTCTACTTCTCGGAGCCGTCAAGCGCTTCGGGGCTTTCTTCTAGCGCATGGGGAGGTTTGGGAAGTTTAGAGAGAGTGTAGAGAGAAGAAAGAATGGGAAATGTGTGAAGAAAATTAAGGTGGGAGAGGTTCTATTTAACGGGTGAAATATAGCCGAACATGGTGTCACATGTCACCATCTGGTGGCAAGACTTGGGGAGAAAGCAATGACCAAGATTGTGTCACGTCACCCATTTTCACACAACACACTTCCGACTTCTAAAATCCGTAAGTTTCGCATACAAGCTCCATTTTTGACGTTCTTTATATCTACACGTAGGTAAACATAAGATCTACAAATTTCATTTTGACGTCGTCGGCTAATTCTCGAGCGATCTTAAATTTAACAGTAGGAGGAGATTATACTGTTAATAACCGCAAAAAATTCGTAACTCTTTCATACGGACTCTATTTTCGTCTGAGTTTTTATCGTTGACTTCCTATTAAAGAGATTTTCAACAATCATTTAGGTCACATAGGCCAAAATGTAATGCCCCGATTCCCAAGTATTAAATCAATTAAGGATTTCTTTTGTTTTTAAGCCCTACTCGACGAGTAAAGGATGCCCTAATCGTCGAGTAGCGTCGACGCGGGATCGCGAAATTAGTGATCTACTCGCCGAGTCCATAAAGGGACTCGACGAGTAGGAGCTGGCAGAAGAAACCCTATGTCCCGGGTTCTGCACTCTATTTAAGGAGGCATAAGCCTCATTTGGCCTCCTTGCAGTCAGTAAGAGCTCATAGAAAACCCAAACCATGTATTGTGTCATTCTTGTGCATTGTAAGCTTGGAAGGAGGGCTTTGTGGGAGGAAGAACTTGGAGAACAAGGGGATAGGAGCGAGGAAGGAGTGGAAATCCAAAATCTACCTCAGTTAGCACCCATTGAAGGTATCAAGTCGACATCTTTATCTCTTTTCCCTTCTAGATCTCATATGGTGGAAATCTAGGGTTTTTATGGTTTGAATAAGGTGATATTGCAAGGCATGAGCTAGATATGAAGTTGTAACTTCAGATCTGGACCTTTACCGAGTTCTAGATTCATAAAGTTCCTATCTTGGTCGTGAATGAGGCCCCCCTTATGCATGAAACCCATTAAGAGCTTAGTTTTGGCATTAAGAACCTTTTTAACCATGCATGCACGTAAAGTTTGCAACTTTACACGAAAGGCATGCCCTAGGAGCTTGGATCTGTAATTTGGAGCCATTGCATGGCTTAAAATGGGTCTATATGGATTAAGGACTGAAGGAACTCGGCGAGTCGCAAGGGCGACTCGGCAAGTCATATGAAGATACCCGTGAACTCGACGAGTTGGATGAACAACTCGGCGAGTCCGATGAAGATTTCCATAGACTCGACGACTTGCATAAACAACTCAGCGAGTCAGATGAGTTTTCCCCAGGTTAGGAATGCGTGTGTATCGACGTGTTACTAAAAGAAAACTCGACGGGTGGCCATAGGGCCTCAATCGAGAATCGTGGGAACTCGACGAGTCACCCCGGTGACTCGGCGAGTGGGTAAGGATTTCAAGGAACTCGGTGAGTAGCCGAGGTTACTCGACGAGTTAAGGTCAACATGGACTGTTGACCTTGACTAAGAACTTTGACTTTTACCAGGGTTAACTAGTTGGGTTATGAAGTACTCTGTGAGGATGAAGACTTATGAACATGTTTGTATTATGGTAATAGGTGGTGGAGTCTTTGACGAGTGATCGGAGAGTTGTGATTTATTTGCCGAGCTAATATTTACAAGGTGACTTATCCTCACTATACTAAGGGGTCTACGGCACCAAGGCCGGCCCATATGATATGTTACATTGAGTTGTGTTAGATGTTGAGTATGTTCTCGTGTTGCATGTTAGTGGTTATGCCTGTAGGTTGGTCTGTAGGACTACCGGTGATGTTATATGATTATTGCATGCTCGATTCTTGTGATTTATGTGTTTGTTACATGGGATGGGTTAAGGTTGTACTGCTTCGTGTGGTAACCAACAAACCCTAGGAGCATTCCAGTTATGGGCTAAGGGAGACTCGTACTGTGGGATCGTGGGTATTACAGTCTGTAGGGCTGTGGACCCGTTATGTGCTGTTCTGTTCGGTTGTAATGATATGTTATTGTTGACATGATTATGTGGATTGTATGTGTATCAGTATTTTGGGGGTAACTCACTAAGATTTCGGGCTTACAGTTTCGGTTTATTGTTTCAGGTACACAAGGAGATCGCGGCAAGGCAAAGGCGTAATCGTATAGCTCCTCTTGTTATGTTATGTTTCTGGGAAATACTTTGATAGTTAATATTTTGAAAACAAAGTTGTAATGTTTTGATGAAATTGACATGTTTTAAAAAGTTTAAATCGGTTTGAAATTTCGGATGTTACAAGTTGGTATCAGAGCCTTGGTTTGAGTGAATTGGAGGAACATTCGTGTGAATCCAGTCTCAAATCAAGGAAAGATTTCAAAATGACTTTAAATGGTTTTCAAAATAAGTAACGGAGGATGCAGGGTGTACGATCAGCCGGAGCCAGTAAGTAGACTCCAAAATACCATGCAGTTGTTTGATTATGTGATGTGTTAAGAACAACATGCTAGTACTAGGCTAGGTATCTTCGGGAATTGCATGATAGGATTGCCTGATACATGATGCCTACTAGCCTAGGGTTTCCATTACATGAAATTGACATCATTACTATAGATATCTAGTGTAGGCATCACATTTATACATAATTAAGATCTTATAGCCTGAGAATGTTTGATTTAGCCTTATGTTCTGTTCTTGTTTGATTGGGAGCTTAGGGTAGGATTGAATATTTGAAATTCTATAGGGTCCAGCATTATGTATGGCTAGCATACTCTAGTGTTGCAGGGTTGGTGGAAGTTTTGTGGCTGGATAGGTTGTTTGGGAAGAGTCCGCCGACTTCGAGGCATTTAGCCTTCTTTTAGGAGTGAGGCTTGAGTGCTCGATATGATTATGTATATTGTTAGGGCCTTGTGATGATACTTGGGACAAATATGGGTAGGTGTGGAAGGTAGTATGGGCCCGTACTACTGAAAGCACAGGATCCATACACGTAACAAGGAAATCACAACCCCTAGGGTTTTGTCGGGGATCGGTCCCTAGTTATTTGTATGAGTTGTCTGATACCTTGTGTTATGTTTCAGAATGGTGATGACCAGGCGCTTTGTGACTGGATCCGATTCGTGATTAGGATCAGGATCAGGAGAGGGCGAACAAGGGGAGCTGACAACACCCGAGACGATCGGCCAGATGAGGCCAGATGAGATGGATGACAGGATCCGAGCGATCCTGCATGATGAGGTTGCTGCGTTGTTCCAGGCCGAGTTGCCGGAGATGTTCGGGTCGATTAAGACTGCCATGGTCGAGTATTTTGATGAGCGCTACACAGCCCTTGCAGAGACAGCCACCGCAGCAGCTGCATCAGCTGTATCTGCGGCGAGGGGAGAAGTTGGTAGGGGTTTTCAGTACCGGGACTTCGATAACATGAAGCCCCCTACTTTTGATGGGACGTAGGATCCCATCAAGGCTATGAGATGGATTTTAGATGTGGAGGGGTGTTTCTTCACCTGCTCGTGTCCTGTTGACCAGAAGGTCAGGTGTGCTCTGAACCTGCTTAGGTCTGGGGCCAAGGACTGGTGGAGACTTGTGACTGGGGCATACACTGATGATCAGAGAGCTGTTGTTACTTGGGAGCAGTTCAGGGATATGTTCCGCGCCTGTTACATTCTGCGGGTTGAGCGGGAATATTGGGCATAGGTGTTTCTAAGTTTGAGATAGGATTGAGACTCGGTGATGTAGATCACCCGGATGTTCACTGAGCGGGCGATGTTCTGCCCAGAGTTTGCTTCCGAGCAGTCTAAGATGACCTGTGGGAGTCAGCAGAGCAGTCTAAGATGACCTGTGGAAGCGGCCTAAGATCGCTGATTTGAGGACTGGGAGTCAGCAGAGCCGCTCGTGTGGGAAGTGCGGCAGAGTTCATTCCGGGATATGTCGAGCCAGTAGTGGGTGCCACAGGTGTGGCAAAGAGCGGCACTATACAAAGGATTATCGTCAGGCTGCCCCGATACCGAGTATGAAGCTATGTTACCATTCTCACCTACCTCTTGTGGAGTTCGCCTACAACTACAGCTATCATTCTAGTCTCGGCGCCCCACCGTTCGAGCTGTTGTACGGGCGGAGGTGTCGCACCCCTGTTTGTTTGGGTGAGGTGGGTCACAAGTTGATGGGTCGGACGGAGGTGGTCTTGCAGACTACCGAGAAGATTCAGCAGATCAGGCAGAGACTACAGACAACTCAGAGTCGGCAGAAAAGTTACGTCGACAGACGCCGATCTGAGTTGGAATTCCAGGTAGGTGACATGGTGCTTCTGAAGGTCTCGCCCTGGAAGGGTGTGATCCGCTTCAGGAAGAGGGGAAAATTGGGCCCTCGATATATTGGGCCATTCAGGATCATTGCCAGGGTTAGCAAGGTGGCTTATAGGTTGGAGCTTCTGGAAGAGCTTAGCCAGATTCACAACACGTTCCATGTTTCCCAATTACGGAAGTGCATCATGGACCAGGAGGCGGTAGTACCGCTGGATGATATTGTTGGGTTTTGAGCATTCTAACACTTCCTAAGTGTACATGCAACCCTAATAAACCTTGGATCTATGTTTGTCTAAATACATGCAAAATTTGTTTTCCAAGGTTTATAACTTATCTAGCATGGCATGGGGAACTTTTAAACATAAAAGGAACTAGATGAATTACATACCTTTTGATGAGTGTTGATTCCTTGGAGTTTGAGAGCCAAGCACCAATAATGTGAACGCCTGAAATGGAAATCACAAATGACCACAAATTTGGAAAACTTTATGAGAGAGTATACACACTCTTAGAAATCGGCCACACCTTACACACACACACTAGGGTGCTATTTCATGCAACATAAGCTTGTTTATATAGTGTGCATGGTTAGGGTGAATCCCTAATAACCCATGTCTTTTCCTTTCCAAGGATCCATGGGTTAAAAGCTCCATGGATCATCCATGGACTTCCATATAAGCTTAGCCCATTAACAAATGAGTATTAGCCCACACCATATAAATATAATAACCCATGATTTAATTAGTCTTCCTTTTAATCACTAAATTAATTCAAGATTAAAACTAATTAAATAACATGACTTTATATTAATATATTATAACTTATAATATATTAATAAATCATAAGTATACGATTCTCATAAAATTATCCATAAATAGTTTGGGTGAAGTGCAACCCAAATGGACCATGCCAGGTCGGGTCAAGTATATACCAAATAAGTTATGGACTTAGACACCTTATCCAACACACTCCCACTTGGATAAGTTTAATAACTGTATTTGCCTATATTACTTCAGGAACCAACCGGCTATTGTAGCTCTCGAAAACTCTGTTGAACTATGAAGCGTCATTTTAGATAAGTGATCATATAGTCCTCTGTTCTCATGATATCAACCGGACAAATACATGGAACAATGTCTTACTTATTGTCTGGCAGTTGTTTCTCGATTTCCGATTTGTTTGACAAAGAACTTAACTGAACACATCAATTTAGTTCTGACCGGGCCCGATACATGGGTCAACACAAAATCATCGAGGGGCTCAGATATCGCTTCTATTTCTAGAAGGAACAGATAAACTTCGACTCATATGCTTGTTCTACTACTTGTTGAATTGTACACAAAGGCACGTTTTATGACATCAAGTTACTGATGCGTTTACGTGCAATCAATGCACAACCAACTCATAGGTAACAACTCATATCTCTAGGTTTGAAGACTTATATGATATTATCGTTTCACGATCACTCGAGATAAATTCCATGAAGTGATACAAGTGAGCATGGGTTTATTCCAATACTCATAACTTATGAGCACTCATGAATGTTGTAGCAACCATTTCTATGTCTAAACACTTTTAACCATCTACAAACCCAATTCATGACAATCTTGATTCATACCTACTTCCGACGTATGACCGATTGTGGAGGTTTGAATAAATTAATTATTTTGGAAGTCAAAACATGCAAAACTGAAACAATAGTAAATAATTGACAATGATAGCAACACTTTACTCATAAATAAATCACAAATTTTATTCATCATCAAATGGCGATTACATTTTACAAGTTTCGGAAAAGGCTATCTAATCTGTAAAACTAATATCGTCCCTCAGCCCGATGCGCCTCGCATGCTGCAAATGCTTAACCCTCGTCAGTCCCTTCATAAGGGGATCTGCAGGGTTCTCATCTGACGATACCCTCTTTTCCACGAGGAGTCCTTCTTCTATCTTGTGTCTTATGAAGTGATATTTTCTGTCAATGTGTCGGGATCTGCCATGATCTCTCAGTTCCTTGGCTAAGGCAACCGCACTATTGCTGTCACAGAAAATCTCCATAGGCTCCTTAATAGCTGGTACAACTCCAAGGTTTCCGATGAAGTTTTTCAGCCATATCGCCACCTTCGCTGCTTCACTCGCTGCTATATACTCTGATTCACAAGTCGAATCAGCCACCGTCTCCTGCTTGGAACTCTTCCAAGAGATTGCCCCTCCATTTAGGGTAAAGACCCAGCCCGAATGAGAGTGGAAGTTATCCATATCAGTCTGAAAACTAGCATCACTGTACCCTAATACTCTCAAGTCATCACTCCCACCAAGGGTAAGGATCCAATCCTTAGTCCTCCGTAGGTACTTGAGAATGTTCTTTATCGCGGTCCAATGAGCCTTGCCATGGTTCCCGTGATATCTGCTAACAATGCTCAAAGCAAAGGCCACATTAGGGCGGGTACAAGTCATAGCATACATGATCGAGCCTACAGTGGAAGCATACGGTAATCGACTCATCTCTGCTATCTCATCCTCTGTACTCGGACTCTGAGTCTTACTCAGTTTGGCATTGCTTTGGATCCGTAAATCTCCTTTCTTGGAATTCTGCATGTTGAACCTTTTCAACACCTTATCCAAGTAGGTACTCTGACTAAGTCCAATTAGTCTTTTACTCCTTTCTCTTAATATCCTTATCCCTAGGATATAGGCAGCTTCCCCTAGGTCCTTCATAGCAAAGCACTTCCCAAGCCAGGACTTAACCTCCTACAAGGTTGGGATGTCATTTCCTAAAAGTAGTATGTCATCTACATACAGTACCAAGAAGCTAACTATACTCCCACTAGCTCTGACATACACGCGAGACTCATCTTCACTTCTCGAGAAGCCAAACTCTTTGACCTTTTCATCAAAACAAAGATTCCAGCTACGAGATGCTTGTTTTAATCCATAAATGGATTTCTCAAGCTTGCACACTCTATTAGGGTATTCTGCACTGACAAAACCCTTTGGCTTATTCATGTACACATCCTTAGCCAACTTTCCATTAAGAAAAGCGGTTTTGACATCCATTTGCCATATTTCATAATCATGAAATGCAGCAATGGCTAGCATAACCCTAATAGACTTAATCTTTGCTACCGGTGAGAAGGTTTCATCATAATCAATACCCTGAGTCTGAGTAAAACCCTTCACAACCAGTCGAGCCTTATAAGTGTGAACTTTTCCTTCCATTTCGGTCTTCTTCTTGAAGATCCATTTGCACCCGACTGTTTTACGACCCGGTACATTGTCAACCAAGTTCCAAACTTGATTGTCATACATGCACTGTATCTCGCTGTCCATAGCCTCCTTCCATTTAGCAGACTCCAGACCTGCCATAGCTTCCTTAACATTGCTAGGTTCATCCAAATTTACCATTGTACTATTGTTGATAAATGTATCACCTTCCCGTAGTAATGTGAAAACCGTAATAAAACTCAGGTGTGTTCCTAACCCGTGTGGAACGCCTCGGAGGTACAGACTCATCGGCTGGATCAACAGGAGTTTCCTCCTCAGGTTGATTGCTAGTGTATGAGGTTCCTTCACCAATTGATTCTTGAATTTCTTCAAGATCAATTTGCCTCCCACTGTCTCCTTGGCTCATAAACTCTCTTTCACGAAAAGACCCATCTTCTTGCTACAAAGACCACATTCTCATTGGGTCTGTAGAAGAGGTAACCGAAGGATTTCTGTGGGTAGCCGATGAAAATACACCTTTCACTTTGGGGTTTGAGCTTATCATGAGTCTCACACCTCACGAAAGCCTAGCAACCCCAAATCTTGATGTGGTCTAAATCGGGAACCTTCCCAGTCCACATCTCATGAGGTGTTTTGGTAGCCTTCTTTGTAGGGACTAGATTGAGGATATGGGCGGCAGTCTCTAAGGCATACCCCCAAAAAGAGATTGGTAGCGAAGCTCAACTCATCATAGAGCGAACCATGTCTAACAAAGTTCGATTATGCCTTTCAGCTACACCATTTAGCTGTGGTGTCCTGGGAGGAGTCAATTGTGAGAGAATCCCACACTCCTTAAGATAGTCAAGGAACTCGGTACTAAGATACTCACCACCTCGATCGGATCGAAGCATCTTAATGTTCCTGCCCAATTGATTTTCTACTTCTTGTTTGAATTCTTTAAACCTTTCAAAGGTTTCTGACTTATGTTTGATCAAGTAGACATAACCATATCTACTAAAATCATCAATAAACGTCACATAATACCGATTAACATCCCTTGTGGCGGTTTTGAATGGTCCACATACATCAGTGTGTATTAGGTCCAACAAACCCTCACCCCTTTCACAAGTGCCAGTGAAGGGAGATTTTGTCATCTTTCCAAGTAGACAAGATTCACAACTATCATCCGATTTAAGGTCGAATGATTCCAAGACTCCATTCTTTTGGAGTCGGCCTATGTGTTTCTTGTTTACATGTCCAAGACAACAATGCCACAATGATGCTTTATCTAGGCTAGTAGAAGAATCAATGTACAATACATTATTTCCTAAGTTGTCTACAACCGACATAGTTTCATACACACCATCACAAGGTAATGCTTTAAAATAAAACACATTATTAAAGAAAGCATTAATACCACCACATTCATTATCAAATGAAAAAGTAAAACCTTGTTTGTACAAACCATGAAAGGAAATAATATTTCTCTCCATTTCAGACGAGTACACACATTTATTCAAATCTAATTTTAACCCATTATTCAGCAACAAATTATAAACTCCAATCTTGGAACAGGCGAAGCCTTCCTATTCCCCATGATCAAGTTTATCTTTCCGTGCTCCACATCCTCACTTCTTCTTAGGCCCTGCAAATTTGAACATATGTGAATACCACATCCTGTATCAAGCACCCAAGAGTTATAATTGATGGGTTTTGGACATAAGAACTTTCCCTATGTGCACATACAACCCTATAGCTTCGATCTAGGTTTCTCTAATTGAACATGCAATATATCCAAGACTTTCATGGCTAGATCTAATGTAAACTAACAATAAGACATATGAAACACAGATCTAGAATAATACCTTGAGTTACTTGCTTGAAACCTTCTTCTTCTTAGAGCTTAGAGTCACAAATGTCACTCCTCTAATGGCTTACAAACACCAACTAGAAAGAAGATGATTTGAGAGAGATGAGGAAGAGGGAAATCAGCTCTAGGGTTACTCCAATAACAAGGTGTCCGATTTCCACAACCCCAAGGGTCTATTTATACTAGTGAGCTCCTAGGGTTTCACCCTAAAACCCTAATTGGATAACTTAGCCTCAAAGCAATCCAATATCCCTTCTAGATAAGGCCTTGGACGATTTCTAAGTGATCCACATCCCTAAAATCGTCCAACCCATATCCATAAGGGTTATCAGCTCAAAATACAACTTTCACACATTTGACAGTTTATGCCCCTTTATTCAATTAATCTCTTTAAGTCACCAAATTAATTCCTAATTAATTTATGACTTATATTAATCAAATAATATTATTATTCCTTTAACATATTATCCTTATAATACATTTATAATAATATCTCTTCTCTTTAAATCACCCTGTCAAGTTGCTATGGTGAAGGCAACCCAAAAGGACCATGCACAATCAGGTCAAGTACTTACCAAATATAGTTACAGCCTTAGACACTAATCTAACATACTATAAACACAAACACAATCCGATTAGCAATCGTAGCTCTCAAAGACGCTATCAACTCTGATCTTAACAATAACCTGTCCTTTAGATAAGGGATCGTACAGTCCTCTGTTTTGATATCGTGCAGACTATTGTCATACTTGTCGTCCAACAATTATTTTCTCGATCTCAGATTTATTCGACATAGAACTTAATTGAACACATCATTCAGTCCTGATCGGGCCCGGCACATAAGTCAAATCAAATCATCGAGAGGCCGTGATATCGCTTTTACCCTCTTAGGATATAAGTAACAGATAAACTTCGACTTATATGCATTTACTTATCGACTAATCAACTATACACAACAATGTGTTTTATGACATCAATTTACTGATGCGGTTTCGCATTATCAATGTACAACCAATTAGTAAATAATAAACCATATATCTAGGTTTTAAGACCATATGATATTATCGTCTTGCGATCAGCCCAAAGTGATTCTAGCAAGTGCGGGTTTATTCCAATGCTCAAAACTTGTTCATAAGCACTCATGAACGTTGCAGCAAACCTTTGCTGTGTCTAATACCATTTAGACAATCTACACACCAATTCATGACAATCTTCATTCATACCTACTTCCAACATATGAACGATTGTGGACTGTTTAAATAATTCGATTATTCTTAATAAACTCAATTATTTTGGAAGTCAAAACATGCAAAGTGAAACAATAGCTAAACAATCAACATAAGACAGTAACTTTACTTATAAACAATACTCTTTTATTTAATCATCAAATGTCAATTACATTTATCTATTACATGTTTCTAAAACTATCTAATCTAAACTAATATCATCCTTCAGCCTAATCCTCCTAGCATGCTGCAAGTGCTTAACCCTTCTCAGTCCCTTCGTAAGCGGATCTGCTGGGTTATCTTCTGATGATATCCTCTTAACCACGAGGTGTCCTTCTTCTACTTGATGTCTAATAAAGTGATATTTTCTGTCGATATGCTGAGATCTACCATGATCCCTCGGTTCCTTGGTCAAGGCAACCGCTCCTTCATTATCACAGAAAATTTCCATGGGCTCCTTTATAGCAGGCACAACTCTGAGATCGCCAATGAAGTTCTTCAACCATATTGCCTCTTTTGACGCTTCGCTCGCTGTAATGTATTCTGATTCGCACGTTGAATCAGCTACAGTTTCCTGTTTGGAACTTTTCCAAGTCATCGCTCCTCCATTAAGGGTAAAGACCCATCCCGACTGCGAACGGTAGTTGTCCCTATCGGTCTGGAAACTGGCGTCACTATACCCTCGCACCTTTAAGTCATCACTCCCTTCGAGGACTAGAAACCATTCCTTGGTCCTCCGAAGGTACTTAAGAATGTTCTTGACTGCGGTCCAATGCGCTCTTCCAGGATTCCCTTGATATCTACTGACCATGCTCAAAGCAAAGGCCACATCAGGTCGAGTACAAGTCATAGCATACATCATCGAGCCAACTGCGGAAGCGTAAGGTACTCGGCTCCTTTCAGCTATCTTGGCTTCGGTACTCGGACTTTGAGTCTTACTCAATTTGGTATTACTTTGTATTGGTAGTTCTATCTTCTTCGAGTTTTCCATACTAAAACGTTTTAGTACCTTATCTAAGTAAGTATTCTGACTAAGTCCTATTAGTCTCTTACTTCTTTCTCTTACTATCCTTATTCCCAAAATATAGGAAGCCTCTCCCAGGTCCTTCATAGTGAAACACTTCCCGAGCTAGGACTTAACTTCCTGCAGAGTTGGGATGTCGTTTCCTATGAGTAGTATGTCATCGACATACAAAACGAGGAAGCTAACTATACTCCCACTGGCCTTGACATATACACATGATTCATCTTCGCTTCGTACAAATCCAAACTCTTTGACTTTCTCAGCAAAAGCAAAGATTCCATCTGCGAGATGCTTGCTTCAGTCCATAAATGGACTTCTCAAGCTTGCACACTCTATTTGGATGCTTCGGATCGACAAAACCCTCTGGCTGAGCCATGTAAACATCCTCAGCCAACGAGGGAGCTTTCCCTGTCCACATCTCGTGAGGTGTTTTGGCAACCTTCTTTGTAGGGACTAAGTTAAGGATATGGGCGGCAGAATCTAAGGCATACCTCGAGAATGAGATAGGTAGGGAAGCACGACTAATCATGGAACGAACCATGTCTAACAAGGTTCGATTACACCTCTCAGCCACACCGTTCAATTGCGGTGTCCTAGGTGGCGTTAATTGCAAAAACATTCCGCTTTCGTTGAGGTAGTCGTGGAATTCAAGACTTAGGTACTCTCCTCCTCGATCGGATCGAAGCATCTTGATTTTCCTGCCCAATTGATTCTCCACTTCTTATTTAAACTCTTTGAACTTTTCAAAGGTTTCTAACTTGTGCTTGATTAAATAGATATACCCATATCTATTATAATCATCGGTGAAAGTCACATAAAAGCAGTTCGCATCCCTTGTGGTGGATCTAAAGGGTTCACACACATCGGTGTGTATGATATCCAATAGACCCTCACCCTTAGCACAAGTGCCAGAGAAGGGTGACTTGGTCATCTTTCCAAGTAAACAAGACTCGCACACGTCATCTTCCATAAGGTCGAATGACTCCAACACTCCATCCTTTTGGAGTTGTGCTATGCGCTTCTTGTTGACATGTCCAAGACGACAATGCCACAAAGATGCTTTATCCATACTATTGGAAGAATCTATACACAACACATCATTTCCTAGGTTATCTACAACCAGAACAGTTTTATAAATTCCATTACAAGGCATTGCTTCAAAGTATAAAACACCATTTAGATAAGCATAAATAGAACCATTCATATTATTAAACGAATATCTAAATCCTTGTATAAACAAACCATGAAATGAAATGTTGTTTCTTGCCATATCTATCGTAGCAACAATTATTTAAATCTAAACCTAATCCATTACTAAGCACTAAAGAATACACTCCAATCTTGGTGACAGGTGACGATCTTCTGTTCCCCATGATTAGATTTATTCTTCCTTGCTCCACATCTCTATCTCTTCTTAGTCCCTGCAAATTAGAACAAATGTGGTAACCACATCCTGTATCAAGAACCCAAGAAATAGTATGAGGTGAATTGTTAGATTTAATTGTGTATATACCTGAAAAAGATGGCTTGATCTTTCTATCCTTGATGGCTTGCAGATATTCCGGGCAGCTTCTCTTCCAATGCCCTATTTTGTGGAAATGATAGCACTCGGCCTCCTTCGAGTTAGGGTTGGGCTTAGCGGGATCAACCTTGGTCCCACTAGAAGAGGAACCATCTTGGGACTTTCCCTTGCGGTGGCTCTTTCACGGAGCCTTCCTCTTCTTGCCCCTTCTCTGCCCTATAGCCAAAACAGGAGCAGTGGTTGGTGCGGGAGTTGGTGCAACAAACTTGTCCTTTAGGTTGCTTCAGCAGTCCTTGGAGTTTGCTTAGGGTGACCTCTTCCTTATTCATGTGGTAGGTCATCCTAAATTGGTTGTAGCATGAAGACAAGGAGTGAAGAACAATGTTGATGGGCAAATCCTCCCTAAAGTTAACATTTAACTTGCAAAGACGATCGACATATCTTTGCATCTTTTGCAAGTGCACGGTTAACGATTCTCTATTTCCCATCTTAGCGGTGATCATGTTGGTGATGATCTCGTAGCGCTCTTGCCTTGCACTTTGGTGGTATCTCTCCATCAAGTCTTGATGCATTTCATAGGGATACATGTCCTCATAGGACTTTTGGAATTCTTGGTTCATAGTGGCTATCATGATGCAATGGACTTTCGTTGCATCACGTTCGTGTGTCTCAAAGACAGCCATCTCTTCGGAAGTAGCGATTTCCGGGTTGACCTTCTCGAGCTTTTCGTTGAGGACATACTCTTTGTCCTCGTAGCATGCAATGGTGCGAATGTATCTTATCCATTCGCTAAAGTTCGTACCATCGAAGGTCACCTTTTGGCAAAGACTCATTAACGTGAATTAGTTAGCAGCAACGTTGTTTGCGTTCGACATCTACAAATAGAAAGGAAAAAGTTTGATTAGAATTGGATCCCTAATTAAACACCCAAAATGAAAAATTAGGGCTAGGACCCAACAACATTATTTACATATTAGAAAAGGGATGCTGTAATCCAACATGCAAATAATTTGGAGGTAAGTGAATGACGATTTACTAATTCTTCACCTTGAAAACATAACCTTAAGCTTTATTGAGAATTCCTAGATTTTCTTTGAGATTCATTGAACCTTTCAATAGCATGTTTAAATCTCAATATGCCCCTCTAGTTTGTGAATAACCATGCAAATCTACATGGTGCCTTCATTGTTACAATCATCTATTCGACGTGCCGGTAAACCACACACGCTCCATCGAACTATGATAAACAATGAATCACCCTTTGCCACCTTTTCTTAGAACCAATTAGTGTGCCGGTAAACCACACACGCTCCACTAACTTCTTAGCAAGGGTGCAAAGTGCAATTTCATGGGATTGCATCAATTCACTTTTCCTAAAGTAACTAAGATTGGGAATTTTATAAAATAGTTTAGTTACTTTATAGATTCATTATACTTATTAATGAGGAGAGAGAGTTGCCCTATCCTACTCGTTCGGCTAACGACCCTCCACCGGTCAAGCAAGCGGTGGGTGTGAGTGTACACCCATTAAGCGCCATTTTATAGGCAGCAAACTTATACCCACCTTATAGACCGACTTCGTGAATGAGGCCTACTAACGGTAAGACTAGCATTTTAATTTTACTTATATATATATATATATATATATATATATATATATATATATATATATATATATATATATATATATATATATATATATATATATATATTAAGCTTTTAATAATATAATAGTATAGGGTTGAATTTTAAACTTGTAAAACTCTAGGGGTTGAAATTTAAATTCTTCTAAATTAAACTATTAATCACAAAATTCAAATTTCAAAACTTCGGGATAGATATTGAACCTTTTCAAAATAATAGGGATCAAATAACAAATAATTCAAATTAAACAATTAATTTCATAATTATCTATATTTGAGCTAATCCAATTTTAGTCATTAGATAATTACCAAATAATCTTAAATAGTCCATATTTATCACATAAATAATCAATATTTAAAAGATTTGAAATTATCTATATTTATGTCAAGGATAATCATTAAATTAAGTTAAAATTTGGATTTTTTTACATAATAAAATGATTTAGGTATCAATCCAAGACAAAACAACAATAAAATCCCGAATTATCCTCTGTCTGACGCTCGGACTCGCCGAGTAGGGCCAACTCGCCGAGTCCAAACACTGACTCGCCGAGTTGGGTCGGACAGAGGTGAAGAAAAACAATTTCCAGCAAGCAAAACAGTTAAGCATCACATTCAATTGAAACCAATCATGGCTCTGATACCACTGATGGGTTTTAGACATAAGAACTCTCCCTATGTGCACATACAACCCTATAGCTTGGATCTAGGTTTCTCTAATTAAACATGCAATATATCCAAGACTTTCATGGCTAGATCTAATGGAAAAACTAACAATAAGACATATGAAAAACAGATCTAGAATAATACCTTGAGTTACTTGCTTGAAACCTTCTTCTTCTTGTAGCTTAGAGTCACAAATGTCACTCCTCTAATGGCTTACAAACACCAACTAGCAAGAAGATGATTTAAGAGAGATGAGGAAGAGGGAAATCGGCTCTAGGGTTACTCCAATAACAAGGTGTCCGATTTCCACAACCCCAAGGGTCTATTTATACTAGTGAGCTCCTAGGGTTTCACCCTAAAACCCTAATTGGATAACTTAGCCTCAAAGCAATCCAATATCCCTTCTAGATAAGGCCTTGGACGATTTCTAGGTGATCCACATTCCTAAAATCATCCAACCCATATCCATAAGGGTTATCAGCTCAAAATACAACTTTCACACATTTGACAGTTTATGCCCCTTTATCCAATTAATCTCTTTAAGTCACCAAATTAATTCCTAATTAATTTATGACTTATATTAATCAAATGATATTATTATTCCTTTAACATATTATCCTTATAATACATTAATAATAATATATATTCTCTTAAAATCACCCTGTCAAGTTGCTATGGTGAAGGCAACCCAAAAGGAACATGCACCATCAGGTCAAGTACTTACCAAATATAGTTACAGCCTTAGACACTAATCCAACAATAATATGGTGAGTAATTAGACAATATTGTGTAAATACCTGCATGGGTGGGTTTCACTTTCCCATCCTTTAGATCCTGCAAGTACTTAGGGCAGTTTCGCTTCTAGTGCCCCTTGTCTTGGAAATAGTAGCAATCAGCATCCTTGGGAATGGCAGAAGGAGTGACAGAACTGCTTTTGGTCCTTGATGAGGAGCCTTCAAGAGACTTTCTCTTGGTACCCTTCGAATGGGACTTCCTCTTTTTCCCTTTGCCTTGCCCGATAGCCAAAACAAGGGTAGATGTTGGAGTAGGAGTAGTAGAGTAACAACCGACTTACCCTTAAGACCGGTTTCAGTGGTCTTCAAGAGTCCTTGAAGTTTGCTAAGAGTAACTTCCTCCTTATTCATATGATATGTCATACGAAATTGGTCATAACAAGAAGGTAAGGAATGCAAAATGATGTCAATTGCCAACTCCTCAGGGAAGTTCACATTCAGCTTGAGCAAACGATCCACATACCTTTGCATCTTTTGCTTGTGGCCCGTGATGGATTCACCATACTTCATGCGGGTTGTTATCATGGAGGAGATTATTTCATACCGCTCCTGACGAGCACTCTGATGGTACCTTTCCATCAGATCTTGGTGCATCTCAAAAGGGTATAAGTCCTCATAGGACTTTTGGAGCTCGGCTGTCATTATGGCCATCATGATGCATGCTACCTTAGTAGCATCTCTCTCATGTGTCCTGAATTCAGCGATCTCCTCAGGAGTAGCAATGGACTCATCAAGCTCCTTTAACTCCTTATCGAGGACATATTCCTAGTCCTCATAACGAGTAACCATCTTGATGTTCCTACTCCAGTCCATGAAGTTGGAACCATCAAAGATGACTCTCCCACAAAGATTCATGAGAGAGAAAGAGCCAGTTGGGTTAGAGCCCGAAGCATTGGTGTTGGAAGACATCTGAAAGAAGAAAGCAAGTTTAGATTAGATATATAGAGTCCTTAATAAGACACCCAAATGTAATATTAAGGCTAGGATCCAATCACAATATATTATACTTAGAAGAGGGATGCAGTAATCTAAGTAATAACATATTTGAAAGGTAGGTGAATGACGATTCACCAATTTCCACCATGAAAAACGAACTGAATTATTAGGTTTTAATTGGATTTGAAATTCCTAGATTCTTTTTAGATTCATTGAACTTTTCAATGGCATGTTTTAATCTCGATTGTGCCCTTCAAGTTTTGTAACTGGGATGCCAAAGATCACAAAACAAGGTGTGAATAACCATACTAATTCACTTGGTGCCCTTAATATTATCACCTAATCAATGTGCCGGTTAACCACACATGCTCCATTGATCTATGACAAACATTAAGTCACCCTTCGTGATCCTTACTAGTCCAAGTTAGTGTGCTGGTTAACCACACACGCTCCACCAACGACTTGGTAAGGTACGAAGTGTGAATTCCATGGACTAGCACCATGTTCACATTTTTCCTAAAGTAACTAAGATTGGGAATTAAAATATTTAGTTACTTTATAATAATCATTATACTTTTAATGAGGATTTAAAGTCATTGTCCTACCCGTTCGGCTAACGACCCTCCACCGATCAAGGAAGTGGTGGGTGAGAGTGGACACCCATTAAGCTGCCATTTGATAGGCAACAACCTTATACCCCGCTTATTGACCGGCTTCGTGAATGAGGCCTACTAATGGTAGAACGACTTATTCTTATACATATATATAATAATTAACCATTAATGTTATAAATAGTATAAGTGTAGAATATTAACTATTAAAACTCTAAGGGTTGGAATTAAAGTTTATTAAAGTGTGTGAAACTTTACAAATTCCAAAACTTGAGGGCAAGTTTTGTAAATATCCAAAACTTTTCATTTCATAACTTATGAATTAAAGGTTCATAAAAATGAAGACTCTTCATTTTTATGTAACTTATGTGTTTAAATGTGTGTTTAAAAGAAGTGACCTTTGGATATCCATAACTTGAGGACAAATTATGGACTCCATTAAAACACATAAATGATCAAGAATTAACCCTAAACAATTCAACAAATAATTCCTATCATCTTCTAAATTCATAAGAACATGAACATGATCATCAAAGTTTCAAGAATTATATGAACACATACAAAGCATGAAATTTTGATATAGGCTATTGTAAATGGATTAGAACAACCATTACACCAACTAAAACAAGTTTTAAAACACCAAAACAGTTTAGGGTAATGTTTCTAGTCCATTTCCAGCAGCAAAAGTCGAAAATCTGCATTATGAGGCTCCTACTCGTCGAGTGCACGAACCTACTCGGCGAGTAGGATGAGTTTACACATGAACTCGACGAGTCCCCCCCATGGACTCGGGGAGTTCATCAGGCAGACAACAAAAAAATCGACTTTTTTCACTATTTTGCATGAAGTATCAAACAAACAAGCCTAGGCTCTGATACCAATATTGGATTTTGAGCATTCTAACACTTCCTAAGTGTACATACAACCCTAATAAACCTTGGATCTATGTTTGTCTAAATACATGCAAAATTTGTTTTCCAAGGTTTATAACTTATCTAGCATGGCATGGGGAACTTTTAAACATAAAAGGAACTAGATGAATTACATACCTTTTGATGAGTGTTGATTCTTTGGAGTTTGAGAGCCAAGCACCAATAATGTGAATGCCTCAAATGGAAATCACAAATGACCACAAACTTGGAAAACTTTATGAGAGAGTATACACACTCTTAGAAATCGGCCACACCTTACACACACACTAAGGTGCTATTTCATGCAACATAAGCTTGTTTATATAGTATGCATGGTTAGGGTGAAACCCTAATAACCCATGTCTTTTCCTTTCCAAGGATCCATGGGTTAAAAGCTCCATGGATCATCCATGGACTTCCATATAAGCTTAGCCCATTAACAAATGAGTATTAGCCTACACCATATAAATATAATAGCCCATGATTTAATTAGTCTTCCTTTTTAAATTAATTCATAATTAATTCAAGATTAAAACTAATTAATAACATGACTTTATATTAATATATTATAACTTATAATATATTAATAAATCGTAAGTATACAATTCTCATAAAATTATCCATAAATAGTTTGGGTGAAGTGCAACCCAAATGGACCATGCCGGGTCGGGTCAAGTATATACCAAATAAGTTATGGACTTAGACACCTTATCCAACAGATATACAGGTTGATGATCACCTGAAATACGTGGAGAGGCCTGTGGCCATCTTAGAAAAGAAGAGGAAGATTTTGCGGAACAAGGAAATACCTTTGGTGAAGGTGCAGTGGGAACACCGGAAGGGATCTGATTGGACATGGGAACCGGAGGCAGAGATGCGCGAGCACTACCCAACGTTGTTTATTCCAGAGGACTTTGAGGATGAAGTCTAGTTCAAGTGGGGGAGAGTTGTAATGCACCGATTCCCAGGTATTAAATTAATTAAGGATTTCTTTAGTTTTTAAGCCCTACTCGACGAGTAAAGGATGCCCGACTCGTCGAGTAGCGTCGACGCGGGATCGCGAAATTAGTGATCTACTCGCCGAGTCCATAAAGGGACTCGACGAGTAGGAGCTGGCAGAAGAAACCCTATGTCCCGGGTTCTGCACTCTATTTAAGGAGGCATAAGCCTCATTTGGCCTCCTTGCAGTCAGTAAGAGCTCATAGAAAACCCAAACCGTGTATTGTGTCATTCTTGTGCATTGTAAGCTTGGAAGGAGGGCTTTGTGGGAGGAAGAACTTGGAGAACAAGGGGATAGGAGCGAGGAAGGAGTGGAAATCCGAAATCTACCTCAGTTAGCACCCATTGAAGGTATCAAGTCGACATCTTTATCTCTTTTCCCTTCTAGATCTCATATGGTGGAAATCTAGGGTTTTTATGGTTTGAATAAGGTGATATTGCAAGGCATGAGCTAGATCTGAAGTTGTAACTTCAGATCTGGACCTTTACCGAGTTCTAGATTCATAAAGTTCCTATCTTGGTCGTGAATGAGGCCCCCCTTATGCATGAAACCCATTAAGAGCTTAGTTTTGGCATTAAGAACCTTTTTAACCATGCATGCACATAAAGTTTGCAACTTTACACGAAAGGCATGCCCTAGGAGCTTAGATCTGTAATTTGGAGCCATTGCATGGCTTAAAATGGGTCTATATGGCTTAAGGACTGAAGGAACTCGGCGAGTCGCAAGGGCGACTCGGCAAGTCATATGAAGATACCCGTGAACTCGACGAGTTGGATGAACAACTCGGCGAGTCCGATGAAGATTGCCATAGACTCGGCAAGTCGGATGAGTTTTCCCCAAGTTAGGAATGCATGTGTATTGACGTGTTACTAAAAGGAAACTCGACGGGTGGCATAAGGCCTTAATCGAGAATCATGGGAACTCGACGAGTCACCCCGGTGACTCGGCGAGTGGGTAAGGATTTCAAGGAACTCGATAAGTAGCCGAGGGTACTCGACGAGTTAAGGTCAACATGGAATGTTGACCTTGACTAAGAACTTTGACTTTTACCAGGGTTAACTAGTTGGGTTATGAAGTACACTGTGAGGATGAAGACTTATGAACATGTCCGTATTATGGTAATAGGTGGTGGAGTCTTTGACGAGAGATTGGAGAGCTGTGATTTATTTGCCGAGATGATATTTATGAGGTGAGTTATCCTCACTATACTAAGGGGTCTAAGGCGCCAAGGTCGGCCCATTTGATATGTAAAATTGAGCTGTGTTAGATGTTGAGTATGTTCTCGTGTTGCATGTTAGTGGTTATGCCTGTAGGTAGGTCTGTAGGACTACCGGTGATGTTATATGATTATTGCATGCTCGATTCTTGTAATTTAAGTGTTCGTTACATGGGATGGGTCGATGTTGTACTGCTTCGTGTGGTAGCCAACAAACCCTAGGAGCATTCCAGTTATGGGCTAAGGGAGACTCGTACTGTGGGCTCGGGAGCATTCCAGTTACGTGCTAAAGGAGACTCGTACTGTGGGATCGTGGGTATTACAGTCTGTAGGGTTGTGGACCCGTTGTGTGCTGTTTTGTTCAGTTGTAATGATATGTTATTGTTGACATGATTATGTGGACTGTATGTGTATCGGTATTTTGGGGGTAACTCACTAAGCTTTCGGGCTTACAGTTTCAGTTTATTGTTTCAGGTACACCAAGAGATCGCGGCAAGGCAAAGGCATGATCATATAACTCCTCTTGTTATGTTATGTTTCTGGGAAATACTCTGATAATTAATATTTTGAAAACAAAGTTGTAATGTTTTGATGAACTTGACATTTTTTAAAAAGTTTAAATCGGTTTGAAATTTTGGATGTTAAACAAAAACCGCTCGATCTAAAATTCGAGTTTCGGGCCATGCACTGCCTTGCCAAATCTTAGAAATTCATAATTTCCTCATACGAAGTCATATTTGGGCGTTCTTTTTATGCACGCTCTCGGTTTAACATATACTACAACTTTTGTTTAGATCACTAAGGCCAAAAAGTCCTCTATCATAAATACACTATTTATGTCTCTTGGTGTGGTGCCGGTTTTACCGTAAAACTTCGACGGACCATAACTTCTTCGTTATAACTCGGATTTTGGCGTTCTTTATATGTACAAAACCCTTGTAACATATAATACCACTTGGTTAAGATTAATCCTTCTAAGTAATATTCCATCAATAACTCATTTTTTATGTTTATTGTCTCTAAATTGACTAGCCCGAATCTGCGGGCGTTACATACTTTAAGTGTTAACACAAAATGGCAACGTACTTATATATTGTCACAACTAGTATTTTAAGGCTAGGAAATTATGTCCATGTGTAATCAACTTTTGATGTATCATCTAACCTAAGTATGATGGTATACATGTTATTCATTCAACAACAACAATTCGAATCAAAATTCATTGGTGAAGACATAAACCTAATTCAATGCACTACAATCATTCAACTTTGGGCTTGTAACCCTAACTTCCCAGTTCAAGCCTACTAATGGATCAAATTTCTTTTATTGGGCAGAATGGGCCAATAAACCCTCAACTTGATTCTTATGGGCTGAAAACACATATCCTTGCTCTTTTTTGGGCCGTAAGCTCATATGCGGGCCCACATGGATCGAAAATCCCAAATGGGCCAATGTTATATCAAGCCCAAGATGTATGTTCTTCTATTCTTTCTCCTATTTCCAGTGTTAATAAAAAAAGGAAAAGAAGGTGATTATTTAGAGTGGTACCTCATTAAAAACTACCAAATAACAAAGTAATGTCTAACAAATTTCCATGCACCCAACATGTGACCCCCATGCAAAGACCAACCTACTCTCTCTCTCTCTCTCTCTCTCTATTCTTATTTATGCTAAAGACCATTCTCTCCCTCACCAAAATCATTCAAACTTCATTCCACTTTTAAATCCCTCTCTAAACCCTCAAGAACTCCTCCATTTTGTTTCATGAACCCGTGAGGTGGTGTGTGTTTACAACAAGTTTTTATCAAGTTCGTCCTTTTTGGTAAGTTATGAGCACACTCAAGATGTTGTATTCCATTTTATGTTAAGGATTTACTCTCATAACTACCTTCATTTCGTGTTTAAGCTTCTTAGAACTTCCTAAGTTCGAAACTCTTCCTAAAGGAGCTTGTTAGGCCGAAAACTCCTTCAAACTTCTCTTCAAGAGCCAACTAACACTAAGGTGAGCTTCATACCCCCTTGTGTTCGGTTTTACTATGTTTTGGGGGGAGAATACAAGTTGGTTTTGTGTTAAATCTAAGTGTTTATGCATGCTTGTGTGTATTTTCATGATATGTTGTGCAAATATGTTATGAATATGTGTAAAAACCTTATAAACTCAATATATCCTTCAAGACTTGAAAATATTAGCAAAAAAAGTTACTTTATGTAACTCATCATGATTGTTGAAAGGATAAAACATGTTAAGGGATACTTGAAAACTAAATAAAACCTTATAAGGGGCCAAATCAGACAAATAGGCAAAAAGTGAGCCTTATTATGAGACTCACGGTTTTAAAGGGGCGAAAAGAGTCATTTTTGGATAAAAATGGGTTTTTATGACATTCACGGTTTTGTAGGGGTCAAAAGTGTTACTTTTGACAAAATGGGCTTCTTTTGGTCCTTCACGGTTTTAATGGGCTAAAATGATCATTTTTCATAAAAATTAGCCTTATTTAGAATTTCACGACTTCATGGGCCTAAAATATAATTTTTGGTCTTTATGAACTTAAATTGTCCTTTTGAATAAAGATGGACCTAAAATGTAAATTCTCGGTTTAATGGGCCGAAAATGTCATTTTATCAAAAATGGGCCGAAAATGTCATTTTTATCAAAATAGGCCTCAAATGCCTATTTACATGTTTATTGGGCCTTAAATACCTATTTACATGTTTATTGGGCCTCAATTACCCATTTACATGCTTATTGGGCCTTGTATATTCACTTCATGTTTATCGGGCCTTAAACATCTATTTACATGCTTATTAGGCCTTGTATATTCATTTCATGTTTATTAGGCCTCAATTACCCATTTACATGCTTATTGGGCCTTGTATATTCATTTCATGTTTATTGGGCCTCAATTACCCATTTACATGCTTATTGGGCTTTACGACACATTTTATACTAATCGGGTTAATAACATTAAATACTTGACATTTTGATAAAAACAAATGATATTTTATCTCCAATGTTTGGTAATCAAACACATACTCGAAACATTATTTTAAAGCGGTAAATAATGTAATACACTGTTCGTGTAAATTTAGTTAAGCCTCCTATGAGACGCGTTTTCACCCATACCTACCTAGTAGACAACCTTAAGTCCTGTAGTTATAACTAGAGTCTCTTGGAGGGAGAGCGAGAGTTTGTGTATACATCTATACGGGGTTGACAACGCCACACATGAGCTGTTCGCTACAGCTAGACTAGGCCAGTCTAGGGTGAAAAATGTCTTACCTTAAACAAGTGACATCTGAAGAACGTTATGATAGACAGATCAGTCATATCAAGCATGGTTATAACGACTCACAAGGAGATTAAGAAACACTGTAAAAATTTATAGAATACGTATGCTATACTTTTGTAACACGTACGAGCTATTCATTTCTACAACACTCGAGTCTTATGGTTTAAAGACTATACATTACATTTTATTTACAACAGAAAGTATTTGATTTTCTAGAACTCTCTCTTTATACATTTTCAAGAAGATGATCACACATGCTATAATACATGATTTGAAACAAAACTCTCAAACCATTTTTACGGAAAATATCGGATTTTCTGGTGTTCACAAAAGATACAAAACTTTTCATACAAACATGCTTATGAACCCACCAACATTATATATGTTGACGTTTTCAAAATAATTTGTATTCTCAAGAAATCGTTAAGCAGGTTGGTCATCAAGAACACGCGGATTTTTGTTGTATTTTGTTATCATCATACATTTAACATTTGGAATGTGATTTGTAAACCAACACACTTATGTAAACTATGATGGTTGTTATATTTCATGTGTGATGACGATGTTGTCTTTGATTCAATTATAATTATATACACTGTGATGATATTACAAGATGAAGTGAACATTTATGCCGTTCTGGTTCGGAGGTGTGACATATATTAAGTTCTGAAAAATATATGTTAATGGTTGGATATATTAAAACTTGGATATATTATTAGATCTTATTATACCCGAATTGGCCAGTTGATGTGATTTAACCTCTTTAAAAGGTTTGTATTAAAGTGAGAAAATGAATTTAGTGTGAAAACTTAAGTAAGGTGTAAGTAATCCAGGTAATTGCAAGAATTCATCAATGCATATAATATTTGATTAAATACTGGAAACCGAGACATCCACAATCGTTTTGTATCCCACTTTTAGTTAACAAACAAATTTATTAATCTGATGTATTTGTGTAGATTCCTTACTATTGTTTCTTTTTCACAATAATTTTTTGTTAAAAAAAATCAAAGATATTGGACCGGTTGTAATTATATTTGTGGTAGGATTGAAGATTTTAATGTTGGTTTATGACCATTTTAAGGCACATGGAATTAGTTATATTTGACTTTGCTTTCCTTATTATGTAGATATTTAACTATTAATTACCATTTCAATAAAAGATGATAGTTAATTACATTTTTGGTCCTCTGAGTATGGCCGATTTTTCTTATTTTTTGTCCAAAAAATCTTTTGTTTTAGTTTGGGTCCAGCTATTGAACCCTTTTAGATTTTTAAAGGATCCTCTAATAATTACTCTAACATATTTTCTAAAATAAACTAATCATTACAAAATAATTATCTTTTTATTAACTATCATTACATAAAATTATACCCCTCATGATTACTTTACATTTTTACTTTAAATAAAACTAATCATTCCATAATAAAATGGTTTAATATAAAGATTTGTTTATAGAAAAAAAAATATCATTTTTATAAAAACGTATTAAAATAAAAATATATTTATTTTTTTCAAATCTATAAAATAAATATTTTAAATAAAAAAATTTAATTATTTTTCTGTTTTTATATGCAATTTATTAAAATAATTTTTATATGAAAGTATAATAATAATGACTTCAAATACGACATAATAATAGTAAATAAATTTCCAATGTAAATACATATCAAAATAATTCAATGTATTTGTACATAAAAATAATTCAAATATATTCGTACATAAAATTCTAGTGGTACAATTGAATTTTTTGGTGTGTGTCGTTGCCTTGTCGGACCATGGAAGCCACCCATTCGCCGCCGTTGTCGGCAACCCCAACTGTTGACTCACCACCTCTTTCTTGCTCATTCTCTCTTTATTTTCCCGGCAGTTTCTAGCGGTGGGAAGAATGAGATTTTTTGGTGTGTGTCTGGATTTTCATTTCAGATTGATGTATGCTTGTGTATTTTCAGATCGTGTTTTCCGACGATGTGAGTGTGTGTATTAGACAGTGAACATCCAAATAAATCTTTTTCTTTTTAAATTTTAAATATTAAAACAATAATATTATTTTTATAATATGATAAAAATGATGATAAAAATAATATTATTTTTATAATATGATAAACGCATAGGTTCCTTCTTTTTTATTAACATTTAACTTTTGTTTTTAATTGTATGTTTATTACTTTTAATTAATGAGTATGACTTCTTGGAAATTTAACTTTGACTGTGGGAATAGAAAAAAATATATTTATACCTAAAAACTAATACTTCTCTGTCCCAAAATTATTGTTCACAGACAAAAACCATATAGATTAAGAAAAGCAATCATTAGTTTTGTCTTTACTTTTGGTGGTGGACAATAACTTTTGGAACAAACTAAAATAGTAAGATCGACAATAATTTTGGGACGAAAGGAATAATGAGAAGATCATTTAAAAAAAATCTGAAGTCCAACTAATAGGACCTTTAGTTTTAGTCCTAGATTATCTATTGTTTTAATTTTTGTCTTTATTGAGGTATGTATTTATAGTCCCAATGTTGACTATGATTAACGTATTGCGACATTTATGTTTTTATAAATATTTATTGTTGAATTTATATTTAAATTATAGTTATAGTAATTTAATCCCATTAACCATAACCCCACCCTCCAGTCATCTCTTAAGAACCTTATTTTTTCACGATACACACCAAAACCGTGAATCACTCCCTCTCTTACTCCTCGTCTATTTCCTTATTTGATTATCTCTTGCCATACTCCAACTAGATCTCTAATAGAAGACAACCCAAGTGAGGAACCCAGCTAGGCCAAATCTCCAATAAAAGACAATCAAACCTCTAACAAGTGAGGAGTCATGGTTTACATATACAACCGAACTTAAGACAACAACATATTTATTTATTTAAACCAAAACCATAACATACTGTTATTTTTAATATAAAATAACAAAAAAATTATATTTAAAATTAAGAAAAACGTATTTTTTAAACAAAAATAACAAGACACATAACTTTATCCAAAAATAACTTAATACCTTCATTTTTAACCCAAAACAACAACATACTTATATGTTTAAACCAAAACACCATTATAGATTTATTTTTAACCAAACCCGCAACATACTTCTATTTTTAACCAAAACAACATACTAAGTGCCACATGTCGCATGTTGCGTTACGTTAGTACATAACCATTCGTCGAGAAGAAATATATCCACCGCCTCTAATCCTCGACTGTTGTACTGCGCGGGTACGCCACTAACGTGTGTGTGTGTGTTTGTGTGTGTGTGTGTGTATATATATATATATATATATATATATATATATATATATATATATATATATATATATATATATATATATATATATGGCTAAGTTATTGTGTGAACCAAAAGATTTGTGAGAACCTACAAACTCATAATTTACTCATCATTTTTCAACATCAAAAACATCAATCTTCTCCAAATGGTGCGTCTAAGTCATATCTAGGCTAAATTTTTTTTGACAATTAATTTTTTTATTTTCGAAATTTGCATTTATGGACAATCAGCAGTTGTACGGACTATTAACGAGCACAATCAGCAGTCCGTACAACTGCTGATTGTGCTCACCAGTAGTCATACAAAAAAATCAAAAAAATTAAAAATAAAAACATTCATCAAATCTTTTTTTTAGCCTAGATATGACTTAGACGTACCATTTGAAAAAGATTGGTGTTTTTTGTATTGAAAAATGATGAGTTGATTATGAGTTCGTAAGTTCTCACAAATTTTTTGGTTCACAAAAGAATCTAACTCTCTCTCTCTCTCTAACAACCAATCATAATAAAATAAAAATAGGTTCAATAATAAATCATAAAAGGGTATAATAGTAATCTTGGCTATACCTAATTATGGTAAATATTTAAAACATTTAATATCCTTTAAATTGGGTGAATTTGTTAGTTTAATTAGACGTCTCGTTCATTAGCATCACCAGAAAAACGCCGACTTCGACCACAACCCTACATCCTTTAATTGCCGACCATAAAATCTCAGTGACAATCATTACCGCCGGTCCTCCGCTAGTCATTCCCATCACTCACCTCCATCATGTTTGATTTTTTGTCTAATGAACAGGGAGATTGTTGCAAACACCAGTGACCTCGCAAAGCAAAAAAACCGAGGAACCTACCCCTCTTCTTTAACTCGATGCAAGAATGAGGGCACAAAGAACTAAAGACGAGGTATAAAGGTGTATTTCTGTGCGTATGAATATATATCAAGATCATTAAGAAGGATTTGTAATCGATCTTGAGCATCGACTAGCATAAGTTGATTAATTCCACATGTCTGTTCCTTTCCCAGTTAGTTTAAGGATTGTTAATGCTTCTTAATTGGCGAAGTCTTATTCGGTTATAGTCCCAAAACTCGAATTTCTAAGATTTCTTTTTTAAAAGACTGGATTAACATAAAACTTTGATTTTCTTGTTCCCTAAACTAGCATCTAGCTTCAAACTAAATCGACATCTGATTTTGCCCACCAATTGTTTGTTAAAATGCTTGAACCAAATATTTCATCCTTTCATTTACACATGATGTCCACCGATAAGTCTTTATATCCATTTGAAAATTAGCAAATGTTGTTTTGTTAATATGGTTTGTGTTGGTCCAATGAGGTCTTTATTTTCTCTATTTTAGCTTTACTTATGGTTAGTTATTCCATAAACATGATGATTTAGTTTTATTTCTTTGAATTACTTTCATACTCTTCAAGAATAATCAAAACCATTCTGGGAGAATATTTACGATATCATTCTTGCAGAATAAACATATCTTTTGATAACTATTAGACTCTAAGTAATATCCTGTTAAAATAAAGTATATGTATTCTTATAGAATATTCTGTATTGTATTCTGTCAGAATTTATTTGTATAAATACATTCTATCAGAATGACTTTATGAATGTTTGTTAATAACAAGGATATTTGCTTAATTGGTAATACTAACAAGTAATGTATGTTATTATTTCAGAATGGCTTGAAGAAAGAACCAAATATTAATCATACAAGAGAAAGACTTGGAATCAAATTCAATAGCAAGTATATTTGCGAAAAATTACATTCTTACGATAATACATCACATTTTCGTAAGAATAGTTGGAATCAAGTGGATTATTTGGACCATTGAAGAAGATCAAGTGATTTTGTTCAATAATTGTATATCTAAGAGTTTTATTTCTTAAGAAATTTACTCATTTTTGACGATATTCTATTAGAATCTATATAACTATATTAAATTGTATAAGGCTATTAGTCTATAAGAATATGTATGAATTTGTATTTAAGTTCGAATATATGAAGAATATGTAGAGCTCTTAAGTATGGTTAATTATCAAAAATATCTGAATTGGAACTATATTTTGTAAGAATAAAATCAGAAATATCGTTACTAGTTTATGGCTGACATTCTATCAGAATAAATTCGATTTATTTTAAAAAATCATGTTAGAATAAAAATTGAATTAATTTAAAAAATCCAAATTTTTAAAATTAAGAAAATTAATTATCCCTAAAAATCTTAAATTTTCCAGTTTTAATATAGGTTAATTGACTAAAATACCCTTACGTTGAAATTTGTATGATTATACGGTACATCTTATCCTATTGTAATATCCTACACCCTCAAATCATGACCATTGATTTATTCCATTCGTTGATCCAGATTTGTGCGTACGAGCACAAAATAGATGCTAGAAACACTTAAACCTAGCCCTATTGTGCGTACGAGCACACAATAGATGCTAGAAACACCTAAACCTAGCCATATATATATATATATATATATATATATATATATATATATATATATATATATATATATATATATATATATATATATTGGAGTAGGATCAAATGAGAACATCTAAAAGGTTGAGAACGCGAGAACAAATCTGGATCATTTAATTTTTAAGATGTGTGGCTATATTTAATTGTTATTTTTCTAATTATTAATACATTTAAAATCTAAATTTCAAATTAAAGAAAATTATAAAGGGTATTCAGGTAAATAAACATTACCCTAATTTTGTAAACTCCTATAATTACTCCCTGCCTCTCTATTCGGTTGACCTAATTTCATACAACATACAATTGACACCTTCATTACACATCCGAATCACACAGGCGATCCCAACTACTTCCGTTTTCCTTTTCCCTTGCTCGAAAGATGAACCATCTACATCGAACGATGATGCTTCCTGATTTCACCCCAAATGTTGATTTTTTGTTGTTTGCTCTTTCCCCCATTTGTGCGCTGCTGATGACGACGATTAAGCCACAAGGGTCGTCGTATAATCGACCCCCTTCCTTCCCCTCTTCACTCTGTCTCTTCAACCTCTTCGAACCCCGGAGACGATCGCAATTGGACACAACATCCTGAATATCGGACAACACACCTGCGATGTGAGCCTTTCTTCCATTCATGTCGCCCAATTGCTGTCGTCGCTGGTGAGCCTTCACACTCTCTGCCCCTTGACTTCCACCATCGCCAATTTCATCGAAGGCCAAGAGACCGCCTCGATTTCTCGTAAGCCTCAGGACTTGCAATCCCGATTCAGGGCTTGAAGAATGACTGCAAAAATCACGATTGGTAATTTTCCTCCTTCGCACCTTTTTCACTGATTCCCGATGTTCCAATTCGATTTTATTTTGATTTAACCTCTATAGAAAAATAATTGTGTTGTAACTATTTCTGATTTTTTTTGTTTGTCTCCAAAAATCGAATTCTAGAAAAAGGCCCAGATGATTAGGCTTTTGTTTTGAGTAATATTCTTGAAGAACCGAATGAAGAGAAGTCTACCACATATCTCATGCTTCTATGAAACAAATGGTGATGGTGATGAACAGAGTTTGGCTATGTCTTTGCTTTCCAAATTTCATGCAGGTCCAACAAAAGAGCAAGAACATGTGTATTCAAATGTATTCATAAGATTAGATGTATATTCATTACAGATTGAAGTGTATTCATTAGTGATTAAATGTGTATTCAAATGTATTCATAAGATTAGATGTATATTCATTACTGACTGAAGTGTATTCATTAGTGATTAAATGTGTATTTAATGTTTTCTTTTCAAAAGCAATCCATATTTATCTGTGTTCATTCATTTGTGTTTTATTCATTTATGAATATAACTTAACCCATCTATTCATTCAAGATTATTACCAGGTTCATATATGATTACAAATATATTTTATTCATGTATGATTACAAATATTCAGATAAAATGATTAACGCGTCAGTATTTTTGATGTTGTTGGTAAAAATAAACTTAAAAAAAACGTTTTTTTTTAAATTATGGTAAAAACGTATTTTAAAATCATTTTATTGATTTTGTTAATTAAAAATAGATTATACAAATTCCTACTATTTGGGTAAAAAAATCTATTAATCAGATTAAATTCCATGATTTTAGGAATTAATTAATCATCCGGAATTAGATATAGTGTAAAATTCTTTTTATGCCCTTATAGAATGATTGGTTCATACTTGTTCTAGCATTCTCAACCTTTTTGGTGTTCTCATTTGATCATTTCCCTATATATATATATATATATATATATATATATATATATATATATATATATATATATATACACACACACACACACATACACACACAAACATTAGCCGTTTACCCGCGCAAAGCGACGGGTGCGGATCAACAAAATAACATAAAAAATTTGTTAAACAAAATGACGAATATATAGAGATTTCTTATACCTGAGCTAGGATTAAACGTAAGATATTTTTGGCTCATTCGATTTTAGTAGAAAGAAAAACCAAAGGAGGAGACAACGAGCATGAGAGAGAACCAAGGTTTTGCGGTTAATGGCTAGGCATAGACGAATGCTAGATCAATATGCCTCTTCCAGTTTATATGAAATGCTTTATAACGTGTACATTGTATTAGACCAATTCAAATGGATATGAAGAACACTTAGTAAAACTTTGACCCATTCAAAATCTTATCATCATCTTATTTGACTTTTTCATTAATGTTGACCGGATAAAATTCAGTATTTACCGATTCAATTGGATATGAGGAACACTTGGTCAATGTTTGACCCATTCAAAATTTTATCATCATCTTATTTGACTTTTTCATAAATGTTGACCGGATAAAATTTAGTATTTACCGATTCAATTGAATATGAGGAACACTTGATCAAACTTTGACCAATTCAAAATCTTATCATCATCTTATTTGACTTTTTCATAAATGTTGACCGGATAAGATTCAGTATTCTTTTAATGCATAAAGTCATTGTACATGATACACGAATGGTTTGTACCTCTTAATTTTCAACATTTGACCAAATTTGCATAATAAGTAATATATATATATATATATATATATATATATATATATATATATATATATATATATATATATATATATATATATATATATATATACACAACCATACCATTTTCCCTTTTTATTTAATATATTAAAAATAATAAAGAACCTTATTTATTTTTATGATAAAACCTAGGCTTTTATATTTTCTAATCATTTAAATAACCGACTAAATTACTCAAAGCCTGTATACACATTGATTCTTTGATATTTAGCCTATATTCTTATTTATTTAACTCTTTGATACGAATAAATAAGTTCAATTAAATTTTCATTGAAACACTTACTAGTTTAAAGGACACGATAATATAGTAGACCGCGAATACATAGCCGAGTTACGAAATGAAATTGATTAGAAATTACTATAATTTATGGAATGGTTATTTATTTATTTATTTATTTTAAAATGTTATTGTAGTTGCATGCATTATCTTTTAGTGTTGTGAAACTATTATTAGTGAAATTTCAGTGTTGAAAACATATTTTTAAGTTAAAAAAGTTAGTATATTTGTTTATCAATTTATTTTAACTTGCAGACTTTAGAAAACAAAAAATATTTTTGTCGTAAGTTGCAAACATTTAGTTCACTTTTTTTTATACAAATGTTTGCAGATATGACCCGCACAAAACTTACTTTTTACTTCTTAAAAATAAGCAACATCTAAATTTAATGAAAATCCCAATATCATTAATTTCATGATGGCATGGTTTTGGCATTACGTAATGGGTACTTCATATTTAACTTCATATTTAAGACATAAATTTCATATCAAGCTCTATTTTGTATGTTTTAAAAACCAGTTTTTAGTTGAACCGGTTTCGTGTCAGGTTTTTGGTTCAACCGTTACGACCATTGGTTCAACTCGATTTTCATAATTTTTATGCATTATTTATTTTTCTACGTGTGTGTGTGTGTGTGTATATATATATATATATATATATATATATATATATATATATAAAACCAAGAATTTGACATCCACAAACATAAATCTTTATCATGATGAATTATATTATAAAATCATATACATAACAATTAAAAAGTCTCAGTCTTCAAAGATCATCATCAGGCCAATTTTTTGTTGTGTGTTAAAGTCATGTTCGGTAGTGGGTGTGTGTCATTAGCCTTCGAGTTTTGTAACTCCAGATAACTTGATCGATCAAGTTGCAATTTGCTTTAAAAATGAGTTGTATTATAACATACCAAATGAAATCCAACTATTAAAATTGAATAAACCGGTTCAAATGACTTTTTACTAGTTTTATCACAACGGTTCAGACCGCGTTTTGAAGAAATCTTTTAGTTCTACCCAATCTAGAAATTGGCATAAAATCGATTGTTATTGAACCGCTTTCGTCTCCGGTTTACGGTCCAACCGACCAGTTCGAACCTACTTTTAAAAACATTATTATTGTGTTGTAAAATGATTTTTGAAGCTTCCTGGTGGTATATGAACTAGTTTCTTATAAAAAAATCATAATGAAAATTCCGTAAATAATATTTGTTTTTTTTTTGGTTTCATAATCTTTTTAAGTGTTCTATGAAATATCGCAATAACATTACTTAAATGATTTCATCGAGCCAAGGCCCATTTTGCAGTGCTCACTATGAAACTGGTGGCTTTTTAGGAATTTTTTTTAAAGTTTGGGTAATTTTTGGAAAACGTTCTTACAATTGCGTACAACCTACAACTTGATGAGATGATGGACGCCACTATTATTATCATCAACTTTCACCACATCAAAACTCGAACATCGAGTACATAATCAGTCAAATACACACAAGGTTTCTTAAAAAATATTAATAAAACCCCCAATGTTGGGAAAATAGCATTAATAGACAAAAATAACAAGACATAGAATATACATGGAAACTCCAAAACCAGAAAAAAAAACCACGGACTTTCAGAGAGAAAAATATCCACTATATAATAAATTGCTCCAATCAAATAGATTAATCTCTTATGCCTTCCCAAAATCAATTACACTCTCATAAAGTGTTAACTAACAATTTTCTACACTCAATACATAAGAGATAAAGAAAAAACCAAAATTTCTAGTGCATTTTGGCATGATGTTATGAATCCGGGAAAATGACTCTTGAGGGTAATTAACTTTTGTGTTTGTACTCATTTGGTCCCTTTTTTTTTTGTATTCAATATACCATCGAACTTGTTGTTAGTGTTTACCATAACCCTTTTGACCGGCTTTTGACCTGTGATAGCCGGTCAAAGGGTTATGATGAACACAAACAACAAGTTCGATGGTATATTGAATACAAAAAAAAGAAAAGGGACCAAATGAGAACAAACGCAACAGTTGGTTACCCTGTTGATTCATTTTCTCTTTACTCATTTACAACAAATCCCACATCATCTCCTACTAATATTAATGACTTTATGAGATTCATTCTTGATTCTCTTCAAAACATAACCTACGAAAGGACATTATTCATACATGTACAACTTTGTAATGCACTTGAATATTTATTAGGGGAATCTTGACTAAGCAGGCGCATTTCATGACTACATTTACATTTCCAATAAAATGATTTATCGTATCATGGATTCTAGACAAGTCTACAAACGAGTGGAATCACAAGTGCTGTGATTTTGGAGTTTACTTAGCTTTAAGATCGAACTCATGGGATAAGATACAACATCAATATGTACAATATCATGCTGCTTTTGTAGACACATCACCATAATATTGTACATATTGATGTTTTATCTTATCCCATGAGTTCGATCTTAAAACTAAGTAAACTCAAAAATAATATCACTTGTGATTCCACTCGTTTGTAGACTTGTCTAGAATCCATGATACGATAAATCATTTGATTGGAAATGTAAATGTAGTCATGAAATGCGCCTGCTTAGTCAAGATTCCCATAATAAATATTCAAGTGCATTACAAAGTTGTACATGTATGAATAATGTCCTTTCGTAGGTTATGTTTTGAAGAGAAGCAAGAATGAATCTCATAAAGTCATTAATATTAGTAGGAGATGATGCAGGATTTGTTGTAAATGAGTAAAGAGAAAATGAATCAGGAGGGTAACCAACTGTTGCGTTTGTTCTCATTTGGTCCCTTTCCTTTTTTTTTGTACTCAATATACCATCGAACTTGTTGTTTGTGTTCACCATAACCCTTTGACCGGCTATCACAGGTCAAAAGCCGGTCAAAAGGGCTATGGTAAACACCAACAACAAGTTCGATGGTATATTGAATACAAAAAAAGAAAAGGGACCAAATGAGTACAAACGCAAAAGTTAATTACCCTCAAGAGTCATTTTCCCTATGAATCCAAAGCCTAGAACTTCTTCTATAAGCTCGGAGCCCACCAAAAATTTCATCATTGTAGCAAGGTGACGGAAAATTCGACACCACCCATCATTTCAATCACATCAAAACTTTTGATCATTAAATTTTTCTTATTTTAATAAAATTAATATTGATTATTTATAAAACTATTGTTTTAAAAATCAATTATATAAATTGATGTGCTTTATTTATGCACTGATTTTTATTTATAAAGTCCTATCAAATCTTAACTAGTCTTAAACATAAATAGATAGTGTACCTAGTCGTGAAGTAATATAATTTAAGGTAAGAAAGAGCATCGAACATAGCGGAACGAGAATGGTTTAGATCAAATAATTCAAATGTTATTAAGTTAATAACAGAAAAATAAAAATAGAGATTTTTGTTGTTAAAATAACTAACTTGTTTTAACGCTCTATTAATCAAACGAAACTAAAGAACTAAACTGAAATAATAGACAAGAAGTACTTCCACTAGAATACAAATCCCCAAGTTTTTGTGCTTAATTTATTAGACGTGCAATGGATTAATAAGTTGATTACTGAGTTTTAATGTGAATAGTTATCTTGGTTGGATTCCCTAGTATTAGTAATTAATGAAAAAGTAACACAATGATCATGCAATTAGTGAACACATAATTAATTAAATATAATTGAACTATGAACGATATGATCTAGTGATTTCTTGTCAATGATCATGACAATCAATCTAAGCATAACATGGATATCTAATGCTCTCTAACACAGTTAAAGTCACTGATTAATATTACCTAACCCTAAGCTTATGATCAAAGTCTCATTCATACAAACCTAATGATCATAGTGTTCATATGATTCAAGTAATCAAGATAGAATGATCATCTAATCTTAATAATACTCAACAAGTAAAAACCAAACTTAATTAATCCTACTAACAAAATCAAAGCATATCAATGAGGGGTCATAAAGATGTAGTGAAAGTAAAGGTTCTTACACCATATTCAGTAAACTAAAGCAGAAAAACATCAACAAAAGATTACAAGACACGACCATCAAGCAAACCAAAAGTGAAATCTCGATACAATAACACTTGAATCTTTAAATCCTTGCTCCAATCAAATCTCTAGCTTCAAAATCGACCCTTAGAGGGTTTCTGGTGTGGAAATGGTTTTCCATGGCATAGAAGTGGGTTTCCTAGCTGCACATGAACACATAGACCGATATGGGGAGTTTTTGGGATTTTTTTATTCACTACACCATGTTAATACATTTGTTACGACGTGGGAAATAGAAATTTGCATTTGGCATGAAAACGAAAGTCATCTAACATTTTGTCTAGTTTTCAAAACATCTTGAATATCGTCAGTCGGAGTTATGAGTCACGATATACGACCAAAACACTAAGGAGGGGTCAAGCTGTCTAGGTTTCTCTATTGTAAATGCTTTGAATCCAAGACTTACAAATCTAGATCTATCATATATAATTCGAAATAATCATAAGGAAAACAGATCTAAGTTGAATCCTTGTAATCTTCTAGATCTTGAGCTTAGAATCACAATTGTAACTCCTCTAATGGTTCAAAAGCCCCACAAGCAAGAAGGCAATATGAGAGAGGGCGAGAGATGCTAGAAATCGGCCCTAGGGTTATCTTAGAAGAAGGTGTAGCCGATTTCCATAACCTGGGGTCTTATTTATACTTGCAGGCTGCTAGGGTTTCAGTCTAAACCCTAATGGATAGCTTAGCCACCAAGCAGCCCAAGGAACCTTCTGGAATAAGGCCTTGGACGAAAATATGATGGATCCCCATCATAATTTCGTTCCCCCCTTAGTCCATTAGGTTTCCTTAACCCAAAACTCAACTATCACACATTCGACAGTTTATACCCCTTTATTTAATTAATCTCTTTTAGTCACCAAATTAATTCCTAATTAATTTATGACTAATATTAATTAAATAAATATGATTTCTCCTTTAATATATTATTCTCATAATATATTAATAAACCATAATATTCTTTCTCTCTCTTTAAATTACCTTGTCAAGTTGCTTTGGAGAAGGCAACCCAAAAGGACCATGCACAACCGGGTCAATGGCTTACCAAATATAGTTACGGGCTTAGACACTAATCCAACAACTGTTTTGGTGAGAATCGATAAGATATCAACAAAATTGTATGAGAGGTTGTGGTGATGTCATTAATGTGAATATGTAATTGAGATCAAAATGACAAAAATGATTTACAAGGAAAGCCTTGATCCTTGCTAGGATCTACGACACAAGACCTTGGAAGGTGATAATAATCACCTACCTTGTTTAATTTTATTGATTGAAAAACAAGTTACATAGATGAGATTGAAAGTAGGAGTACAGGTGTATCAGTGAGTCGAAGTTACCAAAAAAATTATGCCCGTTGTGTGAATGTTACAAGTGTATATATAGTCTACATTAAGTAACTAAAAGTATGATATTCTGGGGATCCTGTTGAACTAGTATTTGCACGTTGCCTTGACTTGGTATTTTCGGGTCTTAAGCCTGATTGAAACGATTCTTCAGAGTTGATGAGTCTTTTTTTTTTGACTAAATCTGCACACATGAAGAATAAATAAGAAATATATCCTATAATTTTTTTAGGAAAAAATAATAACAATGATGTTCAAATCATACACAACAATGCGTTTTATAACATCAAGTTACTGATGCGTTTTTCGCATTATCAATGCACAACTAATCAGCAAACAATAAACCATATATCTAGGTTTTAAGACCATATGATATTATCGTCTTGCGATCACTCGTGATAAATTCCATGAAGTGATTTCAGCAAGCGCGGGTTTATTCCAATGCTCAAAACTTGTTCATAAGCACTCATGAACGTTGTAGCAAACTTTTTCTATGTCTAATACCTTTTAGACAATCTACACACCTATTCATGACAGTCTTCATTCATATCTACTTCCAACATATGATCGATTGTGGACCATTCAAATAATTCGATTATTGTTAATAACTCAATTATTCAGGAAGTCAAACATGCAAAGTGAAACAATAGTTAAACAATTAACATAAGACATTAGCTTTACTTATAAATAATACTCCTTTATTTAATCATCAAATGTCAATTACATTTATCTATTACAAGTTTCCAAACTATCTAATCTAAACTAATATCGTCCTTCAGCCCAATGCTCCTAGCGTGCTGCAAGTGCTTAACCTTACTCAGTCCCTTCATAAGCGGATCTGCTGGGTTATCCTCTGACGATACCCTCTTTACTATGAGGTGTCCTTCTTCTACCCGATGTTGAATAAAGTGATATTTTCTATCGATATATCGAGAATACCATGATCCCTCGGTTCCTTAGTCAAGGCAACCAATTCTTCATTATCACAAAAAATTTCCATAGGCTTCTTTATGGTAGGTACAACTCCAAGGTCTCCAATGAAGTTCTTCAACCATATTGCCTCCTTTAACGCTTCGCTCGCTGCAATGTACTCTGATTCGCATGTTGAATCAGCTACGGTTTCTTGCTTGGAACTTTTCCAAGTCACTGCTCCTCTATTAAGGGTAAAGACCCAGCCCGACTGCGAACAGTAGTTGTCCCTGTTGGTCTGAAAGCTAGTGTCACTATACCCTCGCACCTTTAAGTCATCACTCCCACCGAGGACTAGAAACCATTCCTTGGTCCTCCGAAGGTACTTAAGAATGTTCTTGACTGCGGTCCAATGTGCTCTGCCAGGGTTCCCTTGATATCTACTGACCATGCTCAAAGCAAAGGCCACATCAGGGCTAGTACAAGTCATAGCATACATAATCGAAGCAACTGCGAAAGCGTATGGTACTCGGCTCATTTCTGCGATCTCGACTTCGGTACTTGGGCATTGAGTCTTACTCAACTTGGCATTGCTTTGGATTGGTAACTCTCCCTTCTTCGAGTTTTCCATACTAAAACGTTTTAGTACCTTATCTAAGTAAGTATTCTGACTAAGTCCTATTAGTCTCTTACTTCTTTCTCTCACTATCCTTATTCCCAAAATATAGGAAGCCTCTCCCAGGTCCTTCATAGCGAAACACTTCCCGAGCCAGGAATTAACTTCCTGCAGAGTCGGGATGTCGTTTCCTATGAGCAGTATGTCATCGACATATAATACGAGGAAGCTAACTATACTCCCACTGGCTTTGACATATACACATGATTCATCTTCGCTTCGTACAAACCCAAACTCTTTGACTTTTTCATCGAAGCAAAGATTCCATCTGCGAGACGTTTGCTTAAGTCCATAAATGGACTTCTCAAGCTTGCACACCCTATTGGGATGCTTCGCATTGACAAAACCCTCTGGCTGAGCCATGTAAACATCCTCAGCCAACTTCCCGTTAAGGAAAGCGGTTTTGACATCCATTTGCCATATTTCATAATCATGAAATGCAGCAATGGCCAACATCACCCTAATAGATTTTATTTTGGCAACTGGTGAGAAGGTCTCATCATAGTCAACTCTAGGAGTTTGAGTAAAGCCCTTTGCAACCAGTCGCGCCTGATATATGTGCACCTTCCCATCCATGTTAGTCTTCTTCTTGAAGATCCACTTGCACCCAACCGTCTTACGTCTGGGCACATGGTCAACCAAATTCCAAACTTGGTTGTCGTACATGGACTGAATCTTGCTGTCCATCGCCTCTTTCCATATTGCAGACTCCAGGCCTACCATGGCTTCCTTATAGCTGTTAGGTTCATCTAAATTTATTAGTGTACTATCACTAATATACGTGTCCCCTTCTATAGTAATATGAAAACCATATAACTGGGGTTGAACTCTAACTCTTTCGGAACGTCTAAGAGGTAAGGATTCGCCAATCGATTCAACCAGAGTTTCCTCCTCGAGTTGAGCGCCAACGTTAAAGGTTCCTTCATCGCTCGACTCTTGAATCTCTTCAAGATCGATTTGCCTCCCACTGTCCCCTTGGCTTATGAGTTCTCGCTCTCGAAAAACCCCTCTCCTCGCAATGAAGACAACATTGTCACTCGGTCTATAGAAGAGATATCCAAAGGATTTCTGCGGGTAGCCGATGAAAATACACCGCTCACTACGAGGTTCAAGCTTGTCGTGAGTCTCTCGTCTTACAAAAATCTCGCAACCCCAAACCTTGATATGTGCCAACGAGGGAGCTTTCCCTGTCCACATCTCGTGAGGTGTTTTGGCAACCTTCTTTGTAGGGACTAAGTTAAGGATATGGTCGGCAGAATCTAAGGCATACCCCGAGAATGAGATAGGTAGGGAAGCACGACTAATCATGGAACGAACTATGTCTAACAAGGTTCAATTACACCTCTCAGCCACACCGTTCAATTGCGGTGTCTTAGGTGGCGTCGATTGCGAAACCATTCCGCTTTCCTTGAGGTAGTCGTGGAATTCAAGACTTAGGTACTATCCACCTCGATCGGATCAAAGCATCTTGATTTTCCTGCCCAATTGATTCTCCACTTCTTATTTAAACTCTTTGAACTTTTCAAAGGTTTCTGACTTGTGCTTGATTAAATAGATATACCCATATCTACTATAATCATCGGTGAAAGTCACATAGAAGCGGTTCGCATCCCTTGTGGTGGATTTAAAGGGTCCACACACATCGGTGTGTATGATATCCAATAGACCCTCACCCCTAGCACAAGTGCCAGAGATGGGTGACTTGGTCATCTTTCCAAGTAAACAAGACTCGCACACGTCATCATCCCTAAGGCCGAATGACTCCAACACTCCATCCTTTTGGAGTTGGGCTATGCGTTTCTTGTTGACATGTCCAAGACAACAATGCCACAAGCATGCTTTATCCATACTATTGGAAGAATCCACACACAACACATCATTTCCTAGGTTATCTTCAACCATAAAAGTTTCATAAATTCCATTACAAGGAAATGCTTCAAAATATAAAACACCATTTAGATAAGCATAAATTGAACCTTTCTCATTATCAAACGAATATCTAAATCCTTGTCTAAACAAACCATGAAATGAAATGATGTTTCTTGCCATATCTGGCGAATAGCAATAATTATTTAAATCTAAACCTAATCTATTACTAAGCACTAAAGAATACACTCCAATCTTGGTGACAGGCGACGATCTTCTGTTCCCCATGATTAGATTTATTCTTCCACGCTCCACATCCCTATCTCTTCTTAGTCCCTGCAAATCAGAAGATATGTGAAAACCACATCCTGTATCAAGAACCCAACAAATATCATGTGATGAATCATTAGATTTAATTGTGTAATTACCTACGAAAGACGGCTTGATCTTCCCATCCTTGATGGCTTGCAGATATTCTGGGCAGCTTCTTTTCCAATGCCCTATTTTGTGGTAGTGGTGGCACTCTGCCTCCTTCGGGTTAGAGTTGGGCTTAGCAGAACCAACCTTGGTTCCACTAGAAGAGGTACCATCTTGGGATTTACCCTTGTGGTTGCTCTTGGAGGGAGTCTTCCTCTTCTTGCCCCTCCCTTGCCCTATGACCAAAACAGGAGTAGCGGTTGGAGTGGGAGTTGATGCAACATACTTGTCTTTGAGATTGCTCTCAATAGTTCTCAGCAATCCTTGGAGCTTGCTCAAGGTGACCTCTTCTTTATTCATGTGATAGGTCATGCGGAATTGGTTATAGCAGGGAGGCAAGGAGTGAAGGATAATGTTAATTGCCAGGTCTTCATCAAAGTTAACATTCAACTTTAGCAGACGATCGGCATATCTCTGCATCTTTTGCAGATGAGCGGTAAGCGACTCTCCACTGCCCATTTTGGCAGTGATCATCGAAGTGATGATCTCATACCTCTCTTGCCTCGCACTTTGATGGTAACGGTCCACCAAGTCTTGATGCATCTCATAGGGATAGTAGTCCTCATAGGACTGTTGAAGTTCAACAGTCATGGTCGCTAGCATGATGCAATGGACTTTCGTAGCATCACCCTCATGGGCCTCAAAGGCAGCGATCTCTTCGGGAGTAGCAGTGTTGATGTTCACCTCCTTCAACTCCTTATCGAGGACATACTCTTTGACCTCGTAACGAGTGACCATTCGGATGTTGCGGATCCAATCATTGAAATTGGACCCGTCGAATATCACTTTCCCACACAAATTCATGAGTGAGAACGAGCCGGAAGCATTGTTGTTGTTTGAGTTCGACATCTGAAAAAGAACAAAGTTTGATTAGAAATGAATCCCTAATTAAACACCCAAAAAGAGAAATTAGGGCTAGGATCCAACAACATTATTTACATATTAGAAAAGGGATGCCGTAATCTAACACACAAATAATTTGAAGGTAAGTGAATGACGATTCACTAATTCTTCACCATGAAAAATGTAACGCCCGTAGATCCGGGCTAGTCAATTTAGAGGCAATAAGGGTCGAAAATGACTTTTCGACAAAAGATTATTTAGAATAAATAATCTTAACCAAGTTGTAGTATATGTCACGAGGTTTCCGTACATATAAAGAACGCCGAAATCTGAGTTATAACGAAGAAGTTATGGCTCGTCGAAGTTTTACGACAAAACCGACACGACACCGGGAAGCGTAAATAGTGAATTTACGATAGAGCGAGATTTAGCCTTAGCAATCTAAACAAAAGTTGTAGAATATGTTAAACTAAGAGCGTCGGTAAAAAGAACGCCCAAATCTGACTTCGTATGAGGAAGTTATGATTTTTCTAAGATTCGGCTTAGCAGTGCACGACCCGAAATTTGAATTTTAGTTCGAGCGGTTTTTGGCTTACGCGACCTAAATAAGAGTTGAAGATCTCATTAATAGGAACTCAACGGTAAAAAGATGGACGAAAACGGAGTTCGTATGAAGGAGTTACGAATTCTTCGCGGTCATTTAACTGTCTAAACGCCTCCTACAGTTAAATTTGAGATCGGTCGAGAATTAGCCGACGGAGTCTAAATGAAAGTTGTAGATCTTGATTTTACCTACGCGTGGATATAAAGAACGTCGAAAACGGAGCTCGTATGCGAAAGTTATGATTTTTCTAAGTTCGGAGGCTGATACGCGATAGGGGGTGACGTGGCACCACCAGAATTGGACACGTGGCACCACCAGAAGGCCACCACATGGACCAACTCGGCGAGTCATGACTCAGACTCGACGAGTCCATCAGATTTTGCACTATAAATAGAGGTGTCGGGTCTAGCCTTCTCTTCACACCTCCCAAACTCACTTTCTCTCTCTAGTTTCTCTCTCTAAGCCTCCTTAAGCCCCCTAAAGCCTAGGTAAACCCCCTAGCACCCGAAGGAAGCCCCGAGGCTCCCGGAGTTCCGAGAAAAGAGCCTTTCGGCTCAGGAACGCTGCTCCAATTAAGTTCCGATTTTCGATAAAATTCGCTGTAAGTGTGCTACGCTTACGCAATTTTTAATATAGCTTTCAAATAATTATAGGAATGTTATTAGGTCCTTAAAATGATTATTTGAGCTATTATTATGAGTTATATCGAGTATTATTAACACTTAATAATACTCGGACTAATTAATTTGTCGCGGTTATCGTTAAACTAAACCCTAGTGGTATCGATACTAGGTTTTATCGAAGGAATATCGTTTTGAGAGTATCGAAGCGCTGTCCGAGTGCTGAGTCACCACCTACTCAGGTGAGTGCATGGTCCCTTTCATCTTACACATAGATATGAAGTATTTTAATATAAATTACGTGCTATGTGTGCATATTGTTTGAATACTTGTTGTTTATGCTGGATGAATGATTTATACATGTTTTAAATGATTTAAACTGTATATTTATTTTATATCTACAAATATGTTGGGATAAAACATGGGTAGATGAAGTAGTTTGTGAGTGATGAAATAAAATTATGAGAGATAGGTGATGATAGGAAGGTGATGATAATTAGGTGAGGATAGATAGGTGATTATGAATCGGTGATGTAGGATACTACGACCTCGTCCGACAATGTGGAGATGTAGTCATCTACCAGACTATAGATGGCGACCACGGACTATTATAGACAACCCCGTGGAAACACCAGCAGGCTAGTAACCTGTAGGTGATGAATTACGAGTTCAGGCGATGTTGCAACTACGTATTCATGCGATGATAGTCTAACCCTTATTATGATGTACGAGTCCAGGCGATGTTGCGACTACGTATTCATGCGATGATAGACCAACCCTTATCATGATTTACAAGTCCAGGTGATGTTGTGACTACGTAATCATGCGATGATACCCTAACACTTGCTAGACACATATTGAGGGTGTAATCCCCGGATTAGTATTGTCTATGCAATGTAGGCGATGATCCTTAGATAAAGTTCGTAGGAACAATCATATAAGGAAATACGATGTAAGGAGATGAGAAGTAAATATGATATAGGAGATGACCCTTGAGATAATATCTTTAGGGAAGACTAAAAGAAGATAATGGGGATGGGTAATTGGGTTGATTGTTTGATTGTTTGAACATAATAATTATATTATTGTGGGTTGAAAACCCTATGTACTCACCAGGTTTCCCAACCTGACCCACTCAGTTTATGTATATCACAGGTGACGAAGTGAAGTGACATTACACTGAGAGATTTAAAAGAGATGTAGATCACTAGTGTAAATCATTGTAAGTTCTGTTTATGCTTATGTTTCGGTATTAACGATGACATCCCAAACATTTTAAAATGAAATAAATACGTTTCTTCGAAAATTTTTTAATAACGTATTTACCATGTTTTTCTGGGAACAAATTCCGCAACATTTTTATAAAATGAAGTACTCTGATTTTTATAAAGCATAAACAAAATCGGTCTTTTCTGGCCGTGAAAATGGGGATGTCACAGTTGGTATCAGAGCATTAGTTTATGCGAACTAGGAATATGGACTTATTTCTAGACTTAAACTTAGAATGCTAAGCGATGATTGTGAGGTGTGAGCACTAGCTTATTTTAGGAATGATGCCTAAAATGCTTTTATGTGCTAAATACTTTGCCTGATATGCTGTTAGTTGTTCGGATCTATGGTCTGTTGCCGACCGGATCTGGAAACCTTATGTGTTTAGGATTCTAAACGTACGAATACGATATTAGAACTAGCATGTAAACGTTTCGGAGTGATAAGGATGATTTAAACGTCAATTCTAAGTAAAGGTCTAGATTCACCTCATTAGGTGTATAGATCAAGATGGTAAGAACACGTAGCGGAAACATGAATGCAAATGGGAACCGAGATCAGCCCCTAGTGATTGAGCAAATACCGGTGATGGAAGCCACTGCTGAGCTAGTCACAATGGCCGGAGTGCAAGCGATGATCCAAGCGATGTTGGATCGTCAAATGGAGGAAACTAGGCGTTTGCTCCAGCAAAATCGAGAGGAAGCGACCATTCAGATCGAACGGCCCGAGTTGAACGAGGGGCAGACTGAGGAGGGAAACTACAGTGGGACTGTTGGTCAAGCCAACCCACCGATAGTTAGGCAAAACCACCAGGATGGAGGAAATGATGGACGTGGATGCAAATACAAGGATTTCATGGCGTCCAAACCACCGAGTCTATCTGGAAGCCCGACACCGGTGGAAGTCATAAACTGGATCTCCGAGATGGAGACGATGTTTGAGAGTTGTGAGTGTAGCAACAGGCAAAAGACCGCTCTCGCGGTTCCTCTGTTGAAATCTGGAGTACTAAGCTGGTGGAAGCTACTAGCTGATTCGATGCCCAAAGGAGAAGCGAGCAAGATGTCATGGGAGGATTTTCTGGTGCAGCTAAAAATGCAGTACTGCTCTGAACAGGATCTTCTGGAAATCAACAACGAGTTTCAGAATCTAAAGAAGGGAAAGATGAGTGTCATCGAGTATGCTGCAAGTTTTACGGAGAAAATGAAGCTTGTTCCTTATCTAGTTCCAACTGAACTCTCCAAGGTCAATAAGTTTGCCCATGGATTACCAGCAGACTTTGGTCCAATGGTCAAACAAGCAACCACTTTGAAAGCCGCCATCTGGGCAGCCAAGAATGTTGAGATCCAAATAAGGGAAAAGGGTCTGGAGAAAGTTGAAGTTGGTGAGAAGAGGAAGTCGGAAGGATCCTCAAGACCTGATAATAAGGGAAAGTTCTCGAAGTCTAACCTGGACGACCGAAGGAATGAAGCCAAGTGGTGTGAGAAGTGCAAGAAGAAGCACTTCGGAAGATGCGATGGTGAAGTGACGTGCTATAAGTGTGGTAGGACCGGTCACTATTCCAGAGATTGTACATTCGACAACAAGAAGTGCTACGAATGTGGAAATGATGGGCATATTTCAAAGAACTGTCCAAAGAAAAACGAAGCTGCAAGACCAAATGCTCCGCCGAAACCAAGGGCATTTCACATGATCCTTGACGAAGCAAAGAACCATGCGAGGAATCAAGAATGAGGACTTCTTACCCGAAGATCAAATTATGCAGTAGCCATAGTTTCATATGATGTAGCCTAGTAGAGGCATAGTCTAGGGCGAACTTGAACACCTATGTAATCGTTTCAAGAAATAATATAAAACCTTTGTTTTGTTATCTGATGTGTTAAGTTGTTGTGTGATTTGATGTATGATGACTTGGAAAAACTGCGAGACAATACTTGGGACGAGTATGAGTAGGTGTGAATGGTAGTAGAGGCCTATACTACCGGAAGCACAGGACTCACACTTGGATCAGGGAAAGTCACAAGGTTACCAAGAAGCTAGTAATTGATTTCGTTTTATTCAAGTGTGTTGTTACCATCGTTTCGGTAATGACTAAGAAGATTGTTGATATTCCGACCCTTGTGGTCATATCGAATCGAGTCCGACTACGATGAGTATGTTGTGTGGTTTAGAGAAACAAGTTTGATGTAGCGTCCGACTTAAACCAAACGGTTGAAATCAAAGCGATCAATAGAAGTATCGCACTCGTTGTTAAAGAAGTTGGTAGCTGGAAATGCCAAATGTTAAAAGGTGATTATATCACATTAGAACATGAAGGAAGGCATAGCTTGTTTTAGAATTTAACTCTAAGAGACCTAAGTCTAAGTGTTGCAACGTACGATGATAGGTCGTTAGAATATGACACATCGATCTATAGTAGTAATAAAAGAACTTATCTCAAGTCTGTATCCAGCAAGGATCGAGATTGTGACTTGAAGGTCATAATTTGGAGTCTAACCTGAGGTAGAGAGCAGGTGCACGATCGAGTACTCTTGCAATAAATGAGTTTAAGAGATAGAATTGAAGGAATGTAGAAGTTATAATTATTACCAAGGATGAAGAGATGACGTATGGAGTCATTATATGACCTTGTTTCGTTGATGATTCCGGGACGTAATCATCCTAAGGGGGAGATAATTGTAACGCCCGTAGATCCGGGCTAGTCAATTTAGAGGCAATAAGGGTCGAAAACGACTTTTCGACAAAATATTATTTAGAATAAATAATCTTAACCAAGTTGTAGTATATGTCACGAGGTTTCCGTACATATAAAGAACGCCGAAATCTGAGTTATAACGAAGAAGTTATGGCCCGTCGAAGTTTTACGACAAAACCGACACGACACCGGGAAGTGTAAATAGTGAATTTACGATAGAGCGAGATTTAGCCTTAGCAATCTAAACAAAAGTTGTAGAATATGTTAAACTAAGAGCGTCGGTAAAAAGAACGCCCAAATCTGACTTCGTATGAGGAAGTTATGATTTTTCTAAGATTCGACTTAGCAGTGCACGGCCCGAAACTCGAATTTTAGTTCGAGCGGTTTTTGGCTTACGCGACCTAAATAAGAGTTGAAGATCTCATTAATAGGAACTCAACGGTAAAAAGATGGACGAAAACGGAGTTCGTATGAAGGAGTTACGAATTCTTCGCGGTCATTTAACAGTCTAAACGCCTCCTACAGTTAAATTTGAGATCGGTCGAGAATTAGCCGACGGAGTCTAAATGAAAGTTGTAGATCTTGATTTTACCTACGCGTAGATATAAAGAACGTCGAAAACGGAGCTCGTATGCGAAAGTTATGATTTTTCTAAGTTCGGAGGCTGATACACGATAGGGGGTGACGTGGCACCACCAGAATTGGACACGTGGCACCACCAGAAGGCCACCACATGGACCAACTCGGCGAGTCATGACTCAGACTCGACGAGTCCATCAGATTTTGCACTATAAATAGAGGTGCCGGGTCTAGCCTTCTCTTCACACCTCCCAAACTCACTTTCTCTCTCTAGTTTCTCTCTCTAAGCCTCCTTAAGCCCCCTAAAGCCTAGGTAAACCCCCTAGCACCCGAAGGAAGCCCCGAGGCTCCCGGAGTTCCAAGAAAAGAGCCTTTCGGGTCGGGAACGCTGCTCCAATTAAGTTCCGGTTTTCGATAAAATTCGCTGTAAGTGTGCTACGCTTACGCAATTTTTAATATAGCTTTCAAATAATTATAGGAATGTTATTAGGTCCTTAAAATGATTATTTGAGCTATTATTATGAGTTATATCGAGTATTATTAACGCTTAATAATACTCGGACTAATTAATTTGTCGCGGTTATCGTTAAACTAAACCCTAGTGGTATCGATACTAGGTTTTATCGAAGGAATATCGTTTTGAGAGTATCGAAGCGCTGTCCGAGTGCTGAGTCACCACCTACTCAGGTGAGTGCATGGTCCCTTTCATCTTACACATAGATATGAAGTATTTTAATATAAATTACGTGCTATGTGTGCATATTGTTTGAATACTTGTTGTCTATGCTGGATGAATGATTTATACATGTTTTAAATGATTTAAACTGTATATTTATTTTATATCTACAAATATGTTGGGATAAAACATGGGTAGATGAAGTATTTTGTGAGTGATGAAATAAAATTATGAGAGATAGGTGATGATAGGAAGGTGATGATAATTAGGTGAGGATAGATAGGTGATTATGAATCGGTGATGTAGGATACTACGACCTCGTCCGACAATGTGGAGATGTAGTCATCTACCAGACTATAGATGGCGACCACGGACTATTATAGACAACCCCGTGGAAACACCAGCAGGCTAGTAACCTGTAGGTGATGAATTACGAGTTCAGGCGATGTTGCAACTACGTATTCATGCGATGATAGTCTAACCCTTATTATGATGTACGAGTCCAGGCGATGTTGCGGCTACGTATTCATGCGATGATAGACCAACCCTTATCATGATTTACAAGTCCAGGTGATGTTGTGACTACGTAATCATGCGATGATACCCTAACACTTGCTAGACACATATTGAGGGTGTAATCCCCGGATTAGTATTGTCTATGCAATGTAGGCGATGATCCTTAGATAAAGTTCGTAGGAACAATCATATAAGGAAATACGATGTAAGGAGATGAGAAGTAAATATGATATAGGAGATGACCCTTGAGATAATATCTTTAGGGAAGAGTAAAAGAAGATAATGGGGATGGGTAATTGGGTTGATTGTTTGATTGTTTGAACATAATAATTATATTATTGTGGGTTGAAAACCCTATGTACTCACCAGGTTTCCCAACCTGACCCACTCAGTTTATGTATATCACAGGTGACGAAGTGAAGTGACATTACACTGAGAGATTTAAAAGAGATGTAGATCACTAGTGTAAATCATTGTAAGTTCTGTTTATGCTTATGTTTCGGTATTAACGATGACATCCTAAACATTTTAAAATGAAATAAATACGTTTCTTCGAAAATGTTTTAATAACGTATTTACCATGTTTTTCTGGGAACAAATTCCGCAACATTTTTATAAAATGAAGTACTATGATTTTTATAAATCATAAACAAAATCGGTCTTTTCTGGCCGTGAAAATGGGGATGTCACAAAAAACATAAAAGAGATTAAGTTTTAAATGTACCGAAAAATTCCTAGATTCCTTTAAGATTCATTGAACTTTTCAATGGCACGTTTAAATCTCGATATGCCCCTCTAGTTTGTGACTGGGATGCCGAGGATCATAAAGCGGGTGTGAATAACCATGCAAATATACATGGTGCCCTCATTGTTACAGTCACCTATTCGATGTGTCGGTTAACCACACACGCTCTTTCGAACTATGACAAACAATGAGTCACCCTTTGCCACCTTTGCTTGGAACCAATTAGTGTGCCAGTTAACTACACACGCTCCACTAACTTCTTAGCAAGGGTACAAAGTGTAATTTCATGGGAGTGCATCAATTCACTTTGCCTAAAGTAACTAAGATTGGAATTTTGTAAAAACGTTTAGTTACTTTATATAGATTCATTATACTTATTAATGAGGAGATGATTGCCCTATCCTACCCGTTCGACTAACGACCCTCCACCAGTCAAGCAAGCGGTGGGTGTGGGTGTACACCCATTAAGCGCCATTTTATAGGCAACAACCTTATACCCACCTTATAGACTGGCTTTGTGAATGAGGCCTACTAACGATAAGAGTAGCATATAAATTATATATATATATATATTAAGCTTGTAATAATCTAATAGTATAGGGTTGAATTTTAAACTTGTAAAATTCTAGGGTTTGAAATTTAAATTATTCAAAAATTAAACTTTTAATCACAAAATTTAAATTTCAAAACTTGAGGGCACGTTTTGAACTTTTCAAAACATAAGGGATCAAATAACAAATAATTTAAATTAAACAATTAATTTCATAATTATCTATATTTGACCTAGTCAATATTTCTAGCAGGATAATTCAACAATTAATTCAAATAATCAAGTATTATCAAATAAGGAATTTATTATTTAAACAATTGGTAATTATCTTTTGTTTTGATGAGGATATTGATAAAAAAAATTCGGATTTTATTAGACTAAAACAATTTAGGTAAGTATCCTTAAGCAAAACAGCAAGAAATCCCGAAATTTTTTTCCGTCTGACGTCGAAACTTGTCGAGTCCACTTTGGAACTCGTCGAGTTCATGAAACTCGTTGATTTCCTCATGGAAACTCGTTGAGTTCATCAAACAGTAAGCACAAAAATCGATTTTCAACAAGCAAACAGTTAAAGCATCACATACAATTGAAACCAACCTGGCTCTGATACTATTGATGGGTTTTAAGCATAAGAACAATCCTATGTGCTCATACAAACCCTATTGCTTGGATCTAGGTTTCTCTATTGTACATGCTTTGAATCCAAGACTTACAAATCTAGATCTATCATATATAATTCTAAATAATCATAAGGAAAACAGATCTAAGTGATTTACCTCTTTCAAGTAGCTTGAATCCTTGTAATCTTCTTGATCTTGAGCTTAGAGTCACAATTGTAACTCCTCTAATGGTTCACAAACCCCACAAGCAAGAAGGAAATATGAGAGAGGGTGAGAGATGCTAGAAATCGGCCCTAGGGTTCTCTTAGAAGAAGGTGTAGCCGATTTCCATAACCTGGGGTCTTATTTATACTTGCAGGCTGCTAGGGTTTTAGTCTAAACCCTAATGGACGGCTTAGCCAGCAAGTAGCCCAAGGAACCTTCTGGAATAAGGCCTTGGATGAAAATATGATGGATCCCCATCATAATTTCGTTCCCCCTTAGTCCATTAGGTTTCCTTAACCCAAAAATCAAATATCACACATTCGACAGTTTATACCCCTTTATTTAATTAATCTCTTTTAGTCACCAAATTAATTTATGACTAATATTAATTAAATAAATATGATTTCTCCTTTAATATATGATTCTCATAATATATTAATAAAACATAATATTCTCTCTCTCTCTTTAAATTACCTTGTCAAGTTGCTTTGGAGAAGGCAACCCAAAAGGACCATGCACAACCGGGTCAATGGCTTACCAAATATAGTTACGGACTTAGACACTAATTCAACAACTGTTTTGGTGAAAATCGATAAGATATCAACAAAATTGTATGAGAGGTTGTGGTGATGTCATTAATGTGAATATGTAATTGAGATCAAAATGACAAAAATGATTTACAAGGAAAGCCTTGATCCTTGCTAGGATCTACGACACAAGACCTTGGAAGGTGATAATAATCACCTACCTTGTTTAATTTTATTGATTGAAAAACAAGTTACATAGATGAGATTGAAAGTAGGAGTACAAGTGTATCAGTGAGTCTAAGTTACCAAAAAAATTATGCCCGTTGTGTGAATGTTACAAGTGTATATATAGTCTACGTTAGCTAACTAAAAGTCTGATATTCTTGGGATCCTGTTGAACTAGTATTTGCACGTTGCCTTGACTTGGTATTTTCGGGTCTTAAGCCTGATTGAAACGATTCTTCAGAGTTGATGAGTCTTTTTTTGACTAAATCTGCACACATGAAGAATAAATAAGAAATATATCCGTTAATTTTTTTAGGAAAAAATAATAATAGTGATGTTCAGGATCTTGATGTATATTTCGGGATCTTGAGACTCCTTTAAGAAAAGAAATCCTGGATCGGTTTGAGGATCATGACCCCTAAGAATTGCCCTCATTTTATGCCTGCAAAATAATTGACTTAATTGTAAGTATTTAAAGATCATTATTTAAATAAATTGAAATAATGAATTTGAAATTAAAATTTTAATGGTTAGAATTATATCTGTTTAAAGGATACAATTATGTTGTCAAATCAGTTCTCTCTCCTCCGCCATTTATATAAATAAGGGTTAGTGGTTATCAATCCTCTATTACTTTTTCTAGCTCTCTTTCAAAAGTTACCGGTTATCTTGAAGGTAAATTCCTTGCTCCTTTCTTCTTATTTTTCATGTCGTTAATCATGGGTAAAAAGTGTTGGGTTTTATTTGATAATGAGTTTCACAAACTAGAAAATTTGGCAAACGGAAGACTTGAGATTTCAAAATAACATAAGCAAATTTATAACCCACCAATGATATTCTTGCAAAGTTTGGAAAGAAAACAACCAAAAAGAGGAAGAAGAGTACAACAACCTTTGTAGACTTTGAATCCTCAAGGTGAGGCTTGGAGTTAATGAAGAATGTATGAACCTTTAAGACACCAACAATAATCCAACTTGATGATGATGCTAGTATTTAAACTCTTAAGATCTTAAGCTTTAAGTTCATAACCAAAGTATGAACTTAAATAGAGCACAATGCAAGTGTTCTTTCAAATGTAAAAGCAAAAACAAGAGAGAGTGAGTATGCCAAGCATACTCATGGTTTTGGCTAGTAAAAAAGTCAAAAATGAAAGCTTGTCATGCACTTTCTTAAAGCTAAAACAATACACATGAGTCCTTAACCAATTAAGCACTCATTTCATAAAAGGAACTTGTCCCCCATGCCTTTAAGAACTAGCCATGCTTTTGATTAAACAAATCAAAAGGACATGGTTCTTTGTTCTCTCTTATAAGGAAAAAAAGAAGAAAAAAATTTATAAATTTTGTAAACTTCTTTTATAAATATAAATTTTGGCTTTTGGTTAAAAGACAAAAGTCTTTGTAGCCCAAAATAATGTACATGACTTAATAAATCATATCATATGATATATTATGTTACTTGCCATTGAAAATTAATGTTTCCATGAAATAAATAATTCTCAGTTAATTATAAGAGTTTATTGAATATTTATTTAAATCAATTTCTAATAAATAATCAACAATATCAAGTTGTTGTTAGTGTGACCCATTAGTATCATATGTTAATTAGTAATATCACTTTAATATGACTCTTGAGCATACTAGATCTTTCAATCTCTCACTTGCACAAGATTCATATTAGACTAATATAGACGACGGTGAACATCAAGAAACATTTCATTACCCCCATCAACATACGACTTTGTGCCATTCTATCAATGCATAATTCCTAAAAAGCCAAAGCTACAATTGGTGTATACGGTAAGTTTATCAATTATCCTTCCAATTTTCCCTCTTCAACCCCTCTACCTGATCTTTCTTGATTAAATCAAACAATGGTTAAACAATAACCATCCTCAAACATAGATATCAGATGGGTGCACTCACTATGTTGCGACTCAAGGCATCGAATACAATATTTGGCCTTCAAATGATGGTACAAAATCTCGCAGTCATAGTTCTTCATGACATCCAACCATCTGTGTTGCCTCATGTTCAAGTTAGGCCGATCCATCAAATGCCTCAAAATCTTGTGATCAGTATAACTAGTGCACATGACCCCATATAGGTAATGACTCCAAATGTTGAAGGCAAAACCCACAGCCCCCAACTCCAAATCATGCGTACGTTAGTTTGCCTTGTGAGGCTTCAACTACCTTTATGCGTACGTGGTTATATATCCCCTCTACAAAAGAGTTGCACATAATCCTAAAATCAACACATCACAATAACCAAAAAATCATTCATACCCTCTGGGAGTGTCAGAATCGGAGCCTCGCAGAACCTCTGCCTCAAACTCTTAAGAGTTTCCTACTAATCAGGCCCCTACTAGAAAGTAACATTCTTTTTTGTTAGATGAGTCAAATGAATCTTTGACAAATCCTGAATGAATCTCTTATATTACCTTGATAACCCAAGGAAACTACGAACGTCAAATTGTGTCATTGGAACCTCCTACTGCATCAAAACTCGATCTTGTTGGTGATTTTATATCACTAATGTTATTTAAGTGTAATGGGGTTAATTTGTTGATCAATATCACTTTGACAATTATTGAACAAATTGGTATGGTGTGGAGTGCACATTTGTTTAATTTTGTCTTTGTTGAAAGTACACTGCTATTTAGGGGTGAAACCCCTAAACCGACGGGGGTCTAGGGGCTGCGCCCCTGGGAGCGGGGTCCAAGCGACGGCAGCCCCTGGCGGGGTCCAAGGGGCAGAGCCCGTGGCTGGGATCGAGCTGCCAGGTTAGCACAAATTTTTTTATATATATTATGTTACTATATTAAAATTGCATCAGAAATCTGGATTTTTGATAAATGTACAAGGTTTTGTGATCCATATGCTAGACCCGGATTTAAGTTGGTTTATGACCATTTGTGGATAGTTTTAGGACATAAACCTGTCATGTGGCAGTTTTAAGACAATAAGTTTTTTCTGTTATATGATCATATCCGAATATGTGGTTGGTACACTTCTTATTCATAACATCAAAACATTCTCTCTTCTTTTTTCTCTCAATTCTGAGTCTTATCCGATTGAAGATTGGGAGTACCACCCAAATACTTTAACCTGAAAGTGAAAACCATAATTCTCAGAATTTCCAAGCTTTTTTTATACCCCAATTCTTAAAAAGATTAAAGTATTTCTGTGATCATGGCAAGTGGTGATTCTGTGAAGGAAATGACAAGTAAGTTTGAAAAACCGAACAAGTTTGAAGGGCAAGATTTTCGTAGATGGCAGAAGAAGATGAAGTTTCTCCTTACCACTCTGAAAGTGGTGTATGTTTTGAGTACACCCATGCTAGTCTTACCAGAATCTGTTGAAGATGAACCTTTGGAGGCAACTAGAAGAAGATCAAAGTGGGAAAATGATGATTACATATGTCGTGGTCATATTCTCAATGGTATGTCTGACTCTCTTTTTGATATCTATCAAAATTTCGAATCTGCAAAAGAACTGCGGGATTCTCTTGAATCCAAGTACATGACTGAAGATGCTTCTTGTAAGAAGTTTCTTGTTAGTAACTTTATGGGTTACAAGATGATTGAATCCAGGCCTGTTATGGAACAATTCCATGAAATGTTAAGGATTTTGGGACAGTTTGCTCAACACAATCTGAAAATGGATGAAGCCATTTATGTAGTTGTGATCATTGACAAACTGCCCCCATCCTAGAAGGATTTTAAACACAATCTGAAACATAACAAAGAGGAATTAACTTTGAATCAACTTGGAAGCCATTTAAGGATTGAAGAGTCCATAAGGACTCAAGAACTTGATAACAATCCTAAAGGCAATAACCAAGTTGGTTCCTCTTCTGTGAACATGGTGGAAAGAGAAAGTTCAAAGAATCCCAAGAAGTCTAATGGAAAAAGGAAGTTTAAAGGAAAGGATGACAAGTCTTCAAATAAGAAGGCTAAGTTGGTTTGTTGGAATTGTAACAAACCGGGTCACTTCAAGAAATATTGTCGTCTTTGCAAAGTGAACAAGGATGGTGTTGGACCAAGTGGATCCAAGGATCCAGAAAAACAACAAGGTGGTTTGATTTCTGAAACATTTTATATTCAGAATTATATTTCTATGATTTCTGAAACATTTTATGTGTAGGATGATAATGTTGCATGGTGGTTTGATTCGGGAGCAACAAGTCATGTTTGCAAAGATCTATATTGGTTCAAGGACTTTCAACCAATTGAAGACGGATCTGTTGTGAAGATGGGAAATGTTGCAACTGAACCAATCAAGGGCATAGGATCTATTTTACTTACCTTTACTTCTAGGAAATGTTTGTGTTTGAACAATGTTTTATATGTTCCAGGGATTCGTAAGAATATCGTGTCTGAAATTGTATTAAATAATTGTGGTTACAAACAAGTGTTAGAAAATGACAAGTATATATTGTCAAGACATGATTCTTTTATGGGATTTGGCTATATATGTAATGGAATGATTAGGCTTAATATTAATTATCCTTCTAGTGATAATTCTGTTTGCATGGCTTCTAGTAGTACTAACAATAATTTTCATAAATTTGAATTGTGGCATGCTAGACTAGGACACATTCATTATAAGAGATTAAAAGACATGTCTAAAATGAGTTTAATTCCTGCTTTTCATATGCAAAATAATGAAAAATGTAAAACATGCAGGCTAACTAAAATCACTAGACAACCTTTCAAAGATGTTTTTAAGGAAAGCAAGGTGTTAGATCTTATACATAGTGATTTATGTGATTTCCATGCAACACCTTCCCTTGGAAACAAGAAGTATGTTGTTACTTTTATTGATGATGCATCTAGATATTGTTATATCTATTTGTTACATTCTAAGGATGAAGCATTTGATAAATTTAAAATTTATAAACAACAAGTTGAGCTTCATAAAAATGAATTAATAAAAGTATTACGTACTGATATAGGTGGTGAGTATTATGATCCAGTTTATTTCGAATCAACTGGAATAATACATCAAACGACAGTTCCATATACACCACAACAAAATGGTTTAGCTGAAAGGAAGAATAGGACTTTGAAAGAAATGGTTAATTCCATGTTGTCTTATTCTGGATTAAGTGAAGGATTTTGGGGTGAGGCAATGTTAACTGCATGTTACATCTTGAATAAAACTCAAAATAAGAGGAGTAAGAATACTCCTTATGAAGTTTGGTGTAAAAAGGTACCAAATTTGAGTTATCTCAAAGTTTGGGGTTGTAGACCAGTTGTATGGCTTACTGAACCCAAAAGGAAAACATTGGGTGAAAGAGGTATAGATTGTATCTTTATTGGATATGGTGAGCATTCCAAAGCTTATAGATTCTATGTTTTAGAATCTAATGGCTATGTTTCTGTAAACACTGTTATAGAGTCAAGAGATGCTATCTTTGATGAAGAAAGATTTACATCTATACCAAGACCAAGGGACATAATTCAACAGTCTTTCAGCAAGAACACAACTCAAGCTGGAGATGATTCTGGTGGTACAAGTTCTGTGCCTGAACTTAGAAAGAGTACTAGAGCTAGAAAAGCTAAATCTTTTGGATCTGATTTTCAACTATATTTAGTTGAAGGAACAAGGAATGAGACTATTTCTCAACATCAATATTGTTTTAATATTGAAGACGATCTAAAGACTTTTAGTGAAGCTATGGCTTCTAGGGATGTTCATTTCTAGAAAGAGGCAATTCATGATGAGATTGATTCTTTCATGCATAACAATACTTGGGGATTGGCTGATTTACCTCCTGGTTTCAAGTCATTAGGATGTAAATGGATCCTCAAAAGAAAAATGAAGGTGGATGGTACTATTGATAAGTATAAAGCCAGATTGGTTATCCAAGGCTTTAGACAAAAAGAAGGCATTGATTTCTTTGATACTTATGCTCCTGTTGCTAGAATTTCTAGTATTATATTATTATTAGATCTTGCAGCTATACATAATCTTGTGTTTCACCAAATGGATGTGAAAACTATATTCTTGAATGGTGACTTGGATTAGGAAATATACATGAAACAACCCGAAGGGTTTGTGATGCCTGGAAATGAACACAAAGTGTACAGGTTGAAGAAATCATTATATGGTTTGAAACAAGCACCAAAACAATGGCATCAAAAGTTTGATGATGTTGTCTTGTCTAATAGTTTTGCATTAAACCAAGCTAACAAGTGTGTATATAGCAAATTTGATACTTCTGGTAAAGGAGTCATGATTTGCTTATATGTAGATGATATGTTGATTTTTGGTACTGATTTAGACGAAGTTTATAAAACCAAGAAATTCTTATCATCTAGTTTTGATATGAAATACATGGGGGAGGCTGAGGTAATTCTTGGTATAAGAATTAGAAAAGGAAACAATGGGATTTCAATTTCTCAATCTCATTATATTGAGAAGATATTGAAAAAGTTTAACTTTGAGAATTGTTTTTCTGTTAGCACTCCTATAGATCCTAGTCTTAAGCTTCTACCTAATAAAAGATCTCCAATGTCTCAACTTGAATACTCAAGGGCTATTGGTTGTCTAATGTATGCCATGATTAGTACTAGGCCTGATATAGCATATGCTATGGGAAGGCTTAGTAGATATACTAGTAATCCTAGTTTTTCATCATTGGCATGATGTGAGTAGAGTATTCAAGTACTTGAAAGGGACCATGAACTATGGTTTAACTTATAATGGATATCCTTCTGTTTTGGAAGGTTATTCAGATGACAGCTGGATTAATAACTTAGAGGATCACTCCTCTACAAGTGGTTGGGTATTTCTTCTTGGAGGAGGTGCCATTTCTTGGGCATCTAAGAAACATACTTGTATTACTAACTCAACCATGGAGTTTGAGTTTGTTGCATTGTCTGCTGCCGGTAAAGAAGCTGAGTGGCTAAGGAATTTGATTTATGAAATTCTATTATGGCACAAACCGATATCTATCATTTCTATCAGATGTGATAGTGCTGCAACATTGGCTAAGGCTTATAGTCAAGTGTACAATGGAAAGTCTAAACATTTAGGTGTTATACATAGCATGATTCATGAGCTCATCATGACTGGTGTGATATCTGTGGAGTTTGTAAGAACTCAGTAGAATTTAGCCGATCATCTAACCAAAGGGTTAGCAAGAGATCTTGTGCACAAGGCGGCTGTAGGGATGGGTTTAAAGTCCACTTAAAATCTTTTATATTGAGATACCCAATTCCCATCTAATGTAATATTAGATGTTGAATTCAATGTGGAAAGCTTGATATTTGAAGATTGGAACACATTATTATTATCATCCTAAGGTATGTGTTCAGTACTGCAAGTTAAGGAGGTTGAATTTATATTCTTAATAGTTCTTTTGAAAAATTGCATTTGCAGGTGCAAGAATAAAAGGACTACCTATATAAGCATGAAGTTTAGCTGCTTCAAGAAGTTAGGACTTGGCTTTGATATGCTTATTGAAGGATGGGACACAAGCTAGTAAAATATAGTGTCAAGTTAGAACTTTGAGAATGTAAATTGTTGTGTATACTATCTTCATGTATTCACTTAGAATAGAAAGGGTTCAATCCTTAGTGACACCCTGATATTCGAATATTGGAACGAGTAATATACTAATGTGAATTTCAATCGTCACGATATTTCATTTATGCATCAGTTTGTTGTTGTTATGATTTTAATGTTAAGTTAATCAAGATTACACTTAAATGGGGGAGGTTTGTTGGTGATTTTATATCACTAATGTTATTTAAGTGTAATGAGGTTAATTTGTTGATCAATGTCACTTTGACAATTATTAAACAACTCAGTATGGTGTGGAGTGCACATTTGTTTAATTTTGTCTTTGTTGAAAGTATATTGCTATCTAGGGGTGAAGGCCCTAAACCGACGGGGGTCTGGGGGCAGCGCCACTGGGAGCGGGGTCTAAGGGGCGGCAGTCCTTGGCGGGGTCCAAGGGGCAGAGCCCCTGGCTGGGATCGAGCTTCCAGGTCGGCGCAATTTTTTTTATATATATTATGTTACTATATTAAAAGTGCATCAGAAATCCGGATTTTTGATAAATGTACCCGGTTTTGTGATCCATATTCTAGACCTGGATTTAAGTTGGTTTATGACCGTTTGTGGACAGTTTTAGGACATAAAATTGTCATGTGGTAGTTTTAAGACAAGAAGTTTTTTCTGTTATATGATCATATCCAAATCTATGGTTGGTACACTTTTTCTTCATAACATCAAAACATTCTCACTTCTGTTTTCTCTCAATTCTGAGTCTTATCCAATTAAAGATTGAGAGTACCACCCAAATAATTTAATCTGAAAGTGAAAACCACAATTCTTAGAATTTCCAAGCTTTTTCTATACCCCAATTCTTACAGATCTTGGCCGAGTCGACCAATATATCCTTTTGGTTGAATATGTGTCCTAAAAACTGCACCTCGCACAACTAGAACTCATATTTGGAGAAGTTGGCATAAAGCCCCTCCCTACTCAAGGTCTCCAAAACCTTATGAAGATGATCCTTATGTTGTTCCTTGGTCTTAGACTAGACCAAGATATCATCAATGAACACTATCATTGATCGATCTAGCATCGTTTTGCACACTCGGTTCATGAGATCCATGAACGCTATCGGTGTGTTGGTAAGCCCGAATGGCATTACCACAAACTCGTAATGACCAAAACGAGTTCTGAAGGTTGTCTTTTACATATCCTCATCCCTGACGCTCATCTGATGATAACCCGATCTCAAATCACTCTTGGAGAACCAAGATGCACCCTAAAGCTAATCTAAAAAATCATCTACCCTTGGAAGTGGATAACGGTTCTTCATCATTAGCTTGTTCAACTCTCGGTAGTCAATAAACATCCCGTGTGAACCATCCTTCTTTTTCACAAATCGGATCGGTGCTCCCCATGGTGAACTATTTGGTCTAATGAATCCCTTGTCTGACAGCTCCTATAACTGTATAGATAACTCCTGCATCTCCAGAGGTGCTAAGCGATAGGGTGCCTTGGCTATCGGTGCTACACTTGGAGTCAAATTAATCTAAAACTCAAACTACCTCTTAGGAGGCACTCCAAGAAAATCCTCAGAAAATACATCAGGTAATTCCCGAACAATAGGTACAGCATCTAAAGTCTTATTACCCTCCTCTCATGTTTCCATCACATAAAAATGGAATCTGCAATCAATCATAGTCCCATTGGGGCCCATACAGTCCATACTCATAATAACCTTTGACCATTGTAGAAGATTTGGAACCAGATCAATCGAATACCTCTCGCTAAACATATTTAGAACACATCCCCGATAAAACTCTCAAAACACTCACCAAACGATAATCAACACTATCCACCTCTAACAGATAATCCAAAACCCCTAGGACGTCGCTAAAGTTCTTTCTAAGCATAATAGACACAAACGATCAGGTAGCAACTTAATCGAACAGAAGATGAGCAATCATGCCATTGAGTAAAAACGTTCCTATACAGGATCAGATAAAACATGAGCATAAACAAGGAAAGCAGTAAAAGACATGATAAAGATACAAATCGATAACTATTGGATTAGGTGTCTAAGCCCATAACTATAATTGGTATGTACTTGACCTGAGAGTAGCATGGTCTATTTGGGTTGCATTCATCAGAACAATCTGATAGGGTGGATATTCGAGAAAGAGGTTATTTGTGATTTATTAATATATTATAAGTATGATATATTAATTGTGAAATCATATTATTTAATTAGTATTGATCAAGAATTAATTTGGAATTAATTTAGTGATCAAAAGAGACTAATTAAATTAACGGGGACTGATTATGTAAATCAGTGATACATATGGTTTGGGCTATTGATCCATGATGGGCTAAGTTTATGTGAGATTCCAGGAAGAGTTAGTCCATATGATTTATGGATCATAAGACTAAGTGTATGGATTAGGCTTTACAAGTGACCCTTGGAATCCTACACTATATATATGTGACCCCTTAGCCTAAAATCATATACACTAGTGTTCTTAGAGAACCTATAGCCAATTTTGAGTGCCTCCAACCTCTCTCTCAAGTCCTCCAAATGTTGGTGGTGTTTTTTGAAGCATTTGAGGCATCACACTTGAGGTGATAAGCTCTTAAAGGCCAAATACAAACAAGCTACAACAAGAGGTAATCTTCTAACTAGTTTTTATGATTTATATATCAAGTTGTATGCTAGTTTAGGCTTCATGCTTTGGAAAAAGAAATTTACATGTATAATTTGAGAAAACTTAGATCCAAAGCATTAGGGTTGCATGTGCACCATAAGGTTGTTATAGTGCTAAAAACCCATCAGTGGTATCAGAGACTAGGGTAGTTTTCTGTTATATTAATGCATGGTTGATTGTTCAAAGTTGCTGCAAACTGAAAAATGCTTTCTACCAGACTGAACTCAACGATTCCATTGAGGAAATCAACGAGTTCATGATGAAATCGACGAGTCAATAGCCTAGCTCAATGAGTTGCACTGTCTAGTGGCAGTTTTTCGGGTTTTTTTTTGGCCTAAATTGGATTAGGATCATTACCACAAACTGTTTTATATCATAAAATCCATTTTTTCTGGTATGGTAGTGATTATCCTCATCCAATTAAAAGATAATTGTCAAAATTTCAAGATTATTGTTAGTTTATATGATAAGCTAATTGTTTGTAAATTTTTGATTTGATATGATCTTTCCTTGTAAGATCAAATTGGTAAATGAAAATTATATGATAATTTAATTAGTTAATTTTTATCTAAATGTTTTTTTGAAGAGTTTCATAACTTGTCCTCAAGTTATGGAACATGAAAAGTCTCATTCATTAAACATTAAACTCATAAGTTATGGAAACCAAAAGTTTTGAAGAGTTACAAAATTTGCCCTCAAGTTTTGGAATTTGTAAACTCTCACTTATGAAACACTTAATTCCAAACCCTAGAATTTTAAAAGTTTAAAATTCAACCCTTATACTATTATAATATTAAAAGTTAATAATTATATATATGTATAAGACAAGTCACTCTTACCATTAGTAGGCCTGATTCACGAAGTTGATTTATAAGGGGATATAAGGAAACTACCTATAAAATGGTGGTTGAATAGGTGTCCACTCTCACCCACCACTTCCTTGATTGGTGGAGGGTCGTTAGCCGAACGGGTAGAATAGGACATTAATTCTCATTAAAAGTATAATGATAATTATAAAGTAACTAAATATTTTTTTATAAATTCCCAAACTTAGCTATTTTAGGAAAATGTAAAAATGATGCTATTGAATGAAATTGCACTTTGCACCTTACCAAGTCGTTGGTGGAGCGAGTGTGGTTAACTGGCACACTAACTTGGACTAGTAAGGGTGGCAAAGGGTAGCTTGATGTTTATCATGGATCAATGGAGCATGTGTGGTTAAACAACACATTGATTAGGTGATAAATGACATCGAGAGTACCAAACACATTTGCATGTTTATTCACACCTTGTTGTGATCCTCGGTCTCCCAGTCACAAACTTGAAGGGCATAATCGAGATTTAAACATGACATTGAAAAGTTCAATGAATCTGAAAAGAATCTAGGAATTCCAATTAATTTAAAACTTAATATTCAATTTCGTTTTTCATGGTGGAAATTGGTAAATCGCCATTTACCTACCGTCAAATATTTTGAAATTGGATTACAACATCCCTCTTCCGAATTGTGAAATATTGTGTTGGGTCCTAGCCTTAATATTTTATTTGGGTGTTATATTAAGGATTATTATCTAATCTAAACTTTTTCTTTCTTTTCAGATGTCTTCCAACACCGCTTCTGGCTCAAACCCTTTTGGCTCTTTCTCCCTCATGAACTTGTCTGGGAGGGTCATCTTTGATGGTTCGAATTTCAATGACTAGATTCGAAACATTAGGATGGTCACTCGCTATGAGGACAAGGAATATGTCCTTGATAAAGATCTTAAGGAAGTGGATGAAGAAACTGCTACTCCTAAAGAGGTTGCTGAATACAGGGCACATGAGAAGGACGCCACAAAGGTGTCATGCATCATGCTTGCCACTATGAAAGTTGAACTTTAAAAGTCCTATGAGGACTACTACCCTTTCGAGATGCACCAAGACTTGATGGAAAGATACCATCAAAGTGTTCGACAGGAAAGGATTGAAATCATTGCCTCCATGATTACAACAAAAATGAAGGATGGAGAGTCCATCACAACCCACTTGCAAAATATGTAAAGGTTTGTGGACCGCTTGCTTTAGTTGAATGTCAACTTCGATGAAGAATTGGCCATTGACATTATCCTAAAATCTTTTCCTCCTTGTTATGATCAGTTTCATATGACCAATCCTATGAACAAGGAAGAGGTCACTTTAAGAAAGCTTCAAGGCCTTTTGAGAACTGTTGAAAGTAGTGTGAAAGGCAAATCTGTTGTACCTACTCCTACTGCTATTGCCCCTGTTATGGTAATTGGACATTCAAAAGGGAAGAAAATGAAGGATCCTTCTAAGAGCCACAAGGGAAATTCCCATGATGGATCCTCTTCTAGTGGAACCAAAGGTGGTTCTGCTACTCTCTCTACCAATCCAAAACAAGCAGAGTGCTTCTATTGTCATGACAAAGGGCACTGGAAGCGAAGCTGCCCCAAATACTTGCAGTATGTCAAGTAAGAGAAGATAAAGCCTAACCACGCATGTATTTACACTATTCTATCTAATAACTCATCACATTCTAATTCTTGGGTCCTTGATACAGGATGTGGTTTTCACATTTGTTCTAAATTGCAAGGTCTATAAAGAAGTAGGGATGTGGAGCACGAGAAGATGAACTTGATCATGGGGAATAGGAAAGCATCGGCTGTCACCAAGATTGGAGTTTTTTCTTTATTGCTTAGTAATGGGTTAGAGTTAGATTTGAATAATTGTTGCTACTCGTCAGATATGGTGAGAAACATTTTTTCTTTTCATGGTTTGTATAAACAAAGTTTTAGATTTTCACTTAACAATGAAATTGGTTCTATTAATTCTTTTTATAGTGATAAACATTTATTTTGAAGCATTGCCTTGTAATGGTATATATGAAACTGTGATGGTTGTAGACAACTTAGGAAATAATGTATTGCATATTGATTCGTCCAATGGTTTGGACAAGGCATGCTTGTGGCATTTTAGTCTTGGACATGTCAACAAGAAGCACATAGCCCAACTCTAAAAGGATGGAGTGTTGGAGTCATTTGACTTAAATTCGGTGACACGTGCGAATCATGTTTGCTTGGAAAGATGACCAAGTCACCTTTAACTGGTACTTGTTAAAGAGGTAAGGGTTTGTTGGATCTTATACACACCGATGTGTCTGGGCCCTTCAGATCCCCCACAAGGGATGCTAACCATTTCTATGTTACCTTTACCGACGATTATAGCAAATATGGATATATCTAATTAATCAAGCACAAGTCAGAAACCTTTGAAAAGTTCAAAGAGTTTAAACAAGAAGTGGAGAATGTGACATCCCCAATTTCATGGCCAGAAAACACCGATTTGTTTATGCTTTGTTTTTAAAATCAGAGTAATCATTTAAAGAAAACTGATGCGGAATTTGTTCCCAAAACAAATATGATAAGAATTTATCAAAACATTTCTTAAAGAAATGTATTTTCATTATATAACAAAATCTCGGGATGTCATGTTCCGATACATACACATAAGCATAAACAGAACTTACATTTATCTACACTAATGATTTACATCTCCTTTAATCTCTCAGTGAAATATGTCTTCGTATTAATACCTGTGATACAAAGAAAACTGAGTGGGTCAGGCTTGGGAGCCTGGTGAGCATATAGGGTTTTCAACCGACAATAATATAATTATTATATTCAACCATCAAAAAATCAACGTAATTAACCATCCCAATTATCTTCTTTATTTCTTAGGATTTTACCCTCAGAATTCAACTACCCGCCATTCATTCATTCCTAAGGATTGACCTAAGGAATTGGCACAAAATCTGTTGCTACATAAGGTGCATCTACCAACATCATCCTTTAAGCGCCTCTACTAGGATTACGTCATACACTATGAGGCGCGATTGCCAGGTTTATGACATTCTCTTTTGGGCGCATCTGCCAGGATTATCCTATAAGCGCATCTGCTAGTATTATGACATTCTCTATTTGGTGCATCTACTAATATTATTCTTAAGTGCATTTGCTAGTAATATGACATTCTCTACTTGGTGCATCTACCAATATTATTCTTTAAGCATCTTACATACCTCGTCATTTAGCTCATCATTTTATCACATACTAACTATCTCATCTACCCATGTTCTACCCAACATATTAGTAGATATAAAATACATATACGGTTTAACTCATTTAAAAACCATATAAAACATCCATTCCACACTTATCTCAAATAAACAATAGTATATAAACACATAACACACATTTCAAAGCAAATACTTCATATTTATGTGTTAGAAGAAAGTAACCACACACTTACTTGATCAGAAGATGATCGGACAACACTACGGCTTGTAGAAGTAGTATTCTTCGGTAGATCTGGAAGATCTTCACAAAAACCGGGCTTCTTGCGGGCAGAGCTTCGGCTCAGAAATTTTACTCCTCGGGATCTTCGGGGCTTCGGGACTTGCTTCAAGGCTCGGGATTAATACCGGGGCTTTGGGATATTTCTTGTACGAAAAACAAGGTAAAACGGGAGAGAGAGGAGAGGAATCGAGCAAGGAACTCGGCTGCCTTCGCACCCTTTATATAGGGGCTGATTCTTTGAATTACGTTGGGCGTAAATCCAGGTACGCTGGGCGTAACCCGGATAAGCCCGGTGACTCCCCCCTTTTGGATAATATTCGAATTTATATTTAAATTAAATACTTTAATTATTTAACAAACTTCAAAAATTCATATCTTCCTCATACAAGCTCCGTTTTCAATGTTCTTTATATCCTCGCGTAGGTGAAACTACGATCTACAACTTTTGTTTAGACTCTGTCGGCTAATTTTGACTTTATTTTTATTAAATTATTTTGGTAGGCCGGGACAGGAAAACTCTGTTATAAATTCATAACTTCTTCATTCGACGTTCGTTTTCGTCTGTCTTTTTATCGTTGCACTACTATCAACAAGATCTTCGATTCCCGTTTAGATTGTTTCGGCTAAAAACCGTTCGATCTCATATCGAGTATTCGGGCTGCATACCGCTAAGTCGAAACTTAGAAAAATAATTACTTCCTCATACGAAGTCAGATTCGGACGTTCTTTTTATGCACACTCATGGTTTAACGAACTATACAAATTTTGTTTAGGTCGCTAAGGCTAAATATCATTCTAACGTAAATTCACTTTTTACGTCATTCAGCGTCGTGCCGGTTTTGACGCGAAACTTCGACATGTCATAACTTCTTCGTTATAACTTGGATTTTGGCGTTCTTTATATGTACGGAATCCTTGTAACATATACTACAACCTAGTTAAGATTATTCCTTCAAATTAATCTTCCATAAAAAAGTCATTTTTGACGCTTGACGTCTCTAAATTGACTAGCCTTGATCTACAGGCGTTACAGAGAACCAGTTGGGCAGGAAGATAAAGATGCTCCGATCCGATCGAGGTGGTGATTATTGTTGGATTAGTGTCTAAGCCCGTAACTATATTTGATATGTACTTGACCCGGTTGTGCATGATCCTTTTGGGTTGCCTTCACCAAAGCAACTTGATAGGATGATTTATGAAGAGAGAGGTTATTATGGTTTATTAATATATTATATGAATAATATATTAAAAGAGAAATCATATAGTTTAATTAATAGTATACAAGAATTAATTCTATGGATAAAAGACATTAATTAAATAAAGGGGACTAGAACTGCCAATTGTGTGATAGTTGAATATTGGGCTAAGAATCCATAAGGATTAGGGCATGGATGAAATTAAGAGGAGTCCATCTTAATTTCGGCCATAGAGGCCTTATTCCAGAAGGTTCTCAGATTACTTAGGGCCTAAGTCATCCAATTAGGGTTTTGACTGAAACCCTAGAAGCTCAAGTATATAAGGACCCCTAAGGCTTAGAAAATCGGCCACTTGATCCCTTGGAACCTTAGAGCCTACTTTTACCTCTCATCCTCTCTTCTCTACATCATTCTCTTGCTTGTGGTGTTTGTGAACCATTAGAGGTGTTACACTTGTGACACTAAGCTTCTTGGAGACCAAAGGATTCTTGCAACCATTGAAAGGTACTATTTAAACTAGTTTAATATAGATTTCGAGTTCTATGTATGCTAGATTAGGGTTTTAAGTCTTGGACGAATTGCATGTACAATAGAGAAACCTAGATCCAAGAATTTAGGGTTTTGCATGAGCACAAAGGATTGTTGTTTTGTATAAAATCCATCAGTGGTATTAGAGCCTTGAGTGGTTTCTATTGTATTGATGCTTTGTGTTTCATTCAGGCTTGAAAAAATCATTTTTTGGCCATCTGACTGATGGACTCGTCGAGTCCCAATGTGGGCTTCACGAGTAGGATGAACTCGACGAGTCCATATGGGGGCTCGGTGAGTCGGGCTGTCAGACAGAGGGTATTTCGGGATTTCATGCGTATTTTGCTGTAGGATAATTACCAAATCATTTTGGATTAATAAAATACAAATTTTATTGATATTGTATGATTATCCTTGCCAAAATGAAAGATAATTTCAAATTAATTTTATAATTACTTCCTTATATGATAAATGTTGATTATTTGGATTATTTGGTCATTATCTTGCATGAAATTGGATTAGATCAAAATTAGATAACCACCATAATTAATTGTTTAAATATTTATTTGAATTTTGATCTAGTTGGTTTTGAAATGTTTCAAAAACTTGTCCTCAAGTTTTGGAAAATAACTTTTGGATTAAAAGTTTAATTTTGAAATTATTAAATTCCAAACCCAAGAATTTTACAAGTTTAAAATTCACCCTATACTATTATAATATTATAAGAATAATTATTATATATGTATAACTTAAATGATAGTGTTACCGTTAGTAAGCCTCATTCACGAAGCCGATCTATAAGGAGGGTATAAGGTTATGGCCTATAAAATGGCCGTTTAAGGGGTGTCCACTCTCACCCACCGCTTCTTTGATTGGTGGAGGGTCGTTAGGCGAATGGGTAGGATAGGGAAACCCTTTTCTCATTAAAAGTATAATGAATTATAATATAACTAAATGTTTTACGAAATTCCCAATCTTAGTTACTTTAGGCAAAAGTGAATTTGATGCAATTCCATGAAATTACACTCTGGACCCTTGCTAAGACGTTAGTATAGCGTGTGTGGTTAACCGGCACACTAATTGGGCTCTATGCAAAGGTGGAAAAGGGTGAATCGATGTTTGTCATAGATCGATGGAGCGTGTGTGGTTAACCAACATGTCGATTAGGTGACTGTAACATTGGGGGCACCATGTATATTTTCATGGTTATTTATTCCCTATTTTGTGATCCTCGACATCCCAGTCACAAACTCGAGGGGCATATCGAGATTTAAATATGCCATTGAATAGTTCAATGAATCTCAAAAGATCTAGGAGTTTTCAATACATTTAAAACTTAATTCTCTTTTGTTTTTCGTGGTGGAAATTAGTGAATCGTCATTCACTTACCTTCAAATTATTTGTTGTTTGGATTACGACATCCCTCTTCTAAATTGCAAATAATGTTGTTGAATCCTAGCCCTAATTTCTCATTTTGGGTGTCTAATTAGGAATTCTTATCTAATGAAATTTTGTCTCTTTTCCTTTTCAGATGTCGAACTTGAACAACAACGCGTTCGGCTCAAACACCTCCGGCTCATTCTCACTCATGAACTTGTGTCGGAGGGTGATCTTTGACATAAACAATTTCAATGATTTGATCTATAACATAAGAATGGTCACCTGCTACGAGGACAAGGAAGATGTCCTCGACAAGGAGCTGAAAGAGGTGGACATGAACACTGCCACTCCCGAAGAGATCGCTGCCTTTGAGGCCCATGAGTGTGATGCCACGAAAGTCCATTGCATCATGCTGGCGACGATGACTACTGAAATGCAAAAGTCCTATGAGGACTTCTATCCCTACGAAATGCATCAGGACGTGGTTTAAAGGTATCACCAAAGTGTGAGGCAGGAGAGGTACGGGATCATCACTTCGATGATCACGACCAAGATGAGAGACGGAGATTCTGTCACTGATCATCAGCAAATGATGCAAAGGTATGTTGACCAGTTGCTACAGTTAAATGTTAACTTTGATGAAGAGCTGGTGATTGACATCATCCTTCATTCACTTCCACCCTACTTCAACCAGTTTTGCATGACCTACCACATGAACAAAGAGGAAGTTACGTTAAGCAAGTTGCAAGGTCTATTGAGGACTGCCGAGAGTAACCTCAAGGACAAGTCCGTTGCATAAACTCCTGTTCCTACTGCTGCCCCAGTCTTGGAAATTGGGTAAGGAAAGGGTAAGAAGAGGAAGGCTCCCTCAAAGGGCCACCATAAGGGAAAGTCCCATGATGGTACCTCTTCTAGTGGAACCAAGGCTGGTTCTGCTAAACCCACTCCAACCCTAAGGATGTAGAGTGTCATTACTGCCACGAAATAGGGCATTGGAAACGAAGCTGCCCAAAGTATCTACAAGATATCAAGGATGGAAAGACCAAGCCGTCTTTCGCAGGTATTTACACTATTAAATCTGATGATTCATCACATGCTATTTCTTGGGTTCTTGATACAGGATGTGGTTTTCACATTAGTTCTAATTTGCAGGGTCTAAGAAGAAATAGGGATGTGGAGCATGGGAAGATAAACTTGATCATGGGGAACAGAAGACCATCGCCTGTCACCAAGATTGGATTTTACTCTTTAGTGCTTAGTAATGGATCAGGACTAGATTTAAACAATTGCTGCTATTCGCAAGATATGGCAAGAAACATCATTTCCTTTCATGGTTTGTATAGACAAGGATTTAGCTATTCATTTGATAATGAAAAGGGTTCTATTAATTCTTATCTTAATGGTGTTTTCTATTTTGAAGCATTGCCTTGTAATGGAATATATGAAACTGTGATGGTTGTAGATAACTTAGGAAATAATGTATTGTGTATCGATTCTTCCAATAGTTTGGATAAAACATGCTTGTGGCATTGTCGTCTTGGACATGTCAACAAGAAACGCATAGGCCAACTCCAAAAGGATGGAGTATTGGAGCCATTCGACCTTAAGGACGATGACATATGAGAATCCTATTTGCTTGGAAAGATGACCAAGTCATCCTTCACTGGTTCTTGTGAAAAGGGTGAGGGTTTATTGGATCTCATACACACCGATGTGTGTGGGCCCTTTAGATCCACCACAAGGGATGCGGACCACTTCTATGTGACTTTCACTAATGATTATAGAAGATATGGGTATAGTTACTTAATCAAGCATAAGTCAGAAACCTTTGAAAAGTTCAAAGAGTTTAAACAAGAAGTGGAGAATCAGTTGGGTAAGAAAATCAAGATGCTTCGATCCAATCGAGGTGGAGAGTACCTAAGTCTTGAATTCCACGACTACCTCAAGGAATGCAGAATCGTTTCGCAATTGACGCCGCCTAGGACACCGTAGTTGAATGGTGTAACTGAGAGGCGTAATCGAACCTTGTTAGACATGGTTCGGTACCTAACTCATTTTAGGGGTATGCCTTAGAGACTGCCTCCCATATCCTTAACTTAGTCCCTACCAAGAAGGTTTCCAAAACACCTCACGAGATGTAGACAGGGAAAGCTCCCTCGTTGGCACATATCATGGTTTGCGGTTGCGAGGCTTTCGTAAGACGAGAGACTCACAACAAGCTCGAACCTCGTAGTGAGTGATGTATTTTCATCGGCTATCCACATAAGTCCTTTGGATATCTCATCTATAGACCGAGTGACAATGTTGTCTTCGTTGCGAGGAGAGGGGTTTTCCGAGAGCGAGAACTCATAAGCCAAGGGGACAGTGGGAGGCAAATTGATCTTGAAGAGCTTCAAGAGTCGAGCGATGAAGGAACCTCTAACGCTAGCGCTTAACTCGAGGAGGAAACTCTGGTTGAACCGATTGACGGATCCTTACCTCTTAGACATTCCGGTAGAGTTAGTGTTCCACCTGTGTTGTATGGTTTTCATATAACGAGTGAGGGTGATACGTTTATTAGTGATAGTACACTATTAAATTTGGATGAACCTAATAGCTACAAGGAAGCTATGGCAGGCTCGGAGTCTGCGAAATGGAAAGAGGCTATGGACAACGAGATTCAATCTATGTATGACAACCAAGTTTGGAATTTGGTAGACAATGTGCCAGGTCGTAAGACGGTTGGGTGCAAGTGGATCTTCAAGAAGAAGACCGGAATGGATGGGAAGGTACATAGTTATAAGGCGCGATTGGTTGCGAAGGGCTTTACTCAAACTCTCGGAGTTGACTATGATGAGACTTCTCACCAGTTGCAAAGATAAAGTCTATTAGGGTGATGCTAGGCATTGCTGCATTTCATGATTATGAAATATGGCAGATGGATGTCAAAACTGCTTTGCTTAACGAAAAATTGGCTGAGGATGTTTACATGAATCAGCCAGAGGGTTTTGTCGATGCGAAGCACCCTAATAGAGTGTGTAAGCTTGAGAAGTCCATTTATGGACTAAAACAAGCATCTCGCAGATGGAATTTTTGTTTCGTTGAAAAAGTCAAAGAGTTTGGTTTTCTGCGAAACGAGGATGAATCATGTGTATATGTCAAATCCAGTGGGAGTATAGTAAGCTTCCTCGTATTGTATGTCGATGACATACTACACATAGGAAACGACATCTTGACGCTGCAGAAAGTCAAGTCCTTGCTTAGGAAGTGTTTCGCTATGAAGGACCTCGGAGAGGCTGCCTATATTCTGGGAATAAGGATAGTGAGAAACTGGAGTAAAAGACTAATAGGACTTATTCAGAATACTTACATGGACAAGGTACTAAAACGTTTAGTATGGAGAATTCCAAGAAAGGGGATTAACCAATCCAAAGTAATGCCAAGTTGAGTAAGACTCAAAGCCCGAGTACCAAAGTTGAGATAGCAGAGATGAGCTGAGTACCTTACACTTCCACAGTTGGCTCGATCATGGTCAACAGATATCAAGGGAACCCTGGCAAAGCACATTGAACCACCGTCAAGAATATTCTTAAGTACCTTCGGAGGAGCAAGGAATGGTTTCTAGTCTTTGGTGGGAGTGATGACTTAAAGGTGCGAGGGTATAGCGACACCAGCTTTCAGACCGACCGAGACAACTATCATTCTCAGCCAGGCTGGGTCTTTACCCTGAATGGAGGAGCAATGACTTGGAAAAGTTCCAAGCAGGAGACCGTAGCTGATTCAACGTGCAAATCAGAGTACATAGTAGTGAGCGAAGCGTCAAAGGAGGCAATATGGTTAAAGAACTTCATCAGAGACCCTAGAGTTATGCCAGCCATAAAGGAGCCTATGGAGATTTTCTGCGATAATGAAGGAGCGGTTGCCTTGACCAAGGAACCGAGGGATCACGGTAGATCTCGACATATCGACAGGAAATATCATTTTATTTGACATCGGGTGGAAGAGGGACTCCTCGTAGTAAAGAGGGTATCGTCGGAGGATAACCCAACAGATCCCCTTACAAAGGGACTGAGTAGGGTTAAGCACTTGCAGGACGCTAAGAGCATCGGGTTGAAGGACAATATTAGTTTAGATTAGATAGTTTTGAAATGTGTAATAGATAAATGTAATTGAAAATTGATGATTAAATAAATGAGTATTATTTATAAGTAAAGTTACTGTCTTTTGTTAATTATTTACCTATTGTTTCACTTTGCATGTTTTGACTTCCTGAATAATAAGATTATTCAAACGTTCCACAGTCGCTTGCACTTTGGGAGTAGGTATGAAAGAAGATTGTCATGAATTGGTTTGTAGAATGTCTAAAGTGTATTAGACATAGCAAAAGTTTGCTGCAACATTCATGAGTGCTTATGAATTAGATATGAGCATTCGATTAGACTCGCGCTTGCTAGTATCACTTCATGGAATTTATCTCGAGTGATCGCAAGATGATAATATCATATGGTCCTAAAACCTAGATATATGCTTTATTGTTTGCAAGTTGGTTGTGCATTGATAATGCGTAAACGCATCAGTAACTTGAAGTTATAAAACGCATTTTTGTGTATGATTTGATGAATGAATGGTAAATACATATAAGTCGAAGTTTATCTGTTCCTTTTATCCTAAGAGGGTAAAATCGATATCAGGGCCCCTCGATGATTTGGTTTGACTTATGTGCCTGGCCCGGTCAGGACTGAGTTGATGTGTTTAGCTAAGTTCTATGTCAGACAAATCAGAGATCGAGAAACAAACTACTGGATAATAAGTATGACAATATTCCATGTAATTGTGCGCACGATATCTAGAACGGAGGACTATACGATCCCTTATCTAAAGGACAGGTTACTGATAAGATCAGAGTTCGACAGCGTCTTTGAGAGCTACGATTGCTAATCAGATTGTACTTTCACTATAGTTACTAGACTTATCCAAGTGGGAGACTATTGTATTAGTGTCTAAGCCTGTAACTATATTTGGTATATACTTGACTTGGTTGTGCATGGTCCTTTTGGGTTGCCTTCACCAAAGCAACTTGATAGGATAATTTATGAAGAGAGAGGTTATTATGGTTTATTAATTTATTATATGAATAATATATTAAAAGAGAAATCATATAGTTTAATTAATATTAGACAAGAAATAATTAAGAATTAATTATGTGGCTAAAAGACATTAATTAAATAAAGGGGACTAGAACTGTCAATTGTGTGATAGTTGAATATTGGGCTAAGAATCCATAAGGATTAGGGCATGGATGAAATTAAGAGGAGTCCATCTTAATTTCAGCCATAGAGGCCTTATTCCAGAAGGTTCTCAGATTACTTAGGGCCTAAGTCATCCAATTAGGGTTTTGACTAAAACCCTAGAAGCTTAAGTATATAAGGACCCCTAAGGCTTAGAAGATCGGCCACTTGATCCCTTGGAACCCTAGAGACGATTTCTGCCTCTCATCCTTTCTTCTCTACATCATTCTCTTGCTTGTGGTGTTTGTGAACCATTACAGGTGTTACACTTGTGACACTAAGCTTCTTGAAGACCAAAGGATTCTTGCAACCATTGAAAGGTACTATCTAAACTAGTTTAATATAGATTTCGATTTCTATGTTTGCTAGATTAGGGTTTTAAGTCTTGGATGAATTGCATGTATAATAGAGAAACCTAGATCCAAGCATTTAGGGTTTTGAATGAGCACATAGGATTGTTCTTTTGTATAAAACCCATCAAGGACACCACAAATTAATGGTGTGGCTGAGAGGTGAAATTGAACCTTGTTGGACATGGTTCGTTCCATGATGAGTCGAGCTTTGTTACTTTTCTCATTATGGGGGTATGCCTTAGAGACTGCCGCCCATATCCTTAATCTAGTCCTAACTAAGAAGGTTTCCAAAACACCTCATGAGATATGGACAGGGAATGTTCCCTCGTTAGCACACATTGTTAGGTCAAAATTATGGTTTATACTTTGCTTTTCTAGGAAAATATATTTTTCTGTAATTTTGTGGCTATGTACGGCCGTTATCTTGTGTGTATGGTCGCACACCCGTGTACGGCCGTACACGGGTGTACAGTTGGTGGTCATATATATAGGGTGAGGAGTGCATGTGAGTGTACGGCTAGGAGAGAGAGAGAGAGAAAGTTAGAGAGAAGAAGAGTGTGTGTGAGAGAATCTATTGTAAGGAGCATCATTCATATTGAATACATCATTAGATTCATCTTAACTCTTCTTCTTCTTCTTCTCTTCTATTTGACCTGACATCATCCAATTGATTGAGATTCCGCACCATCAATTGGATCTGATTGATACACAAGCAGTTTTGGGGACTAACAATTGGTATCAGAGCTTGGATTGTATTAGTCAATTTTGTCAGATCTGGAGCTTATTTGATCTTATTTTGAAAAGCTTTTTGCGTTTTTCGATAGATCTCTGAAAAATAAGGGGGGTTTCTTCTTTGCATTTTTCATAAAAACGAGTTTTTGATCGAGTTTTGGAGCAAAAAAAGGGTGAAAAACGTCGTTTTTTCGCGAAGCTGTTGAAGGTGTGCGGTCGGCTCGGTGTGCAGCTAGGGTTTCGGTGTGTGGCTCCGTGTGCGGCCTCGGTGTGCGGCTAGGCGTGTGCGGCCTCGGTATACGGCTTGGTGTGCGGCTCGGTGTACGGCTGGGTGTGCGGTCAGCCTCACTTGTGTTCGTGTCCTGCTTCCTCGCTTCGTAGCTCTCGTCCTCGCAGCAGCCCTTTCATAAAAAATAGGAAACGGGTTTAAAGGTGCGGGGGATCGAACCCAGGACCTCTAGGTCATTGCCACAACGCGCTTAACCAACTCAGCCAACCAATCCCTTGTTTCTTCCCTTCGAGTTTCTAAACTTCTCATTCTTGCATCCAAGTTTCGCAATTTGACAAAATCAGCCCAAAAATCAATTTCTTTTTATTTTTAAATTGACATTTTCAACACCATAATTCAAAATTTTATTTTTAAAATCCTTTTTCAACCCAAAAATTTTTGATTTTAATTTTTGACTTTTGACTCTAAAATTTTGTCTTTGACCTTCAAGTTTGACCTTTGACTTTAAACTTTGACTTTTTCATTTAATTTTCAAATTTTCAAATTTAGCTTTTCGGTTTGACTTTGAAGTTTGACTTTTCAAGTTTGAATTTTAAAGTTTGACTTTTAAGCTTGACCTTTTAAATTTGACCTTTAAGGTTGACTTTTGAGTTTTTAGTCAAAGGGCATATTGTTATAAAAATGAGTTCCTCATCCATTCCGGTAAATGAAGTTTCATGTACTCCATTTTGTGTTAAAACTATTAAATTTTTACGAGAATCAATAGATCTAATCAAGAGAGAGAATGAGGACATAAAATATGAAAGATACACCATTAGGAAAGAACAAAAACTGTTAAAAGCTCAATTAGAAACCAAAATCAAGGATTTCCGAAAACTCCAAGAAGATTACAGCAAGAAGATTGAAAATTATGATCACATTAAGAAAAAACTTGCTGCTGTAACTAAGGAACTTGACGCTTTGAAAATTAAGTATGGAGAAACAAATATTAGTTTCAAAAATTATACTGCGTCAAGTAAGACAGTTGAGTCCTTATTTGAAAACTAATTAAAACTCAAAGATAATCAAAACAAGGGTGTAGGGTATGATAGTGTTCCTCCCCCTTTCAATCATAACTATATATCCATACCTTTAACTCAGGAAGAGATTGACCGAGAACCATTTATGGTACACGGTAAACCAGCTGTTGAACAGGCAACTGAGGGTGTTGAGCTGAACGATACTAATGCTTCTACTTCATGTGCAGGCAAAGTAGTAGAGGATGAGAACAAGGAGAACACCATTGAGCAAACCAAAATCTCCTTGAACTCTGAATCTGTTGCTTCGAACTCATTTGCTTCTGATCAACCTGCTGTTGAGAAGTACATGCCACCAAATCAAGTGAAACAGCCGACTTGCTGCAAGTGTGCTTGTGGGAACAATCAGAAACGAGGCAAGGACACGCCACCAGGGGCAGGAAGAAACAACTTCACAGTGAAGAAAAGTCTTGTTTTCATTATGAAACACCTGTACACATTGCCAAAAATTGTCCAAATCGCGCATACGTTCCCTACTATACACAAGGCTGGCAAAATGCGCAAAGAGGGAGATTTTCCAAAAGAAATCACTCAAGGTCACGTTCAGACCATCGTGACTGGAACGCACAGAAGGCCAAGAATCCAACTTCCAAGAACAAGAAGTGAATGCCGGCCAAGAAGAAAAATCCAAGAGATGCTCAAGTGAAGCCAAGACCAGTTAGGTCAAAGTCATCTCGACGATCGGCTTCAAGTTCAAAATCAAGTGTCGAGGCACCCATCGGATCGAAAAAGAAATTGGTTAAACCCAACTACAAATGCGTACCAAAGTCTCAATCTCCCAAGTCTTCTAACGATTCTAATATTTCTTCATCTTTTGTTTCTGATAAACATGATATGTCATGGGAGAGAGTACCATGCAATGGTGACAAAGGTCAACCCCGTTTCAAAATGGACTGGGTTCCAAAGACGGACTGATCCCGCTCTGTGTCAGAGCAGCTATGGAGGCATATCATCAGACTTCGGTTTGTTGATAATGGCTGCTCCTGACACATGATAGGGGACATCTCTCAACTGTACAACACTCAGAACCTTGTTTGAGAGTATGTGTCCTTTGCGGGAGAAAGGAAAGAAGGAGAGGATCACATAGGGTTTGTGCTTAACGAAGTGAAGAATTTTCAGATGTCATCTGAGATTATGCGTGCTGTTCTTAGACTTTCTGGATGCGAATTGAATCGGTGAATTACGGTTTGAGTTTTCTTCTCTATATTCCTGAGTTTATCGTAATCTAATTCATTTTAAAGAAAACTTTTTGTATTTTCTTATAGTTTTTCATTAGTATTGTTTGGGAAGTGATATGAAGTTACAGTGATAACGGGCAGTCTAAACCAGTGTAAGGGACTGAATCTGAATTGTCTAGACTCTGTGTTCAATGTGCTGGTAGGCATGAAGGATTTGACAGTGTGGATTTAGATAGGATTGTTTGGACTGACCATACTACGCTCGGGTAGATTGAGCAGTGAGATAAACACGGGAACCCACGAGATACAGTAAATTAATACGCATATAGAACTGTGGCTTAACTTTTCCTTGATGTACGAACTTATGTCCTTAATTCTGGTTCTGATAGGGCGACTGGGGGATTCTGATAAAGTAGGTCTGTAGTCAATTATTTTCTTGCTTTCTATCTGTCAGTCATATATTGCTTCCTCTGTGTGATTGGAAGACATCCGACCTAGAATGCAACATATGCAACTCTATTTCTATGTATCTCCGTATCTATGAAATTCTTTTTATCTGTTAGCCATATGCTGTCTCCTCTGTGTGATTGAAACATATCCGACCTGGAACACAACATATGCAACATTCTACTTCTCAATCCCTCTATTCTAGTTAGCCATATGTTGTCCCCTCTGTGTGATTGAAATAAATCCAACCTCGGACACAACATATGCATCTATAAATCTGACTTCCTCCTTAATAATTGTTTACTCACCTAAAGTAAGGAGTCCTTAGGAAGTTCTTGATAACCAGGGTATATCGGGAAGTGGGGAACACGTTCTAGTGCAACTAAAATTGAACCATTTAGAGGTTGTCTGTAGATCTCGCTGCTTAATTTAAGTGGACAACAATACCCGTGGTTGTCGTCAGCTAAATGGTTTATTTAGAAAAAAATTTCGATATCATTCGTGTTTAAGTGGACCACAATACCGACAATTGACCAGATCTATTCATGAAGGTGAAGGTACCGATAAACGAGTTCAGACTGTCTCACAACTTTGATCCCAAATATTTTTGTTTCTGGTAAATTTGTTCATAGTTTTCCTCTATGCACAAATTTAGGGGGAGAATTAAAAAAAAAATTTAAAAATTAATTAATTAAAAATCAAACAAAAATCAGAAAATTAAAAAAATCAAACAAAAATCAGAAAATTCAAAAATCAAACAAAAATCAGAAAATTGAAAATCCAAAAATATTTTTTGTGTGCTAAGTTTTCTTTTAGTTTTGTTTTGTCTTGAAAAGTGATTTCAGGTATAGATAAGACTCATGGAGACTGTATCGAGATTTTCTGAGCCAAGACTTCATCTGTGATCATCGAAGAATTCGCATTCGAAGGAGCAAGAAATGAAGACTGTTCTTCCATCATTCAATCTTTCAACCTCAGAAGCAAGGTGAAGCTGTTCTTGAAGATTATGTGACAGATTGCATTGAAGCCTCCTGAATCATTCTGCTGCTACCTTGTACCTGCTGAAGTGATCCAGAAGATTATTTCTCTCTGATGTTCTCTCTGAAGATTCTCAAGTTGAAAGAGCTATCTTTCAAGAATCTTTTCAAGAAGCCTCCTCACCCAACATGCGTTAAATGCCAAATTCTAAAGAAAATCCCAACTGCTCAAGATGAAGTCATTGAAGATTAAAGCTGAAGCCAAGCTCCCATTGAAGATTGACAAGAAGAGGCGTCTACATTTTTGGGGGAGTTTGTTAGGTCAATTAGAAAAGAAAGCTATAAACCAAGGGGGAGATTGTTGGCTCAAAATTATGGTTTATACTTTGCTTTTCTAGGAAAATATATTTTTCTGTAATTTTGTGGCTATGTACGACTGTTATCTTGTGTGTACGGCCGCACACCCGTGTACGGCCATACACGGGTGTACGGCTGGTGGTCATATATATAGGGTGAGGAGTGCATGTGAGTGTACGGCTAGGAGAGAGAGAGAAAATAGAGAGAAGAAGAGTGTGTGTGAGAGAATCTATTGTAAGGAGCATCATTCATATTGAATACATCATTAGATTCATCTTAATTCTTCTTCTTCTTCTCTTCTATTTGATCTGACATCATTCAATTGATTGAGATTCCGCACCATCAATTGGATCTAATTGATACACAAGCAGTTTTGGGGACTAACAATTGGTATCAGAGCTTGGATTGTATTAGTCAATTTTGTTAGATCTGGAGCTTATTTGATCTTATTTTGAAAAGCTTTTTGCGTTTTTCGATAGATCTCTGAAAAATAAGGGGGGTTTCTTCTTTGCATTTTTCATAAAAACGAGTTTTTGATCGAGTTTTGGAGCAAAAAAAGGGTGAAAACGTCGTTTTTTCGCGAAGCTGTTGAAGGTGTGCGGCCGGCTCGGTGTGCAGCTAGGGTTTCGGTGTGTGGCTCCGTGTGCGGCCTCGGTGTGCGGCTAGGCATGTGCGGCCTCGGTATATGGCTTGGTGTGCGGCTCGGTGTACGGCTGGGTGTGCGGTCAGCCTCGCTTGTGTTCGTGTCTTGCTTCCTCGCTTCGTAGCTCTCGTCCTCGCAGCAGCCCTTTCATAAAAAATAGGAAACGGGTTTAAAGGTGCGGGGGATCGAACCCAGGACCTCTAGGTTATTGCCACAGCGCGCTTAACCAACTCAGCCAGCCAATCCCTTGTTTCTTCCCTTCGAATTTTTAAACTTAACTTCTCATTCTTGCATCCAAGTTTCGCAATTTGACAAAATCAGCCCAAAAATCAATTTCTTTTTATTTTTAAATTGACATTTTCAACCCCATAATTCAAAATTTTATTTTTAAAATCCTTTTTCAACCCAAAAATTTTTTATTTTAATTTTTGACTTTTGACTCTAAAATTTTGACTTTGACCTTCAAGTTTGACCTTTGACTTTAAACTCTGACTTTTTCATTTAACTTTCAAATTTTCAAATTTAGCTTTTTGGTTTGACTTTGAAGTTTGACTTTTCAAGTTTGAATTTTAAAGTTTGACTTTTAAGCTTGACCTTTTAAATTTGACTGAGTGACAATGTTGTCCTTTGGATATCTCTTCTACAGACCGAGTGACAATGTTGTCTTTGTTGTGAAGATATGGGTTTTCCATGAGAGAGAACTCATATGCCAAGAGGACAGTGGGAGGTAAATTGACCTTGAAGAGCTTCAAGAGTTAAGGGATGAAGGAACCTCAAACACTAGCACTTAACCCGATGAGGAAACTCCTGTTGAACCAATTGACGAGTCCTTACCTCTGAGGCATTCCAGTAGAGTTAGAATGGCACCTGAGTTTTATGGTTTCCATATTACTGTAGATGGTAATACATTTATCAGTGATAACACACTGGTAAATTTAGATGAGCCTAACAACTACAAGGAAGCCATGGCAGGCCCCGAGTTTGCAAAATGGAAGGAGGCTATGGACAGAGAGATTCAGTCCATTTATAACAATCAAGTTTGGAACTTGGTTGACAATGTCCCAGATTGTAAGATAGTTGGGTGAAAATGGATCTTCAAGAAGAAGACCGACATGGATGGGAAAGTACTCACATATAAGGCGCGATTGGTTACAAAGGGCTTTACTCAAACTCATGGAGTTAACTATGATGAGACCTTCTCATCAGTAATGGATATTAAATCTATAAGGGTTATGCTAGCCATAGCTTCATTTCGTGATTATGAAATATGGAAAATCGATGTCAAAACTGCTATCCTTAATGGGAAGTTAGCTGAAGATGTTTACATGAGTTAGCCAAAGGGTTTTGTCAATACAAAGTACCCTAATAAAGTGTGTAAGATTGAAAAATCTATTTATGGATTGAAACAAGCATCTCGTAGATGGAATCTTTGTTTTGATAAGAAAGTCAAAGAGTTTGGACTTTAGAGAAGTGAGGATGAGTCCTGTGTATATGCCAAAGCTAGTGGGAGTATAGTTAGCTTTCTGGTGTTTTATGTGGATGACATACTTCTCATAGGAAATAACATTCCATCCTTGCAGGAGGTGAAGTCCTGGCTTGGAAAGTGTTTCGCTATGAAGGACCTTGGGGAAGATACTTACATCCTAGGGATAAGGATATTGAGAATCAGGAGTAAAAGACTAATAGGACTTAGTCAAAGTACCTACTTGGACAAGGTGTTGAAATGTTTCAACATGGAGAATTCCGAGAAAGGTGACTTACCTATCCAGAGCAATACTAAACTAAGTAAAACTCAGAGTCCGAGTACATATGCCGAGATAGCAGAGATGAGTCGAGTACCATATGCTTCTGTAGTTGGCTCGATCATGTATGCCATGAAATAGACTCGCCAAGATGTGGCCTTTGCTTTGAGCATGGTCACCAGTTATCAAGGGAAAACTGGTAAAGCTCACTGGGCTATGGTAAAGAATATTCTTAAGTACTTGTGGAGGACTGAGGACTGAGTCCTTCCCCTCGGTGGGAGTGGTGAATTGAGAGTGACAGAGTATAGTGACGCCAACTTTCAGACCGACATAGATAATTTCCGCACTCAGTCGGGCTGGGTATTTACCCTGAATAGAGGAGCAATAACTTGGAAAAGTTCCAAACAGGAGACTGTAGCTGATTCAACGTGTGAATCAGAGTACATAGCAACAAGCGAAGTGTCGAAGGAGGCAATATGGCTGAAGAACTTCATCGGATACCTTGGAGTTGTACCAGCTATAAAGGAGCCTATGGAGATTTTCTATGACAGCGAGAGTGCGGTCTCCTTAACCAAGGAACCAAGGGATCATGGCAGATCTAGGCACATTGACATAAAATATCACTTCATAAGACATCAAATAGAAGAAGGTATCCTTGTAGTAAAGAGGGTATTGTCAGAGGAGAACACAGCAGATCCCCTTACGAAGGGATTGAGTAGGGTAAGCACTTACAACATGCAAGGAGAATTGGGCTGAAGGACAATATTAGTTTTAGTAATTAGATAGCTGTTTAGAAACTTGTAATAGATAAAATGTAATTGACATTTGATGATTAAATAAAAGGACTTGTATTTATGAGTAAAGTTACTATCTTGTGTCAATTGTTTACTATTGTTTTAGTTTATATGTTTTGACTTATATAATAATAAGATTATTCCAACTATCCACAGTTGATCATATTTTGGAAGTAGGTATTGAGGCAAGAATGTCATGAATTTGTCTTGTAGATTGTCTAAAGTGGTTAGACATAGCAATAGTTTGCTACAACATTCATGAATGCTCATAAGGTCTGAGTATTGGATTAAACCCATGCTCACATGAATCACTTCATGGAATTTATCACGAGTGATTGTGACACAATAATATCATGTAGTCTTCAAACCGAGATGTATGAGTTGTTGATTATGAGTTGGTTGTACATTTATAGTGCGAAAATACATCAGTAACTTGATGTTATAAAACGTGCTGTTGTGTATGATTTAATGAGTAGTTAGTACAAGAATATAAGTCGAAGTTTATCTGTTCCTTTTAATCCTTGGAGGAATAAAAGCGATATCTTGGGCCCCTCGATGAATTTGTTTTGACTTATGTGCCAGGCCCGGTCAGGACTTAATTGATGTGTTTAGCTAAGTTCTGATACCAATTGTAGTGAATTGTTATCGAGAATTAATATGCGAAACAATAGATTTGAATTTTCAGTTTTCTTTATGATTTTCACTTGTTCACTCTTTGTCAAACTTTCATTGACAATGTTAACCAATTCATCAGCATTCAGAAATTCATAAATTTTGACAATACCATATGCATATCTATCATCAGGTATTTTGTCAAATTGAGCAATTGTGCTTTCACAATCATAAGAAGCAACATCAACTTTTTCACGTTCATACTCAAGAAAAGGTAAAAGTTTTCTATGTTGTTCTTTGCTAATATCAGAAGAGTGATGTAAAGCTGTTAATTTTGCATACAAGCGTTTTGCAGAATTACAATAGATGTTTCTCTGTGCTAGTAATAACCTAACATCATTAGTAAGATTATTCCTATAACAGTCTATATTTTTGACTTGCAATTCTAATTTTTCAACTCTGCTCTTCTTTATTTCTAACTCTCTTCGTGTCTCACTAAGTTGGACATTTAATTTCTTAGCTTCATTACTAGCAGACACAATAATAGAATCAAAATAAGCCACAGTATCATCAAATGAAACAATTTCAGCATCATAAGGAGATAAAGGAATATTAAAAGATTCAAGAATTGTACGTACCTTAGTTGTCATGGGTGATTTGTCAGTGGATTTTGACACAAAGCATCTCCGTGAAATGTTCTCTTCGCAATCCTCAAAGCTTGCCTCACAATTGAATTATGCTGATATTGATGAAAATTCTGATAATGTGAGTGAAATCAGTGAGATAGAAGAGGAAGAAGAGATTGATTGTTCTCAATTGTCAATCATTAATATCACATCTAAGATCAAAGGTAAAGAAATAATAGTTGATTCAATAGTAGAGGATGAAATTGATAAACCTTCGACTTCGCAACATTGTATGTTTGATAATGTGGAAGTTGAAAGTTGGAAATCTGATGACACAGATGTAAATAAAGAAGAAAAGAAAGTTTCAACTGAAACACCTCAAAGGATTGTTGTTGATCAAGTGTTTGAAAATACAAAAGAATTTGATAAAATTTTAAATGATAAAGGCGCACATTATTTGGAAACCAACACTGTGGTATATCCAAATTTTGTATGTACTGATAACAAAATTTTCCCAAATCAAATTTTTGTCACTACTGGAAATGCTGAGAAAGTTCATCCTGATTTTAATAAAATGATTGAAAAAGATAATCAAAAGTCCACAACTGAAGGTTTTTTCGCAAATCAAAGCACAGAAGAAAACAATTTAACCAAAAATCCTTATGTGTTTCAAAAACAAAAATCAACACAAAAATGGGTGGTTAAAGGTGAAAAATCAAACAAAGTTTTTGAAAAAGATGAAAAATCAAAGGTTGAAGTGAAAATAAATTCTCATGAATTCAAATTGATGGTTGGAAATTTTTCAACAGAAAATAATGTTTCAAAAAGAAAAGCAAGAAAAGCAATATTCTGGCAAGTTGTGTCTAATGTAAATCAAAAGATGAAAAAGAGCAAATTTCAAAAACATCATCAAGTTTTCATAAACAAATCAACTCTGTTGACAAGGTTCCTACTTCCTCAAGTTTGAAGAACTCAACTCAAGTCAAAAAGAAATTTTCACCAAAACAACCAAATTTTCCAAATCCTTCAATATCAAAACCAAACAAAGTTTCATATACAAAAGGAAAATCTGATGTAAGAACATTCAATCATTGGTTTGAAGGAAAAGGACAGAAATATCAAAATGGAAAATTTTCAGAAGAACAAATCAAAAGTGCATTTGATAAGTATACAAATAATTCTTCAACTGAGAGTACATCATCTAATAATTCGCAAGTTCCAGTTCAAAAATGGAAACCAGTTAACAAAAATGCGAATGTTGTGAAGGATAAGATTACAATCAATGGAAATCCAAAATTATTGAATGATTATATTTCAAAATCTAGAACTGATGATGTTGATATCATTGATTCAGTTACAAACAAAGTGAAAACATGGTTCTTAAATTCCAAAAATTTGTTTCATTCTACTAATGATGGACCCAAAAAGTCTTGGGTTCCTAAATTTTTTCAATAAATGCAGGTGATATGTGACGAGCAATATGATATGAAATGGTACATTGATAATGGTTGCTCTCGTCACATGACTGGAAGGAAAGAAAATTTGCGAGATTACAGAAGCTTGGAAAATGCTGGAGTTGTCAAATTTGGAAATAATCACAAGTGTCAAGTGAAAGGATATGGGAAAGTCACAAATGGAAACTACACAGTAAACAGAGTGGCATATGTTGAAGGACTTCAACATAATTTGATAAGTGTATCACAACTTGTTGTGGGTACAGGAAATCAAGTTGTATTTAATGAAGAAGGTAGTATCATTTCAAATGTCAAGACGAATGAAATACTCCTCAAATCCAAAATATATGGTGATATGTTTACACTGGACATCAAACCAATTGTGGGAAAACCAGCTGTGTGTTTACTATCAAAAGCATCAAATGATCTCAGTTGGCTTTGGCATCGAAGATTGTCACACTTGAACTTTCGAAATATAAATAAACTAGTAACTGAAAATTTAGTTCGTGGATTACCTGTACTGAAATTTGATAATGATACTTTGTGTGCAGCTTGCGAACAAGGAAAACAACATCGAAAGGGTCATCCGATTATGATAGATTCAAAAATAGTAGAGCCATTGGAACTTCTTCACATTGATCTATGTGGACCATCAACTGTTGCAACAATAAACAAAAAGCGGTATATTTTAGTTGTTGTAGATGATTTCTCTAGATTTGCGTGGGTGTTTTTTCTCAGGTTGAAATCTGAAGTTGCTCAGACGATGATTGATTTTATCAAAAAGATTGAAGTTAGTCTGAAGAAGAATGTGCGAAAAATTAAAAGTGATAATGGTTCTGAGTTTAAAAATCAAACTCTTGAAAGTTTTTTCACAAGCAAAGGTATTTCGCATAATTTTTCATCACCGTATACACCACAACAGAATGGTGTAGTTGAAAGAAGAAATCGATCTCTATGTGAAGCTGCCAGAACAATGTTGACATATGCGAATCTACCTCAATATCTTTGGGCAGAAGCTGTGTCCACAACATGTTTTACTCAAAATCGATCATTCATTCATCAAAGATTTAATGTTACTCCATATGAAATAATCAATAATCGGAAACCTAATGTAAAATTCTTTCATGTTTTTGGTTGCAGGTGCTTTATCATGAATCTAAAAGATAATTTGTCCAAGTTTCAAGCTAAAGCTGATGAAGGCATCTTTTTAGGATATTCATAGAATTCAGTTGCATACAGAGTGCTAAACAAACGAACAAGAAAAATTGAAGAAACGTTCAGTTTAACATTTGATGATTACTATCTTAAACAGATTGATAGTAAATTTGAGAATAAACCAATACTTGTAGATTCACATAATCCAATTGATAATTCTGAAATCAATGATTTTGATTATGACTTGATTTTTGGAATTCCTGACAGGGCCATTGATGCAGAAAGTAATGTTCCTGATAATCAACCATCAGAATCTTCAAAACATACTGATGAATCAACGATAACTTGTGAAAGCACATCAGATATTCACAAGGAACAAGAACATCCAGTTGAGGGGGAGCCTTCGCAAAACCAACTAGAACATCAAGTTGAGGGGGAGCCTTCGCAAAATCAACAAGAACATCAAGTTGAGGGGGAGCCTTCATAAAATCGACAAGAATATCAAGATATAGATCATGTTGAGGGGGAGCATGATGAAACAGAGACAATTAATCTTGATAATAATGACGAATTTCATGAAGTTAATGATAATTTTTCTGTTGCAGGATCTGAAAATAAAGATATGTTTGAAGATGCACCATTAGAATTTGATCCAAATTTTCCACCACTCGAGAAATGGACAAGAAATCATCCAAAAGAACAGGTAATTGGAAATCTACAAGAAGGTGTGTTGACTAGAGCTCAACTTCGTGCGAAAAATGAGGTACTGAATGCGAACCAAGAACTTTGCATGTTTAATGTTTTTATTTCGAAAATAGAGCCAAAAACTGTCAAGAATGCTATGGGACACTCAGATTGGGTTGTTGCTATGCAATCTGAATTGGCAGAATTTGAACGAAACAAGGTTTGGAGATTAGTTTCTAAACCATCTGATGTTTCAATTGTTGGTTTAAAATGGATTTTTAAAAACAAAACTGACAAAGATGGCAATATTATTCGAAATAAAGCAAGACTAGTAGTAAAAGGTTATTCGCAACAAGAAGGCATTGACTATGAAGAAACATTTGCACCTGTTGCAAGACTTGAAGCAGTTTGCATATTTTTAGCCTATGCAGCTCACAAAGACTTTGATGTTTATCAAATGGATGTTAAATGTGCATTCTTAAATGGAAAACTCGAAGAAACAGTGAATGTTGAACAACCACCGGGGTTTGTAAACAATGAGTATCCTGATCATGTGTATGTCCTTGACAAAGCTGTATATGGGTTAAAACAAGCACCAAGGGCCTGGTACGCAACACTTACAAATTTCTTGAAACAATCTAAATTTAAACAAGGATCAGCTGACCCCACATTATTTCGCAAGAAAGTTGGGTGTCATCTAATGCTTGTTCAAATTTATGTTGATGATATTATATTTGGTTCAACTGATCCAGCATTGTCAATTGAATTTGAAAATTTAATGAAAAGTCAGTTTGAAATGAGCATGATGGGAAAAATTAATAATTTTCTTGGTCTAAATATAAGGCAGAACAGAGAAGGTATCTTAATCAATCAAGAAAAATATACGAAGAACTTGCTTGAAAAGTTTGGAATGCTCAATAGCACAAAGCTCAGAGTACCTATGGCAGTAGGAACAAGACTAACTCCTTCGTTAGATGCTCCTGCTGTTGATCTAACACTGTATCGTAGCATGATAGGGTCTTTATTGTACTTAACTGCAAGTAGACCTGATATTATGTTTTCGGTTTGTTGTTGTGCTAGATTTCAAGCTAATCCAAGAGAGCCTCATTTGACTGCAGTGAAAAATATTTTTCGATATCTCAAGGGAACTGTTTCTTTTGGACTATGGTATCCTGCAAAAACAGGATTCTTCATTCAAGCTTTTTCAGACTCAGATCTAGGAGGATGTACTTTGGACAGAAAAAGTACAACTGGTGGATGTCAACTTTTGGATGGAAAGTTAGTGAGATGGCAATCAAAGAAACAGACTTGTGTGGCTATATCAACCGCTGAGGCAGAATACATATATGCAGCTGCTTGTACTTCGCAAATTATCTGGATTCAGAGTCAACTTCGTGATTATGCAATAAACATGAAAAAGATTCCTTTGTATTGTGATTCGCAAAGTGCAATTCGCATTTGTCACAATCCAGTACAACATTCAAAGACAAAACACATTTCTCTTCGATATCATTTTATTAAAGATCATGTGGAAGATGGGAATATTGAAATTCATTTTGTGAAAACAACTGAACAACTTGCTGATATTTTTACAAAACCTCTTGATGAAAAATCCTTTGTTCGAATTTTAGCAGGTTTGGGGATGATTAATGCGAATTCAATTTTGTCGACACAAGAGTAAAAGCTTTGTTCAGCAGCTAAGAGTCGAAATCATTCAGAGGTTACTGTTCATTCAGAACGCTTCGCATGGCTTCGCAACCACAGTTTTTCGCATATGGTTCCAAATTACTATGGTAAGGTTTACGTTTACTGTTTTAGTTATGAAAAATCGAAAATCCAAAAAGATTTTATTTTTTTGAAAATTTAAAAACCCAAAAAGATATTATTTTTTGTTCTTTAAATTTGAAAAATCAAACATACAAAAAGATTTTATTTGTTTTGTTCTTTCGTTTTTTGAAAAATTTCAAAATCACAAAAATATTTTTTTGTTCTTTAAATTGTGTGTTGAGAATTTACTACAGGGCTACAATGCGAAGAGGTCATACATTTATGTTTCTATGGGAAGGTATTAAATTTCTTTTATAAACTAGTTAGGATGTCCCTAGAAGCATGCTGTTGTATGTAGACCTCAAGCCTCGAATGATTCTATGTGTGAAAAATGAAAGCCTTGATGAAATTATCTCATGAACATTTCTACCCAACAAGGCTTGTATTCGCATAAATCAACAAGAGCTACCTTACTCTTCTCAAATGAGTTAAGAGTTTTCTGTTTTGTCCACATCATAACAGAGGTACAATTCGATTCTTAAACAATTCTTTTTAAAACCAAAATGTTCTTCAAATCCAAATTTTTTTTTGAAAAGATTTGTCCTTGAGGTCTTTGGTAAAACCAATCAAAACCTAGACAAATCAAAACTCTGTGTTTAAGATCTAACATCATGAGTCCGTGATGAAAGTGAAACCCAAAAATCATACACCTTTAAGGAATTGACGGGGAACTTTGTTCCAGATTTTTTCGAAACCTTTGTTTCAGTATCAAAAATTTCGAAACTTCAAATCATATTCAATTCGCATGCGTGGTCTTGATCAAATATTTACAACCAAGAATATTTGTTACCCATCAAGATCCAAAACAAATTTTTTCTTGAATATGATTTCAGTGTAAGTTTCATTCGCAAATTCTTGTCATGATAAATATTTTCACAAGCCAACCTGTCACTGACTACACTGGTCAAACAAGTAATTTCATTTACAGTTTCTCACCTTATGTTAAGGCTGATATGTAATGAAATTTCAAACCAACCCAAAATGACCTTTAAAAGAAGCCCCTCGAAACTTCTTTACAAGTATTCGATTGTACTTCACGGGAAAATACACAAGCTGTTGATTATCTCTCTTGATAATTAACGAAGCAACCTTTGCCTGGGGTTTTACTGCATTCATGTCAAATTAACTTTTTGACATCACTACATTCCAAAAATTTCTTGATTCTTATCTTATTTCATTGGCACAATGCACACATGAAATCCTTGAGGTTCTGAGTAAAACCAACTCAGGCTGATGATTTCGCAAGACTGGCATATGACTTCGCTTTAAATCCCAAAAGTGAAAGAGCCTTGCTTCCATGCGAAGGGTTTTATCGGTTCGCATTCTATAACGGTTACTTGACAGGCTGTCTACTAAAAATGGTTGGTATTCTATCCGGTTTTCGAGGAGATGTGACAGTTACTTTTTACTGCATAGTGATCTTTTACAGCGATGATCCGAGATTCAAGGTGCCACATCGGATTACATTAAATGCATCCCGCTTTAATTTCAAATCAAAGTTTGAGTAACCTATAAAAGGGGCATGAAGAACACTGTGTACGGTTACGCAAACAAGAATTCTCACAAACCTTCAAAGCTTTCATCTTGATCCTATACTTCAAATTTCTTTCAAACCCTACAATGGTAGTCACAAACTCAAACACTGATGAGGTCCTTTCTCAATCCCTCATGAAGATTCAAAGCACAAACTATCAGGTTGATCCCAATGTATCCGCTTACCCAGAAGAATTGAAGATGCTCATTGTGGCTTTGAAACGATCACCGTTGTCAACAGCCATGTTCCGATCCTTCCCAGTTCCGATGATCTGGTTATCCCGTGCTACATCCACGGCTTCCTACAATCACACGGCGGATGTGATTACCTTCAACCTTGTCAACAACAAAAGGGTGAAACTGTCCAAGAACTTGTTCGTGGAGTTCTTGGAGATTCCCAACAACCCACCTTTTGTGAAACCAGTCAACTCCCAAATTATCCACATGTTTAACGAAATGGGCCATCAGTCGGAGTTGGAGAAGATAAGTGATTTCCGAAAGTCAGGATTGCCTTGTATTTGGAATTTTCTGTTTGGAATTTTCCTAAGGTGGCTTACAGGAAGATCCGTTGGTCTAGACAGAGGAAGAGTCGAAGTGTATGCCATGGTAATGGGTATATACTATGACATCAACGTTGACTACGCGACTCAACTGTGGAAGGAATTCGTAAAAAGTCTTGAAAATACGAATTCAGAGAAGGGCATATCCTGTGCCAGGTACTGGAGTCTGATCTTGGAGAAAGTCTACGAAAAAGAAGCAATTCCGGTCGTAGCAGATGTCGAAGTGGCTGAGTTTTCACTTTACCAATTTCCAAAAGTGGTAGAAGATGATGAAGCCATATTCACCAGGCTAGCTCGCATTCCGGATGCGATGCTTCGCAAAGTGTCTCCCACTCACAAAGTGTTGGTGAGGTATTTGCGAAACATAGACACAGCTGATCAGTCGGGTGTCTTACCTGAAGTTGCTTCTCCATCAAAGAAGAAGAAGGGGAGCAAGAAACCTGCGAAGGGTTCACCTTCACCAACTGTTCAAGAAGAAGAGGTGAAGAAAGATGTTTTACCCTCCAAGTCTGGAGTGTTAAAACAGATTCGTAAGGCGGAGGTGAGTAGTAAGGGAGTTACTATTCGCAGCATTCCTGCACCAGTTTCTCCTGGGAAGAAAAGACAAAGGGCAGAAGACGTTGCGAAGAATATGCAACGAACACTAGGAAAGAAGAGGAAGATGGTGATTCGCAATGAATCATCAGACGACGAAGTTGTCCCTGAAACTCCACCTATTTCTCTACCTAATACAACCATGGTAACCGTTTCTCTACCTATTTCTCAACCTTCGCAAATTTCACCAATTATTTCTCAAACCCAACTACTCGAAATAGCTCTTACCAAATCAATTATTGAGGAGGTACCTATTTCGGATACGGTTGTCAACGTATCTAATATGGGGGCACCTATCCCGAGTGTTGCATCCTCACTACCCATCACCACCACTTCATCCATATTTGACCATGCCCTTCAGAACCCATTCACCACCCTTTTCCCATCCCAATCACCTGAAAATCCTATACCTTCGCAACAAACCTCTGATCCTGAAATCGAAGGAGGAGCTTTTGGTGGTGTTCTCGATGACATCTCTTTTGATTCTGATGAAGAAGAAATTCCTGATCACATGCTGATGACAGGAAAGCAATTCAAGATTCTCAATCAAAAATTGAAGGCCATCATTCAATCCCAAGCTGATTCTGGGAGAATGTCTTCAATCTCAGCCATGGAGGTGGACGTGATGATAAAAGGGGCTGAGAAACGAATTATGGAGAAAGTTGATCAGTCAGACAAAAACAACGAACTCCGAGAGCTCAAGGGAATAATTTCACGACTACCCTTAAAGATCTTAAAGCTGCAAACAAAGAAAGACATCTTCTCTTTATCCAAGATGTAAAGAAAGTTCGTGAAGACGTCAACTTCAAAATTCAAGAATTGAAGTCTGACATTGCGAAGGATCTTCAAGCAGTGAATACAAGACAGGAAGATCTTCACAAGCAGATTGGGGAAATTTTGTCTCAACTCCACAAACTCAACAACATTCCTGTTGCTGATGATCAAAAAGCTGCTACCATGGAGAAGTTTGATCTCCTGATCAAATTGGTCACGGAGCTCAAGTCAGCAGTTTCACAATCTTCTACTTCGCAAATCCTTACTCCAGAATTCTTGTCTCTAAAGATTAACACTTTAGAACAAGCCATTCAGAAGGCTCTAGCTCCAATATCGAACTTCAGTTCATTACTTCCGAAGGGTGCTCCACCTGTTTTCACAAGGGCGTAAGGGGGAGAGAAGAGTCGAAGTAAAGAAGCTGATGCGAAAACAGTGGGGAAGCTTATCTCGACTCAACTGATTGCAACACTTCCAATCCCTACCAAACCGATTTCTTCAACAACAATACTACAAAAACAATTTCTAAGGGAATTGTTATTGGAGGAAACGAAGGAGGTTCGAGTTCTCAACCTCAGAAGGATGTATCAGGGAAGGGAAAGGGCATCCTTTATGAAAAGTCGAAAGAAGAAATAAAAGCTGATGCTGAAGCTGAACTGGAAAGGATGAGACAGGTCTAGAGCATAATGCGACAACGTGCAAGTGATCCTCCCTCAATGAACAAAGGCGATCCTGCGAAGCTTTACTCTTACAAAACGATAGAGTCTAAAGTAGTAGGAAGGGAGATGTACGAGTTCGAGAAGAAGCCGAAACGAAGTTACGACATTGCGAACTCAGATCACTGTCAGCTGGACTTCCCTATCAATGAAATGCTGTTCATCACTGCACAGTACAAGATCAGTGAGAAATTTGATAATCCAGATGATTACACTCACATGAAAATCAGATTTCATGCTGTTCTTGCGAAGAATCCTGACGAAGTCTGGTCCCTGATGAAGATCAAGAAGGTGCTCACGATAAAGAAAGATGTTATGTTTGAAGACATGCTTCAGAACTTTTGATATTTTGTCATCAGGGCAGACAACAAACAATATGACTTCACTATTGCTGACTTCCCACTGATGAACTGCAACGACCTTATTCAAGTAGCTCTGATTCTGAAGCACATGGAAGAGAACAAACTCTAAGGCTCAGAGACTGATGTTTTCAAAGTCGGGTTCACACATGTGAAGACTTACATCGACAACTACTTCGATTGTCTTGCACTGACTGATGAGGAATTGGCGAATGTACTTGGAAGAGAAGTGAAGGTTCCATGGGAAGATACTTTGACACAATCAGCATTGTCGAAGTATGTAGTGGGTGAGATTTGCCTTAAACCATTCGGCATGGTGTTTTCGGGAAGAGACACTAAGGGCAAACCGAAGAAGTTCTTGTTCAAAGCTTCAGAGATCGAAAGATACAATTCTTCGCAATATACACACTTCATTGTACGTATGAATAATTGCAAGAAAAACAACGAAGGCGACAAGAAGGACTTGAAGAAGGTGATCTCCTGGTATGGAGAGGTGCGAAGAACGATTCATTCTGCAATTCAAAAGCTGTTAAGTTGAATTGTATCGACTGTTTACAAAGGGGGAGAATGTAGATGTTAGTTGTAAAAGTCGAATAGTTTGTTTTGTAATGATTCGCATTTTGTATGTATTTTACTAAGTCTATTTTAAATGCGAAGTATAGCATGCGAAGTTTCACTGTATATGACTTAGTATACTTTTTGTAAGTTCCCTATAAATAGGGACTTAGGCTTGAAGTTGAGGGGTAGAATATCGAAACACAAAAACTCTCTTCAGCTTATTCTGTAATCAGTCTTAATAAAACGAGATCTGATTAATATTTACTTCGTGTGTTCTTTATCATTCATCATTCAAATCTATTGTTTCGCATATTAATTCTCGATAACAATTCACTACACAAACTGCTGGACAATATGTATGACTATGTTCCATATATTTGTCCGCATGATATCTTGAAGAACAGAGGATTATATGATCCCTTATCTAAATGGCACGTTAGAGTTCGACAACGGCTTTTAAGAGCTACGATTGCTAGTCGGTTTTTAAGTCGTACTTGCAGTTATAGTTATTAGACTTATCCAAGTGGGAGACTGTTGGATTAGGTGTCTAAGCCCATAACTATAATTGGTATGTACTTGACCCGAGAGTAGCATGGTCCATCTAGGTTGCATTCACCAGAACAATCTGATAGGATGGATATAGAGGTTATTTGTGATTTATTAATATAATATAAGTATGATATATTAATTGTGAAATCATATTATTTAATTAGTATTGATAAAGAATTAATTTGGAATTAATTTAGTGATCAAAAGAGACTAATTAAATTAACGGGGACCGATTATGTAAGTCAGTGATTGTGACATCCACATTTTTCACGGCCAGAAAAGACTGATTTTGTTTATGCTTTGTAAAAATCAGAGTACTTCTTTTTATAAAAATGTTATGGAATTTGTTCCCAGAAAAATACGATAAATACGTTATCAAAACATTTTTGAAGAAACGTATTTTATTCATTTTAAAACGTTTGGGATGTCATCGTCAATACAGGAACATAATCATAAACGGAACTTACATTTATTTACACTAGTGATCTACATCTCTTTAAGCTCTCAGTGTAACCTCACTTCGTATCGACACCTGTGATATAAATAAACTGAGTGGGTCAGGTTGGGAAACCTGGTGAGTACATAGGGTTTTCAACCCACAATAATATAATTATTATGTTTAAACAATCAAACAATCAACCCAATTACCCAACCCCATTATCTTCTTTATTCTTAAGGATCTACCCTAAGAATCAACTATTTCTCGTTCACTCATTCCTAAGGATCGTCCTAAGGAATTGGCACGAAGTCCATTGTTGCCACGGTTTACACAACGGGCACTACGTCTGCATAGTCGCTAGGGTTTAGGCATCAAGTCTGCATGATCACCAAGGTTTAGGTATCAAGTCTGCATGATCACCAGGGTTTAGGCATCAAGTCTGCATGATCACCAGGGTTTAGGCATCAAGTTTGCATGATCACCTAGGTTTAGAGTACACCGGGTGAACACATCGTTCACAACACCTACAGGTTGCGAGCCTGCAAGTGTTCCACTGGACTGTCTAGAATAGTCCGTGGTTGTCATCCATACTCTTCTGAATGACGGGGCCATCGTTTGGGAAAAGGCTTCTCACATCATCCACCTCTCACCCTCAACTCGTAGTCTATAACACCTCTCAACTCATCATCCAACTCATATTACATCTATTACATCTACCCATGTTTTACCCCAATATTATCGTAGATATAAAATACATATACAGTTTAAATCATCTAAAACATGTATAAAATCGTTCATCTAGCATAGACAGCAAGTACTCAGATAATTTGCACACATAGCACGCAATTTATATAAAATACTTCATATCTATGTGTAAGATGAAAGTGACTATGCACTCACCTAAAAGGTGGTGACTCAGCACTCGGACAACGCTTCGATACTCTCAAAACAATTTCCTTCGATAAAACCTAGTATCAATACCACTAGGGTTTAGTCTAACGTCAACCATAACTAATTAATAGTCTGACTATTATTATTATTATATAAGAGTTAAATAACACTCAGTATAACTCATCATAATAGCCCAAATAATTATTTTAAGGACCTAATAACATTACTATAGTTATTTGAAAGCTATATCAAAAATTGCGCAAGCGTTGCTTAGTTACATCGGATTTTTAAGAAAACCGGGATTTGCTTGGAGCAGCGTTTCCAAAACTGAAAGACCCTTTTTCTAGGGACTCCGGGAGCCTCGGGGCTTCCTTAGGGTGCTAGGGGTTTTATCTAGGGTTTAGGAGTGGTTTGGAGCTTTAGAGAGAGAAAGATTTTAGAAAGAGAATGAGAAAATGTGTGAAAAATCCGGACATTCTTTTTATGGACGCTCTCGGTTTAACGTATTCTATGACTTTCGTTTAGATCGCTAAGGCTAAATCTCACTCTATCGTAAATTCACTATTTACGTTTCTCGGTATCGTGCCAGTTCCGTCGCGAAACTTCGACATGTCATAACTTCTTCCTTATAACTTAGATTTCGGCGTTCTTTATATGTACGGAAACCTTGTAACATATACTACAACTTGGTTAAAATTATTTATTCTAAATAATCTTTTGTCGAAAATTCATTTTCGACCCTTATTGCCTCTAATTTGACTAGCCCGGATCTACGGGAGTTACAATTATCTCCCCCTTATGATGATTACGTCCTAGAATCATCAACGAAACAGGGCTCACTTGATTACTCCATACATTATCTCTTCATCCTAAGTAATAACTGTAACTTTGATGTTTCTTTGAACGAGTATCTAACTCTAAGACTTCCTGACTGCAGGCGGTGCTCGATCTTGCACTTGCTCCCTATCTCACGTTAGACTCCAAATTGTGACCTTCGAGTCACAATCTCGATCCTCACTGGATATGAACTTAAGATAAGTTCTTTTATTACTATCATGGACTGATGTGTCATATCCTAATGACCTCTCATCGTACGTTGCAATGCTCAGACTCAGATCTCTTAGAATCAAATTCCAGGACATACCATACCTTCCTTTATCTTCTAATGTGATACAATCACATTTCAATATGTAGAATTTCTAGCTATCAAATTCTTTAACAATCATCGCGATACTTCTACTGATTGCTTTGGTTAGCTTTCATTTCAATCTTCTGGTTTCAGTCAGATGCTACATCGAACTTGGTTCTCTAAACCACGTAACATACTCATTGTAGTTGGACTTAATTCGATATGACCACTAGGGTCGGAATATCAACAATCTTTTTAGTCATTACCGAAACAATGGTAACAACACACTTGAATAAAACGAAATCAATTATTAGCTTCTCGGTAACCTTGTGACTTTCCCTGATCCAAGCGTGAGTCCCGTGCTTCCGGTAGTATATGCATCTACTACCTTTCACACCTACTCATACTCATCCCAAGTATTGTCTCGCAGTTTTCCAAGTCACCATACAGGAAAATCACATAACAGTTTAACACATCAGATAACAAAACGAAGGCTTTATTATTTCTTGAAACTATTACATAGGTGTTCAAGTTCACCCTAGACTATGCCTCTAATAGGCTACATCATACGATACTATGGCTACTGCATAACTTGATCTTCAGATATGAAGTCCTCATCCTTGATTCCTCGCATGGTTTTCTGCTTCGTCGAGAATCATGTGGAATGCTCTTGGCCTTGGTGGTGTGTTTGGTCTTGCTGCCTCGTTTTTCTTTGGGCAGTCCCTAGAAATATGCCCTTCTTTGTTACATCCATAGCACACCTTCTTGTTGGACGCACACTTGCTGGCGTAATGCCCAGTCTTTCCACATTTGTAGCAAGTCACATCCTCGCTACATTTCCTGAAGTGCTTCTTTTTACACTTTTCCCACCACTAGGCTTCACCTCCTCCTCCTTCTTCAGTCTTTGAGAATTTCCTTTCTTTGTTGGACTTTGAAGATCCTTCATGCTTCCTTTTGTCGCCAACTTCAGCTCTCTCCAGACCCTTTTCCCGAATCTGGGTCTCAACATTCCTGGCTGCCCAGATGGCTCCTTTCAAAGTGGTTGCTTGCTTGACCATTGGTCTAAAGTCTGCTGGTAATCCATGGGAAAACTTGTTAACCTTGGAGAGTTTGGTTGGGACTAGGTAAGGAACAAGCTTCATTTTCTCCGTAAAACTTGCAGCATACTCGATGACACTCATCCTTCCCTTCTTTAGATTCTGGAACTCATTGTTGATCTCCAAAAGATCCTGCTCCGAGTAGTACTCCCTCTTTAACTGCACCAGAAAATCTTCCCATGACATCTTGCTCGCTTCTCCTTTGGGCATCGATCCGACTAGTAGCTTCCACCAGCTTAGCACTCCAGATCTCAACAGAGGAACCGCGAGAGCGGTCTTTTGCCTGTTGCTACACTTGCAACTCTCAAACATCATCTCCATCTCGGAGATCCAGTCCATAACTTCTACCGGTGATGGGCTTCCAGAAAGACTCGGGGGTTTAGATGCTATGAAATCCTTGTACTTGCATCCACGTCCGTCATTTCCTCTATCCTGGTGGTTTCGCCTAACTATCGGTGGGTTGGCTTGACCAACAGTCCCACTGTAGTTTCCTCATTCTGACTGCCCATCATTCAGCTCGGGTTGTTTAATTGGTACCATAAGTTCTTCTTAGTTCTATTGAAGTAAACGCCTTGTTTCCTGCATTTAGTGATCCAACATCATTTGGATCATCGCTTGCACTTCGGCCATCGTTATTGGCTCAGGTGTCACTTCTTCGACAACAGGTATTTGTTGTATCACTGGAGGTTGAGGAGGTTGGTTCCGATTTCCATTTGCGTTTACGTTTCCGCTACAGGTCCTTGCCATCTTGATGTATTCACCGAATAAGGTGAATCTAAATCTTTATTTAGGATAGACATTTAAATCATCCTTATCACTCTGAAACGTTTATATGCTAGTTCTAATATCGTATTCGTACGTTTAAAATCCTAAACACATAAGGTTTCCAGATCCGGTCGGCAACAGACCATAGATCCAATCAAACGATAGCATAAAAAATCATTTAGCACGTAATGGCAATTTAGGCATCATTCCTAAAATAAGCTAGTGCTTGTGTCTATTCAGGTGTATTACCTAAAATAAGCTAGTTCTAATATCGTATTCGTACGTTTAGAATCCTAAACACATAAGGTTTCCAGATCCGGTCGGCAACAGACCATAGATCCGATCAAACGATAGCATAACAAATCATTTAGCACGTAATGGCAATTTAGGCATCATTCCTAAAATAAGCTAGTGCAAGCGTAGCTTAGTTACAGCGGATTTTTAAGAAAACCGGGCTTTGCTCGGAGCAGCATTTCCGAAACCGCAAGACCCTTTTTCTTGGGACTCCAAGAGCCTCGGGGCTTCCTTAGGGTGCTAGGGGTTTTATATAGGGTTTAGGAGTGGTTTGGAGCTTTAGAGAGAGAATGAGAAAATGTGTGAAAAATCTGGAGACCTTCGCCCCCTTTTATAGTTGCGCGTTCCTCGGATAAGGATGCCGGCTCGCACCAGCTGGCTCGCACTCGGATAGGACCCGGATAAGACCGAAGGTACGCGGGGCTTACCGGACCTCGTATGCGGGGCGTAATGCGAGGGTTTATGTGGAGTGATCTGAAGCGAGGTCTGATCAATGATGGACGGTCCGGATGCTGCTACGTCACCTCAGTTTCGTAATTTTCCTTCTTGACTTCTAAAAATCACAACTTTTGCATACGAGCTCCGTTTTCGACGTTCTTTATATCCACACAAAGGTGGGAACGTAGTCTACAACTTTCGTTTAGACTCTGTCGGCTAATTTTGACTTTATTTAAAAGTTATATTATTAACAGGCCGGGACAGGATTGGTCCGTTAAAAATTCATAACTTCTTCATCTGACGTCCGTTTTCGCCCATCTTTTTCTCGTTACGCTATTCTTAACGAGATCTTCGATTCTCGTTTAGGTCGTGTCGGCTAAAAAACTGCCCGATCTAATATTCGAATTTCGGGCTGTACACTACTAATCCGAAACTTCGAAAAATCATAACTTCCTCATACAAAGTCAGATTTGGGCGTTCTTTTTATAGACGCTCTTGTTTTAACGTATTCTATGACTTTCGTTTAGATCGCTAAGGCTAAATCTCGCTCTATCATAAATTCACTATTTACGTTTCCTGGTATCGTGCCGGTTTCGTCGCGAAACTTCGACGGGTCATAACTTCTTCGTTATAACTCGGATTTCGGCGTTGTTTATATGTACGGAAACCTTGTAACATATACTACAACTTGGTTAAGATTCTAAATAATCTTTTGTTGAAAACTGATTTTCGACACTTATTGCCTCTAATTTGACTAGCCCGGATCTACGGGTGTTACATTGATACATATGGTTTGGGCTATTGATCCATGATGGGCTAAGTTTATGTTAGAGTCCATGAAGAGTTAGTCCATATGAGTTATGGATCATAAGTCTAACTGTATGGATTAGGGTTTACAAGTGACCCTTGGAGTCCTACACTATATATATATATATATATATATATATATATATATATATATATATATATATATATATATATATATATGACCCCTTAGCCTAAAATCGTATACACTAGTGTTCTTAAAGAACCTATAGCCGATTTTGATTGCCTCCAACCTCTCTCTCAAGTCCTCGAAATGTTGGTGTTGTTTTTAGAAGCATTTGAGGCATCACACTTAAGGTGCTAAGCTCTTAAAGGCCAAATACAAACAAGCTACAACAAGAGGTAATCTTCTAACTAGTTTTTATGATTCACATATCAAGTTGTATGCTAGTTTAGGCTTCATGCTTTGGAAAAAGAAATTATCATGTATAACTAGAGAAAACTTAGATCCAAAGCACTAGGGTTGTATGTGCACCACAAGGTTGTTATAGTGCTCAAAACCCATCAATAATTACCTCTAGTGCCACTCGAGCCTCCTCGTTGTCAACTGAAATGACCCCTCTTCACCATCACAGCCTCCGCATTGACCTGGTGGCCATCAGTAATCCTGAAGGTAGTTGGTGTGGGTGTCAAAATTGCTCCTCCTACCAATCTTAGTAACTTGGCCTTCTTGTGGCCCGTCGGATTGCAATGGAAGCATATTATTTCTCCCCGAGTGTAATTGTTGGGCTGAAGATTATTTTGATGTTGCGTCTTTTGGGCTCGTTAGTTTAGCCATGTATACTCCGGTTTGGGCCTGTCCAACCGAGAGCCTTTTATGTATTGTATATAAGTTAATGCTTGCATGCATATTAGAAAAACGAGATAGAGGTTAACGATTTTAGAGAATAGCGATAGAGAGCTTAACGATAGTAATTTCAAGGTTTCTTTAATCGTTCTTGTAACCTGCCAATCCTCTACAGTTGATGTTCTTAATCGAGCTCTTCTGAGGATTTTGTCTTAATCATTCGACTCGTTTGATTCAATCTTGTCTTGTTCTTTTTATTGCGTTCTTACTATTTTTATATTCATATACTTGTTCAAGATCTAATCGATCGTCATAGATTAAAGGTTGTTTTAATCCCATCAATTGGTATCAGAGCAGGAGGCTGTGTAATCGATACACATCTTTTCTGTGAAAAAGATTTCCATTAGGGTTTTTCCGCAATCATCGATATTTATTGAGCCGTCATCTCTTTATTGACGTATCTTGATATTTATTGTTTTGCCCTAATCTACTTTATTACAAGTCTGATCTTTGAACAGGTTTTTACGATCATAATGGACGCGACGCAATCAAACCCTATTAATATTTCCAACAGCATCGGTTCAACGACAAAGATTCCAATCTTATACACCCATGACTATGAAGTATGGGCGCATCATTTTGAAGACTACGTGATTGGATCGGAGGATAATGGGTACCTCATATGGGAAGCCATCATCAATGGACCGTTTTCTCATTCTGCTACGTCCAGAATCATCAAGACACAAAAAGAGTACAATGATCTGCTAAAGGACGTGAAGGATATTGCACAAGATGAAAAGGACAAATTCCAGTGCAACATTAAGGCGTTAAGGTTGATCAGATTCGCCCTTCAGTCTGATACATTTAGATTGGTTAGCTCATGTACGACGGCAAAGGAAGTTTGGGATAGACTTCGTGAACTGTATTCTACAGACGAGGATCTTGAACATTCTATCCAAACCTTGCTTCTATCTGAATTTGGAGAATTCAGGCAAGGGGCCGAAGAAACGGTGACCCAGACGTTTGATCGCTTCAATCATCTTCTTAGCAAGATGATCAAACACGATATTGAAAGGAAGCTTATCGAACAGAAGGTTACTTTCTTGAACGGATTGAGGTCTGAATGGAGAGCAGTGGTTTCCACAGTCAAAGCTCATGAGCAGTTTAAATCATACTCTTTGGCGAAACTGGTGGGTATTCTAAAGTCCCAAGAGAAGATTGTGGTGCAAGAGAAGAACGTCGTTTCGAGTCTTGGTTCGTTGGCCCTCCTATCTAAAAGTAAAGCTGTGATGGAGGATGAAGAGCTTAACTTGGAGGAATATGACCTCACATCTGAGGATTATGCCATGATGGTGTCCAATCCCAAGAGGTTCATAAAGAAGAGATTCCCCAGCAACAAAAACCAAAACTGGCAGGGGATTTATAGTTCTGAAAAGATGAATAATGAACCGAAGGCTGAGGAGCCCAAGAAGGAACCGAAGGCAGATGGCGATTCCGGAGTAAGCTGTTTCTACTGTGGTGGCAAGAACCACTATGCTAAAGACTGTGTTCTTAAGAAGATGGCTGAAAAGGACGATGGAAATGATGAGGAAGCCGTGCTGCAGAAGAGACTGGATGAGTTGAGAAAGAAGAAGTCTACCGCTAACCCTTCTATTAATGCTCTTATTGTGCAGGGTTCGGTTAATGACGATGAGTTCGGCATCACAGAAGTTTGGTCTACCGACTCAGAAGACGAAGAAGTGAGGAAGCCTACCCATGGAAAGGCATATGTGGCTAAGGAGGAAAGCAGTGGAGGAAAATGCTTCATGGTGACTGACGTATCTCAAATGAGGGGATACAACACCGATGGTGGAAGCGATGGACCGAAGGTATAGGAGGATATGTGCTTTAAGGCCAAACCACTCAGCCAGCAGTTCAATGAGCTCGATGAACTGATAAAGAAGGTACAATCTATTTTTATTTCATCTAAAGTACCACCATCCTCATATGAGAAAGAACTAAAAAATGTTAATACAAGAATTTCTCATTTAGATAGTAGCTTAACTCAAACTCGTGTCACCAATTCTAACCTGACTGATCAATTAAGCAGGGTGGCGTCGAAGAGTGAGGAGCGGCGAATGTGGATTGAGTTAAAAGAATCGGAATTAGTTAAAGTTAAAGACGAAAACATTTATTTGCAGAGAGACAATTTAAAATTGTTAAAACAACGAAATGTTTTTTGTTTAATTGCTAAACGTTTATATTCACATATTACTCAGCTTCACTTAGATTGTGAAATAGGCCAAAAGATCCATCGCATGATTTTACCCTTCCTAGAGTTTAAGGAGGATGAAATCGATGCCGAAGCCTATAATTGTGAGAGTGTGATATCGTCTGATGATGTCAATCCAACCTACATGTATGGACTGGACAAAATTGAGTCCTTCATTAAATCCAAAGACCACAAGGACATGCTCAAAAATCTTTTGGATGAAAATGACAAACTTAAACTGAGAACCGAAACCATGCAAAAATTTGACTCTTTAAACGCCAACGTAAGATCAGAAAACAAAATTGATGTTGAAAATGCATCTGAGCTTAACGAGGACGAAAACATGAGTGAAATTTCTGTAGAGGACACGGTTGACTGCTCAGAATTTGTTAAAAGCGAACCTGAAAACCAAAAGAATCTTATTTCTGAAAATTCAGTGGAGTTCGCTCGATTGTCCCAACAAAAGTCCCCGAAATTAGTAGAAAAAGCAGTTGTGTATCAAAAGGTCAGGACCACTCCGAATCCAAAATTCACATTTCGAGCTATTCTGCGGATGATCACCGGCAGAGCTCTGTCAGCAGAGCCACCATCGCTGATGTTGTAGAAGGTTCGGTCCCCAAAGTATGGCAAGGGCTGACCCTGCTCATCACTCCAGCGATTCAGATTGTTTGCCCACATGGGAGTAGGACCTGGAAACGCTGGTCGAGGGTTGTTGTTCAGGGCTTGACCTACAATCGGTAGGTTGTTGACTTCAGGCTCGGAGTCGGATCCATCCGAAAAGCCTTCTGCGAGGTGATCATCCAAAGGGATTGGATGGTCATCTTCGGGCTCTTCATCGATCCACCCGGCATTGCCTTCATTGGGAAAGTACGGGTCGCCATGATGGAATCCAGCCATTTAGATCTACGCGAGAAGAGAGGTATAAGAATATAGTATACGTGTAACTAGTAGTACAAAATACTCCTATAGTATTTTAAGTTCTAAGTTCTACTGATCTTCTTGTGGTATTGTTGGTAAGTTTCTAGACTTGTTAACATATCACAACCATTCTAGGGCATATGCTAATCACTCCTAGGACCAGCATAGTTGATCAGGCTATGCCATTCCCAGGACTGACCATACATCCCCGAGCTCACCTGTGATATTCAACAATCGTAATACTTTTGTTCTTGTCATTGTGACACTGATTTTAGTATGAATGTAGACTAGTATACTTAATTAAATATTTTATTATTTAAAGTATAGACTCTTGGTCAGAGTGTTTTAGTCCCTTTTGGGTTTATAGATTAGTATATCTTTTATGGGTTGATATACTTGATTCACTATAAACAATGCTCTGATACCAATCTGTCACACCCCAAAACCAAGAACGGCGGAAACGTTCCGGGGCGGAGGACGTCATGTACAGTATCACAACACAGTAAATGTAAATAAGCAAACAACATCATCCATTGCATTAAATATATAATTTTAATACAAGTGTGTTCTGTACAGTTATAGACACCAAAAATAATGAAACACAAAATAATATGAGATGAGTCTTGAATGCACTCCATCTTCTCAAAAGCTGGCCTCGGTACCTGTCTACTGATGACCTGAGAATACAAGTTATTTTGAAAGAGTTTATCAGCATTAAGCTGGTGAGTTCATAAGTATTTTAGTGTCAATGTTTCTTGTAAAAAACGTTTGAACCTGTCTCAATGTAAAAGTTTGTAAAAATGTAAGCAAATGTTTGAAAGTGTTTGTAAAAGTTTGAATCTCTCAGAAAATCCTATATTTTCTATAAAAGTAACCTTCTACCAAGGCTAAACTGTTTTGTAAACTTGTCTGTTGTAAAAGTGTGTAATTACCCAAGTATAACTATCATTTGTTAAAAATATAGTTTGTACACTAATGCTTAAGTGAGATTATCACTAAAATATGTAATGGGTAAATCATTGTAGTACTGTAGCTTTGTATAATAAGACTACTACTGTACTAAATACTACTACCTTAAACCGGATTTATATTAAGGTATATTGTGATTAATTGCACCATGCTATCGACTGATAATCAACGACATAATGAACGGTCGTAATAAGAAATGACGTTTGGCACCCGCAGACCTGCAGGTCCGGCTGTAGCTAGCAGCAAGGTGTAGGATAGTCAATCCAGTATAGATCTATACGCAAACTCACGCTCTCCCTCCAAGAGAATTCTGGCTACAACTCGGGCCATGACATTTAAGGCATGCCCGATACAGTGGATCACAATTATTACGTATTTATGTATATGTATTGTTTCTCGTATATCTGTATATGTATTGTTTCTCGTATATCTGTATATGTATTGTTTCTCGTATATCTGTATATGTATTGTTTCTAGTATATCTGTATATGTATTGTTTCTAGTATATCTGTATATGTATTGTTTCTAGTATATCTGTATATGTATTGTTTCTAGTATATCTGTATATGTATGATCCTGCGCTACCCCGATGGTAACCAGCTAATGATGTACTGATGAGTATGAATATAGAAGTACTTTTATGTCTATACATGTATATATGATATATAAGTAATATGGAAACGACCTTCGGATGGTCACCCGAAATCCCACCAGACCACATCTCAAGGCGCGAAAAGGAAATAGGGCGGGTGGCCTTCCTAAGTCCTTTAAACATTATTTATACATCTATACATATATGGGCATGCAATTGGATATATAAAGGCATAAATAAGTTTTCATAAAACATTTGAAGCAGTAATATAATTTCAAGAGAAGATCGACTTGATGTCGACCTATAAAACATTTTGAAGGCATAAGTTGATAAAACAGTTTAAGTATAAGAAGCATTTGTTGAATCACAGTCTATAAATAAGTTTGGATAGTAAAACAGTTTGTAAAACATTTCAATAATAAAGCAGTTTGAAAAACAGTTTGAACAGTGGTAAAAATCGTTGTTTTCCTAGTTATTAATCACATGTGATTAAATGCAATCACATGTGATTGAAGCAATAACTATAAGTATTTGACTTGTATTCCCCCCCATAAAGTATTTACAACACTTAAAATCATTTCAAAGGTTGATTCAAGGGGTATGAACTCACTTGTGGTGAGTCGTTTGATTTGCAGGGTCGGCTACCGTGCTAGGTGACAAACGGAGACTGGTTTACACGCACGAGCCTAGTTATCATATAATAAACATATATATAACTAATTAGACATATAATAACTTAAATAAATAAGTTAAGACACTTAGAAAACATTTAAACACTTTTATGAGTGTTTATGGTCCAAATGGTTGCATCTAAGTTGCTATGGGACAAGGCAAAAGGGTTTGAAACATCAAATAGCCTTGTATAGGAGTTCACCATCCAAAAAACCCCACACCTTGGAGTTTACGGCCGTAAGCTCATGGGTTTATGGCCGTGAACTCCTCAAATGGTGTTTTTGGGTGTTTTGTGGTGCTATCTTGATCCTAGAACACTCCTAGCTTTATTGGAATAACACATGAAGTAGTTTTAAGGCTTTAGAACACTCCATATGGGAGTTTACGGCCTAAGGTACTTCACCTTAGAGTTTACGGCCGTAAACTCTAGGAATTTAATTGATTTGAGGCACTTAAACATCAAGAATGGCATCCATGAATTTATCTAAGGCTAATGGGGACAAGAGGCACACTTTGGTGCCTTCACTTGGAGTTTACGGCCCAAGTCATGTTCCTTGGCCGTAAACTCCTTTCAAGGAGTGATTTCTATGTGTTCTACTCTCCTTTCTAGTCCCAAAGGTGCAAGGTAAATTGTCTAAAGGCTTAAGGGTTGCTTGGAATGATTTTTGTCCCACAAAAAGGGGTTTACGGCCCAAGAGGAGTTCTTGGCCGTAAACTCCTACTAACTTGTGATTTTGAGGAGCTTTTGGTGTTCTAATCAAGCACAAGTACTAGTAGTTAAAGTCCTTAAGCATTTGGGGAAGGTTTTAGGGCATTTAAGCCCTTGAAAAGGGGTTTACGGCCCAAGGGAGTTCCTTGGCCGTAAACTCCTAGAACTTAGGTTTCTTGGTTGCTTTTTGATCCATAAATGTCATAGCCTATCTCCTAAACAAGTCTTCTAACAAGGAATTGGGACTAGGAAGCCATAATGTTCCATTTTGGAGTTTACTCCCCAAGAACGATCTTGGGCGGTAAACTCCCGGATCTTGAAATCTAAACATGTTATTGTTGTTAACAAGCATTAAACAAGTATTGAAACACATATAGAAAAGTAGACTCACAATCTGGGATGAAAACCCGAAGATCTGTCAGAGAGAATATGGCTTTTCTCTATTTGGAATTGTAAATAATGAATCAATTTAGTTCAGAAAACTATTTATAGTCCTGGAATATTTTGACAGAAAATGTTTTTATTCCTGATGTTGGACTGTAACAGTATGAAACTTGAAATGCCTAAGTTTCACAAAACCAGGAGTATCCACTCTCCTGATATCATCTAAAACATTAACCCTAATGTACACAAACTTGTTCGGAAAAGCTTGAAAATCACTGAAACTGAACTAGCTTCTATTGAATAGATGAGGTTCGTACAATGGAAATTTCAGGTTGTCACATCATCCCCCTGTTAGAGGGAATTTCGTCCCGAAATTAGAATTTAAGCAAATAAAAGTTACAAACAATTAAGCGAAAAGATGAGGGTATTTCAACTTCATCTGATCCTCGCGTTCCCAAGTGAATTCCGGTCCTCGCTTGGCGTTCCAGCGAACCTTCACGATAGGGATACGGCTTTGTTTCGTCTGCTTGACCTCACGGTCCATGATCTCTACAGGTTCTTCCACGAAGTTGAGGCTCTCGTTGATCTCGATCTCGTCGAGTGGGATTACGAGAGTCTCGTCGGACAGACACTTTTTCAAGTTAGATACGTGGAATGTAGAATGTACGTTACGCAGTGTGTCGGGTAGATCAAGTTTGTAAGCTACGGGGCCGACTCTGGCAAGAATCTCGAAAGGCCCTATGTACCTCGGATTAAGCTTCCCACGCTTGCCGAAGCGTATCAAGCCTTTCCAGGGTGAGACTTTGAGAAGGACTCGGTCTCCCACCTGAAATTCCAAAGGTTTTCTTCGTTTATCGGCGTAGCTCTTCTGTCGGTCTCTAGAGGCTTTCAATCGTTCACGGATTTGAATGATTTTCTCTGTCGTTTCCCGAATGATTTCTGGACCAGTGAGAGTACTGTCGGAAGCTTGCCCTCTCGCTAATTGGGTATCACCAACCTCAGCCCAGCACAGAGGGGATCTGCACTTGCGGCCGTAGAGAGCTTCGAATGGAGCAGCCTTGATGCTCGTGTGATAACTGTTATTATAGGAAAATTCGACAAGGGGTAAATGGGTATCCCATGCCTTCCCAAAATCAATCACACAGGCTCGCAACATGTCTTCCAATGTTTGAATGGTTCTCTCACTCTGTCCGTCGGTCTGTGGATGGTAGGCTGTGCTCATGTCCAGCCTTGTTCCTAGGGAATGTTGTAGGGATTGCCAAAATCTGGAAGTGAACCTACTATCTCTATCGGAGATAATGGAAATAGGTACACCATGCAACCGTACAATTTCCCTAATGTATGTTCTCGTAAGTTTCTCCATCTTGTCTGTTTCTTTGATAGGCAGGAAGTGTGCAGACTTGGTCAATCTATCAACGATGACCCATATGGTGTCAAGTCCACCCGTTGTCTTGGGTAACTTGGTTATGAAATCCATAGTGATCCACTCCCACTTCCATTCTGGAATCTCTGGTTGTTGCAGTAAACCAGAGGGCTTCTGGTACTCGACCTTAACCTTCGCGCAAGTAAGGCATTTACTCACGAAGGTAACAATCTCTGCTTTCATATTAGGCCACCAGTATAGCTTTTTCAGATCCAGATACATCTTATCTGAACCTGGGTGGACGGAATACCGAGTGTTGTGAGCCTCGGTCATGACCAAGTCTCGGAAACCATCGTGTTTCGGTGTCCAGATCCGGTTCATGAAATATAAAGCTCCGTCACCCTTGGCTTCAAAGTTCTTGTCCATTCCCCTAAGGGATTCATTCGACACATTTTCAGGTTTTATGGCCTCAAGCTGAGCCGCCTGAATTTGCTTAGTCAGGTGTGAATGGATGGTTATTGATAATGACTTGACTTTGCGACCAGAATATTCTTTCCGACTTAGGGCGTCTGCTACTACGTTGGCTTTACCCGGATGATAACAAATATCGCATTCGTAATCACTGAGTAGCTCAACCCACCGTCGTTGTCTCATGTTGAGCTCCTTCTGATCGAAAATGTGTTGTAAACTCTTGTGGTCGGTAAAGATAGTGCTCTTCGTTCCATACAGGTAATGTCTCCAGATCTTCAGAGCAAACACTACTGCTCCTAGTTCAAGATCGTGGGTCGTGTAGTTAACCTCATGTGTCTTCAACTGTCTCGAGGTGTAGGCGATGACCTTACCTCGCTGCATCAGAACACATCCGAGTCCTTGATTGGATGCATCGCAATAGACAACGAAGTCTTCTATTCCTTCGGGAAGGGATAGTATTGGTGCGGTGCACAAGGCTCGTTTGAGAGTTTGGAACGCTCTTTCTTGCTTCTCTTCCCAGTCAAAGGCCACACCTTTCTGGGTCAGGGTCGTAAGAGGCTTCGCTATTCGGGAGAAGTTCTGAATGAACCTGCGGTAGTAGCCAGCGAGACCTAGAAATTGGCGAATTTCTGTAGGTGTCTTTGGTGCTGACCAGTTCTCAATGGCTTTTATTTTGGATGGGTCCACGTGGATTCCTTCTTCGCTAACCACGTGTTCTAAGAATTCGACTCTTCGGATCCAAAATTCACATTTCGAGAACTTTGCATAAAGTTTCTCCTTTCGTAGTGTCTCTAGAACTTGTCGTAGGTAATCACCATGCTCCTTCTTACTTCGGGAGTAGATCAGGATGTCATCAATGAAAACGATGACGAACTGATCTAAGTAAGGTCGGCATACTCTATTCATTAGATCCATGAAGACTGCGGGCGCATTGGTCAATCCGAACGGCATCACCACGAACTCGTAGTGTCCGTAACGAGTTCGGAAGGCTGTCTTCGGCACATCCTCCTCGAGCACTCGTAACTGGTGATATCCGGATCTCAGATCAATCTTGGAAAAATAGTTAGCCCCTTGCAGTTGGTCGAATAGATCATCTATGCGTGGCAGAGGGTAACGATTCTTGATCGTCAACTTGTTGAGTTCTCTGTAGTCAATACACATACGGAATGATCCGTCTTTCTTCTTAACGAACAAGACCGGTGCTCCCCAAGGTGAGAATCTTGGTCTTATCAAGCCCTTGCTGAGCAGTTCGTTAAGTTGACCAGAGAGTTCTTGCATCTCGGCTGGTGCTAATCGGTAGGGCGACTTGGCTACTGGGGTAGCTCCTGGGACCAAGTCGATTCTGAACTCGAGTTGTCGTTGCGGAGGTAACCCGGGTAGTTCTTCTGGGAAAATGTCGGGAAAGTCGCTCACTACTGGGAGGTTCTTTAGTTCTTTCGTTTCTAGGTTCGTGTCGACGACGTGAGCAAGAAATGCATGGTATTCTTTGCGCAGGTATTTTTGTGCCTGAATACTAGAAATAATGCGAAGACTCGCACCCGGTTTGTCGCCGTAGACTATAAGGGTTTCGTTAGACGGGAGGTTTAGTCGGACTGCTTTCTCGTAGCACAAGATGTCGGCGCGATGAAGACTTAACCAGTCCATGCCGATAATAACGTCGAAACTTTTTATTGAGACCGGCATAAGGTCGATTGGGAATGAATGGTTATCTAAGGTTAGAAGACAACCTAAGTATATGCTATTAGTACTTTCAGTCTTCCCGTTGGCCATTTCTACTGTGAATTGTTCATTAAGTGCATGTGGTTGATGCTTAAGCATGCGAGCAAATTTGTGGTTTACGAAGCTTCGCTCCGCTCCACTATCGAACAGAATGCATGCATAGGAGTTATCAAGGAGGAACGTACCGGTCACCACTGTCGGGTCAGCAACTGCTTCCCCGTGGCCTATTGCTAGTACCCTCCCTGCTCCTCTAGTATTCCTCGCTTTAGGGCAGTCCCTTTTAAAGTGGCCTGCTTCGCCACATCCATAGCAAGTTGGGCTCGCGCCAGAGCCAGGAACTTGGGAGATCGGTTGCGCCGGGAACTTACAGAATCGGACAGTGTGTCCTTTCCTGTGGCAGTTAGTACACTGCATCTCTCGGCAGGCGCCGTTGTGGTGGAAGTTGCATTTGTTGCACTTCGGCAAACTTCCAGAATACTGCTTCCCCGGAGCAGTAACAGCAGTAGGGGCTACCGCAGCATGTACTGCTACAATTTGTTGTTTCTTTGAAGCACGCTGCTTCTTCTTCTCGTCCCAAAACTTCCGCTTGTTGCCAGCGGGTTTAGAGGGTTCTGGGATGGCTAGAGTGGTTGTAGTTGCAGGGGTCTTGACTCCATGGTCAATAAGTCTTTGTGCCAATTGCTTGGCACTGTCGAAAGTAGCAGGGTTTGATGCTAAGACGTTCCCCTGGTACGGAGGCACTAGCCCCCATACATACCGTTCAATCTTTTTCCCTTCAGTGGGAACCATGTTGGGGCATAGGGCCACCAATTCGCTAAAGCGGGCAGTGTAAGCGATCACGTTGGTGCCCTTCATGGTCAGATTCCAGAGTTCATGCTCTAACTTCTGGACTTCGCCCCTAGGGCAGTACTCCTCAGTCATGAGGTCCTTCATCGTTGCCCAGCCCATGTCGTTAGCCACGACGAGAGTTAGGGCTTTGACGTGGCCGTTCCACCACGTTAGGGCTTTATCCTCGAAGGTGCACGCGGCATATTTTACTTTGAATGCTGCAGGGCACGAACAGATTTCGAAGACTGATTCAGTCTTCTCGAACCATTGCGAGAGAGCAATGACTCCGCCGGTGCCATAGAAAGGCTTCGGCTTGCAGTTTGTAAAATCCTTGTAAGAGCACTCCCTCGAGCGCACAGGGATTTCAACTGGGATAGATTCAACAGGGGTTCCACCTCTGCTAGCATCCGATGAGTGATACTGAGCCATGGCAGTAGCCACTGCTGCAGCTACGACAGCATTCAGGGCTGCAGTATCGATGACTGCAGGTGGTGGAGGCGGTGGAGGTACAGGATTATTCCTATTCCGGGGAGATTTGCGAGGAGGCATCCTTCAGCTATAAGTTCATAAAAAAACAAGAAGGATGATAAGAATCAATTTGTAAGCAAAGTGAGAGTGACCCATGGACTAAATAACCATAGCCCAACCGTTTGAATGAGTGTTTGAAATCACATAAGAAATATTAGTAGGAATACACAAGTGTACAAATTTTTCCCACATATTAGATTTCAATAGTACGGGTATTACTGATGTAACAAGTTCAAGGAAAAATCGACCTAACAGTAGGTCTTACATCATACCATAAGGACAATACTGACAGTCCTAGATTCCTAATTAGAGTACCGAAAGTTAGGAATATTTTACAGACAAGTGCTACTTAAAGCACATAAGTTCAAGGCTATCCCTAAATCAAAAGACAGAGATGTACTAGACATCATCTAATGGCGATGGGAATTCCTCGGGCGATCCCTGAGGTCGAATACTTGGCGAAACACCTCTTGAAGGTGTCGGTCCTGAGCTCTTTGACGAGTTCGAAGTTCTAAGACTTCAGCACGGGAGGCAGCCAGCTGCTGCTGCAGAGTTTCGTTGGTTCTCTGGGTCCGTTCCATGTCTTCTTCGAGACGGCGGATGCGGACTGTATTGACACCTGAATTGGCATCAATCTCCATGACCCGGTCGATGGCTGCTCGACCTTGCTCGACATTACGAGCTATTCTGCGGATGATCACCGGCAGAGCTCTGTCAGCAGAGCCACCATCGCTGATGTTGTAGAAGGTTCGGTCCCCAAAGTATGGCAAGGGCTGACCCTGCTCATCACTCCAGCGATTCAGATTGTTTGCCCACATGGGAGTAGGACCTGGAAACGCTGGTCGAGGGTTGTTGTTCAGGGCTTGACCTACAATCGGTAGGTTGTTGACTTCAGGCTCGGAGTCGGATCCATCCGAAAAGCCTTCTGCGAGGTGATCATCCAAAGGGATTGGATGGTCATCTTCGGGCTCTTCATCGATCCACCCGACATTGCCTTCATTGGGAAAGTACGGGTCGCCATGATGGAATCCAGCCATTTAGATCTACGCGAGAAGAGAGGTATAAGAATATAGTATACGTGTAACTAGTAGTACAAAATACTCCTATAGTATTTTAAGTTCTAAGTTCTACTGATCTTCTTGTGGTATTGTTGGTAAGTTTCTAGACTTGTTAACATATCACAACCATTCTAGGGCATATGCTAATCACTCCTAGGACCAGCATAGTTGATCAGGCTATGCCATTCCCAGGACTGACCATACATCCCCGAGCTCACCTGTGATATTCAACAATCGTAATACTTTTGTTCTTGTCATTGTGACACTGATTTTAGTATGAATGTAGACTAGTATACTTAATTAAATATTTTATTATTTAAAGTATAGACTCTTGGTCAGAGTGTTTTAGTCCCTTTTGGGTTTATAGATTAGTATATCTTTTATGGGTTGATATACTTGATTCACTATAAACAATGCTCTGATACCAATCTGTCACACCCCAAAACCAAGAACGGCGGAAACGTTCCGGGGCGGAGGACGTCATGTACAGTATCACAACACAGTAAATGTAAATAAGCAAACAACATCATCCATTGCATTAAATATATAATTTTAATACAAGTGTGTTCTGTACAGTTATAAACACCAAAAATAATGAAACACAAAATAATATGAGATGAGTCTTGAATGCACTCCATCTTCTCAAAAGCTGGCCTCGGTACCTGTCTACTGATGACCTGAGAATACAAGTTATTTTGAAAGAGTTTATCAGCATTAAGCTAGTGAGTTCATAAGTATTTTAGTGTCAATGTTTCTTGTAAAAAACGTTTGAACCTGTCTCAATGTAAAAGTTTGTAAAAATGTAAGCAAATGTTTGAAAGTGTTTGTAAAAGTTTGAATCTCTCAGAAAATCCTATATTTTCTATAAAAGTAACCTTCTACCAAGGCTAAACTGTTTTGTAAACTTGTCTGTTGTAAAAGTGTGTAATTACCCAAGTATAACTATCATTTGTTAAAAATATAGTTTGTACACTAATGCTTAAGTGAGATTATCACTAAAATATGTAATGGGTAAATCATTGTAGTACTGTAGCTTTGTATAATAAGACTACTACTGTACTAAATACTACTACCTTAAACCGGATTTATATTAAGGTATATTGTGATTAATTGCACCATGCTATCGACTGATAATCAACGACATAATGAACGGTCGTAATAAGAAATGACGTTTGGCACCCGCAGACCTGCAGGTCCGGCTGTAGCTAGCAGCAAGGTGTAGGATAGTCAATCCAGTATAGATCTATACGCAAACTCACGCTCTCCCTCCAAGAGAATTCTGGCTACAACTCGGGCCATGACATTTAAGGCATGCCCGATACAGTGGATCACAATTATTACGTATTTATGTATATGTATTGTTTCTCGTATATCTGTATATGTATTGTTTCTCGTATATCTGTATATGTATTGTTTCTCGTATATCTGTATATGTATTGTTTCTCGTATATCTGTATATGTATTGTTTCTCGTATATCTGTATATGTATTGTTTCTAGTATATCTGTATATGTATTGTTTCTAGTATATCTGTATATGTATTGTTTCTAGTATATCTGTATATGTATGATCCTGCGCTACCCCGATGGTAACCAGCTAATGATGTACTGATGAGTATGAATATAGAAGTACTTTTATGTCTATACATGTATATATGATATATAAGTAATATGGAAACGACCTTCGGATGGTCACCCGAAATCCCACCAGACCACATCTCAAGGCGCGAAAAGGAAATAGGGCGGGTGGCCTTCCTAAGTCCTTTAAACATTATTTATACATCTATACATATATGGGCATGCAATTGGATATATAAAGGCATAAATAAGTTTTCATAAAACACTTGAAGCAGTAATATAATTTCAAGAGAAGATCGACTTGATGTCGACCTATAAAACATTTTGAAGGCATAAGTTGATAAAACAGTTTAAGTATAAGAAGCATTTGTTGAATCACAGTCTATAAATAAGTTTGGATAGTAAAACAGTTTGTAAAACATTTCAATAATAAAGCAGTTTGAAAAACAGTTTGAACAGTGGTAAAAATCGTTGTTTTCCTAGTTATTAATCACATGTGATTAAATGCAATCACATGTGATTGAAGCAATAACTATAAGTATTTGACTTGTATTCCCCCCCATAAAGTATTTACAACACTTAAAATCATTTCAAAGGTTGATTCAAGGGGTATGAACTCACTTGTGGTGAGTCGTTTGATTTGCAGGGTCGGCTACCGTGCTAGGTGACAAACGGAGACTGGTTTACACGCACGAGCCTAGTTATCATATAATAAACATATATATAACTAATTAGACATATAATAACTTAAATAAATAAGTTAAGACACTTAGAAAACATTTAAACACTTTTATGAGTGTTTATGGTCCAAATGGTTGCATCTAAGTTGCTATGGGACAAGGCAAAAGGGTTTGAAACATCAAATAGCCTTGTATAGGAGTTCACCATCCAAAAAACCCCACACCTTGGAGTTTACGGCCGTAAGCTCATGGGTTTATGGCCGTGAACTCCTCAAATGGTGTTTTTGGGTGTTTTGTGGTGCTATCTTGATCCTAGAACACTCCTAGCTTTATTGGAATAACACATGAAGTAGTTTTAAGGCTTTAGAACACTCCATATGGGAGTTTACGGCCTAAGGTCCTTCACCTTAGAGTTTACGGCCGTAAACTCTAGGAATTTAATTGATTTGAGGCACTTAAACATCAAGAATGGCATCCATGAATTTATCTAAGGATAATGGGGACAAGAGGCACACTTTGGTGCCTTCACTTGGAGTTTACGGCCCAAGTCATGTTCCTTGGCCATAAACTCCTTTCAAGGAGTGATTTCTATGTGTTCTACTCTCCTTTCTAGTCCCAAAGGTGCAAGGTAAATTGTCTAAAGGCTTAAGGGTTGCTTGGAATGATTTTTGTCCCACAAAAAGGGGTTTACGGCCCAAGAGGAGTTCTTGGCCGTAAACTCCTACTAACTTGTGATTTTGAGGAGCTTTTGGTGTTCTAATCAAGCACAAGTACTAGTAGTTAAAGTCCTTAAGCATTTGGGGAAGGTTTTAGGGCATTTAAGCCCTTGAAAAGGGGTTTACGGCCCAAGGGAGTTCCTTGGCCGTAAACTCCTAGAACTTAGGTTTCTTGGTTGATTTTTGATCCATAAATGTCATAGCCTATCTCCTAAACAAGTCTTCTAACAAGGAATTGGGACTAGGAAGCCATAATGTTCCATTTTGGAGTTTACTCCCCAAGAACGATCTTGGGCGGTAAACTCCCGGATCTTGAAATCTAAACATGTTATTGTTGTTAACAAGCATTAAACAAGTATTGAAACACATATAGAAAAGTAGACTCACAATCTGGGATGAAAACCCGAAGATCTGTCAGAGAGAATATGGCTTTTCTCTATTTGGAATTGTAAATAATGAATCAATTTAGTTCAGAAAACTATTTATAGTCCTGGAATATTTTGACAGAAAATGTTTTTATTCCTGATGTTGGACTGTAACAGTATGAAACTTGAAATGCCTAAGTTTCACAAAACCAGGAGTATCCACTCTCCTGATATCATCTAAAACATTAACCCTAATGTACACAAACTTGTTCGGAAAAGCTTGAAAATCACTGAAACTGAACTAGCTTCTATTGAATAGATGAGGTTCGTACAATGGAAATTTCAGGTTGTCACATCCTCTCCATCCAAACTCTCTCATTCTACTTCCACCGATTCATCTCCATCTTGCTCTAAAGCTAATTCCGCTTGTTCTCAAAAATCTCATTCGTCAGCTGAACAAAAGGGAAAGCAGAAGGTCAATGAATCCAAACCAGAGTCCAAACCGAACTCACCCAATCCTAACAAAATAAAAGTCTTTACCATTAAAAAGAAAGATGAAACAACTCTCATAAAACGAACATATCTAGTTGACATCTCTCTTACTATTCCTGTTCCCATGAAAAGCTCACATGGACCCAAGAAACTTTGGGTTCCTAAATCTGCTTAATTTTTGCAGGTTATAAGTGACGAGCAGTTTGACGAAGAATGGTACATCGATAGTGGCTGCTCGCGTCACATGACAGGGAGGAAAGAGGAGCTCAGGGAATACAGATCCCTTGCAAATGGTGGCAATGTCAAGTTTGGAAATAACTCTTTCGGCACCATAAAGGGATATGGAATGATAACAAACGGAGACTTCACTATAAGGAAGGTGGCTTATGTGGAAGGACTCCAACACAACCTCATCAGTGTATCTCAGCTTGTTGGAGGTACAGGTCTCAAAGTCTCATTCGATGATGAAGGTTCTGAAATCATAGAGAAAAATACAAAGAAAGTGATTCTCAAGTCAGAGCGAAAGGGTGAAATGTTTCCTCTAAACATGAAACCCATCAAAGGAAACCCAACCATATGCCTGTTATCAAAAGCTCAATCCGACGAAAGCTGGTTGTGGCACCGAAGACTCTCTCATCTCAATTTCAAAGATATCAACCGACTTGTCACTGGAGGTCATGTTAGGGGTCTTCCATTGCTCCAGTTCGACAGAGAGCATTTGTGTGCTGCATGCGAAATGGGGAAGCAGAGTCGTCAAAGTCACCCATCTGTAATCAACACAAAAGTTGTTGAACCACTCGAATTACTTCATATCGATTTGTGTGGTCCTTCATCTATCGAAAGCATCGGTGGTAGCAAGTATATTCTTGTTATCGTTGATGACTTTTCACGATTTACATGGGTGTTCTTTCTAAAGCTCAAATTTGAAGCGACTCAAAAGCTGAAAGTGTTTATCAAGCAAATTGAAGTCCAGCTCAAGAAGGTCGTTCGCAACATCAGGAGTGACAATGGCCTTGAATTCAAGAACAGGGAGTTTGAAGAGTTTCTTGCAGAAAAGGGAATTAGTCACAATTTCTCAGCTCCCTACACACCACAACAGGACGGAATAGTCGAAAGACGAAACCGATCTTTGTGTGAAGCTGCCCGAACTATGCTAAGTTTCGCTTCCTTACCTCTTTATTTTTGGGTAACGCTATTTCTGCTGCTTGTTTTACACAGAACAGGTCATATCTCAATAAGCGATTCACGCTCACACCATATGAGATAATAAACAACAGAAAGCCCAATGTGAAATTTTTCCATGTGTTCGGCTCAAGGTGTTTCATCCTTAACTCTAAAGAACACCGCAACAAGTTTGATGTCAAAGCCGACGAGGGAATCTTTCTGGGTTACTCGCTCACATCCAAGGCGTACAGGGTCCTAAACAAGCATTCGAGAAGGATTGAAGAGACATACTACGTGACCTTTGACGATAGCTATGTCCAAAAGCTACAGGCCAAAGAAGACACTGCCGGGGAAATCTTTCCTCAAACTGGCCAAGTCACAGTCTCGATCGCCAATTTATACGAGAAATTTCTGGAACTCTTTGACGAACCGGAAAAAGCTTCTCTCTTAGAAGTAGGTGCAGCTGACAACAAAGTTGATCATATGAAGCAAATTGTCGAAGATGCTGCAAGGAGAATGCATGAAGGAGAATCGCCCACTGATGAATCTCCATCCAACAATGCTTCAGTCTTGGGGGAGCCAAGTTCTCATGTCGAGGGGGAGCCAAGTTCTCATGTCGAGGGGGAGCCAAGCTCACAAGTCCAGGGGGAGCCAGGCTCTACAACTTCAACCGAAGGTCCTTCACCAAACGAAGGTACCTTTCCAACCGAAGGTGCTTCAACCTCTGAAAGTCCAGCACCACAAGAAACCCCTGAACCTCATGTTTCTCAAGACTCATAAATTGAGGGGGAGCATAATGATATGACGCTTGGTTACGATAGCCAATCTGAGCCAGAAGAAATGATCAATGCTGAACTAGACCCAACCTTTGATCCGAATTACCCGCCTCTTACAAAATGGACCAGAGATCATCCTATCTCTCAAGTAGTTGGTGATGTATCTGAAAAGGTTCTGACCCGATCTCAACTGAAGGCAAAACAGACATCCTTATTTTCAAAGGTTGAGTTTTGTATGTTTAACACATTCGTATCAAAAGTTGAACCGAAGACAGTGAACACTGCCCTCGATCACTCTGATTGGGTTCAAGCAATGCAAGATGAACTGAACGAATTTGAAAGGAACAAAGTCTGGCGCCTCATTCCAACTCCTCCAGATGCTTCGGTTGTTGGTCTCAAATGGGTTTTTAGGAACAAAATGGACAAGGAAGCTAATGTCATAAGGAACAAGGCTCGTCTGGTGGTAAAGGGATACTGTCAGGAGGAAGGGATAGACTATGAAGAGACTTTCGCTCCAGTAGCTAGGCTAGAATCCGTTAGAATATTTCTGGCTTATGCCGCTCACAAAAACTTTGAGGTTTTCCAAATGGACGTCAAGTGTGCATTTCTCAATGGAGAACTCGAAGAAACTGTGTATGTGGAGCAACCTCCTGGGTTCGTGAACGAAAAGTATCCAAATCATTGCTATATTCTGGATAAAGCTGTGTACGGCCTCAAACAAGCTCCGAGAGCCTGGTATGAAACGCTTACAAAATTTTTAAAGATGTCTAAATTTAAACAAGGTTCGGTTGACCCAATCTTCTTTCGCAAAAAGGAAGGTAACCACCTTATGATAGGTCAAATTTATGTTGATGACATCATCTTTGGCTCCACGAATCCCAGCTTAACAGCTGAATTCAGAAAGCTGATGGAGACTAAGTTTGAAATGAGCTCAATGGGTCCTATTAACTTTTTCCTTGGTTTAAACATAAGACAGGGACCCGAAGGCATCTTTATTAATCAGGAAGCTTACACGAAGACTCTCCTAGAGAAGTTTGGCATGATGGGAGACTCAAAAGTCAAAGTCCCAATGGCATTCGGCAGCAAGCTTACCCCATCTCTAGACAAACCGGCTGTCGATATCACGCTCTATCGTCAAATGATAGGCTCACTGATGTATCTAACTGCTAGCAGGCCTGATATCATGTTTTCTGTGTGTTATTGTGCTCGATTTCAGGCAAACCCACGCGAACCTCACATGCTTGCAGTGAAGAACGTCTTACGCTATCTAAAGCGAACTGCCTCCTTAGGTCTATGGTATCCTTCCAACTCAGGCTTCTTCGTTCAAGCCTATTCTGATGCGGACCTTGGAGGATGTGGACTCGACCGTAAAAGCACAACTGGTGGCTGTCAATTTCTTGATGGGAAGTTGGTCAGCTGGCAATCCAAGAAACAAACGTGTGTGTCGTTGTCTACTGCCAAAGCGGAATACATTGCCGCTGCATCCTGCACATCACAAGTGATTTGGATCCAGAGTCAACTTCGAGACTATGGACTCAATATGAAGAAGATCCCACTATATTGTGACTCTGAAAGTGCAATTAGGATCTGTCATAACCCAGTGCAACACTCTAAAACCAAACACATAGCACTGAGGTATCACTTCATCAAAGATCACGTGGAAGATAGAAACGTTGAAGTTCACTTCGTAAGAACCACTGATCAACTGGCTGACGTCTTTACCAAAGCTCTTCCTGAAGCATCATTCAACAGAATATTACAAGGGCTAGGTATGATGGAATCAGAGTCAGTACCTCATACTACCTCTCAATCTCAAATGTAAGAAGCGAAACCAACCGAACGTTCGGTTAAAACCATGTGTCTTGCTTATCTCTTCAAAGGTAGTTTTTCTATGTTATATATTTCATGTACAATTTTGTTTTTCTATGTTACAAAACCGAAACCTGCCGAAGGTTCGGGTTCGGTTTTCCAAAATTTTGTGGAACCGAAACCAACCGAAGGTTCGGGTTCGGTTTTCCAAAATTTTGTGGAACCGAAACCAACCGAAGGTTCGGGTTTGGTTTTTCAAAATTTTGTGGAACCGAAACCAACCGAAGGTTCGGGTTCGGTTTTTCGAAATTTTCTAGAACCGAATTCAACCGAATGCTCGGGTTCGGTTTTTCAACTTTTTCCAACCGAAACCAACCGAACGTTCGGGTTCGGTTTTTCATATTCTTTCCAAAGTTTTTCTAAAGTTTTTTTTAAAGTATTATTTTTTCCTTCTTACTTATTTTTTCCTTATTTTTCTTTTCATTTTTTTTTTTAAAAAAAAATCTCAAAAACTCCAAAAATATTTTTTTATTATTTATTCTTATATTTTCTTTGTTCGTTCGTTTGTGGGGATATATTTGTTGAACTACTTTAGTGTCCCTAGAAGCATGCTGCTGTATGTGTCCCAAGCCTCATAAGAATTTGAATAATAGCCTTAATGACCTGGTATACACAAACCTTGTCTTCCCAATAAGGCTAACCCATTTATTCTAATCGTGAGCTACCTCACTCTTTTCTCACATGAGTTAAGAGTTTTCTGCTTGGTCCTTATTTTCGCAGCAGAGGTACTATATCTTCTTACACCATCTCCATAACTCTTCTCCACTTCATTCGTTTCATCAACGTAACCCTTGAGACTCTCAGAAATTACCACTGAGGTTTATGGTTACACAACATCTGTGTTTATGATCTAAGTTTCGTGTCACTACGAGCTGAGTGAAACCCAAAATTCAACACCCAATGAATTGACGGTGAACAATTAAATTGCTCAAGCATTCACTAAAGGATTGACGAATGTACCCTAATGAAATCTCAAATTTTCTTTTGTGTGATTCCTATGAAATCGTTAAATACCATAACATTTCTTCCCTTGGGATACAATTTTTAATTATTTTTCTGAGATTTTATACTAATCCAAGCCAATACAAAATAAATTCCTACCTACTTGTTCAACAGGCTACACCGGTCTCACAAGTACTTTATTCACTTTCTTTCTTATATCAAGAATAGAATTGATGAATCAAAGCGAAACCACCCTTATTTAGCCTAATTAAAAGAAGCCTTTCAACATTTATTAATAAGTGTCTGATCGTAATTCAACGGGATTCCACACTAACACTTTGCGGTCTCTCTTGACCTTGAAGGAAGAGATTCGTGCCCGGGATCATCAGTTTCGTGTCATTATTGGCATCACAAAATATCCTTAAAAGAGTTGCTTTCTTTCTTTTTCTTTTACACTCTTTGCACGAAAATCTTTGATTTTCCCAAATTCCGTTGCTAATTATTTACAGGCTGAATTCTACTTTCGTGGTTAATTATGGAGCTGTGGTAAAAAACAATCCGCATGGCAATTTAATTCAAAATGGCGTTTAAAAGGGATAAGACGAACGGATGCTGACTCGGCGGGAGATTAAAAGGATTGAATTTCAAACGACAGTAAAAAGTGGGCGCGTGTGAATGTGAAACGGCCGCGCTTTTACTGACACTTATGGACGCGTGTGCGATATCCAAGCGTCATCACCCATTGGCGTACGATTCCTACATGTCGCCGGTCATAGAATGCTTGAAGTACTCCCAGCTTGCTCCTGCACTCTCATGCATTGAAACTGTACCAATGGTGGCCCTATCGCAGGTCTACGCGACGGCTTACTACGACAAGGCCGTTGACCGGGTATTTTTCGAGCTTGCAGAACACAAGACCTCCGTTTCACGACAAAGGTTCTGCACTATGCTAGGGTTTGCGGTTGACCCTTCGCGAGTTCATCCGGAGACTATTCCGGTTGGGATGCTGTTTAACATGTTTTACAACATGGGATACACAGAAGTTCTCACCTCCATCCCCAAGTTTAAGAAGTCTTGCCTGCCGCCACAGTGGAATGGCCTATTTACAGTCCTTTTCAAGGGTCTATCAGAGAGGAGCTCAGGATCTGACGGTGCAAGTCGTCTCTTCCTTTCGATAATGTATGGGGTATACAATGGGATAAACTTGGACTATGGGTTTGTCCTATGGCAACAGCTCATTCAGAGCCTCTCTTCCTCATCCCGACACTCGGAGGTGTCGTTGGCCCGGTTCTTGATCTTGATAACAAGATGGGCCATGGACAAGTTTAATATTCCAACTGCTGATGGTGCATCGATGTCTTCTATTGGTACGTTCCATACCAAGAAGATCATCGTATCATATGCATCGAAATTTTCCTTCATTGGCTCCATCCCGGAGACAATGTATGCAGATGTGCCCTCCTACAGCAGACTGATCAGAATGATCAAGGAGTTTAGGTCAACTGGTCCGAGGGAACTGACACCGGACATGCTGAGGTCAATTCATGATGCCGACAAACCGGTGGGCAGGGGCAAAAAGGCAGAGAAGGGGAAGCAAGTGTTCAAAGCTCCAAAGGGACCTTCTCCCAAAAAGAGGAAACAACCGAAGGCTGCACAGTCCCCACAGCCAAAGAGGAGGAAGACCCAACAGAAGTGAAAGCTAGTTATTCCCTCCTCTCCAAGCGAATATGAGGGTGGAAGTTCGGACTCTGAAGGATCTCAAGGAGACGAATCTCCTCAACGAGGCAACACACCACCTCGGTCCCCAACCCCAGAGATGGAACTTCATCAATCTCCAGTTCCTTCACCTCCACACACCATTCCTACTTCCATTCCCACCATAATCCCCACTACCACTATTCCACCAACCTCTTTCCCTATACCACCACCCATTTTCACCACATCAACCGAAACATCACCCGTAACCGAAACCCCACCCGTAACCGAACCACCACAAACCGAAACCCATACAACCGAACCTACCCATACTCAACCACCACCCAAAACAACCTTACCCAATATCCCAACCACAACACCCCCAGCTTCACCACCCCCTCCATCTCCTGAAAATGCCTCTGATGGAGACAATACTTATCTTGGCGGGGAACACATGAACTTTGATTCGGTCTACTATAGTCCGTTTCAAGTTCAGAGTGACGAGGAGGATGATGCTCCAGTGACAAAGAAGCATCTCCGAGAGCTTAACGAGAAGGTTGATCTACTTCTCGCCTCCTCCACCAACCAGCAGTCATCTCTTTCTGAAGCTGCCCTTCAGAAGATTGTTGACGCCTTCTCAAGGGCTCAACATGATTCGGTGGCCTCAGCAACTGCTGCAATCGATGCCTCCACCCGAGCCTGTGAGGCAGCGACCGAAAAAGTCGATAAACTATTCTCCGACGCTTCTGTCCTGCTGAAGTCTTTGCAGGAAAGCGCCGACGCCACGAAGACGACTTTGGAACCAATCGTTCAACAATTGGCCAAGTTTGTCTCAACGGAGTTGACTTCGTTCTCCACCCTACGCCAGAATATAAGCGACGACAACTCAGCACTTCGTGCCTCCATCGATGCCCGCCTGGCTAAACTACAAGAGGATCTTGCAGCTGAGAATTCTCTGATGGACGTTTTGGCGAGCAAAACAACCGCCCTCAAGGTCAAGAGCACGGAGCTTTCCAACTCACAACAAAAATTGGACGCTCTTCGATCCGAAAGGGAGGTGATCAGATCTTGTGTTTCGGATGTCCACGCAGCATTATCCAACATCCTTGAAGCACACGATCCTATTCTCAATCACTCAGTGAGGCGCACCCTTGCTGAAAAGCTATCTCCGGCCATGGACCTTCTTAGCAAAATCGAAGGCCTTCCGAGTTTCGTGTCCATTCCGAAACAAGGGGGAGATGAGAAGAAAGGATCGAAACCACCTCCTTCCTCCAAAGCTACTCACACAACCGAACCACCTCAGACTGGTCATACCTCGGGTTCGGGTGTGAAGAACAAGGGCAAAAACATAGCTGAGGAAGATGAAGATGAAGATGAAGACAGGGAGACCATTGCTGACATGTTAAAACGAAAGAACAGTCGCAATGTTGATGATGATGCCAGTCGTGTGGCGCGAGAGGCTGAAGAAGCCGAACGCTAGCAAAAAGAAGCCCACGATCTCCTTGAGAGCCAAAAGCTGCTCTTCCCTGCCTGGACCAGGTAACGTATGATAAAAGAGGCCATAGAAACTCCAAGCATATTATGGCTCGAGCCGGTTATATCATTCGACTGCAACAACACTGTCGATTCGCAGTTCGATATGCCGCTGACTCGAAAGGCGTTCATCTTCCACGCCTTCTCTAACATTTTTGAAGTCCCGCATCCGAACGATGAGCTTGACAGGGAGCTCATTGACTTCTATCTGGAGGCCGCTCGCCCTCAATACCTTACCTGGAGCGCCCAGAAGATTGTGAACGTTCAGGTGCTGAAGCCTTATGCCGTGGGGAGATTCACAAACGTTAGGTTCAAGCTCATTCGAGGATCTGCAAGAACTGCTCACATTATCTCCCTGGCAGATCTGCCGAATCTAAATCCTCATGATTGGATTGTCCTGTACAATATCCTTTTGACCAATGAAACCGAATATGGTCCCATCATAGACCATGTCAAAAGGATGTTAGCATGCTACATCATGGAGGTTGCCCTAATGGATCAGGAGGTCGCCACAGTCTTCAAGAAAAAACCGAAGATAGCTCCTGTGGGATCGGCCAGTGATCTCAACAAAATGCAAATGGGCAAGATTGATCCGAGGCGAAACTCGGTAATGTTCACTAGAGCCGACGGACAGAAATGTCTCTTCGCTTTAGCTGACAAACACCTTTACACCACAGCTTGCTTGGAGCACGTTTTATCAATTATCAAGCGGTGTAAAGAGAATTCGGCTGATGATGTCAAGTACTTCAACGACATGATCAATTGGTACATCCGGTTTAGACAGACCATCCTCTCCATAACCAAGTGTCTGTTTAGCACCGTGAAGAAGAAGGTACCTGCTTCAGCTGCTGGCCCAAGTAACAAGTGAAGGTCTCGCTCCAAATTGACGCAAAGGGGGAGATTGTTGGGCTGAAGATTATTTTGATGTTGCGTCTTTTGGGCTCGTTAGTTTAGCCATGTATACTCCGGTTTGGGCTTGTCCAACCGAGAGCCTTTTATGTATTGTATATAAGTTAATGCTTGCATGCATATTAGAAAAACGAGATAGAGGTTAACGATTTTAGAGAATAACGATAGAGAGCTTAACGATAGTAATTTCAAGGTTTCTTTAATCGTTCTTGTAACCTGCCAATCCTCTACAGTTGATGTTCTTAATCGAGCTCTTCTGAGGATTTTGTCTTAATCATTCGACTCGTTTGATTCAATCTTGTCTTGTTCTTTTTATTGCGTTCTTACTGTTTTTATATTCATATACTTGTTCAAGATCTAATCGATCTTCATAGATTAAAGGTTGTTTTAATCCCATCAGTAATCCCTGCTAAAGTGACTAGTCTAGCCTCACTTGAAGCAACCCTCTATCTTTTCACGATAGCTCCCCTCGTGATCCCCCCATACTTGGCACAAAGACTTCGACCCTGATGCCCTCTCGATCGCGAATCAAAAGTCTTGGGCCTCTTTGTCAGGCCCACTTCTATCTGCGTATGCTTTGGCTTCGACTTCGTCTGAAGCTGTAACTCAATCTCCTGTTCTCTGGACCTAGCTATCATGTTATCCAAAATCTTTTAGTTCGTCATACTCACAAACTCCTAGATATCATCCTTGAGCATGTCATGGTACCTCATCTTCCTCATCTCTTTTTTTTGTGACATATTGCAGAACCAACAAAGCTCTCTCCTAGAACTTAGCAGTGATCTCCACCACAGTCTCCTTAGTCCGGCGAAGGTCCTGAAACTCCCTCGCCAGCTATTGCACCTTAATATCCAGTGCAAACTCAACCCTGAACCTCACCACAAAATCATCCCAAGTCATGACTGCCACCCCCGCCACTCCCAAATAGTGTCCAACCTCCTCCCACCAATCATGGGCTCCATCCCTTAGAAGGTAAAATGCAAATCCTACCTTCAATCCCTTAAGGAAGAAACTCATATGCTGAGCATTCTTCATGATATCGATCCATCTTCGGCTAGCAATTGGATCCTTCTCCCGAAGAAGTCTAGGGCTCCACAAGCATTGAACTCCCTAAAATAGAGAGTTCACGCCCCCAACTGACCGACTATAATCTCGAAATGAAAAGTACCCAAATGATCATCAAAAAGCTCTTGATCCCCCCTTAATGGTACTGAAAATCAGAGGAGTATCCTCCATAATAATGTGAGTGATCTCATACCTGATGAACTCACATATCCTCTCATCAATTGGTTCGACATCAAAGCTAAAACCATAACCTGGTCCAGAACCTCTTCCTCAAGTGCTTACCAACATACTGAAATACAAACAGACAAATGATCAGAATAAACTTGAGCGAACTCTCACACTACAAGTTCCTTAGGATCTTCGAGATTTTCCTTAATTCGAGCACAAGTCCTATGCTTCTAGTAATACAGACCCAATACTACCTTCCACACCTATCCGTACTTGGTTCAAGAACCATCCCAAATCCTCTAAGTCACTCTACCAAAGAAACTCACATAAGCCTTATGCTAAACAACAAACATGTCTCACTATCGCACTCCTAGACTCTCCTAGGAATCCTCGAATCACTTGCTTCTGTGATGCTAGAAACTTCTATCGACACTGTCGGCTGCCTTATTCACGCAAATTATACACAATACGTGATTAAATAGACATTAGAATAAATGATTCAACCCTAAGCCCACAACCAGACAAGCGACATGAAATAAGGCTAAATCAGTCATTCTTGGGGTATATGGTCCTAAACGTATACAATTTTTAAACATACACTTAGCAATTCACTTCACCAATAAAGATTCTAAATAACACATAGTATTCAATTCCTTCTAGGCTATAAGGCATCACAAATAAGCAATTCTATCATGCAATTCATGAAGGTATCCTTAGCCTTATCCTAGCATGCAATTCATATAAACAAATAATACTCATGTATGGGTATTTTGGGAATCACTTACTTGAGCTCAGCTAATTGCACAATTCACAACCCTTTCTTTGTAAAATCATTTTAGAGAAATTATTTTATTTCACGAAGATTACAAATTCCTCAGTTTGAATCCAAATACATCCAAGAGTGTGCCCGAATCCCTCAGACCAAGGCTTTGATATAACTTGTAACGTCTCAATAAATACTGATAACTTTTTTTTCATTTTAAGCCATCAAATTCATACATCAATTATTTCAAAAGCCAATAATGATAAAAATGTGTCTCACGCATCAGAGTAAAATAATAGTCATCAATGCGGAAAAATTATTGGAGAATGTTGTGCAGCAAAGTCGGACCCATTTATTTAGAAATAGAAGTACCTGGAAATGTTAAACCACAAAACGGTAAGCATAAAGCTTAGTGAGTTCCCAAAATACCACATATCCTACATAACATCGGGCCCCACCCACATATTGAGCCCTGCCCAATGTAGCAGGCCCAACCCAACATACAAACAGGCCTAGTCCAACATACAAATAGGCCCAATCCAACATAAAACTTGGAGCACCGTAAATTTCCAAACACAATTTTCATTTTCAAAACCACATAATTCTCAATATCACGTTTCCAAAACCACAATTGTCAAATTGTCAAAAGCAGAAATTCATAAATTGTTTTATAACATCCAGGATCCTCCAAAGAAAAACATAAACACCATCTCATGTGTACAATCATGTCGGCGCCTTCCCGTGATCATGAGAAGTACCTGAAACACATAACACATAACACAGTAAGCAAAAAGCTTAGTGAGTTCCGCAAAATAACACACACATCACCTTAGTCTCTCATAGTTATATCTCAAATAAGACCCTCCAGTCAATGTGTCTCAGTGGAACCCTCCGGTCCCAGACTCGGGTGGACCCTCCGATCCTAACTCAGTAAGCTCAGAATAATACACAGTATAAATCACAAATACATAATGCATGATATCACAATACTCAATAATAGTATACAAGACCCTCCGGTCACATAAAATTACCACTCATGGTAAGTATAGTGAGAAGACTCACCTCGTCAGCAAGTAAATGAACCTCGTACACGAATCACCGGTCTAGCCTCTGTCTAACACATACAATAATTATCCCTAATTAATAATCGACCCTCAAGGAAGCTAGGCTAACCTTCTACTAACTCACAGAAGGATAAAAGATCATTTTACCCTTCCATTGCCTCTATAGTCCAAAAGTTGACCAAACCCAGATGTCAACAAAAGTCAACTGCAGCGCGTATGCTTGGAGTATAGTCCCTTTACACTGGGCGTACTGCCTCGCCATGCAGACATCGAGAATTCTCGACTCTACGCTGCACGTACTGGGATTACGCTCGACGTACGTCCTTGTTCTTTCCACCCTCTTGATCTTAACCTGTTAAGACCATGGCTCTATTCTCAGATCTGGACTTCCTAAAGGCTCATACTCCATAAAGTTCGTGACTTTAAGCCTTTGCATGGCTGATAAAGTCCCAAACACCAAAAATCTCACTCTTTACTCACAATGTAGCTCATATCCCATGCATGGGGTGGTTTCAACATCTAAGACTCCATTTTTATGAATCCACTCAATTAAGAAAACTTAAAGGGACAGACGTCAGGCTCTGGAGTTCAACAACTCATAAAGCTTCAAGCTTTGGGAATAAAAAGGATGGGAATGCTTTGAGGTTTATACCCCCAACTAGTGCTCCAACCACAGAAAAGCTCAGATCCAAAGCCTGGACTCGAACTCTTTCTTCCTCAATTCTCGTTATTCACTCCAAGGATACCGCAAGAACACTTAGAAGCTCACAAATGGACACTCAAACTTAAGGAACAAAAATTAGGGTTTTGAGAGGGTTGAGGGCTGGAAACGGTGGCCAAATATCAGGCCATCATGTTCCTTAAATAGAGACACATTCCTCAATATGGGTTTTCACCCTAAGCCTAGTACACCCAACGTACCCTCTGGTACGCCTAGCGTACTAGGTGGCTCTGCGTCCAAATCACGCACATGAGTACGCCGAGCGTACAAACGCATACACCCTGCGTACTCATTTACCACCTTTTCTCAAATAAAGGGCCAAACTTGACAATTACAAAAGAACAAGGGTTAATGAGGTATACCTTGTCTTGGGGATGATACAATTCTCCCCCACTAGAATCAAACTTCTCCCTCGAAGTCATCCTCCGGAAATAACTCTGGGTAATGCTTGTGCATCTCAGACTTTGACTTCCAAGTCCACTCGGACCCCTTCCGATGTTGCCACTGGACCTAAACCAAGGGTACCTCTTGTAACACCATAAATATCAAGCCAATTTAAAACTTTTTAAAACATTTAAAACCATTAAGTTATTATAATTTGCTTTCAAAATAGTTTAAGCATCCGAGTATCCCCAGAAGCAATTCATGAAAATATAAGGAGGTGCAGGATCACGCCTTTGCCTTCCCACGATCCTCAGAAGTACCTGAAACAATAATCGACAGATGTAAGCTCGAAGGCTTAGTGAGTTACCCCCAAAATACCAACCTCATATAACCATAATCATATCATATAAACAAACACAGAACAACATGCATAATGAGCCTTCAGCCTGACTGGACTGCCTTGCAGGCCTTCAGTCTATATGGACCGCTCTCCGAGCCTTTGACTCGTTTGGACCGCCTCGCATGGCCTTCAGCCTATCCGGACCGCTCGACGGGCCTTCGGTCTGACTATCATACCCTCTTGGGTTTGTAGTCTATCTGGTCCGCCCTGGGTATGTTGGCCTTCAACACAAAGCAGGACTACCTCAACCCATCCCCAACAAGCATGTGCACATAACTATCATACGCTAGGATATATATATATATATATATATATATATATATATATATATATATATATATATAATAGTCAAACCGATCGAACAGATCAAATAGCATAGCAACATCCTATAACCAGGATACCAACCTAACCGGTCACTAACATAACATCATCCTATAACCAAGATACCGACCATAGCGGTCACTAACATAGCATCATCCTATAACCAAGAATCCGACCTAACCAGGTCACTAAGCATAACATTATTCCATATACCAGGATGCAAATAAATAAACATATCATGCAATAAACCTAGATACAAATCCGAAAAGGGCCATCCTTGGTGCCTTAGACCCTGTTGATATAGTGAGGAGAACTCACCCGGCACTGCTGAAGTCCCACGGATGAAACTCCAGCTGCTAGTTGACAGATTCCCGAACTGCCAACATCAAACGATACCTAATTAATAATTGGGTTCCATGACCAAGTTCTAACTCACACTCCAAGGCCCAATAGTCAAGTAATGGGCCAAATCCCAACATATGGCCCAATTTTGAAAACTGGGCCCAAACCTCTACATGGTCTTCCTTAAGGCCCATCCAATTATTATAGTCCAAACTCTTGGTATTCCCATGGCCCAATATCACATAATCATCAAGGCCCAGTTATGGCCCACCTACGGCCCAATTTTCCAAATTGGGCCCAAGTCTTTCACATGGGCCTTACACTAAAGCTCATCCAATTATTTTGGTCTATTTACTTGTTCTTGGATAGCCCATCAATAGTCCAATCACCAAGGCCCAATAGGAAGGCCCAAATCAAGGCCCAAGTGAAATTAGGGTTTTCATATGAAATGACGATTAGGGTTAAGTGTTCCTACTTAACCCATTAAGGACTTAATCCATTAACCCTTAGGTTAATTTGCAAATGATTATTAATTAAAATTTTCAATTTCGTAATTGATTTAAGTGCGGGTGCTGATAATTCCCCAATATTAGGGTTTTATGCCATTAGGGTTTCCTACCCAATACTAGCCCATTAGTCACATGGTTGGGCTTTTAGGTCCATTATAGCTTCATTGGGCCCACTAGGGTTTCGACAGGCCCATTCTGCCCAAGCATCCTAAACGAGTCAAAACGCAAACTAGGCACACCATCACCCAACATGGCGGCTGGTGGTGGCAGCCACCAATTTATGGTGGTGATTTAGAGTTTTCTTATTATCATTCTGACACAGATTACAATTTACAACACGATCCCGATAACACACACACATAAAATAATACACACTCACACACACAGTCGCCCTGTGGCGGCAGACGGTGATTGGAGGTGGCAGCCACCACCTTACGGTGGTGGTTTAGAGTTTTCTTATTATCATTTTGACACCGATTACAATTTACAACACAATCCTGATAACACACACACATAAAATAACACACACTCACACACATAGCCATCCTGTAGCGGCAAACGGTGGTTGGAGGTGGTAGCCACCACCTCACGATGATGGTGGTGGCTTTTCCGGTCAAATAAACACCCAAACACCACTCCATGAAATAACATATACACACAACACAAAATTGAAGCAGTAGCACACTTGAACCCACGTGAAACATGAACACGGCGGCCTTTCGGGGTGGTAAATGGCGGAACAACATCGGCGGTCAGCGGCAACAGCCTCGTTTTCAGCGGCAACCACCATGGCCGGCTACCATGGTGGTTCTTCACGCCTTCCATTCGACAGAACCCAATCACACAAAGACATACACAACACGGTATCACACATGCCATGCTCAGTCATCCTCGAAGCAGCGTGTGGCGTTTGGACGACATGGCGGCATCAGAATAGCCGTCGGAGCGGCACCGACGACATGGCGGCAACATAGAATGGAGAAGAGAGGAGAGAAGAAGAAGACACAAAGGAAGGAAAATGCAATAGCAATAGTGGTACCGTCCTTCAAGCCTGTCGTTGGAGTCAAAAGGAGTCGTCAGTGGTTAGATAGGGAGCTCAACACTGGTGGTGGTGGTATCAAAACTTGGTGAAACAGCCGTATGGCGGCAGTGGCAGCAACGAGACTCGACCCAGCACCTTCGATCAGTCCTCCCCGATACAACATCGGTCTTGGTAGTTCCTCCCAGCGACACCTGACATCCGACGATGCTACAGATGGCGGTGGCTGGAGAAGGAAAATGGAGAGGGTGGCGACTGACATTAGCTAGGGTTAGGGTTTACGGGGGTGACGGGTCTTATACCCGGAGCCCCATGAAACTTCTCCCCCATAATAACAACAATGGTCCTCCCTTCTCTATTTTCTTTCAAAACGGGTCCTAAATTTACCCTTTTAACCCCTCCTCCTAAAAACCCTTACAAATCAAGTCTGAATCTTCTCATTTTAGGTCTAGAATTTACTTTTTAGTCCCCGCTTCCATAAATCCTTACATATTAAGTCCAAATAATACAAAACACCCCTTGACTTATGAAAATCTTGTCATTTGGCTTCCCAAAACCAACTCCCTGCTAATTATATGGTTTTGGATTATAATAATATCAAATAATAATAATAATTACTTCTCGGGGTTTCGGGTTTATTATTTAATATTATCTTATTTTAAACGGGATGTTACACCTCTTTATTCCTCAAGACCTTCACCTTCCTATCTAACATCACTATTGGCCTCTCGATGTAATTCATGCTCACATCTACCTGAATGTCCTCTAATGGTACCACCACCGTCTCATCGGCTAAATACTTCCTCAACTGCGACACATGGAAGGTGTTATGAATCTGGCTCAATTCTGCTGGTAGCTCCAATCGGTAAGCTACCCTTCCTATTTTGACGATCATTCAGAAAGGGCTGATATATCTAGGACCCAACTTTCCCCGCCTCCTGAATCGGATCACCCCTTTCCACGGGGATAGCTTTAGGAGGATAAAATCTCCAACCTGGAACTCTAACTTAGATCGTCACCGGTCTGCATAACTCTTCTGGCGACTCAAGGCTGTCAGTAACCTCTGTCTGACCTGTTGAATTTGCTCAGTCGTCTTGAGCACTATATCAGTGCTACCCATCACTCTCTGCCCTACCTCTCCCCAATAGATGGGTGTCCGACACCTCCTCCTATATAAGAGCTTAAAGGGAGGCATACGAATAGTGGAATGATGGTTGTTGTTGTATGAAAACTCAACCAAGGGAAATAAGTATCCCAACTTCCTCCGAAGTCCATAACACATGCACACAACATGTCCTCAAGCGTATGTATCGTCCGCTCACACTGCTCGTATGTCTGTGGGTGGTATGCAGTACTGAAGTGCAATCGGGTACCCAACTCCTCATGAAACTTCTTCCAGAACTTGGAAGTAAAATACACATCCCGATTTGACAATGTCGACACTCCATGCCGTGACACCACCTCTTGTACATAGATCCCAACCAATCTCTCTAAAGAAGAGCTCTCACTGATAGCGAGGAAGTAAGCACTGTTCGTCAACCGTTCTATAGTCACCCATATCGCGTAAACCCCACGCACAGTCCTCGGTAACTTGGTGATAAAATCCATGGAAATCTATTCCCACTTCCACTAGGGAAGCTCTAGAGGCTTTAACGGGCCATGTGGATGCTGGTGCTCCAACTTAACCTAACGACAGGTCAAGCACCTCTCAACTACCTACGCCACATCCCTCTTCATACAGGGCCACCAGTAATCTCTCTTCATATCCAAATACATCTTAGTGGCCCTTGGGTGGATCGAGAATCTCGATCTATGCGCCTCCTCCATCAGTATGCATTGAGCTCCACCTCTATAGGGAACTCAAATCCGCCCACGGAAAGTCATAAGCCTTCAACTATTCGTCTCAAACTCGGAAACCTATCCGATCACCCGCTCCCTCTTGCGGTTCTCCGGTCTCACGGCCTCCACCTGGGCATCTCGGATGGTATCTAAGACTGGAGTCATCACCGTCATCCTCATACACATATCTCGGATCGGAGCACTCGCTGCTCTCTGGATCAACGCACCGGCTACCACGTTAGACTTGCCCAAATGATACAAGATCTCGTAGTCATAATCTTTCACTACATCCAACCATCTCCTCTGACTCATATTCAGGTCTTGGTCCATGAGGTACTTCAGGCTCTTGTGGTATGTATATATGGTACACCGGACCCCATACAGATAGTGGCGCCAGATCTTGAGGGCGAACACCACCACCCCCGGCTCCAAATCGTGGGTGGGATACCTCGTCTCATGAGCCTTCAACTGACTCGATACATATGCTATAACATGCCCCCTCTGCATCAACAGCACACCCATCCCTGATGTAGATGTATCACAAAAATCTACAAAGTCCTCCACTCGCTCGGGGAGGGCTAACATTGGAGCTTCGCACAATCTCTGGCGAAGATTCTCAAATGAGGCCTGCTGCTCGCCCCCCCCCAGACAAATGTAACACCGTTCCGGGTCAATCTGGTGAGAGTAATGACAATCTTGGAGAAATCTCTGATAAACGTTCGATAGTTGCCGGCTAAACCCAGAAAACTCTTGATCTCGATCGGGGATCTCGGCACCTCCCATTTCATAACTGCCTCAATCTTGGCCAGATCGACCAATATCCCATTATGATTTACGAGGTGTCCCAAGAACTAGACCTCTTGTAACTAGAAATCACACTTGGAGAATTTGGCATAAAGCCTCTCCTCCCTCAATACTCCAAGAATTTCTCTAAGATGCTCCTCGTGCTGCCCTCTGGATCTCAAGTACACCATAATATTGTCAATGAACACGATCACCGATCGATCCAACATAGGCCTGCACACCCGATTCATGAGGTCCATGAATGTTGCTGGTGTGTTGGTGAGCCCGAAAGGCATCACCACAAACTCGTAGTGCCCATAACGAGTCCTAAAAGCCGTCTTCTAGATATCCTCCTCGCAGACTCGCATCTGATGATATCCAGACCTCAGATCAATATTGGAAAACCAAGATGCCCCCTGCAACTGATTGAATAAATCATCGATCCTCGGTAGTGGGTAACGATTCTTGACCGTCAGCTTGTTCAACTCCTAGTAATCAATGCACATCCGGTGTGAACCATCCTTTTTCTTGACAAAAAGGATCGGTGCTCCCCACGGTGAGCTACTTAATCTGATAAAACCCTTCCCACCAGCTCCTGGAGTTATGAGGATAACTCCCGCATCTCCGGTGGTGCAAGGCGATAAGATGCCTTGGCAATAGGCGCCGCACCCAGAACCAAATCAATCCAGAAGTCCACCTACCTCTCGGGAGGCACACCCAGCAACTCCTTGGGAAAAACATCCGAAAACTCGCACACTATTGGAACCTCGGAGATAGAACTCAACCTCTTTATAGCAACCCGCGTATCCATGACGTATGTCAAAAAGCCCATATAACCCTGATGTAAGCTCTGTCTTGCCCTGACAGTAGAGCGGAAAGTTGACCTAGATCTGGTACTGTCGCCATACACCATACGCACTCCCCCACTAGGTTCTCAGATGGTCACCATCTGACGCTCAAAGTTGATCACAACTCCAAACCGACTTAAACAATCCATGCCCACTATGACACATAAATCACCCATCGCGATCGGTACCAGGTCTATCGGGAACTCAACACCAAAAATCTCTAGTTACACACCCTAGGAATACATCAGTAGTGAAAACCGCATGCTTGTCGGCTATAGAAACCCTCAGAGGTCGACTCAACGCCTCACGTCGAATACTGATGTGACAACTAAAAGCTAAATACAGGAAAGACTTAAACAATCCAAGCTCAAAATAGTATAAATAAGGGAATACGTACCAGCACGACATCAGGCGCTGCGTGGACCTCCTCTGCTGTCAGCATAAAAGCTCTCCCATGAGCCCTCAGTGTCTCGACCTTCGCTGGTCGACTATCAGTAGCATGTCAAGAAGCAAGTGTAGAACCTTGAGCTAATCCCTGAATGAGCTGAGGGCACTCGGCCTTCCGATGGCCGGTCTAGTAGCAGTGAAAGCAAACTACAAACCCCTTAGGGCAATCCTTCGCCACATGACCCTCTCTTCCATATTTGTAGCAAATCCCTTCCCGACACGATCCCTCGTGACTCTTGTCGCACTTGCCACAAGTGCGGCCCTTCTGGCCTCTAGCTCTCGTATCAGTGGGCTTAGCCCGCTTCATCGCCGGTTGCGACTGCACTGGTCTTTTATCCCTACCCGGGACTCCTCCTCCTCTCTAGTCTGTAGCTCTAGCTCAATCTCCCTACGACTGGCATTGGTCTGAAGCTCATCCAATGTCCGGTATGATGAGTTCACCACAAACTCCCATATATACCTCCTCAGTATGCTCAGATAATGACTCACACATGCCTACTCAGTAGACACGTGCTCAGGGCAGAACAACGCCTTCTCGTGAAACATCCTCGTAATCTCAGTCACCGAGTCTATCTACTGCTTGAGAGACAGAAACTCCTGTGCCAAATGCTCCCTCTCCACTAGGGGAACATACTCGTTTTGGAACAAATGTGTGAACCTCTCCCATCTCACTGCAACATGGTCTGCACAAACCGAACTCTCAAGTGATCTAGGCATGAACATGTGTAAAAAAATCCCGCAATATCAGAGATCCATCTCATGGAAGCAATCAGATCCTGTGTCTCATCAAACTTTGCTGGCTTTGTGTTGCAGAACTCCCGGAGTAACAACGAGTCAGCTTCCTGTGGCTTGGCAGCGGCGATAGCTACAGTAACAATAGCATACTGCTCGTCAAATGTCTCAATTAGGGTGGTCTTAGTAGACCTAAACATCTCTAGTATCGCCTCTCGAATGGCTGCGGCCACCTCTGTAGCATATGGGATTTACTAGGTGTTAATATTATTTATCTTATTGAATAATGGGTTGTTTTGGTTTGCGCCAGGATAGTTCGGCTTCAAGAATTGGGCTGAGAAGGGTATTACATAGGGCGTACCATGCTAGGTACGCTCAGCGTACTCAAGAGAATTGGGCGGGGAGGCAATGCACGTACGCCAAGCGTACCAAAGGGTACGCGTGGCGTATGCGCACATGTCCTAAACCCTAAATTTTAGGGTTTGATCCCTATTTAAAGGACCTTATGTCCTTGGACCAGCCTCCCTATCACCCTTAAGCAGCCACCTCAAAAACACTAACCCACTTGTGTGTATTTTTGCCATTTGAGAGCTTCTTTATGTGATTTTGGTGTCTTAGAAGAGAAAGAGGTTCAAGAAGGAGCAAGGATTCAAAAGGAGCCTATAGATCCAGAAGATTAGCACCATTTATGACTGATTTGAGGTATCAAGCTTCAAACTTGATCATTGCATGTTTAGATTTGAGGTTGGGGTGTTTTATGCCACTTTTGGACTCCATTGTTGAGGCTTCTTGCATCTTGATGAATTCAAACCATAAGAGCTGTCCTTTTGGGATCTTAGAGGCACTAAGAGTCATAAAAATTGGACCTTGATGGTTAAGCCACAACCATACAAGTGTTTGATAGCCATAAAGCTTGTTAAAGGACCAAAATCATGTTTTGACCCCCAAATATGCTTGCAAGCACATAAAGTTGGTAATTTTATGGATTAGGAGGTCTTAAAGGACCTGGATCTACATTTTGGATGTGAGGACTTAATGGATTAAGTCACAAATGAAGTCCCAAGAAAGCTGGCAGGTACGTTAAGCATACACCCTGGTACGCTGTGCGTACTAGGTCAACTTCCCGTTAGCGGTCAAGGCCAGCATACACTGGCCGTACGCGCCAAGTACGCTGCGTGTATGCATACAGAGTGGCTACATTGGGTTTTGGGCCTTAGGCGACTAGGCCTGGACTATTAGGCCTCGTGGCCCATTGTAGAATATAGTTTAGGGCCTGGGAATCTGGAAGTAGAGCATTGGGCCTATTGGCCCATGTAGGGTCTTTTGAAAGTAATATATTTGGACTTAGAACTTTTGGACTTATAATGGGCCCATCTGGGGAATGCGGCCCAATTTAGAAAATTGGGCCATTAGTGTGCCCTTAGGGAGTCTTTGATGGGCCATAGTTAGGCTGGTTTAATAAGTTAGAATTGGGCCTTATGAAAGGTCCAAATTAGGCCAAGGGGGGTAAATGGTCATTTTACCCTAAGTAGTGTTATAGATTTTGATTGAGTGTTATTGTGACTATGATAGCCAGGAGTCATCGGAGCAGCTGTTAGAGATTACTTTCTGTGAGATTTGACATGCAGCTTTACGAGGTGAGTTACCTTCTAGTAGAGGTGGGTCTAAAGCACCAATGCTGGCCCACCTGTAAGTGATTATGTTTGAGATGATTGTCTTTGTGATAATGATTTGGTTTGCCACTATTTGATATGCTTTATGTGCTATGATGCTATGATATATGTGTTAGTAGTAGTAGGGGTGAAATAGTCTCCGATTACCATTTGAAAGATACCGAAGGGGTCGTCAGAACCCATGCATGCCTAGCAGTATGTTTATGATATGTTATTATGTGGTAGTGGTAGGGGTGAAATAGACCCTGTTTACCGGTTGAAAGATACCGAAGGGGAGGCTAGCTCCCGATTACCGGTTGAAAGACACCGAAAGGGTGGTTAGCTCTCGATTATCGGTTGGAAGATACCGAAGGGGAGGTTAGCTCGCGGTTATTGGTTGAAAGATACCGAAGGGGAGGATAGTTCCCAATACTAGTTTGAAAAATATCGAAGGGGAGTCCAGCTCCCAATTAAGCCAGACAAATACCGGTTGAAAGATACCGAGGGATAGACATTATATGGTATGTGGTATGATGGGGGAACTCACTAACCTTTGTACTTACGGTTTTTAGTTTTGGTTTCAGGTACCTCTTCATGAAGGGGAAGGAGCCGACACGGTAGCAGTGCATCGTACACACATGATTTCCGCATTTTGAGATCCATGGGATTATACTCTCACATTATTACTATTTTGATGATATGATTTTTGAGACATGTGACTATGGTATTATGAATTGAAGTAACTCAATGATGACTTCTTATAAATTGTTTTTATAAATCGTTATGTCAAAAATAAAATTTTTGGTCTTGAAAATTAAGTTGTTACAAGCTCCTCATGAACCATCCTGCAAATCTCCTCGTCACTGGTCCCACTACTCATGGGGTTGTGGCGCGTACCCATCATGATGTCTCTGAAACACAACATGAAAATCATCAGAGACTAACTCGAGTATACTCACACTCGACTACCCGCCCCTACTTGCTCCTTAGCATCCTAAGGATTCCTACTTGGGCTTCTTACAGATTTGGTGCTTTTAGTAGTGCGGGCCCAATACTACCTTCCACACTAACCTATAGTCACCCCAAGTCCTCATCTTAGGATTCCAATTCACAAGCACTCTATCTCTCACGAACATCAGACTACTCTCTCAGTAGACCCCTCATATACTCATCTAGATATCTCTCCAAGATTATCACTCGTCTCAGAACTCTTGTTAAGTGATTCCTACTAGATACCCCTACTCAGCACGTACTCAAGACAAACAACACATAGCAGCAACTCCTAGGATAAGGCATCACAAATCAAGCAGCTCTAGCCCTAAAATATGAAATACCTAGCTTATCATCTACCATGCATCCCTAACATCTCTTAAATATCTCATAACACAATAAGTAAGGGTATTTTGGGAAATCAACGTTCGGGCTCTGGCTGATTGTACACACTGCTCCAACTCGTTTTCTCTTAAACTCTTTCTCATTTTTTGAAAAATCATTTCTTTTGAAAATTTTCTCAAATCCTCAGTTTGAGTCCAAACATGCCCAAAAGTACATCTGAATCCTTCAAACTAAGGCTCTGATACCAACTTTTAACACCATAAATTTCCAAACAAATTTTCCATTTTCCAAACCACATAATTCTCAATATAACGTTTCCAAAACCATAATTTTCACATTGTCAAAAAAACAAATTCATAAATTGTTTTATAACATCCAGGATCCTCTAAAGAAAAACATAAACTCCATCTCGTGTGTACAATCATGCTGGCACCTTCCTGTGATCCTGAGAAGTACCTGAAACACATAACACATAACACGGTAAGCACAAAGCTAACGAGTTCCCCAAAATACCATAGATATCACATTATCCTCTCATGGATATTTCTCGAATAAGACCCTCCGGTCGATGTGTCTTAGTGGAACCCTCCGGTCCCACACTCTGGTGGACCCTCCGGTCCTAACTCAATAAGCTTAGTATAATACACATCATAAATCACAAAGACATAATGCAGGATATCACAATACTCGATAATAGCATACAAGACCCTCCGGTCACACAAAATTACTACTCATGGTAAGTACACTGAGAAGACTCACCTCGTAAGCAAGCAAATGAACCTTGTACACGAATCACCGGTCTAGCCTCTGCCTAACACATACAATAATTATCCCTAATTAATAATCGACTCTCAAGGAAGCTAGGCTAACCCTCTACTAACTCACAGAAAGATAAAATACCATTTTACCCTTCCATGGCCTCTATAGTCCAAAAATTGGCCAAACCCTAAAAGTCAACAAAAGTGAACTGCAGCGCGTACGCTGGGTGTACGGTCCCTTTACGCTGAGCATACTGCCTCGCCATGCAGGCATCAGAAATTCTCGACCCTACGCTGCGTGTACTGGGATTACGCTCGACGTACATCCCAGACTTGTTCTTTCCACCCTCTTGGTCTTAACCCATTAAGACCATGGCTCTACTCTCAGATCTGGACTTCCTAAAGTCTCATACTCCATAAAGTTCGTGACTTTAAGCCTTTGCATGGCTGATAAAGTCCCAAACACGAAAAATTACACTCTTTACTCTCAAAGTAGCTCATATCTCATGCATGGGGTGGTTTCAACGTCCAAGACTCCATTTTAATGAATCCACTCCATTAAGGACACTCAAAGGGACAAATATTAGGCTCTGAAGTTTGACAACTCATAAAGCTCCAGGATTTGGGACCAAAAGCCCCTAAAATGGACCATTTTTTGCACAAATTGAAAAGGATGAGAAAGCTTTGAGCATTATACCTCCAACTAGTGCTCCGACCACAGAAAAGCTCAGACCCAAAGCCTGGACTCCAAATCCTTCTTCCTCAATTCTCCTTCTTCACTCTAAGGATTGCACAAGAACACTTAGAAGCTCACAAATGGACACTCAAACTCATGGAACGAAAATTAGGGTTTTGAGAGGGTTGAGGATTGGAAATGGTGGCCAGAAATCAGGCCATCATGTTCGTTAAATAGGGATACATCCCTCAATTAGGGTTTTCAGCCTCAGCCCAGCGTACTAGGTGACTCTACGTGCAAATCACGCACATGAGTACGCCGATCGTACACACACATACACCCTGCGTACTCATTTACCACCTTTTCTCAAATGAAGGGCCAAACTTGACAATTACAAAAGAACAAGGGTTAATGAGGCATACCTGGTCTTGGGATGTTACAAAAATGCAAGAGTTACCAAGACAGCTAGCATCCTGCGTAGTATACTGAGAAGACTCACCTGTCTCAGGAAGTCAGATAAACCATAACTAACTGTTAGGCAACCGGTGCAACAACACACCTATCAATCAAACAAGGTCCAACCTTAGTCTATACTCTAGAACTAACACTTTGACCAAAATTCAACCCATGTCAAAAATTCAACAGTCAAAGTCAATTACCCAAGTCAACATCATAGCGTCGCCACATCATGACCTCTTATTGGCCACGTCATCGCAAGATGAGGAAAAAATAGTTGCACCCCTGGTCGCCACGTCATGACAACCAAGACGTCACGTCGTGAAATCTGGGTCTCAAAAACTTAATGGATTAAGCCATTTTCCATCCATCTCAAGAGCTTAAAGCTCAAGTCTGATTCTTCCTAAGGTCTTGATGGATAAATTTTACAAATTTATCCATTAAGACAACCTAATAAGCAAAGATCTTTAACTCTAGGTCCTTAACAGCAACATAAGGAATGGGGTCAACCATTAAGCACTCAATCCTTAAAGTCTCAATTCTAAAACTTCCAGAAGGGTTTTGGGGACCCTAAGGACCCCTAAAAATGCAAGCTTTATGGACATGCATGCCCCATGCATGTCCTTTCCCAAATCTAGGTCAAAAGATGAAATACGACCTAGAGTTTCATGCAATGCCCCTAAATCACAACCACATCCTAGATCTATGATATATAACGTTCATGGGAGTCAGTGAAATCATAAAATTGCAAACTTCATCCCCTCTATCATTCTATCCTCAACAATGAGGCAACATATGGCATACAATCTAGATCCAAGAAGCATACAACAAAAAGGTGAAAGTGTGAGGACTTACAAGAAGTCCAGAAGCTGAACATAAGGATGATGAGGAATTCTTGGAGAAACCAAGCACCAAAACTTTTTCTTCTTCCTTCGAAACCACCAAAATCTTGTGAAAGTGAGCTCAAAAGCTTGAAGAGGGCTCGGGTATGGCCAAAGGATCATTTGGAGGTGATGGGGTCCGAGGTTGAAGGAAACCCTAGCCCCTCATGTCCTTTAAATAGGTTCCATGTTTGAAATCATGACCCACATAGTGTCATGTCATGAAACACAAATGATCCATACCAATAAAACACGACCATGTCACGACGTGGCGGTGCTTCCCTCACGTTATGACCCTCCCAAAACTCATATTATACTTCACATTTTCATACCTCAAGGATCCAAATGTTACACAAGAAAAAAATCAAATCATTGGTACATTTGTCCTGGAGACTATCACAAAACCATAAAGAGATTTCTTCAGCAAACATACATGATCTTTATTTGAATCAATGAACCCTTCTAGTTGGTTCATGTAAATATTCTCAAATCTCATCATGACAATGATGCATAAATGTTTTCTTTGACACTAATATGATTAAAATGGATATTAATTGCATTCATCATGGCTAATAATATCCAAATCATTTTATGCTTCACGACAGGTGAGAAAACCCCGTGATAATTTGAAACATCCAAAAAATCATGACCAAAAATTTCTTTTTAAAACATTAATAAAACCATAAGTATCAAATCATTTCAACCATAGCTAAAGGTTTATATATCAAAACAACGTATCATTTTAAAACATGTTCTATTTATTAGAGTAAAAACATCCCAGGCTAAAACTTTTTGGTGTGTGTCGTGTGATCATCCCGAGCTCTTCCCCTTGCTACCGGTAATACCTGAAACCAAAAATGAAACTATAAGCACGAAGCTTAGTGATTCTCCCCAATCTAGCACATACCATACACGTAACATATTACACATAAAACAACTGTGGGACACTACCCAACTACATCGGGACGAACCTGACATCGGACTCTTGTCTGACATCGGGTTCACCCCGGCATCCGACCGCGTTGGGCATCGGGCTCACCCCGACATCAGGCTTACCCCGACACATACACAGCATAACATACATCATAAACACATAACGTAATTACATAACCTGTATCAGGCTTACCCCGACATCGGACCGAAGCCTTGAACATATAAAATCTAACATACAAACTAGCATACATCGGGCTTGTTGGATTAATGTCTAAGTCCATAACTATATTTGGTATGTACTTGACCCGACCCGGCATGGTCCATTTGGGTTGCACTTCACCGACACAATTTATATGGATAATCTTTTAAGAATAGTATGTTTATGATTAATATTAATATATTATAAGTTCTAATATATTAATATGGAATCATATTATTTAATTAGTATTGATCAAGAATTAATTTATAATTAATTAAGTGATCAAAAGGAACTAATTAAATATGGACTCTTATATATATGGAATGGGCCAAGTTCATTTAGGTTGGGCTAAGCTTTCATGGATAGTCCATGGAGTGTTTAACCCATGGATCCTAGGAAATGAAAGGTCATGGGTATTAGGGTTTAACCCTAATCCTCCATACTATATAAAGATGTCTTTGGTTGGTGAAATTGGCACTAGTGTGGATACACTAAAGAAGGGCTAGCCAATTTCACTAGAGAGAACCAAGTAATCATATTCTCTAAAGTATTCCAAGGTGTCTTGGTGATTTGTGATTCCACTTGAGGCTTCCACACTATTGGGGCTAAGCTCTTAAAGCTTGAAGACATCAAGCTACATCAAGAGGTATGTATTCTATCTTGTTACATTCATAGTTTTTGTATGCTAGATTAGGATAATACCTTTAATGTTCTTATTTGCATGTATAATAGAGAAAACATAGATCCAAGGTATTTAGGGCTGCATGTACACTTAGGAAGTGTTAGAATGCTCAAAACCCAACAGTGGTATCAGAGCCACGGGTTGTTTTCTGTTATATTGATGCAAATATTTTATTTTCAAAGTTGAAAAAAAAAAGGAAAAAAAACATGAAGTTTGTCAAATTTTAAGATAATTACTTGTTCTTGTGAAAAACTAATTATTTGTAAAATTTGAATAATTTGCTTTATGAGTTGAATTAGGTCAAATTTAATAAAAGATAAAATAATATGATTATTTTATTAGTTTTAAAAGTTTGATCTAAAGAGTTTTATTTTTTGAAACCTCCATAAGTTATGGATATGAAAAGGTTTTAAAAAAAATTGATTCAAAGTTTTTTATGGAGTTACAAAACTTGGTCTTAATGTTTTAAAGAATTCCATAACTTGTTCTTAAGATATGGAACATGAAAAGTTTTTTTTTTTTGTGTGTTATCTTGTTTTCTGAGTTAATTTAGATTGATGAAAAATATTATTTGTTAGTTGGTTTTAATCCAAATTAATCTAAAAGAAGTTCATAAAATGTGTTTATGTAACTTAAAAGTCACATTTATGAATCTTAAAACTCATAAAGTTGGCAATGGTTACAAAATGAAGAGTCTTGTGTCATTGAATAATTTTTTATGACTCCATAACTTGTCCTCAAGTTATGGAAGTTCAAGAGTCTCTTCATTAAAGAAAAATATGTAACCATAATTAAATCCATAAGTTATAAAATAAAGAAAAGTTAATTCTTTTATTAGTTTAAAGTCTTCCATAACTTGTCCTCAAGTTATGGAACTTGAAGAGTTTTTAGATTAAAACTACTTTAAACACATAAGTTATGGAATTAATTAGTTTTTGAATAGTTTCAAAACTTGCCCTCAAGTTTTGGAATTTGTAAAGTTTTCACTTATGAATACTTTAATTCCAAGTTAGCCCTTAGAATTTTAAAAGTTAAAATTCAACCCTTATACTTTATAATATTATAAGTTAATAATATATATATATATATATATATATATATATATATATATATATGTATAAGAGTAAAGTCAGTCTTACCGCTAGTACGCCTCATTCACGAAGCCGGTCTATAAGGTGGGTATAAGGTTGTTGCCTATAAAATGACAACTTAATGGGTGTCCACTCTCACCCACCGCTTGCTTGACTGGTGGAGGGTCGTTAGCCGAAGGGGTTTGATAGGACTAGAATTCTCCCTTCATTAAAAGTATTAATGATAATACTAAGTAACTAAACTCTTAATAATACCCAATCTTAGTTACTTAGGAAAAATGTGAATAAGGTGCTAACCCATGAAATTACACTTTACACTTTGTCTAAGTCGTTAGTGGAGCGTGTGTGGTTAACCGGCACACTAACTTGGACTTAACAAGGTAGGTAAAGGGTGACTTAATATTTATCATAGTATCGATGGAGCGTGTGTGGTTAACCGGCACATCGATTGAGGGGTAATTTATTAAGGGTACCAAGTGATTTGCATGGTTACTTCACAACTTGTTTTGTGATCCTCGGCATCCCAGTCACAAAACCTGAAGGGCACACTCGAGATTGAAACATGCCTTTGAAAAGTTCAATGAATCTCAAAGATCTAGGAGTTTCAAAACCAATTAAAACCTAATAATTCATTTCGTTTATCTTGGTGGAAATTGGTGAATCGTCATTCACCTACCTTCAAATATTTTATAGCTTGGATTACGGCACCCCTCTTCTAAGTTATAAAATAGTTTGTTGGGTCCTAGCCTTAATATTTCATATTGGGTGTCATATTAAGGACTTTAAATAAACTATCTTGAATATCTCCCAAAAGATGTCTGTAATAGACACCTATGATCTTCCCAAATCTAGTGAAACAAGGTTTCCTAAATGAAGATGACGTCCTTTGGAAATCATACTTCTTTCACCTCCTCCAATTATTCTCCCCAACCCACAAGTTCTTGAAAAGTTTAAGGTCACTCAAGCCCTATTGGCAAGGCAAGGTCTAGGTGTGAACACATCTTGGAGATGTAGTCACATATTGACAAGCCGGGAGAGTTGGGTGTCAAAGTCTTGAGAAAGTTGGTGGTTCAATCACTTTCTGAGTCACATAGTGAGTTCCTTTGGGACACCTATGAAACAAACTATGACAAGACCCTTAATGATCTTATCTATTTGTTAAGATCAACTTCCTTAAAACTTGATGGACATTGACAATAGTGACACAGGATATCCAGAAAAGCATTCTCTTCCCAATGGAAAGGGATCGGCCATAGTCAACTCGGTTGACCAAATGGTAAAGAGAAAAACTAAGTCTGTGATAGTCCTGTGCACCTTTATCAAAGGGTCCATATGTTTATATTGCCAAAGAAAGGGGCATTGGTTGCGAAGCTGCGAAATTTACCTAAGGAGGTTAAAGTCAATAAGTTTGACTCTACTTCAGGTAAAGTCCACTATCTAACTCTACTAAGTTTCTATTCTGAGATTCCTGATACATGATGTGACTGGGTCACATGGTGATGTTTTAAGAATCAAAGAAAAGTGAAGAAACTTAAAGAAAGAATATGCTGAATCTGATGGCGTAGATGGATTTCTATCGCATAGTTTGAAGATCGGATTCTTGAGCAACTTCTTAGGAGTTATGAGATATTGCTTAGGAATAGATAACAACAAGTTTTCATATGGATTGTAAGGATAAGTTTTTCCGCAAAGTTTTAAAATAAAAGAAAATTTTTTTGATTTTATTTATTTTAAAATATCCTTACAATGGCTTTTGAGGAAAAATTGTTGCTTATATGATTCCATTAAGAGCAAGAGTGGAAATATGAAGTTGATTCTTTCATTTGTGGTAATGTCTATATTTACCAAATAAGGAAAGATTCTCATCACCCAAGTTTCATTTGGACCGGGACTTGGAATCATGCAAGTTATATAGCATGATGAATGAGAACTTTCAAGTTTTGCAAAAATTAAGAATAATTACTGGTTCACATGGATGTGTGAGTCAAGTGAAGGACTAAAGGATCGAGTACACAGTCTTGTGCACTGATTAAGTCCACCACAAAAGATCGATAAGATTATTCGTCATAGTTTACTAAAGCTTAGTAAATATGATTATACTTACATGCTTAAGTGTAACTCTGAGACATTGGAAAAGGTTCCAATGTAAGGCAGAGCGAATAAGAAGAATCAAATTAGGCAGAAGGATAAAAGTTTCTCAAATCTGAAAAGATGGGAGAGTACTTTAGTATCAGTTTTTGTGATCATCTTAATGATTAAGAAACCATATCAAAATTAGTTCTCTAAGGAAATCTTAGTGCATTCTTATGACTAAGAAGAGGAACTTGAATTGTTGAAATGGTTAAATCAAGAAGATGAGTCATACTTCGTTCCAATACAAGTCTTAGAGTCATACTCCAAGATTGTCATTTGAGTGACATGTCTTAAAGAAGGTTTAAAACACTTGTCAAATGTATGAGTAAAAGTTTTCTACTCTTGTACATTTGAAATTGGTAAGTTGTGATGTTTTGGATAAAACAAAGACCAACTTAGGCCAATTGGGTAAAGTGTTTTTCTTGATTAGAATCCGCACTATCTCTTGGATGTTTGACAAGGGAGTCTTATATGTCAAGAGGACAGTGGGAGTCTTAAAGGTCTTGAAAGTCTCAAGAAATAATCAAGAATGAAACCTGAAGTTCTTCACTAGCACACGACTTGAGGTTTATAACCTATCGTGTTGACATATCTGTGCCCATTCCAATTAAAGTTGGCTTTGCATATGAGTTCTTAGAGTTCTCAGTTTGTTGCATAACAACTTGGAAGCAATGGCAGGCCCTTGAGCTGCCAGGTGGCAAGAAGTTAAGATTGAGTTCAATCCATATGGTTTTGGATTTGTCATTATCTTTGTCTTGTGATTATGGTTTGACAAATTCATATGGGTAGGAACTCATACACCATATAAATCTAAGTGTCATAAGGTTTCTCTCCGATTCATGAAAATGATGGTGAGGAAACGCTTTCACTAAGTAGATTTTACGAAGATATCAATTGTGTTATTTGCATTTTCAAAAGTCGTTAGTGGAGCGCGTGTGGTTAACCGGCACACTAACATGGACTTGTGAGAAATGGCAAATGCCTAAGCAATTGAGACCATGATTACGGTATCCCTTTTCATGGTTCTTGAAATTGCTTAGACACACAGGTGAGCTATCTACGGAAAGGGTGTATGAATCTAAATTTCAGACTGTCCAGCTGATTTCTGAGTACATGTCAAATCTAGTGGGAGCATAAGTGTTATGCTAATAATCATCATGTTAGTGGGAGCATGATAATTATGATAAGTATTGCAAGTCAGCAATGTTAATTATAGAAAATAAAAGTTTCAATTGGGAAAAAGTTGTTTTGCTATAATTAAGGGAGAGGAAATTATGCTTCATCTCAAATCTATAAGCTTAGATCATGAGGTTTTAATCATTTAGTCAAGGATATATATGAATTTCATGTTGGAATGGCTCAACATAAGGAAATTCTGTATATGGGTCCATTATTTGCGTTCTAAAATTCGATTATGATTACGGCATCCCTTTTCATAATCTGAATTATGAGAACTTGGCAAATTGAAATGGAAATATTATAGCAAAAGACTGGTTTAGTCTTTATGTAAGACATCATGAATCGTGTCCCATATGCTTCGGATATAGGATCGATTACATGTGCTATATTCATCCGTTCTAAAATTTTCCAAATGCCTGGGGCATTAAGAAGGGAAAAGGTTTAGAACTGGATATGACTAAAAGGATTAAACAATTGTCGAGGACAATCTAAGGTTTACCAAAGATTGGTTACTCAAGGACAATTGGAAGTATAGTGATAATTCTGGAAGGACCATATTGACATAATCTGTAAGGAGGCAACTCTTGTTCAGAAGTGATAGTCAAAATGGAATCTGGAAATGTTTCAAAGTTAGAATTTTCAATCTGTGTAAGATTAAGGAAACTTAATGCAAGAAGGATATTTCCAAGGAGTTGATCTCCTTTGGAATACTCTGTAATGATTGTTGCCAAGTCTTTATGACTTTGTGCATAATCATTACGAGAGGATCAATGCATATAAGTTTAGAATCTAACAGATTTCAGTAAATGGCATGAATTTGGAATTCTTGCATTTGCGGTAAGGATTTGGGAGTGTGAAAAGAGAATCATTGAAGTTATGTTCAATTGATCTAGTTCACAAAGTAAGGATCATAGACAAACATAGTATGCATACTTGGTGTGTGGCATGACTAGTGTTTAAGAAAACATAGTGTACATGCTTGGAGCATGGGACAACGATTGTTTTAAATTCAAGAATAAAGTTGATAGCTGAAACAGTATACAATGAATAATGTGTAATCATATGGTGATAAATAAAAGGTGTTTTATTTATGTTCAAAGATTTGATACCATATTGGATTCAATTATTATTGTGTTTCACTTTGCATGTTTTGACTTCCCGAATAAACTAGGTTATTCTTCCGGAATGACTAAGTTATTCAAACCATCCACAGTCGGTCATATGTTGGAAGTAGATATGAATTAAGACTGTCATGGGTTGGCTTGTAGAGGTCTAAGGTGTTGGACAAAGGGCTACAACACTCATGAGTGCTCATAAGTTCTGAGTATTGGATTCAACCCGCGCTCATTGGAATCACTTCATGGATTTTATCACGAGTGATCATGAGACGATAATATCTTATATTCTTCAAACCTAGAGATATGAGTTGTTACTATGAGTTGGTTGTACATTGATTGCACGAAAACGCATTTGGTAACTCGGTGCTATAAAACGTGCCTTTGTGTATGATTCAACAAGTAGTAGAACAAGCCATATGAGTCGAAGTTTATCCATTCCTTTTACCTTCGGGATAAAAGCGATATCTGTGGGCCCCTCGATGATTTGATGATGACAAATGGAAGTGCTCGGCTGGGCCAGGACTGATTTGATTTGTTCAATTAGTCAGTCGTCATAAATCGGAAATCGGGAAACAACAAATGGATAGAGAGAATGATTATAATCCATGTCTCAGTCCATATGATATCTAGAATGGAGGAATATATGATCCCTTATCTAATGGACAAGTTCGTTGACAAGATCAGAGTTCGACAGCAGCTTTAAGAGCTACGATTGCAGTTAGGTTTGAAGTCAAACGCAATAATAGTTTTAGACTTATCCAAGTGGGAGACTGTTGGATTAATGTCTAAGTCCATAACTATATTTGGTATGTACTTGACCCGACCCGGCATGGTCCATTTGGGTTGCACTTCACCGACACAATTTATATGGATAATCTTTTGAGAATAGTATGTTTATGATTAATATTAATATATTATAAGTTCTAATATATTAATATGGAATCATATTATTTAATTAGTATTGATCAAGAATTAATTTATAATTAATTAAGTGATCAAAAGGAACTAATTAAATATGGACTCTTATATATATATATGGAATGGGCCAAGTTCATTTAGGTTGGGCTAAGCTTTCATGGATAGTCCATGGAGTGTTTAACCCATGGATCCTAGGAAATGAAAGGTCATGGGTATTAGGGTTTAACCCTAATCCTCCATACTATATAAAGATGTCTTTGGTTGGTGAAATTGGCACTAGTGTGGATACACTAAAGAAAGGCTAGCCAATTTCACTAGAGAGAACCAAGTAATCATATTCTCTAAAGTATTCCAAGGTGTCTTGGTGATTTGTGATTCCACTTGAGGCTTCCACACTATTGGGGTTAAGCTCTTAAAGCTTGAAGACATCAAGCTACATCAAGAGGTATGTATTCTATCTTGTTACATTCATAGTTTTTGTATGCTAGATTAGGATAATACCTTGGATGTTCTTATTTGCATGTATAATAGAGAAAACATAGATCCAAGGTATTTAGGGTTGCATGTACACTTAGGAAGTGTTAGAATGCTCAAAACCCAACAGGGCTTGCCTCGGAACACATAACACAAAACAAATAACATAATCACATATACTGCATTAGGCTTGCCCGGAATCGGACCGGAGTCCAGAACGTATAACACATAACATAACATGCATGAATTACAAAGACATCAAGCATTCATAACTACTTCTCGGGACCGCCCAGGCATCGGACTGAAGTCCAGAAACATATAAATTGCATCGGGCTAACCCCGGAATCGGGCTTACCCCAGCATACTATAACTACTTAAACGGGCAGACATTGGTGCCTTAGAACCGTTCCCACTGGAGGAAAACTCACCTCGCACTACTGAAGACTGGCTGAAACACTTCTAACTGCTAAATGACAATTCCTGACTGCTGATCCTTCAACTCCCCGAACTATCAATATCAGAACAACATTTAGACCACAATAACCTCAAAAGTCAAACCAGGTCAAAGTCAACGACCAAAGTCAATGCTCAGAGTTGAGTTCAACTCGCCGGGTTACCCATTAATTCGCTGAGTTCCAGCAATCAGAATCCTGAAATCACGATCCAAATCATCGAGTCACCCTCTGACTTGCCGAGTTCCCTGGCTAATCATGGGTGCGGTTCATCAATTCAACATACTTCGACTCATCGAGTCCCTCCTTGGACTCGCTGAGTCCCTCAGTCTGATTGGGCCATCTTACAGATTAAGCCCCTAAACTTCGGATCCGAACCCCAAACTTAGTCTACATGCTGGAAATCACCTCATGAGGGTAAAGTTTCCAACTTTTCCCACTCCTAATCCTTCTTAATGGGTTAGACAAAACCCTAGCCCCTTATGACGTAACTCTATGTCCTATAAACCCTCATTACTCCAATCCAAAGCATAACAATATAGATCTAGGCCTTATACACCAGAAGAACACGCAAAGTCTCTGGTTTTCTCTCATGCATGGCCTTTCGAGGCTTAACAGGCCATAAAAACTCCTTAAATCTTGCATGGGGGTTTCTAATGGCATAAAGCTTGCACCTTTATGATGGGTTTTGAGCATTCTAACACTTCCTAAGTGTACATGCAACCCTAATAACCTTGGATCTATGTTTGTCTAATTATCATGCAAAGTTGATTTCCAAGGCTATGAACCTATCTAGCATACATGGGGAACAATTTTAATCATAAATAATAGATAGATTTACATACCTTGTTGTTGCAAATGTTCCTTGAAACCTTGTGAGCCTAGCACCCCAAGTGTGATGCCTCAAATGCTTCACACAACACCAAATGCTATGGAGTAAACTTGGAGAGAATGTATAACACACTAAAATAGGCTCTAGCCCTCAAGTATGCATGTGTCTATTCAAGTGTAGCCGATTTTGGGAGATACATGGTCTTTATATAGTGTTGACACATCTAGGGTTACACCATGTAAACCCTAATGTGTCATGACTCTTCATTTCCATGACCCATGGGTTTGTAACTCCCATCGAGCCTCCATGGAGTATCCAATGGGTCCAACCCAACTTGATTATCCATGGAGCCTCTTAGCCCACTATATAAGTTATGGATGATTTACATAATCAACCCATATATTTAATTAGTTATCTTTTGATCAGTTAATTAATTCTAAATTAATTCTTGATCAAACTAATTAAATAATATTATTAATATATTAGAACTTATAATATATTAATAAACCATATGTGTTATTTCTCTCATTTAGTTTATCCAATTGCATGGTGCCATGCAACCCAAATGGACCATGCCGGGTCGGGTCGGGTCAAGTACATACCAAAAATAGTTATGGACTTAGACACCTTATCTAACAGTCTCCCACTTGGATAAGTCTAATAACTATAACTGCAAGTATGACTTCAGGAACCGATCGGCAATCGTAGCTCTTTTAAAGGTTTCTCGGAACTGAGAAGATGAATGTACGCCATTTCAGATAAGGGATCATATAATCCTCTGTTCTAGATATCAGCCGGACAAACACATGGAACATAGTCTTGCTTATTGTCCAGGAGTTTGTTTCCCGATTTCCGATTTGTTTGACAAAGAACTTAATTGAACACATCAACTTACTTCTGACCGGGCCCGGTACATGGGTCAAAACAAAATCATCGAGCGGCCCAAATATCAGCTTCTAATCCAAGAAGGAACAGATAAACTTCGACTCATATGCTTGTTCTACTACTTGTTAAATTACACACAAACACACGTTTTATAACATCGAGTTACCAATGCGTTCTAGCACGATCAATGTATAACTAATTCATAGTTAACAAGTCATATCTCTAGGTTTGAAGACTTATATGATATTACCGTCTCGCGATCACTCGAGATAAATTCCATGAAGTGATACAAGCGAGCGTGGGTTGAATCCAATACTCAGAACTTATGAGCACTCATGAGTGTTGAGGCCATGTCCAACATCTTAGACCTCTACAACCAGCTCATGACAGTCTTACTTCATATATACTTCCAACATATGACTGACTGTGGAGGTTCGAATAATATGATATACCAAGCATAATTATTCTCGAAGTCAAAACATGCAAAAGAAATAATAGTAAACGATTGACAAAAGATAGTAACACTTTACTCATAAATAAACACAACTTTAATTCATCATCAAATGTCAATTACATTTACAAATTTCAAAATTATCTAACTACTAAAACTTATATCATCCTTCAGCCCTATGCTCCTAGCATGCTGGAGATGCTTAACCCTACCCAGTCCCTTCGTGAGGGGATCTACCGGGTTCTCATCCAATGTTACTCTCTTTGCCACGAGAAGCCCTTCTTCTATACGATGTCTGATGAAATGATATTTTCTGTCGATGTGTCTGGATCTCCCATGATCCCTTGGTTCCTTTGCTAAGGCAACTGCACTTTCACTATCACAGAAAATCTCTATGGGCTTCGATATAGCTGGTACAACTCCAAGGTCTCCAATGAAGTTCTTTAGCCATATAGCCTCTTTTGCCGCTTCGCTTGCCGCTATATACTCTGATTCACAAGTTGAATCAGCCACTGTCTCCTGCTTGGAACTTTTCCAAGAGATTGCTCCTCCATTTAAGGTAAAGACCCAGCCCGACCGAGAGCGGATTATCCCTATCAGTCTGGAAGCTAACATCACTATACCCTACAACTCTCAATCCATCACTCTCACCAAGGGTAAGGACCCAGTCCTTAGTCCTCCGCAGGTACTTGAGAATGTTCTTTACCGCTGTCCAGTGAGCCTTACCAGGATTCCCCTGATACCTGCTAACCATGCTTAAAGCAAAGTCTACATCAGGACGAGTACAGGTCATAGCATACATGATCGAGCCTACTGCCGAAGCATAAGGTACCCGACTCATTTATGCTATCTCATCTTCAATACTCGGGCTCTGAGTCTTACTCAGTCTAGTGTTACTCTGGATGGGTAACTCTCCTTTCTTGGAATCTTGCATGCTGAATCTCTTCAACACCTTGTCCAAGTAGGTACTTTGACTAAGTCCAATTATTCTTTTACTCCGGTTTCTCAAGATCCTTATTCCTAGAATATAGGCAGCTTCACCTAGGTCCTTCATATCAAAACACTTCCCAAGCCAGAACTTAACTTCCTGCAGAGTTGGGATGTCATTTCCTATGAGTAGTATGTCATCCACATACAGTACCAAAAAGCTAACTATACTCCCACTAGCCTTGACATATAAACAAGATTCATCTTCACTCCTAGAAAAGCCAAACTCTTTGACCTTCTCATCAAAGCAAAGATTCCATCTACGAGGTGCTTGCTTTAATCCATAGATGGATTTCTCAAGCTTACACACTTTATTAGGTTACTCTGTGCTGACAAAACCCTCTGGATGATTCATGTAAACATCCTCAACCAACTTTCCATTAAGGAAAGCGGTTTTGACATCCATTTGCCATATTTCATAGTCATGAAATGCAGCTATGGCTAACAATACCCTAATTGAATTAATCTTGGCTACTGGAGAAAAAGTCTCATCATAATCCACTCCAGGAGTTTGAGAGAAGCCCTTTGCTACCAGTCAAGCCTTATAAGTGTGTACATTACCATCCATGTCGGTCTTCTTCTTGAAGATCCATTTGCACCCAACTGTCTTACGACCTGGTACATTCTCAACCAAGTTCCAAACTTGATTGTCATACATGGATTGTGTCTCGCTATCCATTGCCTCTTTCCATTTAGCAAACTCAGGGCCTGCCATGGCTTCTGCATAGCTGTTAGGTTCATCTAGACCTACAAGTGTCTCATCACTAATAAGTGTCTCACCTTCCGCAGTAATATGGAAACCATAATAATGCTTAGGTACATTCCTAAACCTTGTGGAACGCCTCAGAGGTACAACTGGAGGTGTAATTGGATCAACAGGATGTTCCTCCTCAAGTTGACTGCTAGTGTTTTAGGTTCCTTCACCACTTGACTCTTGAAGTTCTTCAAGGTCAATTTGCCTCCCACTGTCTCCTTGGCTTATAAATTCTCTCTCTCAAAAGACAGCCCTCCTAGCTACAAAGACCACATTCTCACTAGGTCTGTAAAAGAGGTAACCAAAGGATTTTTGTGGGTAGCCGATGAAAATACACTTCTCACTTCGAGGTTCGAGCTTGTCATGAGTCTCGAGTCTCACGAAAGCCTCGCAACCCCAAACCTTGATGTAGGCTAGACTAGGAACTTTTCCAATCCACATCTCGTGAGTTGTTTTGGCAACCTTTTTTGTAGGGACCAGATTAAGGATATGGGTGGCAGTCTTATAGGCATACCCCCAAAATGAGATTGGTAGCGTAGCTCGACTCATCATGGAACGAACCATATCCAACAAGGTTCGATTACGCCTCTCAGCTACACCATTCAACTGTGGTGTCCTGGGAGGTGTCAATTGTGAGACAATCCCACATTCCCTTAGATAGTCGAGGAACTCAGTACTAAGATACTCACCACCACGATCGGATCAAAGCATCTTAATGTTCCTGCCCAATTGATTCTCGACTTCCTGTTTAAACTCTTTAAACCTTTCAAAAGTCTCTGACTTACGCTTGATTAAGTAGACATATCCATATCTACTATAATCATCCGTAAAAGTCACATAATAACGATTAGCATCCCTTGTGGCATGTTTGAAGGCTCCACACACACCCGTGTGTATAAGGTCCAACAAACCTTCACCCCTCTCACAAGAACCTGTGAAGGGTGACTTTGTCATTTTTCCGAGTAAGCATGATTCGCAACTATCATCTGACTTTAGGTCAAATGACTCCAAGACTCCATTCTTTTGGAGTTGGCCTATGCGTTTCTTGCTTATATGTCCAAGACGACAATGCCATAATGATGCTTTATCCAAGTTATTATCATTAGTATAATCAATACACAATACATTATTTCCTAGGTTATCTACAACAGACACAGCTTCATATACACCATCACAAGGTAATGCTTTAAAATAAAACACATTATTAAAGAAAGCATTTATTCCATCAGTTTCATTATCAAAAGAAAAGGTAAAACCTTGTTTATACAAAGCATGAAAGGAAATAATATTTCTTGTCATTTCTGGCGAATAACAACATTTATTCAAATCTAAAGTAAATCCACTACTAAGCAACAAAGTATAAACTCCAATCTTGGTGACAGGTGAAACTTTCCTATTCGCCATGATCAAGTTTATCTTTCCATGCTCCACATTCTCACTTCTTCTTAGTCCCTGCAATTCAGAACAAATATGAATACCGCAACCGGTATCAAGGACCCAAGAGTTAGAATAGAGTGAATTATTAGATGAAATAGTGTAAATACCTGCATGGTTGGGTTTAACCTTCCCATCCTTCAAGTCTTGCTGGTACTTTGGCCAATTACGCTTCCAGTGCGCCTTTTCGTGGCAGTAGAAGCATTCCGCCTCTTTGGGATCAGAAGAAGGTATAACGAAACCTTTCTTGGTTCCGCTAGAAGAGGATCCATCAAGAGTCTTACCCTTGGTACCCTTCGAAGGGTTCTTTCTCTTCTTCCCTCTACCTTTCCCGATTGCCAGGACAGGTGCTGAGTTTGGAGTAGTAGCAGGAGTGGTCACAACCGACTTACCTTTAAGACCTGATTCTGTGGTCTTTAGGAGTCCCTGAAGTTTGCTAAGTGTAACTTCCTCCTTATTCATGTGGTATGTCATGCGGAATTGATCATAACACGAAGGTAAGGAGTGCAAAATAATATCTATTGCTAGCTCCTCAGGGAAGTTCACATTCAACTTCATCAAATGGTCCACATACCTTTGCATTTTCTGCAAGTGGCCAGTGATGGGTTCTCCATCTTTCATTCGGGTTGTGATCATAGAGGAGATGATTTCATATTGCTCTTGACGAGCACTCTGATGGTAGCGGTCCATCAAATCCTGGTGCATCTCAAAAGGATAGTAGTCCTCATAGGACTTTTGGAGCTCGGCTGTCATGGTGGCCATCATGATGCATGCCACTTTGGTTGCATCTCTTTCATGTGCCTCATATTCAGCAAACTCCTCAGGAGTAGCAGTTGGCTCAGGCTCCTTAAGCTCCTTGTCAAGAACATATTCCTTGTTCTCGTAACGAGTGACCATCCTGATGTTTCTGATGCAGTCAGTAAAGTTGGATCCATCAAACATGACTCTCCCACAAAGGTTCATGAGAGAGAAGGAGCCAGTAGGGTTTGAGCCAGGAGTAACATTGTTGGAAGACATCTGAAAAGAAGAAAGTAAGTTTAGTTTAGATATAGGGATAGTCCTAAATAAAACACCCAAATGTAATATTAAGGCTAGGATCCAATCACAATATATTATAACCTAGAAGAGGGATGTCGTAATCCAAGTTATAACATATTTGAAAGGTAGGTGAATGACGATTCACCAATTTCCACCATGAAAACGAAATATGAATTATTAAGTTTTATTTGGCTTTTAGAAATTCCTAGATTCTTTGAGATTCATTGAACTTTTCAATGGCATGTTTCAATCTCGAGTGTTCCCTTCATGTTTTGTGACTGGGATACCGAGGATCACAAAACAAGGTGTGAAGTAACCATGCAAATTACTTGGTACCCTTAATGTTTTTCACTTAATCGTTGTGCCGGTAAACCACACGCGCTCCTTCCGACCTCATGAAAAAAATTAAGTCACCCTTTTCCTTCCTTGTTAAGTCCAAGTTAGTGTGCCGGTAAACCACACACGCTCCACCAACGACTTAAACAAGGTGCAAAGTGTAATTTCATGGATTAGCACCTTATTCACATTTTTCCTAAAGTAACTAAGATTGGGAATTTATAAAACATTTAGTTACTTTATAATAATCATTATACTTTTAATGAGAATTTATAAGTCCTTGTTTTACCTGTTCGGCTAACGACCCTCCACCAGTCAAGCAAGCGGTGGGTGAGAGTGGACACCCATTAAGTCACCATTTTATAGGCAACAACCTTATACCCACCTTATAGACCAGCTTCGTGAATGAGGCGAACTAGCGGTAAGACGACTTTGTTCTTATACATACATACATACATATATATATATATATATATATATATATATATATATATATATATATATAGATATATAATTATTAAATCATAATACTATAAGTATAAGGGTTGAATTTTAACTTTTAAAATTCTAAGGGTTGGAACTAAAGTTTTAATCAAGACTTTACATGTTCCAAAACTTGAGGGCAAGTTTTGTAAACTTTCAAAACTTTTCATTTCTTGTAACTTATGATTTAAATTGAGTAATAAAAATGAAGACTCTTCATTTTTCTAACTCTTGTGTTCTTTTAATGGTTTTAAAACAAAGAGACTTTTGGTTTTCCATAACTTGAGGACAAGTTATGGACTCCAGTAAAACACATAATGATCATGAATTAATCTACCACATAGGTTACAAATAATTCCTATGCTCATCTAAACATCATAAGATCAAGAACATGAACATGAACACTTTCATGAATCAAAACTTACATTTAAAACTTTGTAATTTGGATAACTTTTTGTTTTAAATGGATTAGCAAACAAATTACACCATCTAAAATGAGTTTTCAAGTACTAAAACAGTTTAGGGTAATGTTTCTAGTCCATTTCCAGCAACTAAAGTCGAAAATCTGCATTCTGAGGCTTCTACTCGCTGAGTGCATGAACCTACTCGGCGAGTAGGATGAAGATACACATGAACTCGGCGAGTCCCCCCATGGACTCGGCGAGTTCATCAGGCAGATTGCAAAAATATCGACTTTTTTCAACTTTCTTGCACAAATAACAAACAAACAAGCCTAGGCTCTGATACCACTGATGGGTTTTGAGCATTCTAACACTTCCTAAGTGTACATGCAACCCTAATAACCTTGGATCTATGTTTGTCTAATTATCATGCAAAGTTGATTTCCAAGGCTATGAACCTATCTAGCATACATGGGGAACAATTTTAATCATAAATAATAGATAGATTTACATACCTTGTTGTTGCAAATGTTCCTTGAAACCTTGTGAGCCTAGCACCCCAAGTGTGATGCCTCAAATGCTTCACACAACACCAAATGCGATGGAGTAAACTTGGAGAGAATGTATAACACACTAAAATCGGCTCTAGCCCTCAAGTATGCATGTGTCCATTCAAGTGTAGCCGATTTTGGGAGATACATGGTCTTTATATAGTGTTGACACATGTAGGGTTACACCATGTGAACCCTAATGTGTCATGACTCTTCATTTCCATGACCCATGGGTTTGTAACTCCCATGGAGCCTCCATGGAGTATCCAATGGGTCCAACCCAACTTGATTATCCATGGAGCCTCTTAGCCCACTATATAAGTTATGGATGATTTACATAATCAACCCATATATTTAATTAGTTATCTTTTGATGTAACACTCGTGTTTCTAGCCTAGGCATTTATATTGAGTTGATAGTCTAGGTTAACCTTTGTAACTCATTTTAAAGAAATGAAAAGGAGTTATGTGAATATTATGTGAATTATGTGTTTTATGCTTAATTATTAGGGCTTAATTAATTAAGAATAAAAATAAGCGTCAAAAATTAAAGTGTGAGATAAGCCCGATATCTTTACATAAAGTTGTAGTGGTCGAAACAAGGATTTCGGGGATATAAAGAATACCAAAATCCGAGTTATAACGAAGAAGTTATGACCTGTCGAAGTTTCGCGACAAAACCGGCACGGTGCTGAATGTCGTAAAAAGTGAGTTTTTGATAAACTACTTTTTAGCCTTAGTAATCTAAACGAAAGTTGTAGTATTCGTTAAACCGAGAATTTCGATAAAAAGAACGCCCAAATCTGACTTCGTATGAGGAAGTTATGATTTTTCGAAGTTTCAGCGTAGCAATAGACAGCTAAAAACTCGAATTTTAGATCGAGCGATTTTTAGCCGACACAACCAAAACGAGAATTGAAGGTCTTGTCATTAGGAGCACAACGGTAAAAAGTCTGACGAAAACGGACGTCGGATGAAGAAGTTATGAATTTTTAACGGATTTCCTGTCCCGGTCTGTTAAAAATAATAATATAAAAATTAAAGTCAAAATTAGCCGACGAAGTCTAAACGGAAGTTGTAGATCGTAATTTTAGCTACGCGTGCATATAAAGAACGTCAAAAACGGAGCTCGTATGCGAAAGTTATGGATTTTAGAAGTTTTGGCGCGAAAACCGAGAAATTTCGCATAGTCACAATTGCCACGTCACCCTCGCTTAGAAAGTGACACGTGTCCTGCTGAGTCACCTGGCTGCTGAGTCATTAGGCTGCTGAGTCACCGAGGCTGCTGAGTCATGCGAGCCACGTGTCCTCTTCTGATTCGACCGAGGGAGGCCCAATCCGAAGCAGCCAGCTCCCCAGCCGAAGCTTCGCCCAGCTGCCGCGTGTGTCCGAGCCTCGCATAGCCTAGCTCCGAGCCTCGCAGGTGCGCCAGCAAGCTGCGGTCCACTTAGAATCCGACAGCGAGCCCTCGCATGTGCGAGCCATGTGCGAGCCATGCGAGCGATGTGCGAGACCCCCCTGCGAAGCCTCTTAGCCGTCGGATCAGGAGACTTCTCAGCCGTTGGATCAAACTTCGGACCCTATAAATAGAAGGGTACCTGCGAGGGTTTCCGGTTACGTTTGGAATTTAGCCATTTTTAGCCCCTCTCTCCATATTTTCTTCATCTTAACATCCCGCAAAGCCCCAGTATCAATGGTAAAGCCCGGAATACCCCACGAAGTGCCCGAGAAGCCCGGAAAATTTATCTTTTCGGTTTCGAAGCCCGACTTTTGCAGAGCCCAGTTTCTCAATAAAACTCCCGGTTTTATTAGAAACGATCGTTTTAGGAAACGAATTGCTGCCCGATTTTCACCAAAATAAGTGAGTGTGTAGTTACTTTCAATTTACACATAGATATGAAGTATTTACCTTGAAATACGTGTTATGTGTAAATATATTAATTGTTTGACTGAGGTGACTGTTGAATTGATGTTTTATACAAGTTTTAAACTGTATATGCTTTTTATCTACAAAATATGTTGGGTAGAACATGGGTAGATGAAATAGTGGGTATAATGAAAGGTGAGTTGGATAAAGGAGATGATCAATAATATTGATCATGAGTTGAGGGTGAGTGGTGAAAATTTGAGAGAATCACTTACCCAAATTGTTGGCCCCCGTCATTCAGCAGAGTATGGATGACAACCATGGACTATTCTAGACAGTCTATGGAACACTAGCAGGCCCGCAACCTGTAGGTGTAATGAACTATATGTTCATTTGTTGTACTCTAAAACCCATTGACATGTATTGCAGGAGAGAACACCTGTAAATAATACTGTCGATAAATGAGAGCTATGGACTTAGCACATGTTGAATAAACTTTGGCAGCTATGGAATTAGTGCCCGTTGTATAAACCCCGGTCACAAGGTGACTTTGTGTCTATTCCTTAGGATGAATCCTTAGGAAGGAGTGATAGTTGATTCTTAGGGTAAACCCTTAAGAAATAAATAAAATAATGGGGTTTGGGGTAGTTAGGTTGATTGATTGATGTATAAACATAATAAATTTATGTATTGTGGGTTGAAAACCCTATATGCTCACCAGGCTTCCAAGCCTGACCCAGTCAGCTGTTTATATTACAGGTAGAGGACCCCGAGCATAGTCGGATGATGATGATGAGTGAATTTTGGATTATAGGCCAGTAGTTACAAATAATTGTCGTAAGGCTAATAATGTCTTGTTTATGCTTTTGATCTGTATTGGAACATGACATCCCGAGGTTTTGATATATAAAGAAATGATATATTTCTTAAAGAAAGGTTTTGACAAACTTTTATCATATTTTGTTTTGGGGACCAACTCCGCAACATCTTTTATAAAGATTTCTCTGATTTGATTTTTAAAAAGCATAAATTAAATCGGTCTTTTCTGGCCGAGAAATTTGGGGATGTCACAGTTGGTATCAGAGCATTAGTTTAAGCGAACTAAGAAATTGTAGAATTTCTAGACTTGAACTTAGAATGCTAAGTGATGATTGTGAAATGAGTGTCTACCATATTTTAGACACGAGCACTAGTTTATTTTAGGGAAGATGCCTAAAATTTCCTTATGTGCTAAATGTTTTGTGTTATAGCTATAATGATGCTATTATTTGTTCGGATCTATGGTCTGTTGCCGACCGGATCTGGAAACCTTATGTGTGTAGGATTCTAAACGTATGACTACGATATTGGAACTAACATATAAACGTTTCGAAGACTTAACATCTAACAAAAAAAAATGAAGATCTAAATTCACATACGATTGGTGTATAGATCGAAATGTCGAGTACTCAAAGTGGGTTCGGAAGTGATAATCCACAGTCTGAGCCAATCACGATGACTGGAGTGCAGGCAATGGTACGTACGATGTTAGGTGAACAGATGGAAGAAACAAAACGTTTACTTCAACAAAGTAAGGATGAACTTATTATGCCAAAAGGTCAGACATCTGTTCTTGAGGCAACTATTAGGGCTGCTAAGTCTATTGAGGAAATGATCAATGACACAGCCGCCAACAAAGTTGAAGTTGGCAAGAAGAGGAAATTTGAGGGGTCTTCAAGGCCCAACAAGAGCAACATATCCTCAAAGTTTGGCAAAAGAAGAGATAAAGGAAAATGGTGCGGGAGGTATAAAAATAAACACTCTGGGAATTGTGACGGGAAGGTGAAGTGCTTTAAATGTGGAGAAATAGGGCATTATGCCAATAAGTGTACGATTCCCAAGGAGGTGTGCTACGGATGTAAAGAAGAAGGCCATATTTCTAAGAATTGTCAGAAGAACAATGAAGTAACAAGGCCAAGTGCACCATCAATGCCAAAGGAATTTCAGGATATCCTTGAAGAAGCGATTAATAACACTAGGAAGTAGAAGTCAAGACTTGATACACGAAGATCAAGTTACGAAGTAATAATGTGAATAGTAACAAGTAGTTTAGCTTATGAGAGGTATAGTATAGGGTAAACTTGAACCTTTGTGTAATCGTTTCAAGGAAATAAAATAAACCCTGGTTTTGTCGTCTGATGAATAGAATGGCTGGTGTAATTTTTGAAGTTGTCCCAATCATCTGAAAGTTCCATCACCAACCAAGTTGAAGTAGAGTTGATCATTGAAGATACGCGTGAAAGAAGTTCTAGTAGAGTCTAGGAAAATTTTATGATTAATTGGACACATTTATATGTGTTAAATTGTTTTGTGATTTTAGGACTTGGGGACTGCGAGACAGTACTTGGGACGAGCATGAGTAGGTGTGAATAGTAGTAGAGATCTATACTACTGGAAGCGCAGGACTCGCACTTGGATCAGGGAAAGTCACAAGGTTACCAAGAAGCTATTATTTGATTCCGTCTTGTTCTAGTCTGTCGTTACCATCGTTTTGGTAATGACTAAGAAGATGATTGTTATTCCGACCTTAGAGGTCATATCAAATTGAGTCCGACTACGATGAGTTTATTATGTGGTTCAGAGAACCAAGTTCGATGTAACATTTGACTTAAGCCAGAAGATTGAAATGAAAGATGATCAAAGCGATCAAAAGAAGTATCGCACTCATTGTTAAAGAAGTTGGTAGTTAGAAATGATACATTTTGAACGGTGATTGTATCGCATTAGAACATGAAGGAAGGTATAATTTGTTCTGAAATTGTCCCTAGGAGATCTGAGTCTAAGTAGTGCAGTATACAATGAGAGATCATTAGAACATGACCCATTGGTCTGTTACAATAAATACTTATTCCAAGAAGAAGGAGGAGTCCTCAATAAGGATTTATTTTGTAACTCGAAGGTTACAATTGAAAGTCCTATGGAGATATGAAGCTTTTTAGGATTAGCTGGATATTATCGCTGATTTATCAAAGGCTTTTCTTCGATCGCGACTCCATTGACAGCTTTGACCCACAAAGGAGCTGTCTATACTTGGAATGAGAAGCATTGGAAGCTTTGAGAAGTCAAAGAAGAAGTTGTGTGAAGCACCGATTCTTTCATTACCCAAAGGAGTTGATGACTTCACAGTTTATAGTGATGCCTCTGGAGTTGGGTTAGGATGTGTTCTGACCCAAATGGATAAGGTGATAGCATATTCATCGAGGCAATTGAAAGAGCATGAAAAGAACTACCCCACTCACGATTTGGAGTTGGCAGCGGTAGTATTCGCCCTAAAGATATGGAGGCATTATCTTTATGGCACAAAGTGTAAACTTTTCACTAATCATAAGAGTCTTCAATATCTCTTTAATCAGAAGGAATTGAACATGAGGCAACAATGCTGGCCAGAGTTACTCAAGGATTACGACTGCGAGATACTTTACCACCCTGGTAAAGCAAATGTGGTTGCTGATGCTCTCAGTCGGAAGGTAAACCTTGAAAAGTAAAGGCCAAGAGCGTTGAGAATTGAAGTTGTCTCGACAATTGTGGAAAGTATAAAGAAAGCTCAAGAGGAAGCTTTAGAGAAAAATGACTGAAAGGAAGCACGTTTGGGCAAAACGTTAGTATTCGGTACAAACAACCAAGAGTTGAAGGTATTCCAAGATAGGATTTGGGTACCTAAGACGGGCGGAGTAAGAGATCTTCTGATGGAAGAAGCTCACAAGACCATGTACTCGATTCATCCCAGCAGTAGAAAAATGTATAGGGATTTAAAACCCTATTATTGGTGGCTGATGATGAAGCTCGATGTTGCTAGGTATGTGGCCGAGTGTGTAACTTGTGCTAGGGTTAAGGCACAACATCAGCAACCGTATGGGAGTTTAGAACCTTTACCCATACCCATGGGTAAATGGGAAGACGTCACCATGGATTTTGTGACTAAACTGCCCAGAACAAGGAACGGTCACGGCATGATTTGGGTAGTCGTTGATCGCTTCACTAAGAGTGCGCATTTCATAGCAGCCATCGAGAAATGGTCTACGGATAAACTCGTGAATTCTTATGTGAAGGAAGTGCGAGGCTTCACGGTGTTTCGTTAACGATTGTATCCGATCGTGACAGCCGTTTTACCTCAATGTTTTGGAGGAGTCTATAAGAGGAAAAGCAGTTTATGGGACTTGAAATAGTCCATTAGATTGCTGAAAAGTTGTTAGTGATTAGGAAAAAGATGTTAGCTGCTCAAAAGAGCTATGCTGACAAGAAAAGACGACCGATATCCTTCGATGTTGGAGATTCGGTTTTACTTAAAGTCTCGCCGTGGAAGGGACTTATAAGATTTGGGAAACGAGGGAAGTTGAGTCCAAGGTTTATTGGACCATTTAAAGTTCTTCGGGAATCAGGAGATGTGCCCGACATAATTCCGATTTCTGAGTTAAGGTTGGATGAAAACAAGAGGTTGATCGAAGAACCTGAGGCAATCGTTGACCGTAAGACTATGAAGTTACGACGCAAGATGGTCGATTTAGTGCTTGTGCGCTGGAAACATACGAATGGACCAAATCTCACTTGGGAAACGGAGAGTGACATGATGAGTCGCTACCCGCAGTTGTTTGGTGATATGTGATTCCGGGGACGGAATCATCCTAAGAGGGAGAGAATTGTAACACTCGTGTTTCTAGCCTAGGCATTTATATTGAGTTGATAGTCTAGGTTAACCTTTGTAACTCATTTTAAAGAAATGAAAAGGAGTTATGTGAATATTATGTGAATTATGTGTTTTATGCTTAATTATTAGGGCTTAATTAATTAAGAATAAAAATAAGCGTCAAAAATTAAAGTGTGAGATAAGCCCGATATCTTTACATAAAGTTGTAGTGGTCGAAACAAGGATTTCGGGGATATAAAGAATACCAAAATCCGAGTTATAACGAAGAAGTTATGACCTGTCGAAGTTTCGCGACAAAACCGGCACGGTGCTGAATGTCGTAAAAAGTGAGTTTTTGATAAACTACTTTTTAGCCTTAGTAATCTAAACGAAAGTTGTAGTATTCGTTAAACCGAGAATTTCGATAAAAAGAACGCCCAAATCTGACTTCGTATGAGGAAGTTATGATTTTTCGAAGTTTCAGCGTAGCAATAGACAGCTAAAAACTCGAATTTTAGATCGAGCGATTTTTAGCCGACACAACCAAAACGAGAATTGAAGGTCTTGTCATTAGGAGCACAACGGTAAAAAGTCTGACGAAAACGGACGTCGGATGAAGAAGTTATGAATTTTTAACGGATTTCCTGTCCCGGTCTGTTAAAAATAATAATATAAAAATTAAAGTCAAAATTAGCCGACGAAGTCTAAACGGAAGTTGTAGATCGTAATTTTAGCTACGCGTTCATATAAAGAACGTCAAAAACGGAGCTCGTATGCGAAAGTTATGGATTTTAGAAGTTTTGGCGCGAAAACCGAGAAATTTCGCATAGTCACAATTGCCACGTCACCCTCGCTTAGAAAGTGACACGTGTCCTGCTGAGTCACCTGGCTGCTGAGTCATTAGGCTGCTGAGTCACCGAGGCTGCTGAGTCATGCGAGCCACGTGTCCTCTTCTGATTCGACCGAGGGAGGCCCAATCCGAAGCAGCCAGCTCCCCAGCCGAAGCTTCGCCCAGCTGCCGCGTGTGTCCGAGCCTCGCAGGTGCGCCAGCAAGCTGCGGTCCACTTAGAATCCGACAGCGAGCCCTCGCATGTGCGAGCCATGTGCGAGACCCCCCTGCGAAGCCTCTTAGCCGTCGGATCAGGAGACTTCTCAGCCGTTGGATCAAACTTCGGACCCTATAAATAGAAGGGTACCTGCGAGGGTTTCCGGTTACTTTTGGAATTTAGCCATTTTTAGCCCCTCTCTCCATATTTTCTTCATCTTAACATCCCGCAAAGCCCCGGTATCAATGGTAAAGCCCGGAATACCCCACGAAGTGCCCGAGAAGCCCGGAAAATTTATCTTTTCGGTTTCGAAGCCCGACTTTTGCAGAGCCCAGTTTCTCAATAAAACTCCCGGTTTTATTAGAAACGATCGTTTTAGGAAACGAATTGCTGCCCGATTTTCACCAAAATAAGTGAGTGTGTAGTTACTTTCAATTTACACATAGATATGAAGTATTTACCTTGAAATACGTGTTATGTGTAAATATATTAATTGTTTGACTGAGGTGACTGTTGAATTGATGTTTTATACAAGTTTTAAACTGTATATGCTTTTTATCTACAAAATATGTTGGGTAGAACATGGGTAGATGAAATAGTGGGTATAATGAAAGGTGAGTTGGATAAAGGAGATGATCAATAATATTGATCATGAGTTGAGGGTGAGTGGTGAAAATTTGAGAGAATCACTTACCCAAATTGTTGGCCCCCGTCATTCAGCAGAGTATGGATGACAACCATGGACTATTCTAGACAGTCTATGGAACACTAGCAGGCCCGCAACCTGTAGGTGTAATGAACTATATGTTCATTTGTTGTACTCTAAAACCCATTGACATGTATTGCAGGAGAGAACACCTGTAAATAATACTGTCGATAAATGAGAGCTATGGACTTAGCACATGTTGAATAAACTTTGGCAGCTATGGAATTAGTGCCCGTTGTATAAACCCCGGTCACAAAGTGACTTTGTGTCTATTCCTTAGGATGAATCCTTAGGAAGGAGTGATAGTTGATTCTTAGGGTAAACCCTTAAGAAATAAATAAAATAATGGGGTTTGGGGTAGTTAGGTTGATTGATTGATGTATAAACATAATAAATTTATGTATTGTGGGTTGAAAACCCTATATGCTCACCAGGCTTCCAAGCCTGACCCAGTCAGCTGTTTATATTACAGGTAGAGGACCCCGAGCATAGTCGGATGATGATGATGAGTGAATTTTGGATTATAGGCCAGTAGTTACAAATAATTGTCGTAAGGCTAATAATGTCTTGTTTATGCATTTGATCTGTATTGGAACATGACATCCCGAGGTTTTGATATATAAAGAAATGATATATTTATTAAAGAAAGGTTTTGACAAACTTTTATCATATTTTGTTTTGGGGACCAACTCCGCAACATCTTTTATAAAGATTTCTCTGATTTGATTTTTAAAAAGCATAAATTAAATCGGTCTTTTCTGGCCGAGAAATTTGGGGATGTCACATTTGATCACTTAATTAATTCTAAATTAATTCTTGATCAAACTAATTAAATAATATTATTAATATATTAGAACTTATAATATATTAATAAACCATATGTGTTATTTCTCTCATTTAGTTTATCCAATTGCATGGTGCCATGCAACCCAAATGGACCATGCCGGGTCGGGTCAAGTACATACCAAAAATAGTTATGGACTTAGACACCTTATCCAACAGTCTCCCACTTGGATAAGTCTAATAACTATAACTGCAAGTATGACTTCAGGAACCGATCGGCAATCGTAGCTCTTTTAAAGGTCTCTCAGAACTGAGAAGATGAATGTACGCCATTTCAGATAAGGGATCATATAATCCTCTGTTCTAGATATCAGCCGGACAAACACATGGAACATAGTTTTGCTTATTGTCCAGCAGTTTGTTTCCCGATTTCTGATTTGTTTGACAAAGAACTTAATTGAACACATCAACTTACTTCTGACCGGGCCCGGTACATGGATCAAAACAAAATCATCGAGGGGCCCAAATATCAGCTTCAAATCCAAGAAGGAACAGATAAACTTCGACTCATATGCTGGTTCTACTACTTGTTAAATTACACACAAACACACGTTTTATAACATCGAGTTACCAATGCGTTCTAGCACGATCAATGTATAAATAACTCATAGTTAACAAGTCATATCTCTAGGTTTGAAGACTTATATGATATTACCGTCTCGCGATCACTCGAGATAAATTCCATGAAGTGATACAAGCGAGCGTGGGTTGAATCCAATACTCAGAACTTATGAGCACTCATGAGTGTTGAGGCCATGTCCAACATCTTAGACCTCTACAACCAGCTCATGACAGTCTTACTTCATATATACTTCCAACATATGACTGACTGTGGAGGTTCGAATAATATGATATACCAAGCATAATTATTCTCGAAGTCAAAACATGCAAAAGAAATAATAGTAAACGATTGACAAAAGATAGTAACACTTTACTCATAAATAAACACAACTTTAATTCATCATCAAATGTCAATTACATTTACAAATTTCAAAATTATCTAACTACTAAAACTTATATCATCCTTCAGCCCTATGCTCCTAGCATGCTGGAGATGCTTAACCCTACCCAGTCCCTTCGTGAGGGGATCTACCGGGTTCTCATCCGATGATACTCTCTTTGCCACGAGAAGTCCTTCTTCTATACGATGTCTAATGAAATGATATTTTCTGTCGATGTGTCTGGATCTCCCATGATCCCTTGGTTCCTTTGCTAAGGCAACTGCACTTTCACTATCACAGAAAATCTCTATGGGCTTCGATATAGCTGGTACAACTCCAAGGTCTCCAATGAAGTTCTTTAGCCATATAGCCTCTTTTGCCGCTTCGCTTGCTGCTATATACTCTGATTCACAAGTTGAATCAGCCACTGTCTCCTGCTTGGAACTTTTCCAAGAGATTGCTCCTCCATTTAAGGTAAAGACCCAGCCCGACTGAGAGCGGATTATCCCTATCAGTCTGGAAGCTAACATCACTATACCCTACAACTCTCAATCCATCACTCTCACCAAGGGTAAGGACCCAGTCCTTAGTCCTCCGCAGGTACTTGAGAATGTTCTTTACCGCTGTCCAGTGAGCCTTACCAGGATTCCCCTGATACCTGCTAACCATGCTTAAAGCAAAGTCTACATCAAGACGAGTACAGGTCATAGCATACATGATCGAGCCTACTTCCGAAGCATAAGGTACCCGACTCATTTCTGCTATCTCATCTTCAATACTCGGGCTCTGAGTCTTACTCAGTCTAGTGTTACTCTGGATGGGTAACTCTCCTTTCTTGGAATCTTGCATGCTGAATCTCTTCAACACCTTGTCCAAGTAGGTACTTTGACAAAGTCCAATTATTCTTTTACTCCGGTTTCTCAAGATCCTTATTCCTAGAATATAGGCAGCTTCACCTAGGTCCTTCATATCAAAACACTTCCCAAGCCAGAACTTAACTTCCTGCAGAGTTGGGATGTCATTTCCTATGAGTAGTATGTCATCCACATACAGTACCAAAAAGCTAACTATACTCCCACTAGCCTTGACATATACACAAGATTCATCTTCACTCCTAGAGAAGCCAAACTCTTTGACCTTCCCATCAAAGCAAAGATTCCATATGCGAGGTGCTTGCTTTAATCCATAGATGGATTTCTCAAGCTTACACACTTTATTAGGGTACTCTGTGCTGACAAAACCCTCTGGATGATTCATGTAAAAATCCTGAGCCAACTTTCCATTAAGGAAAGCGGTTTTGACATCCATTTGCCATATTTCATAGTCATGAAATGCAGCTATGGCTAACAATACCCTAATTGAATTAATCTTGGCTACTGGAGAAAAAGTTTCATCATAATCCACTCCAGGAGTTTGAGAGAAGCCCTTTGCTACCAGTCAAGCCTTATAAGTGTGTACATTACCATCCATGTCGGTCTTCTTCTTGAAGATCCATTTGCACCTAACTGTCTTACGACCTGGTACATTCTCAACCAAGTTCCAAACTTGATTGTCATACATGGATTGTATCTCGCTATCCATTGCCTCTTTCCATTTAGCAGACTCAGGGCCTGCCATGGCTTCCGCATAGTTGTTAGGTTCATCTAGACCTACAAGTGTCTCATCACTAATAAGTGTCTCACCTTCCGCAGTAATATGGAAACCATAATAATGCTCAGGTACATTCCTAAACCTTGTGGAACGCCTCAGAGGTACAACTGGAGGTGTAATTGGATCAACAGGATGTTCCTCCTCAAGTTGACTGCTAGGGTTTGAGGTTCCTTCACCACTTGACTCTTGAAGTTCTTCAAGGTCAATTTGCCTCCCACTGTCTCCTTGGCTTATAAATTCTCTCTCTCAAAAGACAGCCCTCCTAGCTACAAAGACCACATTCTCACTAGGTCTGTAGAAGAGGTAACCAAAGGATTTTTGTGGGTAGCCGATGAAAATACACTTCTCACTTCGAGGTTCGAGCTTGTCATGAGTCTCGAGTCTCACGAAAGCCTCGCAACCCCAAACCTTGATGTAGGCTAGACTAGGAACTTTTCCAATCCACATCTTGTGAGGTGTTTTGGCAACCTTTTTTTGTAGGGACCAGATTAAGGATATGGGTGGTAGTCTTTAAGGCATACCCCCAAAATGAGATTGGTAGCGTAGCTCGACTCATCATGGAACGAACCATATCCAACAAGGTTCGATTACGCCTCTCAGCTACACCATTCAACTGTGGTGTCCTGGGAGGTGTCAATTGTGAGACAATCCCACATTCCCTTAGATAGTCGAGGAACTCAGTACTAAGATACTCACCACCACGATCGGATCGAAGCATCTTAATGTTCCTGCCCAATTGATTCTCGACTTCCTGTTTAAACTCTTTAAACCTTTCAAAAGTCTCTGACTTATGCTTGATTAAGTAGACATATCCATATCTACTATAATCATCCGTAAATGTCACATAATAACGATTAGCATCCCTTGTGGCATGTTTGAAGGGTCCACACACATCCGTGTGTATAAGGTCCAACAAACCTTCACCCCTCTCACAAGAACCTGTGAAGGGTGACTTTGTCATTTTTCCGAGTAAGCATGATTCGCAACTATCATCTGACTTTAGGTCAAATGACTTCAAGACTCCATCCTTTTGGAGTTGGCCTATGCGATTCTTGCTTATATGTCCAAGACGACAATGCCATAATGATGCTTTATCCAAGTTATTATCATTAGTATAATCAATACACAATACATTATTTCCTAGGTTATCTACAACAGACACAGCTTCATATACACCATCACAAGGTAATGCTTTAAAATAAAACACATTATTAAAGAAAGCATTTATTCCATCAGTTTCATTATCAAAAGAAAAGGTAAAACCTTGTTTATACAAAGCATGAAAGGAAATAATATTTCTTGTCATTTCTGGCGAATAACAACATTTATTCAAATCTAAAGTAAATCCACTACTAAGCAACAAAGTATAAACTCCAATCTTGGTGACAGGTGAAACTTTCCTATTCACCATGATCAAGTTTATCTTTCCGTGCTCCACATTTTCACTTCTTCTTAGTCCCTGCAATTCAGAACAAATATGAATACCGCAACCGGTATCAAGGACCCAAGAGTTAGAATAGAGTGAATTATTAGATGAAATAGTGTAAATACCTGCATGGTTGGGTTTAACCTTCCCATCCTTCAAGTCTTGCTGGTACTTTGGCCAATTACGCTTCCAGTGCGCCTTTTCGTGGCAGTAGAAGCATTCCGCCTCTTTGGGATCAGAAGAAGGTATAACGAAACCTTTCTTGGTTCCGCTAGAAGAGGATCCATCAAGAGTCTTACCCTTGGTACCCTTCGAAGGGTTCTTTCTCTTCTTCCCTCTACCTTTCCCGATTGCCAGGACAGGTGCTGAGTTTGGAGTAGTAGCAGGAGTGGTCACAACCGACTTACCTTTAAGACCTGATTCTGCGGTCTTTAGGAGTCCCTGAAGTTTGCTAAGTGTAACTTCCTCCTTATTCATGTGGTATGTCATGCGGAATTGATCATAACACGAAGGTAAGGAGTGCAAAATAATATCTATTGCTAGCTCCTCAGGGAAGTTCACATTCAACTTCATCAAATGGTCCACATACCTTTGCACTTTCTACAAGTGGCCCGTGATGGGTTCTCCATCTTTCATTCGGGTTGTGATCATAGAGGAGATGATTTCATATTGCTCTTGACGAGCACTCTGATGGTAGCGGTCCATCAAATCCTGGTGCATCTCAAAAGGATAGTAGTCCTCATAGGACTTTTGGAGCTCGGCTGTCATGGTGGCCATCATGATGCATGCCACTTTGGTTGCATCTCTTTCATGTGCCTCATATTCAGCAAACTCCTCAGGAGTAGCAGTTGGCTCAGGCTCCTTAAGCTCCTTGTCAAGAACATATTCCTTGTTCTCGTAACGAGTGACCATCCTGATGTTTCTGATGCAGTCAGTAAAGTTGGATCCATCAAACATGACTCTCCCACAAAGGTTCATGAGAGACTTTATGCCTTAACCACTCTTAGGGACTCCAGATCTGAAAGGATCTTTGCTTTGGACTTCCTTGTCCCATAGATCCAGCTCCATGGGCCAAAAATCTCATAAAATGGACACAAAGATATCGAAGAAACTATAAGCCAAGATGAGGACTTTATTACCAGAAAATGATGAAAATGAGATGTTGTTGTTGGATCTACAAACTTCTTCTTGAACCCTCAAACCCCTTCTTCTTCTTCTAGACTCCAAGAACACATAAGACACTCAAGAATGGCTCTCACACTCTAAAAGGCTCTAGGGTTTCGTGGTTTAAGTTCTGGACAATGGAGGTTGGGAATGGAACCAAGAGGCGGAGAATAAGATGCTTAAATAGGGTGACAAGTCCCGAATTTAGGGTTTCCCCAACCCAGACCAACTCGTCGGGTCAGTCCACCGACTCGTTGAGTAGGTCACTTAACCCGCAACGTATGAATCCGCTGCTACTCGTCGATTTCCTCCCTGGACTCGACGAGTAGACCTCTTGACTTGGGTTTTTTCTTTCCTTTCTAGGTCTTCTGAATTTGGGGTGTTACAACTCTCTCCCACTTAAACTAGAATTCGTGCTCAAAGTCCGCTTCAACTCACAACCCCACAACCTTTCACGACATTTCTAAACGTCGCACACCTTGCCTGCTCGATCCAATCCTTGAAAACATCATTTTAAGAACAATCCACTCACTATAACCTTTGAGTACAACACTCTTACTCAAACGGTAATCCTTCCAGTACTACCCCATCACTTACGCTTGACATCCAAGGGGTTCACCCCTTTACCTTGCGCTATCACTCGCCTTCCCAACACAACTTTCCATGGACAACAACCCTTCCCTATCTTCGACAAGAATAAATCTTCTGCTGAAGCTGCAATCCCAGCCACTCCCAGTGTCAGCCATCACACCAATATTCACCGCATAGTTCCACTTATTATGCTCCAAAGCTGAAACCCCATCCGGCGTGTGAATCAGATAATCCTTCGAGTGAAAGATTCATTCCTTCAACGGTTAGACTCACACGAGAGCTACACACCAGGGTCAAATTAACAACTTTGAGAGATTTTTTTCCCCTGCGAGTGACTTGTAACTTTCCAATCTATCAGTTACTCCGTTTGTACCTGCAAACCTGAAACACTAATATTGTCTGAGACACTGAACTGCCTGAAACACTGAACTACCACATGGCTACTTCCCCAAGGTCTAAGGAGAACTCCTTGGTTCCACCTTATGTGGAATGCTGACGTCCTGTCCGATTGCTGACCCAAGAGCAATCTCATAGTTGCCCCACGTGACTTCCGTACAAAATTATTGGTGTCATTAATAGCTTCCACTAATTATCTTGCCATTGTGGCTCTAATGACCATCTGACCTAACTGATCGGGTTCATACGTCAAATCCCGTCGTCACCAAATCCAAAGCTAAGAGTGTTGGCTACCTGACCAAGGGTAGCCTTATATCACAACGACCTTAAGCAATCCTTTGCTTTCCTGATCTCATAACTGTAGTGGCATCCCTACAGTCTTATCACTGGCTCAACCAGATCTATTTCCTCTGGGTAATCCTAAAATCCAATACGCGGTTTTCCATATCCCCGCTGCTGCACCCAAACCTCCTTGTGATCTTTCATCATTCCCATACTACCGGCCAACCTATTGAAATCTATGCTATCCATCGTAGTCTTACAACACTCTAATGCTATCTGACAACTTGGTGAATGCTATGGCTACACCATCAGACTTACAACACCATAACACTATCTGGCTGCTAGTGAATGCTACGGCTACACTCACAGACTTACAACACTTTCTCACACTATCTGGCTGCTAGTGAATGTTGCGGCTACACTCGTAGACTTACAACACTTTCTCACACTATCTGGCTGCTAGTGAGTGCTACGACTGCACTTGCAGACTTACAACACTTTCTCACACTATCTGGCTTCTAGTGAGTGCTACGGCTGCACTTGCAGACTTAGAACACTTTCTCACACTATCTGGCTGCTAGTGAATGCTACGACTACACTCGTAGACTTACAACACTTTCTCACACTATCTGGCTGCTAGTAAGTGCTATGGCTGCACTCGAAGACTTACATCACTTTCTCACACTATCAGCCAACTAGTGAATGCTATGGGCCACCCCGCAGTCTGACAACACTTCTATACTGTGTCAAACACGCACTCAACCTATCACTCAACTGCACTTGAGTCTTAAATGAGGCTCTAACTTGGTTCCTGAAACCTGCTTTCTAATGCCAAGGAAAGGCGTTAACCAAATGTTGGAAAGTTTTCTGAACTCCCAACTCATCCAATCTTCAATGAAGACGACCACTCTACTGTCTTCCGTCCTAACAGAAAAGAAAGCTCCAGCCTGGTTTCCCAACCAGTCATCAGCTAATCGTGCATACACGAACTCAACATCGGGAAGTTTTCCCAAACTCCCCACGCACATGCTCCTCTATTCAAACAGCCACTTAGGCTATTTTCCTTCTCAACAATGATGCGAACCCATTCCAGTCTCGCACTTACTTCTGCTTCTGACCACTCAAGTAGTTCTCCCCCACTTTGATCCAGCTAATTTCTTACAGCTCACAGCTTAAGGAAAGTATTCCCAATCCTTCTTATCATCCAATGATCGATCGGTTGTCAATCCGACGCTCACCACCACTAGGGATCTAACTAACCAATACCAATCAATACCTTTCTTGAAAACTAGCAAAACACATTCCGAGTTCCAATCACGTTTGCTACAGTTACTGCATCCTAAGAACCTACTCTATCAGGGGTCGTCCTCGAACTACTACTCTATATTCCATGGTATGCAGATGACATATAACTTAATCATAAGAAGGAAACATAATATTCTGGAATACACTTACTAACATCGATGCAGTACCATAGCAAATAAATCAAAAATAAAAGCTGATAGGAAAGTGAAAGATACGCACCTGCCACATCAGGGGTTGCTTACGTCTCCTCCGAAATCAACTGGAATGCCCCGTTCCTCACCGTGGGTGCCTCTGCTCGGCCCTGACGGCCGTTGGTGATCCTGAAAGTTAAAGGGACAAGTGCTATCAACTGTCCTAATGTAACCAAACTCGGGCATTGGGCCTTCTTGTGGCCCCTCTAACTGCAATGGAAGCAGATCCGATCTGATTCCTGGGTGGTGGTAGCAGTACAATCCCTGCTATAATGATTGAACTAGCCGCACTTGAAATAGCCAAAATTGCCACCACTACCACTCCTACACGCCCCCACGTGTGTCCTGTTGGAATAGTGTCTAAGGCTACAACTATATTTGGCAAGTATTTAACCCGGTTGTGCATGGTCATTTTGGGTTGCCTTCACCATAGCAACTTGACAGGATGATTTATAATGAGAGAAGGAATATTATTAATATATTATAAGTATAATATAAGGAATAATATTTCTGTTTGATTGATATAAGTCATAAAATAATTAGGAATTAATTTGGTGACTTAAAGAGATTAATTAAACAAAGGGGTATAAACTATCAATTGTTTGATAGTTACACTTTGGGCTGTAAATTCTTCTTGGATAGGGGTTGGACGATTTCTAGGGCTTGGGATAAGCCACAAATCATCCAAGGGCTTATCTTGGAAGGGATTTGGATTGCTTTGAGTAATAGTTATCCCGCTAGAGTTTTAGAGTGAAACGCTAGGAGCCTTACAAGTATAAATAGACCCCATGGGCAAGGGAAATCGGCACCTCTGCTAAAGCAAAGAAACCCTGGCCGAACTTCATCCCCTCTCCTCTCTCACATATCATCCTCTTGCTAGTTGGTGTTTGTAAGCCATTAGAGGAGTGACATTTGTGACTCTAAATCTCCAAGAACAAGAAGATCAAACAAGTGTTTTGAGGTAAGCTTCTAAGTCTGGTTTTGTATTTTTCTTATACTCAATTAGCCATTAGAAGTCTTGGATTCAATGTATGTTCAATTAGAGAAACCTAGATCCAAGCATTAGGGTTTGCATGTGCACATAGGAATGTTCATATGGCCAAAACCCATCAGTGGTATCAGAGCCTAGTCTGGTTTCTATTGAATTGATACTTTGATTGCTTGTTTGTTGCTGAAAAATTCGTTTTTCTGTTCTCTGCCTGCTCTACTCGGTGAGTCCCATGGTGGTACTCGGCGAGTAGGCTCAACTCGGCGAGTCCATTTCGGTACTCGGCGAGTTCGAGCGTCTGAATGTGATAACTTCGGGATTTCTTGCTGTTTATCTTAAGGAAACTTGCCTTTTTCATATTAGATCAACCCTAATCCGATTTTTTGATATATATGACTATAATCTTGATCTAATTAAAGATATTTATCAATTAATAAAATATTTAATTTCCTTATATGATAATTAATTAATTATTTTGTTTTAATTGGTAAATTGTTTTGCAAGAAATCATTAAATAAATCAAATATGGATAATTATATGATTTTAGATTATTTTTTATTTGATCCTCTATGTTTTAAAATTTTAAAACTTGCCCTCAAGTTTTGAAATTTATGTTTTGTGATTAAAAGTTTAATTTTAGGAAAATTTAAATTTCAAACCCTAGAATTTTACAAGTTTAAAATTGAACCCTATACTAATATAATATTACAAGACTAATATATAAATATATATGTATAACTAAAATGTCAGTCTTAACGTTAGTAGGCCTCATTCACAAAGACGGTCTATAAGGTGGGTATAAGGTTGCTGCCTATAAAATGGCGCTTAATGGGTGAACACTCTCACCCACCGCTTGCCGGATCGGTGAAGGGTCGTTAGCCGAACGGGTAGGATAGGGCAACTCTCTCTCCTCATTAATAAGTATAATGAATCTATAAAGTAATTACATGTTTTCAAAATTCCCCAATCTTAGTTACTTTAGGAAAAGTGAATTGATGTAATCCCATGAAATTACACTTTGCACCCTTGCTAAGAAGTTAGTGGAGCGTGTGTGGTTTACCGGCACACTAATTGGTTCTATGCAAATGTGGCAAAGGGTGATTCATTGTTTATCATAATTCGATGGAGCGTGTGTGGTTTACCGGCACATCGAATAGGTGATTGTTACAGTGAAGGCACCATGTGAATTTGCATGGTAATTCACACCCACTTTGTGATCCTCGGTATCCCAATCACAAACAAGAGGGGCATATCGAGATTTAAACATGCCATTGAAAAGTTTCAATGAATCTCATCTAAACCTAGGAATTCTCAATACATTTAAACTTAAAGTTATGTTTTATGGTGGAGAATTAGTGAATCTTCATTCACTTACCTTCAAAATGTTTGCATGTTAGATTACGGTATCCCTTTTCTAATGTGTAAATATTGTTGTTGGATCCTAGCCCTAATTTTCTTATTGGGTTATTATTAGGGATTCAAATTCTAATCTATCTTTTTCCTTTCTATTTGTAGATGTCAAACGCAAACAACGTTGCTGCTAGTTCATTCACATTGATGAGCCTTTGTCAAAAGGTCACTTTCGATGGAACGAACTTTAGCGAATGGATAAGATACATTCACACGATTGCTCGCTATGAGGACAAGGAGTATGTCCTCGATGAGAAGCTCTAGAAGATCAATCCAGAAATCGCTACTCCGGCTGAAATCACCGCTTTTGAAACTCATGAGCGTGATGCAACTAAGGTACATTGCATCATGATAGCCACCATGAACTCCGAATTCCAAAAGTCCTATGAGGACATGTACCCGTACGAGATGCACCAAGACTTGTTGGAGCGATACCACCAGAACACGAGACAAGAGCGTTATGAGATTTTCACTAACATGATTTCCGCTAAGATGGGTCATGGAGAGTCTCTTACCGTGCACCTGCAAAAGATGCAAAGGTATGTCGACCGTCTTCGCAAGTTGAATGTTGATTTTGGGGAAGACTTGGCGATCGACATGGTGCTTCACTCTTTGCCTCCAAGTTATAATCAATATAGGATGACCTACCACATGAACAAAGAAGAGGTCACCCTAAGAAAGCTCCAAGGTCTCTTGAGGGTTGCTGAAAGCAACTTCAAGGACAAGTCTGTTGCACCAACTCCCAATCCACCGCATGCTCCTGTTTTGGCCATTGGGCAAGGAAGGGGAAAGAAGAGGAAGGCTTCGTCTAAGAACCATCGCAAGGTTAAGCCCCGAGATGGTGCCTCTTCTAGTGGGACCAAAGTTGATCCTGCGAAACCCTATCCTAACCCTAAGGTGGCAGAGTGCCATCATTGCCATAAAATAGGGCATTGGAAGAGAAGCTGCCCAGAGTACCTGCAAGCCATCAAGGAAGGAAAGATCAAGCCGTCTTTCGCAGGTATATACACAATCAAATCTAACGATTCATCTCACGATATTTCTTGGGTTCTTGATACCGGTTGTGGTTACCACATTTGTTCTAATGTGCAGGGACTAAGAAGAAATACAAACGTGGAGCATAGAAGAATAAATCTAATCATGGGGAATAGAAGATCGTCGCCTGTGACCAAGATTGGAATGTATTCTTTAGTGCTTAGGAATGGTTTAGTTTTAGATTTGAACAATTGTTGCTATTCGCCAGAAATGGCAAGAAACATCATTTCATTTCATGGTTTGTTTAGACAAGGTTTTAGATTTTCTTTTAATAATGAGAATGGTTCTATTTTGGCTTATCTAAATGGTCTCTTTTATTTTGAAGCTATACCATGTAATGGAATTTATGAAACCGTTTTGATTGTAGATAACTTAGGAAATGATGTTTTATGCATGGATTCTTCCAATAGTATGGATAGAGCATCCTTGTGGCATTGTCGTCTTGGACATGTCAACAAGAAGCGCATAGCCCAACTCCAAAAGGATGGAGTGTTGGAGTCATTCGACCTTAGGGAAGATGACACATGCGAGTCTTGTTTGCTTGGGAAGATGACTAAGTCACCTGTCACAAGTACGTGTGAAAGGGGTGAGGGTCTATTGGACTTAATACATACCGATGTATGTGGACCATTTAGATCAACCACGAAGGATGGGAACCGCTTCTATGTGACTTTTACCGATGACTATAGTAGATATGGGTATATCTACTTAATCAAGCAAAAATCAGAAACTTTTGAAAAGTTCAAAGAGTTCAAGAATGAAGTGGAGAATCAATTGGGCAGGAAAGTCAAGATGCTTCGATCCGATCGAGGAGGAGAGTACCTAAGTCTTGAATCCACGATTATCTCAAGGAGTGTGGAATAGTTTCACAATTGACACCACCTAGGACACCACAATTGAATGGTGTGGCAGAAAGGCGTAATCGAACTTTGTTGGACATGGTTTGCTCTATGATGAGTCGTGCTTCACTGCCTATCTCTTTTTGGGGGTATGCCTTAGAGACTGCCGCCCATATCCTTAACCGAGTCCCTACTAAGAAGGTTTTCAAAACACCTCACGATATGTGGATAGGGAAAGCTCCCTCATTGGCACATATCAAGATTTGGGGTTGTGAGGCTTTCGTAAGACGAGATACTCACGACAAGCTCGAACCTCGTAGTGAGCGATGTATTTTCATCGACTATCCGTAGAAATCCTTTGGATATCTCTTGTATAGACCAAAGGACAATGTAGTCTTCGTTGCAAGGAGAGGAGTTTTTCAAGAGCGATAACTCATAAGCCAAGGAGACAGTGGGAGGCAAATCGATCTTGAAGAGATTCAAGAGTCGATGGACGAAGGAACCTCTACCGCTGGCACTCAACCCGAGGAGGAAACTCCGGTTGAGCCTATTGACCAGTCCTTACCTCTTAGACGTTCCGAAAGAGTTAGAGTTCAACCCCAGTTTTATGGATTTCATATTACTACCGAAGGGGACACGTATATTAGTGATGGTACACTAATAAATCTAGATGAACCTAATAGCTTTAAGGAAGCCATGGCAGGCCCGGAGTCTGCGAAATGGAAAGAGGCAATGGACAGCGAGATCCAGTCCATATATGACAACCAAGTTTGGAATTTGGTTGATAATGTGCCCGGACGTAAGACCGTTGGGTGCAAATGGATCTTCAAGAAGAAGACCGACGTGGATGGAAATGTACACAGATATAAGGTGCGATTGGTTGCGAAGGGCATTACTCAAACTCCCGGAGTTGACTATGCTGAGACCTTCTCACCAGTTGCGAAGATAAAATCTATTAGAGTGATGCTAGCTATTGCCGCATTTCATAATTATGAGATTTGGCAAATGGATGTCAAAACAGCTTTCCGTAACGGGAAGTTGGCTGAGGATGTTTACATGGCTCAGCCAGAGGGTTTTGTTGATCCGAAGCATCCGAATAGAGTGTGTAAGCTTGAGAAGTTCATTTATGGACTTAAGCAAGAATCTCGCAGATGGAATCTTTGCTTCGATGAGAAAGTCAAAGAGTTTGGATTTGTACAAAGCGAAGATGAATCATGTGTATATGTCAAAGCCAGTGGGAGTATAGTTAGCTTTCTCGTTTTGTATGTTGATGACATACTGCTCATAGGAAACGACATCCCGACTCTGTAGGAGGATAAGTCCTGGCTCGGGAAGTGCTTCGCTATGAAGGACCTCGAAGAAGCTTCCTATATTTTGGGAATAAGGATAGTAAGAGAGAGAAGTAAGAGACTAATAGGACTTAGTCAGAACACTTACTTAGATAACGTACTAAAACATTTTAGTATGGAAAACTCGAAGAAGGGAGAATTACCGATACAAAGTAATGCCAAGTTGAGTAAGACTCAAAGTCTGAATACCGAAGCTGAAATAGAAGAAATGAGCCGAGTACCATACGCTTCCGCAGTCCATATATGACAACCAAGTTTGGAATTTGGTTGATAATGGACAGCGAGATCCAGTCCATATATGACAACCAAGTTTGGAATTTGGTTGATAATGTGCCCGGACGTAAGACCGTTGGGTGCAAATGGATCTTCAAGAAGAAGACCGACGTGGATGGAAATGTACACAGATATAAGGTGCGATTGGTTGCGAAGGGCATTACTCAAACTCCCGGAGTTGACTATGCTGAGACCTTCTCACCAGTTGCGAAGATAAAATCTATTAGAGTGATGCTAGCTATTGCCGCATTTCATAATTATGAGATTTGGCAAATGGATGTCAAAACAGCTTTCCGTAACGGGAAGTTGGCTGAGGATGTTTACATGGCTCAGCCAGAGGGTTTTGTTGATCCGAAGCATCCGAATAGAGTGTGTAAGCTTGAGAAGTTCATTTATGGACTTAAGCAAGAATCTCGCAGATGGAATCTTTGCTTCGATGAGAAAGTCAAAGAGTTTGGATTTGTACAAAGCGAAGATGAATCATGTGTATATGTCAAAGCCAGTGGGAGTATAGTTAGCTTTCTCGTTTTGTATGTTGATGACATACTGCTCATAGGAAACGACATCCCGACTCTGCAGGAGGATAAGTCCTGGCTCGGGAAGTGCTTCTCTATGAAGGACCTCGAAAAAGCTTCCTATATTTTGGGAATAAGGATAGTAAGAGAGAGAAGTAAGAGACTAATAGGACTTAGTCAGAACACTTACTTAGATAAGGTACTAAAACATTTTAGTATGGAAAACTCGAAGAAGGGAGAATTACCGATACAAAGTAATGCCAAGTTGAGTAAGACTCAAAGTCCGAATACCGAAGCTGAAATAGAAGAAATGAGCCGAGTACCATACGCTTCCGCAGTTGGCTCAATAATGTATGCTATGACTTGTACTCGCCCTGATGTAGCCTTTGCTTTGAGCATGGTTAGCAGATATCAAGGGAATCCTGGCAGAGCTCATTGGATTGCGGTGAAGAATATCCTTAAGTACCTTCGAGGGACGAAGGAATGGTTTTTAGTCCTCGGAGGGAGTGATGACTTGAAGGTGCGAGGGTATAGTGACGCCAGTTTCCAAACCAACCGAGACAACTACCGTTCGCAGTCGGGTTGGGTCATTACCCTTAATGGAGGAGCAGTGACTTGGAAAAGTTCCAAGCAGGAAACTATAGCTGATTCAACGTGCGAATCAGAGTACATTGCAGCGAGCGAAGCATCAAAGGAGGCAATATGGTTGAAGAACTTCATTGGTGATCTTGGAGTTGTACCCGCCATAAAGGAGCCCATGGAGATTTTCTGTGATAATGAAGGAGCAGTTACCTTAACCAAGGAACCAAGGGATCATGGTAGATCTCGACATATCGACATAAAATATCACTTTATTAGACATCGTGTAGAAGAAGGACAACTCATAGTGAAGAGGATATCATCAGAAGATAACCCAGCATATCCGCTTACGAAGGGACTGAGTAGGGTTAGGCACTTGCAGCATGCTAGGAGTATTGCGCTGAAGGATGATATTAGTATAGATTAGATAGTAGTAGAAACGTGTAATAGATAAATGTAAATAACATTTGACGATTAAATAAAAGAGTATTATTTATGAGTAATGTTACTGTCTTATGTTAATTGTTTAACTATTGTTTCATTTTGCATGTTTTGACTTCCAGAATAATTGAGTTTATTAAGAATAATCGAATTATTCGAATTTTCCACAATCGTTCATATGTTGGAAGTAGATATGAATGAAGATTATCATGAATTGGTGTGTAGATTGTCTAAATGGTATTAGACATAGCAAAGGGTTGCTGCAACGTTCATGAGTGCTTATGAACTGGTTTTGAGCATTGGAACAAACCCGCGCTTGCTGGAATTACCTTATGGAATATGATATAAAAGGGTGATCGCAAGACGATAATATCATATAGTCTTAAAACCTAGATATATGGTTTGTTATTTGTTAATTGGTTGTACATTGATAATGCAAAAACGCATCAGTAACTCGGTGTTATAAAACGCATTGTTGTGTATAATTGATTAATGAATAAGTAAATGCATATAAGTCGAAGTTTATCTGTTACTTTTATCCTAAGAGGTTAAAAGCGATATCTCGGCCGCTCGATGATTAGATTTGACTTATGTGCCGGGCCCGGTCAGAACTGAATTGATGTGTTCGATTAAGTTCTATGTCAAATGAATCGGAAATCGAGAAACCAAATGCTAGACAAAATTGATTCCATAAAATTGTTAGCATGATATCTAACAGAGGAGTGTACGATCCCTTATCTAAAGGACAAGATTGATTAGATCAGAGTTTGACAGCGTCTTTGAGAGCTACGATTGCGAATCGAATTGTACTTGTGCATATAGTTACTAGACTTATCCAAGTGGGAGACTGTTGGAATAGCGTCTAAGGCTACAACTATATTTGGCAAGTATTTGACCTAGTTGTGCATGGTCCTTTTGGGTTGCCTTCACCATAGCAACTTGACAGGATGATTTATAATGAGAGAAGGAATATTATTAATATATTATAAGTATAATATAAGGAATAATATTATTGTTTGATTGATATAAGTCATAAATTAATTAGGAATTAATTTGGTGACTTAAAGATATTAATTAAACAAAGGGGTATAAACTGTCAATTGTTTGATAGTTACACTTTGGGCTGTAAAATTTTCTTGGATAGGGGTTGGACGATTTCTAGGGCTTGGGATAAGCCAAAAATCGTCCAAGGGCTTATCTTGGAAGGGATTTGGATTGCTTTGAGTAATAGTTATCCCGCTAGGGTTTTAGAGTGAAACTCTAGGAGCCTTACAAGTATAAATAGACCCCATGGGCAAGGGAAATCGGCACCTCTGCTAAAGCAAAGAAACCCTAGCCGAATTTCATCCCCTCTCCTCTCTCACATATCATCCTCTTGCTAGTTGGTGTTTGTAAGCCATTAGAGGAGTGACATTTGTGACTCTAAAGCTCCAAGAACAAGAAGATCAAACAAGTGTTTTGAGGTAAGCTTCTAAGTCTGGTTTTGTATTGTTCTTATACTCAATTAGCCATTAGAAGTCTTGGATTCAATGTATGTTCAATTAGAGAAACCTAGATCCAAGCATTAGGGTTTGCATGTGCACATAGGAATGTTCATATGGCCAAAACCCATCAGCCGCACTTTCCACAACGGCTACGGTCCTGATGTCCTCTAGAACTAGAATCTGATGTCTTGGGCCTCTTACTGGGACCCTCCAAAGCATGCTCCTGATCTAACCTCCTCTTCGTAATGTGCTCCCAAATCAATATCTCATTCTTGGGCTCTAGAAGTCATATCATTCAGGGTCTTGCACCCCGAGATACTTACGATCTCCCTGTTATCATTCTATACTATGTTCTGATACCATACCTTCTTCATTTCCTCATCCGCTTCATACTGTGGTACCATATAAGCTCTTTCCAAAGACTTGGCAGTGATCTCTGCCACGGTCTCAGTCGTCTGGTGGAGATCTAAGAACTCTTGCGCCAACTGTTGCGACTCAATCGCCTGGGCACACTCTGCCCAGAATCTGGTCTAGAAGTCATCCCATGACATAATATCAACCACATCATTACTTAACCTTCTACCAACCTCTTTCCATCAATCACGTGACCTATCCTTTAGGAGGCAGGAAGCAAGTCAATTCTCGTCCCCTTTCGAGACTACGGTTGGTACGAAAATATTGGCGACATCTGCCAATCACCTGCTGCTAGTAATGTGGTCCCTAGCCCCATGATATTCTGGAGCTTCTCAAGCTATGAACTCCCGAATCATCAGCGTACACATCCCTATCATGGCTACTATATCAGTACCGAATGCACTTATATCAGTACCGAATGCACTCATCCTCTTGTCACAAACCTCTAAAATGCCCTCCTTGATCATACTGAGGATCACAGGAGTCTGGTTAATGATATTGCTCGTACTCTCAGATGGAATGAACTCCCTCATCTGACCATCAAGCCGCCAACTCCAGAGTCCGAGCCTGATCCCTCGCCAGCACCAGAACTGCCATATGGTCTGCCATGTAGCGTCACTATTCCCAACAATATACCATCACTAACATCATAACTCGAGGGATCTCAGACACTACAAGCTTCCTAGATTCATCTCAGCTTTCCTTGAATCGAGTACGAATCTTGTGCTTTCAGTAGTACGGGCCCATACTACCTTCCACATCTATCCGTACTTTTCTCAAGAACAACCTCGACTCCACCAAGTCCCTTCTACATCTACTATTGATCTCATGCTAAACTCATCCTAGGCTTGCCCTAGGGTAATCACCAACCTACTCTCCGCTATTAGCTGCATAAGAAGTCCCTGCTACCTCCCCCTAACTAGATCGTGAATACAATTACATATCACTACGACTAGATAATTCTTCGAATGAGAGATCCTATCCTACAACGGTTGGACTCAAACAAGAGCTGTGGAATAAAGCTAGACCTAACCTTCTGAAATTATTTAATCCTCACAATATGTAACGTAACATATTCATTTAGTAATTAGTAAAATATAACTAAGACTCCTAAAAGCACAAAGTAAGCAACATTCGAACATCAAGTACACATAATCAAGCATATACTACTCTGGCTAGCATGCTGACTAATCTGTACTAGCATGCAGTTCTCATAAAGTTGAACACATATAACAGGCACATAAGGCATCCTTCCTAGATCCTTAGTCCTAATCTAGCATGATGTTCTCTTAAAACAGATAATCATAACATAACATAAACTTGTATGGGTAATTTGGAGGACTTACTTGAGCTCGGCTGATTGCATGCACCACACCCTTTTCTCTTTTCAAAGTTCTTTTCTTTCTAAAATTTCATTTCGATTTTTCTAAAACTCTTTTCTTTCCTCAAAATCCTTCTTACAAAAATTGATTTTCCTTTTGAAAATTTCTATACCAATTCCTTATTTTGAGTTCAGACACACCCGAAAGTGTGCCCGAATCCCTCAAACCAAGGCTCTGATACCAACTTGAAACATCCCAAAAATCATGACCAAAAATTTCTTTTTAAGACATTAATAAAACCATAAGTATAAAATCGTTTCAACCATAACTAAAGGTTTATATATCAAAACAACGTATCGTTTCAAAACATGTTCTATTTATGTGACAACTATCAATTTCCAGTCAAGTCAAAGTCAACTAAAGTCAACAAGTCAAACCGGTCAACTCATCTAACCCTTGTATACTATGGTTTTCATTATGTTTCTTGTTAAACAACTCACACACTTAATGCAAAGTATCACTTAGAGTTTTCATGTGTTCGGAAACTCTACACCCTAATCAGGGTAAGTGATGAAACTGTTGAGAGAAAAACTTTGAGACACACTTGAACAAAAATGATTAGAACAAGTATATAGCGGAATAGTTAATCTCGAAGGATCTATTAGCTCAACAATAATATTAATAGTTAGAACTTAGTGAGTTAGATGCAGAAAGTAAAGTAATGTAAATGAAAGTAATTGTTATATCAAGAATACATGTAAGTTGATTCATAACCTGGAATACATTCAAACCAATGTTAGTAAGTGAGATCAAACTTAGTGAAGAAGTCACAAGGACTTGCTCCGAAGAGAGATTATGATCAGATATGATAGTGAGAAATGAGAGAGGAGAAGATTTATGAGATAAGTAGTAAAGATACTTGAAGATGCGTATTTGATTCAGAATAAGTGAGCTCTATTTATAGAGACACAAACATTACAAAGGATAACTTCTAGAAGTAGCCATGCAAGGCATACTGGAAAATAGAAAGCATAAAGAAAAGACAAAATAGACTAAGTACAAAAACTTGCTGTCTTTAGACTTCAGATGACTGCGGTAGAGGCTTCATGGCGGTAGCGAGTTGGCTGCGGTTCCAGGTAAGTTCAAGAGGGTCACTTTCAGTGTTCTAACAATTTCCCACTAAGTGACCTCTTTAACTTTTATCACTTATCAAGACGGAGATGCTTGATTAGAATCCAACAAAACTTCCTAATACTTTCTAACAAGTAATCCGCCTTAGAATTTCAAACTTCACCTCTGGAGTGGTATATTTTGACATTTCAACTACGATCCGATAGATGTCAAGCTGCTTCTTTGTTAGACGATGAATAGCAGAGGTAGGGATGAAATATTTGACATTTTTGGTTTTTCTTTTGAAGATGACACCGAGTTCAGGAAAGTTGGATGCACCTAAGGGTCTTTCTTCAAAGCCTTCGGAGGGCATCGGGGTTGGATCAAGTGGAGGTAGTTCATGCTTCTTCGTAATGATGGGATAGATATTTGCATCGATTTTAGCAAAATCGCATATAGTATCCATCAGAAAACTGCTGACTCTATCAAGTGCAATTTGCATCTACGGATATTTCTCTGCCTTGCCCTGTAACACTCTTGCAATGAGAAAATTTTCCTCCGGATTCATGCAAGGAAAATCAGCTTGGTTCCGGACATAATCTTGTTCTCTTCGGGTCAGAGTGTACTAAAAAAACTGCGCCTTCATAAATTTTCTGGCTCTGTAGTTCACCACTGCGGACGGTCGATCATTTGACCAAATTTGCTCAAAAAGAGAAGCATGCTTTGCATAGAATTGAGAAAGTCTCTCAAAATCCATAGGCAATCGTTTGGCATCTGGAAGGCTTTGATCAAATAGCTCAAACACAGTGAAGTATTTGGCATTGGGTGAGATGAGGATATCCCAGTAACCATCAGTAGGAGGCTCAGCATATGTAAGATGAGGAACATAGTCTTCATCCAGCAGCCTTCGGTGGAGATTAACCCAAGAATTGATAAGAGTTTCATCCATGACTGTGTCGAATCCGCATAGCCTCCAGATCTCTTCACCAAGTTTGGCTGCCCTCCAGTCTTTCTTCCTTTGGGCGGTGGTGGGAGAATCTGTTGAGCTTGGAGATGACATATGCTCCTCAAGATGCTTGAAGTGTGGGGGAGTTTCAGGTTTCTCCAGAATGTGAGGCGCAGAGTGAGACGATGGTTGCGGTGAGGGAACTTTGCCAGTGATGATGGGTGGAGTTTGATGTGGTGAAATTGATTGCTGAGATTGATGATTGTGATCTGATTGATGAGATTGATGGGCTTGATCTTTTTCACTTCCCCCTCTTGAGGAAGTCCAAACCGGAGCGTCCTCAAGCCATGTCTGAAGGCCATCAATTTTGGAGAAGGCCTCTTGAAATTGAGCCTTGATAGCGTCTGAGAGTTGTTGATTGGTTGGAGAGGAGGATTTGAACAGCAGGCGATGAATCTCCTTAGTGTGTTGAAGGATTTCAGGGCCATGGAAGTTGGTTGTTAAGGATCGTTGAAGGCGGTTGATGGTGGAGTGAAGAACCGAGATGGTAGACTCATAACCGGTATGAGTTTCATCTATTATCTTTTGAGACTGAGAGGCTTGATCTTTGATAGCGGTTTGAAGATCATTTTTTATTGCAGTGACTTCGGAGATAAGGCGTTCAGCGGCTTCCATGAAGTCTTTGTGGTCTGCTTTGCGATTGTTGTCGAGGGATCGGATTCCCATTTTGACTTTTAAAGATATGCGCTCTGCAGCCAGTCATTCTCTTGCTTCTAGTCTTTCTATGCTTTTAATCAGCGATTAAGGTCTAGGAACATCCTCTGGTTGCGGTTGAGTTGGCTTGACCGCAGCCAGGATTTGATCGACTTTTGCCTGGAGAGATAGAAACTCTTTTCTGGTGACTGCGTTCTTCTTCTTCTTCTTGGGCTTTGAGGTGGAGTGGTGAGAACCACTTGATTCTTCACCTTCATCGAACTTCATGAGGTCATCGTCAGAAGGAGAGGGTTTGTTTACTTCTTTTACCTCGTCATCATCAAGACCGAAGGTAGGAGCTGAGCTGATTGCGATTTTAGGACCTTCGTCTTGTGACGTTTCAAGAACGGTAGTGGGAGGAACTTGGGAGGTATGTTGGGCTGCAGTTGCTGCTTGAGCTTTGAGGAGTGAATCGTCCATCTGAGACATCCAGTCTTGAATATGAAGAATCCCTGATACAATATAAGCATTGTTGATGGCATCAGCCCAATACTTAGCAACCATCTGAATTTCACGTTCCTTTAGCTGTTGCTGTTTGATTTGTTGATCCTTTCGGGCTTGGAATGCCCTTCGAAAGGTAGCATATTTCTTGATTTCGGCATTAGTAGTTGGTTGATACTGACTCCAATAATCACTTGAATCATCTCCGTCAATTCCTTGAGTGCGCACCAAGGTGTCCCTTGGGTTCACGGATCCTTGCACATGTGTGCTCACCGTGCCTAAACCACCTATAAATGATGGAAGAAAAGTAGGATTTCCGGAGCTTCCTTGGTCTCCGTGACCCGTGGTCACGTTTGGCCTCGGCTCCATTCTGGCATGAGCGAAAGAAATTCCCTGCGGATGGATTGGTGTTTGAAGTGTTTGCTATATGTTCAAGAGGATGGAGTCTAACTCCTCGGGAGAAAAGACATGCAGCCGGGAAGCCCTGGAGACCTTAGGGCGATGTCCAGATTTATCTACTTGAGATATAACTGGGGGGGGGGGGGGTTGTCTCCACGTTCAGATGATGATGATGATGAAACAAGCTCACATGATGAGCTTGAGTGGTATTCGATGGTGGTATTGAATGGAGCTACGGCAATCCCAAGGACTACCTTAGCCTATGGAGAGGCTGAGGTATCAGTCCGGCCACGCATTTGGCTAGAGGTATTGGTGGTTTTTCTTTTCTTGAGGATTGATATTGGTTGTCTATCTTCCTCAGAATCACTGCCAGATACAGTGGTGGGTTTGGTTTTGCGTTTCTTGGTGTGTGCGGTTGGTTTGGGAGCATCCTTCTGTGGTGTTTTTTGTTTCTTTTTGGATGCCAACTGCTTTCTTCTTTGAGAAAGATTGGATAGAGTAATGGCAGAGGGGATTGCGGTACCCTCAGGGATAATGGTTGCGGATGGAAGAGGCGGGGTAGAAGGGTATGGGGCAATACCCTCCGTAGCCTCAATATGGTCTGAGACATCAGCAGTCTTAGGACCAAGAGTAGAGAGAATATGGGTGGGAAGCCTGTGGATTGTTCCAAAAAGAGTTTGATCGGATGAAGGATTATACCTTTTGAGATCTTTTGTAGCGAAAAGATTGATTTCGTTGCCCATGGGGATGTCCGCATCGGCATGAAGATCCAGGATGCAAAGTCACCAGAACCTAGCAAAGGTGAGTTCTGTTGGGTTTTCCTTGCGGTGTTCCTTAGGGATGTATTAAAGGAAGTCATCCCATAGGATTTTCCCGTAATTCACATCATGCCCTGTGAATATGCTCCAGACCAACTCAAGGAGCTTAAGCTGCATATTATCGGTTCCTCCGGTCCTGCCGGATAGACTTCGGATGATGAAGTGGCACACATATTGCCACACTGCGGGCAGTTGATTTCTCTTGAATTCTCTGATACCCTTGATTCTTTTCTGGTATCCCATTTGGTACAGAGAACTAGTGATCTCTACCATTGATGGAGAGAAGAACTTGATCGATGGATGAACCAGGAGATTGATGGACCTTAGAAACATCTCCTTGGTCAGAATGACCAATGCGTCATTCACAAGATGGAGATGCACTTCTTGAGGTTTTTGGAGTGGGCGATATGCCGAGAATGCACATTTAAACAAGGTGGAAATTATTATGATTTATGTAGATGCATCAAAAGGTCCAAACAGAGGGTGATTCTTGAGGAACTTGATCATGAGCTTGATGGGAGCATTGTATGAAGGATGATCTTCAAATATAGCTTTGAAATTGCTGGAGGCGATTGATGGAGAGTCTGAACCTGTTGGATTTGCAGAACCTGAAGCCTTGGATTGCTTCTTGGATGCACCGGATTTCACCATTATGAGAAAAAAGAAACAGAGTTCTTGAGAGTTATGGAGGTTTTTGAAGGTTGAGAGAGACAATCGATATTCAGAAAGCGTAAAGGATTGATGGAGAAGAAAATGGGTTAATAAAGGGCGGTGAAAAGGTTTTACCCTAGGTAAAAGGTAAGAAGAGGATAAAACGACGATTGGGGTTTTTTGGGGGAATCGATGAATTATGGATTGAATCTCAGCCACAGATATTAAAGACAGGTTGAAAAAGATTTTGGGAGATATCCAAAAAGGGTTTGCATTTAATGTAAAGACGGACGCATGTTTATACGTCAGGTAATCGTGGGGGTGATGGGAGAAGAAGTGGTAACGGGTGGGATGTGTTTGAGAGATGGGACGTGTTTGGGAGAGGAAAGGACAAATTAAGAACGAGTTGGATGGAAATATGCTCTTTTTGTCATCATCCCTAAAATAGGTCTGATAAAAGTTTTTTTTTTGAAAGAGAAGATGACAGTTTCAATGAAAATGTTTTATTTTATTTAATGAAGGATCATTAAATAGCACACAAAGTGTTTTTATTTATGAGTTGAAAACATCAGTTGAGAAATTATCACGGATGAAAACTTTATTGCGGTTGAAGATGTCATTTTGGATGAACAAAGAAGGATTGCAGTGAGGAACTGAGAGGAAAACACTTTGAACAAAAGTTAGTAACAACAGACCATTTGGACCCCTGAGAGATACGAATGATATATGGTTACGGTACCTAGACTGCGGTACCAAAACCATCTATCATATGTAATTCTCAGTTAGAACCGCAACGGAGACCAATGATGGTCTACGGTAGCTAACAATTCAAAAAGAATTGCGGGTCTGGATTCATCATTCCCAACATTTGTAGGAATAGATTGAGTTTTTTAGAGTCAAGTGCTTTTGTAAAAACATCAGCAATCTTTTCATGAGTAGGAACAAAGATGAGTTCAATATTACCTTTCAGAATATGATCTTTGATGAAATGATACCGTAACTCAATATGTTTTGTCTTGGAGTGTTGAATAGGATTATTAGAGATCACTATGGCACTTTCAGAGTCACAGTAAATTGGTATCCGCAGCATTCTGTACCCATAGTCTAGTAATTGTGTCTTCATCCAAAGGACTTGGGAACTGCAGCTGGCTGCGGCCACGTATTCTGCTTCTGTAGTAGATAAAGATACACAACTCTGTTTTCTCGAGGACCAGCTGACAAGTCTTCCTCCTAAAAATTTGCAACCACCAGATGTACTTTTTCGATCAAGTTTGCATCCGGCATGATCTGCATCAGTAAATGCTTGAAGACTGAAGTCATTGCCTGCGGGGTACCATAGACCCACAGATTTTCTTCCTTTTAGATACCGAAGAATTTTTTTGGCTGCGGTCATGTGTGACACTTTTGGATCAGCCTGGTACCTTGCACACACACTGGTTGCAAAGACAATGTCAGGTCTGCTTGCAGTGAGGTACATCAGCGAACCAATGATACCTCTATAAGTCTTGTGATCCACAGAATCACCAGAGGGATCAGCAGAGATCTTATATCCGAAGGCCATAGAGACCTTAGCAGAAGAACAGTTGTCCATTGAGTATTTCTTCAGAAGTTCAGAGGTGTATTTCTCTTGATGAATAAATATTCCTTGCTGAATTTGTTTGACTTGGAGACCTAGAAAGAAGTTAATCTCTCTATTCATGCTCATTTGAAATTTGTATGTCATGAGCTTATCAAATTCATCCACCATTCCTTGATTAGATGACCCGAAGATGATATCATCCACATATATTTGTACAAGCATAAGGTGAGTCCCATTTACTTTTCTAAATAGTGTGGGATCAATCACTCCTCTTTTGTATCCTAAAGAGACTAAGAATTTAGAAAGAGTTTCATACCAAGCTCTAAGGGCTTGTTTCAGACCGTAGATAGCTTTCTGAAGCTTGTAGCAGTGATCAGGGAATTCGATACTTTCAAATCTGGGAGGTTGTTGAAGATAAACCTCCTCTTTTAATTCCCCATTAAGAAAAGCACTCTTAACGTCCATTTGGTGCACTTTGATGTTTTTGTGAGAGGTATATGCTAAGAATATTCTGATTGCTTCCATTCTAGCTACAGGAGCGTATGTCTCATCATAGTCAACACCTTCCGGTTGGCTAAAACCTTTAGCAACTAGCATTGCCTTATTTCTGATGACTGTACCATATTCGTCTAGCTTGTTCTTGAAAACCCATATTGTACCAACAATAGTATGACCTTGTGGTATGGGAACAAGTTGCCACACTTTGTTTCTTTCAAATTCTTCCAGTTCTTCTTGCATTGTAGAAATCCAATCTGGTTCCAATAAGGCTTCATTGATAGATCGAGGCTCGACTGCGGACATAAATGCTTCATAGTGATAATGATCAGATAAATCTTTGGCAGATCGAGTTTGTATACATGCGGACGGATTGCCAATAATTTGACCTGGTGGGTGATCCTTCGTCCATACATGTAGGCGAGGCATCAGATGATCAGCAGCTGTGGTAGAAGGAATGTTTTCAATATCAGAGGTTGTTTTGAGTGAGGAAGGAAGTTCTCCCTGGATTTGAGAACACCCTGCTGAGTCATCCTGACTAGTTGGAGTGAGAGAGACATTTTCTTTGATAGGTTCCCCCTGGATTGCTGAAGGGAGTTTATCTGGAACCTGAGAGGGTTCCCCATGGACTATGGAAGGGAGAGTGATAATTCTTGGGTCGGATTGAGTATCAATATTCTCTATGAGTTCATCATCCGAATCCGAGGATACATTTGATGGAAATGCTTCTCTGCTGGCAGGAACTTGAACAACATCAAGTACTGGAACCTTGATGGTTGCGGCTAGATCTGGAGTAGAGCTTTCCCCCTCAACCAGAGAGGTGGAAGTATTGAGAGATACTGCTTCGGATGGAGATGGTCCAGAGATGTTAGCATGTTGTTGTTGAGCTGTGGGAGACACAAGAACTTCTGATAGTTTTGCCGTTTCAACAGGTTCAAAGAGATCATCATAATTGACTTCTACTAGATTTAAGGGGCCAGAAGATGCAGGAATGTCACATTCCATGATTGCGGTGGTTTCAGTGGATGAAGGGGCATCGCGGTTGTGAGAATCATCGAATTTCACATCGAAGCTTTCAATGATCAGCCTTGTACGTCTGATAAGCACTCGATAAGCAACCTTGTTAGTGGAATAACCAAGGAAGATGTCTTCATCAGACTTAGGTGCAAATTTATTAAGCTGATCTCTGTTGTTGATCACGAAACATCTACACCCAAAGATATGAAAGAAACGAACATTCGGCTTGCGGTTGTTAAGACCTTCGTATGGTGTTTTGTTGAGACGTTTGCACATAATGCTTCGGTTTTGGACAAAGCACGCAGTTGCTACAATTTCAGCCCAGAAGTAGAGAGGAAGATGGGCGAAGTTAAGCATGGATCTGGTTGCTTCTACTAATGTGCAGTTTCTTCGTTCGACGACACCATTTTGTTGCGGAGTGTAGGGTGCTGAGAAGTTGCGAGAAATACCCTTGGACACCAAGAAACTGTTGAGAAGATGATTAGTGAACTTAGTTCCATTATCACTGCGGATGCGTCTGACTGGAAGCTTGATCTGAAGTTATATTTCTTTGATGAAGTTGATAAAGATCTGCAGTGTCTCTGATTTGAGTATGAGGAAGAAGACCCATGTGAAGCGAGTGAAATCATCAACAATAACCAGTATGTATTTTTTGTGGTGGAGACTGGCTACAATTTAAGGACTGCAGAGATCCATGTTTAATAATTCAAAAGGTTCTGAAATAGACGAATCCATTATCAGAGGGTGACTTGCTTTGACTTGTTTTCCACATTCACAAGCTGGACAGAGAGTATCGTTGTTGAATTTGAGAATAGGGAGACTGCAGACTAGTTCTCCAGTGACTAGATTGTTGATGTATCTGAAGTTGAGATGAGCTAGCTTGCGGTGTCATAGCCAGCTGACTTCGGATACATCTTTAGAAAGAAAACACAGCTGCGGTTTACCAATGATGAGAGAAATATCCAAAGGATACATTGTCCCTTCGGAGCGAGACTTAATTAAGCAAGTGCTTCGGTCACCCGTCATTATGTAACAGAATTGATCATCAAATTCCACTCGATGGCCTGCTTTACATAGTTAGCCAACACTGATGAGATTGTGTTTAAGACTTTCTACATAAGCAACCTTCTGAATGGTAAAGTTCCCCGTGGTGAGAACACCGTAGCCTCGTATGATGCCATTTGCATTGTTTCCAAAGGTGACATTTCCACCATTTCATATAGGCCTGAAATCCCGAAGGTATTATAACCTTCCAGTCATGTGCAAGGAGCAGGCACTGTCGATCAACCATTCTTCTTCTTGATCCTCCGTGCACAATGCCTACAAAAGTTAAGTGGTTAATTTGGGCACCCAAGTGAGTTTGGAGCCCGAGGTCACATACGATGTGTTAATCGATGCATGATGCGAGGTGGCAGGGACAAGTTTTAAGTCAACTTTCAAACCTAGTCATGGGTGTTTGAGGATCTTTGGAGTTTTGTGAGATTGTGAGTAATTATTAGGATTGACCCTGAAATCCTAGGTGTTGGAAGTTCTTTGAATTCTTTTACATTGACATTGACAAGAGAAATTTTTGTCATTTTTTATGGCATTTGACATGGTCTGAGGTTTTGAAGAAAAAGTATGTTTTTGTCCATTCCGAGGATTGTCAGATTTGACCTTTTTGTTTGTGTGTTTTGAAAAGGTGTTTTGTGCAGGTCTGGCAGGTGTGAAGACACGTGCTGACCTTTTATGATGTGATTTCTTAAACATTTGAAATGACCTTTTGGGTGACGGAGTTGGCAAAATTCCTTTCCATTTTTTGGGACTTTTGACACTGAAATGGTTGGAATATGTAAGATAACTTTCCATTTTGGATCATTGATAGAGTAGATTTGAAATCCATTTGAACGAAAAGACTTATCCTCATGTTTGGATTCTTCTTTAAAAACTCTTTTTGCTTCAGTCTTAGGAGAACCGCAGTCAGTGATATTTAATTGCGGTTTCCTAGAATCTTTTGAGGATTTTGAAAAATAGTGACTCGATTCATCCGAACTTGAGAAATTAGGACTTTGAGAACATTGACCAAATTCAAACTTTTCAATTGGTAATTCATGATTAATTGGCTCAATGGTCACAAAACTCTTGACTTCCATCAGTGGAGTAGTGCTTTAGACTACCATAGAGTAAGTCTTGGTGAATACTTCTTTGGGAAAATTGATATTAAGTAATGGGACAGATTGCGGTATGTGACTGCAGTCAGAGATACTACGATTGGACTGTAAGGATGGGAAGTCTAAAGAGACTTCAGGACTTTCAATAACAATTTCCTCATCAACTACGGATGATGTCTGAGAATCTGTGTTGTTGACATGAGTAGAAGATTCAGGGAGAATTTCTTCTATAACACAATTATTACTCAGATCATGAAGTTTTCCAAAGTGGGCTTGGATATCCTCAGGAAATGTTTTGTTATTGACTGGAAATAAGAAGTTGCGGTCTGGTGGGACATAGGGACGTTCCGGTGTGAACCGAGGTGATGAGTCCGTCGCGGTTGGGTAACCATTGTACCAACCCCAGTTAAAAGTGTTATCAACATTCCCATTATTGACAAGATTCTCAATGGCCTCAGTTTCATTAAACAGCTTTTCAATTAAAAGATTTAGACGTACAATTTCATTTTGTGCTAGATCTCTTTGATTTAAAGCTATTTCTAATTAAGTTTCACTAAGCATTCTAGCATCCTTTTCAAACATTAAATCCTTCTCTAACATTGCCATTTTGAGTGTCTTATTGTCCAAACGTCCTCTAACATGGAACATCTCCTGCGAAATGATGTTCTTCTCATCTATGGCTTTATTGTAGTCTGTAAGGACGGCAACACAAGTGTCATTGAGTGTGTCTATGAAAGGTTGACAATCATGCATGTTGTAATTTAAAGTTTGAATCATGAGTTTTACCTGTTCCACAATGCTGAGAGTTCCATTTTTAGCCATATATCAATGGTTCTTCTTTGGATTGGTTGAGCCATCTTCATCAGCAGTTGCTACCATACAGATC